>NW_027526204.1:60292280-61587280 GCF_048455015.1 Haemaphysalis longicornis | reverse complement strand
AAAGGCTGCTGTTTGATGTAAAATCGGGTGGAGAAATGCGTGGGCTGAAAAGAAATCTCGCAGTTGAGGTTTGAAGTCAACGTAATCGAGGATTTTTTAGGCAGGGGGAAGCATCTGTTTCTCTTTTTGGATGTTACGCTACTCTGTACTCGATGCTTCTTTTTGTGGCGATAAAGTTGCTTGTGATTGGGTAAGCTTTCGTCCTCAATGTCATACTTTTTGTGCGTCCAAACTGAAATTTGTGTTGGGTTTCTGTCAGGCCGGCCTTGGTCTGTATCACTTTATTTTCTTCATTTGAATTCCTACCCCTCAATTTGACTGTGTTACTTGTAACTTTCACTCCCTTTTTCACCATTTTCCACCTCTCCATTCTAATATTGCGAATAGGGGCGTGTAGCTTTTAAATGCGTGCAATGTTTGAAGTGGGCAGTGAATAAGCATCTGGCAGTTGGTAATTTTTGACATCAATAAAATTTGCTAATTTTTTCAGACATTCCAGAAAAGGGCATCCGGCTTATAGCGTGTATTGACTGGCGAGGCACGCATGCAGGCAACCAAGTGATTGGGCCGTTGCTGGTTACGTGGGACTCCGCGGAATGGCTGTACTTGTCCGTGCTAAGCACACGATTTATGTTGGACGTTCCAAACTCTACTTCACTGAAGGCAAAGTAATGCCTTGAGTCCAACGTGAGTGCGTTAATAACATGTCTTTGGACACCACCATTGAGAATTGGGTTGAAACGTGGCAGACGACGCACGCCGGGTTTTTTTTTCTTCCGGGTGCGGGAGCAGTGGAACAAGCCGCGCCATGTCCGTGGCGCATCGACCATGTCCGTGGCTGTTTCTAGTGTTGCCAGGCGAATAAATTGACAGCTAAACTTTTCAATGAATACCACCTATACCCTCTTGTACAGCGACCGATTTCGTACATGATCTTAATATAGGAGGGGCTTCGTGAAGCATCTGCCAGTCTCCGCGTGTCCATCTCCGTAGCTTCCTGGCCCGTAACAGGGTGCGTGCTCGTCGGCACGGCATCGCGGCGCTGTCAAATCGATCACTGGCTGCTGAATGTTCTAATGATGCTTCTCCGCACTACGCCAATGCTTGCGAAGGGACACCCTTTACACATAACAGCAAGGGGAGAACTCTTGTACGGAACGGCGTTCCTGGAACTGGTTCCTTCTGGAAGGAACAGCACATTTCCCTTTAGGTTCCGTTGAACTGTAATGGTAACTACTTAGGATTGCGGAAGAAGAGCAGAGTGAACAGCGCTTCTTCTGAAAACGGTCGACTGCGGGAATTGGACTGTTTTTGATACGAAACTTTACCGAATAAAGGTAGAACAAAAAAGCGACAAGTCGCTAATGTGTTCAGTCGCTAATCTTCCTCTATGTTTCCTAACTGGCCCTCCAATCCGAGGAACGCTCTTCCTGAAAGTTCATAGGAAGAACAGTAACCACGCAGCCGGCCGCAGCATGTTCGGCGGGACGCACTGGGTGCGCACCACCGCGTCGCCACAGTGTTTGCAGGCGACAACGAGAAAGGTGCTTCGGCGCCTCTTTGGTTCGCCTTCCGCAGCGACCTCTGTTTTTGTGTAACCATGAACGCGAAAACTTGGGGTACTCTTGAGCTTTGCGTTTAAGAGTGGAACGCAAAAACCTAACAAGCGCAGACGTGGAGAGAGTGAGAGACAAAACTTTTTATTGAGCTTTTTAGGTGGGGTGGTTCCTCATTTCCAGTAACCATGTGCCGTCCTGGCTCGACTGGCCCTCTGGACCAACAGAAGTTGATCTTGAGGGAGCGAGCTGGACAGCAGTATCTCCCGCTGCTCAGAAGTAGGGGAAGGAAAAGGAGGTGGGAGGTCTGGGTTCTTGACGCACTCCCATATTATGTGCCGTAGAGTGCCTGGTTGAGTACAGAATTTACATTGTGCGTCAAATTGTGTGGGAAATAGCAGATGCATCGTGAGATGCATCCTGAGATGCATCCAGTCTGAGTGTGGTTTCCTGGTTCCTTGAGAGCTCTGAGTGTGGTGCCGGGAATGCTCTTCTACTGCGCCTGTAGTGTTGGGTAATCTCGTGGAAGGTTGTGAGTGGCGTGGGTTCCGGTGTCCCCTCCGCGGCCTGGTGGGCGAGATCTCGGACCATGAGATGGGCGTGTTCGTTTCCTCTCATGAAGGAGTGGGCCGGTGTCCACACAATTGCGACCTTCCTGTCCGGCGTCTTGCTTTCCAGGATGCGTAGCGTCACGGGTGACACCCATCCCGACATGAAGCTGCGGCACGCCTATTGTGAGTCTGTCGGGGATGTGCCATCCGCACATCTGAAAATGATGTTGCCGCGGCGGCAGCACAATAAGTGCCCTGGCAAGCGAAAAAATGCCGTCGTCCGGTCGATAAAAACGCTGTCGTTCGTTCGTCCGGTCGAGATAGCGCAGTGGTCGAGCTACAACTATGCTCTCTCCGAACGCTGTCACAGGTGGACTGGACTGGACTGGACGGGAAAAAAACGTTTATTAATACGCCTTTCTTGCATGGCTGGGCGCAAAAGTTGTCGTTCTTTCGTTCTTTGAGGCCCATACCCACTTGAAGAATTGGCCGGGAATCGGGAACTTTGAGTGGTCAATGGGCCCGCATCACAAAACTTCGACTAGCAAACTTAAAAGTTATAGAATATTTATAGAACGCGATGGAACGCGAGTGCAGAAACGGTGCACACCATCCGCGCAGAACTCTGATTCTAGAGAAGCTGTGGCGTGAGCCAGTCTTTTTGATGAAATAATTCGCACCATGAAAAAAAAAAAAAAAAAAAACAGAAGCGAATAAAGACGCAAGTGTTATGCAGCCGTAAAGAAGTGATTGATAAGTATCATCACCAGGCTTTCGCGTCAAAGCATGTGAGCACATATAGGCGCCCCAAAAATTCTTTTAATATTAGAAGCGAAGCAACTTAGTGGCTCGGGCTGTCAGCGTCCCCTGTCGTCTTATGTAGTCACGGTACTAAAACACCAGGACACTCGTTTTCCAACGCCTCGCGCTAGAACACACGCTCCGGCGTGTGACAGGAAGACAACTTACGGCCAGGCTCTTCCTCATTTAATTGCTTAAAGCGGGTTCTACGCAAGAGAGGGCGCCACCGCCTCAGCAAGCACGCGATCTCTTTACTGGCACTTCTCCTGCGTCCAATGAAATGTGTTTTTTGGACATTTTTTTATTACTACAGCATTTATTTGAAAATTTTAAACGCCTATTCATGGTTGCAGTTTGATGTGGTTTCACAATAAAAGAATAAAAATTTGTTTCTATTCGTATATGTGAGAAACTTTGTATTCGGGCATCTGAAGTGAACTATCCTGACGGGATCACTTGAATATTCAAGTGGAAACGCCACATGTGTTTTACTGGCAATGAACGAGCACAAAAGTGGCTGTTAGGCAAATGATCGGAGTATATATATTTTGTGCTACCTAAAAAAATATCCCAGTTTCAATGACTCAGCGTGCCGAACGCTGATGTTCAAAGCGAAGATGCCTAGAGTTACCAAGTCGCAAGCTAAGCTCTATATATAGACTTCCTCAAAGCCAGCAGCTTGGTTCGCGTTCGCGTCAATTCATTTTAAGTGCGAATGCACTTCTTAAGCGAGCCTGAATCGTCCGCCGCCGTAGTCCGCGTAGCAACAGCTGCGGGTGCGCGCGCTCCTCGTATTCCTTGGCAACGGGGGAGATGGGCGCGCGCTGCCTGGCCGCTGACATGGCACATACCCACGTGGGGGATTGGCCAGGAATCTCCTCGTCTTCCTTGGCAACGGCGGGAGATGGGGGCGCGCTGCCTGGCCGCTGACATGGCACATACCCACGTGAGGGATTGGCCAGGAATCGGGCGTGAGAAGGGCTAATGCACCCGCTTAAAGGAGTATTGACACGAAATTTCAAAGCTGAGATCCGCTCTAGCAATCAAGTACAACGACAACACAAATAGGTGTCTGTGAATAAATGCATCTTTCTTTCTTTGTAGTTGTGTGTGTGTGTGATCTCTCTTTCGCGAACATTACCGAACCGCGCAAATTCAACTCGTGCATTCGCACTTTCACATTCTTCCCCTCGGGGAAATGCGGGGAATTTTTTTTGGCGGGTTCCACTGCTCACACCATCTACTGGAATCTTTTGTTACTTTCGAACTTGGAACAAATTCACGGGGAGGTTGCGGGAGGAAGGGGCGCCGAGTACCGCCCCTTTTTTTTCAGGGGGTCTTTTTTTGTTTGCTGTCGCAAAAATAAAGCAGACATTCATTTTTAATTAAAACAACAATGTAAGTACCACTTATGCATTCATCGCTTGCCTCAAATAGGCCTAATGTTTTCTTTTTGCTCAGCAATGTTGACAAGTGTAAACATTACCCCCAAGATTGAGTAGTTCAGAACAGCTTTACCGATATAACCGTCGAGTTCAAGCATTCTTCTAATTTGTTGCACGTGTGTTTGCCGCTTGCTCTCTTCCTCGCTGGGCTATTCCCTCTCCACATCGCTTAGACCGCGTTACTACGTGTCGTCCTATGAAAGCCTCGATGAAGAATAGCTTCGCTCTCAGAAATTAGTCCTGGAACCTTTCGTTAGATTCTGAACAATACACAATCGTCAGAGACCAGATGTCTTTCGTTCTAGGTAACCAGCTGCAGGCAATGTTAACATTCATATTGCCGTGAAGTAAACTCGCTCACAAAGCGCCTTACCCCTCAATGGGGGAGCATGATCTCACGCCGGCGTTTCAAACTAACGTGGATTTCTCGCTTGTGCGGCAATGGCGAGTTTGAGGGGGACGATAGCGGTGGAGATATCAGGAGCGGCCGGTCCTTTTCTGTTGTGGGCACAAGTTCGCTTTAGTAAACATAATTAATCATAATTAATCACCAACCGTGAACGCTTTTTCACTACAACATGATAGATATGACATCATGCTGCAGCGATATGACATCTTGTTGTAGTTATATGTGAGCATATTAAATTCTTCGCTTTATTTCACCTCCAAATTCTCCGACCCCATTTTTATATGTTTTAAAATTTATAAGGGAAATGTAACGTTTTTGTAACGGCTCGTTCCAGTGTTCTAATTGTAACTGAAACGCCTCCCTTTCGCCCCAGACCAAAGCCAGAAAATGTCTTGTTCACCGTGGCGTCACCATGAACTTTAAGCTGAGTCAAGGTCGAGCCAGGACTCTGGGCGCTTGCGCATTGAAGGCGTCAAGCCTCTAGTTTGCTGCAAGGGGAGGAGAGTGGTGAGGGAGATAGTGGGGCAGGCTAAGGACGCGTACCACGAGAAAATGATACAAAGAGGCACTGGTGTATTTACGTTCACTGCGTGCTCGTGTTTATACCGGTTTCGAGCAGCATTTGTTTTTTGTCTTTTGGTACAATTGTACCAAAGTTTATACGTAAATTTTGTGTTAACTCCCTGTCATGTGCTAAAACGTTTTGCTCGTCATCTAGGTTCACAAAGGGGGAATACTTCTGATGTTTGTCGTTTGCATCTTCAATTGAATTCATTGAGCTCGTTCCGATCGCTTGCCATTGACAGAAGCATCCTCTTGATGTGCACTTGAACTTAGTTTAACTTTGGGGCAGTGCCTGTCAGCACTTCCATAGCCCCTTGGACAATACCCTCCGAAGCATGTGCCGCTTGCTAGCCGCCACTATCTTTTTGGTGTGCGCTGCGTCGCCCTTTCTCAGGGCTCTCCTCCGACCTCTCCTGAAAAGCGGGTTTCCTTTCCTGGCACCCTGTCCTAAGCTTGCTGTCACCGGCTCGCGCAACTTCAACTTTTTTGTGCCTCCCTTTCTCCGGACCTCACTTGGCGCATGCTTGAAACATGAATATTTAACTCTTTAGCCATAAAAACTTGTTTTGCAGATATTCGCCACGGTGTGCCCTTGTATGACGTTGAGTTTGTGTTTTCAAGCGAAGCTTGTATTGGCTGACTTACACTGTCGGTGGCGTTCGCCTAAAACTACTCGGGGATTCTCCCACTCTCCCTGGTTTTGTAATTTTACTTGTCCCCGTTGTGTTCTTATTTAAAATTTTATGTCCATGCCATTCTTGCTAAAATATCAGATGGGATTGGCAGTATGTCGAAATAAATAAATAAATTGTCAAGGATGTTCGAAAGCCCAACGCCGCACTTCGCCTTTATTCGGGGGCTAACATGGTACCTTTTTTCTGCCATCCCAGAATTTTATTTTAAAGATTCAGAATATACCTATGGCATTAAAACATTAAATATAACGGCATTAGTGACTGACTGTACTCATGAGGGCAATTTCTCTTGCAACTATTAGCGCCCTGCGGAACCTCGCACTTTTTTTGCCACCTACTGCAAGCTGGCTTTGCTGCTCGTACTGTCGACGTGCGGCAAAGCCAGCCGCGAGTAGCGCGGGAAAGCCATACTTTCTGCTATTTGGTGTAACCAGTAAGGGTTTACACATTTTGCTTTTGCCCCTCCGTCATCGCCATGAAGCAGAAAAGTAACCTTCAGGTTACACCACAAAACCATTTCTCTCGCTCGAATTGAATACCATATCAGAAAATAAAGTTATTGCATTCGGAGGCAAAAATGCAACAACTATGTAACGTAGGCCATTTTTTTACTTACCGTCCAAAGAAAAGTTATAGCGTATATTGAATACCTAACAAGATAAAAACTAGGACAGATTAACGAAGTGTAAGCCCCAAACGTTTCCGTTGTGTGATGCCTAAAAATGAATACATCAATTTCTGCGGAAAATTTTTTTGTGGTTCTCTTGTTACTCGGAAACATTTTTCTCCAGGAGCGTTTTTTCCAAACTGTCCTGATGAATAATACCACAATCATGTGTGGTTGCGGTAGCTTTGTACTTCGATTACGTGGACATTTATTGATGTCGAAAGCGTGCAGGGGAAGTTTTATGGACGGCGGTAAAAACTATTGGGGTTTTGTGCTGCGTCGGGCAGATTTGTCACACGAAAGTGTTGCGGTTAAAGTTTTTTTTTGTAGTTCTTCGACGAAGTGCCTTACAGTATGCGCGTGCTGAAGGATTTTATAACATTCATGGCTCCAACTCCTTTTCAGTACAAAATGTTAAAATTCCGACCCACAGGGAATACGATTATACGAAATTACACTTCTTCGCAAGCAGATACATTTATTAAACATTTATACTGGCACTTCTGGAGTTTTTCCCAATGGTCTAAGTATAAAAAAGTGGCTCGCACAACTGGGAACCACCCATGTCTCGAAGTCCTGGTGGAAGAGGTCACGCGGTTTCTGGATATGGCTTTTGTGGTCGCTTTTAAGTGCAAATGCACTTCTTAAGCGAGCCTGAATCGTCCGCCGCCGTAGTCCGCATAGCAACAGCTGCGGGTGCGCGCGCTCCTCGTCTTCCCTAGCAACGGGGGGAGATGGGCGCGCGCTGCCTGGCCGCTGACATGGCACATACCCACGTGGGGGATTGGCCAGGAATCGGGCGTGAGAAGGGCTAATGCACCCGCTTAAAGGAGTACTGACACGAAATTTCAAAGCTAAGATCCGCTCTAGCAATCAAGTACAACGACAACACAAATAGGTGTCTTCTTTCTTTGTAGTTGTGTGTGTGTGTGTGTGGGATCTCTCTTTCGCGAACATTACCGAACCGCGCAAATTCAACTCGTGCATTCGCACTTTCACATTCTTCCCCTCAGGGAAATGCGGGGAATTTTTTTGTGCAGGTCTGTTTGATTGCACTTTTGCCAACCGAGCCAAGTGGCGCTTTTACTTATGTAATTAATTGATCAATTATCAATGCATGCTCACAGCGCTACTGCAAGCCATGCTTTGTTTCCGAGCCTAATTTTCGCTCCTTTTTTGCCGACTCGCAGGAAGAAAAGCGTTCGAAGAGCGCCCGGTCAGCCTGCATACGAAGACGACGAGGAAGAGAAGGAAGAGGAGGAGAGAGAGGAGGAACAGCTCAAGTGTTGGAGCCCTGGATCGACGTACGCCGCAAGATTCATCGGACCCGCCTGGCTAAGCCCGGTAAGTTTGTACCGATATTTAGGGGCTGGGACTGTTGGCGTCTCATGTCACCGTCGTAACCATCGTCGCATGTAGTCACGGTACTAAAACACGGGGACACCCGTTTACGTTTCGCACTATAATGTAACGCGTACTATAAAAACAACGGGACACTCGTTTACGCCTCGAGCTTGAAGGCTTAGTTCTTCAACAACACGAGACTTTTACAGCAAAGCTGTATACCTCTACCCCTAAAAAGTTTCATCTACGTTGGAAAAAACGCCAAGGCACCAAGGATACACTTATACACTACGTGATTTGCGCCTCCACAGGTTTCACATTTGTAGAGATGGCCCGGGATTTTTTGTATTGTGCTGCCCCTCTTTTAGTCTTCTTGACTGCTCCTAAAAAAACTGTGGTTGATTATTCTGTCATAGGAAGCTGTAAAACAAGAAAGTGAAATGTAAAGCGAAATCTGCAGCTGAGCATGATTTGCGGGTCGGCGACTGCCTTGCGGGTGTGCTTGGCGAGCGACGTCCTGCTGGCGGGTCGCGTCGGCAAAGGTGTACTGGCGTCATTTCCGTGACGGAAATGACATCAGTGGAATCTTGGGGTACCGTGGCATAAAAATACTTTAGTGTTAAAATATAAAACCCGAAAACGAAGAACCCTAAGCATAACGTGCTGTTTAGTACTAGAGGTTGCTTCCCTGCAAGAAGACCCTGTTTGCAGGGGTGCACCCTTTACAGGCCACTTGCTTCGTTAGACTGGCGTCATTTCCGTGGCGGATTTGACGTCAGTAAAATCTTGGTGTATCCCGGAATAAAACACTTTCGGGCTAAAAACCACTTTCGTAAAGTTATTCCGTGCGCAGGCGGGGTTAAAAATGACATGGCGCCGCCATTTTTTCCGTTGTCGGAATGCCGTCACAGCTGCAATAAACCTGGCGTGCTTTCATTAGGGCCTTTTTAAGGAAAATACCGATTTCACAAGCCCATCTCCTCCGTGTGGACAGAGCGGCTGGGTCACAACTCTGGTAAGCCGTATAAGTGCTTTATAAGCGCAGGTCTGCTATCACGCGTCTCTGGCTGTGTCAATGTTTGTAAGCGGCGGGTGGGAACGCAACAGGGGCGTGGGCTTTCAGCTTCGGACTTCTTCTGTTGCAGAGCAGACGTTTCTGTTATTCTATCTTAGCCTCAAGCTTTTAACAATAAACAGTATGCGAACATTGTAGAACACTGTCATGTATTGAAATCAGCACGATGCGGATAGATATTACATCAAATTGTTTCTTTCGTTAACCCCCCCCCCCATCATGATTAGAAGCCATTTGTGTATTGTTTTTGGGATGTTACATTTTGAAGGAAATGAATTTGAAACAAAAGTGTACATGATGTAATTTTCTCTCTCGCTGTTGTGTTAACGAATACTGGACCTTTCTGTTTTATAGTCGGCTCTCCTTGCTTGCAGAAGCCAGGTAAAAAAAATTTGTGCGTTACGGTAATCTTAGAATTGGGACTCCCGCTGATTTGGTTCGATTGCAAGTTAGAGGGAATGCAGACCAAAGTGACGTTTTCCTGAAGATATGCTAGCTGCCTGTGATACTAAGCGTTACATCATAGGAGCGTGAAAATTAGACACGACAGACATATGGCCACGGTAATTGGGAGCGTTATTGCTTCAAGCTGGCTTCTTAAGCCCTCGGTTATTATTGCATGTGCGTTTCGATGGGGCCTTATTGATGGGTCATTTTAGTAAAAAAATTACCATCCCTACTTAAAAAAAGTAGAGAGAAGCGCACAAGCGAAAAGTGAGTCCAGCCTTGGCTAAAACAGCGTCCAATTGATCATCAAGCCTTCAAGGACTCAAATTGCAAACAAACAACGCACCCATGCGACGATTTTACGTGCACTAAGTAAACGAATCTCCGAACGATCTAAATTCATACCGATTCGTGGCTTATGAGATAAAAGTACACTACTATTGCAACCTTTTTGATGACTAGTGTGTGTATTGACTCATCTAGATCCATTTTTTTCGAGATTTTCAAGTACCCATATTTAACAAAACGAAAGCCCGGTTTCACGCGCGGGCCATGTGTCCAGAAACCTTATCAGTGCTTTCCGATGGACCAACCGGTCTATGGAGAAATGCATTAGTGTTTTGAGAGGACGACATCGGTTCAACTTAGGAAGCTATCGCTTTAAAAATTCAGTGTCATTGCACTGTGTGAGGGTGGATGAGCAGCGCAGGTGTATGTGACTCCGTTGATAGGGGAGCAGTTCAGGGAGTGCCTGAAACAAAACACGCTTGTTTAAAATTTGCGATTGAGCATTCTTATTAGTTAACTGGATGAATGGAACTTGGAAGGACTACGGTAGGTTTTATTCTAGAAGACAAATATGGAACTGTTGGTTTTTCTCCCGTAGAAGGCCATGTAGCGACGACAGACGGGAACTTTAAAACATTTATAGCTTCTCAATGAACTACGCAATACTGAAAAGTAAATGAAACTCCCCGCGCTGTTCAGAGTCGTCCCGGTGGCCCATTGCCATACAATGAATGTGTTTTGGCATAGCTTCGATAAAACCAGAGGTTCAGCCTTTTTTTTGTACCATAGTCCGTATACACGAATCGCCAGATAACTTCTCAGAAACTTTCGCCCAGGTGAAACCGTGTTGACGGTTAACGAGCGACAGCCGACCAACTTAAGAACATTGGCTGCCGAAAACGTGCGGAGAGGATGGTGGCCATATTCAAACAGTTTATCTTAAGTTCAACGCTGGCCAATTCGTTGCCGATGGCCGAGCATTCCGGAAAACAGCCGTAGGTTGGCCGGTCAAGAATCGGACTGGCTGTGCTGCCTGGGGTCCCTCCGTATACACGGCTATTTATTGACAGCATACAGGAATTATGAAAGGTTTGCAACTTGACTGTGAATTAAAAAAAATTGACGAGTAAATAAAACCCCGTGTACTAATAGAATCGTCGAAGCAGCTAATTTCAGTAGCATGTTTTTGAAGATACGTACATTAGATTGAGAGCTACGAAGAATTTACCAGAAAGTTGGCTTTGTCGTCAAATCTGTCGGCAAGGTTTCCGTTGATGCACGAGGTGTTGGCCGGAATCTATTTGTGGTGTTTATTGAAAAGTTTAGCTGTCAATTTCTTCACTTGGCAACAATGGAAGCAGCCACGAACATGGCGCGGCTTGTGCGACTGCGCCCGTATGCCGAAAAAAAAAAAAAAACAAAAAAACAAAAAAACCGGCGTGCATCGTCTGCTCCGTCTCAACCCGATTCTCAACCTTGGTGTCAACAGCGATGTTATTAATCCCACTCACATTGGACTCGAGGCATTACTTTGCGTTCGGTGGGGTAGAGCGTGGAACGTCGAACACATATCATGTGCTCAGAACGGACAAGTACCGCCATCCCCCGGAGCCCGACATAACGAGTGACGGCGGACTCACATGGTTGCCTGCATGCGTGCCTCGCCAGTGAATACAAGCTATGGCCTATAACGGATCCGCTGTAACAATTTTCGCCGTCGATATGCGGTTAGGGAGTGACGCAAGAGCAGAGAACGAAAGAGCGCATGCAGAGTGGGGCCACAGGAGTCATGCCGTGGACAGCATTGGCTGAGGTTGCACTGCGTTTTGACTGCTTCCGGCCTAGTTGCTAGGGGAACATCAAATCTAATCGGTGGCTACTCGCCCCCACCCTGGCATGGCGCCTTTACAAATTGTCTCAATACCTATATGCATATTATCAGTACTATAGGGAGTCACAGAAGCATGCTCTCACTAGTGGTAGCCCCTGAAGGCTGGAAACAGTTGTCGAAGTTGACACTTGTTTAAAAAAAAAAAACGCATCCACATCCAGTTACTTCCGAGAATGCGTTTATAAATTAACGTGTTTTGTCCTTTTAGAACACACTAAAGCACACGCATAGTGCTTCATGTATATAGAAAACACGCGCACGCACACGCGCGCTCACGCCCGTATTTATCTGCGTATGAATTTTTTAGCTGGTCCTGAGCGCAGCCGAATTGATAGTTGATTCCTGTGACTCAGGAGAATAGCGGTGCAACTGTGCGGAACAGGAGGCCGTAGTACTGTGCTCGACATGAACGAGCAGCTGCGGACGATGGTGATTCTTGAACCACTGCCTTGATTCATTACTGTCATCCTGGGCGTTTTTTATTTAAACAAATAAAATTATTGGGGTGGAACGCGGCGACGCTGCATCGGGGTTCTGAGGGGTGCCGTAGTGGAGGGCTCCGGATTAATTTCCACCACCTAGGGATCTTTAACGTGCGCCGCAATCTAGAACATAAGGGCGTTGTCGCTTTTCGCTCTTCAGAAAGGCACCCACCGCGGCCGTGATCGAACCCACGGCCTTAGTCTCAGAAGCACAACGCCATAGCACTGGGCCGTGCCAGGGCGTGTTCTGTGTAAGTCTATAAAGGCGTAATGAAAAGGTCCTTGTCTTACGAACATAGTTCTGTCACCTTGTCTCCCGAACCGCCTGATAGTCTCAGGAGCAGTGCCCGTGGGCCAGTAAACGATTACGCAGGCAGCTTGTAGAAGTCTTTTGTCTAGTCCGTATTCACACACGTTTACGTTTTTCGAACTTTTTATACGAAAAAAAACCCCATAGAACCACACCAATGAATGCCTTAGAGTGTATAAAAACATCATAAACCCGCAAAAAACGGACCACACTGACACAAGTATGTTTCTGTGCTGTTGCCTACCGGAAGTTAAGAAATCGTACATTCAGCAGCTTACGTTTGAGTTCTTATGACAACAAGAAAAGCAAGCCGAGTGGAATATCGGAAAACTCACGGCCTCTTCAGCTGTATCGTCCTCGAAAACGATAATTAAACTCGCCAACATTCTTTTTGAGAGAACACAAGAGTGATGACAATTGTGCTCGTGCGTCTATTCACATTATCGGGGGAAAGCGTGCAAAACATATCAACAGAAACGTTGGCGATGACTCATAAACATCTTTGGGCGTACTACTGAAGCGAGGGCGTTCGCAGCAGGCTCCAGTGGGGGCCGGCATGATTGATTTGGGTTCGACGTCTGCTCCTTCGACATATTGCGTCATTGTTGGCTTGCGATAAAAAAATGAACGCCTCTATGGTGGCGGCAAAATGTATATATTCATATATACAAGAGGTAGGGAATGCAGGACCGACGTGACGTGGTGCCTCATTCATCATACTCCGCAAAGACCCTGTTTGATTCCTTATTGTGACCGGGGAACACGGCAGCTGCAAGCTCTGCGTGGTGCGTTGCTGCGGGGATGACACTAGCAAAAATGCATTACCTCGCTGCTTTCTTTAAATATTGCAGAATTACCGCTGACCTAAATACACAAAAAGGTGAACGAAATCCTCACGACTGCGTCTTTTAACATTTTTTTTTCGGGGGGTGATGGCAAGGGAGGCGAGAAAAATGCGTTTGCATCGTTTGTTAATGTTAGTGGCAATTTCCAACGTCAAGATACGGGTAGCAATGCCTAGACTTTGTGCAACATTTGCATTATCACAGGCTTAGTAGCAGGAAAGCTGGGGAATGTTTGGTTCGCGCGTTAGTATGTTACGTGTGTATTTATGTGAACATATTCATTTGTGAACATGTAAG
Source organism: Haemaphysalis longicornis (assembly GCF_048455015.1). Classification (NCBI taxonomy): domain Eukaryota; kingdom Metazoa; phylum Arthropoda; class Arachnida; order Ixodida; family Ixodidae; genus Haemaphysalis; species Haemaphysalis longicornis. The sequence continues at coordinate 61,573,613 of NW_027526204.1, read as the reverse complement.
CATATGTGAACATGTGGCCGAACATATATGTGAACATATTCCTATATGTTGGGCCGGGTTTCTCCTATTGGTTGTCTGGACGTCATGCCTATAAGAAGACACAGCTTTGCACTATACGCCCACCACCACCTTCATTTCTTTGTAGCGTCGCATTAGTTCAAACCGCTTACTGAAACTTCATCAATTGGAGGGGTTAGTGAGGGGGCCAGTGAGTGACTGTGTGAGTAAGTGAGCGAGCAAGTAAGCAAGCCATCTTGAGTGAAAAATCTTGTCAGTTGTGAAGGAAGTAGAAATTATTAGTAGCAAATACCCCACGAAAATATGGAGGTCATGTTCCGTCGTACATTGAAGGGACAAAACCGTTTAAAACACGCGAAAATACAGGGGCAAACTATCATAGAAGCTGGCATCGCGTTCAACTGTACTCGAATTTGGGTTACTCAGATTTATTTTAAAGAGTGAAACGAAAAGATGGCGCAACGAGGCACAATCTTGACACTTTAAGCAATGGACAATATTCTGAGACAGCGGCGATAAGGAATATGTGAGATTTAACCATTATTACCACCTAAAATTTAACGATTTCAGACGTAAGTCTGGCACCATGAATTCTATATTTACAAAAAAGTTAATGCACTTTCACTCTGTAAAGAAGGATGACCTGCGAAACTGGACGCAATGCACGAAATGCAGGAAAAAAAACACGTTTGTTTATAATTTGCGATCGAGTAATTAGCACTAAGCCTAAGAAAACTTTGAATGACTCGAGGTTTCTTCTAGTGGAAAAACATGGAGCGGTCTGTTTACTCCCGCGTCGTAGGCATCTTTCTGCCTGCGTAACACACCAAGCCAATCCTCTCGACCACTGAGGACACCAGAAAGTTCGCATGGGGCGGTGGACGTGCACGTTTACAACTCCCGCCAGCACAGCGGACATGTCATCAGTGAGGACACGAAACCTACATCTTCCCCCAACTTTCCATAAACTCCCAGCTCGTGCCTGATAACCCTGCAATCAGTTATGTGCGCATGTATAGAAGTGAAAATTACCGCCTAAATTGTCGCTATGAAAGCCCTTCAGGCTAAACAAGAAATGTTGGCTCCCCTTAGACGTTGCTGTTCATCCGGGAGAGATTCCCAGCTACTCGGCGAGCTGGAACTTGCGGTGGAAACGGTGGCAGCAGCGGCTTTCTGTTGTTATCGCACTCATTGGCGTTTTTTTCCGGCAGACGCTCCTTCGATTCCCGCTGCTCTTCTTCCGAGCGAAGGACACGCGTCTGTCCACAAGGGGTTAAAACCGCGTTGGACTGGAGCTTTGTACTGGTGGACAAGCATGTGGCTGTCCGTTTCAGTACTGCCTCGTTGGCGTCTCGCTGTCTGTGTAACACACCAACCCAAACCCAAACCGCTCGACCATTGAGGACAGCTGACAGGTCGCATTGAGCCGCAAGACTTCCACGTTATATTTGCCGCCAGCACAATGAGCATTTCATCGGCAGCGGCATGAACATTAGCTGTGCATTCAGGCGCCCCGGCTTCTACCCCAACCAGTGCACGCATACCGGCAACCGGTGATGGGCGCGTGCTTCGGGGCCCTATTCTCGACTTCACAAATTCACAGTGAATTCACAATGTTTTTTTTTGCGTAAGCACAACATAAGCAATCATTGAAGTGATGCACATATAGCTATGACGACACGCCGTGTTTTTTGAGGCTTCACTCATGCAGATCACAACCAAGGTATCAAATATTCTTATAGAAGATATAAAAATACTTCGCATGTATTATAAAAGTTAAGACAGTAGCTGAGGCTGGCAAGGGAAACACATTTCCGCAAGTCGAAATCGGCGTAAACACCACAAGGCGATCCAGCAACGTTGATTCAAAGGCGACTGAAAGGAAGATGTTGAGCCAACGATCATCACAACATCTTTTTTTCGGTATCTATATATTTCTGTCTTTCTGTCAGTCGCTTTTAGTAATATCGTTGAGCCGTCTGCTTCGATGCAAGCTTTGCTGCGTTATCACCTTCAGGGCCGCTACCCCCGCCACGCTATGCCAGCGGTAGTACGCACGCCAAGCATGGGAGCGAGCAGAGGGCAACATATCGCAGTGGGGCACGCAGCCTCGCTCCCGACATTTCAATTGCGCGTGTCCGTGCGTTTTCCACGGCCTCTGCCAGGTGTCGGCCCCGGTATCTTCAGCCGTGCATGTGCTCCGTGGTTCGTATTTGAATTGTACATGACTGTACGTCGAGATGTGGGTGCCGGTCCACGACGTGAGATATGGAATAAGTGACACAGCAAAATTTGTTGGATCGCCATGAACGTCGGACGGCTGCTGCCCCAGACAGTATTTCTGGCATTTTTGTGTTCATTTGAAATGTTGCATGTTACGGAAGCGTTGCGCAGACCGGGCTTTCTTATACTGTCCCGGCATGGCCTACTGCACATGTCTGTCCACGAATAACAAATAACAAGACAACATAAGGACGTGTCGTCGACAACAGCCCGCAATAAGCCAGGGAGCACGTGCAGAGGAAGAACACTGGCACGTGGAGGCAGACAGAGAGAGAGAGAGAGAGAGAGAGAGAGAGAGAGAGAGAGAGAGAGAGAGAGAGAGAGAGAGAGAGAGAGAGAGAGAGAGAGAGAGAGAGAGAGAGAGAGAGAAACAAACTTCACGATTAAAACAGCGCAAGGGACAGGCAAGGACGGGTGCTTAAATTTTATGGCTCCTGGAGAGCCATAATGCGCATGCGCGAGGAGCAGTGACTGGACTGGACTGCACTGGACTGAACTGGACCAGACCGCACTGGACTGGATTGAATTTGATTGAACTGAACTAGACTGGACTGGACTGGATTGGATTGGATTGCTGAACCTTGGCTCACGCTACGTATATCCTGGCGTAGCTGAGCTAAGCCACTGCTAATTCTTTTTTCGTTTCGAAGTGTGCTTTGCCCTACTTATGGCGACCGTGTGCGAAAACACCCTGCAGGAAAGCCAACGTTACAAAATGAGCTTCACAAAATGATGATGATGATAAGAGAAGGCCCATCAAGCGCTGAAAAAAATTAAGACGCTTCACATGCTCGTAATATATATCCTGGGTCCCTCTTGTTTTGAAGTCGACGTCTATCTGAATGCGCCATTCCGCACGGTCGAAGCATTTTATATTTTGGAGTTTTACTTTGACCCATGTTGCATGGAGAAAGCTTCGCGTTTTAACTATATTTCTTTTAGGAAGGGCCTTTGATTTTTTTTTTTGAGGGACAAGTTCGCCTATTAATAAATCATATCCTTTCACCGCTACGACCGTCTCCTTAAGTTTTTACCTTGCTACAATATATTAGGAGATATGGATCCAAAATAAGATCAGTTTGAGTAGCGCCAGTACCATCCGTCTTTCTTGTGTTTTGTCTGTGAATCTGCGCTAATATTTATTGCGAATACTGGCATACCGGCATTCCTGAAAACATGGCGCACCGCAGCTATTGAGGTTTGAACAATAGTCGACGGAGACATACCCACCTTCGCGGGCAATAGGATGAGAAATGAGAATAGTGGGTGGTTGGATTCCAATCGGTGACAATACCACTTTTGGTACCACCGTAGTCGTCACACCGACGGTGCCGATGGAAGAAGAAGGTGGCAAACCCTTGCCAGTTCTAATTACCCAGGTGTCGAAAAATCCCTCCCTGCACTAAAACATGACTCGAAAGATAAATATTTTACACGGCTCTTCATGAACACGTATCACGACCTGTTGTATACATAGTCGCAGAGCCACACGTACAACCTGCCTACAACGCCTACAATTATCTTCAAAGATTTAGCTGATTGGCTTCACGCACCGGTAAGTAAACTACTGCTTTCTCATCCAGGAACACCACAATAGTGATGCTGCTCAACGCTTTGAAACTTTTGACATGATTCACGAGGGCCAGGGCATCGTCAAGGCTGCTCCTGCGTTTCGAAAGATCTGATATTTTACATAGTATAAGTCTCTCGGTTGGTGAAGTAGCAGTTTTGGTGCAGGAGTAGTTTCTCCATGTGCTTGGAACACAACCTAATAGTGTGATCGGCCGGTAATTGTTAGTACCTGTGAATACCTTGACAAGCTTGCAGGCAAATAGAATGAGAGCAATTTGAAGTTGGTGCCAGAAATACGAGATGCCCAGGGGTGATTAAATATGGTAAGTACTATTGCGCTCAATTTGGCTCGGAACACGCGGGCGGTGGTCGGGGCTGCTGCTCGGGCTTTCGTGGCACCACGCAGCAAGGCATTCGCGAAATTAAAGGAGAGGAGGTCAGCTAGTCCGATAATGCCCACAATCCCCGTGACTTCTTCTGCTCGTTATCTACGGAATGCGCAATGCGCAAAGGCGCCTAGTGTAGCCATTTCACGAGTGTTTCCGTGACCATATCAATAGCGTCGTAAAGAACCGTTTTCTCCAACCGAATTCGTCATTTATGGCTCTATTTTTGTCACGGTAGCCAAAGTGCTTAGCTAGTTTACGTTCTTTCGAGCAGGGAAAACGTGAGATAACCGATCTGCGCTTCTTCATACGATAAAAGGAAAGAAACTACCACCCGTCAACATTCTTGAGGCAGGCATGCAATGCTGCGCCGAACTGTCATCATCGTCATCATCATTACCCACAACAAAAACAAACTGTCTACGCCCACTGCAGGGCAAAGACCTCTCCCACAGATCTTCAATTATCCCTGTCCTGTGCTAACTGTGACCAATTTACGCCCTCAAACTTCTTGGTCTCATCTGCACACGTAACTTTCTGCCGCCCCCTGCCACGCTTGCCTTCTCTAGGGATCCACTCTGTTACTCTTAATGACCAACGGTTGCCTTGCCTTCGCATTACATGCCCTGCCCACGCCCATTTCTTCTTCCTAATGTCTACTAATATGTCCTTAACACTCATTTGTTCCCTGACCCACTTAGCTTTCTTCTTGTATCTTAACGTTACACCTACTATCTTCCGTTCCTTTGCTCGCTGAGTAGGCCTCAATTTATGTTAAACCCTTTTAGTGAGCCTCCAAGTTCTGCGCCGAACTGTGCTATAACTGAATTGAACTATTTATATATCGGGTGCATTCAAACGTTCCGCACTCAGAAAGTCATCTGGCTGTAGAACCCACGGGGGATGCCGGTGATTGTCGGAAGAGATGACCTCCTCTCACTTTAGTTCTTAAATGCCTCGCTGCGCGGTGCCACGAGCGTCGGAGGAGCAGCTCAGGCCGCCGCTCGCGCGTTGGAGTCAAATTGAGCACGACGGTACTAGCGCCTTCGCCTTGTTGCCAAGGCAACATAATGCTGCGTTGGTATCATGCACAATACTGGGACCGAATCTCTGTTAGCAGATGTAAGTGCACATAACACTTCGGCTATTGTGATCGGTAAGTCCGTAGAGCCAGCGTCATGTTGTGAAAAGTAAATGCGATGCGAATCAGGCATCGAAGGAGGAGTGTATGCCGAAGGGATTGTTGCACCATATTCTTTCCCTCCGCCCACTAAACTGACGCGTCAATTCAGGGCTATGTGCTTAAAAGAACTCCGATGTGTCGTTATTGTAAGACGCTCACGGACCACGTGGTATACTTCGGAAAAGAGCGTTTGAGAGGGCAGCTTGAAGTAGAGCTTCTGCAACTCTAAGTTTCCGGAAGTTTCGCTCAGTCACTGCGCATATCCCAAATATCCCACATATCCCACTGCGCACATCTAGAAGCACTAGCGCCGCTTTCTCAACCATGAAGATGCTGAGAACCCCTTTCCGGCTGGCAAACATGTTAGGAGAGCCCTTAAAAAACCATGTTGATTCGTGTTAAAATGTCCAACAATTTTCACTTTCAGCTAGAGTTGCCCACATACTTATGTATTCAACGCTCGCCTTTTGTGTCTGACTTCGTTGCTGATGCGCGTCATATTGTCAAGCAATTAGCTCTTGCAGTAACAAGTCACCAAACCTATATACTGCCTTTAGTGTGTCTGGATTTCTTGCATAGCGAGCGTGTTGCGCAAAAAGCCAACCTTACAGTTCCTGCTACATGGAGGAATAAAACTTTCTTGTCATGAAGCAAAGCGACCTTTTTGCATACCAAGCGAAAAGGTGGCTTTTGCCTGCCCTGAGGGATTCGCTAGTATTAAACGAAGGGTATAAAACTAGGTATATTATTTTTTTTGGTCAGATAGCACGTCATCACCCCGGATACCACTAGCAATCGTCATCATCGATCATTATCAGCAAGGTCTGGCAAAAAGGGCAAAAGAGCGGGTTGGGGTGGGGGGAGAGAGAGAGAGAGAGAGAGAGAGAGAGAGAGAGAGAGAGAGAGCGAGAGAGAGATAGATAGATAGATAGATAGATAGATAGATAGATAGATAGAGAGAGAGAGAGAGAGAGAGAGAGAGAGAATGTTCATTGAAAAGGAGAAGAGGTCGGGCTGAGAAAATGATCTTGGGCCTGCTACTTCCCTCTGGGGGGAGGGTACTGGGGACAGAAAGAGAAAGGAATAAATATGGGAGGTATGGGAAATGACAATGAAAGCGACAAGTTAACTTTGTACAAGCAGCAAAACTAATAAACGTCTCACATATGACGGGGTGCTGAATCAGATGATTACAGACCACGTTTCAGCACATGACTATCGTTCATGAAAAAAAAAAACTACTGAGACATTATTTCGCTGTCTGTTAAATTTTGTCGCAACCTAGAGCCGAGAATCCAGAGAGGCGTCACTAAGAAATATTCTTTAATGGCTAGGCTTTGATTCCTGTGGTCAGCCCACGTGCCTAAAATCTTTTGTTCGGACAGAGTGCGAGAGTCCAAGCGTGGTAATGCTGTCCCAAGGTTCTTTCACTCACTAGAGTAATTTGGACAAGCGCTAAGCAAATGTTCGATAGTCTCAGGACAACAGCACAGAAGGCAGTCCGGGCTGTCCCCCCGTCGGATTGTGTGAAGATACTTCCGGGTCAATGCTACTCCAAGACGCAGCCTATGCACCAATGTCTCTTGACTTCGGCGAAGTCGAGGAGCGTGACTGAACCAGAACCTGCGCTCTGGATCGAGCCTGTGAAGGAGTTCATGTCGATTCTGCGGGACCAACGAATGCAAGGCTGCAGCTTGTTTTCGTGCTCGGTCGAGTATCGCGTTAGCATCCTGCCCTGTGATCGGTATAAACAGGAGAGTTCCATTGTGGTGTGCCTGCTGTGCTTCTGCATCCGCCAACTCATTTCAAGCGATTCCACAGTGACTTGGTATCCACTGAAGCCCACACCGTGTGGCCCTTTTCACTCAACTCTTTAAACAGGATAGCGACATCAGTGGTTAGCTGATCATATGCGCCTCCCTACATTGGATACCTTAGTACGTGCAGCGCTGGTATGCAGTCACAAAAGATAGTCCACTGTTGCGGCCTTTCACAACAAAGGCCACAGCGCGTTTGCGAAGCGCTTCGCGTAAACCGACCAGTTCTGCTGCGGTAGACAGCGTCCTGTGAGCAATCTTAAAACGTTGGGTCAGGTACTTCCCAGGCATAACCACTGCCGCTGCCGAAGAAGACGCTATGACCGAATCGCCAGCGAAAATATGCGACGCCTCCCCGTACATTTCACTGATGTAAAATAGTGAAAGTTGTCTTAAGATCGAAAACGACATGTGGGATTTTCCACCAATTCAAGGAATCGATAACCGCACCTGTAGATCAGCTAAAAATCATAAAGGCACTTCTGAGATTGTGGCGACTGCAAATCTGAAGGGCATCAAATGTTGCTGCGCCGAAATACGGGAGTAGTTTGAATTCGGCCGGTCCCTGAAAACACTCGAGAGTAGATGACACTCATGTCTTGTCACATGTCGGAGGAGCACACGAAGAGGTTCTTGCGTGAGGTAGACTTGAATTGGGCAGACTCGCGCTTCTGAGATCGTTCCACGTGTTTATGTGCATCGAGGCAACCACAAACAGATTCTTAGGGCTTGTGCCTGTGCACTTTGAAGCACGCGTAATGACGATCGCAGAAGGTTACACAGTATAGGGGCACTGTATTGCAAATAGTCAATAAAGAGCGCCTGGTAAAGGCGCAACATCGATTAAACCAATGGGCCCCATGATTTCCCTGTGATATGTTGAAGGACATGGGAGAAACTTTGTAATTTCCTTTTTAGTGCAGGGACATGTTTTTACCATGACAGGTCTCGATGAATTGTCACACCGAGAAATCTGTTATGTGTAACACATAAAATAACAGCTCCTTCTATTTTTACCGGGTAGCGTATCATTGGTTTTCGGGTAAATTCAAATGTTGCACTTTTTGGCGTTGAAATTTAAACTCTCTGGCGGCGTAAGTACGTCAAAGTGGCAGATACTGCTTTCTGAAGCCATGCTTGCTCGTGAAGTCGCGTTGCACCTGATGCCCAAAGGCGTATGTCATCCGCATAGGCAGATAGTGACACTGTTTTAGGAAACACTTTAGGGATTCCTATGAGAGACAGGGTAAATAGCGTAGGGCTGAGGACTCCTCCTTGTGGCACACCACGCGTGACGGTGTGATTGGATGTCACTCCATCAAGTCTGGACATGAAAACCATCCATCCGCGAAAATACCTCGCTATCCACTGATGCAACCGTCCTCCAATACCAATAGACTTTAGAGCATCGAGAATGGCAACATGGGAGACATTATCAAATGCGCCCTTAATGTCCAGGAACACGGCAGCTGTAAGGCGACGGCGGTGTTTTTCATTCTCGGTGGTAGTGACAAGGTCAATAACGCTGTTTTTTGAGGAACGTCTTTTGCGAAAACCTGTCATGGCGTCTGGGTACAAGCTACGCTTCTACAGAAACCATTCGAGACGAGCGAGGCCCATACGCTCCATCACTTTGCTTACACAGCTAGCCAGTAGGACGAAATGCCTCGTGGAGACTTGCCAGGCTTCAGGACAGCCACTAAACGACTTATTTTTCAGTGGCTTGGGACAGACCCAGAACGCCAATAAAAGTTGTAGAGGTCCAACCGAGCTTTGTGTCCTTGCGTGCCGAGATGACAAAGTGCACGGTACGTTATTTCATCAGGCTTAGGAGCTGTAGAACGAGCCGAAGCAGAGAGCGCTACAATGAGCTCGTGGAGCGTAAAAGGCACGTTTAGGCGGCTATCAGCAGTTGGAGGAGCACAGCGATGTAATGGAGCCCTGCCTGAAGCATTGTCCCTTGCCACTTGAATGCAGAAGTCTTCGGCAACATCTGTGTCCATGCAGTTCCGGTATACGGCCAGAGCTCGAAATGGATGCAGCTGAGTTGGTGTAGACGGCAATGCACGAACGATCTGCCAAATCATAGAAAGTGGCTTCCGTGGGTTTAATCTGGAGCAGAACGATCTCCAGCGCTGCCCGCCAAGCTTCTCTAAATAACGCTGCACGAGTTTCTGGGCTCTGCGAGGCGCTCTCAGGTCAGAGACAGCTTTTGACCGCCTGTACCTCCTTTCAGCACGGTGTCCAACAGCGCGAAGCATTTGATACAAAGCATCCCCTGGATTACCTTGAGAGGATCATGCGGCACTGCGTGATGCATCCCTGGTTGCGTGGACAATGCTCAGTTGAAAATCCGTCACTGAATCCAAGCTATTACACGACAATTCAACAGAAGACTGAAAGACCTGCCGTTTCGGGAAGGGCTTCACGGACAATTGCCCTCGCGGAACGCAGGGGTCTACGGACCCCTATTTGATAACATTGCTTTAGTACCTTCAGGTGGAACCGTTCTCCGGTCCCGCATTTCCACTCAGAATCATAGCGCATGCATTTTCCCATACTCGGCGTCAGCCCGAGTGCGGCCGGTGTAGAAGTCCGGTGTTCAATTTGATGACCATGATATATAAAAAATATTATATATGGTATTGCGTGTTGGGACAAAGAGTGTTGGGTATGATGGCCATATTGATCAAGCTTCATCTAATTTACGAGGTTTTGAGTTCACGTGATGGTGTTGGGCCTCTCTAATGACAGCAGCCTACCTCCCCACAATTATTGGCAGCTCAACGCGCGCTTTTGGTGAGAGAGAAAAAGAGAGAGAAATAAAGGAAAAAATGTATTATCTAGGCCACCCTAGTCAAACCGTCGGGCCACAGTCTCTTCATTAGGAGACGGCTGGTCCGTAGAACTCCCAGAGGTCCCCACTAACATGAAGGCAGTGGGCCGCTAGGAGTTCTTACGTCGATTTGACGTCCACTCCAAGACCCGGGTTCAACCAGTCCTCCCAGGAAGCGATGCGGGAACGCAGATGTGGTGGTAGGTCTGGTTGATGGCTCTCCCAGTAAAGGTTCGTACTGATGGGTGCGATGGGAAGTTATGTCTAGAGAAAGTTGGGCGCGAAAGGATTCTATGTATATAGTGGATACGGGGTGGGGTAAGAAGAGAAGAGGTTTGTGCTGTTCGGACTGTAGATGCGGCTTTACGGGAGGAGGGGGGGGGGTAGAAAGCACTGCCTACTTGAGCACGTTGCGCGCGGAGACCTTGTCGGCGTGTCTGGAAATCTAAAACCTTTTTCGTGCCGTTGTGGTACAGATTTAAGCGCGTATGTCGAGAATCGCGGTCCAAGTTGGCTTGAACAGGAACGGGAACGGGAACGGGAACGGTATACCAGCGTTATATTCTGGCAGAATGGGCGCGGAGGGCGCTGTATAGGTTGTCAGTGGTGTTAGGGTGCGTGGCGTGTCAAAATATATAGCGGAGCGCCGCCTGCGAGCCACAAAACACGAATATTGGAATTCCAGGGCGTCGGAATTAGGCAGCGTATTCGACTGCGGCGGCTATGGAGAATTCTTCCCCGGTTGTACAAGTCAGGGCATTTCTGAAGGAGGTGATGGTGACCACGAACCGGGTAGGGCAATGAGGGACGGTAGCACCATCTCCAATAGTGGAGTCAAAACTGGCGTCCGTGAACTAGATTGCCGCTCCATTCTGTTTAAGCCAATCGATGTGCTTGTTCAATGCTTTCGTGCCTTGTTGTCTGTGGACTATGTTGTGAGCAGGCTGCATACGGCAAGGAATATGATCAGTCACTAGGTTGAGGAAGAAGGACCAGGGGGGAGGTTTCGGAGGGATGGGGGCAGGTGGTCTTTTGGGTAGTTTAAGAAAATAAGGAGTGTCGGACCTGGAGCAGAGAGCTTTAGGCGTTAGAACTGGGCCTGAAGGGGAGAGGCGATCCGTTCATCGACAGTAATTGTGGATGTCCGGGGCTAAGACGCCTTGTGTGGCCGCATAATGACGTACCCCCGGTGCTTGTGGGGAACAGTGAGTAAAGCGGTCATTGCTTGCGCGGGAGGTGGTGGTATAAATTAACGATTTGCATGGGTGCGATATGTGTAGTAAACAAGATGACTGCCGAGTGGGCCATAAAATCTGAGAACGAAGGGAGGGGGTCGATAAGCAGTGAAAATGGAAGCTGAGAGACAATTGGAGTAATAAGGCAGTGTGCTCTGTTAAATCCAGGCAATGGTTTCACTGTTTCGTGTGCCTGCGACGAGGGGGCTGAACGGTAGTTTAGCCATATTTCCACAGGAAGAGGAATGTAATGCACAGAGGAAACGGCGTGGAGTTGTTGTTTTCTGTATACTAAATACCCAAGTGCAGGTACCTCTGGGGCCTGGCCTCTGTCTGGGATTGAGATACTTGTCTTCTGGTCCTCCTGTATTGAGCTGGTCACTGCGCCCTCCCAGGGAAGGAGAGGTGGTATTTTACGTTACCATATTATGTGGTGCAAAGCTGCCACAAATGTATGGAATAGTTGGCGCATGTAGAGTACTATATTGGGTTGAGAACATACGTTCAGACATGTTTCGTGAGGAAAAGCTTGGCTTTTTTTGCGGTGTAGAATGGTCTCTCGTTCTTTGGTGTAATTGAGGAGGAGGGAAAGTTATGTAGAACGTGAGACGGAGAAGTTGTGTAGGATTTCGGGGCAATGGGCGATGAATGGTCGTAGCCTCGTGCCCAGGTCGACGCCCTCATCAGACGATGGCCGGGGTATGAGGGCGTGGACAACAGTGGAAGCCACTTCATTCCTCTCCAAGAACTCGTGTTCAGATATGCAGGCGTTGCGGATTTTTGGGAGTGGTGAAATAGGCTTGAGCAAGCAGGGTGAGGGTTAGGTTATGTGGCCTTGAAGGATATGGTGGAAGACCGTTTGGAGCCGGTGATATTTGGCAGACATTACGTACCTATGGTTTATTGTTGAATAGCCTTTTCCAAACAATGCTTGTCTATTGGGTTGAGTGAAATCTAAGGTGGCAGCAGTTCTGTTAGTGATTAGTTTGGTAAGTACCTCGTAGACGACTGACAGTAAGCTGATTGGCCTGCAATTTTTCACGTCCTTCATGTCACCTTTCTTATGGATTAGGATGATGTTTGCGTTCTTCCAAGATTCCAGTACACTCGCGGTGATTAGGCATTGGGTATACAGGTTTGCCAGTTTTTCTAGTACAATTTGCCCGTCAGCTTTCGAGAAATCTGCTGTTATCTGATCCACACCAGGTGCTTTGGCCGCTTTCGTTTCTTTCAAAGACTTCTTTACTTCTGTCGTTACTGGTGGGATGCCTATCTCCTCTGAACTACTTCCTAGTTCGGTATTATCCTGGATGTCGTGGCTACTGTACAGATCGCTACGGACCTCCTAGGCTACTATAACTATTTTATTTGTATTTGTGATGGCATTGCCTTGCTTGTCTTTAAGTACATACATTTAATTTTTTTCTGAACGCAGGGTTTCGTAAAGGCCATTCAACAATGAATCATATTCACACGATCAATCAGGTGATAGAGAAATGTGCGGACTATACTCAGCCCCTATATATAGCTTTCATAGATAATGAGAAACCATTTGACTCGGTCGAAACCCTAGCAGTCATTCAGGCATTACGGAACCAGGGGGTAGATGAGCATTATGTAAGTATACTAGAGGATATCTACAATGGGTCCACAGCTATCGTCATCCTCCATAAGGAGAGCAGTAAAATACCTATAAGGAAGGGTGTCAGACAAGGAGACACAATCTCTCCAATGTTATTCACAGCATGTTTACAAGAGGTATTGAGAACATTGGATTGGGAACAGGCGGGAGTAAGGTTTAATGGAGAATGCCTCAGTAACCTCAGATTTGTCGATGACGTTGCCTTGCTAAGTAACTCGGGGGACGAATCGCAAGGCATGCTTACCGGACTGGACAAGCACTGTACAACCGTGGGCCTGAAATTAATATGCAGAAAACGAAAGTAATGCTCAATAACCTCGGGAAAGAACAGCTCTTTGAGGTAGGTATCAAGGCAGTGGAAGTTGTAAGCGAATATATTTACTTCGGCCAAGTAGTAATTAACCCGAAACCCAACCATGAGGCAGAGATAATTAGAAGGATAGGAGTGGGGTGGAGTGCATTCGGAAGGCATTCTCAGATATTGAATGACAGCCTACGATTGTCCCTGAAGAAGAAAGTGCATGACAGCTGCATCTTACCGGTACTCACTCCGGAGGCTCACTAAAAGGGTTCAACATAAATTGAGGACTACTTAGGGAGAAATGGAACGGAAGATAACAGGTGTAACGTTGAGGGACAAGAAGAGAGCGGAGTGGGTCAGGGAACGAACGCGTGGACCTATTAGTAGAAATGGAGAAGAAATGGGTGTGGGCAGGACATATTTAATGCGAAGGCAAGATGGCTGTTTGTCATTAAGTGTAACGCAGTGGGTCCTTAGAGAAGGCAAGCGTGGCAGGAGGCGGCAAAAGGTTAGATGGGCAGATGAGATCAAGAAGTTTTCGGGGATACATTGGTCGCAGTTAGCACAGGACGGAGATAATTGGAGATCCATGGGAGAGGCCTTTGCCCTGCAGATAGGCTGATGATGATGATTATGTTGATGATGATGCACCTATGGCTGCTGCTATGGCTATGGCTACCTCTTCAGCTGTTGGGACATTCTAGGTGGGTAGAGTTAGGGAGGGGAGGTGTTTCCCCGTGAATAACAATATAGAGGGCGTGAGTGTTGTGTGTGCGGGTGGAACAGTGGGCGCGATGTAGCATGTGTCAGGTTTGATGCAGGATTCGGTGTGGGGGAATTCATTGAATAAATCCTGCAAGGATAGTGGACTCAAGGCTTTCGTCCCTTGCAAGTGCAGTTAACCGAGTTAATAGGCCTCTAAAAGACCTTGAGGCCATGGTACGAAAGTTGCTTGCGGTACTCGCTATCCCAGTTAACTGCAGCTATGGCGCTTGCACCCATCAGGCCATAAAACCTTAATGTAAACAATGCATATGAAAGTATTGTTTTTTTATCAGCAACTAACCGTGTACTAGTTGTTACGAGCTCTGCTTCTGGTAAGTCAAGGTGTGCGTTCGATACCCACAACTGACAAACTTCCGTATGCACTATTAGGAAATCTGTGCATGTTCAGGAACGCATGAACAGACGCTTATCAATTATTTAACGCAGTTTAGTTCATCCTGAGGGTGTTTATGCCTTAAAGGTGGGCTGATTGAGCGAAGAACAAAAACAAACTATAAAGCAAGGCATTCCAAAATTTTCTCAGTATACCGGCCTAGCTACCCGTTTTTTTTTTAACGTGCTGCTTTGTCGTTTTAGGCGGCGTTGGTTACGTAAGGAGACTCGTGCAACTTTTCTGTAACAGAAGTACAGAAAAGTTGTGCTCGAGCGGTTCGAAGAAAGCTCTAGACTGCTGTCGTTGAATCACAAAGACTCACTACATTAATGCTTCAGCATCACTTCAGGATTATGTAGCTTTTCAGCATAGCTTAGTGAAGCCCTCAGGTTTTAGGTGAGGTTTCTGGCGCCACGTTTTAAAGTTGTTTTCAACTCCAGGCAAGTGTATATCTTTGCGAAAATATTTCTGCCGTTACAAAAATCAACACTATGAGGTATATACAATTGGCAAGACCATTTCAAACTAATAGCATTGGTAGCACGGCTAATTCATGTCGTCATTATTTACTGCAAGGACTGCCTTAGGTACATTTGAGGCTCAACAGCAGTACATTACCGACAACGCTAGCATTTTTTCAAGCTAAAAAAACATATACGTGAGGTTTACACAAAATGGGGAAAAAACCTTGTTTAGAAGCGGTGTCAAAAAATGTGAGGTAGTTTTCTCGTGCTGTGGGCTCCAGGGGAGCGAATTCACAACTTTATGTTCATGGTGTAGTCCTGCAACCAACACCGCGCAAACCAACGACGATGGCCGGCGCATGTATCTTCGCGGAACTACTTTCCCCTGCTCTGTGCAGAGATTTTTTGTTGAAAGATCCAGTCGCAGTGTTTCGTAGAGTCAGAGGGTGGCTTCAGCGACAGAAGCAGCGATATCGCGGAAACCGTCGTTTGGTGGCCGCCGGCAAAGTCCGGCAAGAAGATAAGCGATTGGGTTTATTTGCACGAAACTCTCCTGAGTTAGCTTAGGGTTGTTGAATCGAGAGCACCTTCGAAAAGGGCTGTTGAGAGGGGAAATCATGTTTGTGCAGCGCTATCGCACTCATCAGGTAAATTTACGTGTTGTTTGGGAGTCCATTACGGATAAAAACGTCTGCGAAGGCGCTTCTTTGGAGCGAAGTAATAAGTACATATATAGGGATAATACAAACTGCGTGGTGTGCATACTCTGGGCAGAAGAAAGAAACGAAACCAGCATCTCTTTCTGTTTTTTTTGCAGCGCAGCTGGTATAGGTTAACTCTGTTTTGGTGTCCTTAGGCGGAGAGAAGCTGCTGCCTCCTCACTTCGACCCACCCTCTCCCAACCGCCACCTGTTCATCCACGACGCTTTATATCTTGATATAAGGTAGCGTATATTGGACCCTGAAAACAAAGCCTTCTGAGCAATTCATTTGCGTTTAGAAGTGAAGCAATCGGTTTAAGCTTGGTCGTTGCAAGCTGGCGTTCTGACACTGTGTGGGCCCAGCCCAGCAAAGCCCACTCATACCTCCTCACTTCAGTACATCCTCTCCCTTCGGTCACCGGTTGGCCTTCTGCGTTTGATATTTCGATTTGCGAGGGCATACATTTCTGCGGCAAAAATGTCTCCTCGGCAATGTATTTGCGTTCAGAAGTGAAGCGATTGGTGTAAGCTTGGTCTTTGTGAGATGGCTTTCCCACATGATTTTGTTGCACAGTGAGGCCTACTTACAATCCCACTTAACTCTTCCCAGGCGTGACGGCGCAGCTTGAGCAGGAGTTTGTGGCCAAAGAATGACTCACAAACAGCTCCGCTGGTTGTCCATCTTACAAAGTAGAATGGCAGCGGATTTTTTCTGCGCTGTATGCTAGCGCGCATTTCAGTTACCGAATACACCACTGTTCCCACAGTCGCAATATTAAGATTGGTGGTGTTGTTCATTGTTTCTTTGGGTAAAGGTAAAATTTGAAAATATCCATTTGTGCCAGACACGTGTTCACGCTAAACAAATATGACGCAGTCTATTACGGCTCGTTTAATTGACTACGACGTGCCTTCAGGACAAATGGCTGGTTAAAAATGGTCCGACTATTATGTGAAAACTGGGAAACAAAGCTGGCCTTTTATGCATAGGGCACATTTAGGGAAATACAAAGATCTATAGCGAAGCACGTACGCTTTACCCTAATGTGACTTGGGAACGCTCGTTTTGCCTAAGTGGCAAGGAACGTGTGACATACGTTGTTCCACGCTCACAACATTCGCAGCATCGAATGTTTTTTACGCGGAGCTACGGCCGAAAAAAACTCAGATTGTTAAGAGAACTGCGGCGGCAGCATAGCTCACGACGTACAGAATCTATGAGATGACAGTTTGTCACTTTTCTAATTTCGGGTATTACAGCGATGTCTCAAATTCCTGCTTTTGTACATTTAGCTCGTGTGTGTGTGCGTGTGTGCACCTTTATCTACGTGCCATGCTCTTGTAAGAGCGCGATTATTCCCACTCTTCTTCCTCATTATTCTCGAACACTTCCATTACCCATTCTCTAAAAGAGGGCTTGCCCAATGTACGCAAGCACATGATAGTATAAGCGAACATTTTAGTAACATTAAGTAAAGAAGGTAAACGGTGATGTTTATTAAATGCTAATTCTGATAAACTGACACACCTTTTTCCGAGCGCTTGTAACCGACATGGCCCCTTCCATTACCCGACACCATAGGATTCTGCCGGTAAAGAGTAGCGCCAAAACCACTACAAGCGTGCTTGCTCGAGATATGTTCGTTACGCTCGATGATGTGGTGATGTAAATTGTTGACTTGCTGTTTGATGCACGGGAGGGTTGCCTAAACGAAAAAGTGATTGATGTTCCACACAATCAGGGTGTCGAACCGAAAAAAATACCGGTTCGGTTACGGTTCGGGTTCGGGTGAAATAATTTCGTTCCGGTTCAGTTCCGGTTCGACAAAATCACGTACCGAACCGGTTCGCGAACCGGTTCGGGAGCTTGAACCGGTTCGCGAACCGGTTCGATTAGTTGAATTATCACTAAAATTAGAAAAAAAACATTTACTAGTTTAAAACGACCGTCAAATCAAAACACAAACTGACATTCAAAATGGTGCTGCTCCCCAAGGGCAGTGGCGCAATTGCAAAGGAAACTTTAAACAATTAGGAGATATTAGAAAAACACATGAAGTGGCGACGATTTACCACCTTCTTTATCGCTCAGACTTTCTGTTGTCCTAGCAACTATTCATAAAGCCAACGCCAAGAGATATGATGGTGGGATATATTTTCTGTCCTTTCCTTTTTCGTTGAAATCGCAATTGTCGCTATGCAATCGCCCATCACGCTAACCTTGAGGCCTTAAATTTAGTCCTGCGTACGGGCGTGTTCAAAAACCAGCGCTTAATAACAATGGCGCACATTTTTTTTATATTTGTAACAAAACAGAAAAATTCTACAACAGGCACATAAATACTACCAATGAATTAGATTATTTGGTAACCCTGAATAATTTGTTAGCTGTCACCTTATCGAATGTGTTAGCCACACTTTTGTTAAAAGTAAGCTTTAGTTACGCTCAGTCACTGCATTATTGCTCTGACCACTGCAATTCCTTTTGCGATACCGAAAGTGTGCATTACAATCAGTATGTCATTGTACCGCCTGAACCCCTACCATCGTTCCGTGTGCTACATTGCGGAATCTTATAACAGATAATGCGGTTACAAAATGAAAGGGAAATTTGACACGTGGAGCATGAGATGGGACTTTTTGGGTAGACGCTCTTTAATTCGTCCACAGCAGCACTCCCCTCCGGAACGAGTAGCAGTAGAAGCAATGTAGCGAGTTGGGCAAACGGCTTAGCAAACAGCTTAGCCACTGAGCAGCTCCTGCGGTCACACTTGTCAAGTATTAATAATTTGCAGGTGTCGGACCTTTTCAACAAATTATGAAATGCAAAAAGTTTGCACACATCGGGTGTGAGCTTTCGCTGTTGCGCAGTGGAGCACTCCTGCGGCCTGATTTCTCCAATGAAGTCGCAGCTAGGGAAGGGCAAAGTCGTTTAATATCACCTGCAAGCTGCCGAGAATGACATTTCGTTTGGTCAGCTTGCACTACGCTCGCGCCTCCAGCAGCAACAGACCAATGCTACATTGGTGCTCATTCATTTCCCCTGTTGTTACATAAAGCGTGATAGTGTTCAATTGTCTGGAGGGGAAAGTGCGCGAGCAAGTACGAAGTTGATGGTACGGGAAAGAAAAAAAGGCCTGAATTGCATTGACTGTGCAATATCAACAACAGAGGGTCGAACCGTTTCGGCATGAACCGGTAACCGTTATTTCTTTTTCCGGTTCAGTTCCGGTTCGGGTTCAGCGTGCTCAAAAAATAACGGTTCGGGTTCGGGTTCAGTTCCGGAAAAAATACCGGTTCGGTTCCGGTTTTCGGTTCGGTTCGGTTCCGGTTCGACACCCTGCACACAATATACCTATTTGAAACCAAACAATTACAGGATACCTCACAACAACTATTCTGCATTATCAAACAATATATTCTTCGCATCAGATGGGCTACTCTCGGAGGCATCACTCGAATAACTAGCTGCAAAAGTTGGAGAGCCGCCTATGAAACACAGGATATTACAGCGGGTTGCGCTCATAACAGTTGTTCAATAACACATTACTCGCATATGGTATATCAAGGACTTGCGTCACCTATGCAAACCAGGGGATTAGGTAATGATTCAACATCAAGCCCGTTGAACACGTGCCCATGCGCAATAACAAAGCCGTCTTTATACATGTGTAAGCAGCCGCCGTAGGTAGCGCTAATGACTTGAGCTATTGCGTGGGTTCTATGTATGAGGGAGGAAGCTAATTTATTATTCCGTTTTTAATTAGCAATGTGGTTCCAGCCGTGGCTTTTTTGAGACCGATAAACAAATGCCATTCTCAGTTCATATTAAGTAATGGTCAGTTGGCGTAGCATTGCCCTCTGGCGTAGTGGCGACCCAGCATTCGCAACGCCATGTGCGTGCATAGTCTGGCAACAATAGCTAAAACAAAGAAAATGGCCGACACACTGTTTCGCGGCGCAACTTTCCCCAGCTCCCTGGTTGAAATGTTTTCATTTCAGCGCCAGATCGGTGTATTCCATAACGGCGTAGTACGTAATTGCTAGCGATAACGCACCGTACCTCAATGAAACGCCGAATAATCTCGACCGTCTTCAAGGAGCGCAGTAGCGACTGCGCCGAAATGGCGTTTCGTGAGAGCAGACTGCCATAGGGCAGCTGGGAAATAAGGTGGTGTTTTAAGATAGGATCGTCTTTTACAGCAAGATTAAGGTGGTTGAAGGGGCAGCACTTCCTTAGGAGGGGTGTTTAAGATGGCCGATCCATATCGTGGAGTGGTGTGGTACTGCACTTCAGGAAGACTCATCTGTATTAACAATACACTGCGAATAGAAACAGGCAGGCTGTAAGAACCCTTTTTGCGAGCAAATAATTGACGATACAGTTAGAACACACACCGAACCAAATGGTCAGTTCGGATGGAAAAAGACAGATGAGAAGGAATTTTCTGCGCGTTGTTTGTTTATTTACTGCGCTGCGTGCTAATGAGCTTTAGTAGTGCGCGCACCATTGCCTCGATGATTGCGCCACTGACCAAATGGGCGCTAGTCCGATTCGCAGTGTGTTTTCGATGAAGGTGCAATTAAAACTTTCACCCATTCCCCAGTACCGAGTAGCAATCCGGGCTCTAAGCCTGGATAACCTCTCGGCCTCTCCGTTCGCTTTTCCTTCTACAAATGTCTGTCTGTGCAAAATTGTAGTTCATGTTCAGCGGTCTTGTAGTAAACCGTTACGACGTGTCTCTATTTCTGAGGGCACGGACTTTAAATCAACGGTGTGTTAAAGCAAATTTACCTTTCTAATACGTAGTTGTATAGTACTTCAAAATTAGCTGGGAAACATAGCGGCTGTTTAGTGCATACAAGAAATTCAGGGCAGTACCACCCTTTAAATGCGGATGACCAGCGGATGACCAGCGGATGACCAGCGGATGCAAATGTCATGGAGAGAAAACTAGCTGCAAAGAGTTTTTGAATCACTCATATTCACTCAGTAGCGATGGTCATGATGCCTTTGCTGTTGTTATGATACGCACTCATTTGCGTACTCTCAACTGCGGACACAGTCTTAGACGATGGCAAACCGACGCACGTACGCAGCTTGGTGGTCGGTTGTGCCGAATCGGCGTGGCATGGAAAAACAAATGTCCCCACCCCAAACCCCCAAACCACACCGTTTTCAGTTTCTGCACATTGAAATTAAACTAACTCACGGCACGAGGGCAGTCTGAGGCAACCTGAGCACTTCTTAAGGGTTCTAAATGCGAATGCGTTTATGTACAATTGAACGCCTGAAGTCCCGCGTTCTTTAAGGGTTTCCTCTTCCTGCTGCTTGACATGATTTGCTTCGCGATTCACTTCCGCCTTACGCTTTCCAACAGCTTCTATCTGTCTCCTACGAGTTGCGCCGCTGTTCGTTTCCTCCGCCATGTAGTGGGAGAGCTGGCGTCAATGGTGTATTCTGCCTCCCGCCTGTTCGCTCGATTGGCTGCGCGTTCTTTCTGTATCTTACATCATCTCCGCTGAACTGGCATAACCACGATTCGGTATTGCTTAGTTGAAGCTCGTGATATAGACCGCCTCGCGCTATCGAAAACTTCACGTCAAAGATGCGAGGGAAGCCTTAAGAGTTTTATTGTGAATTTTCTTTAGATGGACAGTAACATGTGGGGAAACCTAACAGTCAAGAGCTTCGCGGTAAACAATTACGGGGGATGCTCAGAGCTTTCCGGGAATTTGCAGGCGAAATGCTAGTTGTGCATTCTGCAGTTCTGCGGTTGAACTTTGTTGAACTTTGCCGACCAACCCGTGACCACTTGTATAGCCTTCTACGCAGCACCTCTCTCCGCATCCCCTGAGCAGTAGGAGATGCTGTTGTCCAGCTACTTACCACAAGATCAACTTCTGCTGGTCGAGAGGGCCAGTGGAGAAAAGACGCGCATGGGTTCCTGAAAGAACAGGCCACCCCGTACCTAATGCTCAATTAAAAATGTTCTCTCTCTCTCTCTCTCTCTCTCTCTCTCTCTCTCTATATATATATATATATATATATATATAGAGAGATACGGGACGAGGGATTCGGTAAAGATACATCCCGCTCCCGGAAAAACGGCGGATTTTTTCTCGACTTATATTTTCGCTTATTTATCAATGAATCAAAGAAACGTGACAAGCACACGTCATTCGGCCCTATTAAATATTTCGAAAAAAGCCGAATAGCACTGGCAATGATATATATATATATATATATATATATATATATATATATATATATATATATATATATATATATATATATATATATATATATATATATATATATATATATATATATATATATATATATATATATATATATATATACACAGAAATAAGGGTTGGCAGTCGAGAAAACCTCGGAAAGCAAAGGGGAGGATGTGGTAGATCATTGAAACAGATTAAGAATTTGGAAAGAAAGAAAGAAAGTGAAGAAAAAATGCCCGCCAGGTGGGATCCGAACCCACGACCTCCAGAATACCGGTCTGGTGCGACATATATATATATATATATATGTCTTTCTTTCTCTCTCTCTCTCTCCGAAATTCATTCCACTCACTCGCCATCGCAGGTGCCTCTGTTTACCCTTGTCGGTACATCACCTTCTCAAGGTGGCTCGTATTACAGCACGTAGGGCAGCGCCCTGATCTTCTCCGGCACTGTTGCTTTCCTTTCCCGGCGCGCGTTTCGTTACCCTTTCTCAGCATCCGCCCCTTGGGCTGCCTTTTCTTTTTCCCTGCGCACGCTTCCCGTCTCGCAGTCCTGTGTTCTTCACTTCCCGACTTTCTGTACCTCGTAGCATGTTCCACGAAACAGAGAGATATAAATCTTTCGCCTTAAAAATGACGGGCAAATCAGGCGCGCTGGGGTGAAGCAAACCGATAACTACATCTGAACAAACGCACGCTGCGCATATTTGCAAGGAAGGTACGCTTTCACTATCAAGGGAAGCAGAGATGCCTGGGCACTGATTTAATTCGAAGCGACATCTTTCCAGCTAAATTCCGCGCTCAGCGCTAAATGTCCAGTTTATTGCGGATAACGGCCTCCGACGACGACGCCTGCTACCCGTGGGAGCTTCAGAACGCTGTATGCCAGTCCTTCTGTATTTCCATGCTGACAACCACGCAGACGGAGCTTTTCGTGATCGAGTCACTCTGTGGCGACATTGTAACCAAGCAGTTGAATGGTTCCGATCAGAGACTGCCCAGACTAACTATTCGTCAGTGGCGTATCACGAAAAAAAAAAAAAAAAACAGCAGCTGGACTTGAAGGTTAAGAGGCTAGCGGCCAGTTGGCGTGCGGGAAGATGAAATCGCGAATTGCTCCCGGAGCATTAATTTTACGTTGACGTACCGTTTCCAGGATCAGACTTCGCGAAGCCAGTAGAGGGAGAGGAAAAGAACAAGATTTACACATTACGTTATTATTCGCGGTGCTTAGAATCGGTTGGGCTTGTTGGTTACACATGGAATAAGTTCGCAGCGCAGGACAATACCGACAAAGAGGCAGCACTGAACAACTAGAGTACTCGTGTTGTTATGTCCCGCCTTTTCGTCTTTGTTGTTCTGCGCTGTAAACTTAAGTCATGTAATTTACGGTGGTTTGAAAAAAAAATTAATTGCAGGCTGAGCATATCTGGTTGGAATTTTGAAGATTCTATCACTAGCTAACACAGCAACCACTTCAATTAGATGGCAACATCGCAGTAGAGGTAAGAGGGTTTCTTTATTCCACGCAATTGATTCGAAGTCCAACCCGTAGTTGGATGAGTCCTGCCCGCAAGAAGGACTCCGCCTCCTAGCCAAGGACTGTGCACTGCTCATATGGGATGCGCTGCACCCGTGAAGACTAGCACAGGTAACCTTGATCGGTTAGCGGTTTTGTAGCGCAAGCTACACTGGCCGAGGTTGCGCAGTTTCACGTGGACCTTGAAGGGCCGAGCTGCGCAAGCGCGAGGAGCATTAAATTGGATTGGATGAGATTGGATTGGATTAAATTGGATTGCACTGAATTGGAAATCCAATCCCATTGGAGTAGGGGTGTGTAGAGAATTGGGTCTGCACATGCGCCGATCTGCGCATTCCAGAGGAGTGACGTCATAGCCGCGGCAGACGCACTGGCACCGGCGGGTGCCCAGCAGTGCGCCTCCGCTGCGCAGTAGCCAAGGCTGACGGGGCACCGAAGCGGCTTGGCAGCTGTTTCGCGTAGCTCCTGGAGAGCCGTGCTGCGCATGGGCGAGGAGCAGTGACTGGGCTGGTCTGGATTGGACTGGACTGGATTGAATTGGATTGAATTGGAAATCGTTTTAGCAGTAGTGAGCCTGATAATCAGCTAATTCTAGACAGCAGGAAACCTAAGAATAACCAGCTGAACCTTATCTCACGCTAGGTATATCCAGGCATAGCCGAGCTAAGCTACTCTTAATATTTTTAGAATAAATTTTTCTCTCTCTCTCTCTCTCCGTAGTTAGGGGATATTAGCGAGTGTAGCAGGTAACTGAAAATAACGGGAAGAAAGCGGCCGGGGTCTTTTGACGACTGCGCTGTTGTGCATGGCCACTTTCACACTTGTAGACCACCGTTGGGTCATGGCAGAAATGGCGACGAAAGAATTCACCGCTCGCAGCAGAAGTTCGCGTGATAAAAGGTATGGTTGTACTGTACCGCTACCACCCACCTTGAGTGGCGTACGGAAAGCCAACAGCAGATTTTGTGGACGTCGCGTTCCGCAGCGCGAAGAAATGTGTGATCCGTCGAGACCAGTTCTTAGGCTTTTGGATATTTCGGTGGTTATAAACAGCTGCTCCCGCGAGTTGTCTATTAAGGGGAAGGCCTTACACTCTACAAGGTCCAAAAACAAAGAAAGAAAAACTGTACCTGTCGTTTGCGTGCAGACGAAATGGCCGCTACAGTAAACTTCAAAGGAAACTGTGTGCGCAGCCAAACACTTGAGATCACATCAGCTACAAAAACCCCAGGACATTGCTCACGTTTAAAATCCGAGTTTCTGTTGCTTTTGTGAATGGGTGCGTTCAAGAACTTCAGTAATTTGCATTTGGATACGTGATATTACATCAGCGTGAAATTGTGACGCGTTTACACGCAATGAAGCCTTGTATCAGTTGTTTGTCGCTTCATAGATACTGTCGAGATTGTGTGGTAAAAAATGGGGCTGTTAGCTGGGCGGATACTTTTTTTGCAAAGAGTGAAAACATCTGGGAATGGTTGCCATAAAAGGCGAATAGCGTGCATAAAAAACCAGGAGCGTTAAGAAGAGTCTATGTTGCCGGTGGCTTCACGAGAGGAAATGCTATGTGGTACCGGTTAATAGTAAGCGTACAGCCGGCAAGTCAAAACGAAGTCCATTCCATCAATTTTGTAAGGTCGAAGATGTGGCCACTAAAAGTAAGGAGCAACCCTTGACTTGCTTTGTGCAGTGCTCTTTGTCAAAAACAATTAATACGTCATCTACTGACTGACCATGATTATTTAAAGCGGCCATGCAGACAGAACACAAGTTTCATTCATTCGAAAGATTGCCTCGTTAGAATCATACTGACATCACTTTTAACGCACACTTTGCTCAAATAAGCTATATATTTAGAAAAAAAGGGAATGGCCGTGCTGCCCACTAGCTCATTTCCCGGAACCGAACCTATGATGTCATATGTGCCTCGCTGTGCGATTGGCTTAGGCCGGCCAAAGCAAACGCCTATTTCGCACGGCTTTTAAGCTTGGCGAGCAAGCTATTTGAACTAATGCACATTCATTATACAGCAGTAAGAATGGTGCGGTAGATAATGAAAGTTACGACAATACACGTGAACATAGAAGTACCGATGCGCACTTCTGTTGGTACTGGGCGCACTAAGCTTGTTTTAGCTGCACAGCGGTCCGCCGCTTTAGAGTTGTCCAGGATACTGGCCGATTGGCGTAAGCGACGTTGTCTTACGTGACCCGATTTGTCGAGGATACCCCACGTTTCACGAAACGATTACTTTCTACAGTAACAAAAACAAGACAGCTGCAAATACGGTCAAAAACACAGCAGCGGCGGACAACGGTCCGTGGCTCAGCATGGTAGCGCCGTCTGGGAGGACTGACGGTAAGCAAGGCTGCAGATCCTAATGAGGCATTGGAAGTTTGTTTGATTACGCACACTTATGACTTCATTGCTGACATTCCGAAAACAGACGATGCGGCGGGACAATCAAAATTTTAACCTACATTGGATAACTTCTCAGTGAATACGGCATTATTTGCTGCCGTATACGCGCTGGGGGCACTACAAAATATGAAATCTTTCGAGTAAAACAAACTTGTATTTGTCTGCATGGCCCTATTAAGGTTAAGATTTGTATACAGTGATGTCAGATAGCGATTATTAGGTTATCTTGCGTTTAACAATCTGGTAATCGAGTTTTCGAGCAAAGTTCGAGATTCCGGCAACAAAACAAGCCCGTGAGTTTAAGCAAAAACAAAAGTTTTGTTGCCAGTCTAACGTACACCGCAACGCTTCCAGCAAGACGTGTTATGCAGGGCAGGAAATGAAGTATGTAATCAGAAAAGAAAGTTTACTACGAAAAGCCATGTGCTACCACAACATTTAAAGGAAAAGAGACATTAAAAAGAGCAACGAGGGCTTGAAAAAAAAATAACGGCAGGTTTCTGCATAAGAGTCCCGTGTTTTGTGCTTCAACCGGCCGACAACGGCACTGTTGTTGTCCGAACGCGGTCAGTAAACTTTCGTCCGTTCCACATATCCAACGCTTTTATCTCCTCCAACGCCCCACGCGCATCTGTTGTTGCCCCAAGTCGGGGAGAAAAAAAAAAAGGGAGGGGGGCCTTTCAACAATTTATGAACTACATTTCACGCCGTCCCCTTGGTGTACTTGTTTATTCGTTGACACCGTTTGCCTCTTTTTTTTCGGTATTGGCCAAAGGAAAGCGGGAGCAACGGTTAGTAAGGGCTGTTAAAAAGAACAGCTGTCACGAACATGGCCAGACGTGTCCTGTATACGCGGGAAGAATCTGGGTCAGCTGAACAGTCCCGAACGATACGGTAACTGTCGCTCCGGTACGGTAAACACCATGGGCGGCCGCTGGGCAGCAGTTACCGTTGAAAAACCAAACTCGTCAATTCTAATGAGCCCTCAGGGCTTGTTTATTCTTTCCAACTTCTGTGCGCCCCCGCAAGCTTTCGCGGGTGGATTTGCGCTTGCCAGATAAAAAGATAATACAGTCTACAGATGTGGACAGGTAATTTCAATGAAAGAAGTTCCACTGAAATGCCCCCGAACTGCACTGTTCTTTTTATTCGCTCAAACCGATGAACTCAGCCCAGGCTGAGAAATCTCACTTTGAAAGAGTGAGCAAGAGACCATGCGCAAAAAAGGTAGTTCTAGGCTGTAATCTTGGGAAGTTTCTCAAAAAAAGAAATGGTTCAAAAAGATGACACAAAAAAAATGAAGAAAGCTCACATCAACGCGTAAGACTTGAAGATAGCGAAGCTGCAGCTACGCAACCTTCACGACCATCACGAAGGTTTAAGGCCACGATTGCAGCCGATTTGCTTCTTCTTCGCGGCCACAACGACCTTTATTTCAACATTGTTGCTATAAGTGTTAGCTTGTTTTATTTTTTGGAAATGATAATCATTGGACATCACCTTGGAGGGGCGAATGCTATGACGCGTCTTTCTCGTTCCGAGCAAGTGTTACCATGATTACAGCGAACGCTGGAGCTTTTGTTTGGCCAATCTTGGCCGATCTCCCTAAGTGGGTATCCTTGGCTTGTCAAACCTGCGCAGGGGACGCTGGGCGGTCGTCGCAAGGCACACACATACGAGCGCTAGGAATTTTCTTGGTTTTGTGGACTGTTGGGCGGTCGCCACGAGACCCTCTCTCAGAAATTTCTTGGCATTTTAACTGCGGACACGAAAAATCACGATTTGTTAAACAGCTTGACTGTGAAATAAGGTTTTTGGGAATGAGAAAACAAAGTTCAATATATTACTACCACCAACACTTTTATGTCGCCCAATAGTCGTTCGTCGAACGCAAATTTCGGTAACTTCTAGCCAGTCACTAGCGAGTTATAACGGCTTAAAATAATCGCGCGCGATAATTTAACAGAACCAACATCTTAAATAGCAGAACAATAATAATTTGAATTCATGTTTGGCTGACACTTAAGGTAGCCTTGGGCACCTTAAATCTGCGTGGTCACTGCTTAGAGGAGTTATTGTTTTCTTGTACTTTCTTCAGAGTACTGTGAGTGTATCCGGAGCCTTGCAAGTTGCAATAGATTCACTTCCACCTCGTGGAACTGACCTCCATAGTGGGCTCGCCCGTTGGGAGGAGGTCGCGCTGCGGAGGCTTCGGGTTGGGGGGGGGGTGGGGGTGGGGGTGGGGGGGGGGGGCGTTATTCCCAACAGTTACCCACAATTGACCTGCCCGTTATCCCGCACCGCTTGCGGACACTTGCCCCTTCTGTGTGCTTCCTGCGTCGGGAGCTGACGTTGAACACTTGCTGGGGACTTGTCCTGGTCTTAGAGACGCCCGAACGAAACATATACGAGGCACAGGGCAGAGGGCTTGGCGGTATCTGACCAATTGTTCAAAAATTGCGGATCCCTGTTTTGTTTGACGATGGACTACGTACCTTTAGTTTAAAAAGGGGAGCGTCGTACGTTTTCCTAGGAGCTCAAGAGGCTCTTGCAAACGACCTATACACTCGGACACTGACAAATAAGATCGGACGGAGCTACACACATATTTCAGAAACGTTGGTCTTGGAGCCGTGCTGGTACAGAGGCAAGATGGGGCCGAGCGGGTGATTGCCTACGCAAGTCGCACACTGTCACGGGCGGAGACCAACTGCTGGACGACATAAAAGGAGTGCTTAACTATTATGTGGTTGGTGACAAAGTTCAGGCTCTACTGGTATGGTTGGCCATTTCGCGCCGTAAGTGACATCCACGCCTTATGCTGGCTTGCAAGTCTCACCCTGGTATTCTGAATCCTTTCTCCACTCCAGCCTCCAGTGTAGGAGATGCTTGAAATCGATTTAATCATGCATAAGCATTGCTTTGCAATTCGTCCCCCGCGAGAAAGCAAAGCATGGTTTCCGCAATGGACAAACAGAGTAGAACCGTGGGCCTGAAAATTAATATGCAGAAAACCAAAGTAATGATCAATAACCTCGGGTCAGCACAGCGGTTTGAGATAGGTGGCGAGGCACTGGAAGTGGTAAGCGAATATATCTACTTAGGCCAAGTTGTGACGCCGGATCCCAACCCTGAGGCATAAAAAACTAGAGGGATAAGAATGGGGTGGAGTGCATACGGCGGACATTCTCAGATTATGAATGGAAGCTTACCATTGTCCCTGAAAAAAGTGTATGACAGCTGTATCTTACCGGTACTCACCTACGGGGCAGAAACTTGGAGGTTCACTAAGAGGGTTCAACTTAAATTGAGAACGACTCAGCGGGTAATGGAGCGGAAGATGGTAGGTGTAACATTAAGGGACAAGAAGAGAGCGGAGTGGGTCAGGGAGCAAACGCTTGTTAAGAACGTATTGGTAGAAATTAAGAAGAAGAAATGGACGTGGGCAGGGCATGTATTACGAAGGCAGGATAACCATTGGTCATTAAAGGTGACACAGTGGATCCATAGAGAAGGCAAGTGTTGCAGGGGGCGGCAGAAAGTTAGATGGGCAGATGAGATCACGAACTTTGCGGGGATAAATTGGTCGCAGTTAGCACAGGACCAGGGTAATTGGAGATTAATGGGAGAGGCATTTGCCCTGCATTGGGCATAGATAAGCTGATGGTGATGACGATGATAATAATGATGAAGCATTGCGAAACTCTCCCCTCAATCGAGTGGGGGCTGCAAATATAGTGTAGGAGGACTCAGAATACGGCCCCTTAAGATCCTTCCGGATGCCTTTTCTGGCGAAGCCTCAAGCTCCAAGAGTTCGACGTCACCCTTGTGGATAAATCCGGGAACCAGCACAACGACGCCGGCTGTTTTTTGTGAGCTCCTCTTGAGCGGACTTCTGTTGACTCTGAAGACAACAATGCGTTCTTCGGAACCATGGAAGCCACAGACCTCGGCCAGCAGGAGAGAGACGACGCCAAGCTTCAGCCACTCATCGAACACCTCGAGGCACGTACATCGAATTTTCCAGGAATCTTCAAGCGCTCCGCCTTGTCGTTCTTTCTCCAGGGCGTTGTGCTCTGCAAACAGGGTTTCACTGTACAAGAGCTTCGCACCTTCTGGTGGTGCCAAAGTGCCCCCGCGACGACGTTTTGCATGCTTGCTACGACCGCGCCCTGATCAGGACACCTGGGCTTCGCCCGCATGGTAGCACGAGTCAGCCAGAAGTATTACTGGCCAAAGTTAGTTCGACAGTCAAACACTACGTCACAACGTGTTGTTAGTGTCAGCGCTGACAACCACCGCCTAATAAGCCAGCCGGCTTCTTTCAGCCTACAGAGCCCCCAAACATGCCGTTTCAGCAGGTCGGCATGAATTTACTGGTCCTATTTCTTTTGTCGTCTGATAGAAAGAAGTGGATTGTGGTCACTAACAATTACCTTCCTCGATACTGCAAAGCAAAAGTACTCCCACGAGGAACACCAGGCGAAATTGCGAAAATTTTCCTTCAGACTATTGTACTTCGACGTGGTGATCCAGCTGTGGTCAGCAACTACAAGGGGATCGCGTTTACAGGCTTACTGAAGAAATCATGACGCTTACATACATCGATAACCGCCGCAAAATTGCGTACCACCCCCAAACCAACGTCCTGACCGAGCGACTGAACAAGACCACCGCAGATATGATATCTATGCGGTGGCGTTCAGACAGGTACAGACGGGTTCGCTACTGACCCCGGTCATCATGAAACGCGTGTACCCTGAATAGTACGAGAACGAAACGTGCAAGGTGTGTCAAAGTGCGCGAGCCACTGTGGCTCACCAGCTGTGGGACTGTACGGCAAGGCCCAGCGAAGCGGCAAGAGCAACAACGATCCCGCCGTGGTTCGAGGCTGCGGCGCGGAGCAACGACAAGAACGACCAACTCCAGGCCGTCCAGCTGATCATGGCGGCCCTTGAAAGGCAGAAGCCGGTCGAGAGCCGAGAGGGCTGGGCCCCCAATCTAGGGGCGGCTGAAGAACCTCGAGGGGAGTAGAGAGGTGGTGGTCGAGTAAAGGGTCTTTGACAGGATGACGTAGGCCGCGTCATGGTGCTCCACTAGGGACACCACAGCAGGCGATTTCAATAAAGTCTTAACTCCCTCTCTCTATGTATGTGAACGACGACCACAAGTACTGAGATGTCGTTATATTTTCATATAAGATGGCACCAGAAGAAGCCACGGGCTTCGCACCTTTTCGCCTAGTGCATGATCGGGAGGTCCCGACAATGCTTTCTTGATGTCATGCTTCTGCCCAGCAGGACTGAAGCGCTCATTCCAAGCGCTGAAGAATTCGCTCGCCACGCCGAAGCAGCTCGAGACCTGCGCGATGTCGAATCCCAAACCAACAAAAAATCGACGTACGCCGATACCACCACCGCCACAAAGAGGGGATCTACCGGTCAAGTTTGGGTTTGGAGCCCTGTGCGCCAGGTTGAGCGATCTGAAAACGTTTACGCGCATGCTTTGGCCCGTGCGCAGTGGGGCGTAAACTGAGCAAGATTACGTATCAAATACTCCCTGAAGGAACTTCGGTCTCGACGCAGAGTGCTTCTGAAAGTTGTTAATGTGGCTTGAATTAAGCCATACTGTTCGCGTTGAGGGGTGATGCCAGCTCTGATTACATTCTAAAAACTCCTGCCCGCCGAAGCGATACCGGGCTGATAGGATTGTCTGGGTGCTTTGCACCTTTCGACATTCAGTTTCCATTTTAATGAGTTTGCACCTTTCTTTTGTTTTTTTATCTTATTCTAACCTTGTGGTTCATTAAGTAAGATTACCATTGTACCTTTTAATTACTCTAATGTTTGGAGTAGCAGATCCTTTCTAGGTTAGAGCTAAACTCTCCAATAAATGATTATTTTATCTCTCTCCTTCTCTCCTCTCTCTCTCTCTCTCTATCTCTATTGCGCATCGAGTCGCTGCTTTTCGAGGGGGGGGGGGGTAATGTCACCCTGGAGACGGCCATTACCCGCAGGTGTATGTCAAACTATCGGTAAAGTTGGCAGGGCCACCAAGCGCCCCAAATGATCCTTTATGAAAGAAAAAAAAAAGGCTCGCCATTCAGTGTGCCGCTTGCTGATAAACTGAGCTCCTGTTTCCGTAAGGTCGTCTCTGTCTCTCTTGTGACAGTATCTTAAATCAGCTTTCGGATTATACACACAATAGGAAGCTATTTTGCTCGCCAAGGTGACAAAAAAATAGGCTGGCCATTACACCACCGTGCGCCGAAACTGAAAAGCGAAGCTAAGGGGTGCGCCTAAGTGGACGATGGAACAGGATTATGGGTAGACTAGTTATATATGATTAGCTGCTCAAGGGCGTGACAAGACACCACCGCAATGAGGCCGACAAGGACATCAGGTGAAACGCCAAAACAATAAAAAGAGCCTTGTGTACTAGAAATATGGTTCATCAAAGCATTCTGACGGGCTAGTTGGTCTGGTTTGATGGAAATAAAATTGATCAAAATAATTAAAAGAGCCTTGTTTACCAGAAATAAGGTTCATTAAAGCATTCTGATGGGTTAGTTTGCCTGAAATGGTGGAAATAAAATTGTTTACAAACAATTAAAAGAGCCTTGTGTACTAGAAATAAGGTTCATCAAAGCATTTTGATGGGCTAGCTGGTCTGACATGATGGAAATAAAATTTTATTTCCATCATGCTCCAGGGCTCGGCTGGGCGACAGTCTGTCCCGGTATCGTGTTACGTTCCCCCGAAGCAGGTCTCTCCACCATGACAAAAACGGGTCCAAGTATTGAAAACTTTCCTAAAAAAAAAAAAAACTATCGAAGTTTGCTTGAACCATAGCGAAGTTACAAGATTTCCTGATACGTGAGCAGTGAAGGACACATCACCACGCGTTTTTACATGTTTGGGATTGCTTATATATGCATGTTCCATTGCCGCTTTGCACTGTGCTAGCAGTAGTCATCGTTATATGCATCGATATCGTCGTGTTCCTCATGCCAAGCATTACACCCGGGGTAGCGATTGACGACAGCTGGGGAGCAGCGGCGGCACGTAAGTGCAATACGCATGCACGGCATTCCTGGAGTCGCGTTTAAGTTCAATGGTGCAGGTGTTGCGCCAGCTGTGGCGTACTTGATTGTTAGGCAACGCGGGGAACTCTTTGGCGTTTTAGCCGTTTTCTTTTCGGTAAAGCCACTGCGTGAGCCGGGGATGCCCGGAGGTCGCCACGAGGCGCGCCAACGCCGCCTGTACAAACAGGCGGCGTTGGGTACGCGCGCCCGAGCGCTCAGCATTTTCTCGGTATTTTTAACGCGTTACGCGCCGCGCATCACTCCCAGCTACAACAGCTCGGTGGTAAAAGTCCGAAGGACTTCATGTTTTGATTTAAAACAGCTTATACTGCTCCTGAAGAATCGTCTTCCCGGCAATGCAGTTGTC
Source organism: Haemaphysalis longicornis (assembly GCF_048455015.1). Lineage (NCBI taxonomy): Eukaryota > Metazoa > Arthropoda > Arachnida > Ixodida > Ixodidae > Haemaphysalis > Haemaphysalis longicornis. The sequence continues at coordinate 61,540,359 of NW_027526204.1, read as the reverse complement.
TTTGAAGACGAAGTCGACTTTGAGGGAATCGGTGTAAACTTGGTCTTTGTAAGCTCGCTTTTCCACGTGTTACAGTGAAACATGACCATCTACGGAGGAAGTATGACTACTGAAAATTGTTCTAACTCTTGGGTTATGGACAGTATCCCAAAACAAATAATGTTATAATTAGATGGTAGGATGACTCTACAGTTACGCAAAGTTCCATTTGCATGACGCTATTAGTTCGTCCACAGTAAAGTTGGAAACGTTACAGAATTACTGTCTGCTGTCAATACATGGTTATCTACGAGGGAAGTATGGTTATAGAAAACGGCTCGAACTTGTTTCACCGGTTATATCTGGGAATAAATTGCATGACAACTACCCGCTAAGAAGACTCTGAGGTTACGCACAAGTAAAACGCCGAAGCTAAACGGAGTGTTCGTAAAGAGGGCCCACAGCTCCGCTATTTGAGCAGAGTTAACACTGGATGGAACTGGGTTTAACATCCGTTTTTATTAAAAGACGTTAATTCAGACTTTGTGGTAGGCTTAGTAATAGCGCATTGCCCAAGGAAACCCACGGCGAGATCAGATGATAGCGTACTTAGCCAAATAGTGGTAGATAAGGCCCTGCCGAAGGGTCCACGTATGCGTGTTAGTTTTCTGAAGCGGCAGAACGTTCTGCTTCAGCAAATCTTGGCGGTGTTGTGCGACCGTATCACTCGGAAAATGCGGCTTCTGTGACAGGTATAACTTGAGGTTTACAACTGTCAGATTGCTTCGAAAACCCTTTGTTACGCCTGGGATATTAAAGGATGCTCGGCGCTGTGTCGTGCACCAGATTGACATTAGCACTGCAGCAGATAACTCTCATTTATCTACATGAGAGCTTCAGTGACCGCATCCATATTTGCACCGCTGGCTCTTTAACAACATCTGGTTCTGCTGGCGCCGTTGTCACACCACAAATGGCGATGTCTACAGAATTAATAATAGCTCATCTTACCACTTCCACGGCTGCAGAGCATACCGCCTACCGTTCCGCCCTTCATACCATTGAGAAAACCTCTTGCCGAAGATGGACGATCTTCTACGATTCAAAGCGTGCGCTTCAATCGCTGAAGTCAGCCCCGTGCCTTGGACCTTATGAGCAGCTGCTGGATGAGATAAAACTATTGTACTACCATGCTGCCTAAGCGGGTCATGACATTGCTTTCCAGTGGGTTCCCAGTCATTGCGGCATTGTCGGAAACGAAAGTTCGGACGCTGGCGCCCGTTTGGAACAACAAAAAAGCAAAAACCACATCCATTTCGTTATCCAGGGCGTACGCAGTTAGGACTCTCCGCAAACTTTCCTGGGAGGGAGACCACGCTATCCAAACGGACTACCGAAGAGTTCACGAGCCCTCGTATTTAATGTCCTGGACCCTCATTTAATGTCCTGGACCCTGATACAACCATTCTTTGTCGTCCCTGGCTTGGAGTCGCATTCACAAATGCTTACTCGTATTTGATCGGAATGGCAGCCAGTGAGGCGTGTGAAGTCTGTGACACACCGGAGTCCATTCGCTATGTTCTATGCGAGCGTCCACGTTTTTCGTAGGAAAGAAGGCAGCCCTCTTCAACACTACGGAAGTTAGTCTCTCACTGCACGTTCTCTAAGGAGAAAATCCTCAGACATTGGACTTCTCTGTCATCTTCGCAGTGTGCTTTCTAAAAATGACGGACTTGCACGGAAGACTGTGGCACAAAAGACTACCATCTATGAACTGACTGAACTCTTTTGTCTTTAGTGTACTAACGCTGGGCAGAGCTCTCGACACTCTGTCCTTACCTTTCCCCTTCTTTCCCTGTTTTTGTCGTTTTTCCCATTGTTCCCCTTTCCCACGTGTTGATAGCATACTAGGCCATAGCCTGTTTAACATTGCTGCCTTTCTTTTACCTTTTTTTTCTTCCTCCTGAAGTTCTTTTTAAAGAAACATTTGTAATTATACGTATATTTGCTTCACCTTACGGACTGGCTGGATTCTCTTCTTTGAACTTAAGCCGCGACTTCTGGTATTTGGAAATGCGAATATCGTGACATCTATTGTCCTACCGGTTTGCGCAGTAGTTTGCTTAAACGTCGCTAGATGTCTTTTGGGGCTGCATTTATGGCTCAAAAGTCAAGGTTTTGATGTACCTGGTTGTCGTGTTCAGTTTATCATTCGCCCGACTTTTGGTCTAAGCGAGTTTTACGTTTTTGCACATCAGCTTCTCGTGCAAACATACCAGAATCATAGCAGTACACTGCACCTAAGTTTACTTCTTCTTTATAACTCCACTGTTTTACTTACGGTTATCAATCAAAAATCGCGGGAACACGTATTAAACTAGAAAGGGTTCCAAAAACATGAGAGAGCTTTAGTGCATGCCCTTCTCGTGTCTATTTTTAGATATGCTATATAAAGGAAAAGACATCTATGACGTGCCTGTACTGTCGCGTTGTAAACTGTCAACCCAAGTACAATGTCAGTGCCTCTCTAGCGGCTACGTGCCATTCTTTGAAGAAGGAGTTATTAGTCCTGTTAAAGTTCGCTTGATCTAAGCCTAATGTTTCTTGTGCATTCAATTCCAGTTTCTCGGAGCTTCAATTTGTTTCAAATTTGCGGAGTATACGATGGGTACACCTGAAGAAACCTCACACAGCTTTAGTGTGAAGCTGCGGTAGGGACCCTTAGGAGTTGGGAAATTAAGGGAGTCAGTGGAAGCTATTACTGCTTGCCATAATTCACTGTTAGAAAACTGATTTCTGAAATTGATGTCGGATTGCGACTGGCAGACTAAAAGTACTTGTTTGTTCTGACTTTTTTTATGAAGGTTTAGCCGTACGCTCTGATGGGTATACTTGAGAGACGACCATAGAGGCGTGAGGCAAAGTTTGGGGTTACGTGAAGTTATATTTGCACATGTTGCCGGTTTTCAATCTAATAAACAGGACTAAACAGTTGATTAGTTGCAGTAAAGGTATTGCTATTATTTACAGGATAAGCGGTTTTATCAAGCCCCGACCAGTCTGTCTCCGTGAGAATGCGTTACTACGGTGCAGAGGGGTTTTCTGATGTTCCAGTTGGTACATGTTACTTAGAAGTAAAGTACCGTGATGACGTATAAAAGAAAGGATTCACACCACGCAAGCGCTGCCGAACCATTGAGTGCGGTTTACTGCAGTGAGAAAATTTTATATGTAAAGAAAAATCAGTGCCATTTTGCTCTGTGAAGGTGGACGACCCGTGGAGCTGTTTGTGGTTTATTGGTTGGGCAAAAGTTCCTGCGAAAACCAGGCTCGCGCCGGAGAAGCGCGCGACGGGATTGTGAGTAGGCTTCACTGCGTGACACACAATGCCGGGAAGCCAGCCTACAAAGACCAAGCTTACACTGATGTCCTTAAGGTCAGTTTAATTTCTTAAAGCAGCCATGAAGAGAAATTACAACTTCGTCTAATTTGAAAGAACTAGAATTCAGTATCTCCCGCAGCTCCATTACAGCCACAAAAGACATTTTTTTAACGAAAAAAAGCAAGAAGTATTTAAAAACTTTCAAATTTTGCGCCACAGTGACGTGTTATGAGCAAGAATGACGTCATTGGGGCCAAAAATAAAACATAATTTTCAGTGCGTTAACTGCGCGTTAGCATTCAAGTGATGCGGTCAAATTGAACTAGAGGCCCCATTACAGACGTTCAGTCATGTGTCGTCGCGACAGGTCAGTTAGGCGGCCGCCAATCGCACAAACAAGGTTCCGTGACGTCATAGAAAAGTTGCGGGAAATCGGCTAGGGGTTCGCGACTGCGTCACACGTTTTCTTCAATATCTCCGTTATTTTTTCGAAGATTGCGCTGACATTGGTTTCATTGTTATAGGGGCTAAGCAGTCTTTCTAATAAACCCAATCTGTATTTTGTCTTCATGGCTCCTTTAACACAAAGGCATTGCTGGGAACACAATTTTTGAGGGCAATATACGCCATCCTATATACAAATATTAAGCGCTAAAGGCGAGAAGGTAGCCGAAGTAGAAAATGTGCTGCCGTGAGAAGGAGGGAGCAGGTTTCATTGTGCAACAAGCACTGCGGGAAAGCCAGATTGCAAAAAGCAAGCTTAGACCAGCCTTTTGGGGGCGAAGCCCCTTACGGGCTGGGGCTGTGGCCGTCTCCTGTCGTCGACGTCGTAATTGTCGTCGTAATCGTCGTTTTATGTAGTCACGGTACTAAAACACCAGGACACTCGTTTACGCCGCGCGACAGAGAGCTTCGTGCTTCACAGACAAGATACTTTTACAGCAAAGCTGTATACCTCTACCCCCAATGGTTTCATCTCCGTTGGCAAAAATGGCAAGGCGCCAAGAATGCACTTATGCCACTGCAATCTTTGACCCTCCCCAGGTTTCAAGTTAGTGTTTAAAGCGGTTTTACTTGTTAGCACGAATGCGTTGATAAAAACATTCTTGAGTTGCAATATACGCGATCCTGTTATCGAAATACATAGCTGCAGAGGTGAGCAGGAGGCCCAAGGCAGAGGGTGTGCCGAAGGGAGGAGTGGAGGAGTGAGCAGTATTCACTGTGCAGCACACAATGTGGGTAGTTGGAAGCCAGCTAACAAAGACCAAGCTTACACCGCCTTCTGAAATTCTGTTTCACTTCTCTTCTTTGGATTCATCTTAAAATGTCTTTTGAGCAATGCGTTAACGCATTGCTGTAAAGACAATATTTCAGGAGTCATATACGCCACCTTATATCAAAATATGGCGCCGATGCGAACAAGTTGCCGAAAAGAGTGCTGAATTTAGAAAGAGGAAAGCGGTTTTTCTCGTTCGACGGACGCAATAAACCGCGGAGTTAGCCTATAACAACTATGCTGTAAAAATCGGAGATCGAATAGACGCAACATAATCATCTGCAAACTTACACAAGCGGACCTGAACAACACCGCCGAATGTCGATGCAGCGTCATCTAGCAATGGAAGGACACAATGTCCTTTTCAAGAGGTGTTACTGACGGCTCACTAATTTGCGCGTTTCCCTTTTTGCTGATTGCGAAGGCGCCATAAATTTGATGCTTTTTTTCGGTCAGGATACAGCGTGAGGACCGCACACTAATCGTAGAGTGGCGCGCATCCCCAGGAAGAGCAAAGTATTGACAACGCTACCTGTCGACTATCTTACGCTACAGTCCTACAGTGCTCCTGAGGAATATTTGAACGCGTTCCTTCTGGCCCTATCTAAGAGCGTCTGCACGGCAACGGAACCTCTCGTCGTGTGCTTGTTGTCGGCATGCTCGTGAATACGGATTTGCAGAATTTAAACGTTTGTACAAACGGCTCATTTCATGGTATCAGAAAACACAAGCCGTATGCTGCCTGTATAACACGTGTTCTTAAATGCATGGATTCTGCCGTGAACGTACAGGATGACCGTACGTGCTGTCGATCATCCTGTGACATTTCTGTGGAGCTCTCGAGGAAAATTCGCGCGGTAACTTTCTCGCTTAAGCACCCAAGTGGTTCATTGGATACGCGGCCCCTCTGAAACGGTGGTCTAGCGCATCAAAGCACTATTGCAAGTGATGTGGCCAGGACCACTTGAGAACGCCCGCGGCAAGTCCTTATTTTACAAACAGAGTGCTCGTTGAACTGAACGGTAACTGAATGTTTGGAATATGAGGGAGTACTCCCAGCGGGTGTGATCGTCAACAACAAACAAGTTAACGCCCAATCTATAGTCGACGAGTACGCCCTGAGAAGTGACAGAAACACACATAACGTAGGCACTGCCCTCTCGATGATTGTCTTGTCGCAGAGCTTAAAAATCGCGTGGATATCGTTAAAAAACCGAAATATATTGAGGTAACCGCGGTCCGAAAGCCCGGTATGCAAGTGCCTGTCAACACGGTGTCCCTAAGGTGTTGCTATTTAAAAAAAATACTGGGGATGTTAAAGCTCGAAAACAAGAAAATCATCGACGATGCAGATGCTATTTCTTGGGTGTTTATTTCACTCCTAAATGCATGTACCTTGACTATGTTACTGGCATGGAAGTGCTGTTTACCTTGAAATGGGCCGCGTTGGCCTGGGATTATGTCTCCAAGGTATGTACGCGGGTGTTTTTCAGACCAAAATGACCTTCTCGGTTGAAGTTTTTTCTACCTGTGAGAATGGCACGAGAGATGCCGAAGAAGACCACACTAAAACTTCGTTGTAAAAACGTCATAAAAGCGCTGTAAAAGGACTCACCAATAGGGGGCAGAGGACATTTGCGACCACCATTGAGGTAATCGCGGTGCCGTGACCCCATCGAACACAAGCGCAGACAGCAAAGGGGGCAAAACCCTAGCGGCATAGCGAAAATTGGGGGGCCCAACCATTGTATAAAGCCGCAGCGCTGCCCCTGGTCAGAAATCGCGCTTAGTCACTGCCTCTGGACACACCTGGACAGTCGATAATATAACCATCTGTGGGCACCATGACCTCTTTAACCCTCAGAAGCGGCATTTACATAACTGAGGGGGGGAGTGACACAGTAGTAGATACGGCGCGATAATAAAAAGGCACCAATCCAAAACGCCAGTGTCACCGACGGGCCATTCCGTTTCATATAAGTAGAAGCCCGTCACTTCGTGTACACACTAGCGCTTCGAATACCTACATTCTCGTGAACAGCTGGTACAATCTTCTCCCGTTCGGTTCTTGTAGCGTAGGGGTATAAATTTTGGTGTTGACGCGGACGGCTGGGGTTCCGCATCCCAAGTAATGCTAACTTTTTAAAGCGGAGCAGTTTAAGCTTGAGTTCCATCCGTGCCTGACGTCGCTCAAAACTTGGCGCGATACAGTGGAGAGAATGAAACTGCTAGGCCAAGAAGTGTGAGGGAAAGTGGTAAGGAGGCAAGAAGCCAACGAGCAGGTGTGGGGAGTGCACGTTGCGGCATTGATGTTTGGGTGGGGAGGCACAGTGCGGGGGATTTGCTGCGCCTAGTGATGACGTAAGCTCGAACGTAGATGTGTTCACCTTGTTGAGAGGGACAACGTGCCCTAAGTTGCGTCAGTGTGCAATCTACCGATAAGATACGCAGACCTAAAGAAAAACCAAGTTAAAACTAGTGAGGACCACCAGCTCCGCTGTTTCCTGAGTCTTCGCATCTGAATTGCGAATTTGGCCCGAGTTGGTTAAGACTCATTCCCATGATTTTTGTAAGCGATTCTTTTACGTAGAATCTGCGCTTTCTGTCGTTAACGAGGGTGGTTTGGTATTGTTTAGGTGTGGGGAGGTGCCTACAAAAACACGTTTGATTGACGTTAATCTATTTTACCGAAAGTGCGGGACTTGTGCATAGGTAGCTATGGAGTGTCGCGTCGGCGGCCTTGGCCGTCTGTATTGGTGCACCGCAGCCAACAGCGCCCGAAATGTGGCGATGCAGTTGTGGCCCGTTCCAGATGGCAGCAGTCCGCGATATAAAAAAAGAGTGCAGAAGGCGATTTAGCCAGCTATGCTTGCAGGACATGCGAAGCTGGCTTGCATAAAACTTCAATAAAACGTTCGTCGTTGACTAATTAGATGTCTCTACTTTGTTCCTTCCTCAGTAATGGGCGTAGACAGAAAGGGGGACCAGGACGCGACGCAGTGCCGGTGTAGCTTGGGCGAAAGGAGAATCGGGGCAGCCAGACGGTCTGAAGCTGCTAAAGGGCAGCACTGGTGGAGGGAGTAGGAGACATGTGGGAACAAAGTGAACGGAAAGTGCACCTTACGACAACTCGAAATAGTGACAAAAGCGTCCCTTCGATGAAGTTCAACTGCTCGCTGTAGGCCCCGTCTCATCATTCTATATTTTCATTCTATATTTGGTATTCTGTATTCTTTAATCTTTTTATTCTAGTCTACATTCTGCACTCTATGTTTGGTATTGTCTAAATGGGATTATATATTTGTTCATTTGCGTGGACCGGGGCCCGCGCTGACCCGAAGAATATAGGAGCAACATCAGACCCACTCAGGCGCTTTGTCCAGCCACAATTACAGCTGCCGTCAGGAGCGTTTCACCAATATGCAATTGGCTGCGACGTCAACATACCCCCATACAAACCTGAAATGGCCGCTTGTTGGGATTTTACAGTGGCGATTATAGCAGCCGCCCGAGGCTCATGGACGACTCCCTAATTTCCGTTGCCTGTGATGCTTTCGCTGTAACCGCTCATAGCAATTGATGAATTGATTGTGAGGCTCCGTCTCGTGTGCGCCTCAGTTTGCTCAGCGGCGTGCGTTCAGCTTATTGGAAAAAATCATAAATAGCAGTTTAGGCCCCCCGTTATATTGATATGAGGAGTGCCCCTGGACAAATGCCTTATTTGCAGCGCATTTGTGTGTAAGGGTGATGCCGACCTTCAGGGGATCAGTGTAAGCTGGGCATTCATAAGCTGGCTTCCCCACATTTTGTTCCGTCGTAAAGCTTGGCCATCCACGGAGGCAGTTTGGCGACAGCCCCACTTAATTAATACCGCTGTCCACCGCCGCAACCTCTTTCCCGAGTCGTGTATACTGTTCTTCTCCCTGCCATTTCAGTATGCCGCGCGCTCTTCGGCGGCCACCTGTGCGGCGCACTAGAGCCCGCGGCGTGATTGGTGTAGCCTCTCTATATTGAAACGCCATTTTCTCTAACCACCAGTGGTATGCGTCCTTAGTCTGTGACGTAAAAATCGGGCCACTGTACTTATACTTAAATATAACAAATCCCCAATATAGCTGAACCCCAACGTAGCAAATCCAACCAGACCACCAGCCTCGCTGGTCTTCCCCCTCCGCGCAATGGAAGTTCAAGGATTTTTCTTGTTGATGATAACCTGGAAAAAAGCTTTCACCCTATATTACTTTACACGACATATTGAATTACCGTATTCACCCTATGTTACCTTACGCGACATATTATCCGGTCCCGGTCATGTCAACAGTCGTTGTTGACAGCATGTAGCTATTGGTTTTGAAACGCCGCAGCTATGTCAAACCGTGTGAATTCATGCTATTTTGCCGCGCGGTAAACCCTCCTCGCACGAGCCGAGGGAGTCGACACGTTACACACGCTAGCGCAAGTCCGCCATGGTGCTTGTTACAAATTGCAACTTTACAACTTGTGCTGAAAAAGCACAATGCTGCTAATAGCGATGAAATGGGCTGGCATTTAATTAAACAGATAGAATGTAGCACAAAGCCATATTGAAAGCCCACGTGAAATCACGGCGGTACTTCGTGAAGGGGTCTACAGCAGTGCTTGGAGGATTTTTGTTCGCGCGTTTTCGAAATGACCATTGGTGTTAACGTAAAGAATCCCGAAAAACTTATACATCTCAAATGTAGATTAGACTGTACAGCACGGGCACGAAGAAAAGTTTGATGGATAAATTTCAGCCGGTACAGCTTTAGAATTGACGCCCGTTGGGATTGCTTTTGTTAGCTTAAGGCGAAGAAAAAGAGGAAACCAGAAGTCATGGTTGTTGAGTCATCGAGACCAACTTTACAGCATTTTTGTACGGCTTTCTGAAACTTCACTGTAACTTTCCACTCATAAGTGAAAGAAAAAAAGCACAAAAACACACAAAATAGCCAGTAGTATATTTGCGTGTTTATTAGTCATTAAGTTAAAAATTTTAAGAGAACTAATGTGCCAAGTAATAACCTGAATTCAGATAAATTTTACAGTGGCTGTTGTGAGACTAGTGATAAACGGCAATCTTACCCTTATCAATGTGTATTTGTAACACAGTGTGAATTACTTCTTACCAGGATATCTATACGCTTGCATGTCTTCTCCATTTTTTTACACCTACCTGCTCATCACGTCTGAAGACAACCGTTGCTGAGTAGCTCGTGCATACCTCACCAATAATGCGAAACAATAACAGAAGCAAGGACCCAAGGCATCCATAACTTTACCCTCCAGAGCTTTACTATTCTGAACATCCGTCGTGGTGGTTCAGGGGCTAAGCCGTTGCGCTGCTGGGAACGAGGACACGGGTTTGATTGCCGGCCGCGGTGGCCGCTTTTCTGATGGAGGCGAAACGCAAAAACGACCGTGTGTACGAGATTTCGGCGCATGTTAAAGATCTCCAGGTGGTCAAAATTAATCAGGAGCCCTCCACTACGGCGCGCCTCATTGCCTGCGTTGCGTCGGTGCGTTAAACCCTACAATCAGTCAATCAATTTATTATTCTGAAGGAAGTGGCAGCCTGGGCCATCTTTGTTCCAAGGAGCTCTTTTGCAGAGAAAAGGGGGAATTCAGATTTCTCGCAAAATTTAGAAATCAAGTAGCCAAGCTACCCGCAGTAAAAAGTGAACGAACTGCATGATGAACAAAGAGAAAGGCGGCAAAATATTCATGCCCCTTCCCCTCACTTTCGTATCAAATGCAATGGTGGTACCGTATGTGTTGCGTAAAGCTCTGGAATCGACCTTTCCACACCAAGAAGTGCGCTTGCATCGGCGAATGCGCAAATAATTATTAATGGTGGTTCTTTCGACTATGATTGCCAGTGAAGCTTTTGTACAATATTTCGCATCAGGGGTCGTGCCCGTGGTGGTAGATAAAAGGCTTGCTTATTTGCATGCAAACCGAGTTCCGGTTTCTTAACTTCATACGCTAAGCTCGCTGGTTGGATGCGCTGTTGACAAAGTTTAGTACGTTTCCCAATGCCAGTGATTAGGCATCCAATGATTTAGCGCTTTAGAGGCGGCCACCGAATGGCAACCAGGATCTATTGAAGTTCTCCCCGGCCTGCCTACATGCAGTACCTATCAAAAGCGCCGACTTCGATAAGGGCGGGCAACCAAATGTAATGGCGGCGCCAGCGAGCGCCTGCGCAGGTAAACGTCTTGGAAAAGGTCTATTACTTATGTATAGGTCCAACGTGACCCTCTTGAGTTATATTCATTCATGACGTAATGTTGGGCCGACGATAAATAAGTTGGCAGGACTCTTAAAAACATACAAGGGACATACAAAACATATCATGCCCCGCACGACACATCACCCAAGATATCTTTACTTGAACGGCGTCTTTGTGATGAAGAAGTCTGTGATACTAGTTGCACGACACTTGCTCTAGGCCTCGCCAAAAATTACTTGGAATAGTGCTATTTCAGCATTCGTGGTAGCTCAACTGACATTATTTTAACTGGCGCTCGCGCGCTCTACGCAAAGCCTCTAGGTAAAATCAGGCACGCAAGTTTCGATTATTGGTAGCGACTATGTTATTAATGGCATGCTGCGTATTTTCCCGCCCTCGCAGAATACAAAACTTGGCAAGCGCTTCTATCGCCACTTGGCGAAGGTATTGACAGGAGAAGCGAATATTCCTTTTTTACGTTCCGAAGCAATTAATCAAGCACGAACACAAGGTTCCTTTATTTTATGGCTGAGAACACAGGTGGAATCTATGAATTTATTCTGTACTTTCTTATTTTAACTCTGACTTTTGTATCAGCTGCCGCTTCTCCAAAGGACCATAAAAAACGGAGTATTTTTTAAACATACCAAAACCTCCGTTGTTCCACCATTTAAAATTGTATGAAATGAGAGAATACACATACAGGGTTTTAAACAGCGAAGGGGGCAACATACACGGTGCATTTTAAGAAAAGCATTTGCAGGCCATTACAGGAATTGTGCGTTTCACCGGCAGCTCTTATTAACTCTTGCTCCCCTTGCCCAAGCCCTGGGCATTGCCATTTCATTTTCTTTTCATTGCCATTTCAATTTCTGAGATGGTTTGCAATTTTTCAGATGTTTGGGAATAATGCGTTGAGAATTTTAATGCACTGCACACAGTTCCTGGCACGTTTCAAGCTAGTTACCTGATTTATAACGGAATAATGCACACGATTCTTTTAATAAAGGTCGCACAAAAAATTGGCCGCGTATCTGCTTGCTTGGCTGCAAACGTTGTCGAAAGACGACAGCTTTCTGCGGTCGCTAAAGGGTGGAAAACCGCGTGGTCTGGCACCGTCCTTTCCAGGGCTATGTGAACTCCGCACCCAATGTATGCATTAATGCACGACTGAGTAAAATTTCGTCGCCGCGCACAGTAATGGATAAAGGAAGTACGAACCACGAAACGCCCCGGGGAAGATGGCACCTGGCACTGTCCTGGGAAACAAACAGACGTGCGTACCGAGGGCCACTGGTAGGTTGCACCACCAGTAGCAGCGCGGTGCGCTCGGCGTGGCGTTTTTTTTCTAAGGCCAATTTTTCTATAAAGGCTGTAATTTTATCATTTTCTTTAGCAAAAATCTAGCATCTATGTATTTTTTATAAAAGAACACTGGAAATGTCACTGATGTATTCATGTTTTTCTCGTATGCGTAATGGTTTGTTTTTGCTCACCAATGCTTGCAAGTGTGAACATTGCCACCAGATTGAGATGTGTAGACATAGGGTTGCGTATATAAACATCCCGTTCAACATCTGAGTTCACTTTGACTGGACGGCTGAATCAAGGGACAGGCAGACGGACATACAGACAGACCGAAATTTCTGAGTCCAAGTAGCCCAAGAAAAACTAGCGGGTTTAGAAAGCCTCTAATGCCCCTGACACTTTTGTGCGACGTGTAGACACCAGCAAATCGTCGCTTTCGGATCGTTGCCACTTTTGATCGCGTAATAAGGCATTCCACAAATCTATACCATCATCCATACTAGAAGTAGTGATGCAGGGCAACGGATATCCGTACACACTGATATTGCTGTAACAGTGAAGTAAATTCTAAATTTATGGACTATAGTTCAAGGAGTTATTTGATCAGTTGTTAGAGGAAACCGGGGGCGATACTTTTCTCTCGATAGGTGGCACACCGTTTGCACGTTAAAATTGAGGAAGGATGTGCTGAATGTCAGAGGACCAGCTCGTTGTTCAGAAACAACGTGGGAGGCGTATTGCGAGATGAACGTTTAGTTTCTTTTTAATACAGCATGATCCATACCACTTTTACAACAACGAATAAAGTTATTACATCGAATAAACCCGTGCATAACAGAAAAGGGTACATTTAGATTTGCAGCAAATGTTTTTCGAAGGTTTGGAGCTGTGGGAGATTTCTGGTCCCAAACGCCACACCCGCTCAGTTGTCACGTGAAGTGCCCCTTAAAATGACGTTGGGAAGAAAAGAGAGAGCATGTCTTCTATACTTCCGCGTTCGATTTCTGTCGACGTAGGAAGTATTTATTTTCTCCGCAATTCCCGTTTCCACAATTACGACAAGGAAAAAGATCATGACGATGATCATTTAGTTCTGCATGCAAACTATACTTCCCCCTTTTCCCCGTCTGGATGTGCTGCTAAAAAACGTTACAAATAGGCTCCAGCTAACAAAAGGAACTTCTTTCCGAAAATAGGTCTGCTTACACGAGGGAAATGGGAGTCCAAAAAACATTTAAAACTTTACACAAAAGTTTTTCACACCACGTAATGGGGCTGTAAAAATGAGCCTTACATATTCGCGGCCTACAACATTGCGCGCGTTTTAGACATTTTATCAACACTACCTGTCAATAGAGATGTAAGTTTTCACGAAATTTAGATGGGTGTGAAAAAACAGGTTTCTTCATGTTTTTCTAGGAGAATATGAAAAAAATTGAGAAAAGGGGATTCGCACAGATCTATAAAAAATTCGACATATGTCTCAAAAGGTTCGAGCCTTACATGTATTACCAAACTTAAAAAGTGATTGTAGTTCCTGGCGACCACAGCGATGAAACAAAATTACGGCCACTGCAAAAAAACTAGGTAAACGAAATATACATAGAAACGTATTGGGTTCGAACGGAATTTGAACCTGGGTCACCAAGAGCCGCAGCAAACTGTGGTAACTACAGCACTAACCCTGTGTCATGCCGGGATGAAACAAGAATTATCCGGATGCGTGCCGCATGACAGGTGAACGTGGCGACACGGCAAACACGATGCACAAGTGAAGAAGTGTTCGATAAACGCTGGCTTTGACCTTCAAATCACTTAAGAGACTTAAGTGCTCAATGACGTCTTCCCTTTACACTAGAAAGAATATAATTATTTATTTCTGCATCAAAAAAGTCCCATCCGAGCATCTACTGGCAAAATCTTGGCATGATTTCACTTCAAATCATTCATTTCAGAAACCGTTTTCCTCTCTGCAGATTGGTGGCATCACAACAAAGTTCCCCGGAGAAGCTCAGCTTGTTTTTTTTCTCAATATTTCTCCGTAATAATGTTGCTCCGTTTACTCCGCTTCGGCTAATTTAATCTGCAGGGCCGTACCGGATAACGAGCCCGTAGCTGCCTACAAACATTCGCATGTACAGAGGTTTTAAAAACGATGATCACTTTCCAATAGTTTATTTTAAAACTGCACGCAAACTAATTACGAATGATGGCAGGTAGAAATTCAAACGTTGCTATGCGACATAATAGGTACTTTTGCTGCTAAACATAACGGGAGAAAAAACACAAATTTGCAGCCTGTTATTCATGGTCACTAATACCTAATATTTTTCGGATATCAATTGCATAACTGAGGAACTTTGTATACATTATAAACGTTACATATAAGGCGTGCAACAAGCTGTTGCCTTCAACACTAATTTAGCAAGTCAAATTATTACAACGGTTTTACGTCATTAGTCGTTAAAAGTTCTTGCTCATAGAGTTGACCCTAGTGATTTGAACTTCTCTTGAACAAATCTTAAAGGCTGCAAAGTACACGAAGAAGCATTTTACCTTACACGTGAATTCTACAAGACAACATTGCAACATTATTCTTAAATTTAATGAATTAAAAAAAAAACTATCGCGATGCGGCATTACACTGATTTTACCTGTAAAAGATGGCCTGGAATTTCAAGAAAATGCGGAAGAGGAAGGTAATACCACGCACCGAAGTGGTATCATCAAAACAGAAAGCTCGGAAAGTTGGTGCATGCTCATGTTCAAGGGGCCACACCACGTGTGCCGGAGTTACTACCATAGGGCAAGCAAGCAGTTGATGAATAAAAAGTTGAGCCATTCCAAAATAATCAAAGATGGCATAGCGGTGTCCTGTGTAAGGGCTGCAGTGGCTAAGGTACGCCAGCATGTCATAGTAGCATGTTTGCTGGCATACTGGCATGTCATACTGGTGTGGCAAACTTACATGTTTGCCGGTCTCACAGAGCCGATGGCGCGGTTGAGATGTGGTGGGTATCTAGAACACATACTCACGGAAGGCTGTTGAGCGCAGCTGTGCTCGTTGAGTACATCGTCTGTCTCCCCGTTTCCTCGCGGTGGTGTAGCTTAGTCGGTAAGACGAAGGGTTTTCGCTCGTTTCTCTATTGGGGCCAGTAATGTCTTTTATTTAGCCTGGAATTTCCTGCTGAAGACGTCACGAAACGTACCTTGGCTGGTAGAGGGGGAGGAATAAACGTCCCTATGGAGCAGTTAGTCTCGGGGAAGAGTTCTCATTCCAGGACCCCTTGAGACCGTCCGGCTTCTTGGGCTCTCTTCCCTGGTCGTCGGGGTCCGAGCTGGACAGTGGTATACTGCTTCGCAGTAGAAGAAAAACTGAAAAAGTGCAACGCTGGACGGAGGCTGTGACAGAAAAAAAACACCGATCGCAGCATATTAGATGTGCCACAGGTGTAGTGTAGGTTATTGGATTGTTATGTTGTGCATGACAGATCCGGTAGATTGGATGCTGCGTGAAATACAAGGAGCGCGAACGTGCCATCTCAAACATTCGTTAAGAGTGCGTCAAAACTTCACTTACAGTGCGTTTAGTGGATCGCCAAACCTTCAAAGACCCAAATCACCAACGGAGAAGGAACCCATGCGACAATTTTTCGCGCACTAAGTAAACGCATCTACGTACGATCTACAGGTATGCCGATACGTGGTTTACGGGATGAATGTATACTATTGTACTCGTTATGATAAATGCGTTTGTTGTCTTATCTACAACCGTACATTTATCGCCATTTTCAAGTAACCGTAATGATACAATGGAAGCCCTGTTTCACGCACACGCAGTGTGTCCAGAGATCTTATCAGAACTTTTGAGTCGACCAACCTACCTATGGGGAAGTACATTAGTTAGTTGACTGGACGCCATCGTTCTTACTAAGAAAGCTTTAGCTTTAACTGTGTTTCTTTCAGTGCTGCAGCATCAGCACTTATGTTCACCGTTACCACATGATCATGGTAGGCAATCAGGCTCGCTGAGCAGCAGTACCGGAACTCGTACTGCCGACCTGGCTTGTTACAGAGGCTTCTCCGTCAGGGTTAAGGTCGCCAGTAACGTGTTGATGGGACCTTTTTGAAGACCCACGCAACCTATCGGGCGTAGGTAGAACAAGAGGTTTGTCACGTGGCCGTACTGGTCACAGGGGTGAGAAAATCTACAGCGTTCTTACCACTGGTTAAGTCGAGGTCGTCTGTTGGGTCGCCAATATTCATCTACACCGCTTTTGGGGCTAACTTTATGAGAAACTATATAAACCGCTGAAGTGGTCGGTGACAGGAAGGCTTTCTTCGTTGCGTCGAAGTTACAGTTATCCAGGAAATTATCCGAATTAGAGAGCCGTCGTGCGTGATGAAGAAGTTCCAAGGGGTGCTGGTGCAGAACAGTGTGACAAAAATGGTTGTTTGCGGGAACGGTTGGTTTGGGGCTTCGGCGCTTCGAAACATCTTTCTCACTTCAACCTAGCGTAACGACATTAGGGGCTCAGCCACCGACGGCGTCTACATGTTCGGAGCAAATACGACCTCCATGAGTAGAAATTAAACTAAGAACTCCCAGATCTTGATTTGTGCGACCTGTTGAATCGTTTTTTGAGTGTTGCTGCCAGCTAAGATGTCCTGTCGCTGCGCTTTTTAAAGCGAAAGTTTCCATGACTTGCTGATGGCTGGCGTAAGTCGCGTCCAAAACGCACGGCAGGAAAACCAACTTTCCCTGATGATGATGACCATTGTGCGTGAAGGAAAAAAGAAATAAACGTTTGCCGTAGTCGGGATCAGACCTGGGTCCCTCTCGTTATGAAAGCGATGCCTATCCGATTCCGCCATTCCGACACGGTAGAAGCAGTTTGGATTTTGTGAGAGCGAAATTAGACCGAAAAATCATGCACCCCGCTGTCTAATGAAGATGATAATTTAAGGCAAAGCTTTCTTCGTGCTAAATAAAATGGCGAGGAGTCAAAGCCAAAGCTACTGCGATCGAAAGTCCAGACTGCGTGCAAGTCAAAGTCAAAGCTCAACGAGTCAAAGTCGAAACGGTAAAAACCAAGAAATCCCTCACGGGAAAGCTTCGCGTTCAGCCATCGTCCTTTTTAGACGAAGGGGTGCATATTTTTTATTTCGTATCTTATATCGTGGCTCTGTGGTGAGCTTCTGAGCTTGTTCCTGCTTCTGTGGGGTTGTTTCAGTCTGTTATGGCCACATTACTTCCCTGAGAAGGGGTTCCTTTCTTAATTAGAAAGCATAGTGGAGTAAATAACGGCAGGTTTTTTGGCGTAACTTTTCGAAGCGGATATCAGCTTGTGAAGCCTAGGAGTTGAGAAAATACTTAATCAGCAATCTGTGTTTGCGAACTAAGCATATACAGTAGGTTTGAAGTTAGCATAACACAGAAATATCTTTTGAGTGACACTAACGTCTACTTGGCCATTTGATATTGCTAGAACGGCATTTTACCGACGGTACTACAAAAATGGACGTTTGAATGTTTCGAGCAGTTTTGCATCGTCTTAGTAACTCACAGTGATTAATAATCGCACTTACCTCTTGCTTCATCGTAATGTGTGCGCCAAGAAGGCGCTCTAAATAACTGGCCAACAAACAAACAAACAAACAAACAAACAAACAAACAAACAAACAAACAAACAAACAAACAAACAAACCAAAGTAAGAAAAGACCTAACTAAATAATAAAAAGCCTACATAACGAACGAACTGTCTAATTTCCTAAATAAAGAAGAACTAATGAAGTAAGGAACTAATGAACTGTCAAACTAACTAAGGCGCGAACTGACATTAAATAACAAATAACTACTGAAATAACTCACAAAAGTACTGAATAACTGATCAACCAACGAACAAAATAATCAACCAACAAGATAATTACCTACATTATTATGTAATAGCTATAACTAACTGAGAAACGACTTGGTATATATGGACATCCTATGGACATCCACAAGGCGTACGACAACGTCAGCCACGGGGCAATCCTGGAAACTCTCCGAAGTCTTTGTCTACCAGACAAGGTGTGCGCTTTCATCGAGACCTTTCTTACTGGAAGATCCTTCTCTGTACGAATCGGTGGGGCAAGCTACGGCAACTTCACACCAGTTCGCGGAGTACCTCAGGGGTCAGTTATTTCACCCCTCCTCTTTAATATTATGATGTTGCCGCTTGCCTGGCATCTGGGCTCCATACCGGACCTGCATTTCCTCGTATACGCGGACGACATAACGGTATGGACCGTCCACCCAGACCTGCAACGCCAAAACGTGTGCCTTCAACAGGCCTTGAGAGACACGCAGACATGGTGACAATACGCTGGACTAACACTTTCAGCGGACAAAACAGCCGTTCTGTCTGTGGCCAGTGCATGGGGCCGTCGCAAACTAGCGATTTCTCCCCCCATATTGCAACTTTCCGGCCAAACCGTACCCACCGCCGCATCTCTTCGCGTGCTAGGTTTGGAAATCTCTGCGTCTGGGTCGGCTGCCATGTGGCTTCGATCTGCTCGACAAAAAGCAGGACAGATGCTTCACCTGATTCGGCGCATCTCACAGAAGTCTGGTGGTTCCTGCTCTAAGATGGCTCGCCTCCTGGTGAGGTCAGTACTGCAGCCTCGACTGGTTTATCAGGCCCAATTCCAGTACATGACTCAGACGGAGTGGGCCCGACTTGAGGCTATCAACAGAGCCGCTATGCGCACCATCACCTGCTTTCCTGCAATGACCCCGATACCATCGCTCTAAGCTGAGGCTCAGCTGAACACGCTTGACGAACTCGTCGAACAACGTCACTCAGCCCGCATACACAAACGTACTTTTGTTGCGGAAGCAGCGGCCTTGGCTAGCTATATGGGCTGTTCCCTACCTGCTTCACCAGATCGCGCGGTAACCAGGCCGCCGTGGCGGTATCACCAGGTGACCGACAACCGACCACTGACTAGACTGCACACTCGGACTACCGGAAAAGCATGTGCGAGAGGACCACTCCTGACGGCTTCGACCCAGTACGAGGCGATAGAGGCCTTCGTGGACGCTGGTGCCGAGGATGGCGTTTTATCTACGGCGATACAGCGTCCCGTTTATCCTGACGCCTCTCAAACTTGCATCTACCAAACCATTCGCACCCTGCCGTCTCTACTGGCGGAGCTCACAGCCATCCGGGATGGCCTACAGGCACTAACGCCGGCCCTACAGCGCGCCCCCGTTTGTTCCATCCTACATCTTTATACGGACTCCACCGCGGCGATACGGGATTTACACCAAGTATCGAACAATTGTACCATTTCAAGGGACATCCACACACTACTAGACACATACCCCTGCCCTCTTAGGCTGGTGTGGGTTAGGCGGAATACGCTCCCCGCTCACATTGCAGTGGATATGGCTTGTCACCCGACGTATATTCCCCGGCCGCTGCCAATGTTAACAACCGGTCCGATAGAAAACTTTCTCCAACGGAAGGAAGATCTGCGTCGAGCCACACGTGCCCTCATCCCCCCGTGTGGAACGGACCTCCCCAGTAGACTTGCTCGCTGGGAAGAGGTTTTGCTGCGCAGACTTCGCGTTGGAGTGGCACTTTCACCTGCTGTGACCAGGGCGTGACCACCACGCTACCAGGCCCAGTTCGACGACACCTGCCCCTTCTGCCCAGCTCCGGCCGCACAAGCTGACGCAGACCATCTCATATGGGCGTGTCCTTCACTGGCCTCAGCGAGAAAGCGACACCTGAGAGGCACAGGCCTCCATCCTGGAAGACCCCCCGACCTTCAGCGGTGGTTCTGGGGACCCCACCACCACTCCCTTCTTGACTTCCTTCGAGAGACGGGGGCCCATGTATATTTGTAAATATAGTTATTTTATGCCAACGGGCATTCTATCGCAAAAACAGTCTTCGTATATATAGAAATAATTAAATATTGAACTGTTTATCTAACTAAATGAGTAAAACGAACACAAAAACAAGAAGAACCAGCTTCTAACTCTTTGGTGAGCCTTCGAAGTTTTAGCCGTTTTTATGGCTATGAGGGTGCTGGCAATGCTGGGATTTATCTGCACTTCCCGTGTGATAACCTCGCCGTTCTCTTGTGTTTACAGCCAAACACCAGCGGCTTCGAGCACCGCGGCCCAAGGCTGCAAGAACGTCATCACACAGGTACCGTAACTGCCACGTCTCGCTTTTTTCCAAAATGCATTAGGTACATGTAGCACTGGCCAACGTCGGCATGGAGTGAACAAAGTACCTTAGATGTCGCACGGATGTCCACCAATACGATGAGTGGATATTGCAATACGCGATGTCTGCCGCGGGGACCAAACCCGCGTCATTGGCTTTCATAGGCAATAAGCTGACCCTGCCAATTGTGATGATTTTCGTGTGCGTATTCTTGGCAATCCTCCGGACACAGTCTGCATCATCACAGCACTGCACATAGCCTGTGGAACCGGCTGGAGAAAACAAAAAGTAGGCGATAAGATGGCACCTTGCGGGACGCCGATCTAGTTAAGTCGAGGGGCTGACGTTATCTCTCCCCCAGAATTTCATATTTGCGAATAAGTAAGAAGTCAAATAAATTGAAAACTCAGCTGTGATTCAAAATTATCCGTGCTTTGAATGGTGAGTTGTGCCTTACAGCCTCAAAGGCATTTATAATAAAAATGTGTGCTGCTGTTCTTTGCGGCGTTACTAGGAGGAAGTAGAATGTGCTCGCGAACTAGGGGTAGAGCACTGTGGGTTCACTAAAACACGAACTGAAGCTTGATTTGGTTGGTACATACTTTGAATAAAAAAACAGCACGTCAGCAGGGACAAAGAAACAAGGAGAGACACACACTCGAGTTGCATAGCAAATAAATTCGACTATCAACCAGATGTGGTTGCCAGCCTGCGCGAGTGTATATGCCCGCCTTTCGTTGTCCCGTGCAATGCGTGGTCTCGGTATTCCTAGGAATGCGCGCATGGCAGACACTACATTCCCCAAAGTTCAAAAACAAGCTAGTGGAGCAGAGCGTAGAACCGAACATCGCACTTGATAAACTGTGGTCAGCGCATTGAAAGATGTTAAGACATCATTTTAGGAAACAGGTAATTCTTCTGAGGAGTGCTATGTAGTCCAAAACACGCGCACATACGGTCCATTGTGGCGGTGTTTGGACGTTTGACTTCGTGTAAAGGTCTTTCAATAGCGGTTCTTAAAAGTACCCAGAACAAAACAGGGAAAACTATCTCCACCAAAGTGTTTGTGGAGGACACGCCTAGAAAACGATCGATAGTTTTGTTGCGTTTATAGAGCTGAGCATGTACGGCCTACTCAACTGGCAACAATAAAAAATGTGCAAAATCACGTGCTGTAGGCAGATGCATTGTCAGCCCCAAACCGATGTATCGAATCGCGGTGGAAAATAATAAAAGAGAAAAAAAGCGGTCAAGCAGTCCATGCAGACAGGAAGACCTGGTATGCGCCCCAACACCGCTACCCCCCGATTGGTGTATTCTGGCGCCGCCCTTTTACCGAACATTGTTCCCGAAACCACGAGTAGGTTTACACTTTTCTCCTTTTCTCTGGGGTGAGTTGACACGCGCTGTTTTTCACATCCATCTTTGAGAGCCATGCACATCAAAAGGTCGTACTCAATAAAAAAAAATCCGGCTGGCCACTGGCTCAGAAAAACGAAAAAAAGTTGTTGGCGGGGAGGAAATCAGGCGACTACTCTCGATAGGTTGTGGTGTTCACCGCCTACTTCCTGTGTCCCACCCCACCCAGGGCCCGTACGGGCTGTTGATGCTTTGTCGTCCCACAAATCGAAATGCAATGCGTGTGCTAGTTTTTCGATATTTTTGAACGCCCTGATGTTTTTTTTGTTTAACTTCACTGAGAACAACAATATTGCGGTGGAGGCGTCTGGGGTGGCAGTCGCATTTTGTGCGTGGGCGTCGCAGATGTAATGTGCTCGCGCTGGGATGTTGCAACTGGTTGCGGAGGCTGCGTGTCACACGAAGGTAACGAGATTATTTCTTACTCCTATATAGCATACATTTTATCGCAAACGAGAGATAAGCAAGAAGCACGCTATGAAACTCGAACAGAATCGGTAACTGGTGTCCATGGTGCAGTTTCATCCAGAAATGGGCGCCTTTGAACTGAGGCACAGGGCGTTCGTGTGTAGGGCAGCTATTTTGAAGGAGGTATCTGCCAACGCCAGAGCCCACAATTTTGTGCCGGCTGCCGTTGTACCGGCTACCACTATTGTACCGTCTGTCACTGATACTGTCGTAGCGAACAGAAATCTGTGGCGTCACACTGCTTTGGTTATATGTCTACTCCGTATTTGCAAGCAAAGTGCCGAAAAAATTAGTTGCTCGCCGGGGCCATTGATGCGCCGAGTTCCGGGGGTTCTAGAGCCGGCTGTACGGGAGGTGATAATGTTGTTGATGATAAAGATGGTGGTCTTTGTTTTCGGGTCTCGCATAGCACTCATCGTTGTTTTCGTCATTAATGTATATTTCCTTGTTGCGTTTCAGTTTTGTTAAGAAGTCTGTTTATTTTTTGTTACATTCAGTAAAACGATTTTGGAGATTTTTCGTCACCCACGCCAGCGTCGCGAGTTCTCCCTCACGCCACCCACGCGATATCCTGGTTCTATTTGTTTACAGAGCTGTGCAAACGTATTATGCGAAACAGTAGGCTTGTCGCAACTCTTCCCAATATCATCTAGATTTAAGTTTGTGTTGCGGTTTTTGAAATGTGGAGAGTTTAAATTGTTTCAGAAAGTACATTGTATTTTTCTCTGGGTCTCTACATGAGTTTCCTGTTTGAGTGTATCCTTGCAAACAACAAGCATTTATGTAAACAACACTTGTTTTTGTTTTCTCCATGCTTTAAAAAGCGTTAAATTTACAATACAGAATGCATACTCGTTTCACCGAACCAGTGGAACTGACACTGCATGTGCGACTCATTGGCGACACGGAAGCTTTCGAAAAAAATTTGTTGTAATACGATTCACAATACTTGTTTGTGCACTGTGGTTACAGCTGAAGTTTTGACGGATTTAAGTTTGGCCGAACGGGAAATCAAGCATGAAATATTTTAGGTTTACAGGGGCCATGACACAACGTACAACGTAGCTTGAATCACACAAATACCACGAAGGCAGGACCTATGTTCTAAGTTCAACCCAGACTGGTCTCGTTGTTCGAGATAATAGGGATACACTTCGGTCTGTTCTAACTATGGATCGCGGTAATTATGGATATACCAAGTCAGGATGCGGTGCCGTCAAGTATTTACCACACTCCTTGAATAATGACACCGAATCACGCCTCCCACTGGTTTGTACGAATCGCGTGATGATGTTTAAAACAAGCCATACTTTGATGGGAGTGGCTCAAAGACGTCGCGTCGTCTGTGTGGCTTTTTGAACAGCGCGGCGCCTCAGCAGCAGTCATTGTGGCCCAGTTTTGTGCTGTCAAAGTTAACATACATTTCAGTAGCCGGTCCTCGCGTGTTGTCATCGGTGTGTCGAAAGTTTAGTTTGACTCTACTTGTACAATTCTAAACACAACCGTATGTTCATTGCCTGTATTCCAGACGTGACACCGTTACAGAGGTGACTAGCTGAACTGGGTTTTACTAGGTTAAACAGCCACTCTCGTATCCTTCATCTGATGTCACGTACTGACAATCCGTCGTCGCCTCCTCCCGGAGAGCGCCATAGGAAATGTCGGTGTGCGGATTGGCAGCCCCCCTTTTAAAATGCGAATTCATGGGATATAGAAGCACTCTTTTTTAGGGAAAAAAGTTGCAATGAGGTGTGAACTACGGAATATTTGCATGTTGTCTTTACGGTGAATTTGGTCGGCTCATTCCGTACCCGGACGTAAACAAGAACCGCCTAATAATTTACCGGAATGCATTAGTCTGGACAATGCGACGATTAAAAGGAATACGTAGAAATCCTTAGTATCTGTGGGAAGAGGTGGGCACACACTCCTGATGGCCTCACATGTGCGACATTTCGGGGCTGTATCAATGAAGCGAGCGCATTTCCCGAGGCAAACTTGGTCGGTCTTTGATTCACAGCTTTCACCGGAAGCAGGGTACACAGTGAGTCAGACTCTCATATTGATCACACAACAATCTTTGCGACTTGCGAGGCAAAAAATTTATCAGCAAGTTCCACTTTGTGAGGAAGGCGTACCGAAGCTGTGGCGGGCTTTGACACAATCGACGTATCTACGTACTTGTAGTTGGCGATTGAGCCCACTTGTTAGAATACTAGCCTAATGATACGTGCAAGGGCTAGAGCTTCATTCTACCGCCCAAACATGGAGCTGTCCGTTTCGTTCACCTAGGGAAATTCCAAGCAGTCACAGCAGACGGAAACTCTACGATGTTCACGACTTCACTCTGGACTACGAAATCTGCAAGGGTAGATGAAACTTGACCTAATGATGTAGTTGTCTTAGCAGTTAGTTGTCATGTACCGTGTTGTAGGATAGTGAAGGTAAAGCAGGAGTTACAGCGATTTTCGGTAAGCGTACTCCCTCCGTAGGGGGCCATGACAGCGGCCAGCAATTCTTTGACCTGTACCAGTTCACTGAGACATACTTACGATAGATAAATGAAACTTGGCGCAGGCATACGTTGAGTCGTCTTAGCGGCCAAATTTAGCATATTTTTTCCAAGACACGTAAATTAGAGTAAGAGCTACAGAGCGTTCGGAAGAACTGGCGGCGAACATTTCTTAGTGTCGACACGACGCGTAGACGGACGGCCATCGTCTGCGGACGGGAAGTAGCTTTATAAAGTTTCTCTGTATAATTAAGCACGTTGCGCCATTATAACCAAGGTATAGCCAAAAACAACTAGCTGGCTGGGTTACCACATTACAACAAGCGATAAAAGACACTTCTCCTAACATTGTTTGCACTTCCATAAATAGCACGCAGAAATAACTGTTCGACATGTATAAACTAGCCACGCAAACGGACGCAGGTCTCCATCTTGCCAATGGAACATGGTTTTGAATAGTCTCGGAAGTTAGCCACCATGGGATATGACGGCTCTGGCGACGGTTGGTACGCTTTCCGATATGGAGGTCAAAAAGACTGCGGGAACTCACAGGCGCAGGGATATATACAACCCCCCCCCCCCTAACACCCTTCCCAACACCCCCCCCCCCCCAAGAAGGACGACGACATCCCCCCCCCCCCAAAAAAAAAGATTCCACAACCACAACAACCTGCCTAGGAATTTATACAACCCCCCCAAACATCACGCCGACGCCCCCCCCCCAAAAAAAATCAAAATTCTGCATAAACCCCTGCACAGGCGACAGTAAGTTAATCCTGATAAACCGATAAACCACCGGGGATAACTGGTGCGATGTCTTGGAGGGTCAACTGTCGGGCTTCGGAGTTGGGAGTGTTACATTTGAGAAGGCGTCCCCGAACAGGGATCCATTGCCTCCGTCATGCGTGGTAACGTGGTGAAGAGCAGTCAGCAAAGGTTGCTGCCTTGGTGATGACAACAAGAAGCCGCAGGCAAACCTAACTGGTTTACTACATGGCGAGAGATGAGACGAAGCAATACAGGAATAATACCCTTCCGGACGAGAGTACAGCGGGATTCTAACATAGAAACAGCATGGAGTCGCTAATGCAAAACGAACTGAACTATCCAGCGAGAGGGCGGGTTTCATACGCTGTAGCCGTAACGGCTTCGCAGCTTTTTTAGTGCCGCTATGTACAGTGTCCGAAAATAGTAGTACAACACTTTTTCCTGAGTCTGTGAGGGGCGGGCAGTAGCGGCGCTCGTTGAGTCTGAGAGAAGGGGGGAGGGGCGGAGAGGAGATCTTGGCTTCGACGTCCGTGTCTCTGGGACATCTCTACATGAAGATCCGTTGGCTTCGCGTTTTGTAACTGCAGCTTGCTTCAGTCACCGCCAACGGACTCCGCGCGACCGGTGCACATGAGGAAGATAGGCTCTGCCACAGAGCACAGGAGAACTGCACGAAGCTTGCCGTAGGCGGGAACAGAATAGTGGCGCGCTGAATCGTAGCCGCCGTGACCTTTCTGCAGGGCCTTTGAACGGATGACGAACCTGAGTGTTGCAGCGGGGCGAGAAGCTGGTTTTAGAGCGAAAACTCTACTACACAATGTCTCACAAGGTCATTCATCGCGTCCACCGGAGCACAGGTGGGGCAGGAGTGACGTGACGTCACATGATCCGCTAGCAGCTTCGCCGCCGTGTACCATGGGACTAGGAGAGAGTTTAACGGTTGCTTTGCCGGCGCTTGGTCGCTCAGTCTCTGGGGAACCTCAACTAGCCCAACGTTTTTCCTTAAGTGCATTCAGTCTCCTCATGAATGGCACACCGGTTAGGCCATCTGTGCGTGAGCTTCAGCGCAAACAACTTCCCTTCGTAATAACTAGGTTTACAAGTGTTAAACCTGCCCCATTTTGTTCTTTCCTCCGCTATCCGCTCTTTTCTGGTGCTACACGAACTGCACGTTTCCCAGTGGTTGCCGGTTTTCATGTGATCGGCATTCCACTCTGCACATGTCAGGGGCGGGGCCTTGAAGATTTCGTGTTAGAGATCTGAGCTTGCATGTACTTTCTTGGGAGGGAACAGGAACAGGAATCTGGCCCGGTGCTCGTTGTAGTGATGTATTTGGTCAGCCCAACCTCTTTGACCATGAGTGGCGTTCGTTCAGGCTTGTGGCCAGTCGATTCTACTTTTGGCCTATGCTTTAGGGCGTGAAAATTAAATAGCCAGTTTAGCTGGAAAGCCGTCCTCTGTAGCAGCGACACCGCTATTAAACTGGCCGATGGCGTAGAGGGCAACAGAAAAGAAAACTGACTTCAAAAGAAAACTGAAAGATATTGTGTCTCGGTGATAACTGGAGCCAGATCTTCCAAACGAGGACCACGCACGCATCCCACTACAGTACAGCCTATATGACTCCACAGCTTACTAAACGTGGACCTCATACATGTGTTGTGTACTTTCAATGGAGAAGGCGTCTGAAACCGGTACAGGTGGCTGGGCGTGCAACGCATTTGACATTTTAACAGCGGAGCTCTTTAAGCTTAAGTTCCATCTGTGCCTGGTGTCGCTCAAATCTTGGCGCCGTTCAGTGGAGAGGAGGAAAATGCTAGGCCAATAATTGTGATGGGACATGAAGAGGAGCAAGGAGCCGAAGAGCAAGGGTGGGTAAACCCCATCGCGGCGCAGATGCTCGCGTGAAGAGGCGCGCATCGTAGACTGGCTGCGCCTAGCGAAGACGTAAGGTCTGACGTAGATGTGTTCTCCTAGTTGAGAGAAACAGCGTGGCTCAGCGGGGACAGTGTCTGGTGTACTGATAAGTCGGTCAGACCTAACAAAAGACAAGTTAAAGCTAATCAAGACCACAAGCTCCGCTGTTTCCTCAGTCTTCACATAGCAATTGTGAAGGTCGCCGACTTTTTTTGGGCACACTCGTAAGCTATACGTTAGCGTACCTACACGTCAAAGCTGCGTATAGACTGGGATGGGTTGTCCAGTGACGATGACTGCTGCCGCTAGAAGAAACCGTCTGTTTACCATTCACCGATTCTGATTTGGTTCCAACGTTTGCATCCTCATCAATGATATGATGTGCAAAAAATTAAAATGGTTGCAGCGCAAAAACGACGACGGACGAGTGAGGAACAAACGGGACGAGCGCTAACTTTGTTGAAAGTTAGCGCTCGTCCCATTTGTTCCTCACTCGTCCGTCGTCATTTTTGCGCTGCAACCATTTTAACTATGTACCAACAAGCCCAACTGGTTCTATATATGATGTGCACTCTAAAAAACCAGCCTTTAGACTTTTAAGGCCTGAAGGTGACCGCCGTGACGTCACAAAACGGAGGCGGCCCCCGGTCACCGTGTAGCAGTTCATTTATAATGCACTGCGAAATAATGAACGGGATACCTCTGTTGCTAGAAAGGAAGGTATACAACTGCAAGTATGTAATGACAAGTAAATCTCATCCAATCTAACATTTTCCCTCTTTCTATCAGCCAAAAAAAAAATTCTCCGCATTTTCCCGAGGGGAAGAATGTGAAAGTGCGAATGAACGAGTTGAATTTGCGCGGTTCGGTAATGTTCGCGAAAGAGAGATCACACACACACACACACACAACTACAAAGAAAGAAAGATGCATTTATTCACAGACACCTATTTGTGTTGTTGTTGTACTTGATTGCTAGAGCGGATCTCAGTTTTGAAAGTTCGTGTCAGTATTCCTTTAAGCGGGTGCATTAGCCCTTCTCACGCCCGATTCCTGGCCAATCCCCCACGTGGGTATGTGCCATGTCAGCGGCCAGGCAGCCGTTGCTAAGGAAGACGAGGAGCGCGCGCACCCGCAGCTGTTGCTATGCGGACTACGGCGGCGGACGATTCAGGCTCGCTTAAGAAGTGCATTCGCACTTAAAACGCGCCTGCTCAAAAGAAATAGCGAGTTCTTGAAAACGTCGTTCGTCGACTTTACAGCGCATTTCCAGTGCGGCAGAGACAACAGGGACAGAGATATCTAGTGCTCGAAGCTCACTGTTCTTAATGTATTCTTGGTTATGTATCCAATAGGTAGCAGAAATTGCGAGCGAAATAATATATGTAATAAAAGGCAGTTTGAACACATAGCCGCATCTCAGAAAACAACTACCTGCACGATAAACATTCACGAATGTTAAAATAAACACAAATGAGTTGTAGAAGCGCATTAAAATCATTGTTTAGTAAAAATAAAGGTTGACCCTCTTTATGCGATAATGCGTAGCTGCCAAACATTTACCTTCCTGAGTTGCGATTGACAGCAGTCGGGTAGGTACGGGAGTTAGTAAACAAATACCAGCCAAATGTTGCACAGGCCGCAAAATATTGTTACAGTATTGAGTATGCTTTATAAACGATATCGAGAGACTGAGAGAATTTTTCTGAACAGGTTTATTTACATCGAAAACAAAGGCCCTTACAGAGCTATGTTTTGACTAGTGTTCGAAACTTCCTTTTTTCTGTGTCCGAATGAGTTTTCAAAACTTGTCATACGTTATTTTACAAACGTTCTTAAGGAGAATGTTCGTACTACGCCACAACACAAGCTTCAAAACTATATCGACTGTGTGTCCGTCGTCGTATGTGTCAAAACCTGACGAGTCGTCGTTCGTAAGGAGTTCCGCCGTTAGGTCTGTAACCACTTGTCACTGGTCCGATAGACAGCTTGAAGGACACTGCATTTCGCGACAATTGCTCCGCCACTGCATAAATATGGGCGGTAGCATTTGCAACAGACACTGCTGAATTCAAAAGGCCTCCTCGATCCATCGCTCTGATGAGGTCATACGGTTATGCTTCTCTGCATCTGACACTTAAATCGTCTTATTCAGTGACAATGTTTTTGTAAATTTCTCACACTTGAGCTTTTTTGTTCGTCAATGTACGAAGCCACCTGAATTACACCTTCGGGTGGAAAGTGCAGCTCGCAGACAACGAGTTCTCTTAACTGCAACTGCAGCTGCTCGCAGCTGCAAAAAACGAGTTCTTTTAAAGTCAACCATTTTTTGGCTACGCGCGACATAGACATCCATTATAATGTGCTTTTTTGGATGCGAAACGTTGCGTTTTCTTAATTGCGCTCGGAGCACGAAGGAAATACTGTTAATGACATAAGTTCCCTTGTGGAATAACGCGCACACATTTCCTGCGTAGTTCCTCGTCTTGGGGAAATCTGAAAAGGTCGACTGTTCTCTCGCGGAGTCGTAATTTCTACGCACTGAGAGACGCAACACTTGTTGGAAATGGCGAATTCAAGAATAGGGAGTTGCTTCAAGTTCCAAGCATCATCACAGCACGGCTGATAGTCACATTTAATTGAAGAAGCAGGCCTAGTGAGAGAACCCACGCAGCCAAATTACAACGAGCGGGAAGATTTAAAGGTTTGCCTGGCAGGAAGGCTTAAAATTAGAAGTGCTGTGCTCACAGCGGCTTCTGTGCTGCGCATAGTGTCTATAAATAAAAACTCAAAAACATCACCCATATTGCAAAACTAACGAACCCCCTTTGGCGTCCATTTGAACAATGATGCTTTAATGGTTTCTTGCTCGCCGCTTGTAAACTGATTATGTGACCGTAAAATATCTTTAGTGCGCGAGCACTTTAGTGGGGCATCCATGGTTTGGCGGCGGCGAATGCGGGGGCGACGGTGTGTGTGTGTGTGTGTGTGTGTGTGTGTGTGTGTGTGTGTGTGTGTGTGTGTCTGTGTGTGTGTGTGTGTCTGTGTGTGTGTGTGTGTGTGAGAGAGAGAGAGAGAGAGAGAGAGAGAGAGAGAGAGAGAGAGAGAGAGAGAGAGAGAGAGTGATAACTTTTATTGCCCCAGGTCTAATTCAGGGGAAGGGTGGTGACCGGGGGAGGAAGAGCGGCGACGGCGACGGCCTCACGTTGTAACCGAGCGAGCGAAGACAACAGAAAACGGTGGAGGAAAATGGGGCGAGAGTGTGAGGAGGAGGACGACACGCGCTGTTATGGCGTCATCTCTCCCACTGTCTCCTCCTCACGCTTTCTGCAGGCGCTACTCCCCCGTGCGTTGCTCATCCGAACCACGTGACATTTGCGCGGGAGTTCAAAACACGATTTACAACAACATGCTCGGCGGCGGCGACGCGCTGCGATATAACGGCAGAGTAGAACGCACCACCATGCGTTCGCTGATCCAGCGATCACTTCCTGAGGCGCAGCAGATATGCGCTGTGACCGAGAAGACAGCGGTTTACGCTGGGTACAAATTTGGCATTAGGAAGTGAAGTAATCGTCAGTGCATTTTTTTCTTATTGTCTCCGAAGGTTCGGTTCCCTTACGGATTCACCCTAGTCAGAAAGTCTTCGCCGATCAGACTTGCCGGCGCCTTCGATCGTGAATAAAAATACCTGCTGCTGCACGGCTCGCAGAAATGCACTAAGGGGATTCTGTAACACCACCCCGCATAGTCGGAATACTACGGCGATATATTCTCGCGTTCACAGAACTGCAGTATACGCACGCCATACGGAGAACGAATCTAATAGTAGGATGGGCTCAAAACCGAAAGCATCCTCCCTTCTCATTTGAATACTCATGTCCATTGGAGATTACTTGAACGCTCATGCGCAGTTAACCCACTGATGACTGTTTGTAGTGTAGCCTCTATTGCACGCCTTCTGACATCACCTAGCGCGAATTTTAAAAGTACTGCAATATTTCCAGCATTTTTCAAAGAAAACAAAACACACTTTGGACGGCTGGAATGGAGTTGAGTCGGTTACAAATAAGCTAGTCTTGTCAATTTGAACAAGATTGTGTTTGGCCTCCATGGCCCCTTCAAAGAGTCCTGCCAAATAGCGACAGCTGGCTCAGCGGGCAGGGTTGGCCATCAGATCCATAACGACAGCCCCGGACTAGGGAAATTTTATATTAATAAAGTTACTTCTCTCTCTGCTCGAGCGAGACCGTCTTCGCTGCCTTCAATATAACATTACTTCATTAGTCAGTACCTCAACGTATATTTTAAAATCTGACGTATTAGTTCTAGCTAAGAATTCAGTTCGGATAATGAACCAGACCAGCGAAGACCTGTTATGCGTATCTGCTGCGATATTTAAACACTTGGCAACAACTCAAAAGATCCTCTGTATAGCCTCGAATCATTTTTCTTTCTTGTAGTGCGTTAAGAAATTATTTGTGCTGAGTGGTGTCTGAAACGCTCGTAATTTTGCTCCATAAATACGTTTTGCAAGAAAGCTGTAAACACAGGTGATATTACGCCCTTTTGCCGCACACATTTTCAGAGGGCCAACTGCTAGAGGGAAGATTTCATTTCATTTCATTTCATTTAGTCAACCTTTAGTCATTTCATAAGCGGGGACAGGAATATCTTTGACACGTCTTGAAAATAGGCGCGGAAAGATGTTGTCTAAGAAGAGAAATACACAGTACGACGTGCTTATTTCTCTTCTTAGCCAACGTCTTTCCGCGCCTGTTTTCAAGATGAATCAACACCAAGTTGCCCAACTTGCTATCCTGTTAATCTTTGACACGGTGACATGCATTCAGGATTGGACCCTTCGATAAGGAGGATTGGATCATTAGCCAAGTGGGCGTCTTTAAGGCAGAGTATCGACGTAGCTTCACCGGAGCAACGCAATCCAGAAGTTTGAGGGTGATCACTGCGTAAAGAGCGTTTTAATATTCGCGGAATTGTGGTGCAACTTCAAACGATCACGTTGGGTTACTTACATACCCTCACGCAGCACTAATTATGGCACTGACAGCAAATTAGTTTTTTAAATGGCAGCCTGGAGTCTAGATATTTTTCCACATGGTCAGTGCTAGGTCCGCTCTTTTTTTTCTTATAGAAACTACTGACTTAGGTGCGGGCGTTTCTTCTCGCGCGCAAGTGCTTGCTGATGACTGCGTAATCTCTTTGAGAAATAGCATCAGGTCACAATCAACCATTTCGGACTCCCTTTACAATGTCTAAATTTCGTGTCGACATTGGTTACTTGAAAGAAGAAATGAAAAGTTATGAGAACCTTTACAACAAGCAACACACATTATTTCTACTATTATATTAAAAAGCCGCATGGGTGCTGGTTTTATCTACACATGTAGATATTGGATTCGATATATTTCGATATGATCACTGAAGGTAACAGAATGCTTGGTTACCTGAGCCGTAGCAGCCCACAAGCTTTTTAGTCCCTGAAAGTAACCCTATTCAAAACAGTGCCTCACCGTAACTTAAAAAGCACCACCTGCCTTTTAAACAGGGTACATACGACAGCAATACACTAAGTTGAAATGGTGCAAAATTGTTCGTTCGGGTTCAAGCATTTTAATTCTCTTCCCCCAATTAAAAGCAACTATATGTTGCCTCGACGTACAATATTTTACTTCTCGCCACAATTTTTTACACGCAATCTCTTCTAGAAATTATGTAATCAATATGTGCCTAGCGAGCCTATCTCACGAGCAGGTATTTTTACCTGGCGATATAATCATCACAAGGCCAAGGAGCCATATTGTAAAACCAGAATATTTTTACGTCATCCTTATTCAGTACTTTCGTGGAGTCGCAACGATTGAAACACACGACTCGTTAAAACAGACTCCATCCCTGACATTGTGCGATCAGGAGCCAACAAAAACATCTCTTTCTTTTGTCGACAAGTAATACCAGCCCTATATTTCCTGCTGGTCTGTAGGATATCAATAATTCAAAATGAAATGAAGAGAAAATCTTTATAGTTTTCCATGCATGCCTACAAACTTGCGCACAAGTGAAATTCGTTCTGTTGAATTGTGTAACGCAGGTATTCATTCATATTTTGACAATAATGACTACGTGAAAGCTAATCCAATCCATACATAGGCCAAGTCTATCGTTTTTCTGCGTCCGTTGGATCAAAAAGGCCGCTCCCCTCCTCCGCACTTCCGCGCACCCCTTCCTTTTGGCCACATGTTCACCTCCGAAGTTTCGTATGATATAAGGTGGCCTATGTTGCCCTCTGAACAAATGTTTTTCCGGCGTGCATTTGTGTTTAGAAGTGAAGCCATCTTTACGAAGGTCGGTGTAAACATGTCTTCGTGAGTTGGGTTCCCCGCAGTGTGTGTTGCACAGTGAAGCCTATCTGTATATAGAAAATAGACAGCAATCCGCGCGAATGCGGTGGACGGAGACCACCAACAACGATCGGGCCGCGAACGCCTGGCGTAAACGAGATTTTCGTGGAGACCCCGTATACCGTGAGGCGGAAAACAGAATACCTCGGTGTGGCTGCAACCCACCTGAACATTTGTCTCGAGAGAAGGCGCTGTTCGAGCGGGTGTTTGGGGCCAACGAATTTTAAGCCACAAACAGCTCCGCTCGTTATCCACCTTGGCAGAGCGTGATGTCCCTGGATTTTTTCTGTCTTCCTTTTTTGCACATTTAATGTGATTGCACTAAACTGGTGTGAAATGGTCCGCCTTAGAGGATCAGCTACGGCTGGTTACCAGGGGCCAGGTGGCGAAGGCAGCATATGGAATCCTGTGAAGAGGGATCCACTCTCATCCAGCGCGTTTAGCGCTGACACGCTGTGCAATTAAAGTTATTCCTCCTCCTCCTCAAAAGTTCGAGGAGTGGTGTGCGCAGAGGTGGAAACACGCGTGCGCTGCACGGGAAGAAACCACAAAAACAAGGTCATAAAAGGAATAATTTTTAGTGGGTAGCTGAGAAAAAAAAAAACTGCGCAAAGAAAGCAACCTTCAGACCCAAGCCCATCATAATCATATTCAACAACGCATAAAAGTTTAAAAAAATTGGTAGAAAATAAACGCTTAAATTTAGTGGCAGCCAAAACGCTGCCGTGCGTCGTTGTAGTTATATGTCTGCGTTTTCAATGGTGGAACAGTTAAAATGCATATTAATTTGTAGCCCATGAAATACGAATTGCAGTGTCAGCTTTAAACAGCAAAGTGTATTGCAAAAAACAGAATTTAAAAACAACGTTGTTTGAAGCGAATACCAGTTGCTCCAGCGTTTTGGCGCATGAACCGGAAGTTGGCGGGGAATTCGATTGGCGTAGCTCATATCGATACCAACCCCTGCTTGTTTAGCATGCAAGCACTCGTCCATTTTTATTGTCTTTGCGATGAAGGAGCCCACGCACGATTTTTAGAGAAGAAACTTGTGAACGAGAAGAAGGGAAATTAGTCATACAACAATGAGCAGTTGTTATCCTGCGCTGAGAAAAGGAGCATAGGGAGCAAGAGAGGAAGTAGTAGGGAGGAGTAAAAAAAAACTTGCGAATCCCACGCAGAGGTGGGAATCGACGTACGCCCCATCACCGATTCGGCATTTTTTGCTCAATGGGCCATTAATACCTTCCGCAGTGACAATTTACCTGTGCTACCTTGGATTCTGAAGGCTGTCACACAGGCTAGCACACTCTAATATTTGAAAGGAGGCTGACCGTGGTCTTTGTGATTACGATGGGCCTGACCAGCCACCGTAAATTTGCACCTTTCGAACAGGATACCGCTGTGTACCAGTGTCCAGTGTCTATTGTCCAGTGTACCCCCTTTGAAATGTACTTTTGTATAGAGGAGCGCAGGCACAAGTCGTGCTCACTAGTGTCCTCAACTTCACAGTCTTCATGCAAGGCGCAGTCTGCCATCCCCATGAGAAACGCAGATGTGTTTGTAAGTGTTAATCTTAAGCAGTGGTGGCGAACACTAGTTTCATGCTATAGTATCCCGGAGAGAATTTCACTTCGGTGCAAGGAATCGAAATAATTTAGACAAATGGTCGACACACCATTGAGTTCATTGACCAAAAGTTAACCTACGGATACATTTACGCGGATCCCTTGAAGCATCCGGCGTAGACGTTGCCATACTCATATTTTGGGCTTCACTATGTACGGAACGACCAGTGTGATTAACATGGACCTTCTTGGTGAGTTCGCAGTAACTTTGGGGCCATTGCAAGACGAATTTGTGACCCTTCTACAGGACAGAATACTACAGCTCACGTATCTCAATCGGAAGCTGCTCCTTAGGCCGGCAGTGAAAAATCGTTAATGGGCAATGAATAGGGTCTAGTTGTTACTTGCATAGATGTAGTGGAAAGCGCTTAAATTAAAAATACCGGGTAAACTCCACTGACGTGAAGCCTGGGAAGGGGCGAAGCATGCACCGTATAAGTGTATTCTTGGCGCCTTGGTGTTTTCGACAACGGAAGTGAAATCGTTGGGGGATAGAGGGTACAGCTTTGCTGTAAAAAGTCTTGCATATTTTAAGCCCAAAGCATTCTAGCGCGAGGCGTAAACGAGTGTTGTGGTGTTTTTGTACCGTGACTACATGAGACAGCGGTTTCGACGACGACATTAGGCGCCGAGAGCCCGAGCCCCTGAAGGGCTTCGCCCCTAAAAACGGGTGTGAACCAAACATGATGACCGCACAAGATGGCAACTCAAGGGTCATTCGGAGAGCGTGTATTACTGCCGATGAATGCCACAAATTTGGCCATATCTAATAATCAAATGTGTTGTAGAGCGCAGCATATGACAACAAGATCGAATGCGGTTGTTCGTGCCCCGTTGCCAATCTTGAATCGGCGTTTTGGTGTTTTGGCAGGAGTAAACATGGCACGTGAATCTGGTGGCCTC
The DNA here is from genome assembly GCF_048455015.1 of Haemaphysalis longicornis. Lineage (NCBI taxonomy): Eukaryota > Metazoa > Arthropoda > Arachnida > Ixodida > Ixodidae > Haemaphysalis > Haemaphysalis longicornis. The sequence continues at coordinate 61,503,904 of NW_027526204.1, read as the reverse complement.
CCTTGAACATGGAGTGTAAATGTGCGCGTGCCGCTGTAATATTGTCACGGGACTCCTAGTGGGACAATGCCGCAAAGCGCCATGACCGAAGACAGATGACGACGACGAATAAATGGCTGGCGTGGACCTTCCGCGGCCGCTCTCATGGTTGCCTTGTACATAATGTAAATAGATCTGTCATCATTCTTCGTCATTATTTGTGCCATCTGTCCTGCCATCACGCTAAAGCATCTGTATAGGCAAAACGGAGCTGTTTGAGAGTTAAAAATGACAGTCATTTGTTCATTATTCCTTCAGCTGTAATAAATGAGGGGTTGTGCTCTTTTACAAATTTTTGACGAAAGCCGCGTAGCTGGTGAGTACTGTTCACAAAACGATGACTGAGGTGTGCTCCTCGGCAGGCTTGCAAATCAGTGAAGGTGCACATGTGCCAGATTCTGGAGGTACGCTGTAATGTCTGCATAGCTGTTTATCTTTGTAAGCGGCAGTGTCATGGAAAAACAATAATAGCCATTGTAGTGCGGAACATGTGAGTCCGGAACATATCCGAAGAACTTAGGCTTGCACGCTGTATAGCGTTCGATGGTTGGTCGGGGAAGCTCTGGATATCTGTGGTTAACTTTAACGGAGGAAGCTGGTAATGAAAGTGTTATATAAACTGCAGCAAGGAATAAATCAGTGCTACTCGTCTCTTCCCACCTAGAAACATAAAAGTGGACAACGGCGGAAAGCTTCTTCTTCAGGGATGGTACGTCGGGATCCCTGATAGATTTCAAAGCTACCACCGGCGAACATAAATACCTTGTCGAAAGCAGTTGGTTGGCCGTTCATTGATACAGCAAATGAATTGGTATGCTTGGGAGTGAAGAATAAAGTGGTGCACTTCTGAGGTGCACTTCTGCACATCTAGTCCCTGTTCTCACAGTGAAGAGTTACTCGTACTCAGTGCTTTTTGTACGCACGCACAAAACTGCGGTGGATAACCTTCTACGCCCAGCTGCAAATGTAACCAACTTAGAAAAGATGATTTTCTTAGGCGGAGTGTCAAAAAGGCTGTTACGTCAAAGGGGTAAAATTTTGTGGGTGGGCTTCGGGGAATCATGGTTGAATGATACTGTGAGTTTGGGCTATTTTTTGTAAGTGCCTTGCAGTCAGGATGACCCGTATCCATCGACATGCACACCCATCACTTCTTCCGGGTTTTAAGGCACGAAAATCGCTCCACGCAACGTGTTATCATATATCCGCGTTTCGGTGGATATGGGGACTCCACCACCTCCTTAGGACTATTTGCGCTTCTTCGCGAAACGGGATCTAACTTATATCTGTAACGTAGTCTTTATGCCATCAGGTATACTATCGCAATAAAAGAAACACTGAGAAAGAGATATTTTTTTTATTTTGCGCGGATATGACAAGAGCCAATACGTTTCTAAGACACTAAAACGCTGGACGCGACGTGTTACCATGGGCGTTTTTCACATTGAGAAAATGAGCAGCGCACATGCATTGGAGGTGTTTTTCATTTTGCGCGGATGTGACAAGAACCAATACGTTTGATATGTGGGAGCGGCTACGTCAAAAGTAATCCCCGTACTCAGGTAAACTTTTTCATTTTGCATGATTCGTTGACGACACGCCAGAATGTTCCTCTCAAAGAATTTTCCGACGTAGCTCGTCACTGTGACCACCCTTCATGTCAATACGTATATAACAGACTTACTTGGCTTTAAAACAGGCACCAAGCGGCAAGGCATCCATGCCGGAGGAATAAGACCATTTCACGTCGAGTAATTTAGCCGAGTCAAATGTGCTCGCCTGATGTTTTCACCGAGGTGTCATAGTGCAGTATAAATGACACCGTCCCGTCGTGACGAAGATGAGTGACTGCAAGTTCATAGTAATGCTTCCAAAGTTCTCGTAAAAAGCGATATTTCACGCGAGAGTGAAGCGGGACATCGCCCTTAGGAGAGTAGCGGAGAGCCCCTTTTTGGCTGTTATTTACGCACAGAACTATATAGTGTTTTCCATCATTTGATGACCTTGATGTCACGCCAAAGATGTGAAGAGGTGGAATCGTGGTGCTGTTTTTCTAGTTAAGTATACATTGGCTGATCTGCGCCGTCGCTTGTGGCGTACGCCGAAACGCCTCTCGGCAAAGCCAACTTATTTATCCTCTCTATTGAAGAAAAATCTCATTAAGCAAATAGGAAATTGTTTGGGCTGATGATGACGATGGTGACAATGATTCCCTGGAAGTGTCTGGCACGCACCTACTTGAGGGATTGTCAAGGGATAAAGGGTTTATGCTGCCCCTATCGAAGCTTAGGGACTGAATTCACGTGCTCTTCGGGCGCGGCTCTCGGTCGCTGTTTGCAGCTGGAGAGGGCGCACGTGCACAAGTGTCGCACTGCATCACGCGACAACGGGGGCAAAATAGCTTTGTATTTCTCATCATGCCACATTGCAGGTGCGGTCGCTTTTTGTCGTCGGGCCGCTCACTTTCTTGCTTGGCATGAGTAGGCCGCGAGTGCTGCGCTCCGCGGAAGAGGAGGTAGCCATTGATGAACGCAAACGTTCCCGATAATCGCAGAAAAATGGTCTACAATTACGTATGCCAAACATTTGCGTGCGGGTAAATCCCAGCGAAATAAAAGTGTTTCGTTTTGGGGCATTGATGGTTTGGTGTTTCCATTTCAGTCGTTGCGTTTGATTTAAGTGCGAATGGACTTTATAAGCGACCCTGAATTCCGGCGACCGCCGTCCGTCCACATAGCAACAGCTGCGGGTGCGCGCGCTCCTCGTCTTCCTTGGCAACGGGGGGAGATGGGCGCGCGCTGCCTGGCCGCTGACATGGCACATACCCACGTGGGGGATTGGCCAGGAATCGGGCGTGAGAAGGGCTAGAGTACTGACACGAAATTTCAAAGCTGAGATCCGCTCTAGCAATCAAGTACAACGACAACACAAATAGGTGTCTGTGAATAAATGCATCTTTCTTTCTTTGTAGTTGTGTGTGTGTGTGTGATCTCTCTTTCGCGAACATTACCGAACCGCTCAAATTCAACTCGTGCATTCGCACTTTCACATTCTTCCCCTCGGGGAAATGCGGGGAAATTTTTTGGCAAAAGTGTTTTCGGTTTCGTTTTGCGGCCATTCCGTTTGTTTTCGTTTTTTTCGTTTTCACTGAGGTCAGGGTTCACGAACACCCCTATTTCTGGAAATGTGAGGTTCAATATTTTTTTTTTTGGGTCATGGATGGTTCCCTCTTGAAAAAATACAGCTACCAAGGCTCAGGTATTTGCGTGTTTCTCGCTCAATAAATGAATGCTACACTGCATTATTTATTTGGCGTGCTTAGGCTACCCGAAGTTCTGTATAGATTTCATGAACATACATGGCATAATACCGTTATGCAGCGTCAAATGCTAAAAATACAAGCGACAATATACATTTCCTTGAAGCGCGTTCCCGCACTCAGTCTCTAAATTGCAGCACCGGTCCTCTTGGCTCACATCTTTCGCGGAAGATCAAAACGTAGAAAATGTCAAACGCCTAATAATGCAAGCAATCAAGTAGGCGTAAAGTCACCGATCATATAACCCAACCGACGTTAAGCTAATCTCATTTTCGGAAATAATCATCCCCCAAACGATGTCACCCTCAATGTTGCCTTTTCATACGCATTTCATCAAAGCACTGCCGTCCCTATCATGATTATAATCAACATGCTCCAAAGAAAACTTTGTCGTGATCAGGACAAATTTTCCTTTAACTGCGGAGTTCCAGAGAAAGCTGTGAAAGCTGAGAAACACGAACAGGGGCATTTCAGGTGGATGTCAAAAAAAGTTCCCCTTTCGTTTTGCTCAAAATGAACGTTCATTCGCCCTCGTTCACGCACATTTCAGAATTCATAGCATAAAAACCTCAGGTGACTTTGCAAATTTCTCTCTTCCTGTGGTATGCACTAAGACACATTTCATCACCAAGGGCTGTCCTTCCAGTTTAACCACACACAATATGGTTTATTTAGCCTATTGTTTTGCAACAGATTTACCGGAGGAGCTCTGGCAAGATCGCGTTTTGACGTAGCTCGTCGCTCCACGTCGAGCTGGAGGCCAGGCATTTTCAGTGGCGGTTTTTACGGAAAATATGTCGGCTCTTTACAAAGCCTGTTTTACGTTACCAATTTTTAGATAGTTGTGTGTTTAACCCAAAAACGTCAAATTTTCCAGAAAATATTTCAACAATAGAATATTAACCACTCTTGAGGTGCCAATTAATTGTCGTAATATATAAACGTCAACAATTTCAACAATGTTATTCCACAATGGACCATATTCACAAGATCAATCAGGTGATAGAGATGTGCGCTGAGTATACTGAACCCCTATATATAACCTTCATATTTTATGAGAAAGCATTTGACTCGGTCGAAACCCTAGCAGTCATTCAGGCATTACGGAACCAGGGGGTAGATGAGCATTATGTAAGAATACTAGAGGATATCTACAATGGCTCTACAGCTACCATCATCCTCCATAGGGAGAGCAGTAAAATACCTATAAGGAAGGGTGTCAGACAAGGAGACACAATCTCTCCAATGTTATTCACAGCATGCTTACAAGAAGTATTCAGAACGTTGGATTGGGAACAGGTGGGAGTAAGGGTTAATGGAGAATACCTCAGTAACCTCAGATTTGCTGATGACGTTGCCTTGCTAAGTAACTCGGGGGACGAATTGCAAAGCATGCTTTCCGCACTGGGCGAACAGAGTAGAACCGTGGGCCTGAAAATTAATATGCAGAAAACTAAAGTAATGATCAATAACCTCGGGACAGCATATCAGTTTGAGATAGGTGGCGAGGCAGTGGAAGTGGTAAGCGAATATATCTACTTAGGCCAAGTTGGGACCCGAGATCCCAATCATGAGGCAGAGATAATTAGAAGGATCAGAATGGGGTGGGGTGCATATGGCAGACATTCTCAGATAATGAATAGCAGCCTACCATTGTCGCTGAAGAAGAAAGTGTATGACAGCTGCATCTTACCGGTACTCACCTACGGGACAGAAACTTGGAGGCTCACCAAGAGGGTTCAACTTAAACTGAGAACGACTCAGCGGGCAATGGAGCGGAAAATGATAGGTGTAACATTAAGGGACAAGAAGAGAGCGGAGTGGGTCAGGGAGCAAACTGGTGTTAAAGACATATTAGTAGAAATTAAGAAGAAGAAATGGACGTGGGCAGGGCATGTAATGCGAAGGCAAGATAACTGCTGGTCATTAAGGGTAACAGAATGGATCCCGAGAGAGGGCAAGCGTTGCAGGGGGCGGCAGAAAGTTAGATGGGCAGATGAGATCAAGAAGTTTGCGGGGAAAAATTGGTTACAGTTGGCACAGGACCGAGATAATTGGAGAATAATGGGAGAGGCCTTTGCCCTGCAGTGGACGTAGATAGGCTGGTGATGAAGATGATGATGACGATGATGATGATAAACGTCAAGGAATCCCAGTGATTAGATAGTTCCCCTGTAGCTTTCCGTGATAGGTTTTGTTGTTTGGGAATTAACATCGGAATTCGACAGGTGGCTATGCAGAGTGGCGTCTTGAAGAGCGGGGATGCTTGTTCCTCCAAAGTCGCCATTATACAGAACTCTAGCGATCTTTGTTGTCAAGAGTACCAAAAATCATAAAGCACCGCAATCCTCACGCAACGCCAAAATTTGAGAGAACGTCTTTACACTAAAATTTTCGGTTTGCGGCGAATAGTCAAGGGTTAGCAAAGTTGCCTCAGGGGTGGTCGGCAAAAGTAGTTATTGCTACTTTCCTTTGCACGGAAGAGACGCCTCTCATAACATAAGTCATGTACAGTTCAAACGTGACCCGTGATTTTTCTATTTGCATTCATCTGCTTGTTTTACACATTTGTGTATTAAGCCTAAATTCTAATATATTCAGCATGATGGGAATGTGCGTGGCTGGGTGCCCTGCCCAGTTTACTGCTACCACCTCCACGTCCTTTCCCCGTCCCGGTACATGTTCGCTGTGAGGCAATCACACTACAATTTATTTTATAGCACACTCTCAAAGCCCTGGTAGGGTGGTACGGAGCGGAGTGTGTGTAATTTAACATCGCAACCAAAAATTTCATCTTCCTTTTCTTCAAGGAAATAAATGCATAATATGCAGTAGTACCTGGTTTTCTGAAAGTCATAGAATTCGCTAGAAATATTGGAATAAGCGGAGTTTCAAGGTTGGAGAAATGGCAAAAATATGCGGCCAGGTCACTGAAATAAGAGCTAGTGCTGGGAACGAAAGCTCTATTTACTTGAATAACAATAAAGTTTTCTCCAGCTTGCACTGCTTTGGGCGGGACTATTGGGTCGATGTTCAGAAGTATCCGATGTTCAGAAGTATTCAGAAGTACACATCAAGAGTCGGTTCGTCATGAGTCTCACGTATAGCGTGGCGAAAACATAGAACAGCCAGAGCAACCTCTGTTGTGCTCTTGCAAAGGGTAGGTTTACACTTGGTCCGACTTACCAATATAACTGCCTGGTCAATCGCGCCACCCATGGGCTCATGGAGACGCGCACGTCATCACTCCCACAGTTGCTCTGATTTCAAGCTTGCCGTTCACGACCGCGTTCGGCGTGAACTAGGTGCTAAGCGTTCACACGGAGACCTTCTCAGCTGCCTGTAGCGGACGTTGCCTTGTGTCCTCTCTGTGAACATTTCGAAATATCCATGGTCCATCAAAAAAATTAGCAGCTATGCCAGGATATACGTAGCGTGATATAACGTTCAGCAATCCAATTCAATCCAATCCAGTCCAGTCCAGTCCAGTCCAATCCAGTGCAGTCCAGTCGAATCACTGCTCCTCGCGCATGCGGAGCAGGGCTCTCCAGAAACCACGCGAAACGGCTATCAAGCGGCTCCGGCGCAGCGTAAGACTTGGCTACTGCGCAATGGAGGCGCACAGCTGGGCACGCGCCGGCGCCAGTGCGTCTGCGGCCGCTATGACGTCAGTCCTCTGGAATGCGCAGACCGGCGTATGTGCAGGCTCAATTCTCTACACCCCCGTACTTCAATTGGATTGGATTTCCAATACAATCCAATTTAATCCAATCTAATCCAACCCAATCCAATTCAATCCAATCCAATGCTCCTCGCGCTTGCGCAGCACGGCCCTTCAGGGTCCACGTAAAACTGCCCAACCTTGGCCAGTGTAGCTTACGCTACAAAAAAACATTTCGAGATTTATGTATTCTGGTCAAATACAACTCTCTATGGGGGGCTATTTATTTGCACTGCGAGATTTTTTCACGTGAGTGATATTACGAGACATGCGAGTTGCAGACAGCGATGGTGTATTTTATTGAAATGTAATTTTAGTCTTAGCGCCCAAACCCACAGTTTCACACCCAATGACTCTATGTATTCTGCCGCGGTGTGGAATTGTGCTCCACTCCCCTCGCCGACCAGTGACAGCTCGCAACTTGTCTTCAAAAAATTCACCCTTGCTTTTGGCTGGCAGGCATGTAGCCTCCTGGCCAGTGGGACGTGCCCGGTGCCGCCGACTCGTCCTTCTCCTGGCCGGCCGGCGTCAGTCTGATGTGCGCAGGGTCACGATGTGGCCGTGCTTAGAACAGGGGCCCGCATGGCTACCGACAGCGGCGTTAACTAGGGTGTCGATCAGAAGCGCGTCCTCTGTCTTAAACGTTAGGACTTCGACACTGGCCGTCCGAAAGAGGTAATCGCCCTTCTTTGTATACGACACGTCCCGTCTTTTCATTACTTAACGGGAAAGCAGTGGCGCGCATACAGCGTTCTGATTTTCCAGACGGGGAGCGCGTCGCAATGGTCAGGTGCGCAAAAAAGAGTCCCAGAGCGCGCGAGTCCGTTCTTTCCAACGCGGCGCAGCCACCCGCGAGGAAAGGTGGAGAGGGATCCAAATAACACTGAAAAGGCTGCACATCCTCACCGGGCCGTCCGTAGATTACTCTCCCCCGGTGTGGAGGCCCCTACGACGCACGCTGACGTGTTCGTTCGAGCCGCGTAGGTTCTTTTATGTGTGTGCCGACTATAACAGTGACGCTGTTAAGCTGGTGGTTGGGCCGGCGAACGTGCGCATTGTTGGGAATCAGCCATCCCACCGCTGTCACCGCTGTTGCGACTGGCCACCCGAGCGCAGTCACCGGTGTAGCGATGTTGCCTTGCTCCGTCCGCTATCGACGCGGCGCAGAGCAGAGCGACGAAGTCCTCGAGCCGACGAAGAGTTGAAGTAACATTTATATACAGTATATACAGGGTAAGCAAAAGTTACATCATTCGCACAAAGGCGACAGCACCCTTTCACTCGGTGCTTCCGAAGAGACTGGTGCCGGAGAGAAGCCGCCGAGGAAAGCCGACGATGAGAGCATCCGGACTTCTTTTATAGCCCGGGAAGTTCGTTGTGGCCCCAAGAAGTTCGAAATGCTCCAATCAGGGCTCTCGCTGCCTGAAGTTTGAATTCCGACGAATGGTAGCGAAGCGGTGAGTCAGCTGCGCCGCCAATGGGGAAAGGGAGAGCGATGCCGCCGCCGTCTCCGTGACCTCGCCTCCGGGCGTAGCGACATGCCCTTGTTTGGGTCGTTCTCCGCTGAGGGAATCGGCCGCGCCGCAGCGTTTCGAGATGCAGGAGTCGGCCGCGCCGCAGCGTTTCGAGATGCAGGATTCGGCCGCGCCGCAGCGACAAAGGGAGAGGCGTGACTCAGCCTCGCTGTCGGCGCGTCGCCTCGTGCAACGCCTTTGGGCCAGGCGCTCTGGCACAACAGCATGGAATCCTCGCTGAGAGATTTATTTATTTATTTGAAATGCTCACCAACAGCGCAATGGCCTTCTCGGGTGATGCATAGAATACAGACATATAAGGCATACAAAAGACAGAATATGAAAAGGGAAGTAACAGTACAATTATATGGGCATATATACACAAAGAAGGAGAGTTATCAAAGAGACAGAGACATTTTCTGAGCAACAAGAGCACGGAGATTGTGCGTACACTAAACGACAAATACAAGCACAATCGTGATGATTCTCTTCGCTCCGACACACAAGAACAGAGGGAGAAGTGCATGTGCGACTGCGCTATAGAACATGTGCAATCTGGATGGAAAATTTTTTTTCCATCTTTTTCCAAGATGATGCCATCGCGCGCGCCGGCACCGCAGCTTCGCCTCGCCGCGCTCGAGCGGGACAAGACTCCTGTCGCCACTTGTTGGAAGTGCGACACAACTGCTACAAGGCCGGATTTGGAAACGCGTCGCGGGTTGGCTCGCCCTATATTGCTTGTTGTGACGAGTGGTGTAGTTTAGAGGATGCACAGAGATTGATTGTTTGTTGGGTTTAACGCGCCGACGCAACGCAGGCGATGAGGCGCGCTGTAGTGGAGGGCTTCGGTTTAATTTGGACCACCTGGGGATCTTTCACGTGCGCCGAAACCTCGTACACACGGGCGTTTTTGCTTTTCGCCTCCATCAGAAAAGAGGCCGCCGCGGCTGGGAATCGAACTCGCGACCTCGTGGCCACGCCTTAGCCACTGAACCACCGCGACGGGTGATGCACACAAATGAATTATGGCCAAATTATAGAAGTCAAAAGGCCGAGAAGCGGTAACGTTAATAGGATTCTTAATTAGCGTTCCAAACGCCAGACCACACAATACGAACGGTGGCCAGTCGAACGAGTTCAAATTTTGAGCAAGCGCTCATCCCGCTGCGCCATCCCCTACTCTTGGGGCTTCAACACAAAGCCTGTGGGCCCACGTGCATTGTACATACATAAAGGCCGCGTGTTCATTGCTCTTTCGGGAGCCAACTAAGACACCACGTAGAAAACTTGACAGACTCTTGAAGCATAACCCCGCAGAAACTTTGGCCGAGTCTCCAAGCATGATCTTGCATAAAGTTAGGCGAACCGAGAATAAGTTAGGCGGGGCCACCAGCCTCGCTGTGTGCCCAGTCTTCCAGGCCACTCGTGCGAAGCTGCCCCAATTGTTTTGTGACGAACAGTGACCATAACAGGCGGATAACTACTTAAAAATCAACCTGTTAATTACGACTTATCGTGGTTCTATCAGGATATGCGAGGCGTGCATGGACGATGCTGCTCATAATCTCCCAGTACCGTCTCGTGTTTTTTGGTAACCATGTTTGGAGAAATAAATTTCTCACTTTACCAGAGCGCTCTTCTATAAAACTCTCCTTTAAACCGATCCAGGAATCTGTTCAGGACTGTTCCTTCGATTCGTTCCGGTTGCGGTTCAGTTCCGAAATGGCAGATGGCGGAAAAATTGTGGGTTCGATCCGGTTCTGACTTTGGGCAAAAAAACTCGTTCGCTGCCAGCTTTTGGTTCCCTTTCGGTTCCGGTTCGACATCCTTTTCAAGGCTGTCGGTGCACGGAGCAACTGTCGGGAAAGGCTGCAGCAGAATAGTGAGAAGCCATTCGGTGAGGCTGTGACTGACTGTTGGCAACGCTGACGAGCTTTGAGCACAAGACGTCTTCCGGATAAAGTGGAGACTAGGCCCCGCGATGACCAGGGCGTGTCAGTGGCTGATGGCTAGCGGCGGGAGGAGTCCTTGGGCCTATATACGACTCAACGACACCTCGTTCTCCGCGCTCTGCGCCAGTGGCACACTGCCTAATCGTCGGGCGGACACCGGGATCGGCCAACCGCGTCTGGGACGGTCCTTGATCCTACGAAGCAAAACGTATCCGTCATCTGGTCAATACCGGTTCGGTGGCTGGATCGGTCGCGTCGGGAACGGTCATTTGCCCTACGATGCAAGGGGTAGCCTTCTCTACCTCCACTTCCTCCACGCGGCTTCCTCGTGAGCAGGCGCTACGCCATTACTTCGGTGGATTTTCCGTCACTCTTCACCGACCACCCACTACAGGAAGAAGAGTTTGGGGCAAATTTACATTCCACAAAACATTATCGGTTAAGGCCTTTGTGCGGAAACAAAGACTAATCTTAGCGACTCCGCTCGTTACGAACTGGCTCAATTGCATTGGCTGCAAGCAGTCTCAAATGTACAATAAAGGGTCTAGCTCCCAGTCTATAGGTGACATTTTTTTCTCGATGGCAACACCTAATAACGTTTACTGTCAAAAATCTTGAAAAGTGCTTTTTCTAACTTTTTATTGCTGCCTATCTTACAAAGGCTCCGTATCAATTGCGTGCGTGCCCCGCTTCATTGTTGCCGAACTCCTTAAAAAGAAGGAGGAACAAAAGTTGTTACGAAACAACTCACTCAGAAACGTAAACGGAATTGAGAACGGTAAAACGAACGCCGCTACCGTGTCTTCCTCCGCATCCGAGAACCGGATGACCGCCAAATACAGGCCGTGTACGCTTTCAACCAGCTATGATATGAAGTATAAAGCAAGCAAATAGAGAAGGCGGCATTTTGATGCGAGAGCAGTAAATCACTCATCAAGCGAAGAAGCTGGTGTTGGCATTGCCGTCTTTAGCAGAAAGCCGGCCGGTTGTTCACGAGTCTCTCAAACATTCCATAGTGGGATTCGTTCAATAATTGCACGAGCTTAACGTCGGCTGGACCGAGATGCGTTCGTACGCGCCAACTCACTGCAGAATAAGTAAAACAGGGAGGGAAAGAACGCAGACAACACTGTAAAACTCTCCATCATTAAGTCTCCCGTTATACGGTGGGCCCAACGTACAGCGAAGCGACGTGTGAAAGCGTTTTGAAGACAAATTGAAGACATTCGAAAGCGTTTGCAGCAACTTAATTGCGAAGCAAACCGTCTAACGCGGCCAGGAACGAAGCACTAGGAGAACATGGAGTGGAAGCAAGGAAACGTGTCGCAGGCGTTCATTTGAACAACAATGCGTCAACATACAAGAACCTGAGGTGTCCTTGGACTGTTTAGGGCATAGTGCGCAGGTACATATTTTGACCAAACCCCGGCGAGGTTATGTGCCCAGGATGTCTTGTGGTTGAAATCCCATGACAATCAGCCTCCCTTTATTGGCGCTTTCCCTATTAATCTGTCTAGCAATGTATTGGTATATTCGTTATTGCGCAACCGCCACAATGAAGATTTGCATTGACTGTCCCGCGATAATGCTTGAAAAGTTTATCCCATACCTTCGGATCAGTTACCCGGACAACAATAATTACAGTCCCATTTTAAAGCAGGTAGCGTTTATTGGGCTATGTAAATATAAAAACTGTTCCGTCTTTTTGTGTGTCTCCAGAACAAGTAATTCGGGATTGGTAATTAGTGAGCAATCAGCGACCCACGTTACTTTACACGTTGTGGCATCTCGGACCAGTGGCCCATGACTCAGAAATTTGCAGCGACCCAGCGATTTCGTGGTCCTGTGTGGAATCAATGTGGCGTGAGATCACACCGGTCTCCAAGAATTGAGGATATGCACTTTTTACGCAATAATCAGCTCGTGTTATTCACGCGGAGCTGGCAACATCATCATCAGTCCCCGAACGTGTCCCATATGCATTGCCGGTGCCAGAAACCGTGCAGGGCGGGCCTTCTTCACTTAGGTTGCGCAGTTCATACGATGACATGCCAAAACAGGTGGTTGCTTTGCACGTTTTATCGCTGGTAATGAGAAGTGGGTGTTAGTAATTTAGCCGTACGCTTAGTTCGTCCCAAAAAGCCCCCACGTTAGGCAGGTAGAGAGGACAGCTGAAAAGAATGTGCGCGTGCCCCAGAAAAAAAAATTAAACTGGTTTGAACATTGCACAACCTCGTAGACATGCCCTGGAAGCTCCTGCGGTTTTGGTGAAGCTTTCATGAAGTAGAAGTTTCAATTTATTTCAACCTATGTCTGCAGCAATGCGTAATCCTGGAAGTTCTCCGAGAAGTAATGCGTAATTGCACGAATAAAACGTCAAAGCATTACCCAGACTTCCCAACAGCAGGAAAGCCTGCGCACCTGCATTTGTTCATGTCTAGATCTGTTCTTTTCGAAAGCAGCAGGTGGAGGCAGTTTCTTTTGCTAGCACAAAAATGCGTACCCAGACTAACGACGGTCACAAGCATATATTTATAGAAGCGCTATTTTTGCCTGCAAAACGTCACGACCGCAAGACAGAGCGGCTCCCGAGAGAGCTGGGAAATAACCTTTCGCGAAAAGAATACCTCAGGTATTCTTACCAGGCGGATTTTTTACTCTAGTTTAAGCAACCGCAGTGCCGCGCCTTAAACATAACGTGTGGGCGTAGACTCCGTAGGATGGCTTCGAAAACCTGACTTACCGGGACTCCCAGTTCGCATGTGTTGAGCAGGCAAGAACGAAAACGAACAAAAGAAGGACAGCGTGTTCTGGCAAGAAACCCGCGGGAAGCATGGTAAGTCTCATGCGCTTGCAATGCAGGGGCCAATGGTATATGCGTCTGAAGAATCTGGTGAAAAGAATAAGAACGCAGATGAGTGTCTTTAGAAGATTTTACGGGGATCGGAAGGCGCGACAATGCGTGAAAAATTCTTCTGCGGTTGTAACATTCCGAAATCTGGAGTTGAAGATGACCCCGAATAATATTTTAACGGAAGCACTTCAATAGGACGCACTAGGGAAGCACTGGGTGTTACCTTATTATATTTTATATATATTGCAATATATACCTCACAAGCCGGTGAAGGGGCGTCGTGGAGGGTGGTTAGTACTGATATCCCTGACAGTTTAAAAAAACTTCTAAGTTTACAGAGTAAGGAAGGGTTATCTTCAGCGGGCATCAGTTGTGTGCCGCTGTTGAAAAGAAAAAAAAATCTTTTTTTTTTGTTTAAGAAAGAAATATCACTTGATTCATCTATGTGGTTTAACCTGCCGAAGCTATAGTATACACCTCCGATATGAGGCGCGCCGTAGTTTAGGGCTCCGGGTAAATTTTAACCACCTGGAGATGTTTAGAGTGTGCCGAAATCTCGACACACGTGCTTCTCGCTCTTACCCTCCCTCTGAAAATCAGCCACCATAGCCGGGATCGGACAGCTGCTATCGCTTCTCACAGCAGGAAATTTAATGAGGTTGTGGATGTCAAAAACGACGTCCAAGTTGTTCATAATTAACAGAGATTATATGCATTGAGTCTTGTAAATAAGAAGAGGTTGAAGAGCAGCACACACAACAATGCCCCAGATCAACGAAGGAGACGATCTACAGAGTGCCTCATAGCCCTGTGCGTGCAAAAATGTTGGCCGCTCATTGAAACTTATCCCGTTCACCTTCACTCCGGTTTACGTCATTTGCCCTGCTGCTACTTAAAAATGTCAATCTGTTCAAATTTATATCTTCGTTGACTCCTGAAACACTTTTTATGTGTTTATTTCAAGCTGGCGTGACAAATCTTTGACATAAAAATTTAGCATGCGGGCAGCGGCGAATGGTGTACGGCACCGTGTAGGTACATTTGCACCTCCAGCACCACATATGAAAGCTTTAGAGGAAAGCTTCTCTGGTGCAAATTATTTCGTACGCTTCCACTACACTGGACTTCGTACCAAGATGTCTAATAACACCGAGATAAACCACAACACTTACTGATAGAAACACAAAGAAGGGGCTCAACGACATGTAAACAAGGTTGTGTAGATGTTCATAGTGAAAGGAAGGGTGTGCTATTTGCCACACGCTTATATTTTATTCGTCCTAAAATAGGCACATCAATACGAGAGTATGTTGCAAGGTTCTTGCAACATGTCATACGCGTGGCCGAAATGAACAAAGTTTCTCAGCACGCGCAACCGACTGTTTCATTGTGGTAAAACAAAAAAAAATGCGATATAGCATTCGTGGTGTGCACACTGCGTATTTTGCTTTAAATAGTTTGCACTGAAAGAGGAGGTTAAGCTCAACCTTTAAGAAATATCCCTGCTTTCATAGGCACCACCTATCACATGAATAAAATATTTGTCGTTGGGTGTATGAAGCGATTCTTTCCTTTGCCTTATGTCTTCAGAGGCACAATGCTTTCACACGACTGGTTGAAGCAAGAGTTACCTGAGGAGTATAGCGTCAGTGTGATGCTAAACACGTACGCGCACTCCCCGTCCACAGGTTCACATGCAGAAGCAAATGCCAGAACAAGCCCTAAGACGTAACCACGGGCGAACTCGTAACATATCTAGCCGTCAAGTTTGCGGTTGTGGCCCCAAAATATTGATGTGAATAAAATGTTGTAAATATGGGCCACAGAATCTAAATGAGTCAAAAGTGATAATTGACACATTTCTACGTATTCTGAATTTTTTTCTTCACATGACAGTGGGGAACCAGGTGCAAGAGAAACGTTTTTGATTTCTTGCACAAGGGCCGTAGAGGCGATTAGAGATTGAGCGTTGTTTAGAGCGCTTGAAACATGGTTGAAAAAGAAAAAGTGTGATGCTGCAAATAACACAGTGCCGTTTTTTGAGCAGGCAGAATTAGAGTAATTAGTCACAGTTAGGTTGCCATTAAATACGGACTACCAACAGGGAGATTCTGACATTTACTTAAGGGCAGCTGCTATTAATTTTACCGAGCTCCCTGTTTGCAGAAGAATATTCTGATTATGTCAGGATTATATTAGTTCTTGAAGATGACGATCTTAGATTAGTAACAAAAGCCAAACCTTTGGTTTACTAGTTGTGCTGAAAGCAGGGAAACGCTTATACTTCAGGATACGCCAATGCATGCGCATTATGCCAACCTCTTTCTATTCAGGGGTGAGCTTTGTGCGTGTCTTGCTAGCTGTGGAACATCGCAACAGACTGCTTGGGTAGGGAACCTCGACACATTACAACAGGCGGCTAAAAAATGCTGCCTGTGTAGTTTAATACAGTTTGCTTTATCGCTCCGAAAGTATAAGTGATACAAAATGCTATGTGATCAATGTTTTAATGTAGTCGTTCATAGATGTGGTAAGCCTGCCAGTCATTTATGCCTCAGCGGTTTTTGCTCATTTATAAAAAAAATTGGTGTCGCTTCGCACTACTGGTGCGAAGACTAGGCAAACATCGAAGCTAGCGGCCCCTTCTAGCTCATGATTGGTTGGGATAAGTGTGTGCGTGGTTATGCTTAAGGACCCAGCGAAGTTTTCTACATAGTTATTCTTCAAGATGGTTATGCTTCGACCGCACGTCGAAGGCGCGCAGGAACTCGTCCAAGCTCGCAAACTCCCCGTGCTCCAACGCCTCGTGCATTTCGTCGTACTTGGCCTTCAAGCGCCGTCGACGCACCCGTACGACAACAACTGCAACTACCACCGCCAACTACCACAACCTACGCCACGTGACCACCCCCAATGCTCTGCATTTACTCGTGTCCCTCGCGCGGGGCATGCGACGGAGGCTTTTTTTTGGGGGGCACGTTCGAAGGCCCAACCACCTTCTTAAACAGCATCGCTATTAAAACCTACATTGCACGGTCTGCGGACTAATATATTAATAGGTACTGCTGATCATTAGTCGCCTGAATGCCACCGTATGAGCTCTTGTTTGACGTGTCAGTTGTATTGAAAGGACAGCACACATATCTGTGAATACATAACACGGAATGTGCATTTCTGCGTTTTGGTGGGTTGTCACGACGCTCCATTTTGGTTCCGAGCTTTTATACTCATCAGAATCTTCGGGAGCATCACAAAGACCATGTGAGAAAGTTACAGAGGCTTAAAGCTGAACACTAGAAAGGGGCTCTAGTAAACTTCGAGCTTCTTAAAACTCCGATTGAATCCATTCTACGCCAACTATATCACTCTGAAAACATGAAAATAAGTGTATTTTTGCGTAGCCTTACTTATGATCAGTGGTGTCGTACCTGGGATGTGGGTGTTGACAGAGCTGTATAGTTTCTGAACAGAAAAGTACCTTTTACACCGACAGCTTCAAATAGGTTATTGAAAGTGGTTATTGTATAGGGAGCACTTTGCCTCAAACAGTCTCGGTCACCTTGCCTGCCTGGCCATGTCTCCCTTGTCAAGGAGCCGTAGTTAGTAACACCGCGCAAGTGCTGCCAAACGAAGGTTTGAAAAACGAAATTATTTTTGCACTCCTAAAGTTCAAAGCATTGAACGAACCCACTGCCCTGTGATTCTGAAGCGTAAATCAGAATCATTCGTGACAAGAATACAGTGATAATGATCTGCTATTGCGAATTCTGCAATCGTTTTGCGGCCTCTTTAAACACCTGGGAGATACAAGAAAATTCGTCATAGCTCGTAGGTATTGGTACAGCTAGTGATAGGAACACCGGATGTACGTGCCGTGGAGGTCTAGACTACTACCAGCACTTACAAAACACTTGGCGTATGTTCTGACGACCGCTTGGTAACACAAAGTTCTCATTCCCCACCACTATATATGGAGGTCATCTTCCCCGTGATCATACCCTCATATGGATACGTAATACCTCCCCAAGATCACTTTTTTTTTCTCGTTTATAGCCTACACAGGGCGTAATTTCAACCTCATTACTGAGTGGAAAAGCATTCCATGTTGGCTGTACCACATCATACTATTGTCTTTACTTTATGCTTGTATAATTCTCTGAAAGATGCTGCACTAGTTAGGAAGAATTAACCAAAAATACCCCCTAGGTTTTTCTATAAACTGCTCCACTGCGCGAAACGTTTCCAGAATTAGTTACTTTGGCCGCCCTCTCCCAGACGTGCAATGCTCTTGTTCCAGCTTGTTCATTGTTCAAGACAGCTGTGAAACGTCTGCAGTGGGGTAGCCGCCCGCGTCACTTTATATCCTTTTTTCTCTCCTGCACTTTAGAAAGCCTTTTGCGGTGGCTTTCTAGGATGGCAAATAAAATAATTCGCAGAACAAAAGAAACGAGATTTGGTGCAAAGACAAGGCCACATTGTCACCGAATTCTTTAGAACCTTCCTTTTTTAGGGCTGTGGTAATGGTAAACATTTCACTGTATACAAGTACCTCACCTCAGTTTGAGAAAGTGCTGCCGTTCCTTTTTATTGTACCATGCTGGTGATTGAGCACTTCCAGGTATGTTTGCCAACTGTCTGAGCTTGTAGAAATGGTCTGCGCCTTTGTGGTCGGTGAATTGCAATAATATTGTTTCCAGATTTGATTTTCTTCCCTTACCCTTTAATATCAGAAATGTTGCACTTTCAACAGACTTTATTGCCGCTTTCTCACTACGTCGGAGTTATAAAACCTGATATAGTTTACTCACATATTCCCAAGTTACATTCTTGGTGAGTTTCTAATTCATCATTAACATAACAGTACTTGTCAAAACTATTTACACTGAATATACGCATTAGATGAAGAACAAACTTGTCACTATCTCGTCTCATTTGATATCATTATTTCAGTTTGATATTTATGTAGTTAGTTTATAGTTAGGTGTGACACCATTTCCGTCTATAGAGTAGAATTTCGAAGAATACTCTTGAATGCTTCGATTCTGTTTGTGGTTCGACGACGAAGAAATATTCTCGTATAACAATTGTGTTCATGCCTTCACTGATTCTGCTTGTTCGAAGACATTCCTTTGTCTAGATAGGCGGCAGCTCATCACGTTTAAACTAGAGAACCCATCGTATAAACTTTTCTGTACCGGTGATGCGTCTTCAAGAGATATGATTACCATGATTACTGGGCCGGCACAAACCCATCCACTACATTCAGCGTAAACTCCCTTGCTCCCATAGTTGCTGTTGCTTCGATTGTTTTCTGCCGTCGTCTGCTCTCCGTATTTTGAAAATTACTTAGTTTTATCAAATACAGATTAACGCTTGAGAGAGAAAGAGCGCACCGACCAAGTAATGAAAATGAATACGAAAAACTTAAATACGTTTCGGCTCCCCTGTGGGACCCGAAACGTACTTTAAGTTTTTCTTTTTTATTACTTGGTCGATGCCCTCTCAAATGTACCCTCCTGACCAGACTGGCGTCTGTCAAACCCTTGACTTCATACTAATTAACCGTTAAGCTAACTTATTTACGAATTAGCTTTCTCGTTATGCTACCTGCCCGCCAGATAACACCACCGCCAGAGGTCGATTGCAACACCGCGCGCCTGAAAGTTTGCGTTTAATGTCTGGCTGGCTCTGACTTCGGCCTAACAATGAAGCGCGTAGCAATATATTCGGCATGCGCCTCAGAATGCCGACTTTACGCACGCTTACGCGTCGTTAGGTAAGTACGTCGATTTTACGCGCGCATGTGGTTGGGCCATAGGCATGCCAGGAGGGAAACGGGGCATCAATCGAGAGTGGGCGCGCTTACCGGACATGATTCTTGGGGTTATAAACAAAATCATATGTTCGTTTTTGGTGCAGGTGGTTGCTTTATTCGCCGTGCGTGACAGCGCGGCGGGGGGGGGGGGGGGGGGAGGGGAAGCCCCATAAACCCTCCCCCACTTGCTACGCCCCTGAGTTGTGCCTGTGTACGTTCCCGATATCCCTGCGCCCTTGTGGCATGGGGGCACGATCCATTCGTTCTTTCACTGATTGATCGTGTTACAATTTTTTTACGTGCACATATTTGGTTTCAAGCAATCAAGATTGTGAACAATTTCAAGGAATGCTGGTACTTTAGATTTGGAGGCCACATGATACACAACGACATAGCGGAGGTTACTGAAGTTTTTACTCCAATTTTGCTCAGATTGATGGTTTGGTTCGTGGATCCTGTGTTCTACACTGTTGGACACTAAGTAGTGCGCGTGGATTTCGCTTCGCGTTTGTTGCACTCGTCAAATACTTGCTGGCCTGATCATTGAAAGAAGCAAACCAGGATGCGTGCGGCATAGATGGCGACACAGGAGTGTGACTAGGGGTGCAAGCTCATGTACTCGTACAAGATGTTACATGCTTCGAGAAGAAATGACAAGGACAGTAAAACAAACAAAAAATTCCCCGCATTTCCCCGAGGGGAAGAATGTGAAATTGCGAATGCACGAGTTGAATTTGCGCGGTTCGGTAATGCTCGCGAAAGAGAGATCACACACACACACACAACTACAAAGAAAGAAAGATGCATTTATTCACAGACACCTATTTGTGTTGTCGTTGTACTTGATTGCTAGAGCGGATCTCAGCTTTGAAATTTCGTGTCAGTACTCCTTTAAGCGGGTGCATTAGCCCTTCTCACGCCCGATTCCTGGCCAATCCCCCACGTGGGTATGTGCCATGTCAGCGGCCAGGCAGCGCGCGCCCACCTCCCCCCGTTGCCAAGGAAGACGAGGAGATTCCTGGCCAATCCCCCACGTGGGTATGTGCCATGTCAGCGGCCAGGCAGCGCGCGCCCATCTCCCCCCGTTGCCAAGGAAGACGAGGAGCGCGCGCACCCGCTGCTGTTGCTATGCGGACGGCGGCGGAATGCGGACGGCGGCGGACGCTTCAGGCTCGCTTAAGAAGTGCATTCGCACTTAAAATGAGTAACGGGACCACTGTTTCCGGTCAAGTGAAAGAAACCAGGTCGAGCACGTACTCCAGAGTTCTGTACGAGCAAAGCAATGCGGTAACAGAAGTGGTTATTATTACGGAAGTACAGCTACCTTTGCAATACCAGCCAAAATAGCAACAGTGAATATAAGTACAGACGTTGCCAAAGACAAAGCTAAATGTATACAGTACGCAGGTGAGTATTGGCGTTAGCACTGAGCATGTGCACCACAGATGAGTCAAGGGGCCCACTCATGATAATATTGGGCCATTTTAAACAAACTGAAGGAAGTCTGTAGGGGGATAACGGACCGATGCACGTACCTAGTTGGGTGCGCATTCACTGGTTTAATGTTGGTCGGATTTGCAACCACTTTTCTCTTGAGAAATTCTATCAACGATACCTTTGCTGGGTCCGCCTTCGGCGCAGTGTTATATCACAGGTTGTTAATGTGGCAGGCATGATTTCTCTTAAAAAGGTACTTCTAAATAAGCAACACCACACGGATAACTTTTGCTCGCCCTTGGTTGTTCCGGATGCTCCTTGCTTTCGAGTGAGCGGGATGTTCTCGGGGTTTTGTTGCTGTTGTTGTTTTACAATCCGCACGAATGGGCAAAAAATCTACGGAACCTTGCACTCATGCGCAAGATTTGAATCCCGAAGCTGTTGTAGGTGAGCATTGACGGCCACATAGTTAATTTCAGCAGCATGCCCTGCCTTCCGGATCACGGCCTCTTCGTCGGCAACGCGAACTGTCCGCGGCCGTGCCGAGAACTGCGAAGACGCTGCGCGTGAGGTCTGTTGTACGATACTGAGCCCATGCGCACGACGACGCGAGCTCCCGCGCGAAGGGCTCCCCTACGATACTGAGCGCATGTGCAAGCTTCTCTCGCCTGTTGCTGCGGCCGCTATCACGTGCCTTTCCGTTGTAGATAGGGTATTGCGACAGCGGCGTGACGCCTACGCGATAGCGTTCGTCACGGGGAGTTTTCGGCGCGCACAAACCCCGAACTTACGGCCAGTAACAACTGCTCCGCTGTTAAAAAAGCTTTCGTGAATGTCCGTGTGTATACTTTTCGTCCCGTGTGTTTCTTCTGCGCTACATTTGACCACTATGAATTATCAACTAGCCCAGTCTACATCATTGCTAAGGCTCCAGAAGCCACGTTTCTTAACAGAAAACTTCTAGACCAAAAAAATCTGCGGTTTAGCCGAGTTGACGGTCCTCATAATGTATTTAAAATGAGCAAGCATCCATTGCGGCACAGTCTCCTTCCAGGCCCAATATTTCGTCTCAGGGAGTCGCAATATTTAGTGGCCGCGGGTACGCATCGTAGAATCAATTTTTGAAAATGTAGTGTGACAAAATTACAATGTTTTACAGTAATATTTTGTTAGGCGCAACAAAAAGAACCAATTTCTCCCAGATAGGTTCATTGATTTGGTTGCGTAGACACACTTTGAAATGGCACCAGTTCACCCCGGTAGGTATAACACCACCAGTGATACAAAAAATAAAATAAAATTATAAAATGAAGGCAGTTCTTCAAAACTAGAATATCAAGCGAAAATTCACAATCAGAAGTATTTTTTGAAAAACAAAACATTTGGAATCTAGATATTCAGGTCCCCTTGACAAAAAAAGTTATCGGCCCTCTGCCCTAGTGATATGATAGCTCAGTGAAGCTGTGAAAACTCTGATGTACCACTCCCCGAGTCACCACCTGTCACCTGACGGGGAAGCCAAGGCAAGACCAGCCGTTACCAGACAAGCCCACAATGGATTTGTGGTGGGCTTGATATACACTGATCATCGCACTCGCAACTGAAGACCCAATTTTGCATCAGGTGAGCTTGAACGTACGCTGCTGGGTGATCAGTGGGGACGGGTCGGTGTGAAATGTTTCCGACACGAAATACTCAACTTACAACACTCGCTGATCGGTGCCAGCACATCGACAATGAAATCACTCACAACCATAGGGATAAAGTAACTCACTGTCCAAGGACCCCAAAGCACTTCTCAAGGGTACTGAATGCAATAGCAATATTGCTCAATTGCCCGCTTGAGACACTTCAGTGCTACCCGCATTTTCAATGAACTTGATCTTCTTGCCGCTTGACACGATTTTTCTCGCAGTCCATTTCCAATCTGTCTGCTGTGTATGACGTCATGGTTTGTTCCTTTTCGCTACTCTCAAGTTAAATTCCGTCTCTTTGAACACCTCAAGCGGAGAAACGCCAAACAAACGAGGCTCTGGCTAGCGTTGCGTTCAGACGGAACGATAAGCATAAGTAAAGTTCCATCAGTAGTCACCACTAAAGCTTCGTCCAGATGAAGAGATATTCGCCACACTAAATTGACGCCGAAGAGTCGCAGTCGCGCTTGATGTCGGTAGATACGTAGAGTTATACTCAGATTCCGATAGTATAATGAATATTTTTTTGTTCAGATATACAATTTCCTGCAAAGTTGCATCCGGCCGTTGAATATGCTACCGTCCGAATACATGGTCCCAAGGCTTCACAATATTTCAGCGTGAGCAGTTTTTCTGGATTGTTACCCTACCGGTCAAACCGCTTCCGCTCACTGACTAGCCAGAGTCAATGTTAATTATTAGTCACTGTCAATAAATACGGATAATAGGACGTAGCTTTAGCGATGACTATGTCGGCCTTGGCTTCAGTGAGCTGTAGAGGTTTGTCCGGTTCAGCAAAAATCAAGAGCGATTGCTCTCACCGCGTGAACTGTAAAGCGGACGTGAAGTATAACTATTACAAAATGTTAGCTACGGGCACAAAAAAAGACTAAAAACCACGGGGGAGTCGAACCAGCGACTACAACGTCCGCAAGCAGAGGCGTTGCCCCTACAGCGAATTCCGAGACGGGAAACGGCGTATAATCGGCGCCCTTTCTGGCAGTGCTTGGCATTCCGTCTGGACGGAACATTAACAAGCACTAGCGTTCCGTCCGGATGGAACTTTAGCAGTGCTGAGCGTTCCGTCTGTAAGGAGCGCTAGCCGCTCCCAACAAACAAACGCATCCGGACGAGCGCCTCATACCGTAGAGAGCTTCGCGCTTCGAAGACAAGTCGATGAAGTTGGATTTATCGGAAGGCGTTTTGATGGGAAGGCACCGAGAAATGTATGAAAACAGCCTAAAGCGGGCTCATTGTAACAAGGGGAACATACAGTTAAGCGAGATTGGAGGCCTGGAGTTGTTTCTTGGGGGAATGCTTGATTACTGGCAGGAGTGGTTCCTGCGTTCGTTACACACAAATTTACGGGGACTTGTGGAACCTCGGTTCTAGCAAGGCGGACATATTTCGTCTGTGGGACCATGTTGTGGCATGAAGCTTCCAATGTGAATCAAAAAGTGAAAATTTTGAGCTGCAATATTTGCAATAATAACAATAATAGTTATAATTAATAGTAATATTAGAAAAACCTATCTATTAAGCAATCAATCGACAGGTATTTAAGTTGCCCTAGGAACAGCCGGAGCACCCACACACTGGTTGGTGCACGGAACAAAAAGCTGAATAAAATGTGCGGTACGATGTGCACATCTAACAAAGGAACGCAAATAATGGCTCACGTGCCCCGCACACACCCACACATGCACGCGCGCTGACAATCACACGAACACACTACATATCGAAATCATATATTGCTTGTTTTACAAAAATTAACATGAATGGCGCTTACCTGAAAGGCAGGTACAACAAAACATATATAATTTTGTGGATAGCCGTTCTGCAATAATTTTGCTGGGAAGCGAAAGGGTGTCATTAGTATTTTTAAGAACCGTAGCTTGCGAATTGGCTGCAAAACATATTAATATAGATGAAAAAACCAAAGAAGATAATATTGAACCTTGCGTAGTACCTGCAAGGAAAAATGGGTATTTGGGAAGCCAGGTTATAATCTGGTGAAACAACCAAGAACACAAAAGATACATTTTGTGTAGGTCCCAGAACAGACCTAAAAACCGCATCATTAGATTGTTCTTAACAATGTCTTCTGACGAAGAGACCTACATGGATTAGAAAATGAAGAACAAGCTAATAATCGGCAAATTTTCACAATCAATGGATCGTGCGACTATTTTAATAAGGTCATAGTACCCCCCCTGGGCGCTAAAACCAATACACCGAGGTGATATACCCGCAGTTTTGTCTGATAAATGCAAGGCATAGTCTGCAGAATAAATGCGGTTAACTTGAGGCACTTTAGGCAGTGTAGACATACACACCGACAGGCAGCATCATCTGTAAAGCCTACGTTGTAAATCTGGGATCTGTTTTGTGAGAGGTATATCAATGGTTTGAATGTCATGAGAGTACCGGCGCTATAAGATAAATTTCTGAATAATAATAAAAAAAACAGACTGATAGGACATTTCAGTTAGTGTAAAGCACGTTTGCAGTCATTCAAGTAGAACCATAATTCTTATTAGAGCGAACAAAAATTTACTTCCCTACCACTCTATGAGACACGATGCCCAGAAAAGCTGGGCGCAGTCTTAGGAGTAGACAGAAGAAAACACGTTTGTTCGTGATTTGTGATAGAGCACAATTCCTAGTTAGTAAACTGAATGAAGCGGGGAAGGGCTGGAGATTTATTCTAGCGGAATAGCACGGGGCTGTCCGTTTCGCTCCCCTAGAAGCCCATCCGTTGACAGCCGACTGATTCTACAGTATTTGCTTCGCCGCGAACAACGTAACTGCTAAAAGCAGTGTTCCGTACGAGGTGCTCTTTGATATCCATAACCCAAACCCTTGTGTTTGCAAAGAAGTTTATTCATTGGCTAACTCAGTCAGGGGTGTTGTCTGTGCTACATACGCCAGCCTGTAACGGTGTTTTCTTCCTACCTGTATCTGATTCTTTCCTACCTTCGCATGAAGTTTCGAATCCCGGCAGTGTGCTGATATTTTAGTTGTTTATGGCGAATTTGCTAAAGCCAAAACCTTTTCCAAATTCCGGACTGCCGAAACTAAGGGACGTTGCGTTGGCTTGCACTACTTTAACCTTCACTTACTACTTTTACGCTGCCGATCGGGATTTTACAAATGCTGTAGAAAACGTCTACATTGTCTGCTGTAACCTTGAAGGCAAATAGTTTAGCCGAATATGGTTCGCTTATGTCTAGCCGCTATAATAACGAGTACGTCCGTAGACCGGTTGACTTAACCTTTTCATTACGCTCCGATATGTGGTTATGCGGTACAGAGCCTGTCAAAAAGCACAACTAAGCTGACTTCACCTTTTAAAATCTTAGTAGTAGCTTTGCAAGGATGCGAGTCCTGTGATATTTTGGGGCGATCAATGTTGTGAGTGAGCTTATTCGACACTGCAGAGAGTGGCTTTATCCAGGCACAATAGCAAGGTTACTGAGTTCAAGGATACTCATCGATATCAATGGAATCTTCGTGGCATCGTTGAAATTGTTGCTATTATCGTTTCTGGTATGCATTGACACATCTTCTAAGATAGCTAAAAAGTGCAAATGACACGATGCGCGCCATGGCTAATTGTTTAGTGCAAATGAATACCGCACTGTTGCTAGGTGAGGGGCTCGCGTCCACGTGCTTCAATTCGCATAGAAGAAAGCGATATGCAGTATTTGAATTTACCAAATACAAGTATATGGCATTGAACGCATGTGGCAGAAAGGGGCAACGTGGACACTTTTACAAAAGTCAAAAGTATCGTCACCTCTACCTAGACATATCTAGGAGAGGACGCGAATCCTACCACCCCACATGGAGGAAAAGTGACAGCTACCACTAAAAACCAATCATTTTCCGAAATAGTCTTTGGCTACACGCGTAGAAGCCCAATCATCGACACTATACGTCTCCCAAACATCTTGTTTGATAGCCAGGAATCGTTTTTATGCAGTGTGGGTAGTAGGTTTTGTATTGTCCCGTGGAACCTTTCTTTCCCAGTAAAGGCTTGCTGTACTAGTACCCCGCATTTGGACATAAATTGCCTAAATTTGAAGAAAAGTCACAACTAATGTCTTCAAGGCTTTCAAAGTTCTTACGCCAGCTGGTAGCCGTGATCAATCAGTATTAGACTGACCGGCTCGACGCTATCGACAGATTTTTCAATACTGTCTCTCCGCTCGCCAATTAATGGTCTGCTACCACACGGAATGTTTGAAATTGGAGATCATCGCTTCATCTTGTCCTGTAGGCGTACCAAAATTTCCGGAGCAATGCCACTTTGACAAAAGCCTAAACCAGTATCTTTTATGACGAAGTGATATAAATCATGTATACATACTTTTAACTGACGTAAGTTGCCCTGTAGAGACCTTAATCGATTTACGCTGGTTTGGCGTACACTCCCGTTTTTGTGTCAGCATTGGTCACGTGGGCGCCTTAGTGTGCTCCAGCTGTCCCTACGGTGAAGCTTTGGAAAAGCTATGGATAACATCGGACACAGCGATGCATGTGCTTGTTTCTTTTCTTCGGGAATCTTTGTTTTCGTGCAAGCGCTCTTTCAAGGCTTTGCATTAGGCCAAGTAGCCCACATAAAAAATATACTCATTTTAGAGTTCACCAAATCAGGAGGTCTTTAAGAAGCTCTAGTTGCAAGTTCTCCATACTCCAAGTCACACTGGGAGCCTTCGGCAATATGTTCTAGAACCATCGCCGACAGTAGTTTACGAAATGAACGGGAGACGTGCTAAATTTTTTTGAAGCAATAAATAAAGCGGGTTTACCGCAGATGTGCGTCCTCTCACTAAGATGTTTAGGTTGTGCACAACTGAATTGCGAACAAAAAAATATGCTGCCGAAGAAAAAATTTACTCGTGTCAAAGAGTGAAATATAAGAAATGTGTGTGAACTCGAAGAATCACTGTAATTGCAATTCATAAGGAGTACTGACAAATTCCTTAATGTTTCTTTCTTGTGGGAAAACGCGCTGTTGTGATATTCAATGGCATATTTTTAGGTAGTGCTGAATTTCTCTATTGCTATACATACTTTGTATGATGACAGTTTTTATAGAAGGTGTAATTTTCTTGCCTAAATGCATTTTTTCATTTCTCTTGTTTTCTTACTTCGAATGTCAGAGGAGATGTTTTATGTGTATTACTTCATGTCTTTTATTGTGTGGCCTACATGAACAATTCGTGTTACGACTTCTTGCAGTGAGCGGAAGAAATACTGATGCTGCTGCAATATGCCCTAAACATTTTTTGCGTTCTTAGCAAATATATAAAGCTGGCGATACATACTGGGAAAAATGTCTTCACAAGTTTATTTAGCAGGAACAGTACCGGACCATTCAGCGTACAAAACTATGATAAAAATACTAATTTCTTGGAGGTTATTTTGGATTGGTTGCCATTCCCTTGGCTTGTTATATGCATTTTCTATCGACGTTTGCATTATGAAAGGAATAGCATACGATAGACGGCCATTATTCACATCATCGGGACTAGGCACGTTTTGATCCCTCCCTGAAAAGTAGAGGTCCGTTCTGATGGAGGTCAGCAGTGAAAACGCCCGTGTGTGGAGATTTTTGCGTAGGTTGAAAATCCCCATTAGATCAAAATTAATTCCGAGCCCCCCACTACGGCGGACCTCATAGCCCATATGTCGGTTTTTTTGGGCATTAAACCCAATATTTTGAAACAATAAGGCAGTTTTTACGGTGAAATTTGTTACTGGTAGCATCGTCAGGTTCTTGCCTAAGATTCTGCTTCATATCATGAAGTTTCAGCGCGAACGAGAGAAATGACACTACCCTTTTTGGTTTGCGTGATGTACTTCAAGGGCTAACAATTTTAGGCCACCTAATGTCTTACTGCACAAAGGTACCTCAGCAATGCTCGGTTTACATTGTCGGCTCCGGACACAGGAGCAGAGAATAGCCGCTGATCACTAATCACAACATCTGCCCATAACAATTTTAAGACATGCAGTGCTAAAGTATCAAGGACGCAGCTAAGCAATGTGGATCCGTAGTGCTGAATAAAATATTTTTCAGCGTGAGAACTGTATAATTCCATTTCTTTCTTAGCAAAGAAAAAAAACGCGTCATAAAGCTCTCAATTGCAGTGTTAGAGCTGCAGATAAAACTTTGCCCACCAGCTATCGAAACAATTGATTTGCACTGTGCAGATCAAAACGGTCGATAACTGAATTAGATACATTGAACCAGATTTGTTATATGTGTCCGGTATGTTTTGTGTCCGGTATGTTTTGTGTCCGATATGTGCCCTTGTCGTATGTGCTCTGTACGCAGGTGGGTGCACCCTCGTCAAGTTGGGATGATAAATGTATATTATTCGGCACCGTATGAATGAGCGCAGTTGTGTGTGTGTGCTATGTGTTTGTAGAGTTTCTCTCGCTCAGAGAACGTTTTCTTTCATTGGTTGATGCTTGAGCTAGTCGGTTCATAGTGCCAAGAAGAGGAACAGGGCAAAGTTTGACGAGACACGAGATGAAGCGATGTGGTCATCGTCTTCTTTGTCTCGTGTTTCGTGAAATTCTTATTTGTTCCTTTTCTTAGCAGAGTGTTTTCTCTCTAACTGACTGTCGCAAATACTTGCGGTTCTTCAAAAAGCAATATACTTCTTTTTGTGGTACTAATAAAAAATTACCTCGTATCTAGTCGCTTCGCTGCAAACGTCGTCGAAAGGCGATAGCCTTGAGCCACCCCTTCCACACAGCTCCTCTCCTCTCCCCCCGCCCACCTCTTACGCGTTTTCGCTCCCGTCTCGCTCCTACCTTGATAAACACGGGGGAAGTTTGCTCAAGTCAATTAACTTCCCTTGTTCAACAGCTGGTGAAGCATCTTTTGGAACCTTTCGTTAATGATACACTAGTAATGGCGCCACAAGGTGTTTTCTACTTTTCGAATTCTTTTATCTCTTGGCCGGGTGGCTGAGTCGTGGAACAGACAGGCAGACAGACCGACAATGGACAGACAGACAGACAGACAGACAGACAGACAGACAGAACAAAATGTTCGGGTTTAGGTAGCCCAAGAACGAATATCGTCTTTATAATTTGTCGACCTGTAGCGCGTGCCACGTTCGGTTTATGAACAGAGCGGGAATACGGAGCCATGCTAAAAATAGGCTTTTCTACGGCTTGGAAAGCTGAAAAAGGTATCGCAGCTGTGTTCGGACGGCCGCCAGGTTTCGCCGAAGTTGGGAGGCTGTCGCGAGAATGCCGTTACTTCATGCGCGGCCCTCCACCTTATTTTGTTTTTCCCTCGGTGCACCTGCGATAGCCTTCTATCTTCTGCGTCGCCTTTGCAATTTGTGCCTTCTCCCGAACACAATGCCTTTTTATAGCTTACATCTGGAGTAGACGGAAGACAAAACAAGAAAGGGAAATGGCTCTAGGAAAATAACGTTTGGGAGAGAGTGAAAGCAGACCTCGAAGATACAATGTTCTGTTTATGCTGGTCGCCTCGATTCGTGGAAGCGAAAATAATTTGGGTCTAAAAATAGTGACGCGTATGTTCCTTTTCTGCAATTAATCAGTTTGTCCAATGCTGCAAGCATTGGTGTGTTGTCGGTGGCGTTTTTATTCAAGTTTGTAATAAGGATTGCGTCTCTTGTCTGTGAAAAGCTCGTTTGCGTCAACGTTGAATCTCGAAGCGAGGAATCGGCGCGGAATGGTTTGGAGGTCAGTATTAAAAGCTACAAGAGTTATATGCGAATGTTTACCTCGCAGAACTTTACAGAAAACCTTTTATTCTAAAATATAAATACATTTTGCTAGGACTGCCACTTTACCCTTCAGATATTCTAAGAACCACATGAGCCATGGGTGCGAATGGACAAGCTATTCTTGACTGCGATCTGTCCCCTAATCCTTCTATGATCTTCTATAGTTGCGCCTCAGTAGGAGGGAATACCATGTAAGTCTTATTGTGACGCACTCTACGGGTATTACAAACAAGTAAAGGCAGTAGAAACTTTATTTGGACCAGAATGTATTAGTATTCTTAGTATTCTTCTATTACTCGTTGCCGGGCTTTGCGATGGCTCCTTCGTGCAGGAGTCCTTCGGCTGTGACGGCCAGGTGGGCACGGTTTACCACGCGAAGCTGGTCGGATGGATTCGAGCTGGCCAGCATGCCTGTCCATAGCTCGAGTGTAGGGGAGGAAATGGGAGCGAGAGTATAAATTTGACAGCATTTCCAGACCATATCATAGAGGGTGCATGGGAATAGACAGAATTTGCAAGTGGCGTAGCAGAAAGACAAGTTGATGGCGTAGGGAACAGTTGCATTGGGAATTGTATTGGTTTGATTGTGCCTACAGTCAGGTGGTGGGACGGTACGGCAGGAGAGGCATGAGCGGGCGAGGATGTCACAGTAGTGATGCGCGGAACAGTACCGCTGTATTCCTCAGGAGGCAGTGGAAGGGGGCGGCCGGAACACATGCGTGGAGGTTGGGCATGCGCCGCTTCTTCTTCTTTTGAGATTTTGAGGGGGAGGGCGGGAAGAGAGGGGAAAAGGGCCCGAAACTGTCTGACGATGCTTTTCGACCTTATTCCTTTCCAGGGACGCGTGTTGTGAGGTTAAGATAAGGTGCACAACGACAGGAACGGAGCAGTCATGAGAAAGCGAAGGCAGGACGAGGGGTACGGCCAGTGCGGTGATGACGACACGCCTCCTAAGAGTCGGTTCCAATGGTGCGATGGTCGGTTGCAGTTGTCGCTGCGGAGGCTGCGGCATTTTTCCTCAGCGATAGCAGGATTTGGTTGGGGGGAGGCTAGTGGTGGATGTGAATTCGTTGCCCTGCCGATCGGTCAACGCGAGCGCGTGCGGAGGTGGGATTGTTAGGATAGAGAGCCACATCAACGCAACAGACACATGGTTTGCTGGTAACTGAGGTCTCACCGAGAAAGCCAATGCGGGCCAAGTGGCGCACCGTGTGGCAGGTGGGGGTGGGGGCACGTTCTGTGGATGAGGGGCAATGGCATGATTTGTGCGGAGGAAGACATCGTCAGGGGTTTAGGGCGTCCGGGAGGAGATAACGCTAGAACGTTATCGTTGGGTGAGAGGCGTTAGAAGGTTGCCGCTTGTGACTGAGTATCAATCTTTGAATTTGTTCACATTATGCGCCTATTTTAGTTCGTCCCATGGGTTGTGTATCCCAAAGTGCCGGAGTTCTGTGATGGAAGCCGTTGGGGGAAACCCTGACGCTAATTTGTGTGCTTGTAAAGTGATATCGTAAAGTGAGCAAAGTGAATATGTCAGGTTCGCGCTGCAGAACCAATATTCGGCTCTTCCCGAGCAAGCAGAGTTTAGGAAACAGGAAGCCAGCGACAGTCTTACAGGCCTTTTCACGGAGTGTGCCGTAGAAATTGGAGGTACGATGGCTAGACAGAATACTGGCAAACGTTCCCAGGAAACGCAAGATTTATTTAGGAAACCGGAAAGCATTACAATCGCCACACCAGATGACAGAATATAGCCAGCGGAGCTTGCGAAGTTAACCAATAAGCGTCAGGCACCTGACATACGGAAGTATACTATGAAAAGGATCGAGCAGGCTGCACAGAATGAAGGCAGCTTGAAAGCAGCGAAGAGGCGCCTAGGCACGGGGAAAATCAAATGTATGCACTTAAGGACAAGCCAGCTAATGTCATTTCAAATAGAATGAATTAGTCACAGTAGACGAGGAGTTCTTAGAGATGTGCACTTAGCCGGACGTCCAGGGTAATACCAAACGAGAAAGTAGTTAAGAGGAGACAGACATCCCTGCAGTAACGACGGAAGAAGTAAGAAAGGCTTTGAATGAAATGCCAGGGGGCAAAGCACCTGGTGAAGATCAGATAACAGCAGACCTATTGAAGGAGGGTGGGCAAATTGTGCTACAAAAACTGGCAAACCTCTGTATGCAATGCCTAATGACCGCGAGTGTACCGGAATCTTGGAAGAACGCGAACATCATCCTAATCCATACGAAAGGTGACATGAAGGACTTGAAAAATTACTAGCCGATCAGCTTACTGTTACCAAGGTAATAGCTTAGAGAATTTCTGCCACCTTACATTTCAGTCAACCTAATGAACAAGCGGGGTTTCGTAAAGCCTTTTCAACGATGGACCATATTCACACGACCAATCAGGTGATAGAGAAGTGCCCGGAGTATACTAAGTTCCTATATAGAGCCTCCATAGATTATGAGAAAGCATTTGACTCGGTCGGAACCTCACGAGTCATTCAGGCGTTGCGGAATAAGGGTGTAGACAAGCATTACGCAAGAATACTAGAGGATATCTATACCGGGTACACAGCTACCATCTTCCTCCATAAGGAGAGCCGTAAAATACCTATAAGGAAAGGCGTCAGGCAAGGAGACACAATCTTTCCAATGTTATTCACAGCATGTTTGAAGAGGTATTCAGAAAATGGGATTGGGAACAGGTGGGCGTAAGGGTTAATAGAGAATACCTCAGTAACCTCAGATTTGCTGATAACGTTGCCTTGATACGTAACTGTGGGGACGAATTGCAAATCATGGTTACCGCATTGGACAAGCAGCGTTGAACCATGGGCCTGAAAATAATATGCAGAGACTAAAGTATTGCTGAATAACCTTGCGAGAGCCCAGCGGTTTGAGATAGGTGGCGAAGCAGTGGAAGTCGTAAGCGAATATATCTAGTTAGGCAAAGTTTCGACCCCGGAACCCAACCATTAGGCAGATATAATTAGGAAGATAAGAATGGGGTTGAGTGCATTCGGCAGGCGTTCTCAGATAATGAACGGCAGCTTACGATTATCCCTGAATAAGAAAGTGTATGGCAGCAGGATCTTACCGGTACTTACCTACGAGGCAGAAACTTGGAGGCTCACTAAAAGGGTTCAACTTAACTTGAGGACGACTCAGCGAGAAATGGAACGGAAGAAGATAGGTGTAACATTAAGGGACAAGAAGATAGGGGAGTGGGTCTGGGAACAAACACATATTAAGAACATATTAGTAGAAATTAAGAAGAAATGTGCATGGGCAGGGCATGTATTCCGAAGGCAAGATAGCCGTTGGTCATTAAGGGCAGGTGAGTGGATCCCTAGAGAAGGCAAGCATGGCAAGGGGCGGGAGAAAGTTAGATGGGCAGATGACATCACGAAGTTTGCATGGATAAACTGGCCGCAGTTAGTGGAGGACCGGGATAATTGGAGAACTACTGGAGAGGCCTTTGTCGTGCTGTGAGTGTAGATGGGCTGATGGTGATTATTAAAGTGATGTCTAGTTGTAAAGGGAGGCCTAGAGCCTCTCCCTGATGTCGTCTGTAGCCCACCAAAAACCCAAAATGTAGTCATATTCCGAGGTTTAGCACCTGCAACCGGCACCCACTCGAAAAATCGGTCACTGTACGCCAAGCAGCAGGTATCGATTCACTCTGTAGACCTCGAAACCAAGCAATAGGTTTATGAAGAGAGTACCGGAATGTTGCTGCGGTTTATCTAGAAAAGTTGTGAGTAGCTCCAGAGTACAGCACACACTAGTGGTGTAGGATTGGCCGAGTCCAAGCGGCGTGTAAGATAAAGTCAAAGCTCTAGAAGTGAAAGTTCAAACTCAGACGACAACCAGTAATCTCTCCCTAGATAGCTTCGCGTTCAACCATCGCCATCTTTAGACGGAGTGGTGCATGATTTTTGACGTGCACTAATTTTAGTGCTACTACTCTAATGATGGACTCACGAGTAGTACTTGTATGAGGCGGAATGCACGGGCCTCTTTATGCCCTCAACTGCGGTTAATGATATGGTGGAGGATATGTTTAACGTGGAGGAGTGTGTACTGCATTCTGTGAATGTTTTGCATGCCTGCCCCATCCGATTGGAGGGATAAGCTCTAGACACAGACGGTGTCCCTTCGGGGAAGTGGGATGCCCTGTGGCATGACTTTGGGATCCGGAATGGGGTTTGTACATTGGCTGCATGCGTTTCCATAGCCCTAGAAGGTTCGACCTCTCGGCCACACAACGGAGGTTTGCGTCCATGATGCTAATGGCCTCTGATTGATTGATTGATTGTAGGGTTTAACGCGCCGACGCAACGCAGACGATGAGGCGCGCCGTAGTGGAGGGCTCCGGATTAATTTTGACCACCTGGGGATCTTTATCGTGCGCCGAAATCTCGTACACACGGGCGTTTTTGCTTTTCGCCTCCATCAGAAAAGCGGCCGCCGCGGCCGGGAATCGAACCCGCGACATGGCCTCTGGCGGGGCATCCTATTAGAGCCTGGGACCCTCCGGTTGTGCGAATAGTAACGCCGTCCACACATAGAGCATGCGGTAATCGTGTGATGGTCTGCATAAGGGGGAATAATTGGTGGAGAGCTGTGTTAAAAAGTAGCAGATAAATCACGGAGCCCCTTGGGGTGCGCCGCGGTGGCTGGCTCAGAATGTGATACAGCGGCGGTCGCTGAGGCCGAGGGTGGTGGTGCGATTGGTCACGAAAATGTAGGGTGAGCACTTGCGCAATGGTGAGTTGTCTGGAGGGCCTAAAGTATCACCTCATGTGAGACGTTGCCAAAGGCCACCTTAACAGCTTGTAGAAAATAATGAAGTAGAAGTGAGAAAGAAGATGCAGCTTGCTTGGAACGGTGGCCTGCGGTCTCTATGTTGTCTTCGCCCGTCCCTTTCTTTACATTTGGTGCCGAAATTCCGTGCGGCAACGATTTACTTCTACGCACACATCGAAGGGCCCTGTCTCTCACCTGATCCTCTACTTCGCACCGCGAGTGGGGGAGGAATCGTTCAACGGAGTGGTCTTGGAACGTCACGGGCAGGGAGGCAATCAATTGCAGCCTGCCACGGAATGGAGCGCCTCAAGAGCAAGCTCTTTCTGCGGAGAGCCAAGAACGCGAGGCTCATAAATGAAGCTCGCTCACTACTCGAAGATGGATGCGAATATATCGCCAAGCTCACTGGCTTGGAAGATCGCCTCGTGGCCATTCACACCGAGCTTTTAAAGATCAGCGAGGAGCTCGAGAACTTAATTATGGCGGAGGAACTCATATTGAGGCGGCCGAGGGATACAATGATCGTACCCGCCACACCTTGGCGGAAATTCGCTCCAGAATCGACCTCTTAGAAAAGTCCGCTCAGAATGCCCCACAAGCGCCAACCGTCAACGAAGTAGTCCCGTTCACACATGACAGCGCGGCCACAACAATGGGACCTCGGCTTCCACAGCTGGACATACCGGTGTTTTGAGGTAAGCTCCAGCCTTGGACGGGATTTTGGGAGCAGTTTGAACAGACCATCAACAACAACAGCACCTTACTCCCACGTTGAAGTTCTATTATCTACGCCGTTACGTGATGGGGAAGCGGCAGCAGCAGCAGCAATCGCAGGCTTACCAACCACAGAGTGCTGCTATGCGGATGCTCTGGAAACCCTGAAGCAGCGGTACGGAGATAAGAAAAGGAGACAACAGCATCATCTTTCCGCGCTGAGGAATCTGAGTCCAGTAAAATCGTCTACTGATATAAGGGGGGCTCAGAAGGCTTAACGATGCGGCTCAATTGAACATCCGCTGTTTGAACGCCCTGAACGTGCCAACTTGTAGCTTCTCGGCCATGCTCATTGACATTCTGCAGCCCGCGCTCCCACACGACATCGTGCTGAGCTTCACCAAAGAGAAGCGGCATCGAGCGCTGAACGCCTTTTCAGCAGACGACGCGCCTCCAGCTAATCCACCGGTGAGCCCCTCCCAAGCGGACAACTCGCTTCCAGTAAATGCATTGGCAGCGGCGACTGAGTCAGACGATGAGTTTAAGGAACTGCTGACCTTCGTGAGGATTGAGCTGGAGAGTCGCGAGCAGTGCTTCAGGTTGCTCCAACGACTGTTCACTGACAACCATCCCGAGAATCAGCGAAACAATCTACTCACGGCGTCGGCACTACACGTCGCTGCCCGCAAAGAAGAGTGATTCTTTTGGCCTTCTAAGAAGCATGGCACGCGCTCATGCAGCGCCGAAATCTGTTTTGATACTAGGAAGGAGCACCTCGCAAAGGAAAGGAGATGTTTTAGGTGCACGTCTAAGGGTCACCAGGAGAGAGACTGCAAGGGTAGATTGAGTTGTGCGACGTGCCGCGGAAGGCATGCAGCCAGCATGTGCGATCCTTCGTTGAAGAACAACAGTGCGGCCGAAGGGGCGCCGGGAACTACAGTTTGCGCCTCGGCCACAGCTCGAACCGCTGTAGAGCACGAACAGCCAAATGTTTGTGCTAAGGACAACGGTGTGTACCTCCAGACATTGGGAGCATGGCTGAGCCATGACGGGAGGAGCAGACTGGTTCGAGACATACTCGACGGCGGCAGCCAGCGATTATTTATTACCGAAGACCATGCAACCAAGCTGTATTTGAATGTCGTGAACGAGGTGACGATCGCCTTCAACACGTTCTGGAGTGCCTCTACGGCGTGCGCGCGGAAGCCCAAAGTCCTGCAAATTCCCCCTTCGCAGCCAGCACGGTACAGATGTCTTCGAAGCGATAGCGGTACCCGCCATCTGTCAGGATGTATCAGTCCCATCAACTGACATCTCCTTCGTGCGTGAACTACGGAGGCAGGGCGAGGTCTTCGCTGGTGAGCAGAGGCTGATAGGCATAGATGTAGAGCCCGCCCTAGGTATCCTCATGGAATCGGACTACATGTGGAGTTTGCTTACGGGAGAGGTGGTTCGGCGCCCTGAAATCGAAGGCCTTCGATTTCAGAGCTACGAATCACCTCTCCTGTAAACTTCATTTTTTAGAAATGGGGCATGCATCTTCCGGGGGGAGAGTGTAGAAAATGTCGACGAACAAAAAGAGGAATAAAGCGAGAAAGAAGATGCAGCGTGTTTGGAACGGTGGACTCCGGTCTCTGTGGTGTCTTCGTCCTTCCTTTTCTTTACGCAGCTAGCGCGAGGATGGCCTGTTTTTTCGCTGGTTGAACTGGTCGAGCACTTCCTTGAGCTGTATGAGGGCGTCCTGCGCGGAGAAAGGAGCAGGAAATCCAAACGTTATGTTGGGGAAGAGTTTGATACGTTCAAAATGTAAAGTCAGGCGGTTGTTGGAGAGGTGCTCGCAAAGCTCGCCCACGCAGTGTGCCAAAAAATGGGCCCAGGCGTTTACAAGATAATTGGTTCCGGCATGTTTCCTCTGGGAAGAATATGTTTATTCATCCAGCAATAATTGATTTAGTCTAACAGAGCAGAAGTTCATGAGGGGTGGAGGTTCTCGAAAAGTTCGTTATTGAACCCAGACAGTTTATTGAAAGCCGTTTTACCGAACGCCGTTTCTTCGAAAGAATGTCCGTTTCATCGAAGCCGTTATTCCAAATGCCGTTTTATTGAATCGGGGTGACTCGTTCATCAGCATTTTTGACGAGTTTTTCTTACCGTAGACCAGGTACTTTCAGTGACCTCAAAGAAAAAAAACTTGTGACCTCAAAGAAACTGCTAATATGGCCGGCATCACTCCCCACCTTTTGGCTTCTGACTTCTTGGCAGGTACTCTACTTTGCATTGATTAGCTTCATGCTCTTGCTGCACGCGACTGAGGAAACAGCTGAAACATGAATGCGACGTTTACAACATTCAGAAATCGACTGTGCAGGCTCTCTATGTTACTCTTCCCCTATGGATGCCCTGGAGCTGTCAATCGCTGGTGTGATCCCAACTGCGGAGGATATCGAACTGGTGTTCGCATCTCATTCCTGCACACGGGCGTGATTAACGACGATGCAATCTTCTGAATTACAAAATTAAACGCGGCGTCAATGTGAGGGAGTCGGTTCTTATGTCACAGAATCCTTAAGAAAAACAAATTCAAATACTCGGTATTTAAAAGACGAGTGGTTAGGTGACGTACTCGGCACATTGTGTGAGGTGGCAAGAACACAATTGTGTCCGCAGTAACCTGGCCGAGCTCAAGAAAGCGGCGTCACGTGACTAAAGCGTCTGTAGTCAAATCTGTAGCCGCGTCATCATATTCTGATATTAATAAAAAACAGCCGTTGGGCACACTTTCCGGAAATTTCTGGCGAAGGAACTTGATTGCTTCAGCTCAGAAGTGAATGTAAATGTATTCCGGCGGAAAGATAAAAACCATGGTTATTCGATGCCCCTTTAAGAGCCTGCACCGAAAATAGCAGCAAAAAAGTTGACCTTGACAAAGACGACTGTAATAATTTTTGAAAAAGCCCCATCAAACTCAACGACCTTACCATGCAGGAGAAATGTGGGCTTATTGCGTATATATATAAAAAACAAGCACTACGCAAGTGGGAAAGACACCTGCCGTAACAAAATTCCTTCACACCATGACAGCTGTACAGCTCTTTAAAAAGTTTGGTCACAGTTTTGAGAGAGAGAGAGAGAGAGAGAGAGAGAGAGAGAGAGAGAGAGAGAGAGAGAGAGAGAGAGAGAGAGAGAGAGAGAGAGAGACAGAGAGACAGAGAGAGAGAGAGAGAGACAGAGAGAGAGAGACAGAGAGACAGAGAGAGAGAGAGAGAGACAGAGAGAGAGAGACTTTATTTTGTTACGAACACTCTAGGTCAAGTGGGGGAAGTGGAAGTACAAGGTCGTGTGTTTGCGGCCTGTGGTATCTTGATGGCGAAGATTTCGAACAGCAGCAGGTGGTCTCCTTGAAAATGGCGGGAGAGGCCGCATGGGGTAAAGAGAGCAAGCTCACGGCTCTGAACTGCTCGCGCTAGACCGCTTTCTAGTTTTCAATGGGCCTTAGTGGAGCATAGTCGCTGACTGTAATAAAATCAGAGTTATTTGTAAAAACGGGAATGAATACAATACTTATAAGTACCTTCGCCGGCATGGTGCTTTAATCTTTGGGGCTTAGAGAACATCACAATTCCCGTTCCGCCAGACGGCGTTCGGTTTAATTGAAAGAACATGCTTTCTCCGGCAATTTTGGGCCCATCGGCCACAACTGAACTGCTAGATAGTTGGGATTTGGAGAAAAAAAGTGATGCTCCTGTTCTCCCGATTACCTTTCGCAGCGTGTCTTGCGTGGCTGTAGCCAGTCATCGCTCTGATAACAGCAAGCTCACAGAAACTAATCAATGAAACAGCACTCGATGAGAAAATATTAGATAAAACGACTTTCAATGAAATGGCTTCTAGAAAGCGGCATTCGAAGAAGTGTTCGGAGCTAGTTTGTTATGTATATGGTCTTTCCGGGGCAGTGTTACAAGGCAGTAACTTGAGCGCATGATCTAATTCAACCAGTGTGAGGACGGTGTATATTTACACGCTTTTGTGCCCTTCGTATAGTAGAAACGGGTATGTTGGCGGGTGTGGTTGCGTCCGCGTACTCTTCCAGGAGTTGGGCCACTGACTGGCGGCTAAGGGGATGGTTGGATATGAGTTTAGAGAGGCTGTGAGCTGTATCGGTGCGAGTGGTTTGTCGCCTAATGGGGATCGGATTATGTTGTAAGAGCACTTTGAGCTAAGGGTACCCTGTAGCTGACTGCATAGCTTGGTCATTTTCGATGTCGATGGCTTTCGCATGGTCCGCTCCCCGCCGAGGTATTTGTGCGATACGTTTTAAGGGCCCTTATTATGCTTCCAATGCCTTTGTGTTGGGTTAGGCCAGTTTCCTGCAGCTGAATTATGTGCGGGTCTGTTGAAGAGTCTCCCTTCTCTTGTTTTAGTCGCTAATCCCTCAGCGTGCTTGAACTGCAGCGCATACACAGAGATGGAGAGATTGGACGTAGCTAAAAATTCAGCTATGCTTACCATCATAAACCTTTCTACCAAAGGAGCCCAAGGTCAATGGCAATGTGATACAAATATTGCTGCCAAGTATGTCATCAAATCGTATCCAGTTGGCTTGTTTTATAATACAGGTACAGGACAGATCGGGAGATGTATAACGAAAATACTGTTATACCCCATGGGGTACTGATGATTTGTCCAGATAGTCAGATGAACCTCTTGAGCTGCAGGTGCATCTGAATGCCTTGGTTATAGCGCAGAGCTATCAATCGGTGTTGCTTTGGGATCGTTTTTGTCTTCTGCAAGAGCGTATGGAAGGAAGCAAGCGGATATTGTGGAGGACTAGATGTTTGCGTGTTTTTTCTGGGGGGAAGAGAGGGTGAGGATAAGGTCTGGAACTGTGTATTGCGATCGCTTGGAAGACTACTTTTCTGCGCGGAAACCGAATTTGTACAAAAATAGCAGCGTGTGGTTAATGTGTTTTCGTTTCAGTGACATAGTTGCATAGCGAGATATAAGGGGTCCACTTTCTCAATTGCTATGCTATATGGTGCGTGAAGGAGAGATTAATTTCTAAGAGGAGTTTTTACTGTGGTACGCGGGACAACTGTACTTTATTACTTTTAGGCTTGCCAATACAAGCTCGACGAAGACGAAAGCATGAGTATGTGGTCAAGGACAAATGGGGCACCCGAGGTCTGATGTAAGGATGGTTGAGTCAACTTCGGCTTTTTTGCGCGGCGCTGCCGTGGCCTCCGAGATTTTCTATATCTGCTGTGCTTGTTACTTGGAGGCCCGAGTGAGCTGGCCTAGTGTCTTTCCCAGGGTAATGATGCGGGCAGTTATTGACTCGAGTAGGCGGGCGATTCTTGCGGTGTCCGTAGCTGCGACGATGCTGGATATAGCGGACACAAACTCAGTTCTAGTTTTTGGTTTGAACCCTGCGGTCGGTGGCAAAGTTTTGGGGTGTCGGCGAGAGGCGGATTGGTAGAAGTGGCTGGTTAATTAAGGGAAGACTGGAGGGTAGGGAAGGCTGTTGATTGGGGGCATCGGGGTTTTGGAGGATTGCGGGAGGAGCCTAATAACGGCGTCTTCGGCAGTCTGAATTCGCTCAGTTCGATGCTATACATAGACAAGTGTACTGAGATAAACGTTCTCACAGTTTGGAAAGGCTGTGGACCGCCGTCAGGTCATGTGTGACTTTAGTCCAAGTTTCCTGTCGCTCAGATCAGAAATAAAGGTGTTCAATTCAATTCAAAGTAGTGCATTCGCAGCGCGGAATGCGTTTTCATTTGGGGATAGGGTCGTCCAGAGCACCAGTGTGTCGACCAGCAATGCTGGCCCAGCTCACTTGCGGCCGGGCGGATGGCGTCGTGTTGATAGAAGGAGAGGAGTTCGCGTTGGAGTTTTCGCTGGGTTTTTTCTTGACAGCGCTCAGACTTACTTGGGGTCGCTGGAACGCCGGGGCTGATGCGGCCGCAATGAGAGTAAAATGCAGCGGTAGAATCCTCACTGCATTGCGCTTGACAGTGCTGTAAGAGGGGTGCGCAGGTGGAAGACGGTGATGACATTCTTTACTGGCAGTTGGGTGTGGTCGTTCGCACGGCTGCACTATGGCCTACAGGCATGGCCCGCTTGGGTTGTTTTTTCGTAGCATACGGGACATATGAGGAAGGAGACATCCGTGCGATGTCCAAGCACACCACGGACGATGCAAAGTTCCCCCTTATGGCGGAAGTGGCTGAACCATGTCGAAGGAGCTATATGCGCGCGTAGTAGTATACGCGCTGGCTGCGGAAGGTAATAGTAGCTTGAGGTGTGGTTCCTATGAATCCTTTTTTCTTTCAGGATTTTAGTTTTAGTTAATGATAGTTCCGGAGAGGATTCGTTCGCTCGTTGGGTGTCTTTCCAAGCGATGCACAACTTCTCGCACTGTTCCGTGGGGCGGTTTGACGTACAGTCGGCCACAACCATAATGCGAACGCCACCAGCGCCACGAAGCGGTAGCCTTCGGGGGAGAGATTATGCTATTGATATGCTTAGGGCGGCGCGCTGTCACCGAACGCGGTGGCAGCAGCGAAGTGGAGTGAAGACGCCAAAGAGTGATTTTTCAATGATACACTTCCGTTCCAGCGCGTAAATAGTACAAAATTCTGAAGTCTTCTCCGTGGTCCAAAGAATAACGACGCATCTTTAGTTAAAGAAACCAGTGTAGTCATTCCTCGTTCAAAAAAAAACTGTCTTGTTTTGAATGACGTCTAAAGAAAGCCTTCTCTGAGCAGTCTTCAAATACTAATTTTTATTCAGTCGAAACGGTCAATTTCCCGTCAATGGGACGTGTTGTTGTCGACTGGGTTGCAATCTTACCACTCATAAAAATGAAGAGGTGTAGTCTTACTCTGGAATAGAATTAATTAAAAATCTCTGAAAAACACCAAGTATACTCAACGATAATTCTCCCACAGATTTTCAGCCAGTCTATGGTATAGCGGATTTAACCAGACTATTGGAGGATTGGCCAGTTGGTGCCCTTCTTTAAGTCAGGCGATACCCTCAACTCATGAAATTACCGACATATTTCCATAACTAGCTGGCCATGCAAGCTTTTCACAAACAATGTATTCACACCTAGTTAAGCTTCTAGAAGATAACTCTTCTCTTGAAGCCAACACGGCTTTAGGAAATTATTTTCGTGCGAGACTCAGCTCATCTTTCACACATGGACTTTTCTGTGGTATAGGTAACGGTTCTATTGTCCACTGGATTTTCTAAGACTTCTCCAAAGCATTCGATCTTGTCTCTCATCTTTTGCTTTGCATGAAGCTTGAGAAAGTAATTATTGACTCTTATTTGGTAGCCTGTATCGAAAATATTTTTCTAGGAGAACGCAGTTTGTACGGCTAATGACCATGATTCCTCTTACTGCTTAGTTACGTCAGGCGTTGCTAGAACATCCCCACTCAGCCGCTCTTCTTTCTCAAGTACATCAGTGGTCTGCCTAGTACTATTACCTTTTCATCAGATTCTTTGCGGATGATTGTGTGCTAACGTGGACAATTTCTTGAAACTCGGACTCATCTTTAATACAATCTGATGTTAATAAAGTTTCAATTTCGGAGCAGTTTAGGGGCTCGGCTTGTCGTAGCTCGTTCAAGGTATCGGCGTCACGCCCCTAAACGGAGGCTTCGAAAAGAAAACCGCTTCCCGTGGTCGAGGTTGAACATGAGCCCATCGCGCTACGAAGATAATGTCTATCCCACTGCGGCACAGAGCACACATTAGGTACTCATATCCAAAGGGTTGGGCGGGATCTTTGCGCTATGCCGTTGCCACGGACGCTGCCTTTTCTAGGCCGCATATAAGTACGCAATAATATAAAATAAGGAAGACATCACGAATTAACGTATTAATTGCCCTGAATTGAATAAAACTCAATGAAGTGTATTTTATAGGCCTTTTTATGGCTGCGGTGCCGTCTTTTGACCACTTGCGGAATTAACGCCAGGCTGATAGTGAAACTAGACAAGATAGGGCGCACAACCTCTCTTGGAGGGAGATTATGAGCGGTGCCTCCTGTATCAGGCAAAGTTATGCCGGTGACGTTGCAAAAAACAAGAACAGGAGGTACTCACAAGAATAACACAGAGGCAACACTGGCGAATCACTGCTCCGCCCTTCTAACAGCTTTCACGTTGAGTGGAACTGCTGTAATTTCTAACGGTGATGTTAATTTTCAAAACAGGATAAACATTGTTAATGTAAAACAACCAGAATTTCCCGGCCTTTTATTCCTCCATGCAGAATATCAAAGGCCGCCAACATGAAGA
This sequence comes from Haemaphysalis longicornis, assembly GCF_048455015.1. Lineage (NCBI taxonomy): Eukaryota > Metazoa > Arthropoda > Arachnida > Ixodida > Ixodidae > Haemaphysalis > Haemaphysalis longicornis. The sequence continues at coordinate 61,459,935 of NW_027526204.1, read as the reverse complement.
AACTAAAATATACAAGTATAGTAGTTCACATAACACATACCGTATCTTGGGAAACTCGCATGATTTAGACAACATTGATAATCCAATCCTTAGGTACCTACGACGCAACCTTTCTACCGCACCTTTAGAACTGAAGTTGCTGCTCTACAAATTGGTCCCAAAGAAGAACATGCCTGCGCCGTATTGGATCCGGGGTGCGATTATCTTGGTAACGCAATCAAATCGCAATGCAGCTCACGTTTTATTTTAAATAACTACTTTCGCATTGCAAGTGCAGCATTTATAAAAGTCGGCATAATTGTACCCAACCCTCTTTGCCCAGAAATGTAAGTCGGCTGAATTTGTTTCCCAAAATCTATCCTTCTGACCTAATTCTGATAAACCAAATGCTGTCTAGCCCGCCATATCACCACGTACCGATCAGCCGGAAGGTTAACCTTTCGCAATGTCTTGCTAAAATAATATTTGGTTCTTTCATTCCGGAAACACCAGATCAATAAAACCACCTGCCAACCTTAATCGCTCCAGTCATCGATACGTGCGCACTTAAACCGGATGCTGAAAGTTAGTGTCGTTCCTTGTAACCAGCTTTTTACTTCGAAACATTATATGTCTAACACCCCCTCCCGCGTTTTTATTCCGGTGAAACCGTTTTATTCGTTATTCGGCGTCTTGAGCCTTTTACAAGGTGCGGAATCGACTGAATACGGCAGAAGTGCCGTTATCTGATGACATAACATTATATACAGAAGCGCAAATGGGCGTAAAAAATGACCGAAAGCCGCCACAGCCGAAATGTAGCCGCCGCCGTGCCCGCCTCAAATTCCCCTCGGCGAGTAGCTGTGAATCCCTCCCAGCTTGACCGGTTGGAATGCCACCGTGCTCGAGCCCATAATACTCCTTCAGCTTGAAAGGTTTTCCGACCGACATTTCCGCAGGTGTATTTGATGCCTGCACCCATGACCAGTTGCCGCTTTATGTGTGCACGGGCTGGGTGGGGAACGGGGAGGCTACGGTGTCTACCTAGCACGAGGCTCTCGACCCTGCAGCTTTTTTATGGGAGAGAAGGAACCTGTAAGTGCGTTAACTACGCCCACCGCACATGCTACAGAAAAGAAGTGGTTGTCCCCTCAACGTTTCATTCAGTAAATTGGCTATTGGAAGTGTGCTCAAGGAAATTACGACCACAGGTGTTTTTTTTGGAGCATTACGTGCGCAGTATCCACCGTCGCAGGTCATCCGTTTTCACCGAGTAGAAAGGCACTATTTTTTAACGGTAAAGATGTTTAGAAAATGTGGATTTTTCGTGTCCGCAGTTAAAAATACGAGGAAACTGCCTAGCGCGCGCACGCGAGCGCGGGTCTCGTGGCGACCGCCGGCAGTTAACAAAACCAAGAAAGCGCTTAGCGCTAGTGTGTGCGTGCCTCGCGACGACCACCCAGCGTCACCCAGCCTCACCTGCACACGTTTTCAAGCCAAGCATAACCACTTAGGGAGATTAGCCAAGAGCGTGGGGACCGCTGGGTAGTTAAACAAAGAAAAAAAAAAAGCCGAGCGCCCGTGTGTGTTTGCCTCGCGACGAGTGCCTAGCGTCCCCTGCGCACGTTTGTCAAGCCAAGCATACCCGCGCAGGAACATTGGCCAAGATTGCGGCGACTGCCTGGCAGTTAAAAAAAAAACCAAGAAAGTGCCGAGTAATCGCCTGTGCGTGCCTCAAGGCGACCGCCCAGCGTGCCGGCGCACGTTTCTCAATCCAAGCACACCCACCTTGGGAGATTGCCCAATATTGGCAAAAAAAAAAAAGAAACAACTGCCGCGTTCACCTTAATTATGGCCAACACTTCCTCGGAACGAGAAAGCCACGCTATAGCATACGCCCCTCCAAGGTGATGTCCACTGATTAGCACTTTAAAAAAATAAAGGCTCCCAAATATAGCAACAAAGATAGAGTAAAGGTCGTACGGCAGTGAAGAAGAAGCAAATCGGCTGCAATCGTAGACCTAACCTTCGTGATGGTCGTGAGGGTTGCGTACAGCTTCGTTACCTTCGACTCTTACGCGTTATAGAGTGTGAGCTTCCTTCATTTTTTTAGCAAGCGCTGCACTTGTGAGTATAAGAGATGAATATTGAGCATAAAATATTTATCGTCGGTTCAAAGCTTGCTTTATTTGGGGTGCATTTTTATAGGCGGGGGTGCATTCTGGAGGGTGCATTATTAATTACAGGTTTTATATGTAAGTGTTTGGAAAGTAAAAGTGAAAAATATTCTTTAGCTAGCGAGTCTTAAACCAACAAATTGAATGAAGTCAAAGCGTCACTAGGCCATCGAACCCAATCACTTCTGTTCTCGCATACACGATATATATAACACGGAGCCTGCAGCAATGTAAGGAGGAAAGAATAGCGCTTCTTGCCTATATATTTGTTCATCCCTTTCTGCTGTGTAAAGGTCGGATTCATCCGATTTAGGTACATTTGCAACGCACCTATTGTGCGTTTATTTTAGGCATTCAATGAAGCCTGTGCGAGAGTGTTGCAAACTATGCCATGTACGACCACTGAACTGGCGAGAATGGAAGCATATAACGACACGAAGCTACTATTCTGGGACACAACATTTTGCGACATTCTATACGAACGCTGTCCATAGAAGTGCGCAATATTCACGTCGAATAAGAACAAGGATTTGCCGCAATCCAGTCTGGTCGGTGTGTATTATGATAAAGGGCAATAAAAGAACAGAGAAAAATATTTTGCTACTCTAAGAGCACTTCTGTGTAACGTATTGTATATTAGCAAAATACTTTGTTATGTATTTCTATCCTTTTTCAATTCTCTTTTCCGAGATATGCGTTCCTGTCGACATTTCGTATTTTCCTGCTCATCGAAGGTCGTATTGACACGTGCGGGAGCAGGACTAATGTGATCCGCGAAGAAAACATGACATCCATTTTATACTATGATACAGAAGCTGGAAGCACGTGTTATACATATGCGCGCGTACATGCGCATTTCATGAAACGTTTCGAGATCCCTCTTGGGAATCTCACCCCGTCTATAAACACTGACAAAGTCATCCAAAGCTGCGGAAGTTGTCTCGAGCTTTTTCCCTGCTCGTGATGCATACATTCAAAGAATTTGCCTATTGCCGCTTGCAGGAAAGCCAGCTGTGCCTGTGTCACAATCCCGAGGCCTTCTTGTGCTTCGTTCCTCCCTTCTTTCGTGTTTTAAGCGCATCAACACTGCATTTGAAATTGAATTTTTTGGGAGCATGCTGCTGCTCTATCACATGGATTCAGTGGTCGCAACTACACAGCGTCAAAAAGCAACAAGTCATCGTAGTAACATTCACTGAGATGTTCAGGTCTAACGAACGGATCTGTGTTTTGAAGCCGTGAAAAGATGTGGCGCGGAATTTAAATGACCCCGCCGTTCCATGCGCGGCGATGTCAGGGGTCCTCCATCTAATGCAGCTGGCGTGGTACTCTTACCACAATGGTAAGACTTTGTGGGACGTAACTGGAAGCATCAGCGCACTCGTGCGGGATCCGGGAAATTCAGTTTCCGATTAGAGCTTCCCTGGTCTTAACCACAGACTTTCATACTAATATGCAGTAGAAGAAAATATGGCGCCACTCTAAGGGGGAGACGTGCTTCAGCGAGCGTTCCGTCATGTACCGGGCAGGAACGTTCCACTTGTCCTTGGCATGACTCATGAACAGGCTGAGGAGTTGCGTCTGGCAGAGAAGGCAAGCGTTCCATGGGGCGGCAGAAAGTTAGATGGGCAGATGAGATGAAGAAGTTTGCGGGGGTAAATTCGTCCCAGTTAGCACAGGACCGGGATAATTGGAGATTAATGGAAGAGGCCTTTGCCCTGCAGTGAGCGTAGATAGGCTGGTGATAATGATAATGATGACGCAAAAAGCAACAAAATTACTGCAGAAGAAATATTGAATTTTTTTATTATAAAATTGAAGCTCCAGAAAGATTCAGGGATTATTTAGAAGCTTCATGCAAGATGAACAGGAAAACGATGTTACTCGTTTATGTTGATTTCGGCTTCGAAACAAAAAAGAAGCTGTGTGGCTAACCAGACTAAGAAGGCGAGGAACGTCGCTAGCTACAATGGCGCTGCTCACGGCGGCCCACGATTGCAGTGCCAGATTTTTCTCTAGTATACATCAGAATGAAACTCAATGGTCTTAACCTTCCTCTCTGCTCTGGCAGGAATGCGTGCGCGGTGGGGCCGTGAGCTATGCGGGAGCCCATCGCGTATGCCGCTCCCCCCCCCGCCCATGCCACGTGCCACACTGTTAGTGCGGACGCAGCCACCATCACTATAATCATCGTCATAATAATTATTTTAGCCGTTATTATAATCACCGTGATTCCCGAAAGCAGGTGCTCAGCTGGTGCAGCGTACCTGGCGGCTCCTTCGCCTCAGCTGAATGCCACCTACTCTAATCCGCATTACATAATCACAGACCTTGGTTACGACATGGAATGCCATTTTGAAGAGAATACGCTTGCTTTGCTGCGAATAATGCTGGCACACGATGTCGTTTGTTGAGCTCATTCTATTTAGGGACCGCATTTCTCTGGGACATTGCGGATTTCGTATTTCGCAGACTCCATATAAATTCAGATTTAGTTTCAATTTGTTGCAGGACCGTGAACGAATAGGATCGCCTTGAAACGAAAGCATGAAACTGGGCAAGACATTCGTAATTGCAAGTTTGCACTCGGCATTTGGTGGCTAGCGAGAAGGTGCTACTTTTGATTTAGAGTTGCTTTTATGTCCTCAATGCGCTTCTGGCACAGTACTAGCCGCTCCAGTTTCTCACTCCGCCGTTTCACTACGAAGCTATAGTGCTGCCACACCAAGAATCAGGGAAAGAAATAACGTATTTGTTGCTTCACGTTTGTCTAGTTGCACGTAAAAAGACACAAGAAAGTTGACACCGTCACTCGCGAGCAGGAGACCGTGGGGCACAGATTTTGTTATGCATGAGGAACTAAGCAAAAGAAAATGAGCAGCGGTGGACAGGCCAGTTTCATCAGTGTTTCGCTGGGGATGAATATCACGTTCCCGTTAGCAGGCATTCGCTTCATAGTGAGGTATTCTTCCTTGCAATTTTAACACAACGCGATACAGCGAAAAGAACTATTATGCGAGTGCTATTAGGAAACTCTTAAGAACTAAATCATTTTAGCGCACCCTGACAGAATTACGCTGACGCGGCGCTAGGGAGAAGGGTTCTCTAGACTTTTTTATCTTACTCGGGATTGGAAGAGGTCCTACAATTTTGATATCCACACAATTTTCCTTTCTGATGCTGTAAAATAATTTATGTTCCTTAATAATTTCAGTTTCTCTACCTTTTATTCATTGTTACAAAGAAGTTTTTCCCCCTTTCTTTTCCTTTCTCGCCTTATTATGTTTACTCTTATCTAAAATCTGAAGTAGCAAGCAGCGCAGTTCGTAGCGCTGAACTCTTCGGTATTCATTCAAGCGTTCTCTCTCTCTCTCTCTCTCTCTCTCTCTCTCTCTCTCTCTCTCTCTCTCTCTCTCTCTCTCTCTCTCTCTCTCTCTCTCTCTCTCTCCTCTCTTCCTTGGTATCCTGCGCAGCCACGCAGCCACGACCAGGTTAGCTGTCCTAATCTGTTCGTTTCGCTTTGGAGCGCCGGTTGTGTCAGTTTTTAGAGCGGAACATTATCATGCTACCCTGCCGTGCAGTCTTAATGTCAGAGGCCAAAACCTCCCAGCTCCCTAAGTGAAACTAAAACAAACACCTGTGGGTTCGCGTGGGAACTGAACCCAGACTTCCAGATTAAAGCTGGGTGCTTTAACTCGGCGCCACGCCGTAACAGGGCCAGCGGCGGTCCATTTGCTTGTACATAAGGTTTGTGTATCCGTGTTCGTTTACGTTCCTTCCTCCTTTCGTGCGAATTACTTGAATGGGGCGACTGGCTGCCCTTCAAGGTTTTTCAGAATCAGAGCTCTCTGGATTTGGAGTCCACTCGTTTTTCTCAGTTGCCCTCATCCGAAACTTGTGGGATATTATACGCACCCCTTTTATAGGGCGGGTAATTTATCCTAAATTTTAAGAGAAAAAGGAATGGATATTACAAAGCATATATCAAAGCTTAGTTTATAAAAAAACCTAAAATACGATCTTGTTTTTGCTACTCTGGGTGCCTACCAGTCAAGTAATCACAGATAGCGCACCAGTAATCCAAGATTGTCACGAATACCGAGGCGGCCGCCATGGCAGGAGGGATCTCATGACATCACTGTTCTCGTCACATGCGCCCGGGCAGCATGACGTCAGTCCCAACAGTGTGACGTGGGGCTAAAGGACCTGCGTCAACAGCAGCAACGGCCTCGTTTGTGCAGGGGAGCCCGCTCGTCAGCAGTTTAGTGCGAAGCACTCAACGCGCCATGCTGATGCCGGTGCTGAAAATTCATTCTAAGCTTTTTCGCGCGCACAAGGACTAATATTGATTTAAAATACGCTTTACAGGACGCTTACTGCTGAAACTTTGTCGTCGTTATCTCCACAACACAAGAGGAAGCGTTTTGCATATATATCTCAGCTTAGGAATTCCGTGTCAGTAAACTTTTGAAACAGCGCTAGGACATCTTATAAGTAGAACGTAGCACAGCAACTCGTCAAAATAACCAAGAAAAACTCAAGGACGATTATTCACACAATGCAATAGCGTAGGGAGTGTATATAGTTCAAAATAGGTGTCTCAGTGTCGAACTGAGGAGGGGTCAGTTAAAAATTGGCACACGAACTCGACAAATGCTGACGTGGCAACGTTCGGGGTGCGTGGGACGTGCAAGGATACTTTATTGCGCGGTGCTGTACTCCAGCTCTGTGGCTGTGCACGACAAGTGAGTACGTGTGGCCCCTTCCCCCGCAGTTGCTATACATCTACGGCCAACCAGTTTCGCAGTGCGGAATGACCGTGGATATTTCTCAACAGCTGGTTTAATCTTATTCAGAAACGCTTGCAACATAACCCTTGTAGCTGTATTTTAGGCACTGTAAAAAACTGCACGAGAGCGTTGCAAAATATCCCTGTGCGAACATTGAACTGCCGAGAATAGAATCGTACAACTACCCGAGAGTATTATTGTGGGATATAATACCCGTTTAGCAATCTTCCATACGGCCATTACATGGAGCACTGCTCAATACATGCCTTGAACAAGGTCACTGATTCGGCACAATCCCGTCTGTTTCGTATGAGTTCTTGTAAAACAGCAAAACTCTCGAACTACTAAAAAAAATTTTAACTGATGCTAACTGATAATTTGCACTTGTGCGAATTTGAACCGGAGGCGTAGTCGAACTTTGTGTCATTCTAGGTTCATGGCACGAGCGGGACTAAGCAGGGCTAGGGACAAAAACTGTAGATTTTTCTTGCGGATTCAGGGCTGGAAGCCCTCAGGACATATACTTGCTTGCCTTGTTTTATCTTCAAATATGTGAATACCCGTTTAGAGGCCTAATTTTCAGGTTATGTGATTTTTTGTGTAGCGATGTTTAGTTGGTTTCGTTGTCGCAATTATCACTGCATCGGTGCCCTAAGCTTGCGCCTCCCCTATTTTTTTTCTCAGTTTTATGTCGTCTTTTTTACGCCTATTTAAAGTAGCAAGCCCATCCTTAGGGGTGCAGGGTTTTAGCTTTAAAGCGAGAGCCTTAAGTGCTCTATTTTGCGAAAAAACGCCGTGGTTGCTGTAGTTGTCCGGCCAAGGGTCAAGAATGCAAAGAGTAAATAAATTTTGGCAGCGCATCGGCTCACTTCGCTGCAAATGTCGTCGAAAGACGAAAGTCTTCTACCGACCTTTCCACATAAATTACCCTCTTCTCTTTCCCGTCCACTTCTCACGCTCTCTCACTCCCGTCTCGCTCCTCCCACGATAGAAAGAGTGGAGGTTTGTTCAAGTTGATTCAATTTTGCCGCGTTCCACTGCTTGCGCGCCATCTGCTGAAAGCTTTTGTTTGGGCGGGGCTTTAAAAATTCCGCGCCGAAGGGCGCTGCAATCTTGTTGTGCACTTTTGGGGCAAACGTTTTTTTTTTAAAGGCAGATTTGTTTATTTCATTCGGGAAAAAAATGAAGCAGCCATCTATCTTTAAATACAAGAACACGGCAAACGTCACGTATGTATTGGTGTTTTGCCTAAAATATGTCTATTGTTTTCTTTTTACTCATACATGTTGACAGGTAGGAACAATAGATTTAGTAGTTTCGAATTTTTCTGCCTATATAAGCGTCTTGTTGATGAATGCTTCTCATTTTTGATTGGGCGGCTGAATGGAGGGTCCGGCAGACAGACAGACAGACGGACAGACGGATTAAAATTTTCGCGTTGAAGTAGCCCAAGGCAGACTACCATCCTAAAAAACACCTATGGTATCCGATTGCGCTTGAAAATCAGTCTGCAAAGAAACGGCGAGGTGTTCAATCAAGTGCGTTGTCTCTTTTAGATGCGACTGCATCTCATTCACTCACATTGTCCCTCCATACGGCGTTGTTGTTGTCCGTCCACACCACTCCCCATTCTCCTCGCCGCGCGAGCTGCGCTCTCCGCCGCTCACCCCCTCTCCTCTCCGATAGCGAACACTCTCTCGCGAGGGGCATTGGATTGGATTCGATTGGGTTGGCTTGGCTTAGCTTGGCTTGGATTGGATTGGATGGAATTTGGATTGGATTTGATTAAAGTGGATTCTGTTGGATTGTGTTGCATCATAGCCGCACCACGTTGCGTCATAGCCGCGGTCGTTCCAGCGCCGGTGTTCCGATTTCGGGCACGTGCATAGACTTGATCTTCGCTGCAAATTGCATGGCGGTCCCGTTACTTCACCATCCACTACCCGTACACTTCAGCGACCACAAGGCCGTCATTCGTAACGTTACGCCACGTGTTAAATAAAGAATACATCATACGCGTTCCTCACACGTTTCACGCGATTAGAGAATCAACCCAACGGAAACACCAAGTGAACCCCCAAGATGCGTCGCATCTCCACAGGGTTCCCCTCGCGGGAAGGTGGGGTAATTTTTCGTATTTCTTTGATTGAGCCAAAGCATACAAGCCGAACATGAACAAAATTACGAGCTGTGCTATCTCTGCACGTTTCAGCCTAGAACAAAGGTTGTTAAGCCGAAGTGTTCAATTTTAAGTGCCCCATTCTGCCAAAAAGCGCTGTTGCCGTTCTTGGTGTAGTCGCTGTTGCACTTGTCCGAACAAGAAAATGGATGCGGCACTAAAGAGTAAATAAATATAAAAAACACGTGTTTTTTAATCTGACCCAGTGTCAGCACACGTGTCTGAAAACAAAGTTCTGAATAAGTTTCGTCAGACTTTCGCTTCAAAGCACGTGAGCACAGTTAGGGGCCCCGAGGAATTAGTGTCGTTATTTCTGTTCCTTTCCTGGTGGACATACCCTCTTGGGGAGAATAGCCAGGAATCGAGAGCTTTAAGCAGCTAATCTGCCCGCTTCGCAAAATTCAGAAAACACGATTTGCAAACTTAAAATTCAAGAGTGAGCTCTATGGGACACATGAGCATGATGGTATGTGAATGTAACAGGTGCACACCAGCCGTGCGGTACCCTGATTCTAGCGCAGCTGTGGCGCGTGCCAGTCTGCTTGCTGACGCAACTCGTCCGGTAAGACGAAGAAACAAAAGCGAAAAAAGATGCAAATACGATGTAGCAGTACATAAGTTTTTAATCATGGATCGTCTGGCTTTGGCCATCAAAGCACGTAAGTCGACTTCAGTTCCCAGAGGAAGTTTTCTTTATACAGCTTTGTCCTTCTCTCCCTCCTGGGTGTTGATTGCGTGAGGGTGTTTGCCTAAACGGACGCATGAGATATTGCTCCTGACGTAACAGTGACGTGCAAGCCGTCATTTCAGATGTGATCCGGCATTCAGAAGTTTGTGAGCATGGGTCGGGGGCTCCATAACAACTCCAGTAGGGCTTCGGCACTAGGATATTTCTTATTTTGGTTATCGCGGAGTGTACATGTTCCAAGCATAGCTTTGGCATTTTCTGATCAAAGTGATGTATGCCACTACACCACTACGTTCCCCAATTTGCAGGGATAAATTTGTCGCAGTTAGAACGAGACCATAATCCCTGCAGTGGGCGTAGATATGCTGATGATAATAATGATGATGTTCCCCAGTTGCTTGCAAAGTGCAATAAGCGCGTATTAAATGAGTGATTTGGCGTAATACACCGGTAGGCCAAAGCTTGTGACGTGCGCAATGAGGATAGTTCTAATGATTAACTACAAATTTTTTAACGTGACCGAGGTCTCGGACAAAATGATGTTTGTAAAGCTTTCTCTTGCAAAAAATAAAACGCGAATTTTGTTAGTGACAGTGTGCTAGGCCGCGCTGTCAGCAAGCCAAGGCTGCGGGCATAAATCCGTCAGCACAGCCATTTTCCTCCAGAAACATGGGCTTCACGCTGCTTAGACGCTACTAGCTCCAACCGAGAGAACGTAATACACGCCTCGTACTCGTACCGATTGCAAGTGGCAGTCTCGAGAGCTAGATCACCGGTGTACTCGGGGAATGCAATGTTTCGCTGTTCACTGGCTGTGGCTGCGGACGCTTGAGCTTGTAGTGAGTACGCTGAGGAAGTTCTGCAATGACACCAGGTCGTCATGCCGCAAAAGAGGGTAAAGACCTAACAACACGCAGTCTATTTTCGGTGATTTGACTAGTCGACGTCACCCGGCACTAACGTGCTGCTCGCGCGCATCGCCAATGTGCATAAAGACTCATCCGTCCATGGTGATCACTGATGTCGAGTCTCGTAAAATATCGGTGTCGACTTCGGAAGTGGTACCGTTGGGAGGCATCGAAACCAGACGACAGCGCCCGGGTTTTCTGTCTGTCTCAAGTTTTCTCAAGTTTCTGACTAATTCGTTTCCCTCAAAAACTGTTTATTTCCTTTCTCTGATGGCAACAAGTTGCTTTGCGGCAAGTTAATGGAAGTTATTTCTGTTGGATAGCGCACATTTTATTAGTGGCTGGCTCGGGTGGCATAGGGGAGATCAAGGATCTGCAATAGCTTTTTTATGATATAAATAAGCAAGGTTTGCCTACTTTGTTGCCCGTATCTGCATGATTAGCCTCGTCTGCGTGATCAGTTTGTGAGAAACAAGTATTATCAATTACAGAGCTCTCGTGACGCATTATTTCCATTCGTGCCTGCCGTGGCTTGCATAGGGAAGATCAGCACCTGTGGTAGCTGTCCATGAAGCAAATAAGGCAGTTCTGGCTATATCGCTCGTATTATTTACATGATGGGCCGCGTCTCCAACATCGGTGCGTGAGAAACAACCTTTATCACTTCCAGAAGTTTGCAAATACAGCGATATCTAGCCACACCTGACAGTATTCGTTCCCAACCCTAGGTTCATACGAAATTTTTGTCAGGTCTGCTGTCCGATGCCTTATAAAACTTCGCTGCTTGACTTCTGCGGTGAAGGTCGGTGGTTGATACCTAGAAAAACAATTTTTACCCGGCGAGTCTTCCAGGGCGAGTTTTCACCAAGATATGCACCCGACTTTCATCTTTATATCCACAAGTTACGTTCGTCGCAAAGCTCACTAGCAAGGCAGCGCTGAACTTAGGTTCACGCTTTGAATCCCCATAAAGTAGTCGCTACAAAACTTCAAGGTAGGTATTGTTATGAGCACTACGCTACACTAGCTACACTACGCTACCTCGGGCAGTCTTCGCGGGGTGACCAGTTTTGCCCTTGAGCGCTAGAGGTCCAACCACACCCCCTTCTGCAAGCGCTGGACACGGAGCAGTGGCCCGATAACGCGGAGAGATGGGTGAAGAGGGAAAGGGGACGTGCGCGGGACCAGTGCGCCGGACGTAGTGGCGGAAGGTGGGGAGGCCGCCGCCGCAGCGATAAGCGCGCGCCACGAAGGAAGGTTACAAGGCCACGTGAGGTGCAGAACCGTGTGCGATAGAGAAAGACGAACATCCATCTGTGGTCCCTCGTACGGCGGCGAGGCTTAAACAACGCCTTGAGGCGACAAAGAGGAAAAATGCTGCTGTTCCGTAGAGCTTTGCTACATTCAAGTCTTACGCATTAGTTTGAGCTTGCTTCATTTTTTGTTTATCATGCTGCCTGATTTTGTTATGTTTCAAGGTTACAATTTGAAATACATTTTGAAGTACCTCAAAATTGGCCCCCAAACAGTCCTTCCAAAGAATAAAAAAGTCGAGTTATATTCTTTAAGACAAAGTTAGGATACTGATAATTGAAGGTAAAAATTTGAAGGTAACTTCTCATTAACATATAAAATATCCATAAGAAGATTGCAGACATCTGCCAGACATGCCGGGAAGCACACATCGACGAGCCATTGCGCAGCGGCTGAAGCGTGTCGTCATCGGTCTATGGGGTAACCTATTTTCCCAGCGTGTCGGCGTGGTGCCGCTGAATGACGCCATAGTTAGTGGAGTTTGCGATTTCGCGTCGTTGTCGTTTTCCGTAATCGGTTTGGCTCACAACGAACTCGTGCAATTGACCCATGTCTACGCAAAAAGCCACGTTTTCTATTGTCAAACGTCGTACTTGGAATGTCAGGGCACCTGTCTGTGATGCAATCGCCTGCAGCGTTATGACAACGATCAAAAAAGGACTGCCGCAGCTTGGTTCACCAGAGCCAAAGAAAGCTCAATAGCTCGGTCGGCTGGTTTGGCGTTTTTTCGGGGCCATTGACGAAAGCCAAAGACGCACCTGGCCGATTAGAGCGTCCTACACACAAACATGTTTGCTGCTGGTTGTCCGGGTCTGCATTGGAAGATATATTAGAGCGACTGCTCTCCTGCGCTATATCTGTTAAGGTCATTCATGGCGTCGCGAATGACCTTCAGCCGCAAGCGTGCAAGCTGCGTGTTTCATTTTTGGGAGCAGCTTTAATTGCCTGCTCCTGTGTTTTTGCGGCGTCCATCGTTGTCTTCCATCCTTCAAGGCTCATTGTAACCCAAAGAACAAGGAGTAGGCCAAAGATAGAGAGAGGAGGAAAGTAGAAATAAGAACTATGGATAAGGGGTGAGAAAAGGGCAGCATGAGAAGGGTGCCGCGCGAGTCGTGCTTCGCGGCGGCGACCCGCTACGAGATAACGCCATACTAGCGCACGAATTCGTGCCTTCGCCGATGACGCGATCGCATCCTGAGACGAAGGAACTGCTTTGTCTGGCGCTCAGTGAAGCTAAACGAGCTGCTCAAACAGAGGTGCGCACCACCGAAGCAGGAGCTATGCGCCGTCGTCGAGAGGACTCTGCAGTTGGCGCCGCCTACGAAAAGGCTTGCCGTTGCCGCCCATGCATATGTCTGTCTGAAATTCTTCGCCTCAGCATATTACGTAAGGTCGAGACAGCTAAACAGCTGCGTTAAAATTTGGCATGGGGGGTATCGCAATCGTAAGCCATTTTTTGTATCGCTTCTCTAGCTGGAAGTCCCGTCGATGTGGTACCACGCGACTAGGCGAGGGCGAAATGGCTGCTTCGCCTGCTCTTGATCGCTCAGTGCCGGCTGGGCCATCTTTACATGCGCTTCAGCACAAGCGACCATGTGAAAAGGCGGAGGTTTAACGGCTGCTTCGCCAGCGCGTGGTGTCTCACTTTCGCCACAGATGGCGCGTCGGCTGGGTTCGCGGCGTGTGCCCTTCAGCGCGAGAAAAAGGATGAATCCAATCATCCAGAGGATATGGCTACAAGGCAGACCTCAAATTCTAAAGCCAAGGCAAAATTTCACGAAAGACTGAGCATAGCCTGATTTCACTCGTGTAACCAGGTTCAGAACTAAACTGAGCCATTTTTTTAGCCTGGACATTCAAGCCCTTAGAGTGGAAGCGTCGTTTGCAGGTTAAACTAACTAGAGACTGCTGCTTTCCACGCATTCGTTCAGAGCAGCGCACCCGCCGCGCTGGCTCAGTGGCTGAGGCGTTGCGCTGCTGAGCATGAGGTGGCGGGTTCGATTCACGGCCGCGGCCGCTTTTCTGATGGAGGCGAAAAGCAAAAACGCCCGTGTGTACGAGATTTCGGCGCACGTTAAAAATCCCCAAGTGGTCAAAATTCATCTGGAGCCCTCCACTAGGGCGCGCCTCATCGCCTGCGTTGCGTCGGCGCGTTAAACTCTGCAATCAATCAAATCATTATCCTATTTGTCGTCGTCGCCGTCATCGTCATTGCCGTCGTAATCATCAAGAGCCGATTCACTGAGTGCAGGACGAAAGCCTCTTTCAAAAATTTTCAGCCCCCCTTATGACCGACCGAAACACGGCACAGAAAATATGTATGACTGTTAAAACATGCAAATAGCGAGACTCTAATTAAATTTTACGCTGCGCAGAATAAGAATAAGGGTCCTCAGGAATGTGAGACAGACACGGAACCCCTCGACCACAGCACCTCGGCGATTTTAGCAGACCAAAGGGACACTTCGTAAATGCGTTTTACCTTTCGTCTTGGACACATGTGTTGGAGACATATACTTCGCACTGCACGAGAAGGATGAGCACGGTAATTCCGCAAGGCACAAATATGGGACAGAGAGAGAACAACTTTATTAGGAGCATCGGTAAGCAGATTGTTTGGAAGTGGTTCCCTATTCATGGACGTCGGGATCACGGCGGCCCTCTGGACGAGGTTGAGCTGGCCCGGTTAGGAGGGACAGTGTCTCCCAATGCTCTTTGAGGGGGGGGGGGGGGGGGCATGGAATAGCACCAAAGCAGCATGTACCCACTAACAGCGTGCACGTAGAAATAACAAACGCATGCCCAAGTAAACAAGATGGGATGAAAACATCGCAAAGACAAAATGACGACGATGATGATGATAATGACGAGAGGACACACGCGCGCTGCCGGACACTAGCCGCTGAAGTCACCACGCTACTACAGTGCATAGAATGAACACGCTGCAAAGTGTCCACTTATCTGCTAGCTTTGCAGCAAATTTCGTCGAAAGACGACATTCTTTTGCTACCCCTGCCACACAACTGCCTCTTCCCTCTCCCCGTCCTCCTTCACGCTCTTTCCCCCTGGTCTCGTTTCTCCTAGGGTAAACGCAACCAACGTTTGCTGTTTGCTGTACTGTGTTCAGTTTTCCTACCATGATGATAATGATAATTAGTGGCCCTCTCCTTGAATCGGGACGTGGGTTCTCAGCAAGCGACTAGCTGTTTTATTCCTTTGATTGCTAATGGCATCCCCTATGTAACAAGCTAATGACGTGTCATCTTACCAAAGAAACTAATATATCTATGTTTTATATTCCTCGTTTAATTCCAGCGCTGCTCTTAAGGCAGGCTCAAAATACGTTTTCCTCAGCGGAGGTAGCTTGTCCCAGGATATTCCCCCCTTCACTTTTCGCCCATCAGCATTCTAATCTTCTTTTAGTCATCTCGACAGCCTTTACGTTAACTCCCTTTGGGCTACTCTAAAATCCTAGGACTTCTAGCAGCCGAATATTTCCCTGAGGTAGATTTGGATGGGTATACTCACGTTCCATCACTATGTTCCGCATAGTCTCTGTTTCTTTTCCGCAGACCACGCATACCCCATCATGTTGTGCACACTTCCCCAGAAAGCTCTTAGTTCTCAAGCATCCTGCTCTAGCCTCAAAAAGCAAAGCCCTACCCTTGCTATTATCGTAGCAATTTCCCTTTTTTCTGTGCAATTTCTCGCCCCGGTACATCTCTGGCGACGTTTAAGCTTCCATTTTTCATCTCCATTTATTTTTTTCTATCTGCCTTGCCTCTTTTTTGGTTACCTTGGCTGTCATGGATTCTCCACTGTTCTTTCGGTATTTCGTCAGTAACCTTCTAGCCTTCGTTAGCCACTGCGTGTCCACGCTCCTTGTGTGTAGGTACCTCAACACTTTAGCTGTCCACCTTAGTTGATACATTGCTCTCAACCTCCCTTGAAAATATATTTTACTCTGAACTTCTCGAACTTCGAACAACGCGCAGCCCATACCTTCCTGCACTGCTTCGTTAGTTGTTTTACCTGGCGCCCCTCAGGGCAAACGGCCTACCGTTTCTGGTTCCCTTCAAGGCGAGATAGATCGTCTGATTTTATGCAGAGTACTGCATTCGCAAATGTGAGGCCCGGAACCATTCCTCCTTTCCACATTCCTCTCTCTACTTCATATTTGTTTTAACACTGCAGAGCTCTATGCTTTATGATAGTTGCGTTTCTCTTTCCTTTGTTCATAGTTGTTCATCGTGAGTTCTTGAGTAGTTGCCGTGTTCGGTTACCCACACTCCCAAATATTTGTATTCCTTGACTCCGGGTAATTCGCCATTCTCGATTGACACCGCGTCAGCGTTAGTGTCACTGAAAACCATTGTTTGCGATTTTTCAGTGCTAAAATTTATTCCGAGGTGTGCGGCTTCCTGGCCACTAATAATCATGAGCCCTTGTATATCGGTCTGGTTATCAGCTAAATGAATAATGCTTTCTGCGTAAAGCATTCCCAGAATGCGCTATTGTACCACTTTGCCTTGACACTTATGCGTAAGGTTGGGCCCTAATGACTTTTTTCCAGTTGTTTTCTAACCCTACCATGTAAAGCACCAACAGTATTGGGCTCAAAACGCATCCCTGTTTCAGTCCTCGATGGGTGGACAACTGCTGTGCGCATTTCTGCCCTTCCCATGGGAGATGTACTCAATTATTTTTATAGATTGCTATAAGTAAGGGTTTTAACTCGTCATCTCAGCCCCGTAGTTTCAGCACCCTCCACAGCAGTTCTCTTTTTACGTTTCCATATGCCCCTGTAAGGTACACGAACGTAACCCATAATGGTCTATTCTAAGCTTTCGCAATTTCAATGTACCGCGCCTGTCTTGTTTAAATCTTTTCTGCTGTTCCCTAAGGATTTCATTTTCTTCCATCTATGCTTGAATGTCCTATATTATCGCCTGCAATACGAATATATGCACCACTGACGTTACTGCGAGTGGTCTGTATGAATCAATGCCGTCTCTGTTGCCTCTGCCTTTAGATACTAAATTCCCCCTACGTTTTCGACAATCCCCCGGTATTTGCTTGGCTTGTATGGCCTTATCTACTGCTCTCACAAACGATGCCTTACTTTTTGGTCCCAGCAGGTTTATAAGCTGCATTAGTATTCCGTCCGGGCCCACTGCTATTTTGTGGAAAACCTATTGCTCAGCTTTTTTCCAATCAAGGTTGCCCAAATGTATTTCCCTTTCCGCAGTCTTTTGTGGTGCTGTTGTTATCGGCGTATTTCCTTCCTCTATTTCTCGAAACTCCTCACTGATCACTCGATGAATAAATGTTTCCCCTCCTACTCAATCAAGAAGTCTTGATGGATATCGTTTTTTTGAGATAAGTGATTTTACATGGTTCAAAAACTTTTCTTGATAGTTGCTAGCACCATTTTCTGCACTTCAAGTTTTTCCTCCGGGCAGCTATCCCATTTTCCTTCACTAGCTCCGGTTCCACACCAGCTCTTCTTGCCTCTCTATGTTCCCTCGACGTCTTTTCCGCTGGTCAATAGCCTTTTTTATTTCCTGATTCCATCAGCTTCTGGGCTTTCTCTTCCCTTTCCGTCGGTTTTATTGCTTGGCCTCATCCATCTTATGCTTTGGGTCACTGCTGGCCGGCCACCTGCTGGGATCTTTTGTCATTGTTGGTGTCAGGGTGGGTTTACCTTTTGCGATTACGTTTTGTATGTTTGGTTAAAACTGTTTTTAACGCGTTTTTTTTATTAGTTATCGCAAAAATCACACATCGCATATTTTTTAGATCCGGGATATTAGACGGGATATTAGGGATTTTAGACGGGATATTAGATCCGTTTTCAGGCTGTCATTTCCCAACAGGTAGCACTGATTAAACGATAACGCTGGCTGAGCGATCGTCCAGGACGTTACTGATAATTTGTTGCGCGGTAGCACTCACACCTTTAAGACGCTCCCTATAAACGGCAAGTTCGGGTTGGTAAATTCAGTAGCCTCGTTGTTTCTCTTCTGAGGTCCGGAGTAATCCGGCTTCTCCACATCGTGTGATCACTTAGATCGCACCCGGCCGAGCATCTCGACATTTGGTAAAATATTTGCAGGGCACGTTGAAATGAAACCATCTTTTTTTTGACAAATAAATTTACTTCATGTCAATTTTTTTTCGTTTGTCAAGTGGATTTCTGCATGTAAAGTTCTTATTTCTTGTTTTCAAAAATTATAATTATTTTAATGTTGTTGCTTTCAATAAAACCAACCGGCATGTCGCTTCCACCATTTCGAGCGCCCCTTCGAAGTTCTTCAACCACGCGCTTGCCTATTATGCTGTTTCACTATTTTTACAAGGGAGTAACCCCCTCGCGATTGAGTAAAAATAAAAAATATTGAATTTATTTATTGGCAAAGCAGTGCACCCCATAAAGATGCGTACAGTTTCATCGTCACAATTGCGCGTTGGTGCTTACACCTGCATCACTTGTTACTTGCGTTATTGTTTAGCCTCAGTTTAGCCACGGGATGTCCGCGATGGGAGAGAAGATTCCCGGTAGTGAGACCTCTCTTATGACTTCGCACAACTCATAAAAACCCCATTTAATTATTGATATTTTTTCTTTAAGAGCCACTAAGATTCCTTTACTCTACAGTGCTATGTTATAAACGTTGCACTACTTAATTTCAAGTGGCGGCCTGTCCGGACACAGCTATTGTGAGCACCTTCAGCTGTAAAGCTGTTCTGCTCGCCACTTTCTGGACATGCTCTACACCCGCTGGGTACTGAAGGACAAATGTTTGGGAGTTTGATCGTTTTGGAGGTTTTTGTCTAAATACTGCATGTTTGTGTTTGTGTTAAAGTCCTCAATGCATTTGTACTGGAATCTCAGATCCTTAGATTGCTTGCCAAATTACATGCATCTTGAAAAAAAAAACTTGTATCCGCGAGTTGCTAAACAAACTTTATGCTTCGAGACAAAAGAGGAGCGGCCTAACTGGGCAGGCTAACTTCGTATTGATTAACCATGCTCTAGAAATATGGAAGACCGGAGCAAAGAGTAGGTTTGCATGGGAGCGGTCGTGAAGGAAACCTCCCACTAGCAAGGCTACAGCCACCCCAATTGAGAACCCTGCGCACGCCTATGCTCATTGGCACATCGAATATTCTGCAACTGGTACTTTATGTCACAGCCTCCTTTTGGCATTGCACACTTTGGTTATGCAATTCTTTCTCTCTCTCTCTCTCTCTCTCTCTCTCTCTCTCTCTCTCTATATATATATATATATATATATATATATATATATATATATATATATATATATATATATATATATATATATATATACCGATACATGGCCAAGAGAGAAAGGCAGTGACGCATGGAAATAGTTCACCCAGGTTCGTTGCAGTTTTTCAAGCTATCAACTGTTCTAGTGGACTCACTCGCTATAAGTATGCTGAAATCATATCGCTAGTCTTATCCTCAGGTGCGATAGCATTAGTGTGCCTCAACATGGCTCACAAAAACGCCATAGAAATATTTTAGTGTACATCAACGTTTCGGACTTTTATTATTCAAAGTGAACCGCATACCCATCTTCGTACAAGTCCCCTGACAAAGTTATTGCTAGCGTTCGTACGTCTGAACATTTTCGCACACTCATCCTTCTTGCTTAGGATATAATTGCAGAAACGCTTTCGAATGAAATTGACTTATTCGTGACTACAGTAATATTTTTGCAGACCAGGATCAACGTGACCATTTTTTGACTAATGAACTCATACTTCTAGCGAACTAAGTACTTCTTGATTAATTTCTTTTTGTCGTTAGGATTCTCGTCACTTTGCAACGTTGGAATAATATTTCGCTTGTATGAGTTGACTTGTGATTATTTTTCTCTATGTTATGTAACTCCCCTTCCGATGCTTTCAGAGATATTCTTACTGAAAAATATATCGTTTGCATATTGCGAAAGCACCCGTCATGTTGGGTGTCCTTTTTTCCGCCGGGTGTCCGCCCTGAGCTGCGCTTGAAATGCTCTATTTCCCAATTCCGTTTTTACAGTTTCAGCATTCTGGGAGGCTCACATTGTTCAGCTGCGCGGTCAACGCTTCTTGCCTTTTTGAGTAGCGCAGTTAGTCGGACGCTGTGAAAGAGTGGTCTATCACTGGCTGCCGCGCTAGCGCATTTCCATTGTACTTTTGTGGCTACCATTTTGCGTTCACGCTGTCCACTGAGGTGGGTCTCGTTTAATTTTTACTGCTGCATAAGTGTTTTTTTTTTCACGTTTACCATCGTATAATTACATCCTTTTTGTACTTAATAGCCTGCTGCAGCTGTCCTCTTCAGTGTTATATAAAATACGCAGAAAATAAAGTTTTTGTAGAATGTATGCTCTGTTAAGGCATCTTGAGTGAAAATTCACTCACCCCCTCAACTTCACGCTTACGACACTCCACTTTACCGCAACCACATGCAGCGCCACGTCGGAGCTCACTATTCCATATACATCTGAGGGTCCTAAGTTGTAATATGGCGTAACCCTAACGGCTCAAAAATTGCAGCTGCCCTGCGTTGGTACGATAAGACACCAGAGTTGGCCTTGTACTGGCTAAGTTTCTTTGTGTGTATGTTAATACCTAGGCAGGTAGTACTATAACAAACTCACACGTAACATTCGGTGATACAGCGGTTTCAAATAGGGCAGCATTTTAAAAATGTTTTGAACAGCTTACGTTCGAACCCAGTACTGGGTAATTTTAACCTAACTCTACGAAGAAGAATTGCGCTAATTTTTTTGTGTGTGTCTAGACCAGATTGCATGATTTTGTTCCCAATAAAAAAGACGAACGCCACCGGTTCTGGTCGGAAGAGCTACACGTAAAAACACCCGACAAGCGATAGTAAGGTTGTACAGCCCTTGTGATGTCTTTTTACGGGTCACTGTACCGTCTATCCTTTCCGCTGCTTGTCTTTTTCGTTATTAACAGTATCCAACTATCCCGGCTTTCTGCTTGCAATTTTATTTATGCGTTGTACTTCCTAATGGGCACGTTTTAAACCACGTTGGACTGCCGCACATAAATGGGGTACTAAAGAGCCGTTTTAAGGCATGGACATCACTCACGGCTAACTTCCCTCTGCTGATGAGAAGCGCGGGGTCTCCTAATCGGCCTGACGGAAAAGCGCATTCGAGAGCTGTTGGCAAAATGCGTGGCCTTAATATGTCGACACAATTGCGTCTGCCGCGAAGAGGTCATCATGGCGATTAAAAAGGGTACTTGCTACTTCATAGTTTGATGATGATGATATTATGACTGCTGATATGGCACCTGCAGCGTATCTACACAGCAGCGCATACACGTAAACGAGTGAAGACGACTTTAACAATGCCTGGCGCAAAGCTGTTTTCGAAACGGTGGTTTTTTCACTTTTGATGTTGGAGAGAAGCCTACCCGTAAAGAAACTGACTTCTTGCATGGTTTACGACCGACATCATAAATTTAGCAATACTAAACTTAGCAGCCCAAAATTCGCCGCAACTACTCTAGGTGTGATAACTCAGCGACATGAGTCAGCGGGAAACGTTCCTGTAGTATTCTTACAAGAGAAGAGAAAAATTTGGTTCCGTTAGTTTTTTTTTTTTGTACCGAGACTGGTGACACCATTGACGTTGGCCGCGTACAGTAGTTCTTGTTTAAGTGCGATGGATCTGAGAAATTGTCCCCGTACCATGCATTCCCGACCAGGGGGAAAAAAAAGATGAAGTGAGAAAAAGTAAACCACAAACAAAACAAAAAATCCAATGGCAAAAAATTTGCACTAACTAAAATACAAAGAAATCGGGATGACGTTGTACACCACTCGACTTTCTGATTGTTTTGCGCAGTTTTCCTCTTTGCAATTGCGATATCAATTTCTTCGCTACAAACAATTAACTGCAGTCATGATTTGTTCACAGGCAGATTTTTTGTGTCTTTCCCCCCCCCCCCTCCTCTGCGGGGTGTCGGAACATATCGGTGAAGGGGCAGCATCTCTCGACCCCCTAAGTACGCCAATGATACCGAGTGTACATAATTACAATGCCGCGTGCGAAATTCACTCAAATATACATTTACAGCGCACATATACATACTATGCATCGATTCAGAAATGCAGGAAACGGCACATTCCCGCCTCCTCGTTGCAAAAACTGTCGGTGAAAATGAATAAAGGACCTCTTGGTGTCAGTGTACAAAGTTATTCAAGAAAGCAAGTTGTGGCCTTCAGTTAGCCTCCTACTGTACAAAAGGGGTTACAAATGAGGTTCGCCTAACGTGTTTAATAACTGGGTGGTCTCAAAATGCCGCTATTGAAAGCCATAATGTGTAGGGGAAGGCGAAACATACCGAATTTTGGTTTTGCGTAGAGGATCGTCTTTATCTTGTAAACCTAAATTGGGCTGTGTGTTTACGGACATGCTGTTATTGTTTGTTTTTGCAAATTTTATACTTAACGAACTATTTGAAGCTTATAGAGCTCATTTATGGGCGCAATCGATAATAACAAAAAATGGGGACTCGGGGGCAAGCGGCATTGGCCACAATGGGAACTACGTTTTGTGTAATAATTTCTGTTTTGTGGGGTTGCAATACGCATAAATTACCCACATCTAGTGACCGTACGAAATGTTAGAGATAAATGACGCTTGTTTTGAAAGATATTTGCCACAATGTGAACTACGTTTTGTGTAATACAGTCCAACCCGGTTATAGCGAACTGTAATATGCGCCGCGATTAGTTCGACATATCCAATAATTCGATATAGTCGAACCCGTCTATAACAAATTTTTTGTTATGAGTTCGCAATACGCAACCCCCCCCCCCCCACCCCCTGCCATTCCCACATAACGAAACGAACACATAATGTATGCTATTACCTTACACAAAACAATCCTATTATTGCATGCAATAGGGCTACTTTCCGCCTTCACTGCATACTTGGCAAGAAAGGGGGATTTTTGTTTTTACTTTCGTTTTGGCGGCCCCAAATAGCACCGCATTGTCTCGCGAGACATCGTTTGCTACAGCTCAAGTACGTGACCTTCAATATCGAAGCAATATTGGCGGAGAACAGCGGCTGGCAAAAGCGCTTCATAGCATCGTACAGCTTTACGTTGTGGCATCCTCAGTCTTTTCAGTTCTTTCAGCAGAACCAGCTGCCATGAAATCGGTCACTGTGTGTGCGCTCGAGGGGCTCACATTGATGGAAACATCGTCAACACTCAGGAAATCCTGTGAGGGCACTCCTTTTGGCACAGGATCTCGTACGTTGGCGAGCTCTTCCAGCAGTTCACTGATGATGCCGTCTTGGTCCGGACTCGCTGGTTGGATGGGCTCCGACGCGAATCCCGTGCGTCGGAAACAATTACGGAAGGTGTCGGGCGTCACGTTGGTCTATGCGAGGCTCAACATCTCAACAGTACTTCAATCGCCGCTCCGAGACAACGCATTTCGGTTTCAATTGCAGGCGCACCGAGTTCGATATATGCGATGTGAACTTCGTTGTATAGGTAATATGCTTCGCATTCATTTTCGTAAAAAAATTGCTTTTGTTCAATATATAACATAATTCGCTCTATCCGGGTTCATTATAATCGGGTTTGACTGTGATTGAAGTTTTGTTGGCTAGCAATATGCAGAGATTCCTCACATCTAGTGCCCATACGAAATGTTGGAGTTTAATGACGTTTGTTTCCAAAGATATAGGCCACAATGTGAACTACGTTTTGTGTAATAATTGCAGTTTTGTGGGGTTGCAATAGGCATACATTCCCCACATCTAGTGGCTATACAAAATGTTGGAGATTAATGATGTTAGTTTGAGAGATATTTGCCACAATGTGAACTACGTTTTGTGTAATAATTTCAGTTTTGCCGGGTTGCAATAGGCATAGATTCCCCACATGTAGTGTCCGAACGAAATGGTGGAGATGAATGACGTTTGTTTCGAAAGATATTCCCCTACGGCGTAAGAGCAAGTCTTCTTAGGTACAGCATTGCACCCGATTCCCGCGCAAATGTGAGAAGAGACCCAGGCTGGGGCCCCCATATAGAACGCTTAATATCTGGGGGTCTCTCGGGATGGAGCCTCCTGCCTCGAAAAAGTTTTAGAGTGCGTGTTTAATAACCCTTTCAGACGTTATGTACACAGCTGTGTACATTTCAACCCTGCGCTTTTTTTGTAAAAAGAAATACCAAACCTGAAAGTTTTCGCTATTAAGTATAATTTTGTATCGTTCGGCTAACAATAAAGATTTTAGGGCCATCTGGCGGCTAGTATGATTACTCCGACCGTAAACAAACAAAATGCTGACGCACGCGACGGCTTCAGCGGCAGAGCGTTTTCAACTCTTTCTCCTGGTTTTCTCAAGACTTGCGGCCCTAAAAAAATATCGGAACAATGTATATACGTATGCGGAAATATTCAGCGCTACTTGACGCTCCTGACCTCTGTGACGCTATGTAAACAGTTCGGTTCACGACCGTAAAGAAAAGCGAAGATCATGTTGGTGTCAGTAACATGTCAATTTGTCTAATTGGTGAGATACACAGCAAAGAAATAACAAAAACAATTTGTAGGGGGTAATAGCGAGCGGCATCTGAAAGGAATAAGCGCTAGGCTGTCCCACAACATGTGTTTAATGTCTGCTTGTAACACGCGGAGCGTCAGAAATGAGCGTTATAAATGGCGTTTTCGACTGCTTGTCGTAGTGAAAAACGAAACTTACATAACGCCTTTTAAGTGCGGTACTGTTGCAGCTGGCCTAATTTGTGGCGCATTGCACGTTAAAAATACCAAGAAAACGCCGAGTACTTGTGAGCGCGTGCCTCGCGGTGACCGGCGAGCGTGCTGGGCTCCCGCAAGGGCTTTAGAAAAAAAAAAACTGGCAAAAAACCTGATGGGCCCCTCGCGTTACCTAGCAACCAACAACGCCACAGCTTCCGCAACACCTGCTACACAGAACCTCGACCCGACTCAGAAACGCCGTGCATCCGTCGTGCACGTACGCGCTGCCGCTGCGCCCCAGCTATCGTCAAGCGCTACCGCGCATGTAATGCTTGGCATAAGGAACATGACGGTATTGATGCACATGACGATGACCGCTACTTGCACAGTGCAAAGCGACGACGGAAGATGTAAATAAACAATTTAAAACTTGTAAAAACGCGTAGAAAGGAATTCTGTCGCTTCGCTACGGCTCAAGCCTTGCGTGACTTTGTGCAAGCTTCGCCAGTTTTTTTTCGGAGCAGTTTCCTTATTATTTTTTTCAACATGCAAATCCCACAAAATATTCCTTGAAATACCATACATACTGTTTTTACGGGTTGAACAAATTCCATGACATCTGTACAAAAAAAGGTTGGGTGAGGAGCGAAGTACTTTATTTTAGGTCTCGAAATAATAGCCTTTGTCTCATTAAAAATAGTTTTTTAAAGAACCACCCATGCTCCAAAAACACACTCGCGAAAGCGGTCGTTGGCATTTTGCCGTTAGTTTTGGAATTGCTCAACCACAGAACGCGAAGGTTAGATTGTCGACATTTATCACAAATGCAAACCTACCGCTTATCTTAAAAATGTCGCTAATACTCAGGTTAAATAGCAAAGGGCTTAAAATACTGTTTTGAAGAAGGTTTTTATTAAGAGGTTTTGTATTTGAGTGGTAGCCATTAATTATTTCCTGACGTTGCCGGAGTTCTAAATAATGGTTTTAAAACTTTCAAGAAGCATCCCGAAAGCCATACTCCTGAAGTTTAGATATTCTTTCAGTCTTAGACTTTTAAATATATGCAAAAATTCCGAGAGTACAATGCCAGTTATTAAAAACCGTCGTCGTCGTCCTCGTCTTCGTCATCATAATCAGGGGTTGTCATCAGTCCCCCCCCCCCCTCCTCCTCCCCTAACATTAAAAACACTTCTCTAGCCTCCACCTGGGCACAAGGTCCGTATGATTCTTTTTGTGTTTACACTTTATAAGTACGAAAACAGCTCGCACGGAGGTTCGGTTACCTGCGGTAGCCGTCAGTGTTCGTACGCAATGGATTGCTAGGGCCGTTCAAAAGAACGCAAAACTTGGTTGTAGGGGTGAAGCCCTAAGGGGATCGGGCTGTCGGCGTCTGCTGTCGCCGTCGTCGTGTCATGTAGTCACAGCACTAAAACACCGGGACACTCCTTTTTCGACGCCTCCAGCTAGAATGCGTCGTGGTTCAAAGACAGGAGACTTTTACCGCAAAGCTGTATCCCCCTTCCCCCAAACTGTTTCATCTTTGTGGGAGAAAACGCCAAGGCGCCAAGAATACACTTATACACTTCATGCTTCGCACCCCCCTCCCCCCCCCCCACCGTCTTGGTTTCACATTACTGGAGATGACCTGTTTTTTTTTTTTTTTTACACACGACAGGTCAAAGGTGTAACGGACTGACCGAACCCGTGCTTTTTTTCAAGAACGATGTGCACTGCACAGTATACGGAACAGGGTAAATTCTTTATAACCAAATATGGCTATGAGTAGTGGAAGAAGGTGGAATATTTTATTCTTTTGTTGTTTTCTCCCGTTTGTTTTCGTCAATAATGAAAATTTATGCCGTTATAGCGATGAAGTTCGTTTACTTTGCTAATTAGGTGTTTTTTATTCGAATGTGTAAAGCGTACTGCAGGGTAGCGTTTACGCTATTTTTCATTCCTATTTGAAACGTTCCTTTGGAGAGTTTCTTGTATAGTCATTTTTTTTGGGGGGGGGGGGGGGGTGTATACGATGCCTGTTTTCGATTTTTTGGGATCATGTTTCGAAATTTCGTTTTTAAATTTTGTTCATTTTCTGAATTTCATTTCCTGTCCGCCCAATTTTCTCCAGTTAGGATAATATAGCGATTTAAGGGGTTACTTCCACCAAACCTGCATCTTTATAGACATTCATATTTCTAGAACGCCCCTTTCGCCATTTTCACATTTATTTGTATTTTGAACGTTCTTTTCCAGACATTTTTCTTTTATTCTTCGGTTTTGGGGGGAGATGTATAAGAGGCATATTTTTAATTGGTCAGACCGTTCTCTTTCTTTTTCAGTTTTTCCTATTTTTTGGGGTTTTCCGAAATTCTGTCCGACCAAAGTGTCTCCATTTCAGCTATTGTAACGATTAAAGGTGTCACTTTCACCAAATCTGCATTTTTGTGGAACGGCAGGGCGGTACACAGTTCGGGCTTCTCGCTATTTTTTATTCGCAGTTTGAAAGTCTTTTTTCTGGACTTTTTTTTGTTCGTCGGTATTGGGGGAAGATGTATAAGGTGCATGTTTGCAATTTTGTCATCTCACTTTTTGAAATTGTATTTTTTTTTTCTGTGCGATTTTTAGGTTTTTCAGTATTCTATCCGACCAATTAGGTCAATTACGATATTATAACGGTTAAAGGTGTTAATTCCGCCAAATGAGCATTTTTGGGGAAATGCACGGCGTTACATGGTTCAGGCTGTGGGAATACTCGGCAACGAACGCTACGCATGAAAATACTTTGAAGCCTCAAACAATCACAGTAAGGTATTTGCGCTAATGAGAGAGAGAGAGAGAGAGAAATAGTAAAGGAAAGGCAGGAATGTTAACCAGGCTACGGCCTAGTATGCTATCCTGCACGGGGGAAAGGGGAACAATGAGGAAAAAGAGGAAAATAGAAAAAGAAGGGGAAAGGTACGGACAGAGCGTGGAGTGGTGTCCCCAGCGGTAGGACGCTAATGATGACAGCGCATGCGAAGCTGTCATCTCCGAACTTCTCTCTTTTGGTAGTCTTGCGGTCGTAGCGCACTCTGCTGTCGTGTTTTTAATGATCCCGCTGAAGATCTTCCGCACCTACGCAGCGTGAAAAACTTCAGTGATCATGACAGCTTTGTTCGTTATACCAAGGAAGCCTTCCGATACGAACCCTTGCCTAAGGTGTTGAATCCTCGCTGGCGGCAACGAAGCAGGTACGATGGCGAGGGAGGAATGATGAGCTGTGTGGGTACGCGCCCGTGCTTGTACGCCTGTCGTGGTTTACAATCCTTCTTGCATGGCCGTGGCCGATGGACAAACTATTTTGCAGCGGAGCTGTCTGTGGATAGGGCAAATTGCCTGCGTGTTTGCTAGATGGAAATATCCAAGGTATGGATTGCACACGCAAAAAAAAAAAAAATTCATCGCGAGGGGCGCCAAACCACAAAAAAAAAAAAAAAGTTATTTCTTTTGCAGTGCGCAGCCAGAAGTGGCGAAGACCGGAGATGCCGAGCGGAACGCGTTCCGCTCCCAGCTAGCAGACGACGCTCGCTTTCCTAGCGCAACTCGCAACCGCAGCGCCGCGGTGGCGAGAGTCGCGGCCGACCGCCTTCTCTCCACGGCCGCGGCGGGGAGATACGGAACTGAAACTAGAGTCAGGACTCTGCTAGAGTTTTAGCTCACCGTTTCTGACGGTCCGCTCCGCTCCGATAGCAAGCGGGATCGCCATTGCGCATGCGTGGCGCGCTAGCGCGCTACCGGAGATACCGGAGCGTGGCCCCGCGGGGCCTCTTAGCGGACCGTCGCGGCAGCTTACGCTACCGTGCGGAATTTTAACATGGCTGCCCCCGCGATGTGAACGCGCTACAGCGAACTTCGTTTCTTCATTTGAAACACGAGCGACGAAGCCACGAAAGCGCTTCCGAATAGGCGATGGTGCCACACACCTCAAAGATCTTTAGAACGGAAGCAAAAAACGTCGACCGAAGCGCGGAGCTGCTTCTATGCAGCGCCGAGAAATGCAGCCTTGGCTTGGCTATTCCAAGGTTTATCGGCTTCTTTATTGTAATTTAATAAAAATCATACTATGTCAGCGACTACATTATAAAAAAAAAGTTAAATGAGGCCAAGAAACACGGTATTTTGCTTTGTTTGGGCGACCAAATACCAATTCTTATGTTTCCTTCAGGATGAACTTTTGGTTTACAAGCGCGCGCGAAACGGCCAGTCACGCGAATCATTCCCGGTCGAGGGAGATACGGTTATCGCTTAGTAAAAGCCTTTCGGCTGCTGACGCTTCGGTTGTGCTGAGCGGGACGTCGGGAGCATAGCGGAGCGTCAAAAACGGTCAGCTAAAACTCTCTATTAAAGCGTGGCAAACTGGTCGCATGGCGACGCAGTGAAACATCCCCCTCGCGATGGGCACGATCAAATGCAGAGCATTTCCGGGGGCGCACGACGTTAAGTAGTTTGCGTTACGTTAATGTTGTTGCATTTGTGGCAACTGCTGACGAGAAAGCGCTCGTCAGCAGTAAAATTGGCAGCCTCAGCGCACGTTGAGTCCGAGAGAGGGGAGAGAGTGTCCTTGAAACGTGCCTGGGCGCGCTATCGAATGTTGATCGCGCCGATATCGAAACGTCTGAGCCGGGCTTGTCGAGGCGAGCGATGCGGACAACTGCGGACGTCAAGAACGGGTGACATCGTGAGTTAAAGAAATGCTGTCATTTAAAACGGGGGTCTCTCGCGGTAAAACACGCCATGGCCACGCGTATGCGATCTAGGTGGCGGGCCACAGGGCTAATGAGCCCACTCGCACAGCGGATCGCGCGTGGCTGCAAGGAACGACGACGAGAGCAGCGGCGGGAATGCGATCGTCACCGCCGCTTCGATGGCACGGCGGTGAGAGAACGAGAACGCGCCCGTGCCGCCGAATTTAATCGTCACGGTTTCGCCGATCCGACGGTTCGTGAGCAGAACGGGGGGACGGCGCGGAGCGCAAGACACGGCAGCGAGACGGCGGTGCCGCTTCGGTTAAAAAAAAACATCACCGAACATGTGGTCTAAATGTAGCAGTACGGTACTACCCTATTGTCGACAATAAAGCTTGGCTTGTCAACTACCTTCACCGAGTGGAATGACCGATGAATTGTTTTGTCTGCCTATCTCTCCGTGATCAGCGTAGCCAGCTCGCACTCCTGACATACAGCTTTTCGCCACGCTCGTCAGGTGGCGCCACATCGCAATGTATAAGGCAGACTGTCTGTCAGACGCCGCTGAACAATGAAACACAGCCATCTGTGTTGCGACACCGCGCCAAATGCCTTACACGAAAACTACAATATGAAGGTGCACTTTTAGCTTTTGCAGCTAACCTCGAGGGAGTCGAGGAAGACACCGATTACCTTTACAATAAAGTTTTTTGGGTGTTGACAGCCCATGTCTTCGGCGATGACTGGGACAATTATAATGGGAAGCATCTAGGTTTTAAGCTTGCTTTTTGCGTCAACTGGCGCGAATAGAATAGGGACGATTGTTCTGTGGCCACCGTCAGCCCAATCATCGTGCAAGTGAGTTTCACTGTGATCTTTTGGTGACACGGCTGAAACATGAACACTTAAAATAAAAAACAGATGTACATTATGGCACTACCACAAGTCAATAGTGTGAAAGCCTTTTGTGCCACATCAGGTGGAAGACAGGACATTTTGAGAAGCGGATAGTGGTAAAAACCTGTGCATCATTACCGAACAAAAGAAAAACCATGCCAGCAAGAAGTATCAAATCCAAAGGCATGCAGTGACCGGCAAGACTCTTAACCACTACTCAAAGCAAGCTCCACGAGTAGCAGAAATTTCCGGCTACTTGAAATAAGGAAGAAATGGTGCGAGAGAAGATAATGTTTTTTCAGTACTCTTAAGGGGGAATGGATAGTGAACGTTGGTATCCAGCTACGTCTGCGGCTAACTTCGCTTCTTTTCGAGTAATTGACTCCCCATTTTGGAGGGTATGTATAATAGTAACTTACTAACCGTGTACCACATTTCATACAGAACTCTTTATTTACTTTTTAAAATAAAAGTACACAGTTTTTTAGCTTTTTTTATCGGGTTAAGGAACATTTTCAGAAATGTTTTTACAAACACAGGTCTGAAACACTTTATATATATGAATTAAATGCCTAAGTCTTCTCTCTCGTAAGTCCATAAGGCTTTCAAAATAATAATGGTGGCAATAACCGTTCATTTTTAGAAAATCATTACATACCACAAACTCAAATTTAACCTTTTTCGACAGAAAAGAAACTCTGAATAAAAAAACAAATCTTGGTGAGAACATACTAACTCCGGATCAGAATGTGTATATGGCATCGATAAACAACTCACAAAAGTAAGACTTCGAAAAACTAAATAGTTCAAGAGAAAATGTTCTTTTTCCCAGCGGAATTGGTGTTATGAGAAATCAGACTTCAATGTTTTTGTTTCATTTTTTTTTTAATGGTCGCTTCTTGCCTGGCTACTAAGAAAAGCGAGGCAATGCTACCAGCACAGGGGATTTCGGTTATGAAAGCTCCCTCCAATCGGTCGAAAAAGAAATCAATTATTCGCAGGCCAACGGAATGATAAACGACCTAACCGATATGAACAAGCGTTTTGCAATGCATGCACAATGCAGTTTCAACTAATTCAGTGCCTTTTGCGGCATGTACTCAACTACAAAAAAATTAAAGTAAAACTATGGGCTATATTTGTAAGTTACGATAAAAACAAACGATATTATGCGTTTTAAAAGGAAAATTAACAATCTTAATACCACTGCGCGTCACACGAAACGTGCAGTGACTAGGCGAGGCCACATGGCGGTGCTTTCGGCGACATTTTTAAATGACTTCTGGTGCGCATCTGAGGATGCCACTTCATGGATAAGTTCTCGAAGAATGTTCGAATATTTTGGCACTATAATAAATAATTCAAATTCTTAGTCAGGTTTGCCTTCCACACCCCCTTAAGTTTTCTTACGTGCTTTGTATGCTACTTCATTACGGGTTCCCTTAGCAATATTATTACGGGGCATTAATTAGATTCCCCACAAATAGGACGGCATTCATGTACTGTGCTAGCGGGCATCATCATCAAGAAGAGAGATGAAGAGGACGCTGAGGTGCTCTCTTCCATCGTGGTTTGCTATAACTGGCCTCTGAATGAGTACCGTAAATACACAATTGTAAACACACCTTTACCCTGTATCAGTATTTTACTGCTACATGGCGAACCTGTCACCCTGTTTCTATGAAGCTACCATAGTTCGGATTCGATACTTCCAAACACGAGGCTTCAAATGGTCTTAAGCTTGCTTCTCTTAAGCTTAAGTCCGTTCTCTTCAAAGAAAGAGAAGGGACGCCCATATGGAGTGGCAGTAAAGAACTGTAATAAGTATCGTTAGGGAAAGCCGCACTGGTTTTACATTCAAAAACATTTGTTTAGACATTAGAGCCCTGAACAGTTTTTGTCATTTCCCTTTACCACCACTCACCGCTTGCTTGCCTTCGTTTATTTGTACTCTTATGTGTTATGGTTATCAAGGTCACATAACAGTTGTCAACACCATTTCGATATAGCTTAGAGTTTTTGTTGTCATGACCCACGCATGCGAAGTATTGTATAATAAAGTTCTCTGCCAAAACCGAAAGAACATCTTGTGTTTTCTGTTAGTTTAATTTCTAATTGATCATCAAACAGAAGCCTATACTTCCGGTTAGTTCTACTTTCGGCTGTTTCATCGAGCGAATTCACTGGAAACAGCGCTACACGATACTACGCTTCTTAAATAATGCGCCCTAGATTGTAAAAAGTATTTTTCGACCTTTACAAAAATTCGTGCTGTCATGCCTTTTGCAACGAGCGAAAAAGGTTACTCGCATTTAATTCTTCGCTTACGAGGCGTAGAGCCTGGTCGGCGTTCCAGCCCTCCTTTTCTACAAAATACTACCAAGAAAAGCCCATGTAAACGAAGTACTCTGTAGACGCATTGTTTCTCTCCTGCTGAAGTACAAACAATGCTTCTGGAAGGGCAGCGATTACCGCTGGCTTGAATCACCCAGCAACGTCAACGTAAGAGCGAAGTTTCACCGACAGTTGTTGAGTATCCTGTCAAACGAAGCAACGACTACAATGTCAAAATGTGGAGAAAACGGCATGCTCAGTGGAAGAGTCAACATAGCTTTAGAGGTGCTAGGAAGACTAAATGCAACCTTCTTTATCTTGAAAGAACTTGCCTTTGGTGGCCTACGCAACTCCATTTTAGCCATGAAAGTCGCTTTTGCAAACAGACAAAAAAAAAACCCCACAAGAAATAAATAAAAACTTTGTTACTTCACCATTCTGGACGTGTAACAGTGACGCAATGAAGGGAACATTAAAAGGGTAGTAATGAGTTTAACTGCATATTAGCATTAAGGTGATACGATCTAACGAAACTAGATGACCCACTACAATCGCGGAGTCATGTTTCTTTGCCGCGGTTTTGTTGTTTGATATCCGCGAGTCCTGTAACACCCGGCGAGAGCCGCCGGTTAGCCGCCACTGCGTCTCCCGAAACCTAGAGAATTTGTTCGAAGCTTTCGATAAAATTAGTGTCATTGTTACTGAGCAAAGCAGTGTTTTTTTAAACAAACTTGTATTTTGTCACTACGACCCCCCTAAACATTGATCACGCGATGAGCGCAAGTAGTGCGATTTCTGCTGAGCACGAGGTCACGGGTTTTATTCCTGGCCGCGGCGGCTGCTTTTCTGGTGGAGGCGAAAAGCAAAAGCACCCGTGCGTACGAGATTTTGGTGCACGTTAAAGATCCCCAGGTGGTCAAAATTAATCCGGAGCCCTCCACTACAGCGCGCCTCATCGCCTGCGTTTCGTCGGCGCGTTAAACCCTACAATCAATCAAGTGAAGTGATGCGATTTAACGGTGGATGGGCTTTCAGCTGACAACGCACTAGGGCTAGAGGTTCAAAACAAGCGCAATTGCTCTGAATAATGTTAGCGCCATCGTAAGATCTCTGACTGCCCGTATATGCGTTTCGCTAAATACGAAAAGAGTTTCTGAACAAAAATGGCTTTACATCATTCGAGAAGCGATAAGCCATATCTTTTGTCACTGATAGCGGTAGAAGGCAGGCGCTGTACTTGTCTTTATCACTCAGCTGTATTCTGCTGTATTGTAGAGAACACAAGCACCGATCTCCTGTTTAGTTATAGGTTGTTTACACGTTCTGTACACATGCTGCCACAACGTAAGGCACTGCTTTTAAACTGCGCGCTTTTTTAATGAGGTGGTTGCTAAGCAGCGTGTTGTCACTTCGGAGAACCTTAATAAGCTTTCTGAACTATTGAGTACGCGTAGGCATAATAGTTTTCTACAGCACTAGCCGCCCACTCTTCCTTTCTGAATCTCTACCAATGTAGTGTTGTAGACTTCGTTGTGGGTATGCAAAAGTTCGAGTAAAATTGGTCGCTCCAGTGTTTGGCTCTGTGTAAATAATGACGCACAGCAGGAAGTGACAATAGATACTTTTGGGTAATTAAAATTGAAGACGACAGCTCTAAACAAAACTCGTAGGCCAGAAAGATGTCGCTACAATTCGTTTTGCTTCATTTATCTGTCCTAATTTTTTGCTTCTGATCAAGACAAAAAAGAGCTCCAGCTGCGAACATGTGGCGTGCACTTTGGAGAAGCGGTGGTAGCTTTATTCAGCATCTCAAGCCACGAACTGTTTCATAAAACGTGTAGGTACCATGGAAACCCCATAATACTTTTATTTCTTCACAAGGCTGGGGATGTCGGAGTTAACTGCAATTTCCCTGTACGGGGACCGTGGCGGTCATCACTGGGGAAGTAGTGTTTAAAATGGTATACTTTGATTTAGAGTTTAGAAGAGTATAAATGACTTGGAAAGACCCTGTGATGAACTCGGGGGAGTGATAAAAAACTTTCAATCAGTACACTCACTCGACGTCGTTCTCAAGACAGTGACATATTTAAATCGTTTATCGACCCCAGTAAACCAAATAAAGGCTTTTCAGCGTTCACAATGTTATGCCGCGTAACTGTGTAGACATCAGACTTTTTCTTGGTTCGGGCGAGGAAAGTTCTAAAATAACACTACTTCAGTTAACCCCGCCCTCAGTGCTTTCCGATGATCTGCCGGCGTGATTTGTTCCATATACCCAGCTTTCTCGCTCAAAATTCCGACCTCTCAGGAACCTAGCAAAACCACTACACGAAAGTGATATTTGGCATAAAGCAAGCAGTCAGCGTGAAGATGAAAACACTACAAGAATTTTCCAGGAGCCTGAACATTTTTTGTGTAATTCGCTGTCAAATCTTATTTCCTATGCATTTCTATGGGATAGTGTACATGGCTCAGGAACCCAGTCACGCAACGTGAGAGACTTGAAACTGTGCACAAAGCAAGTTGTCACCCCCAATGTTAGCCGCGCAAAATAACTTTACATTTCGCTAAATAACTGCATAGTAATCACTGTTGAAAGGACTGCCATGGGCGGGAAAGCGGCACATTGCAATTCTTGAGGCTTCAAAACCTGTTGCACGTTTTCGAGAGCGACCAAAGGCATGGCGAATTATTCGCCATACATTCCCAGTTGGTTTCTCTGAAGTTACTGCACTGTAGCAGTTTGTTAATCGCATATTCACCGCATAATAATATTCCATTGTTTGAACTACTCTGAGTTTCAACGGCAAGCCGGCATAAGTAATTTATGATTCGATTGAATCCTTCATCAGCACCGGCCAATCTCTTAAATCAGACGTCGCAACGAAAAGGAAAACTGCGCATAAAACGAGGACACAAGTGTAGACGACTAGACACACAGGGCGCAGACGAGCAATTCACTTTTATTTGAGTCAAGAAACAGATTGCGAACGAAAATGCGCTGTATGAATGTGCGATAACCTAGGGCACAAAGGAAAAATAGACAACCAAAAAAAACAACCAAAAACACACAGCCAAAAAACAAAGCGCTACGCGGGGAGCAAGGAACTTGACACTAGGCATGCGACATCGCTTTGTACATCAACATTCCTTTTCGTTGTGTACCAACCAGCCCAAGTTTGTACTCAGACGTCAAAATTTGAGCGCAGTCGGGTAGCTAATATGTCGCCACCTTCTTTTTCTCTCCTTTTCTCAACAGATAACCTATATGACTGAAGTTTGCCTTGCAAGTGACGGGGGTGTCTTGCGCCCTCTTACGGCAAACTGCCTTACGTCCGCTAAGAGAGTTTGCCGCTTAAGACTAGAAGCTGTAAAAGTCATCGCGCTCCTTGTATTGCACCTAATATAACGCGTGCCACAACCCTGTGTGCGTTTACTGAGCGAGGAACTGTTGTTGGCAAATGGATTTGAACTAAAGTAACATCAACAGTATCCGTCGTTCTGGTTGCCCTCAAAACGCTACAAATTGCTCGTTAACACAAATTGGACAACAGGTGGAGATGTGTTTTTCTGAATTGCTCCGAAATATTCCCGATCTCTCGCGCACGGCACGAATACAATGTTGATTTTGCATAACACACGGCTGCTGGGTGTTTCATCGCAGTTAATGGTACTCTAACAAAAGCGATCCTTCGAAGGCTCAGGTTGTGATCTCATTTCGCCTGATAAGAAACCAAATGCGCAAACACCTGGATGCCAGTGTAGTTTAAATATATATCGCTTCCCACTGTGGTTACATTTAGAAACCTGAAAGTGTTACTCAAGTACTTATCAAAGATTACTCCGGTAGTCGATTTCAAGTCAAAGGTCTGTTGCGACCTTTTCCAACAGCCTAGAGAATCTCAAAAGCTTTCAGAAAGTAATAAAAAAATCCATTGAGTACTTAAATTAGGCGACCAAAAAGTACAAATCAGTGGGTACTTCGTACCCGTGCATGGGTACTCTGCGTATAGTACTGCATACTGCCCTACTCCCATGAGAACGCTTGGAAACTAACTCGACACCAGTTTTCTCTCTTTGACGGTCTGGGCATTGTTAACCAGGTCGAGTGACGTCACAAAAGCCATATCTATGATATTGGCCAGCAATAGGCACATAGGCGAATACTATAGACGAATACTATAGACGAATACTAGACGAATACATAGACGAATACTATAGCATTAACGAAAGGGCAGCAGGTCTTGTAATTAGGCTCAATAAGAGGTACAAGCTCAAGGTGGTGCAGGGCTACGCGCCCACATCCAGCCACGACGACCAAATAGTGGAACGCTCCTATGAAGATGTGGAATCGGCAATGGCTAAAGTAGAAACACAGTATACCGTAGTTATGGGGGACTTCAATGCTTAAGTAGGCAAGAATCAGGCTGGAGACAAGGCAGTTGGGAACTATGGTCTGGGCTGTAGAAATAGCAGGGGGGACCTACTAGTTGAGTTTGCAGAACGGAATAACCTACGCATAATGAATACCTTCTTCTGTAAACGGGAGAGTCGGAAGTGGACCTGGAGAAGCCCGAATGAGGAGCACAAAAATGAAATAGACTTCATATTAAGCGATAACCCTGGCGTCGTGCAGGATGTGGAAGTGCTCGGACGGGTAAGGTGTAGTGACCACCGTATGGTAAAATCTCGAATTAGGCTAGATTTGAGGAGGTACCGCAACAAGCTAGTACGAAAGAAGCCGATAAATGAGCTAACAGTAAGACGTAAAGTAGAAGAATTCAGGATCGCACTGCAGAACCGATATTCCGCCCTTAACGAGGAACCCGAGCTTACGACACAGGAAGCCAGCGACAACCTTACACGCATTATCACGGAGTGTGCAGTAGAAGACGGGGGCACCATGGCTAGACAGGATACTGGTAAACTTTCACAGGAGACGAAAGATCTAATCAGGAAACGGCAAACCATGAGAATCTCTACCGCAGGGTATAGAACTAGCCGAGCTCTCGAAGTTAATCAATAAGCGTAAGACAGCTGACATACGGAAGTATAATATGGAGCGGATCGAATACGCTGTAAAGAACGGAGGTAGCCTGAAAGCAGTGAAGAGACGTCTTGGCGTGGGGAAAAATCAGATGTATGCACTTAAGGATAAGCAAGGCAATGTCATCACAAATAGGGATAAAATAGTCACAGTGGCCGAGGAGTTATATAGGGATCTGTACAGTAGCCGGGAAATACAGGATATTGCCGAAAGAGACAGTAATTCAGAGGAGATAGACATCCCACCAGTAACGACCGAAGAAGTAAGGAAGGCTTTGAAAGAAATGAAAGGGGGCAAAGCACCTGGTGAGGATCAGATAACAGCAGACCTCTTGAAGGATGGCGGAGAAATTGTACTTGAAAAACTGGCAAACCTGTATACGCAATGCCTAATGACCGCAATGGTACCGGAATCTTGGAAGAACGTGAACATCGTCCTAATCCATAAGAAAGGCGACATGAAGGACTTGAAAAATTACAGGCCGATCAGCTTACTGTCAGTCGTCTACAGGGTATTTACCAAGGTAATCGCTAACCGAATCTCTGCAACCTTAGATTTCAGTCAACCTAAAGAACAAGCAGGGTTCCGTAAAGGTTATTCAACAATGGACCATATTCACACGATAAATCAGGTGCTAGAGAAGTGCGCTGAGTATACTGAACCCCTATATATAGCCTTCATAGATTATGAGAAAGCATTTGACTCGGTCGGAACCCTAGGAGTTATTCAGGCATTACGGAACCAGGGGGTAGATGAGCATTATGTAAGAATACTAGAGGATATCTACAATGGGTCTACAGCTACCATCATCCTCCATAGGGAGTGCAGTAAAATACCTATAAGGAAGGGTGTCAGACAAGGAGACACAATCTCTCCAATGTTATTCACAGCATGCTTACAAGAAGTATTCAGAACGTTGGATTGGGAACAGGTGGGAGTAAGGGTTAATGGAGAATACCTCAGTAACCTTAGATTTGCTGATGAAGTTTGCCTTGCTAAGTAACTCGGGGGACGAATTGCAAAGCATGCTGTCCGCACTGGGCGAACTGAGTAGAACCGTGGGCCTGAAAATTAATATGCAGAAAACTAAAGTAATGATCAATAACGTCGGGAGAGCACAGCAGTTTGAGATAGGTGGCGAGGCAGTGGAAGTGGTAAGCGAATATATCTACTTAGGCCAAGTTGTGACCCTAGATCCCAGCCATGAGGCAGAGATAATTAGAAGGATCAGAATGGGATGGGGTGCATATGGCAGACATTCTCAGATAATGAATAGCAGCCTACCATTGTCGCTGAAGAAGAAAGTGTATGACAGCTGCATCTTACCGGTACTCACCTACGGGGCAGAAACTTGGAGGCTCACTAAGAGGGTTCAATTTAAATTGAGAACGACTCAGCCGGCAATGGAGCGGAAAATGATAGGTGTAACATTAAGGGACAAGAAGAGAGCGGAGTAGGTCAGGGAACAAACACGTATGAAGGACATATTAGTAGAGATTAAGAAGAAGAAATGGACGTGGCAAGGGCATGTAATGCGAAGGCGAGATAACCGCTGGTCATTAAGGGTAACAGAGTGGATCCCTAGAGAAGGCAAGCGTTGTAGGGGGCGGCCGAAAGTTAGATGGGCAGATGAGATCAAGAAGTTTGCGGGGATAGATTGGTCACAGTTGGCACAGGACCGAGATAATTGGAGAATAATGGGAGAGGCCTTTGCCCTGCAGTGGGCGTAGATGGGCTGGTGATGATGATGATGGTGATGAGGCACATAGGACGGCACTTAAAAAAAAATAAAACAAAAGTAAAGCAGGAACAGGAAGAAGCGTCTTCTGCGACAAAAAAAATCACGCGGTGCTGCTTTGTGTCGGCAAACGCTGTAGCTTTTTGCGATGTGCTTTGCCACGAAGGAATCAGTGAAACCACACAACGGCAGTGTTGCAGGCGACCTTTAATATTAATAGCAGCCGCGCGACCACGCCCTTCTTGTTATTTCGCTCTGCCAACCAATCGTCGAAGGCGGGGCGGGTCGAAATGAAACGGCAGTGGGCGCGGCTCTTGAAACTGGGCTGAGCCTTAGAGGTGGGGTGTAGACTGTTGCGTTAGGGGTCCTGTTATTGTTGTTGTACTCGTTTATAGACGCAGTTGGCGGGAAAGATTGCAGGATTCCTGCTGTTGTGCTTTTTGTTCGCTTGAAATCGCAATGATCGCCCGTTACTGTACGCTGTAAAAGCATTTTCACCGTCAAGGACAATATATAACAAAACCCCGTCATACCCTAGCGGAAAACTAAGAAAAATGCCTATTTAAAGGGTATTGTAAATAATAAATTCCATGTAATAGTGTGTTTTCTTGTGTTTTTGCTAGGGTGTAAGGGTGAAAGTTTTATTATGCACACTTTAGAGTGGTGTTTCTTTGTGCTTTTTCTCCAGGCTGCAAGGGTGTTAGTTATAGACAGCGAAAATTCCCTGTAATTGTGTAAATAGCTTTCCTGTCACATACCTGTGCGGATCGACACCTTACAAATCCACAATGCGCAAAGCGATTTATGGCTTTGCGCATTGGTTCGCTTTGATCAACTACCTTTGCTTTCCCGGCGTCCAGATTAAGGTCACTAACCTCGCATTGATGATAAAACACCGAAACCCTATTATGCTACAGATGTCAATTAGAAATCTATATTCAGGAAACGTATTTACCAACAATGCAAAAAAAAAAACAGCGAAGAACAAATTTATGTGTGGTTTTGGAGCTTTTCGTCCAAGTACTTCAAGAAAGATTAGCATGGTTACTCATCGTCGTGTGGTATTGTCGAGTAGCGGTGGTAAGATACACACGAGCTGCTGTTGGTTGGTTTTCTTAATTTACAATGGACTCTTCTCTGCCTTCATTATGTGCTTCTCAGCTCTGCCCGTTTCCAGTTACCATTTATTCTCGTTGATAATCAGCCTTTAGACCGAGGA
Source organism: Haemaphysalis longicornis (assembly GCF_048455015.1). Taxonomy (NCBI): domain Eukaryota; kingdom Metazoa; phylum Arthropoda; class Arachnida; order Ixodida; family Ixodidae; genus Haemaphysalis; species Haemaphysalis longicornis. The sequence continues at coordinate 61,419,162 of NW_027526204.1, read as the reverse complement.
CCTTACAGACGGTGCCACGGAAATAGTTCTATTATGACTAGTGGTGAAGCTTACGCGAATTCAGGGTTCGGCTAAATTCTCTTTTTAGGATGCTCGAGTGGTCAAGGTTGAGCTCTTGCCGATGCAAACAATAGCGTCCGCGACGAAAGCAGACCGCACGCGAGGGCCAAACTGCTGCACGAGATATTCTTACTCCACGAATAAACAAAATCAGACGGATTGTGGATGCGCTAGCCACAGCTGCACGAGAAAAACAGGTGGTGTTGCTTCGAGGTTTAAAGAAAGTAAGCACGTCGTGAAGCAGCGAACGTACGGCGCACAAAATGTGCAATTGGCGCCGACCTGGGGCACAACCTGCTGCTCCACCACTTGCCATTTTGAAGCCCCGGAGTGACAAAAATATAACTCAGTGGTATTTTGGGGGCTCCTTCAACTCATATTTTGCAAGCGACTTGATTGTTTGCAGGGGCTCGGCGTTACAATAAGGAGAGCTTGAGTCTTTTTCTCCGCCCAAGGCCTTTTTTTAGAACGGAATTGCAAAGCACTACGTGGCCTTTGGACTTGCGTTGCGCTGAGCAAGGTTTGATATGCGTGGGTTTGCGCAACACCATATCGCTTTGTATACACTGTTCATTCACGTATCAGAGGACTTGCAAACGTTGGTAACATTTTTGGCCGGCAATGTGACTTTAGATAATGTGTTTAAATATGGCAGCATTATTTCTCCGCTATTTCGCGGAGAGCCAGCCTGCATTTAGCGAGGTAAGTCATTAACCGAAAGCCTTGCTGTCGTGTTACGTTTATCGGCGTACATTTTTGAGGGTGACGTCGATGTGAATTTTGTGGATGCGGTACGTATTCAGTACGCTGGGAATTAAAGGAAGCATTTACTAGCCAATTTACGTCTGTCGAACATAATAAATGAAGTTTTTTATCATAGGTAGAAGGTGTACATTGACCTTTACAAACAAAAAAAGTCAATTATGTGAAGGTAGGCGACTTAAACGAAACCACAAACCGTCATGCGAGAAACGAGTCATATTGGAAATTACGGAACGGCACGACGAATGACACTTGACCTATGATCCACACTTTAACTAATGGCAGTGAATAGACGCACGTAGACTACCTCAAGGTGTTTCCGATAGGTTGCTTCCGGGGCAACCGGTAGTTCCTATCGCAGTGAGCGTTACTCACACAACACGAACCTTCTGCCGTTTGTTCCCCTTTGCATACATGTATTTAACAGTTATATTTGTACATAGATGCAGACGGTACATCGAAAGTTCAGTGCGCAGTTTTGTTTTTAAAATTTCTTCCTTCGATAGTGTCCATGCTACGTGCACTAGAAGAAGCTTAGTGCAGCTTAAGGTGTGAAATTCTTTTATAAGGTTACCTTAAAGTTGTGCATCAATTCCTTTGTCCATGCGTGCGAGGACAGCTTAAGCAAAAATTGGGAAGATGAAATCTTTCATCTCATCTCCTAAAATTGTACCCTCTTGGCCTTGATTATTTCCTAATAAGGCCGGGGTTTTCGCACAATCCTGAGTCTATTATAAGGATCAAGTGTGAAAAAAAACGTTAGCAAAAAATTCTCAATAAGCAAGTGACAATAAACATACGTTATCGTTATTCTAAATGTCGTCGCACATGGAAGCATCATGTGTGATAACAAGGTACTCACACATGACACGGTCCCATCCGTGGTATGTGCAACACTTTCTGGGCCAGTGCCTCACCTATTAACGTGGCTGGTCATCTCCCGTATACACCCTTACTCACATACGCTCTGACGACGAATACGTACTCTCATATTACATGGAATCAGTACGATTGGACGGGTTTCGGCTCTGAATAGCGACGTGTTTGCTTGCATGCTGAAATGTTAGGTTCATTTTGGCACTTTATTGCACTGGGTGACTTTTCAGTGAAATATCAACCTCGTTTTTTACAGCGAAGAATGCAAGGTAGTAACTTTCAGTCTTTTCCGTAAAAGGTCAACTCCCACTTCCTTAGGTCGAGGAAATCAAGGTACCGAATTTAAGCTGGCGGAGTTCGTTTGGGGTTTGCTTAGTTGTGTAACCTTTCGCCCAATTGTAGCTGCAGTTTCCGCCAACAGAAGAGTTTTTTCTGTATCTCTATCTCTCTCTCTTGGTGTGCGTGTGCGTGCCTGTGCGTGCGTGAGTGTGCATGTGTGCCTACAGACAGCGATGGCACGTTAATACCGCTACACCCATTTCCCAACGTGCAAAGACGATACGGTTGTTCGCCACGGCCTCTAAGCAGACGACGCAGATTTCCACGTCGAGATAGCGGCCTTCGGCCATCAGGTTCGCTACATTCTTCCGTTAGCAGTAATTCTAGCACAAAATAGGAGCAGCTCTGAGCAAACGCCGAAACAGCGACGGAAAAGTAGATTCGCGGTGTCACAAGTTTAGCTTGGGAGCGCCAAATCGCTGACAGCTGCGTGTCATTCGCATGTGTGTCGAGAGACATGATCCCGAATGCAGCTGTTCTACACTCCCAAAGGCACCCTGGTGATGCCTCTGTAAACAGAAAGTAATAACCCTGCCTTTTGCAGGGTCTCCGGTCACTTTCGTGACATTCCACCAGAGTTGAGAGAAAAGACGAGAGGTGTTGTGTGCGCGTGGGTGGAAGGCGCGAAAAAAAAAACGACGCGTGACCTTAATACTATTGCCGGGCACATGAACAATGCCCACATAAGAGAGGTCTTTGGCGGTGACTTCATGTCCCACAGCTGCCAGAGCAAGCTTCGCAGCTGGATAGTGAACCGGTAGCAGTCGGCTGTCCGTGAAGTAATGCCACGTTGGGACGCGCACTTCCCGGCAATAAAGCGCGGACAGCTAGTGAAACGTTATTTGTCTTGTTCATTGAAATTGTCTACTGGCAACCCGTAATTTTGCGCCGCAAACGTGCGTCTTCTAATTGAGAGCTTCCCTCTACGACCGAACCCCATTTCACGCCTTTCGTATTACACTACAGGCGTTTGAAGCCAGATAATCGCTGAAACATAAGTAAAGCGGAGAAGCTGCCTAAATGGGAATGATTTCCCTTGGTGTGGCTTGTACTGCGACGCGACCACGTGCTAAGGCGTACGCGCTATCAGTGTGCTGTGGTAGCCGCCCTTTATGTTAAGGTATGGGTAACGCTTTTGAAAAGTACTCTGACAATAAGAAAAACAATAATGAATTACGGATGTATTAACGTTAGCTTGTTTTTAAGCATAGCTGGCTTAACCCACACAGTGATACCGGAAAAGTATACAAAAAGGCTGATATGTAAATGAAATTATGTAAGATATTGTATTCATCACCATTTTTATGTCCACTGCAACCTAAAGTTTCATCGCGACATAAGAGGCTTACGGCAGAATACTACACCACGGCTGCCAAAAACCGTTTTTGTTGAGGGCCGCTCTCGTTCACAAATTCATAAACACTTTTATTTAAAAGCGTAATAATGCTGCAAGCTCTGATATATATTCAAACTCCAATTGCATTGCTGGGAAGTAAGGCTGCAAAAGGAAGTTCACATAGCGGGTGCAGTAGTGTTCCAATACTAATTGAGGTATAATTTGTCTACGGTGAATGCCAATGCGATGCGATTGCATTGTCTGGTTCTGCGACTACTTTGTGGGGATGGATACTATTGACTTCCCTCCTCTCCTTGCCTAACTCCCATTTTAACATTTGAGCCTACCTTGGGGCGGATTTCAGACCTGGTCCGCCATGATGTGGACATGATTTACACATTTCGTGCTTCATGGGTGGCTATACATACTGTTTCATGGTTTCAGATTCCAAATTTAGTGCGTTGTGAACAATCCGAAGCATTTAAAATGACAATATCGCTCGGTTTAAGAGATTTGTGAGAATACTGGCCCTATCATGTTTTTCAATTTGGTGTTCCAGTAGTTCGATGTTGAAACATGAGGCTCCAGGCTGAGTTGGTACAGGTGATGTCACCGATTATTATATAGATGGTCCGGCCTCTAAGAAAGAAAAACATACCCCAGTTGAAAAGCAGGATTATAAAGTTGCACAGGAAGGCAACCACAAGATTAAGCCATCAGCTAGTACTTTCGAGACATCACTAAGCCTGCTCAGCTGTCGTCATTGGTCTGCATATAACACGCACTCTAAGGCAATCCCGTGCTTCAGATTCCCCTAATGAAGTGGTGAGGGCAATCCGTGCCGCCGAGAAACCAATGTTGGTGTATGTCAGCAACGCGCGTACTATTTTACTCAAAAACCAGATCTGCGCTGCTGCGCTGCCCAATGCACGACACCATGCCTAAATTTCGCGATGCCATACCGCGGGCCAAATCTTCGATTGAAATTTCATGCTCGACATCGACTCTTGCCGGAAATATATTGTTGGCTGCATGAATTGGTCCCGTGAACCCGCTGTGGTTTTCTTAGAACGCAGAATGGGAGTTTACAGCTGACTAGGTCAGCAGAAAAGCACGATGGGAATGCGATCGCTACTATGCCAGAGCAATACCTGCTGCCGGAATTCACTACCTAATTGATTGATTGTAGGGTTTAACGCGCCGACGCAGCGCAGGCGATGAGGCGCGCCGTAGTGGAGGGCTCCGGATTAAATTTGACCACCTGGGGATCTTTATCGTGCGCCGAAATATCGTACACACGGGCGTTTTTGCTTTTCGCCTCCATCAGAAAAGCGGCCGCCGCGGCCGGGAATCGAACCCGCGACCTCGTGCTCAGCAGAGCAACGCCTTAGCCACTGAGCCACCGCGGCGGGAGAATTCACTACCTAATTCTAAGATCTCTCAATTTTCTGCGATAGTTGCTGATGAGTCGGTACTGTGTCAAGACGTTTGCGGTAGGTGACATGCTGACTCCTGCTCGGCAAAAGACTGGTGTCAGTGTGGGCCATAATATCTTCTTGAGAAGAGCGATAACAGCCTCTGTTGAGATAAGTGCATTAGGATTTGCAATTAGAGGTCCCGGGTATTGCGTACCTACTACAGAAGGTTTGTCTTACTGAATTTAGCGCTGCTTACGGCCTTCACATGCAAAGAAAGATAACAGATGCCCCGTGGACCATTTGTGCAGGGCAAAGAGATCCCAGGTTGTATTCTCTCTGAGCTTTGTCAATAAACCAACTAGCCAGTTGATGAAAAACAGATGGAGAGAAAAGAAGGATTCTCCGGAGAAAAACGATTCTGAGAGTTTGTTTTTCGTCAATATCTGTTTTGTGCGCAGGTTCCTCACAAAAAGTAACCCTTATGATTGACGGATGCGAAAAAAGATACCGTTGTAAGACCTGCCATCCCCGGCGCACCGCTGGTGCCGTGATACGCGAGCATACGGAGCTGACCGCTTGGTTTTCCACTGAAAGACAAGAAGCAGTTGATGCATTCAGAATTTGAAGACGTTTGTCGCGTGTTTTCAGAGCAATATTTCTAGGCAGTATATGGTCTCTTGTACTTCTAGTAAAACAGGTCAAGATCTTTATGTCAGCAAAGTATCGAACCTAGAAGTATATGTCTATATGTCATAAAAATAAATAATTTATTGCAGGACGTGCATTAATGTTGCAATAATCCAATACACAAACTTCTGCAGGGAGATGATACGTGCTGTTTGAAGCACACTTCACTTCCCTCCCCTTGTGGGACAGTTCATAACGACAAATGCTAGGCTATTCTGTTCAGACCAGAAATTTCTCGGACAGTTAGGTTTTATTACGCGCTCTAAAGACGAAAGCCCGGCGTACTCTTGCGGCATGTATTTTTTATGTGCACGTCCACATGGTGACACAAGAGGCGTGCGTTTTTACCGTCCTTGACTAACCTTAATTCAACCTAATACGCCCTAATCTACCGTGATTCATCGTTAGCCATGTTACTTAATTTTATTTTACATGCATCGTATTCTATATTCTTCTGATATCCACCCTAACCCACCCATTGATCACTTATTCCGACGTAATCAACCCTACTCCTACCTTATTTCATCTTACTTAATCTTAATCCTCTTTAATTCGTCCCAATTTTTCATAATCCACATTATTAACCGATAGTTACTATCGGTCACTGCTGGTTATTCCAACCCAATTTCTTTTAAACCACCTTAATACATCCTAATCTATCTTAGGAAGCCTCACTATATCTTAATCTAATATAATAATTGTTAGTATCAATTCCTAGTCAATCATTAAATACTTTTGAAAATCATTAACCATCACTTATACACGGCTGGCATGTTCTGCCACGCTTATAGCCTTCATTGGTCACCCTACGTAAGCTTTTGATTGAGACATACAAGGCCTCCACCTTGACAATTTGGTTTGAGGATGTTTCACTGGTCTCTTCACGCGAGTTAGAATACCCCGTGAGCAGAAACATTGCGATGTGTCGAAGTTGAAATAAGATCGACCATGCATTCTTTCGAAACATTAATTTTAGCACAGCGAGCGTTGTACTAAAGATGAGGCCATGTGTGTGCTATTTGCTGATGAATAAAACCATCCTTGCGCTCTAAGAAATTAACTCTAATCTCTCGTGGTTTGGTGTAACTTTGGTCGTTAGTTTGTTAGGGCACTTGGTTTACGGCACTCGTCCGCAAACCAAGATAGGTAGGGCAAGTTTAACCGCTAGTTCACATGCCCAACCTTCCTTATCATTACATTACCTTTGTGCTCAATTGCTCGAAAGGTAAATTGTCATCGTCTTCATCTACAAAGTACTGGCTACCATTATTGCTGATGCCATTGACGCTTTTGTTTGTACCAGCCGATTAAGTTCGTGGGTGAACAAGAATGTGAATTGATAGTAGCTGTGTCTAAGTATACTGCGCAAGCTTTCCGACGAGAGAAAGTAGCGGATGACTAACAGTTTTACGAGGTTTTTCCTGGTCGAGGTGTTCGCTCCTTTTGAGATTACAGCAATCGTGATTGGATTTTGTCGCCTTTCCTTTCGAATCAGTGTTTATTTCTTCCTGACATCAATAAAATGAACTTTTTCGTGGTGTTTCACATTTTTCGATAAGCAAAATGCCTAATGGAAACACGTGCGGGTGATGTACTATGATTAAGCAGACTTCAAGACCCTACTGTTACGCTTCAACCTGGCAAGTTTTGTTCATGTAACTCCTTTGTGGAAGCCGAACTGTCTAATTTTACCGAATGCCGTTGCATGTCCCCCAGTTATGTTTAAAAGTCCCTTTGCAAGCTGAAAGCGCGAGTAGAATTTAATCGTAGTTGTTCCAAGATGGCTCGATATGATTCCAACAGCAAGCGAAGTCAATCGTTCGGTGTTTGCCCGAGCCGAAAAATGTTCAGGTATTATATTCGTGCTATGCGTCCTATTAAGGTTCAAATAACTCCTGCGTCGTTCGTTGCGCCTGCGCCGCAACTTGACTCGCTTTTCCCACTCGGTATCCTCGAACCTCTGCAGCTACACTCTAGGCTCGTGGTTTTACCACCTGTGATACAGCATTATTAGTTTTAGTGCGCTAGCACATTGGAGGCCGCTACTGGGGTTTGTCGGTGGCAATGGCGACGGCGATAGCCTGGGCTTCGGCATTGTAACCGAGCGAGCACCGGCAGGAAGAAAATGACTGAGGAAAATCTGGAGAAAGTGTGAGGAGGAGGGCAGTATGCTGAGCCCTCACGACGCGCTCGTCAGAGCGCCTGGAGAAATTGTGAAGGGGAGGACGGCACGCCATGCTACGGTGGCATCACTCTCACTGCCTCCCCCTCACACTTTCAGCTACTACGCCCTGCGTGGCTCATTCGAACCCTGTCACATTTGCGCGGGAAGTTAAAACACGATTTCCAACAACATGGCCACCGGCGGCGAAGGCCCGCTGCCAGATAACAGCACTACAGTGAACTAGAATACTTGGGTATTCTAGTTCACTATAACAGCACAGTAGCGGGCGCTGCCATGCGTTAGCTGATCACGGGTCACTTCGCGCGAGGAGCATCAGATATGCGCTATGACCGAGAAGAGTGCAGTTGATTGATTGTAGGGTTTAACGCGCCGACGCAATGCAGGTTATGAGACGCACCGTAGTGGAGAGCTCCGGATTAATTTTGACCACCTGGGGATCTTTAGCGTGCGCCGAAATCTCGTACACACGGGCGTTTTTGCTTTTCGCCACAATCAGAAAAGCGGCAGCCGCGGCCGGGAATCAAACCAGCGACCTCGTTCTCAGCAGCGCAACGCCCTAGCCACTGAGCCACCACGGCGAGTAAGAGTGCAGTTCGCGCTGCGCCCAAATTTAGCATTAGAGAGTGCAGTAATCGCCAGTGCATTCTTTCTGCACGGTATCCTTAGTGGCATGGTTTTCAAATCGCATTCGCGAATCCAAAACAAAACTTTTTTTCTTACTGAGCGCACGAATCCTTCCTGACCGCAACCCATAACATAGCTCCGCCGATCGGAAGGTTTAGGAGGGGCTCTTCTATTTGTGTTACGGCTATTGTGCGCAGAGGAGTGCGTTCTAGACATCTGTTCTACGCTCTTCGACGTGCAGACTAAATATTTGAGTACTTTTACACTCAACAAACCTTGCATAAAAAAGAACAATGTCTTTTTTTTTGCTCAGCCCTTTTCCAAATAATTCCAAATAATGACTGACACCGAGCCGTGAAAATATGATCGGAGAACCATGCGGAAAATATCACTGCAATGGGACCACAATTGTGCTTCGAATTGGAATTCGGTGATAGTCTAATTTTGAGTTGATTGATACGGACGTGGTTTTATCGAGCGGCAGAAAAAATACCGCATTTTTTTTTTAATTTGCTTTTTGCCGTACTCCTCCGGTAATTAGCTGAAAAAGGATTTGAATAATTGCAGATTTATCACAAAAAGGCAAACATGGCGCTGCTTGGTTTGGAGCGGCTTAATGGTGGGGCTGCAATGACCTACGAGCAGCGGCTTTGTATCGTTCATAATAAAACAGCAAGTAATACTTCCGCGTTTGGTGTATAACACATCTTAGGACAAAACTCCATAAGGTTGTGTAGCCGTATGAGCCGCCTTACGTCATACAAGTTCAGGTAGTTCTGATAACACACAAGTTACAGCCGTTTTCTGTAACCATGCCGATTCCGTAGTAGCCAATGCATTATTCAGAGGCAAGAATTCATAATGTTTAAAACGGCACAATGAACCAATTAGGACAAGTAAATAAAGCTAGGCGCAGCTGCACACTTACCTTAGCGGCCAAGTGTTATAGCCACGGCAACATGCGTTCCGTAAGCAGTGCACCTGTGAAGCGCAGATCACATCGTTCGCACAAAAAATACACGCCATTCTTCTAAACGATCACACCGTTGTTGGCTTTTTTTTTTGGCTTTTCGAACCATAGTTTTCTTATACCTTGACCTTTCGAAGGCTGCAAAATATGTCGTGAATTATTACTATGTCAACAAAGTGACCTTAGCACAGATGGTAATGTTTCTAAATGGCTAGAATTTTTCCTTCTTACGAGTGCGTACCAAACGCTTGCTCGTTTAGTTGACTATAACCAGTTTACCTGGTTATAGTCCTGGCAGCAACTGCGACTTATCAGCCATTAGTAATAAAAACCACTCCGTTGGCATATGCATAAGCGTGAAGCATCCCTCTTGTCTCTAAATGCGCAGTTGTGTAAAAAGTGTCGTTGGCTTCTCTTTGTAGCTAAAGACGTGACGCGAAAAGTCGTGTTTGACTTCGTCTTTCGTGCTTTCTTCTTGCGCATTTTTTTTAATGACTGCATTATGTACGATGTTACTGACTGGTTCAGAAATTCAGACCCGCTCTCTCACAATGCTCTAGCCCTAAGGGTGCCAATAAATAAATAAATAAATAAATAAATAAATAAATAAATAAATAAATAAATAAATAAACAAATAAATAAATAAATAAATAAATAAATAAATAAATAAATAAATAAATAAATAAATAAATAAATAAATAAATAAATAAATAACATCGCACTACAATATAGTCCGGAAAATATCTACGTTAGGTACATCGCTACAAAAAAATCGTGAGAAGGGTATTTCGCCGCAAAGCACTTTCTACCGACGTACCACAAGGTAAAAAAAATCCCAAGGAGTGAGCACAGAAATTCACTGTAAAAAACATTGCGTGTACTGTGCGATGTATATGACTAGTACGGCTGCAGCATGCGTGGGTTGTCGCGCAATTCGGTCATCACGGAGTGGTGACATTGTACGCGTACACATATGCAACAATAATTAACAGGGAACAAATGCAAGATCTTGCTGACTAGCGTAAGCATTAGTCACGCAAAAAGGCAGCTTGTGAGCGTTCTTTTAAGAACAGAACAGCAGCACGAATAAATCTCAGTACTAATAACATTGTCTGCAATGATGGGCGTTGTTCCAGACAGCTGTTCCGCGAATCCCTCCCCTTTACCTTTAACTTGATTCACCCTCGATAATAAAAGAAAGGTATGTTGGCATTTATGCCAACCAGAAATACAAATTGCGTTAGACACCTGCGGGTCGACAGAAACTTATTTCAAACACCCACCAGCGGCTGGCGATTGTCATTGCGATGAGAGGTCGTACGAACATTTTCTTTGCGAACTGACACTTCATTCGAATACAACTATTGCTACATCAACCAGGGAAGGGATGCGAATACAACGGTAGAGGGACTTTCTTGTAACAGAAGGCCGCCGCGTACATCACACTGAAAGGAGTGTGTGGCAGTTTGGAATTTATCAAAAAGCAAAGTTTGCAAATATAAATGCCCATGTTTCGTCAGACTTGCTTTACGCGCATTGGAATACTGAAGAGACGCAAAATGAAAAAAAAAACTTGAAAAATGAGGCTTATAGGGTTCAACTCAATGAAATATTTTTTATTCAGTCCCACTGCCGTCGCGGCAGTACAAGGTTTACATTTTTATTTATTTCCCTGGCACGCAGCGGCTGTATATGCACTAGGAAAACGATTGCCGAATTCCACGTAGTGGACGAAGGTATTAAGTGGACAGCACTTTAGGACCACGCCTTGTCGTCGTAGCTCGCTCGCTGGACCCAAGTAGAGCCACGAGCACAGCGTTCCGTCGTAGCCGCGGTCGTCGCGGCGTAACCAAGAGGCTTCGCAAGCCAAGCGGTTTATGTATAACGGTATAGGCGTACTAAACTAGTGAACCGCTGGCGCTTGTCATACATCTCCCTGTTGTTTAGCGCAAGGAAAATGGCAGTTACATTTGAGGCAAAATGTATGTAATTAAGCGGCAGCGCCCGCGTTCATTTAGTTCGGAACGCTCCTTGGGTTGGGTGTTACGATAGTAAGCGAAAAAAAAAGTGGCACCGCAACACCAGAACGTGCGGGAGGAAAAGCAAGCACAAAAAGAACAGAACTCCCGCTGGCGCTGTTTCACTCAGGGGTCGTGCGAGCATGGCGAAGCGGGAAGTTTGAATTGCATTGGGTAGCAGCAGCGAGCGGATAACTGCGCTACAGCCCATTATAGCGAATCACTGCTCTGCACTTCCGACAGCTTTCACATTGAGTGGAACGGCTTTAATTTTTGTGTTCACGTAAGTCTGCGTTCATATCTGCCTGCCTATTTGACTAGCTACGCTTTGATTCGTAGACAAAGGCAGGCTGGAGTGACGGGGTGATCCGCATTGAGAGTTCAGAGTGACTTCTTTTCGGGGAAGGGACAACTGCTTATCAGTACGGCCAAGGCCTGCGTAGGGCATGACACACGCTCGAAGATAACCCCAACCCTTTACAATGGATAATTCTGTAGGGGCTCGCAGTCCCCTGATAGTAAACCGTTCTGTATTTGACTGTACGTCTTGGCAATATACATTCAAATATTTGTATTAGAAAGTGCAAAATAAGGATAGAATAAGCAAGCAGAGCTTCGCGAAACAGTTCTTTCTTCCTGCAACCCTCTACCTCTACGTTTTACAAAAATTTGTTTGGCGTCGCCGGGATATATCGTAAGCAGTACAGAAACAGCACAACAAAGAAATACGGCAGCCCTCGCGTTCCAATCTTCTGTTGCGTCTTGTGTCGCGGCACCAGTTTCTGCAACACGTTGTCGGTGTTAGAGCCGTCATAGCGCTGACATCAGCACAATCGCAAAATTTCGAGTGCAAGTGGCTGTGGACCTCCGAGCATGCGTGTATATGCCCTCTCGAGAGTCTGCTGTTAAGTGGGAAACTATTCGAATACAAAAAACAACGTTCGTTCACACAAACCATGGCCCCACAGAGCAGGGAATGCGAGTTCTAAGAGACTCTGACCCTCGTTTTTGGTAAGCAGTTAGGTTGGCCGTGCTGTTGGCTTCCACTGCATGGTGAGCGTCAGCTGTCCTTTACTTTCTGATGTGAGTGATCACTGCCGCCCCTTTTAGATGCGAAGCATCTCATGCTCGGGGCTGTGTCCCTCCCTCCCTCGTTGTCATTGTCCGCCATCCGCACTCTACTGCGCATGCGCGTCTCTTCAGCCCCGTCAGCGTTAGGGCTGACGTCAGCGCAGTCCACTATAAAAAGAAATAGGCGGTGCCCGGTTTCGATCCCACAACTCTCTGGCCGCAACGGGAGGTACGTGGCGTTCTTCGCACTGCACTACAAACCGAGACGGGAGCCTGTGCTACGAATGCACCTTATGTCCTTCACTCATTCAAACTACGTCAAGAAGCTACTGATACAACGAAGGCACGCGAATCTGAACGTCAACGGAAACGACGAACTGAAAACTAATGGGTCGACCCCATGGCTGCTTCGCATACTACACAGGGTTCCCCTACAGGAAGATGGTGTAATTTGTTTTGCATTTGCCGTTCCCCACAAGCATATATCAAGGATTTATTCCCAGTTATTTATGAATATCTGAACGTAGGTTTAGGAGAAATTGGCGAGTAAATTAGTGTTGTTTTTCGGCTCGCGTGATTTGGTTCGTACTTCAACGTCTAGTGGCTGAATTAAGTACCAGCCAATAGGCGTTTACGCTCGTCAAAAGCCTCAACATTTTAAAGCGAAGCTTTTAATGTCTCACTCACACCCTATGTCGCATCAAAAATTCACTGTAGGAAAGCCAAATTTATCTGACGATTATCATTTTTTGGGTGAACTGAATGAAAAAATTACACCATCTTCCCGTAGGGGAACCCTGAGTAGTATGCGAAGCAGCCATAAAGTCGACTGAAGTTCCCATTAGTTTTCAGTTCGTCGTTTCCGTTGACGTTCAGCTTCGCGTGCCTTTGTTGTATGAGTAGCTTCTTGACGTAGTTTGAACGAGTGAAGGACATAAGGCGCGATCGTAGCACATGCTCCCGTCTCGGTTTGTAGCGCAGTGGCAAGGATGCCCGCCGTCCCCTTTACTGTTTTGTTTGTACATCGAGACGTTTTGTGTTAGCATCATAAACAGCAATATTATACATGATTTTCAGTGTCAAGCATGTGAGGTACGTGTATTGGCATAGGCAGATGACATTGCTTTATTTTGTCGTGACAGAAAAAAGCATCAGTGTTGCAGTTGCGTTGCTTAAAATATTCTGCGAGTATACAGGGAGCTCTGTAAATTGGATCAAGGGCTTGGGTTTTTGGCATGGCAACTGGGACGTAACCGCTAGTGTGTTTGAAGGTAAGAACTGGCAAGTTATGCCGTCCAAATACCTAGGCGTTCCACTGGAAAACTACTGAGATAGCGACCCGTACTGGCGAAGCCAGGCGACGGCACTGCGTGATAAAACGGAAAAGTGGGAAGGGAAGGGGCGTGCGCTGTCGATGTTTGCACGCGCAACAGTGGACAATATGCTTTTGTTAGCGAAACTTTGGTACGTTTTTCGAGTGATCCACTGTTCTCGCGCCAATGTTCCGCGGCTGCACCGTGTTTGTGCTGTTTTTGTTTGGGGCTCATCCTGGGAAAGAACGAGTAGAACGAATCTTTTTCGAAGAGTACGCGAAGGTGGTCTTTCGCTCTGGCATCTTTTTTTAAGACAAGTGGTGAATCGTTTCTATTTCTTGCGTGAGGTAAAGGATCCCTTTCTGCGCACTTTCATTCAAGTCAGGTTAGGTAGACTACTGCCCCAATTCATTATTACATCATGTCAAAGCTACAGCGGAGGAGTACACGGGTATTTAAAGGAAGTTGTGCAAGCGACTCAATTTCTGTGTGTACGCTTCTCGATGGAGTATTTGAGCTCTGTGCCGAAAAAAAAAGCTGTACAGGGACCTTGCTGCAATTTGTTTTCTGGTTCCTCCAAACCGATCCATGTTTCCAGTGGGCCCCGGGCAGAACGTTTTGAAACGTGTAAAAGCTATGGCCATTATCCCTGGTGTTAAAACATTTTTTTAAGACTGCACTCTGGAGTGTTGCCAGTTAAAACATGGATGTTGGAGAAGGGTCTGCTTGTGCCATTGGGAGTGGACTGTTCTTTGTGTAAAAAGCCCGAGACGGTGGAACATGTTTTTTTTATTGTTGGATGGGGTGTTTTTGTGGGACGCTCTTCAGGGAACATTGAAAAAGGAGTTTCTGTGGAGCCCTTATGGCATCCGGTTTTTGGCAGTGCAAAACGATAATGTTGTGCCTTACGACCTAGTGATGTTGCTGGTCCTCCATGGAATATGGAGGTCAGTATTTCTGTGAGAGTGCCCAACGTATTGCAGAAATGTGGAAGAGTAAACAATGTACTCCTGAATGGTTGCATGAATTTGAATAGGTATTGTCTATGCCCCGTTTTTAGTTATGTAACGCTGGCTTCAGTGAAGTCCGCGATTTTATCATATGTACCGTTGTTTCTGGTTTTTCTTTGAAACTGCCAACAAAGAAAAAAAAATCGGTTTGTAGCGCAGTGGAAAGAGCGCCACGTACCTCCCGTCTCGGCCAGAGAGTCGTGGAATCGAAACCGGGCGCCGCCTAACTATTTCTTTTTATAGTGGACTGCGCTGACGTCAGCCCAAACGCTGCGGGGCTGAAGAGACGCGCATGCTCAGTAGAGTGCGGACGGCGGACAAGGGAGGGAGGGACACAGCCCCGAGCATGAGATGCTTCGCATCTAAAACAATTCCCGTGGTCGGCACGGAACCTGGGTGGGTCGCGTTATGAAGCTAATGTCTACCTGACTTCGCTATTCCCACCAGGTCGAAGCTGTTTGGAGTTCGACAGGAGTGCATGGGCGTGCAGCATTAGACAGAAAAATTACACACCCCTCCTTCTAATGACGACGATGTTGAACAGGGAGCTTTCTTAATGCGAAATCTAATGGCGATGGGTAAAAAAAAAGCAGCAGTGATCAAAAGTCCAAACTCGGTGCCAGTCAAAGTCAAAGCTCAACGAGTCAGAGTTCAAACGCTCGCCTAGTCAAAGGGCAAACTCAGACGACAGCCAAGGAATCTCTCACGAGAAAGCTTAGCGTCCAACAATCATTGCCTTTAGGCGGAGGGGTGCATGACTTTTTATCACACGGTTGTGCGTACATAAGTATAGTCCAGGATGCGTACTTTTGTAGGGAGGTCACCCAGATGCACCACGTGGAAAATATCACTAGTTTTGGGGGTCATGGGACACTCGATACTTTTCCTTCGTGTTCATGAGGTTCATGCTTAAAAGATCTCACAAAAAACGCGGCGCACACTAGACTCCGCTTCTACCAGCGCAAGCCCTTTCTAAGAATGTAGTCTTTCTTGGGTATCTTGGGTACTTAAGCACAAACATGATTGCTCTGTCTGTCTGTCTGTCTGTCTGTCTGTCTGTCTGTCTGTCTGTCTGCTCCTTGATGTATCCGCCCGGTAAAACCTAAAAGAATCTTGCAACGAGGCATTCATATAGGAAGAAGATTTCCAAACTAGTAAATCTGATGCAATACCATATATTCGTAAATATCCTTCAACGAAACGAAAACATTAGACGCATTGGAGGCAGAAGATGGATATATTACTTCCACTGTCAGGGTTGTTTGAATTAAAATAGATGCGCGCGTATTTCCTGTGATAGCAAACAAAAAAAAAACGTAAGAAAAACAATATTTTAACCACAAAATGAAAACAGAGCTGGCGCTCTTGGGATTGTGGCTACAGTTCCAAGTAAGAGTAACTAAAAGAACCAACAGATGGCGCATCAGGAGAGAAACACGGAAAAATTGAACAGAATTCCGTGAACTTCCTTTGCCTTTATCATGGGAGGACCGATGTAAGAGAGGAGTAGCAGCGTGAGAGCTGGGCGATGAGAGAGAGGAGAGGCAGTTACGGGGCACGGGTTCCCAAGATTATCGTCTGTTGAAGACATTTGCCGAAATGCAAAAAAGATATGCTGCCATTTCCCCCTGTGTTGGGGTGAATTAAAGGGGAACAAAAAAATGAACGGAGCTCACACTAACGCGTAAGACTTGGAGGTAGAAGAGCTGTGCGCAGCTATCACAATGATCACGACAGTTTCAGTGTACGATTGAAGCATATTTGGTTCTTTTTCGCTGCCGCGATAACCTTCACTTTATTATTATTACTATAACTAGGAGCTTCCTTCGATGTGTTGAAAGTGAAAAACAGCGGGCATGCCCTTGGTGGGGCGCACGCTGTGACGTGTCTTTCTCGTTCCGAGCAAGTGTTGTTGCCATGATTACGACGCACGCGGTATATTTTGCATGGTAAATCTTGTACGATCTCCCTAAGTTGGTATGGTTGGCGTGACAAACGTGCGGCGGAGACGCTGGGCGGTCGCCGGGAGGTGCGGACACACAAGCGCTTGGCATTTTCTTAGCCTTGATTGGCGGCTTGTAATAGTACAGCTACGTCTACCAATCGGCCCCGGTTGCATGAGCATCTAAGCAAGCCGCGTAGCTAGCCGTTCCCACTAGATACGCGTTCAAGAGCATGAGTAGGGGCAATTATCATTAGGCTGTCCCCTCACCCCAACCCGGAGCAAAAAAAAAAAACTACCTGATCATTACGCAAGCAACTGCATTTCCCAGCCGCTCTGTTTTATACGGGAGATGTCCCGTACAACCCGGGTGAACTTTCCAAGCTCTGTTGCACCGCGCAGGGGCCGAGCACCAGGCCGGGCAGTCGCTTGTAACTTTTTTCCTGTATAAGCTCGGCGGCACCACGGCACAAGACCTTCCGCAACCGCAGTGTATGCTCAACTCGGTAACCGCCTGTGGCCGGAGAGCCAGGAAAGTTTTGCCCCCCCGCCAGAGAGGCAAGGGTCATAGGCCCCTCGCATAGGTTAATGCATCTTTCCAGGTGTGGATCCGCTTGTCAGCAGAAAATATTAAGGCAGTGGCCGTAAGTGACCTAAAAATATTTTTGTATTTTTTTCGGTCATCACACTTTTACGGCCTTCATTAGTAGTCAGGGGGGTGGCAGGGGGCTCACTTGTGCCCAACCCCCCTGGGCAAGACGTGTTTTGTGCAGATAGATGTGCCCTCTTTCGCAGTTGTTACCCACCGCAAAGACCACAGGCATGTCAAAAAACGCACGGAACAGCTCAAAGTGGCTTATCATCGCTGCCAAAGCTGGTGCGCAGGGAGCGTGCGTAGCTGGCATGCTTTGAAGGGCGGAGCTTCCGCACGGACTGTGTAAGGCCATTTAACATACACTGAAGACGTCGCACTCTTTTATCTTAAATTTATTTCGCGGCACGACTTAACAACGTCCCGAGAAGCCAGTCCCTTGTCTGGACTTCATAGAAGCTGCGCCGGGTTGTCGGAACTCACCGACACGGAAAAAACCCAGTCTCCACGTTCCTTTAAAACCGATGACCACATGTTCTACGGTAGCACCGGCGCCTGCCTGCGTTATAAATATCCTCTCGCGGCCGTTTCTTGGGGCACGCTTGCTTACTCAGAGGCGAGGCTGTAGATGTACGTTTGACTGCTTGGTTCTGTTCTGGAGCATACGCAGTGACCGCTCTGAAATTTACATGCGCCTTATGGGTCCTACGCTACGCTTGAGCATTATGTTGCAGTATGGTGGCAAGGTTCCGGTGGCCGATAGTGTCACTATTTGTCGTCTTCGTTTACCGAAGCCTGCATTTGGCGATGCGTTTAAAGCTTGGAGTATACTTGGAGATCTATGAGAGAGGCCTTTGCTTTGAAGTGGTCGTAGACAGGATGATGATGATGATGATAATATAATAATAATAATCAATGAATGAATCAATCAATCATTTATTTGCGTGCCCAGGAACAGCCGGGGTCGGCCTTTGTGCTGGCGCACGGAAACAGAAACACACGAAACATAATGTACACATCTTTCAAATTACAAAATACAAAAAAAAACGAAAGGATAGCTTATGTTGAAGTTACGGAATGAAAGTCATTTAAGTGCATGAACTCAAGGATAAAAGACAAATGCAGAATAAGAAAAGTTGGCAGTTACGCCAATACAAACTCACAGACATGTTTGCGAAACAGAGTAGGGCAATCATTAAATATATCAAGGTAATCCGAGTACCGATTGTACGTGCATTGCAGTCGGAACACAGGGCACAAGACACGCAGACAATTGGGGTTGCAAAAGGTATCATGTTTTCTGGTCCACTTTTGCGGCACATAAAGACGAACATGCTGTAGCAGCTCACCACAAGACACTATGCCGAGCATAATTTTAAAGAGGAAGAGAATATCAGCCTTGTTCCGCCTGGAAGTTAAGCATGATAGCGTCAATGAAGAGGGCGATCCAGGGTTATAATTACTACTATCGCCAAAGCGATGGTGGAAGATGGATATTAACTTATTTTGGACCCTTTCTACAAGCTTACGGTTTGTTTTGCTCGTGCTGTTCCAGACAACAGATGCATATTCAAGCTGAGGACGACATATAGTTGTGTAGAGCTTGAGAAGAGAAATCGGCTCCTTGAACTCCTTGGACACGCGACAGACAACGCCAAGCGATCGAAGAGCTCTACGAGTAATTACCTGAATATGTGGAGAGAAGCTCAGTTTACTGTCGAAAGTGACGCCTAGGTCATTAACCTCTACCACACGTGGGAGTAATTTACCGTTGATGTTATAGGGAAACAAGATGTTGTCAGTTTTTCTTGTGTATGTCATTACCTTAGTTTTAGATGTATTAATGAGGAGTTTGTTGCATGAGCACCAATGCGAGAAGGACGAGATTGCTCTCTGGAGAGCGGAACAGCTGGCAGAGTTGGAAACAGATAATAATAACAATAATAATAATAATAATAATATTAATATAATAATAATAATAATAATAATCAATCAATAATGTATATTTATTGTGCCTAGGAACAGCCGTGAGTCCTTGGTGCTGGTACACAGATGGATACAGGTGAAAAAAAAGGAAAACAAAAAGTGAAAGGAAAGAACACTTTGACAGTGTATAAAATAAAAGAGTAGAAAAAAAATAACTTTTGCAATGTTTGAAATAACTTGGAATTTCAAATAACTTTGGAATATGAAATAACTTTTGGAAAGGCACTGTTAGCTGCAGCTCAGAAAGAAGTTCCGCACTGCTAATTTGTCCATGTATGAGCTTAAAAAGAAGTAAGAGGTCAGCTGTATCGCGCCTAGCCTTTAGATCAGGCAGCACTTGCAAGTACTGTGGTCGGGAGTCAAGACGGGGATACTCGCGAGGAAAGCGATGTCTAATTATGGACAGCAGCTTATTCTGCACTTTATCAATGGCCCCGCTGTTAGATTTGCATGTGCCATTCCAGACAACCGAGGCATATTCCAGCACGGGACGACGGACAGTCGAGTACAGTTTCAGGAAGGATTTTGCACTACGGAATTCTCTAGACATCCGGCAGATTATGCCCAAGCGGTGGAGAGCTCGCTGTTTGATGGATCTAACGTGCGGTGTAAAAGTCAGCTGGTCATCAAAGAGCACGCCAAGATCAGTTGTCGTCGAGATTCGAGGCAAAGTAACATCATGAACTGAGTATTGATAAAGCAGGCAGTCTATTTTGTGCGTGTACGACAACACTTTGGTTTTCGCTGCGTTCACTATCAGTTCGTTATCTTTACACCAGAGTGTAAATGCATCCACGTCTCTTTGCAAATGCCCGCAGTCGCTAAGACATGAAACTTCCTTAAAAATCTTGATGTCATCAGCATAAAGTAAAAAAGAAGAATGCCTTATAGCAGCGGAAACATCATTGACAAATAAAGAAAACAAAAGAGGGCCTAGAACAGACCCCCGTGGCACACCACTTGAAACGCAGTAACGATAGGATTGCTGGCCGTTAACATTTACGTAGCAGGTCCGCCCACGCAAGTAACTAATTAGGAGGTCAAGAATCGAATTATCTATGTTCAGGAGTGACAGTTTAGAAATTAAAAATGGGTGACTGACCACATCAAAAGCCTTGCTCAGGTCAAAGTACACAGTATCAAGCTGCCTCCTATGATGAACCGCTTTGGACGCTCGCTGCATGAAAGAAACGAGGTTAGTGGTTGTGGAACGTCCGGACATAAACCCGTGCAGTTCGGAAATTAGTATGCCCTTAACACTGGAAGTTAAAACATCGTGCAACACAGTCTCAACAAGCTTAGACGCCGCACACAGTAGCGAAATAGGCCGATAGTTTCTAGGACTATCTTTAGCACAAGTTTTGAAGACAGGGACCAAGCGTGCTAACTTCCAAGCTGCTGGAAAAGTAGCAGATTGAATTGAATTATTAAATATAGCGGTTATTATGGGAATCAAAAGCTCCCCATAGGTTTTTAATATTGCGGGATTAATGCCGTCAGGGCAACAGGAAAATGACGGTTTGAGGCGCTTCAGGGCTTTTCGAACGTCGCCCTCACTTATTGTGGGAACGCAGAAATTAGACGACGCAGAGGAAGAGTTGGAGAAAATGTTAACTTCACCCTTTGGAAATACTCAGCTGAAATGATCCGCAAAGGCATTAGCGACGTCTTCAATCGGGTTTCCATTGTCGTCTAGAAGGTTAACGATTTCGGCAACCTTGCCAGCCGATCGAGAGCGAACATACTGCCAGAAACTTTTCTGGTCGCGCGTAGCGCTGATTTCTACCTTGGCTATGTAGTCTGACCGATCGCGATCATACAGCTCTTTAGACAGGGCTCTGAAATACTTAAACTCCTTTTTCCAAGCTACGAATTGGAGCCCACGAATTTTCTTGTGAGCACGGGCTTTACATTTTAAAGCATTTCGCAGTTCCGCAGAAAACCAGATAGGAAATTTAGATTTCTTTCCGGACGTTCTTGGTACAAACATTTGCATTCCTTGCTGAATAATTGTAGAAAGTTTCTCGACTTGGTCATCAACAGAGGAAAGTTTGACGAGGAGAGGTCAGTCAGTGTTACATAAGTAGTTATAAAAAGCAGCGTAATCTCCAGCAGCATAATTCTACGTCGGATGTGCAGAATGGCCGGAGCATCTCGATTGCCCCGACACATACGGCAGTGTCGGGGCAATCGAGATCAATCAATCAATCTCTTTATTATAGTGCCCAGGTACAGCCGTAGCCTTTGTGCTGGCGCACTTAAGAAAAAGACAGACGACGACACAAATACATCCACGCGTGAGAAGAACAACAAAATACAAGCGAAGAGAAAAAAACTATAATGAAGAATAAAGGTCATTTAACAAAATCAATGATTTCGGCACACTAAAGTTTGAACAATCGCAAAACGATAAAACACAGTGTCATAAAAATTTGACAATACAGATGGGCAGATATAGATATATATGAGTAGGAACAGTAACAAAGGTGAGCAACATAAACGAAAATAGGGCAATGAAAATAGAATTAAAACTGGTCGGAACCAAGTCGGGGAGAGACGGAAGTCAGAAGGTCGCACATGTAAGACCGAAGGGGTGTATGAAACAGGTCAATATTATGGGAGTAGAGATTGTATGTTTCTTGAAGGCGGTACAATGGGCAGTGTCTATTGCATGTCTTACGGGTACGAAGTATAGGAGACTTACGGGTAAGTTTCGACGGTACTCTAAGATTTACATTTGCAAGCAACTCCGAACAAGAAATAATCCCGTGTACAAGTTTAAATAAAAAAATTAGGTCAGCATTGGTTCGTCTGGACTTCAAACTTTGGAGAGGATTAGAAGTAAAAAAGTCTGAACCATTGCCTCTGTGGCGGGAGAAACGATGTTTGTGGATAGATATGAACTTATTTTGCACTTTGTCAAGTATATTACTGTTCGACTGGCACGTGCCGTTCCAAACAACAAAGGCATATTCTAAAATAGGGCGGACAACAGACAAATAAAGCTTTAGTAGTAAGACAGGGTTGCTGAATTCTCTTGATATTCGACAGACAAACCCCAAGCGGCGAAGGGCGCGCTTAGAAATAGAATCCACATGGGCAGAAAAGTTTAGCGCACTGTCAAATACCACTCCAAGGTCAGACATTTTACACACACGCGGTAGTGGCACACTTTTCACCACGTACGGATAAAGTATGGGGTTTGTTTTACGAGTGTAGGACATAACCTTCGTTTTAGTGCCACTAAGAGCAAGTTTGTTCGCGGAGCACCAGTTGCTAAAAGCAACCACATCAGATTGAAGAGCTATGCAATCTTCAGCGCTAGTAACTTCTTTAAATATTTTGATGTCATCAGCATATAACAGAAAACAAGAGTGATTTATAGAGGCTGAGACGTCATTAACAAACAACGAAAACAAAAGGGGCCCCAGAACAGATCCCTAAGGCACACCACTGGAAGCATAGTAGGCAGCAGATTCTTTATCATTAACAGAGACAAAACATGACCTATTATTAAGATAGCTGCTGAGTAACTCCACGAAGCAAACAGGAATGTTATAAGTAGACATTTTGTGCAGAAGCAAGGAATGGTCAACTACGTCAAACGCTTTGCTGAGGTCACAGTACACGGTATCGAGCTGACCCCGCCCATGCACAGCTTCCGAGGCAAAGGACATAAAAGACACAAGGTTTGTAGTAGTTGAACGGCCGGATAAAAAACCGTGTTGTTCTGTAAGAAGGATGTTTTTGACACTACTAGACAAAATTACGTGCAAAATTGATTCGAACAGTTTGCTTGCCGAGCAGAGGATAGAAATTGGCCTGTAGTTTTCTGCCTTTGTTTTCACACCAGACCTAAACACAGGAACAATACGCGCGACTTTCCAAAGGCGCGGAAAGGTAGATGATTTTATACAGTTGTTAAATATAGAAGCGAGAATCGGAGCTAGTATGACCCCGTAAGCTTTTAGTAGTGCGGAGGGAATTCCATCCAGACCAGAGGAAAGCGATGGCTTTAGCTGTTTGAGTGCCTTGAGAACGTCTTCTTCGGATATAAGGGTGATACAGAAATTCGAAGAAGACAGTTCGCGGGCGCAGGAGAGGGTATTGGGTCCAAATACTGAACTGAAGTGCTCAGCAAATGCATCGGCAACAGAAGCGATATCATTTCCCTTTTCATCGAGAAGGCTGATGTGTTCTCGGCTCTTCGTGCCGGAGCGAAAACGGACGTACTGCCAGAAGCATCTGGAACTCCGCATAGCATCATTTTCAACAGCAGAGATGTACAGTAACCGATCCCGCTTATAGAGCACTTTGCACAAAGACCTGTAATAGACAAATTGCTGTTCCCATGACTCACTATTTGTCTGCCGTGCCTTCCGATGGGCACGCTTCTTATGTTTCAAGGCCACGTGGAGCTCACTTGAAAACCAAGCGGGGAATTTAGAGTTCCTGGGCCGCTTACACGGGATGAATCTGCGCATACCTTCTTGGATAATAGAAGAAAATTGCTCGACTTGCTCATCAACTTTTCGAGCGTTCAAAACCTCAGACCAGTCAAACTCCGACAGATAATTATAAAAACCTACGTAGTCCCTAGCGGCAAAGTTAAAGGCAGGACGGGCAGATGGACAGGAGCGAATGAACTGACGGGAACACGGTAAAGAAAGATGCAAGGGGGGATGATACTTGTCAGGACACACAAGATGAAAGTCGGACTTGGAAACACTGAGAGAATGAAGACTGGAAAAGCAGAGGTCAAGCGTGTTTCCGTTGCATTTTTTTGCACCATTTTTTGCTGGAGGTCAGTAAAAGAAATGAAGTCAAGAAGGCAGGTGCCTATCCGTATGGTATAGTGGTATTGATGCTGGACGGTACCATCCAACCAGTCGATACCAGGTGCGTTAAAATCGCCAGAGATACATAAGTCATGACGGGGATTTGAGGTGACGACGTTTTCGATGGCCGAAATGTCTGACTGATACTCATGTGGATGAAGATTTGGACAAAAGTAAAATGTAGGAAGTAATATATTCCGCTTACCTGGCAGCATAATTCAACCCAGACAGATTCATCCACAGTTTCGATATCACTGCGCCTCAAGGAAGTAATAGAACGATCCACAGCTATGAGAACACCCCCACCAAAACGTTTACCTTTTGTACAGTCCCGGTCACTGCGGTAAACATTAAAATTTTCGGTAAAATAGTCCCCAGAGGCAATATCTGGTTCAAGCCAGGTTTCCGTAAGAATAATAATATGAAAATTGATGAAGATACAGAATAAAAAAACTCACTAGCCTTTGTCCGTTGGCCACGAACGTTTTGTTAGAGAATGTTCAGGCGCATCCGGGTGGATTATTATTAGATGTTTCAGACGTGTGTAGCATGGATTCATGAAGAGGGCCTAGAAACCGTTTAAACAGGCACCCATTCGGCCACAACGGTGGGTCTTGTAAGCGTTCGAAGTACTCATCAGATAATCAATCAATCAATCAATCAATCAATCAATCAATCAATCAATCAATCAATTATTTGCGTGCCCAGGAACAGCCGGGGGGGCCTTTGTGCTGGCGCACGGAAACAGAAAATACAAAACCTAATGTACACATCTCTCAAATACAAAATAAAATACAAAATACAAAGGGAAAAAAAAAACGAAAAGGCTAGCTTATGTTGAAGTTACGGAATGAAAGTCATTTAAGTGCATGAACTCAAGGATAAAAGACAAATGCAGAATAAGAGAAGTTGGCAGTTACGCCAATACAAACTCACAGACATGTTTGCAAAACAGAGTAGGGCAATAATTAAATATATCAAGGTAATCCGAGTACCGATTGTACGTGCATTGCAGTCGGAACACAGGGTACAAGACACGCAGACAATTGGGGTTGCAAAAGGTATCATGTTTCCTGGTCCACTTTTCCGGCACATAAAGGCGAACATGTTGTAGCAGCTCACCACAAGACACTATGCCGTGCATAATTTTAAAGAGGAAGAGAATATCAGCCTTGTTCCGCCTGGAAGTTAAGCATGATAGCGTCAATGAAGAGGGCGATCCAGGGTTATAATTACTACTATCGCCAAAGCGATGGTTGAAGATAGATATGAACTTATTTTGGACCCTTTCTACAAGCTTACGGTTTGTTTTGCTCGTGCTGTTCCAGACAACAGATGCATATTCAAGCTGAGGACAGCATATAGTTGTGTAGAGCTTGAGAAGAGAAAGCGGCTCCTTGAACTCCTTGGACACGCGACAGACAACGCCAAGCGATCGAAGAGCTCTACGAGTAATTACCTGAATATGTGGAGAGAAGCTCAGTTTACTGTTGAAAGTGACGCCTAGGTCATTAACCTCTACCACACGTGGGAGTAATTCACCGTTGATTTTATAGGGAAACAAGATGTTGTCAGTCTTTCTTGTGTATGTCATTACCTTAGTTTTAGATGTATTGATGAGGAGTTTGTTGCATGAGCACCAATGCGAGAAGGACGAGATTGCTCTCTGAAGAGCGGAACAGCTGGCAGAGTTGGAAACAGATTTAAATATTTTTACATCATCGGCATATAAAAGAAAATTACAATCATTAAATATTGTCGCGACATCATTTATAAAGATTGAGAAGAGAAGTGGCCCGAGCACTGAGCCCTGATAATAATAATAATAATAATCAATCAATCAATCAATCATGTTTATTTACGTGCCCAGGAACAGCCAGAGGCCTGAGTGCTGGTGCACGGATAGTTACATGAAAACAAAATACAAGAAACATATTGGAAGAAACAAACAAGCGACAAGACACACACAAATTGAAGTAGCGAAAATTACAGAAATAAAGCACAGGCGGAGCCTGGGTACAGGTAAAAAAGAATAAGAAGATGCCTTTGTGGCTCAGCTTATTGTAATGAATACGGAACAAGCAGAGAACAAAGTTTAACAGTAAGACGACAAAAACAATGACAAGAGTATAGATACAAATGATAAGACAAGCATGATAAGTAAACAGTTTCAAAAACAGGCAACTATATTGGTTAAACAGAACCACAGAGAAACCAAATTTCAGCAATAAAAAAAGAAAAACGAATGACAGAGATATCATAGATGTTTAACATACTGTGTTCAACAGCGCAGTACGGTAAATTGTAAAGGAGCTTTGAAAGATGTCAAGGCGTTCAGAGAAGCGGTTGTAGCAATTCTGTATTCTGCGTACAGGAGAATGATTGGAGTTGCGCGCAGCGGTCAAGAACGGGCGATGCGACCTGGTGGGCCTTTGTGGTACACTAAACTCTAAACAGTTAAGCAGGTCTGCGCAAGAAAGGTCACCATGAACAATTTTGTGAAGAAATGTAAGGTCTGCACGCATACGTCTGCAGTTCAAGGAAGGGATGGAAGGGACTATGGATAAGTCAGAATCAGGATGAAAACTGTGATTGTGATGACGGTGCTTAAATATGGATAAAAACTTCTTATGCACACGTTCTATTCATTCACTACTAGATTTGGAGATGCCGTTCCAGGCAACAGAAGCATATTCTAACTGTGGTATACATATTGCATTGTATAGCATTAGAAATGGATCTGGAGAAGAGAATTCCTTTGTAATCCGACACACATTTCCAAGGCTTCGGAGTGCTCGCCGGGTGATGAGCCTAATATGAGGAGAAAAAGAGAGGGTACTGTCGAAAAGCACCCCTAGGTCCCTAATCTCCTCAACCCTTTGCAGAGGAGCTCCCTCAATACTGTAGGAAAACAGCAGACGGTGGGTTTTCCGGCTGTAGGTGACAACCTTTGTTTTAGTGGGGTTTAAAATTAGGCAGTTTTTCCTGCACCAGACCGATAATTCCGACACATCCCTCTGCAAGGCACAGCAGTCCTGAACACCACTAATGTGCCTAAATAGTTTGACATCATCAGCATAGAGAAGAAAAGAAGAGTTTGTTAACACTGTTGAAACATCATTGATAAAGACAGAAAACAATAGTGGACCCAGCACGGAACCCTGGGGTACACCACTTGTTGCAGGGTAAACACTAGACTTTTTGTAGTTAACATCTACATAACAGGACCGGTCAAGGAGATAGTTGGGCAACAAGGCAACAAGGCTTGCGTCTACACCGGACTTAGCAAGCTTGTTAATTAATAACTGATGGTTCACCACATCAAACGCCTTACTGAGGTCAAAATAAATAACGTCCAACTGGCCGTTTTCACAAACTGCAGCCGAAGCCTGTGTCATAAAGCTTGCAAGATTTGTGACCGTCGATCGACCCGAGAAAAAGCCGTGCTGATTTGGTATCACAACGTTCTTGACGCAGGCAGCAAGAACTTTGTGCAGAGCTGACTCAAAGAGTTTTGAGGCGACACAAAGGAGTGAGATCGGGCGATAGTTAGAAACGGCTGACTTATCACCAGACTTAAATATTGGAAAAATTCGAGCGATCTTCCATGCACGAGGAAATTTACCTAAAAGTAAGCAGGTATTATAAATGGAAGTTAAGACAGGCACAAAAATGTTCCCGTAAGCCTTCATGAGAGCTGCTGGAATTCCATCTGCACCACAGGAAAATGATGGCTTCATCCGTTGAAGGCTATCATTGAGAATTTTTTCATCGAACCTAAGTGTGTTAAAATTAGAGTTATTAAACGATAGGCGTTCGTCGTTGCCATCTGGCAGTTGAAAGACAGAATGAAAGTACTGAGCAAAACTGGTGGCAACATCCTCAACCTCTTCACCATCGGAATTAAGCAGGCTAACGTGTTCTTTAGACGCCTTAGAACGACCGCGTACATACCTCCAGAATTCAGCCGGTTTCTGAGACGCAGCAGCCTCTAACGATTCTATATAGAGCTGGTGGTCCCGCCGGTAGAGGATTTTACAAAGTGAGCGATACCGAATAAACTCTGCTTTCCACTTGTCAAGCCCAGAACGCTTGGCCTTTTTGTGGGCGCTATCCTTAAGTTTAAGCGAACTTCGAAGTTCTTTAGAAAACCAGTGGGGAAATTTGGAAGGAACAGGCTTATAACAGGGAATATACTTTTCCATGCCACTTCTGACTATTTCGGTAAAACGTCGAACCTGTTCGTCAACATCATTGACATCCAAAACACTAGACCATTCAGCAGATGAATAAAAGTGATACAGCCCAGCATAATCTCCACGCTTGAAAGCATATCGCGGGACTGAACAATTGTCAACACCGCCAGAGCGATGCTGGGTCGCGACCGAGACAGAGACAATAAGAAGGGGGTGAAACTTGTCGGGGTGCACAAGGGATATTTCGGAGGCACACACTTGTACATTTTTTAAGTTTGAGAAGCACACATCTAGAACATTACCACAAGAGTTTTCTATGCGGCAAAACTGCTGCATGGAGGTGAACGACTGAAAATCTAATAGCATGCTGCATTTTTGCGCTGCATAATGGTTTTTGTGCTCAAAGGAAAGACTGTTCCAGCGAATACCTGGGGTGTTGAAGTCTCCAAGTATGATGAGCTTATGGTTGGAGTGTGCATTTGAGACATTTTCTATGGATGTGGGTGTTCGATTAAATTCAGAAGGTAATACATCCGGGGATATATAGAATGCACCGATGAGTAGCTTCTCGCCCTTCGTGAGGCCTACCTCAAGCCAGACTGATTCGTCTAGGGTCTCGAGGTCAGCACGCCGCATGCACTGCACTGAATGATCAACGGCAACGATAACCCCGCCACCTTTTTGTTTAGG
Source organism: Haemaphysalis longicornis (assembly GCF_048455015.1). Taxonomy (NCBI): domain Eukaryota; kingdom Metazoa; phylum Arthropoda; class Arachnida; order Ixodida; family Ixodidae; genus Haemaphysalis; species Haemaphysalis longicornis. The sequence goes on along the minus strand of NW_027526204.1, from coordinate 61,390,249 downwards.
TCCAGTTAATTTTCTGTCGCTTCTAAAGATTTGATAGTTAGAAGGGAAATAGTCGGAAGACGAGATATCATCGGAAAGCCAGGTTTCAGTAATGACAACAGCAGAAAATTTAGAGCATACAATATTTCTAATAAATTCAGAGGACTTAGTTCGTAGACCTCGAGTGTTTTGATAGTATATGTCGAAACTCTCGTACTTACTGATCATTTTCAGTTATTTCAGAGCTGTGCAGCATACCAGGGTGGACCTTGCCTTGAAACGGCTTGAAAAGGCAGCCTTTTGGCCACATAGACGGGTCGCTCAGGCGCCTAAAACACTCCTCGTTAACAGTTACGCAAAAAGAAGAATAGGAGTCGTACTTAGTCCTAAGGCGTTTGCACGACAATGGCGTAACTTGCACAGTTGACAAGTGGGCCAACAGTTGAGCAGATGTGGTGTTAGCCGACAGTTTTGAAACAAAGATGGCCCTGGAGCTGGGTGGTCGGTGTACCACAACCAACTGAGAAGCTTCCGACGCACCCACGCGGGGAGGGCTCCTTTTCTTCTGCAAGTTCGTCGGCGGGCCATTAAACACAGTGTCGGACCTAGGAGGCGGGGGCAGAGGGTGGACCGAAGGGGAAACCAAAGTGCTCAGGGCCGTAGCAGGTTGACTGCTGGGGCGGTCAACGAACGGCGAAGCGGTGGTAGAGGACAGGAAGGTGGCACATTCACCAGCTGCACCGGCGGCGGCTTCGGCGAACGACGACCTCGTAGGGATACCAGACTGCGGTGACGTCACCAGCGGCATGAAAGGATTAGCAGGCTTCGGGGAAGCAGGCGGAGAAGGCGGAGGACGCGCGAGCTCCCCTCGCAGGCAGCGAACCTCCTCGCGCAGGGAAGCGACGATTGCAGCCTGCTGGGCAAGCCCAGCCACATTATCCCGTTGAAGAAGCCGGTTTTCCTCGCGCAGCTCGGTGACAACATCCCCGAATAATAATAATATTAATAATAATAATCAATCAATCAATCAATCAATCAATCAATCAATCAATCAATCAATCAATCAATCAATCAATCAATCAATCGTGTTTATTTACGTGCCCAGGAACAGCCAGAGACCTGAGTGCTGGCGCACGGGTAGTTACATGAAAACAAAATACAAGAAACATATAGCAAGAAACAAACAAGCGACAAGACACACACAAATTGAAGTAGTGAAAATGACAGAAATAAAGCACAGGCGGAGCCTGGGTACAGGTAAAAAAATAAAAAAAGAAGATGCCTATGTTGCTCTGCCCGTCGTAAAGGCCACACGACAGGCCGAGCAACAAAGTTTGACAGTAATACAACAAAAACAACGGCAAGAGTGTAGAGACAAATGAAAAAACGAACAAATGACAGTAAACAGTTTCAAAAATAGGCAACTATCAGTTGGATAGACACAACCGCAGAGAAATCAAGTTCCAGAAAAAAAGAACGACAGACATATCATAGGTGTTTAACATACTGTATTCAACAGCGTTGTACGGTAAACTGTAAAGGATTTCTGAAAGATGTCAAGGCGTTCAAAGAAGCGGTTGTAACAATTCTGTATTCTGCGCACAGGAGAATGATTGGAGTTGCGTGCAGCGGTCAAGAACGGGCGATGCGACCTGGTGGGCCTTTGCGGTACACTAAACTCTAAACAGTTAAGCAGGTCTGCGCAAGAAAGGTCACCACGAACAATTTTGTGAAGAAATGTAAGGTCTGCACGCATACGTCTGCAGTTCAAGGAAGGGATGGAAGGGACTATGGATAAGTCAGAATCAGGATGAAAACTGTGATTGTGATGACGGTGCTTAAATATGGATAAAAACTTCTTCTGCACACGTTCTATTAATTCACTACTAGATTTGGAGATGCCGTTCCAGGCAACAGAAGCATATTCTAACTGTGGTATACATATTGCATTGTATAGCATTAGAAATGGATCTGGAGAAGAGAATTCCTTTGTAATCCGACACACATTTCCAAGGCATCGGAGTGCTCGCCGGGTGATGAGCCTAATATGAGGAGAAAAAGAGAGGGTACTGTCGAAAAGCACCCCTAGGTCCCTAATCTCCTCAACCCTTTGCAGAGGAGCTCCCTCAATACTGTAGGAAAACAGCAGACGGTGGGTTTTCCGGCTGTAGGTGACAACCTTTGTTTTAGTGGGGTTTAAAATTAGGCAGTTTTTCCTGCACCAGACCGATAATTCCGACACATCCCTCTGCAAGGCACAGCAGTCCTGAACACCGCTAATGTGCCTAAATAGTTTGACATCATCAGCATAGAGAAGAAAAGAAGAGTTTGTTAACACTGTTGAAACATCATTGATAAAGACAGAATACAATATTGGACCCAGCACGGAACCCTGGGGTACACCACTTGTTGCAGGGTAAACACTAGACTTTTTGTAGTTAACATCTACATAAAAGGCCCGGTCAAGGAGATAGTTGGACAACAAGGCAATAATAATAATAATAATAATAATAATAATAATAATAATAATAATAATAATCAATCAATCAATCAATCAATCATTTATTTGCGTGCCCAGGAACAGCCGGGGTCGGCCTTTGTGCTGGCGCACGGAAACAGAAACACACGAAACATAATGTACACATCTTTCAAATACAAAATAAAATACAAAATACAAAAAAAACGAAAGGATAGCTTATGTTGAAGTTACGGAATGAAAGTCATTTGAGTGCATGAACTCAAGGAGAAAAGACAAATGCAGAATAACAAAAGTTGGCAGTTACGCCAATACAAACTCACAGACATGTTTGCGAAACAGAGTAGGGCAATCATTAAATATATCAAGGTAATCCGAGTACCGATTGTACGTGCATTGCAGTCGGCACACAGGGCACAAGACACGCAGACAATTGGGGTTGCAAAAGGTATCATGTTTCCTGGTCCACTTTAGCGGCACATAAAGACGAACATGCTGTAGCAGCTCACCACAAGACACTATGCCGTGCATAATTTTAAAGAGGAAGAGAACATCAGCCTTGTTCCGCCTGGAAGTTAAGCATGATAGCGTCAATGAAGAGGGCGATCCAGGGTTATAATTACTACTATCGCCAAAGCGATGGTTGAAGATAGATATAAACTTATTTTGGACCCTTTCTACAAGCTTACGGTTTGTTTTGCTCGTGCTGTTCCAGACAACAGATGCATATTCAAGCTGAGGACGACATATAGTTGTGTAGAGCTTCAGAAGAGAAATCGGCTCCTTGAACTCCTTGGACACGCGACAGACAACGCCAAGCGATCGTATAGCTCTTCGAGTAATTACCTGAATATGTGGAGAGAAGCTCAGTTTACTGTCGAAAGTGACGCCTAGGTCATTAACCTCTACCACACGTGGGAGTAATTCACCGTTGATGTTATAAGGAAACAAGATGTTGTCAGTCTTTCTTGTGTATGTCATTACCTTAGTTTTAGATGTATTAATGAGGAGTTTGTTGCATGAGCACCAATGCGAGAAGGACGAGATTGCTTTCTGGAGAGCGGAACAGCTGGCAGAGTTGGAAACAGATTTAAATATTTTTACATCATCGGCGTATAAAAGAAAATTACAATCACTAAATATTGTCGCGACATCATTTATAAAGATTGAGAAGAGAAGTGGCCCGAGAACTGAGCCCTGAGGGACACCACTGGTGACCTCATAGGAAAGAGAAGACTGTCCATTTACATGCACGAAACATGACCTATCACATAGATAATTGCATATAAGAGATATCAGGGATGGTTGTATATCAAGCTCAGATAGTTTTTTGGCTAAGAGCTCGTGGCAGACGACATCAAAAGCCTTGCTTAAATCAAAGTAGACTACATCAAGTTGACCTCTCCCTTGCACAGCTTCCGAAGCATGCAGCATGAAGTTGACGAGATTGGTAGTGGTCGATCGGCCCGCGAAAAAACCATGCTGTTCAGGTATTAATGTGGTATTTATACTGAATGTGAGTAGTTTATGCAGTATTGACTCAAACAATTTAGAAGCAGCACATAGAATAGATATCGGTCGGTAGTTCGTGGGGTCCAATTTAGAACCTGTCTTAAATACAGGAACAACCCTTGCATTCTTCCAACGAGCGGGGAACTTGCCAGACTTGAGAGAAGTTTGAAATATACACGTCAATACTGGAACTAGGATATCACCAAACGCTTTCAGTACGGCAGAAGGAATGCCGTCAGGGCCGCACGAAAATGACGATTTCAATTGTTTCAGAGCTTTCAAAACGAGACTTTCCGAAACCAGCACTTCTGAGTTTTTACAGTAACCTAGAGATTGTGGAGGGGGGCAAGCTGCACTGTTGTTACCATAAGTGGAACGGAATTGTCGCGCAAAGGCATTGGCAACGTCCGATATGCTCTCTCCTCGTTCATCGATGAGGTTAATGTTCCCAGGTGAATTTTTACATGTTTGAGAACGGACGTGGCCCCAGAAAGCTTTAGCATTGCGTGTTGCATCAGCTTCAACCGCGGCAATGTAATTCGACCTATCGCGCCTAACCAGACATTTACAAAGAGATCTGAGTTGACGAAACTCATTCTGCCACCTTTCCTGCCCCGTTTTCTTAGCTTGCTTGTGCGCTCGATTTTTCCTCCCCAAAGCTCGTTTAAGTTCAGCAGAAAACCAACGCGGAAAATTGCCTTTCTTTTCAAATTTTCGGGGAACAAAGCTCCTCAAGCCATCGTGAACAACTTCAGTAAAAAAATCGGTCTGTTCATCAACGTCGTTGAGGTTAGCGATTGGTGACCAATCAGTGTTACTAAGAAAGTGAAATAAACCAATGTAGTCACCACGAGCAAAGTCGTAACTACTGCTTCCTGGTGTGCAAACAGGGGGACTGTAATGGAGGAGAGATACGTTATGCAACGAAATATGTAATGACGGATGAAACTTGTCCGGTTTTACGAGATTAGTATCACTGCGCGAGACGACGACAGCTTCCAAGCTAGTCAGACACAAATCTAAGACGTTCCCACATGAATTCCTAATGAGGTTGCACTGCTGCAAGGAAGTAAAGGAAATAAAATCAAATAGAAAGTCACACTTCGGAGATATTGGGTGAGACACCTCACTGACCCGCTGAGTCTCCCAAGAAATCCCCGGTGCGTTAAAGTCCCCAGTGACAAGGAAATGGTGATCACTGTGAGATATTACAGTAGTTTCGATTGTGTTAAGGATATTTCTGAACTCACTGGCATGTGTCTCGGGGGAAATGTAGTATGTACACACTAAGAGCCGTTCACCCCGATCACAAAACACCTCTAACCAAATACACTCACTCTCTAATTCAAGGTCAAGGCGGCGTTTACACTTGATGGAGTCATGTAGGGCAATAAGCACACCACCGCCCCGTTGTTTATCGTGCAACGGGTCACGGTCATGCCGGAAAACTTGGTAATGCGGAGGGAACAAGGTATTGGAACTTATGTCCGGGCACAACCAAGTTTCTGTTAGAATAATTATAGGCCAGCAAGAAGAAACGACATTTGAGAAGAATTCAGCTGACTTTGTGCGAAGTCCACGGACGTTCTGATAAAAGCAATCAAAGCTACTATTACCTGCCATCATCATCAAGTCGTTGCTGCTCTGCATGAATCATTTTTTCATGCAATTCACCACGGAAGGGCTTGAAAAGACAGTGCCGAGGCCACAGCGCAGGGTCTTTGAGCCGCTCAAAACACGCGTCGTCAACAGCGACGTAGAAAGAGGCGTAAGAGTCATGCCTCGTCTTTAAACGTTTGCACACAATCGGGGCGGCCCCCACACTGGACAGGTGCTCGAAAACTTGAGCTGAAGTTGTAGCCGGAACCAGTTTTGTTACAAACACAGCTTTTGGGGGCTTGCGACGGCTGACAGCCACAAGACCAGATCCCTCAGATACACCAACAGCCAGGGGACGCGGTACGGAGTTCTTGGGAGTGCGTTGCTGCAGGGGTAGGTGCAGGGGCGGATGGTCCAGGCGATGGGATTTCGAAGAAACCACCTTCGAGCTGGGATCGGCCGAGAGAGGCGATGCGGCAGGCGAGGCGCTCTGCGACAGCGGAGTGGGGGGTATTGTTTCCGCGGACGACGCGGTTGGAAGCGGCGGGAACTCGGCTAGCCGAGAGGGGGAAGGAGGGTCTCTCCTCAGCCGAGTCAGATCTGTGCGCAGTGCACGCACCTCCTGCCGCAGGGTCTTCACGACGTCGGCGTGAGCTTCAGCCTTTGTCGCGTTGTCCCGGCGCAGCCGCTCATTGTCCTCTCCCAACCTGGTAACCTGATCGGAGAGGAAGGAAATTCCTTCCAGGGCGTCCACGAGAAGGGCGCGCATGGACAGCAGCTCGGCCGCAAGGTCAACAGGTTGGGTGGCGGGGGCTGTGCGGGGAGGGCTCGACGAAAGGGTCGCCGCAGAAGCAACGCCGCCGTAGTCGTCGTTAGGGCTAGCCACCACACACGGCGACGAGGCAGACTTGCAGGCATTGCACACAAAACGACGCGCGCCCGACTTAATAGACTGTAGGTCCTCGTCCGGCAACGTTATGCACTTTGCGTGAGCACGCCTGTTGCACTCACCGCAACGAAGAAATTTCTGTTTCCCGTAGAAGACGCACGAGCACAGAACACACGCATCCTTACTGGGCGCCATCTTGGAAAACAATAATAATAATAATAATAATCAATCAATCAATCAATCAATCAATGTTTATTAGAGTGCCCAGGAACAGCCGAGGCCTTGGTTCTGGCGCACTGAAGAAGACGTAATGCGGCACTAATATACAGCAGAAACTCACAATATGAACAGTCAACGAGAAGAACGAGCGAAGAAAAAAAAGAGCAATAAAACCCTAAGGATAATAAAAAGGTACTCCAACCAAAATTATACGATTAAGAAACTCTAATGGTGGATCAATGACAAAAGTATGTGGAACAATGGTCACAGAAGTTGTGTGAAGCAAGCAGACATAAAAAAATATTCGCAGATTTAGGCGAAAACACGAAGCTTCAATTAAACATGAATGTATGAAACAAAATACAGGAACTGATTTATGAAATTACAGCAACAGAAGATGGAAAGTACCAGACACATCACTGTGGCTCCTCGCGGCACAATAAATCGGGTGCGATGGAAGGCAAGTAGCATGCCGTAATATATGACAAGTCAATGAAGCAATTACAGCCACAAAGTCACGAATATATGACTTACAAACAAGAAACAAGAACTATGAAGACATTGCACACATAAAAACGACATAAAAAAACTTTAAAAAAATAATGATCAACCTTTATTTTCGGTGCCCAGGAACAACCCTAGAGTCTTGGTACTGGTACACCATATACAAAACCTAATAAAACAAAATAAAATCGAGATGACACAACACACAAAACCATATGTATGACAGAAACAATAAAGTAAAAATAGTTACAGAAATGTCAGAAAACAAAGCAGCAAAACAGAACAGAAAACGAAAACACGAAGCCTAGTGTTGCAAGCCACGACACTCGGCCAGCGAAACGTTCAAGGCACGTGAAAAATAGGAAATATAGAAGCAAATACACAATGGACATGACAAAGATAGACAATAGGCATAACAACGAAGGTTTTGTAACAAAAGATTGGGCACTTTCAAAATGGGGAAAAAAAAAGTTCAGCCTTACAAGCACGGACACTCAAACTTACAGAAATTCAAGCAACACAAAGCCAGGAAAAGGGAAAAAAAAACAAGCAAGAACGTGATTTCTTAAAATAAATACGGCATATAAATTTGGAATGACCTAAAGGCACTTAGGCTACAACAATTTTTAAGTCATTAGAGAACAAGGTAATATCAAGACGATCGAAATATTCATTATATGCACATTTTATTCTGTAGATGGACGAGCGTCGTCTATTTAAAGAATCTGTTCTGAAAGTTCGAAACGTCTGGAATAGTTTATTCGGCAAGTTCACATTGATACGTGTAACGAAGTCATCACACAAAATATCACCGTGAAAAAGTTTATAAAGAAAGATAATATCAGCTCGCATTCGTCGACAGCAAAGGGAAGGAATACTTTTCAGGAAAGACATGATGCCGTTTGCGTCTTCTTGCACATGACGGAAATGGTGCTTAAAGATAGAAAAGAATTTATTTTGAACCCTTTCGATACGGTCACTATTGGACTTGAAAGTTCCATTCCAAACAACAGACCCGTATTCGAGAAGAGATAAGCAGAGAGCCGAATACAACTTTAAGAAAGGAAGAGGACCTTTAAATTCTCTAGAATACCGGCAAACAGCACCCAGACATGGAAGAGAGCGTCGGGTAATTTGTGTAATGTGGAAAGAGAAAGTCAGAGAAGAATCAAATAGTACTTCCAAGTCCCGAATTTATTAATCATAATAATCAATCAATCAATCAATCAATCAATAAATCATGTATATTTATTGTGCCCAGGAACAGCCGTGAGGCCTTGGTGCTGGTACACAGATGGATACAGGCAAAAAAAAGGAAAACAAAAATTCACAGGAAAGGAACACTTTGATAGCGTATAAAATAAAATAGTAGAAAAAATAACTTTTAGAATGTATATTGCAACGTATACCGTACAAATCACTACAAAACGTAGATAGCGTATACACTACATGCAATGAACACAAACAAAACTGACAGGATACAACAGAATTGGTAATTACATCGTACCGATGAAACAGAACATCTGCACACTACAGATAATCGTGTAACCTTATAACAGCAATCCATAAAATGGAAAACAACAAAAGAGTCATATGAACAGCATACTCTCTATACAGTAAGGCAAGCAGGTAAAAAGAAGTTACTATAACTAGAACAAGATCCATTCAGTATGACTGAGCAAAGAAATATTCCTTATAGTTCCATGTAAGAGAATAAGAGGGAGCATATTAGCGAATGAGAATTCTGGAAGTGTCTGAACTGAACTGATTGAGGGAGCTGTTAAAAATATCTACGTCTGCAGAGAAGAAGTTACACGTGCTCTGCAGCCTGAACAGCGGGCAATGTCGGTTACAGGAGCTGAGAGTACGAAAAGGATGACATTTTCTTGTGGTTTTAATAGGCACTTTTAGCTGGAGCTCCGAAAGCAGTTGCGCACTGATAATTTGTCAAAATATGAGCTTAAAAAGAAATAAGAGGTCAGCTGTATCGCGTCTAGCCTTTAGCTCAGGCAGCACTTGCAAGTACCGTGGTCCAGAGTCAAGACGGTGATACTCGTGAGGGAAGCGATGTCTAAGTATGGACAGCAGCTTATTCTGCACTTTATCAATGGCCCTGCTGTTAGATTTGCATGTAACATTCCAGACAACCGAGGCATATTCCAGCACGGGACGACAGACAGTGGAGTACAGTTTCAGGAAGGACTTTGCACTACGGAATTCTTTAGACATCCGGCAGACCATGCCCAAGCGGCGGAGAGCTCGCTGTTTGATGAATCGAGCGTGCGGTGTAAAAGTCAGCTGGTTATCAAAGAGCACGCCAAGATCAGTTGTCGTCGAGATTCGAGGCAAAGTAACATCGTGAACTGAGTAGTGATAAAGCAGGCAGTCTGTCTTACGCGTGTATGACAACACTTTGGTTTTCGCGGCGTTCACTATCAGTTCGTTCTCTTTACACCAGAGTGAATAATAATAATAATCATAATAATAACAATACTAATAATCAATCAATCAATCAATCAATCAATCAATCAATCAATCAATCAATCAATCAATCAATCAATCAATCATTCAATCAATCATTTATTTGCGTGCCCAGGAACAGCCGGGGGGGCCTTTGTGCTGGCGCACGGAAACAGAAACACACGAAACATAATGTACACATCTTTCAAATACGAAATAAAATACAAAATACAAAAAAAACGAAAGGATAGCTTATGTTGAAGTTACGAAATGAAAGTCATTTAAGTACATGAACTCAAGGATAAAAGACAAATGCAGAATAAGAGAAGTTGGCAGTTACGCCAATACAAACTCACAGACATGTTTGCGAAACAGAGTAGGGCAATCATTAAATATATCAAGGTAATCCGAGTACCGATTGTACGTGCATTGCAGTCGGAACACAGGGCACAAGACACGCAGACAATTGGGGTTGCAAAAGGTATCATGTTTTCTGGTCCACTTTTGCGGCACATAAAGACGAACATGCTGTAGCAGCTCACCACAAGACACTATGCCGTGCATAATTTTAAAGAGGTAGAGAATATCAGCCTTGTTCCGCCTGGAAGTTAAGCATGATGATAATAATAATAATAATAATCAATCAATCAATCAATCAATCAATCATGTTTATTTACGTGCCCAGGAACAAATAATAATAATAATAATAATAATCAATCAATCAATCAATCAATCAACCTTTATTTTCGGTGCCCAGGAACAACCCTAGGGTCTTGGTACTGGTGCACCATACAAAAAAAAACACTACAATTAAAACAAGACAACACACAAAAACTATATGTATGACATAAACAATAAAGTAAAAATAGTTACAGAAATCTTAGAAAGCAAAAAAGGAAAAAAAAGAACAGAAAGTCAAAAAAGAAAAGGCAGGCTTAGTGTTGCAAGCCATGCCTCGGGCCACTCGGCCAGCGAAACGTTCAGTAGATGTGAAAAATAGGAACTATACAAGCAAATATTGAATCAACATGACATAGAGTATACGTATATAGCCAAAGTTTTCTAACAACATATTAGGAAGTTCCAAAAAAAGGGGGAAAAGCTTCAGCATTACCAACACTGACACTAAAAACGTACAAATATTCAAGCAACACAAAACAAGAAAAAGTGAAAAGCAAGCAAGAACAGTTTGCACATAATACATAGGGTACATAAATTGGGAATGACATAAAGGACTTAAGCTACAACAGTTTTCAACTTATTAGAGAACAAAGTAAAGGAGCTCTGGAATATATCAAGCCGAACGGAATATTCATTATATGCACATTGTATTCGGAAGATGGACGAGAGTAGGCTATTTAAAGCAACTGGTCTGACAGCTGGAAATTTTCTGAAAAGTTTATTTGGCAAATCGACATTGATAAGTGTAACCAAATCGTCACACAAAATATTACCATGAAGAAGCTTATAGAGAAAGATAATATCAGCTCGCATTCGTCGACACCGAAGGGAAGGAATGCTTTTCAGAAGAGACATGATGCCGTTTGCGTCGTCTTGCACATGACGGAAGCGGTGCTTAAAGATAGAAAGGAACTTATTTTGAACCCTTTCGATACGGTCACTATTGCACTTGCAAGTTCCATTCCAGACAACAGACCCGTATTCAAAAAGAGGTAAGCAGAGAGCCGAACACAACTTTAAGAAAGGAAGCGGACCTTTAAATAATAATAATAATCAATCAATCAATCAATCAATCAATCATTTATTTGCGTGCCCAGGAACAGCCGGGGTCGGCCTTTGTGCTGGCGCACGGAAACAGAAACACACGAAACATAATGTACACATCTTTCAAATACAAAATAAAATACAAAATACAAAAAAAACGAAAGGATAGCTTATGTTGAAGTTACGGAATGAAAGTCATTTGAGTGCATGAACTCAAGGAGAAAAGACAAATGCAGAATAACAAAAGTTGGCAGTTACGCCAATACAAACTCACAGACATGTTTGCGAAACAGAGTAGGGCAATCATTAAATATATCAAGGTAATCCGAGTACCGATTGTACGTGCATTGCAGTCGGCACACAGGGCACAAGACAGGCAGACAATTGGGGTTGCAAAAGGTATCATGTTTCCTGGTCCACTTTAGCGGCACATAAAGACGAACATGCTGTAGCAGCTCACCACAAGACACTATGCCGTGCATAATTTTAAGGAGGAAGAGAACATCAGCCTTGTTCCGCCTGGAAGTTAAGCATGATAGCGTCAATGAAGAGGGCGATCCAGGGTTATAATTACTACTATCGCCAAAGCGATGGTTGAAGATAGATATAAACTTATTTTGGACCCTTTCTACAAGCTTACGGTTTGTTTTGCTCGTGCTGTTCCAGACAACAGATGCATATTCAAGCTGAGGACGACATATAGTTGTGTAGAGCTTCAGAAGAGAAATCGGCTCCTTGAACTCCTTGGACACGCGACAGACAACGCCAAGCGATCGTATAGCTCTTCGAGTAATTACCTGAATATGTGGAGAGAAGCTCAGTTTACTGTCGAAAGTGACGCCTAGGTCATTAACCTCTACCACACGTGGGAGTAATTCACCGTTGATGTTATAAGGAAACAAGATGTTGTCAGTCTTTCTTGTGTATGTCATTACCTTAGTTTTAGATGTATTAATGAGGAGTTTGTTGCATGAGCACCAATGCGAGAAGGACGAGATTGCTTTCTGGAGAGCGGAACAGCTGGCAGAGTTGGAAACAGATTTAAATATTTTTACATCATCGGCGTATAAAAGAAAATTACAATCACTAAATATTGTCGCGACATCATTTATAAAGATTGAGAAGAGAAGTGGCCCGAGAACTGAGCCCTGAGGGACACCACTGGTGACCTCATAGGAAAGAGAAGACTGTCCATTTACATGCACGAAACATGACCTATCACATAGATAATTGCATATAAGAGATATCAGGGATGGTTGTATATCAAGCTCAGATAGTTTTTTGGCTAAGAGCTCGTGGCAGACGACATCAAAAGCCTTGCTTAAATCAAAGTAGACTACATCAAGTTGACCTCTCCCTTGCACAGCTTCCGAAGCATGCAGCATGAAGTTGACGAGATTGGTAGTGGTCGATCGGCCCGCGAAAAAACCATGCTGTTCAGGTATTAATGTGGTATTTATACTGAATGTGAGTAGTTTATGCAGTATTGACTCAAACAATTTAGAAGCAGCACATAGAATAGATATCGGTCGGTAGTTCGTGGGGTCCAATTTAGAACCTGTCTTAAATACAGGAACAACCCATGCATTCTTCCAACGAGCGGGGAACTTGCCAGACTTGAGAGAAGTTTGAAATATACACGTCAATACTGGAACTAGGATATCACCAAACGCTTTCAGTACGGCAGAAGGAATGCCGTCAGGGCCGCACGAAAATGACGATTTCAATTGTTTCAGAGCTTTCAAAACGAGACTTTCCGAAACCAGCACTTCTGAGTTTTTACAGTAACCTAGAGATTGTGGAGGGGGGCAAGCTGCACTGTTGTTACCATAAGTGGAACGGAATTGTCGCGCAAAGGCATTGGCAACGTCCGATATGCTTTCTCCTCGTTCATCGATGAGGTTAATGTTCCCAGGTGAATTTTTACATGTTTGAGAACGGACGTGGCCCCAGAAAGCTTTAGCATTGCGTGTTGCATCAGCTTCAACCGCGGCAATGTAATTCGACCTATCGCGCCTAACCAGACATTTACAAAGAGATCTGAGTTGACGAAACTCATTCTGCCACCTTTCCTGCCCCGTTTTCTTAGCTTGCTTGTGCGCTCGATTTTTCCTCCCCAAAGCTCGTTTAAGTTCAGCAGAAAACCAACGCGGAAAATTGCCTTTCTTTTCAAATTTTCGGGGAACAAAGCTCCTCAAGCCATCGTGAACAACTTCAGTAAAAAAATCGGTCTGTTCATCAACGTCGTTGAGGTTAGCGATTGGTGACCAATCAGTGTTACTAAGAAAGTGAAATAAACCAATGTAGTCACCACGAGCAAAGTCGTAACTACTGCTTCCTGGTGTGCAAACAGGGGGACTGTAATGGAGGAGAGATACGTTATGCAACGAAATATGTAATGACGGATGAAACTTGTCCGGTTTTACGAGATTAGTATCACTGCGCGAGACGACGACAGCTTCCAAGCTAGTCAGACACAAATCTAAGACGTTCCCACATGAATTCCTAATGAGGTTGCACTGCTGCAAGGAAGTAAAGGAAATAAAATCAAATAGAAAGTCACACTTCGGAGATATTGGGTGAGACGCCTCACTGACCCGCTGAGTCTCCCAAGAAATCCCCGGTGCGTTAAAGTCCCCAGTGACAAGGAAATGGTGATCACTGTGAGATATTACAGTAGTTTCGATTGTGTTAAGGATATTTCTGAACTCACTGGCATGTGTCTCGGGGGAAATGTAGTATGTACACACTAAGAGCCGTTCACCCCGATCACAAAACACCTCTAACCAAATACACTCACTCTCTAATTCAAGGTCAAGGCGGCGTTTACACTTGATGGAGTCATGTAGGGCAATAAGCACACCACCGCCCCGTTGTTTATCGTGCAACGGGTCACGGTCATGCCGGAAAACTTGGTAATGCGGAGGGAACAAGGTATTGGAACTTATGTCCGGGCACAACCAAGTTTCTGTTAGAATAATTATAGGCCAGCAAGAAGAAACGACATTTGAGAAGAATTCAGCTGACTTTGTGCGAAGTCCACGGACGTTCTGATAAAAGCAATCAAAGCTACTATTACCTGCCATCATCATCAAGTCGTTGCTGCTCTGCATGAATCATTTTTTCATGCAATTCACCACGGAAGGGCTTGAAAAGACAGTGCCGAGGCCACAGCGCAGGGTCTTTGAGCCGCTCAAAACACGCGTCGTCAACAGCGACGTAGAAAGAGGCGTAAGAGTCATGCCTCGTCTTTAAACGTTTGCACACAATCGGGGCGGCCCCCACACTGGACAGGTGCTCGAAAACTTGAGCTGAAGTTGTAGCCGGAACCAGTTTTGTTACAAACACAGCTTTTGGGGGCTTGCGACGGCTGACAGCCACAAGACCAGATCCCTCAGATACACCAACAGCCAGGGGACGCGGTACGGAGTTCTTGGGAGTGCGTTGCTGCAGGGGTAGGTGCAGGGGCGGATGGTCCAGGCGATGGGATTTCGAAGAAACCACCTTCGAGCTGGGATCGGCCGAGAGAGGCGATGCGGCAGGCGAGGCGCTCTGCGACAGCGGAGTGGGGGGTATTGTTTCCGCGGACGACGCGGTTGGAAGCGGCGGGAACTCGGCTAGCCGAGAGGGGGAAGGAGGGTCTCTCCTCAGCCGAGTCAGATCTGTGCGCAGTGCACGCACCTCCTGCCGCAGGGTCTTCACGACGTCGGCGTGAGCTTCAGCCTTTGTCGCGTTGTCCCGGCGCAGCCGCTCATTGTCCTCTCCCAACCTGGTAACCTGATCGGAGAGGAAGGAAATTCCTTCCAGGGCGTCCACGAGAAGGGCGCGCATGGACAGCAGCTCGGCCGCAAGGTCAACAGGTTGGGTGGCGGGGGCTGTGCGGGGAGGGCTCGACGAAAGGGTCGCCGCAGAAGCAACGCCGCCGTAGTCGTCGTTAGGGCTAGCCACCACACACGGCGACGAGGCAGACTTGCAGGCATTGCACACAAAACGACGCGCGCCCGACTTAATAGACTGTAGGTCCTCGTCCGGCAACGTTATGCACTTTGCGTGAGCACGCCTGTTGCACTCACCGCAACGAAGAAATTTCTGTTTCCCGTAGAAGACGCACGAGCACAGAACACACGCATCCTTACTGGGCGCCATAATAATAATACATTGGAAATGATTATTATTATGATGATGATGATGATGAAAGCTTTTAACCAAGATAGTCGTACTTTGGAGGAAAAAGCGGTTACTGGTTAGATACGTACGGTCATACGTTACAGTGCAAAGACATAATTAGCTCTAACTGCGCGCACGCATTGAAGGAGAAGGTGGGGGAAACACGTTTTAAGCACCCTAGGTTGTCAAAATAAGGCAGTTGAGAGCAAGGCTTCTCTCTTCGCCGACTTGTTGCCACGGGACGTAATGTCGTTAGACCCACCTACTCAGATGACTCGCGTTTCCCCTGGTGCATGCGAGTGGGAAGATCTCCTTAATTCATTACGGGTGTTACGAGAGAGCTCATGACTGTCTTCACATTGCATAGGGGCCCTCAGCGACTACAACAAGAGAAAGGCAGTTAGCTTGTTGTTTTTTTTTCTCTCCTCGGGTCGTTGGGTTTCACGACCACATGGAAAATAACTCGCTTTAAGAGCCATTGTTTGGAGGCGTGGGCGAGGCCGAGAGAAAGTGGGAGGGTGGCGAATGACAGAAGATGCCGATGCCTGTGTCTTTGATGTGTCTATCCTTAATGAGCAGCACGGTTTGATTGCTCTACTATTTGTTGACGCCTCCGCTCATTCAAGAAAAACAAAACAACAGACACAATGGCGCCCCCAGCAGGGCGTATATTTTTCTGATTTATTGATTGTAGGGTTAATTAACGTGCCGACGTAACGCAGGCGATGAGGCGCGCCGTAGTGGAGTACTCCGGCTTAATTTTGAACACCCGGGGATGCGTATATTTTTCTTCATCTCTTCACCGTTATTCTTGTCCTCGCAAACCGCGTACTTCTGTAGCGTCAATGGCCGTAATGAGTGCGAAAAGAAACTACTTTGGCCTTTACTCTCCGGGAGACAGAAAAGTCTGCTAGCGCGCTTTTGTGTGTTCGCAAGATCGGGGTCCAAAGAGACTTGAATATCTTGAAGACTCGGGTGTAAGTATATAGGCTACTCGGGCTTGTGTCTGTCCTGGGTGTATTTCAAAATCATATCGTATGGTCCTTTTGTACAGTATACACTGAGAAACGCAGCAAAAACAAACCCTCATAAAAATTTTTACCAACATTGAGTTCAATGTTTGTTGACAAAAGTCGACAAAAGCTACCAACATTGAGTAGACTGTCTACTCACTGTCTATAGACTTCCTAGCAACAGCCTACCAACTTTTTGTCAACCATTGGCCACCGTGTTTGAACTGAAACGTTTCTGTAGACTTTCTACAGAAAGTTTCTTGTAGACTTTATACTCAATCGCTGTTGCTAACCGAAGCGTTTCTGACAGGATATTCGAAACGTGATGCAGTGAGAAAAGCCGGCCATTCCTAGACCGTGGTGTCAATACAGCTTAATAGAACGTCGTCATTATTGCCCTTTAAAAGATCGTTTAGTGGGAGCAAAAATGAAAAAAAAAAAAAAAAGAAAGCAGAAACATCTAGATTAGGCCTCGGGAACCTCGTCTGCGAGGGTTCACATTTTGCGGAGCCACACATCCACACGCGCACTTTCTGAAACACAACACAACAAACAACACAACCCCAGCTCACAAACGTACTACATCAGAAAATCCACAAGCGCTTGCAAACAGGACACCGACACCGCACAAATGCTAGCAGTGCACTTCATGTATATATACCCGCCAGCCGCGGGATGCCGATGCCGCGGTGAGGCGCGCCTCTCATTGCATGTTTACAAAACTACGCGTTATTATTTCCAAAATATATTACCGCGAAACACTGGAACGTGAGCAATTGCACATATCTTCATGTTTACTTTATTGTTGCAAGCTGTAACTAAACAAAACGGAAATCTGGAATGGGTTGCGCGCCGCGTTTCGGCTGCCTCCGGTGATTGACGCGTTTCTCCCGGAGGTACGCAAAGAGGGAGGGGCGCCGCTGGCGGTTGGCCGAGAGCGACCAAAACATCTGCGCCGGCCGTATTAGGTGGGCATAGCAGGCGATTTTAGATTATCGCCGTTGTTGGAGACACGTCCAGTAGTCTGTCGCGAAATATTTACTGGCATAATTCGTTCCTTTCAACCATGCATGGCACTTAGCTTGCGCAAATCAAAACACAGTGACGAGCGGTTGCGCGTGGTTGATGCCGCTGGCTGGCGCTTGTTCGGAACCGCTGAATAGTCATGTTGATCACCGTGAAGAGTGAAAGCGAGCGGGTCGTGAAGTACCAACCCGTGCGGCTGAGGGACGAACTGGTTGTTCCGAGGGAGAAACTGCGCGGCTCGAGGTACGAACAGTGAAAGTTGCTCCCTTTTGCTGCACAAGTGTGAAGATACATGCAGAGAGAGAGGGAGAGAGAAAGATACGTGTGTGTGTGTGTGTGTGTGTGTGTGTGTGTGTGTGTGTGTGTGTGTGAGAGAGAGAGAGAGAGAGAGTATGTGTGTCTGTGTGCGTACGTGCGTGCAGGCGCTCGGGCGCGCGTGTGTTTGTGTGTGTGTGTGTGTGTGTGTGTTTAAAACCTGATTCAAACAAAGTAACGTAATTTGGTTAAAGTCAAGTAAATAGTTTGTCCCCAAATATTGTGAACCTGTCCTGGTATTTAGCAAAAACCAATATGAATTAATTGAAATCGGACTCCAGGACGAAGGAAAAAGATGTTTGCGTTAAATTCAACTTGAGACAAAGCGTGTCAAAACACTTTTAGTGGTCATCCTACAGAAGCTCGTCAACAGACAAATGTCAACAAAAATGAGGTAGACTTTCTATATACAACCGTCAACAGACAAATGTCAACGTGAATTAAGTAGACTTTCTACATACAACAGTCAACAGACGGGTGTCAACATACATTCAGTAGACGTTTTACAGACGACTGTCAATAGAATGTAAGAGTATGTAGGATAGCAATAAAGTTGGTAGGATGTCAACAGAACGTCTACAGAATGTAAAAAAGCATTTTTGTAAGGGAATACTTCAATTTGGGGGTTTCTGCTTGCTCTAACAGTTTCTGGATCGTGCAGCGTGCGTGTGGTCTTTTCCATGGTAATTTGCACCAGGAAAAAGAACGCACGTCAGCCGGTCATTCGGTAAAGGCAGCGGACACCCGGTGAGACGACATGTAGTGCAACTTGAGCAGGACGTTAGTTGGCAGTGATCGATTATACTGTCTTCCTATCGATTTAGTCTGTGATAACCGGAAGGTAACTTTATTCGAATTCTTCACCGTGATTGCGAGGGGTCTGTGGGGTGAAATCGACATCCGGGCTTCACTAATTTTCTGTCCGCGTAAGAGTTGTTACTCTGAGAGCCGTGTTTATATGTTTTATATGACGCGGTAGCCCCTTGCCACTTTGTGAGAGTTTTGCGGGGTTGTCAGGTTGAATAAAACAATTCAAGCGAAAAAAAATTATGCGCTATTGCACTCTGCGAAGGTGGGTAACCAACGAAACCGGAGAGTCTGGACCACACGTGACCTCCCCTTAACGGAGACACAAGGGATGTAAAATTTAAAATAGGAAACACCTTCTCTGGGCAACGGGACCTCCGCCCGGAGGAGCCGCATGAAACGAGACATGGAATGGTTTAGAAAACCGACAAAGAGAGAGTGCCGACAACGTGGACATGGCCGACGCGGGTATAAACAAGGAATAACAAGGAATAGGAATAACAAGAGATTATCTAATCTCATACCCTCACGGGAATAACACCGAAAAGCAAGAAAGAACAACGCTGTTTCGGTTGTCGCGTTCCTGTAATAAGGATTACAAAGAGGGTAATGAGCCTAAACTAAAAGCGCTCACGCATTGCACAGTTTCAGGAATTTCTGAAGCTTGTTTGCAGTGAGGGTGGGCCAACAAAACTACTCCAAATCTCCAACTGGGGACGAAATGGACAGTCCGTTCTTCCAGCAACAAAAGAATTGAATACAGTCCTGCCAAACACCAGCCGACGGCTGCTCAATTTAGAAAAAAAAAAAAAAAAAAACAGAGTTGTGTTGCTCTTCCTGCATTTTTTACCGGTTTGTCTCTTCATTTTTCTCTGAGCTCATACATTAGGTTACAGCGGGTGGAACACAAGCTACATCGTGAAAGCCACGTCATGAATGGCGATGTCATATTCTTTTCTCAGTGCGATAGCACGTGTACTCTACTTAGCAGGATTTTGCGTGTGTTAGCTGAAGACTTAAAGACAGCGACACCGCTTTAAGGAGGGAGCCGAACTGTTTGCAGCTCAGCGGGGGGGGGGGGGGGGGGAGGGGGGGGGGAGAGAGAGTTGCAGACATGCGGTAGCCTAAAGGGCAAAAAACAGTGCGGCAAAAGGCCTATTTCCGCACGCGTAATTTTCCTTTCCGAAACCGGCCCGGTAGCCTTCCGGAGGGTTCTGGCGGCTGCCGAACCTGTTTCCGGGGATGAATAACGAGTGCAAAAACCCGTTTTTCCCGGCACATATGTTTCCCCATTACCGTTAGGCCTAACGGCATGGTTTCAGTTCTGTGGTCGAAAAACGTTACACGAAGCTCGATATACCAGTTTGAAGGCGCTTTACGGGCTGTTAAGATTCCGTTGAAATTGCCAAACGTTAATTTTAAATGTCGGGCTTACAGGGGCCATTGCCAAAACATCCTAGTCATAGTAATAAAGCGAACAAAAGGATGAAAGCCCACACTAAGGTGTGAGACTTGAAGGTAGCACAGTGGTGCGCAACAGTAGCGTTTTTGCTGTTCTTCGCCTCGCGGCGTTGTTTAAGCCTCGCCGCCGCACCAGAGACCACGCCTGGATTTTCGTGTTCTCTTATCCCACATGGTTCTGCGCCGCACGTGACCTTCCTTCGTGGCGCGCGCTTATCGCATTCATCCTCCACGCCCCGCGCACGGGTCACGCGCACGTCCCATTTCCCTGCTCGCCTATCTCTCCCCGTTATGGGCAAAGGGGGCGTGATTTGACCTCTAGCACTCAAGGGCAAAGCTGGCCACCCCGAAAAAACTGCCCGAGGCAGCGTAGTATATCTTTTGCTAAAAAAATGCACGGGGGAAAAAGACGATGAAGACGCTTTCGCGCCACCATCTTAGGCTACACAAGCGTATACGTCCTCTGCAACTCGAATCAAGCTTGCAACAGTGCCACATGCCCGAAGATGTGCACTGGCACTGGACGACACTTTGTAAACTAGCCAATATGCTCTATCATTCAGGTGAATTCCAATCAGTCAGTCAGTCAGTCAGTCAGTCAGTCAGTCAGTCAGTCAGTCAGTCAGTCAGTCAGTCAATCAATCAATCAATCAATCAATCAATCAATCAATCAATCAATCAATCAATCAATCAATCAATCAAGCGGTAGGAGGGTCGAGTACAAGAAACCTCTGCATGCGCTCTCATCCAGTGTGCGTGACCTGAAGCCCCTGCGAAAGACAATCAGATGGCTCTTTGTAAGAAGGCATGTAGGCTTCCTTTGCGACATATTCCGTGGTTGGAACCGCTGAACCCCGTGCAGTTTGCTTTCGCGGCATTCTCTGCCGTGTATACGCCATTTGCCGCGTGACAGCAAAGCTAAACAAAATGAAGCTAAAATCTACGAGAGGCACGCGCAAGTATGAAAATGTTGCTCAAAGCGTGTTCCGTTCTAGAAATAGCACGCTGGCCTTCCACAGCTGTTATGCTGCTAGTCCGATTGTTCGAAGTGTTTTTCTTTATCATGATCTCAGTCCCTTTCCAGCTGCGTCAAAAAGAAGGCTCGGGAGGAGGACTGTGTTCCCGCCAAGTGCTCTTTTCTCCGCCCTCGCCTGCTGCGTGCCGGCATTGCCTGTTTTTAGCCCAGCAAATCACAGCTTAGCTGCGTCCGCTACGTCATCCCCGAGTAGTGGCTTCTTTCTCTCGTGTCTTTTTTGAGCATCATTGTTCTCTCTGGAAAAATGTTTACGTTGTTATTTTTTGGCTTGATTCACAAAGACGGAGTGGGCGAGAGTTCTGCTAATCTCTTTTACAAACCTCGGCTTCATTCATTCAGTGGGGCTGGCGGTTCGTTTCGAAAGGTTACAGCTGCGCTTCCAAAAACTCGGCCGTAGAAAGAGAAATACGTCGTAGAAGGACCGGCCCTAAGCAAGGCCGGACAATGGATCCGGCTATATTGAAGGTAGGGTGGCTGGTCGTCTTCTTCCGCAAAGCCTGCGTAGTTAATAAGGCGTTCAGCATACTCTCAAACCGCTGGTTTGCGTACGTCTGATCAGTTACCCTCGAACAAGTCACAGTGACGCGAGTAGGGTGATATTCGGTTCCGAAGTGTTTGTTGCAGAAGTACTTCGTCAATTTCCGCAAGGCTGCTGACTACGACGCAGCGGTGAAGGGCGTATCAAAACAGAACTAAATCTCAATATGTCGCCCCTTCCTCCAGTATTTTTTATTTATAATAAGGCGAGCGTGCCAACACAAAAGGCGAGGATATATAGTATACATTTTCGGGCTGGTTGCAGTCGTAAGAGGGCAACATACAACCATTTTTGCATGTGTGGTTATTCAGTTGTTCGAAGTGTTTCTGAAGTAAAACATACATGTCTCTCACCACAATCGCAGTACGTGAAGCGCTTATAGTGGTTTTGGTGCTTTTTATATTGCTAGGAGCTTGCCTGCCTCTTCTTCCGTCACCTTTCTTCATCTGGACGTCTTTTTTTTGCGTGACGTCCGCACACCTGTCCCCGCTTTACGTGGGCAAGCAGGGCCTCAACTTCTTTTATCTGTCTCTGTCACTTTTGTTCTGCGAAATCACCCCCTCGAACAACATCTTCACTACTGAAGATCATCAGGGACCTATCTATGCAAGCACGGGCTGTTGATACTGGAGCCACCCTGCTGCCTTGACAATGTTTTGTCAAAAATGGTTTCTGATCACTGGAAGGAAAAAAATATTTATACGCACGCTGAGCGTAAGAAACCAAACAATTCGGTGGTCTAATCTCCACTTTTTCCTTTTGTCTATTCGCAGGCTTCCGTGACGCGGCGGTGAATCTTCAAGCATGACCAGTGAAGGGCAAGTCTTCTGCGTTCTGGCCACATTTTCCTCTAAGTGCTGTGGGCTGCTGCGCTGAGCGCCTTGAGAACCGGGACCCTTGGCCAGAGAGACAGCGAGGTATCGTGTTCTGGCCAGGATGACTTGGGAAGGCGTGGTTACGCATCGCAAGAAGAAGAAAGACGACTAGTTCGAGTCGGGGTGACGGAGGAGACAGTGCGAGACAGAATAGGGAGGAAAGAGCAGCGCGGCGCCGCTATGAAGCAAGAGTCCTGCGATGGCGATGTGCTACACAGGCCCAGATCTTGCTCTTCCTCGTCCACGCCAGAGAGCGACCTTTGTCGGGATGACGCTGACGACAATGGCTACTACGACTTTCCGATGGATTTGCGTAAGAAGTCACCCAGGAGTCCTGACTACCAGTCGGGCGACGACGACTGCGAGGAAGCGGAGACGGAGACAGCCACCAGACGGCGTTCGATTCACCCGGCCGCCCTTAACCACGCCTGGCAGAAAATATTCCTGAACGCCCTCCCTGCTCCCGCCGTGGCAGCCGCTTTCCAACATGCTCACAAGGGGCCTTCGGAGCTGACCGCAAGACTCATGGACATTGGAGAAGAGAAACCAGCGCCCTCGATCAGTGCCAGAAGTGGAGCAGAGTTGTACGCTGCTGGCAAGACGTGCCAGGACGACAAGGAAAATCAGTGCGCATGCGCATGCCGCGCGAAAAAAGACAGTGCGACTTCCGACGCCCTTCTAGACTTGCGAAAAGAACCGGCGAAACCAGAGACGCCATCGCGCGGTACACACACAAGCGGCCCGTACAAGACGGACAAAGACTCAAACCCGACCCTCATTCGGTTCCTCGAATCACGCGCGCTGTCAGCACAGCAGCAACAGCAGCAGCAACAGCAGCAGCAACAAGAACAGCCACAACAACAGCGGCAGGATGCCGACACGCCCGAAGACTTGTCGCCACACAAGACACCGCCTCCACATGCCGACAAGCACCAAGACCCCGGTGTAAAACGCGCAGCAAGCTGCCCCAAACTGTTTGAGATCACCAGTGAAAGCCTCGTGGAGCGGCTGATGCGTGCGCGCTGCAAGTCGGACAGTGAAATACAAAACCACCCGAACAACAGCAGCAGCTCAGCAAGGCCATCGAGCAACGAAGGGTTGGCTTCGCCACCACCCCGTGATCAGCGGTCGCCGTCGCTCACTCTGAAGCGGCGCATTCTGGGAGGGATATCTAGCCCTGATCGGGCTGCGATAAGGGACGAGGCCAGCTGCAAGCAGCCACGTATCCGCGTCGAAACCGTGTCCAAGCCGGGCTCGCGTCCGTGTTCGCCGACCTGCGACCAGAGGGTGCCGCAAGAGACGTTGCTGCAGCAGCTGCGACAGCTGGCGCCGGCGGCACTGCCGCTCAGCATCTACGCATACTACACGCAGATAATGCAGCGGCTACACGAGCACGAGCTGCTGAAGCGGCACCTCGAAGGCATGGCGGCCTCCGGCGTGCTCCCTAGCCAGCTGTTGGCACCGGCGACGCTGACCGCTGGGATGGCGCCAGGTTTGGAGCAGCTGGAAGAGCACGACGAGCTGGGGCAGGCAGCCGGGAACCACATCGACTCGTACAACTGCGGTATGCGTAAGAGGGCTCCCCGCGCGCTCACCGGAAAGCATGTCAAGCACGGCACCGGAGCCAGCCCATCCACCCTGCTCACACTTAGACACAAGATCCAGGAGCGACAACGGGCACGCCAGCTTGGGCTACTGGAACCAGGGGTCCGCACGCTGAAAGGAGACAGGTCGAGGAAGGGCTTCGGCAAAGGTTCATCCAATGGGAAGAAGCCGACGCTTAAGAAGTGAACTGTATGTGCGGTTACAAACACATTGGGTCGGGAGCCTAGGCTGGCTGATCGGGAGAGACAATTATACCTTGATGCTAGCAGTTGGGCAGATACACTCCCAGGGCCTAAACAATGTAAGGACATTTCGAAATAATGCGAACAAACTTCTTTTCTCTCTTCGTGTGCACTCTTAGTGAGCTGGATAGCCGGGAGGACGACCTAATGTTGAACAGAACTATCGAAATGCTCTGTTAGTGGTTATCGATATAACGTCCAGTATGACTCGAAATTCTACAAATCAGGGCCACAACGATATCCACTGAAACAGAAATTTGCTCTGACAAAAACTGTCCCTGTTCTATGTAAAACACCTCAAGGAGTGATATATTTCAAGACAACTCGCGATATCATGCAGCCCAGGGCCAACTGCAGAACAGGATATTTGGTCCTACGTGAGCGGCTCTGCAACGAAGCTACACTTCAGGCGGTATTACCCTTGAAATGGTTTGTACGTTTACATTTGAAAGAAGGTGCTGTCACAACAGAGGAAAATAACTGCAGGATTGGCGTAGGGAAGGTGCGGCGGCTGACATTCGGGGTCAGTAAGAACTTCAGCCTTAACAGGTGCGTGTAGGGGCAAAAGTTTTATTTTGCAGCCTTGCCGTGACCAGGGTTTAGTAACCAGTCTCAGCACAAGCATTAAACAATTACGTAAAGTTCGGTTGTAGTGCCTGGGATCGGTCTTAAAAAAGTGCTTGCTTTGTACAACAGTTCTTCCATATTTTATTAGATGAAGTAATGAGGTCATTTGAAAACAATATACTTCAAAGGGATTTTCAAAACTCGCTTGACTATTTGCTGTGAAAGAAAAAATAGCTCGAAAGTAAAATGAAAAGGCATCATCCGTGGTTACGCATTGAGCAATGAAAGTAACAACTAGAGCACAGTAACAGTACTCTATGCTGTTATCACTCCTTAAATATCTACGAGCCTGCTTAAGACCCCTTATATATCCCCATTATCTTACGGTATCTGTCATGCTGTTCTCTACCCATGCCCTAGGTATTTGCACTCTTAACTGCTATGAACATACTGAGCATTGATGCTTTAAACCTTAACGCGCAAGCCCTGAAATCGAATAAGAAAAAATAGTAAATATGTTACCCTAATTGATGAAACGAATGAATACTTCCGTAGTAAAGTAGACGAGAATTTAATCGAATTAAAATACAACATGCAACAATTTGTTCCTAAATAATTATTGTGAAGTCCAATTCATTTGTTTAAAATTAGCGCAGTTGATTTTAATTTTGCCAGACAATGTCCTGTAGTTCATATTCCGGTGCAATTCGAAGATTTTGGGTAGGCTGTTTTTTGGGGGTTTAAGTGTATAAGTTAAGAGGATTGTCAGCTGTGTTTTTTTCAGTGAGTACAAAGATGAGTTTCTGTAGACGCAGCACGGAACGTAATGTTTGACAGCCCGAAATACATTCCGTCCTATAAATTAAATTTATTCAACCAATGCATTCCAGAGCTTGCCGTTTATAGTAGCATATATATACACTGTATGTTGTCTTTTTTTCATTTATTTCACCATTTAAACATTCCAATCTTAGTATACGAGCAAGTGTAATCAGCCACATCACTATTCCTTCTTTGTGAAGAATTTGATTTGCTATATGTCTGGTCTAGGTTGTTTACTTGGCACCAGGTCTTCGTCGACAAAACCAGCAACCGAACGCATCGGCTAGGTGAAAGTTAAATCGGTTATCTTTGGTGAATCAATGCCTACTACATCTATAAAATTGCAGTTTTGTTGGCAACAAAAGTTATAACATTATATGCGAGGATAAGATGCGTTGGTTAAAATGAATACTTTCAAAATTAAAGGCTGTGCGAACTGCAGAATTCACGCTGGTGCCTCCATGAAAACTTGGTGTCAATAAATAACTTATTTTTGTTGAGAGTCTTTTTCTTAAAATTTTGTTGATTACTGCCACCACATCTTTTTATGTTCGTGAGAATGGTTTCTGCTTTTGCGGCGGCTTGTATCGTTCAAAAGTGCCCCCTAAGATTTCCAATGGGCCAACGTGGGATGACGTGGCTGTGTAATTTGTTTCCCTTCAGCACATCACTCAGTATATTATAAAGACTGCTATGTGAAGGAAAACGTGCGTGTAAATTTTGAATAACATTTTTTCACGTAGCTAAAATTACACTGCCAATGGTTGTAGTGCTTACAGGGAGTGGAAAGATTCGGAGCCTTTAATTCGTTTTAAGCGCAATGCAAAAGGTGCAGCAGTCCCAGCAATGCGCGAAAAATTTGTCCCGTACTGCCACCGGCGTGTGGGGCTTTCATACCATGGCTGAATGCGGGCCAAAAATGCGTTGCTGTGAAAACGGCGCGATGAATGTTTTGCGGAGATTTCTGATTTTTCTCCTGAAGACCTACTTACAATAAAGTGTCCGGTTAGACGCTGGAAGCCCACTGGCTTAGGATAATGTTCCGGCCTCGTCCAACAGCTGTCACTTTGCTTACATGAACCGCAAAGGGGGATGATGTACACGCGGTGCGCTATTTTTAAGTGGATGCGAGTCGCAACACAACTGCAGAGGAAATGATATTTTTGTACTATTCGATGTGTCTGTCTGTGTTGTCTTCTTTCAGTGTCTGTATTTATACCATACTTTTGTACTGATAAATGAAAACAATATTTTATCAATATTATGTGTGTTGTCTTGATTTCTTTCTTGCTGTTCTGCTTGCTGTATAGAGCAGGAATTTTATTCCACGACTATTACCACAAATGTTAACTAGAAATATTAGCAGTTCAAACACATTCCTTGTAAGCATTTTATTGCGTCCATATCCGGGTGAAATTAGATAGCGTAAAGGTTAGCCTCAAAGAGACCATTAAAGGTAAGTGGCCGAATTTCGTGCATTAATCAAGCTCATAGCAATGACCTTCGTAATAAAATTCCAATCAGACTGGCCAAACCACAGTGCCTACCTCACAACCCAGTATAAGCCACTCGCGTTCTCGAACACACGCGCAAGGATATACCCCGTTTGGCTGAATGACACAATGACGGCAATAAGCCTACCCTGGTGGGAACGTTTGCTTGATATACTAATGGGCCATGAAGGCGTGAAAGCTGTGAAAAAGAGGTGATTTGGGTACGTCAAATGACTATGTGGTCCCAAGTTCTGAGCTTGCAGTTAACACTTGTGGATTTTAATTCTTTACTTGCACTTGCACAATGACTCACTCAAACTTAAAGGAGCCATGAAGAAAAAACACAAGTTTGGTTCATTCAAAAGATTGTCTCGTTAGAATCATACTGACACCACTTTTAACGTAAACTTCGCTCAAATAAGCTACATAATTAGGAAAAACGGGAATGGTCATGCGACCCACCAGCTCATTTCCCGCAACAGAACCTGTGATGTCACATGGGCTAAGCTCTGCGATTGGCGGAGGCTGGCAGAAGCAGACGCAAATTAGGTAGAGCTTACAAACTAGACGAACGAGCGATTTGCGCTTAAATTTAGGGCACATTCTTTACAAAGCAATAAGAATGATGGGACAAACAGTGGAAGTTACGAAAGCACATGTAAACATAGAAGTACTGATGCGTTCTGCTGTTCGTACTGCGCACAGCATGCTTTGGTTTAGCTGCACAGCACTACGGGGCTTGGGGTTGTCTCAGACGACACTGGCCGATTGACGCAAGCAACGGTGTCTTACGTGACCCCATTTGTCGAGCGAGCACTGTTTCAGGGAACGAATATTTTCTCCCAGAACAAAAACAAGCCATGTTTAAATGCGGGCAAAAACAAACCAAACGCTTGCCACGGTATGGTGGCGCCATCTAGGTTACGGAACGTAAAGAAACGCGGGAACAAACGAACAAACCAACACCGCTGTACAGGGTGGAGACAACCTTTGAACGGTCCCGTGCCGCCGCAATTGGGCCAACGGGCTCAACGCGTTATTCTTTTCGTTTCCCACGAGACCTAGCAACGCGAAACAGACAATATGATTCAAACTTCTTCAGTAAACCGCGTTGCGGCGATAATTTTAGTGCGGTTTTGACACAATGACTTGCTTCGGCGGCGAGCGAGCAACCGAACTTGGCGGCGCCAGCGTTACGTGTCTCTACCCTGTACGGCGGATGCGTGAATGAAGGTACTCTAGGCTGCAGAGCGGTCGGTTCCCGTGATGTCACTTGGGGCCACGAAAACGCACGATTGAGCGGGAAAATCAAAATTTTAACCTAAATTGTTTAATTTCTCAGTGAATAAAGCACCGTTTGTATCCGGACAAGCGCTGGGGGCACTATAAAACACGAAATCTTTCGAATAAAACCAACTTGCATTTTCTCTTCATGGCTCCTTTAACGATCGTGGAGAGGTTGCTTGGCAACTTCATCTTTTTTTTCCACCTTACAAATACCTTTCTCGTGAAGGTCGTTTAAAATTCGGTTGTATTGGAAACTGGCCGTATGGCGCATGTATGAAATACCGGGACCATAGCTTTTGCTTTTTTACTACGTGTACTGATTCATGTGAACCATCAGATACAACGGACGAAACTTCATGACTCGAGCAGCGTTATTGTTCTATTCGGTCCCCACGCGTGCGATTTTGGCGCGGGCTCTTGGTTATTTCAAATGCGGTGTTGGTATGTTTACAACCTCTAGTGGCATGTATGGCGAGTGCGAATCACTTAGCTGTGCTTATATAGGAGCTATCAGGCAGTAATAGAATATCATAGCATTGAGTGGGGGAAGATCAGATGACGGTGTGAGGGTGTTGAATAACTGCTATATTTTGTGTGACGGATGGCACACAGAGAAGGCCAAGCTTGGGCAGTGAAACACAAAAAATATAAGATAAGGTAGCGGAATGCTACAGAAACAGTGAAAAGGTCAAGACCGTGGTCAACAATCCAAATCGGAGATGCAAGTAGAACAAGCTCGTGCACGAACGTCTGGCTACGAAGATGAAGCTGTTCACAGTTGCTGTGAGGAGGCAGACCACTCATTGATAGAGTAAAATCTGAGTAGACGAGAGTACTAAGATACCTTAGCCAATAAGTAGCAAAAAAGTATGCAGGTGGAAGTGAAAGAAGAAACGTCGAAATAGGTAAATCTTTGAGGCCCTACGATGGTCCCCTTGGTGTAAAGAGTAACCTGAACATAAAGACTACATTGCACGTGGAGGTGAAAGAACGAACGTCGAAATAGGTAAATAGTCGAGGCCCTGCGATGGTCCCCTGGTGTAAAGAGTAACCTGCACATAAAGACTACATTGCACGTGGAGGTGAAAGAAGAAACGTCGAAATAGGTAAATACTCGAGGCCCTACAATGGTCGCCCTGGTGTAAAGAGTAACCTGAAGATAAAGACTACATTATTCCGGAAAGGTCTGAGAAATTGACACGAAAAGGCTTAAGCGCCAGCGAAAATTGAAATTGACTGCATTCGAATCGCAAGTCCCTGTATTGTGTAGGGTGTTGACGTAATATACGAGGTAAAATGTCAAGCTTCGTGCATGAGAACACATAAAGCTGGTAAAAGCAAACCAAACTTGGACTCAGAATTTCAAAATTACGCCAGAGAAAAAAATACGTGATGTTCACCTGAGAGTGTGCATTTAGCACAGGTGTACTGAACGACAGCCTAGCGACATAATCCCCTATTGAGCAACAGATGCATAGTTAAGTAAACGCCGGGAATAAAAAATCGTTCTGCTATCTTGCAGCCAGAATTACCATTTGACCACACGCACTAATCTAAAGAATCTATACCGAGAGTGAAATTCGAGTTTGCAGAGTTGCAAGAGCGTAACCCGACCAAAAGGTTCTACACTGGAGCCTACGACATGCCAATGCTATAAGAAACAAATTTTTCAGCCGTTCCACTCTGTGCACATGAATGACCAGGGTAGCTGCACCATAAAACAAATAAAGCACAGTTATTTGAGTACTCACGGAGAACACCTTATTACAAACTTCGTGTGAGTAACAAATCAACAGGACATCAACTTCTTCGCGGTTACCGCGATGGCCATAAGGTCTCTGTGTTACACGGTAAGTGGAATAGTGAGCACTGCCCGGACTTTCTTCGACAAGGTAGGGCTATACTCGGCCCCCTACGCTTCCATACCGCATGGGAACCGGATGAAACACCAGGCCAAACTACGCCAGAAGGAATCGTGCTGATCTCTCGCCATGTGCCACCGCAATGTTCACCGGTAAGTCTCCACCCATAAGAGGAAACGGGCTATCTTCACGAGGGATGCATGCAATGTTTGTAACAACGACCGTGACAGTACATGCAACGATGCCGTCTTCCCACGTCACTGTTCACTCTATACTGGTTCCCGTGCGCTCATGCTGGTGAGGGCGGCCACATTTACCAACTGCGGATTTAATTGATTGATTATGAGGTTTAGTGCGCCGACGCTACACAGGCGATGAGGCGCGCTGATGTGAATGGCTCCGGATTAATTTTGAGTACCTGGGGATCTTTAACGTGCGCTGAAATCTCGAACTCAGCCTCTTCTGAGTTAAAGCACTCGCTGTCTAATGGCTCGCTCTCCGAACGCAGCAGGATCCTGCGGCTATTTTGTGATTTTTCACGAGGCGAAAAATCTACGCGAAGCAAGACATGTACAGCTGCGCTGTAAAAATGGCAGGAGAAAAAGGCAAGGAAAAACTCTGCAAAAGGGACGGGTAAAATCTATGCACCCAGAGACAAAACTGGCAACATAACAAACATAATGGTATACTATGAAGAGATTAGCGGGAAATGTGTACGCAAGCGACGTTAAACAGAGAACCAGCTCGGTTCACGACTTCAGAACAATAAGAAAACGCGAGGTTTTCCATGAGGAACATTGTCAAAAGCCTTGATAAAAGCGCCTAAAAACTCTAACACTACACATGCGAGTAAATTACGTGGCGCTCATCAAGTCCAAAAACCCATGAGCTTCCAGTCGTAAGGCTGGATTTCTACCTCCATAAAACACCGCCCTTTACAGCGTTCGTTGAAGAGGCAAACCTTAATGCGATCACGACCAACTTCGCTAAACAAATTTTTCCCTCTTACTCAGTCTTCCGATCCCCCTAAGCCATAGTTTACAAAGCATACAGCAAGAGAACGCCATTTTCAAGCAACAGAATACAGCTCTAACGCAGCTAACAGAAATGAAAGCAAAGGTAGATCAATTAACTAAGCAAGTGAAACAAATATTCAAAACAGAATTTTGAGTAACTATATCGAGTGCTATCCTCCAAAAATTCGTAACTACCCACTGTGACCTCAGAAAGCCGGCTTGACCGTCGTCAACGCTACATGCACGAGATATATAAACAAATAGGTAAGCATTGCCGAAAACTCGACTACCACGCACCGAACACAAGAGTGACACAAGAGTTAGAAAGCATGAAAGCGCAGCGAAATCTCGAAAGCAGCACAAAAACCTAAGAAATACGCCCCTCTAGCTGCATCAGCGCCAACCCAACCGTAGTTAATAAATAATCATTTCCAAACAGAACAGCCGCCCTAAGGCTAATTAACAATGAAACTTCAGATTCCTTAGAGCAAACAGTCATCGTTTACTTTCAGTACAGCACGACACCTCCTTGACATCAGCAGAAAACGGGAACACAAAAATTGTTATTCCTTTTCGCAAAACTTGTCAGCGCGATAACCTATAAAATAACCGAATAGAGACGTCTGCTATACTTGAGTGCCTGAGTTTTTTTCACAAACGTTTTGAAATTCCTCCGAGTTCCCGGTATTGTTTACGCGTTGCTAGCCTCTTCGGCGATATTAAATGTGATTTCAGTCTTTTCTAAAGGAAAGAAAGGAAAGACTGAAATATATTTTAATATTTCATTTTAGTGCAGTTGACTAATACACAGAACAAATGTGCAGAGTTTGTTAGGATATAATCACATATTTTTTGGTGAGACAGAATAAGAACCTCTGGGTGGAGTTTGTCAAAAGGAAATCTGGATAGCCGAGAGGACGACATAAGGTTGAACAGAATTATCGTATTTCTTTTTTAGTGGGTATTGAATTTACGCCCCGCATGACTCGAAATTCTACAATAGAGGGCCGCAGAGAAACAGAAATCCACCAGAGATCCAAAGGTCGCAAATAATTGATCATGAGTCACGACAATCACATGACCCCGGATCCCCATCGTAACAATAAAACGGCGCAACACTCCTGGATTCTATACATCGAGTAAATGGAGCTTTCAATAGCTCCCCGGTACCACTTTAGTACAACCGGTTATACCCAATATCAACAGTACAAAAACGGGCCAACCGGCAAAGAGAATATGTTCCACCCGAAGGTGGAGAGAAATTAACGGGAAAAGCTATCTTGCGACCCACCGCCAGGGGGACGGGTCCGGGGGGACCCCCCTTGTACCCCCTAGGAAGAAGCCGGATGCGGTGGGTTGCTGGGAACGGCATCTGGATGGGTTATGAGAAAAAAGATGGGAATGGGGTGAGCAATTTTGCTCCGATCCAGTTGTCTGACTCTTTTTCAAGACTGATTGCTCAGCGAGGGCATCAGACAGTGCCAATTGCCAAATGTGCGGTCCCTGCCACGGGTAACCGCTCACCCATAGCGTCCGATACCAGGGCCCCAACCGTCGTAGACAGGAAGTACCCTATTTGTTAGCGACGGCCGACCCCCCCCCCCTCCCCCCCCCCCCCCTCCCCCCCCTTCCCCCCGCGGCCGATGCGTACTAACGCCCTCGATCGAAGGCCCCGCAACAGGTACTAACAAATCACCAGTGAAGCTTTCCACTATACACGGGTACTTGCAACACCTGCTTTTCACGGTCTCCGGACACCGGAAGTTTGTATGCGGACGGTACATCAACGGCCCGTTCGCAAGGTCCCTTCGGCAAGATAAGGGCCTATTCTTATATCCCCCTCTTTGCCTACTCTTTCGCTCATAGGAACAAGAGTCTTTGGGCATTACCTTGCATATGGCAGAGGAGATCGGTCCGGGCCTACTAGCCAGGAGAGTTTCCCCGGTCGGTGTACTAAGCTCACCATTCCTCGTTTTCCCCGTGCGGGACACCAAGTAGCTCGTGGTAGTACGTCCCTGCGGCTTGGGTGACGAGGTTCGCGTATGCCTCAGCTAGAGATATAGGCCCCTCGCAGCAAGGTTACAGGGGGGTGCGACCCCCCCCCCCGGCCCCATACGGACTGTACAACATCTAGCCCCCAATGACGTTATATGTTACAGGGGTATGTCACTCCCCCCGACTTGTTGCGATCAGGTCGCTGGCCCCGCCAAGCTTGAGGTTACAAGGGTCGCCAGTCCCCCGGACAGTAGTGGTTTCCCGACTATCAATCGGTACTGCCAACTACAAACGACTGTACGCTGGCATCACTTGCTACTTCGCAACTTGACTCGCCGGCCTCCTCTCACGCTGGATTACAGGGGTGCGTTACTTCCCCCGGCCAAAGAAAATCATAGTTGATCGACCTCGACCCGCCTGCCTACTTCAAATTGCCAAGTGCCGGGTCGACACCAGACCGCCCGACCTCCGCGTAGGACCTGATTCCAGTTGACCAGGAACCTCCGCAGTGGCGGCCGTTTTGCACGCTCCCTGGGCAGGGGTGTGCGGCCTCCCCGATTCCTCGAGGAGGTGCTTTGGAATTACCGTACTTCCATGCTCTGGCCCCTATGACATTAGGTTGCAAGGGTTTGTGACAACCCCCGGCTTGCAGACCAGCTCGCAAGTTCAACCGAACGAGCCCCAAGCTATGGTTACAGGGGTTTGCACGCCCCCGGCTCGGTAGTGGTTTACCCATTGCTTCAGCAATGATACGCCAACACTACGTGCGAACTGTACCGCTTGAGCGCAGTGATTACTTCGCAACATTGACCCGCTGGCTTCTTCTCACGCTGGATTACAGGGGTGCGTTACCACCCCCAGCCTTTGGCCTCCTCTCACACTGGATTACAGGGGCTCGCTACTTCTCCTAGCCAAGAGAGTCATAGTTGCTCCACAAATACCATATTTCGAAATACACGGGATCCTATGAGGAACTCCCAGTAGCTCCGCACTCTCGCCCCCAAGACTGAAGGTTACAAGGGCTCATCAAGTTCCCTCGGTCAGCAGACCAGCCCGCATTAAAGGCCCCTTCCATGCTCCGGTTACAGAGGTTCGCAACACCCACGGCCTCATTGTGCGTACCCGTGCTTCAGCATGGCACGATAAAACGAACTGTACCGCATATACCCCTATGACTTGGGTTACACCTCCCTCTGCGAGCAGATCGGTTCGTGTTTATAGGCCCCTTCCCAGCTGCGGTTACAGGGGCTCGCTACTCCCCCGGCCTCATAGTAGCGCTCACATTGCTTCAGCAAGCGTGCGCCACTATAACACAAACTGTACCGCTTGAGTGCAGTTGCACTTCGCAACATTGACCCACCGGCCTCCACCCACACTGGATTACAGGAGCGCGTTGCCGCCACCGGCCAAAGAGAATCATAGTTTATCCACAGAAATTTGCGACCACACATTTTGATCGAATTACCATTCCAAGCACCAACCTCGGTAGCCACCCAGGCTGTCCGGGCCTGCGTCCGCATCACGCATCGGTGTTCTTGGAAGGCACTTGCCCTCAGAGTGCCTTTGGAGTTGCTCAAGCTCCCATGGGCGTTGAATACCCAATACAGTGGGCCTGGCACACCACTGACTCCTGCCATTGCGACGGCTAAAAGCAGGACAGCCGAAACCGACCGACACAGCCCAGTCCTCCGGTGGGGGGGGGGGGGGGGGGGCACGTGCAGGCCGACCGTAAGATTCCCCCCCCGGACTTTATGCAGCAAAACAAACTCCATCAGGGCTATAATAAGCTCCAAATTTTGTAACAACGTGGGCAGAAACACATATGACCTCGCCTTCACGAACAACATTTTAAACGCGAAGTGGAAAATCTCCATGAAACACTAGAAGGTGAACCTTACATCATTCCTCTCCAAATATCTCATCGAATGGTACGCAAGCAGAAGATCGGTACAGGCCGTTATAATGACTAGAATGTTTTTTTTTGTGACACAATACCAACCGACCAATACTAACCGGCCTCAAAATTGATTGAGACAGGCCAGCAACCCACTGCTAAAATTACTGTAAGGAAGAGCAATGTAGGGGCTCACGAACATCGCTTACACCTTTAAGATGCCCGTAAATGCCTGTTCAAAAAATGAAGAACAATACTAACCAACGCCCTAACACCAAACCTAATACAAGAAGATGGAATTTGCACCTCCTTATAATTACAACGCTACTCAGGAGGAGCTAGTGAACGAAATCAGGAAACCTTTGGTACAACTACTTTCTGCGAACGGACCAACACTGCAACCGTACACCCGCCTTGAAAGTTCACAACTAGATGAGCCCTCCACAATCACTGAGAGACAGTAAACGGTTCATTAAGTCAACAGAAATCTCCCTCCTTGTAAGGAAAAAGCCCCCAACAAACTATTCAGAAATTATGACATCAAAACGTTTTCAACCTCCAAACTTATGCGAAAATACACCCCGAGAATCACGTTCACCCCCATTTGAGTAGAAACACGCGGATGTCATCATCAAACCCTAAATAAGCAAATCCCGAACCCCCAATAATCTCCGCCCAATCACCCTCACCCCGTGCGTTTTGAAAACTTGAACCCATTGATTCAATCGTCTGGTACCTTGTCCCACAAATCGAAGAAAATAACTACTTCCCTGGTATAATGTACAGTTTGTGCCCCCTATCCCATACACCAGGTATCGTCTCCCAAACGTAATGAATTACTTCACAGGCCCAGCACACAAGCACACAGTCACTCCTTACAGTTGACATGAGGGGGACTTTCAATAACGTCTCGCACGAAGCTGTAGGCTGAGGATCTCTTGTATACACTCAGAAAAACGCATGCAATATTATGTACCCTCCTTTCATACCATCCGCACGGCAACAGCCCGCATCAGACACTTTCTGTGTGGTACATTGTTGACGGCACCAAAGGTACCACCACAGGCTCGGCTATATCCTCGATGAAATTGAATGTTGCCATGGCAGTCTTACCACCACTCTCGCCGGACATGTCATGTCTTAAATATGCAATGTATACCTACGATTTCTCGCCGTAGATCCCTACCAGGTCCACGGACGAGCAACAGGACATCCTTCAAAAAGTGACCCTAGTGGCTTGGCTAACAATGCAATCAACACGATGGACTAAAATGTGCTCCTGAGAAAGCTGTCGTGCTAATGCTGTGCAAACGAACCTACCGAAAATTGCCCGAACAATATCGCACACAGAACCCTATGCTGGCGGGAACCCATTCCCGATGGTTCCTTACCTCGGCATTCCGGGCCTGAACATCCCGCATACTGATTAGGTGTACAAGCTGTCCAAACCATCTTGAAACGTTCAGTATATACAAAATATTGCCGCGAACCATACATTGGGTTTGTTTATTTGTGTTTTGCTTTTACCGCCCGGCTGCGCCGGCCTGTGTTATCTCTGCGCCAAGGGAAGCGCGTGTTCCATTCTTTCTTTCTGTGCCGCATGTGTTATCTGTTGTGATAGGGAGAGCATTCCGATGTAACGTGAACAGCCCAGAATAATCTTCTTGGATCTACTATGTTCTCGATGCGAATCGACGTTTCGAGAACCACGCGCGCCAAAAGATAAAAAGCCTGCAGTGCGGACGCCGGGGCATTCGATTCGACGACACTCGCCTGTGCAAGTCCCTTTGTTGACCGCTGCTTCGCCACCTCTGTATTCTTTTGAGTGGTTAGGGGAGCACAAGTTCGCTCCAATAAACGTGTTTCTCATTCAAGACAACTGCATCGTCCTTGTCTTCGTGACATCTGGTGGAGGTGCTGGGTACGCACCCTTCATGCCCACTGCAACCTCGAGAAGCCGCCAAGCCAGTCCAACAAGATTGATGCCAGAAGGGCCCAAGAGAAGGAACGCTGCAACCAACACCATGGTACAAGAAACAACGTCGCCAATCATGCTGCAGCAGCCCCGGGAACCGCCATCGTTCCGGGGAGCCCCCGCTGAAGATCCAGAGGAATGGTTGGAGAAGCTGGAGCGCGTGCGGATCTTCAACAGGTGGGACGATGAAGAAACCTTCCGGCATGTTTTCTTTTACTTGGAGGATGCAGCCCGAACTTGGTTTGAAAACCACGAGAGCGCCTTGACCGACTGGACGCAATTCAAAAGCGAGTTCCTTAAGACCTTCACGACCGTGGTGAGAAAAGAACGAGCTGCGATTTTACTGGAAACTCGAACGCAACACCCGAACGAAGGAGTCGTAATCTTCGTCGAGGAAATGAAGCGACTTTTCCGCCGTGCGGACCCAGGAATGACGGAAGAAAAGAAACTACGGTTTCTGATGCGAGGTGTAAAGCAAGAGCTCTTCGCGTGCCTTGTTCGCAACCCCCCCAAGACCGTGTCCGAATTCGCGTCTGAGGCCGCCGCGATGGAGAAGACGCTCGAAATCCGAACGAGGCAGTACGACCGCCCAATCAATGCGCTGGTTTCGGAGACGCTTGGTGCCAGCGCTATCAACTCCGACTCACTACGCGACACTATCCGCGAAATAGTGAGGGAGGAGCTGCGGAAACTGCTCCCGACGCTGCCGCAACCACAAGTCGCTTCTCTTACCGACGTCATTAGAGAAGAAGTGCAGCAAGCGCTGGGAACTTCAACGACGCCAGTAGCACCTCGTGAGCCGCAAGCCATGACCTACGCGGCTGCTGTACATCGCCCTCGCCCACCTGCACCCTATCGTCACGAGGCTCCGTACCGTCGTCCCCTCACGCCGGCCCGACCACCTGCGGCGCAACCCCCTGCCCCAAGGAAGACCGACGTGTGGCGAACGTCCGACAATCGTCCGCTGTGCTACCACTGCGGAGAGGCCGACCACGTCTACCGTCGCTGCCCCTACAGGAGGCTCGGTTTGCGAGGGTTCTCCGTCGACGCACCCCGCCCCCGAACTGGCCAGCGCCCATCAGAGATCGAAGAGTACCTGTCCAACACCAGCCGTCGACCAGCCCGTTTCAACCGTTCGCCGTCACCCTACCCATACCAGTCGCCGAACCGCCGTAGCAATGCTGAGTTCTCACGTGGAAGGTCCCCCAGCCCACGCGGGGGAAACTAAAAGCAGCAACTTCTGGAGGTAAAGTTGCACGATCATGGAAAAATGAAAACCCTCCAACGACGCAACGACTCGCGGAAGACAGTGACTCACAACATGCCCTCATCCCGACGACCCGACCCAGACCTGACGAGACTCCCGTACACGACAACAGCTATACGCCGCGACGCGTACCCGACCTGACCGAGACGTCCGTTGAGAAGACGACGAAAACGACGATGCACAGTGCCCGACCATCAACACGTACAAGCAGAGATACGACGCCCCGACGAACCCGGAACTCGAGGACGACTGCATCTGACGTCAAGGTGTCCATCGACGGCTTTGACGTAGTCGCCCTCGTAGACACGGGAGCTGACTATTCGGTAATGAGCGGACCATTGGCGTCTAAACTGAAGAAAGTTATGACCAGATGGGACGGTCCGCACATACGCACAGCAGGAGGCCACCTCGTGACGCCAAGTGGAACGTGCACATCGCGCGTCACCATAGACGGCACAACGTACCCTGCGGCGTTCGTCGTTCTGCCTAACTGCTCCCGCGACGTGATTCTCGGAATGGACTTTTTGACGGACAACGGCGCAATAATTGATCTGCAGACCAAGTCGATAACATTTTCCTCCAATCACTCCACGACGCCGCAGCCGAACCCCGATCACCGTGCTGCTGTCAGGATCGCCGACGATCACATCACCCTGCCACCCCGCGCAAGCTTGATGATCGCCGTCTACTGTGAGGATGCTGCTTCTGACATCGACGCTATCGTAGAGAGTGATCGAAGGTTGCTTCTCGACCGCGGTGTCTCCGTCGCAAGAGGCATTGCGCACTTTAAGCAACGCCAATCTCACGTTTTGGTCACTAATTTCACCGAAGAGTACCAGCATTTAAACAAGGGAGCTGCAATTGCGTTCCTCGAAGAAACGCAAGAAGCAAGTGATGTGATCGCAGTCGCCGACTTTGAACGCACACCCGTAGAAACATTCAAGCTCCCGCAGCCATTCGACGTGAATCCGGCGCTACCGCAAGAACAACGGAAAAAATTATTGGCTTTGCTGCGTCGCTATAGCGAATGTTTTTCGTCGAGCGCAAAACTACGTCAGACCCCTCTAGCGAAGCACCGAATAATAACCGAAGATGGAGCCCGACCTACCCGACAGTCACCGTACCGCGTCTCTTCACACGAACGGGAAGCCATCCGGACTCAAGTCGACGACATGCTGAGCGATGACATTATACAGCCATCGAAAAGCCCCTGGGCTGCGCCCGTCGTACTCGTAAAGAAAAAAGACGGCACATTAAGGTTTTGCGTTGACTACCGGCGACTAAACAAAATCACGAAAAAGGACGTGTACCCCCTCCCCCGAATCGACGACGCCCTCGACCACCTCTGCCACGCGAAGTACTTCTCGTCGATGGACCTGAAGACCGGCTACTGGCAAATTGAAGTGGACGAGAGAGACCGAGAGAAGACTGCATTTATAACCCCAGACGGCCTATACGAGTTCAAGGTGATGCCGTTTGGGCTGTGCACAGCACCAGCGACGTTTCAAAGAGTCATGGACACTGTGCTAGCTGGCCTTAAGTGGCACACCTGCCTCGTATACCTCGACGACGTAGTGGTATTCGCCCGGACTTTCGACGAACACCTAGCAAGGTTGGAGTCTGTACTCGAGGCCATTCGTACGTCGGGGTTGACGCTGAAGCCTGAAAAGTGCCGTTTCGCATACGGGGAACTCAAGTTCTTGGGCCACGTCGTCAACGCCGCGGGAGTCCTACCTGACCCGGCAAAAACTTCAGCCATTGCGAACTTCCCAAGGCCGAAAGACAAGAAGGGCGTGCGGAGATTTCTCGGGCTGTGCGCATACTACCGGCGCTTCGTCGCAAACTTCGCACGCATTGCAGAGCCACTCACGCGCTTGACGAAAGATAGCACCCCTTTCAGCTGGGAAAACGACCAAGAAAAAGCATTCGGCAAGCTGCAAAAACGCCTACAAAGCCCGCCCGTGCTCGCTCATTTCGACGGAAATGCCGAAACGGAAATGCATACGGACGCCAGCGATATAGGCTTGGGTGCCGTCCTTGTCCAAAAGCAAAGCGGCTGCGAAAGGGTAATCGCCTATGCTAGCCGTGGTCTGTCGAAGGAGGAGAAAAACTATTCTGCCTCTGAGAAAGAGTGCCTAGCTATTATATGGGCGATTTCAAAATTTCGCCCATACGTGTATGGAAGGCCATTCAAGGTTGTAACAGACCACCATGCGCTGTGTTGGCTCGCCAATTTCAAGGACCCCTCTGGCCGTCTTGGGCGGTGGAGCTTGCGCCTGCAGGAGTTCGACGTTACAGTCGTTTATAAATCCGGCAGGAAACACTCCGACGCCGACTGCCTGTCCCGCGCCCCCGTCGACCCACCACCACAAGACTCTGATGAAGACAGCGCGTTCTTCGGGATCGTGACGGAGAGTGACCTAGCCGCCCAGCAGCGGGCCGACCCCGACTTACGCGTCATAATCGAGTACCTCGAGGGATGCAACGTTGCCGTTCCTAGGAGCTTCAAACGCAGCTTACCAGCATTCAGCCTGAGAAACTCCGTCCTTGTGAAGAAGAATTTCAGCCCCGGAACAAGAGCGAATTACCTTCTCGTCATCCCCGCGGACCTTCGTGACGAAATTTTGGAAGCGTGCCACGACGACCCGTCTTCCGGACATCTGGGCACAGCCCGCACTATTGGAAAAATCAAGGCGAGGTACTACTGGCCCGTCCTTACCTCTGACGTCACCCACTACGTCCGGAGCTGCCGTGACTGCCAGCGACGAAAAACGCCGCCGACAAGACGCGCCGGACTTCTGCAACCGATCGCCGTCCCATCGAGACCATTTCAACAGATTGGAATGGACCTTTTAGGCCCGTTCCCTACGTCACGATCACAGAACAAGTGGATTGTCGTAGCGACAGACTACATGACGCGCTACGCAGAGACCGCCGCTCTTCCGAGGGGGACTGCACAAGAAGTGGCGAAGTTCTTTATAAGCCAAGTTGTGCTGCGACATGGAGCCCCGGAAGTCCTAATCACAGACCGCGGAACGGCATTTACTGCGGAGCTGATGCAAGGAGTATTACGCTACAGCAACACGGATCACCGAAGAACGACGGCGTACCACCCCCAAACGAACGGACTAACAGAACGTCTGAACAAGACAATCGCAGATATGCTGTCAATGTACGTTGACGTTGAACATAAGACGTGGGACGAAGTGCTCCCGTATGTCACGTTTGCGTACAACACGGCTATCCAGGAGACGACACAGCTGACGCCGTTCGAGCTTGTCTACGGTAGAAGGCCGACTACGATGCTCGACGCCATGCTTCCGCACGTAGAAGACGACGACCTCAACGCCGACGTCCACGGATATCTTCAACGTGCGGAGGAGGCCCGCCAGCTCGCTCGAGTTCGTATAACGGACCAGCAGCTGGTGGATGCGGGCCGCTACAACCTCCGACGCCGAGACGCCGAGTACCAACCAGGGGATCATGTGTGGGTTTGGACTCCCATCCGACGACGCGGACTCAGTGAGAAGCTCCTGCGACGGTATTTCGGACCCTACCAGATTCTACGACGTGTTGGCCAACTTACCTACGAAGTGATCCCCGATGGTGACTCCGGCACATCACGACGACGCACGCGGCCTGAAGTCGTCCACGTGGTTCGCTTAAAACCTTTCGACGGACGATGACGAACTTTTATTCGGACTGTCGCTTATGTTAGCATCGGGTCGATGCACTCTTAGAGGGGGGGTAATGCCGCGAACCATACATTGGGTTTGTTTATTTGTGTTTTGCTTTTACCGCCCGGCTGCGCCGGCCTGTGTTATCTCTGCGCCAAGGGAAGCGCGTGTTCCATTCTTTCTTTCTGTGCCGCATGTGTTATCTGTTGTGATAGGGAGAGCATTCCGATCTAATGTGAACAGCCCAGAATAATCTTCTTGGATCTACTATGTTCTCGATGCGAATCGACGTTTCGAGAACCACGCGCGCCAAAAGATAAAAAGCCTGCAGTGCGGACGCCGGGGCATTCGATTCGACGACACTCGCCTGTGCAAGTCCCTTTGTTGACCGCTGCTTCGCCACCTCTGTATTCTTTTGAGTGGTTAGGGGAGCACAAGTTC
The DNA here is from genome assembly GCF_048455015.1 of Haemaphysalis longicornis. Classification (NCBI taxonomy): domain Eukaryota; kingdom Metazoa; phylum Arthropoda; class Arachnida; order Ixodida; family Ixodidae; genus Haemaphysalis; species Haemaphysalis longicornis. The sequence goes on along the minus strand of NW_027526204.1, from coordinate 61,347,505 downwards.
GCTCCAATAAACGTGTTTCTCATTCAAGACAACTGCATCGTCCTTGTCTTCGTGACAATATATATAACTATAAAATTATTGCCTTGCCTGACCCAAGGCCTTCGTAAAAAGGGATATTTTCAGAAACATATGCTTATATAATACCTTATATCCTTCGAAGAATGTGACACTATTTTTTTCTTCCATATGCCATCCTGAGACGCAAAATCAGTGTCTGCATGCATTCTATGTGTACGGAGTAGACCGAAAACATATGGAGTCTCATTATGCACGTCATGGAAGTTAGAAAACCATAAACTGTGAAAAACGTTCTTATTGTGAGAAATCAGTCGCTTCAACTGTTCTCGGAAGAAATATAGCCATTAGTTCGCCTCAAAACGCTGTACTCCATCTGAACTCTGCATTTCCAAAATGAACATACGGAACGTTTGAATAGAGAACATTTCGTGATCAGCGCAATTGGTTTCGTTACCCGCAGAAACGTCTATCCGCCGTACGGCTTGCAAGAATCTGAGACTACGCGCGATATCTAAGCCTCACTCATTAAGCCCATGACTTCTAGTGCGCCCTAATGTGCACCTAAACAAGCTGAAAAGATGGGAAATAGCATTACACGCGCATACAAATGCGCGTTGGGGATACCTCCAAAACCAACCACAGGATAACTCTGGTTATAGGGAAGGGTTCATAAAACATGGGGAGGGTTCTTAGAATTTGAAAACTCACACGCTTCAAACTAACCACTAATAGCGAGGAAAATATGCGCGCTTTCACTATGCCGTATATCTCCTCACAAGACCAGAAACAACGGATACCCCTCGCTATACGATAGACCTGCACCGTAGCCCCGTCCTACAAAATATGCATCCCATCTGCCAAAAAGCCCGCCCAAGATACCGCATCAAAGCAACCACCCCCATGTATTCTGCGCAATCCATGTATTCTGCGGAGCCAAACGCCCGATATAAGGACGCCTCTCTAGGCCCTGAAGAATATCACACGGTTTCAGTGTAGTCGACTGAAAGTGCAGCCGCGTGTGGTCACAGCAAGAGCTCTAACCCACCCATAGCTGCGCAGGCCCTGTTCTCCAGTTGAAGTTGGATCGTAGGATCCTTGCTAGCCAAGCGCGTCGTCCAATATTGAGTGGGAGATTTGAGGATAAATTGCAGACCTGGTTCGTTCTGGCACTCCAGTACCTGATGGTATAAGGTGCCGGGTGATGGACTAGAGTTACAAGTGGCCTAATTCTTCGTTAAGTAGATCGCCTAGATTAGGGCGGGGCGCACACAGGTGTTGGTGTGGAGTCGTGTGAGGGTTGTGGTTTCATTTCAAATTCGGGGGGGGTGTGGCGGGGCGGAGAGAAATTGGCCATTGGTGTCGGGAGAAAGCCGGGATGCCTGTGCAGCGAAGGAGAAGTTGTTGGTTAGATGCGAGAAGATGCGAATGAATGGAACAACTCCAGGTATAGAAGCGCGTGCAGCGGCGAAAAAATGAAACTGTTTGGGCAAGTGGATCAAACTCGGATTGCACAGAATTCGAGTCAAACCCGCCACCTCCTATTAGAGCCAATCCTTGGATCTGCAAGCTATTGATAAGCTCAGAGAATGTGTTGGGTTCTTAGATTTGAAAAAAAGCGGGTTGGAGACATGCATTTCGGCCTAAAGAAGTAGCTTGAGCATGCTAATTTCGCATGTGGGAACAAGCGTGTATTCTAATGCTTAATCTTGTTCGCAAGGGCGAAGAACATGACAGAGAATAAAATGACGCAAAGGAAGAAGTATTATGGCGACGGCAGTAAGACACATTCTCAGCCCATGAGGCCGACAACAGTAATTTGAGCAGCAATTGGCAAACGCCGCGAAGTGTGGGTACGTTAAAGCGCACAAGCGTCATCAGCCAAGTATCGCAGTTGTAGGAACAAAGAGACAAAAACTACGCCGTCGAAATAGCTCAATAACGAACGTAATGAGAGGGGACAGTCGCAGCACTGAATACTTTGGTTGGTCAGTACAATATCAACTGTGGTGAACTATAAACCGTCTACTTCAGCGGCAGCTGTGAGGAATGGCTGTCTATGGAAGTATGTATCAGAAGAAGATGCAAGGGAGCCCAAAAATGCCGCAAGGCAAGCAAAGACTTAAGCGCGCGCTGCAGCTCAAACCATGTACAGAACCAGGGCTCGAGTTCTCCAAAAAAATGGGTGCCGTTTTGAACGACGCAGTAGCGCCATGCAAATGTATGTGATCTTGGGCTGAGGCGTCGCTTTTGGGGGTGGCAAAAAGGAAGGAAAGGACACAGTGAGTGCCAGGAGTTTTAATGCAAGTAGGGTGCAAAGCGACGCGCGCTGAGCCCTGTCGCTTTGCGCCCTGCTTGCATCGAAACTCCAGCTCACACCCTCGCAAGTGTCATATGCTAGCAGAACATGGCAGAATGCTTGAACCTTTCTGGTGACGAAGGCCTTTCCCCAACAGAAGATGTCATAATCACGACATGCCTAATTAGACACAGAAGATCGCATAGCTTGACATAAAATGTGTCACTTTTGGATTCCCTCGCCTACGGAGTTGTAGGTGTCACTGTATTTATTTTTTACTGCTGATGTTTTACAATGGTTTCTCCAGTAAAAACGATGAGCGCTGCTGTTGTGATGGTGAATCCGTCGCATTGTATCCCATTAGGAATGAACTTTCCTCTTCGAAGCACCTGAGATAGCCTTTCTGTCAACACAATAGTGTTCTACTATCATTTGCACAAAGGCGATTTTGAACTCGCTATATCAAAGAGTACATGGCCTGCGCAGCTATCGTGCGTGTGGTGTGCAAACAAAATCCTGAAAGCAAATTAACCAGAGGAAATGAGTTCGGCATCAACAATTCAGGCTTAACACAAATAACACTTGAGATAGCAATCGCGATGAAACGTTTCAAGACCAGGCGTCGAAGTTTTTTTAGTCGAAATGTAAACAGGTGCCAGGCATTCACTTTAGCTGAAATACAGCGCAAGTGGACATTACTCCGAACTTGAATAAGAATGGTACTTCCTTTGCAGGAATCCATTTTTATTAAAAAAGTGAAAGATATTAGCGCAAGGGTATGGCTTTGCAATACCGCCGTAAGCAAATCAGAAAGAGAAGTACCAAATATTGTGGGTTGTTCGTCAAGAGAGCAGACTTAGCATGGCTTCCTCAACTCAGTTTTCGACAATATAAAACAAACATAAGCTTGCTGGTAAACCAGATGCGAAGCATACAATTAATAACTTTCAAATCACTAAGTCCCTGCCGGCACGTTGCGGCAGGAAATGTAAAAATGTCAAAAATATGTGCCACGTAGGATGCCTTTAAGGCAAAAGAAAAGGGTGTGCGCTACAAGTGTTCCCAGGAAATCTGTGACACACATGTACATTTATTAAATTTTTATTTTACTAGTTTCCATAAATCAAAATGGCGATTGGCTTGAACCAATCGCCATTTCAATTCTGTTTGAAGATTTTCACAACAAAGGAATCTCCCGTTGCGCTTGAAGCTAGGGAACAAAAAGATCGGTACAGAAGTTTAGACAGCAGCATTGGGTCTGAATTCAAACGCTGAGACAATTGATGCGCAACCCTGGGCTGCACACTTCAACCTTCAATATACACAGTGGAGACAACCTACAAAACCGCAATCAGCCCTTGGCATACTTGAACGCTCCCAAGCGGGCACGTAAAGAATTGGATACACCTTATAGCAGTCACGCCGATCTGTTGCGTCAGAAACAGGGGAGCGCGTAGGCTAAAAAGATGCCACTGCGTTTAACGGCATCGCACATAAAACAACAATTCTTCATAGTTGCGGCTGCCGCTGTAAAAACCAAAGCGTGTTAACACGCTACGGGAAAAAGAAGTGAACAAGTTCACGCATCCTTCGTCTTGGAAAACGTAAAAGACTTGCAAATGTGATCGTTGTGGAGCATCGATGTTAACCATTCGTGCGAGAGACACCACTCGACCCGAAATGAAAGCCTTAACGTCAGCATATTCTGGCTAATAAGGTTTTTTATTTGTAGCCGTCACCGGTGATTTCGGAGGAAATGTTCGGACAGCAACTCCAGGTGTTTTTGATGAACCTGTTGACAACTAGTGCAACCGAATTCTTTAATAAGCCTGTTGCTGGGGGAACATTAGGTGAAGGCGAGCCGAGGACACGGGGCTTTTTACAAAATGGTAGTCTTCGCTGGGCTACGTAAACGCGTAAATTTTAGGGCCGAAGCCCCTTAGGAGCTCGGGCTGTCGGCGTCTCCTGTAGTCAACGTCTCATATAGTCGTAGTATCACGTTGTCATGGTACTACAACCACGGTACACTCGTTAACAACGCCTCGCACTAGAACGTAACGCGTACTAAAAAAACACACCGGTAAACTCGTTTTCCAACGCCTCGAGCTAGAGCTCTTTGTGCTTCAAAGACACCAGAATTTTACAGCCAAGCTGTAAAACTCTACTCCCAACGATTCCATCTCCGTAGTCAAAAACGCCAAGGGGCCAAGAATACACTTTTGCACTGCATGCTTCGCCTCTCCCCAGGTCTCGCGTTCCTGTTTCGTCTCCGTGGGCAAAAACACCAAGGCAGCAAGTACACACTTGTACACTGCATGCTTCGTCCCTCACCAGGCTTCACGCTAGTGGAGATGGCCCGGGATTTCTTGTCTCTCGGTTTGTGTGCCTTTCATATGATTCAACCGCCAGGCTAAAGTGGAAAAAAAAATTCCTGGAGTTAACTTATTCAATCGAGATAATAGCGTAACAGAGATAATTGGCCAAAGAAAAGAAAAAAAAACAATAAAAAAAACAGGAATCAGCGAACGACTTAAGAGATATGTACCCTATACACCACCCTCAGAAAACAAAAAGAAAAAGTAAAAATGTCTGAAAAGAAGGATATAAATGCGAAAAAAGTATAAAAGGTCCCATCCGGGCACTACGTCTTGCATCTGCGCATTCATACATAGTTGGGGACGGTAACGCACGTGCTCGCTGTAAGAGGGTAGAGTTACACCATTGGCGCAGAAAGAGAAAAGGAAACTATAAAGCAGCCGAATATTCTAACGTATTCGGCACTCGCAGCTAAATCTGGCTAAAAGAAAACTCACAAGCGAGATCTGCGGCCTAAGAAGTGTCTAAGGATTCAATTATTATTATATGAATTTTTGACAATCTTTTTCACAGCTTAGACTTTACTGTCACCTCTCCAAAAAAGCACATCAGGTAAAATATGTCCCTTCAGCTTCCCAGCACTTAATGAATAAATTACTTATTCACTAATGAACGAACAACAATGTTCTTTCATTCCTAGGGTCACACGCAGGCATAGCTGCAAATAGCTGCGCACGACTTACCTCGCGTTCGGCGAATTCACTCCCCGTTCAGGTGCGGAATGGATGAAACTGATGGTCTTTTGCTTGTATTACAATCCCTACCTCCATCAACGATCCGTCATCCAGCAGTATAGCGCATTGAATCATGGTCCATTTAGGAGGACAATGGCATGTCGCTTCTGGACCTGTTCTAGGCAAAAAAATTGCCGTCATCTGCGCGGGAGTGAATACAACTGTCCCTTGCAAAGCCATTGTACATGCTGTTTTGTTCACTTAAATTAACAGCGATTCATTTCAACCCTGAGGATAAATTCTGTGCCCATGCAAACATACAAATTTCAAGCTTAGTGGGGCACCGGGATAGTCGTAACCTGCTTATAACTGGTCCCAACACTACAAAACGCCACGAGGGCGTATTTACAGGCACGTACAGGTGACGAACTCTCCTTTGCCATCTTACCATAATTTCATGTTTGGCGTTAGCTTTCGTTTTGTCGTTGTATGCGCCCTCTGTGACGCTCAGTCATTATTGCCACGAGAAGCAAAGAACAGTGCAGTATAACACACCGCTGTGCTCTCAACCATTAAAAACCTCGGAACTTCTCTTGTCCCTATCCTTGGCCTTAGGCGCCTATGGAAAAACAACTAACGAAGCAGTGCCGTGCATATGGGCTGGGCGTCGTTTGAAGTTCGAGAAGCGCAGAGTAAAATACGTTTTGAGGGGGGTTGAGAGCAATGGATCAACGTAGGTGGGCAGCTATGGTGTTTAGGTACCTATACTTGAAAAGCATGTACACGCAGTGGTTAAGGAAGGCTAGAAGTCTAACGATGAAATACGAAAAAAAAACAGTGGATAATCCAAAACAGCCAAGGTAACCAAGAAAGAAAATGGAAGTTAAAACGTCGTTAGAGATGTACAGCGGTGAGAAATCGGACATCAGAAAGGGAATTTTCTGCGATAATTCCCAGGGCAGTGCTTTGGTTTTCGAGACTAGAGCAGGTTGCGTGTGAACTAAGAGCTTTGTGGGGAAGTATTCACAAAATGATGGGGTATGCGTGGTCTGTCCAAAAGAAACAGAAACTATGCAGCACATGGTGTTAGAATGCGAGGATATCGATCCAAATCTACATGAGGGAAATATTCGGCTTCCAGAAGCCCTAGGATTTGAGGGTAGCACAGAGGAAGTTTACTTCAAGGCTGTCGAGGTGGCGAAAAGAATATTAGAAAGCTGCTAGACGAAAAACAGAGAGGGGAACATTGCCTAGGACAGTTACCACCTGTAACAGGAAAAAAAGTATTTTGTGCCTAATAAGCTTTTGAGCCTGCCCTAAGCAGTGCTAGTATTAAACCAAGAGTATAAAACATAGGTATATCAGTCCTTTTTGGTAAGATGACCCGTCATCACCCCGCTACAAAAGCGAAACCAATAGCAATCATCATCATCATCGGACATTCAGTGGGCCTGGATTTTGGTGTAAATGAATGGGTTGAGGACGAAAAAGATGCGCGTGAACGCAGCCTGTACGGGCACTTTCATGACCGCTATGTAAACAGTGCAAATATATCGCCCATCCTTTTTAATCATGGTTCGTGTCGTGTTGGGTTTGCTGCCACGCAGCAGAATAAAGCGTTTTTCTTTGTAAAAGTTTACGTTCCATAATTAGATGCGCATGTATTAGGTAAGCGAGGTTTGACATATCGTACTTAGAAATTTTGTGGCATACCAAAAATTGCTGGGGAACCGGAGCTTCTAGTTATCACATCGGAATGCCTGAGGACCTCTCCTCGCTGAGTGAATGTGGTACTGAGCTCATTCAGAAATCTGCCTGCCAGTCTTCGCCCCCTTTTCCCCTGAATTTCAGCGAGTCAGCAAGTTCAGCTACTCTGGAACACAAGCGATAAAAAGGCCAACTTCAAAAAATCCGTCTGCGAACATTGAATCCTGCTTATGGAACAAACTCTGGAGCCTAGTAAATGGCAAAGTGCCGACAAAGGAGCGCACACCCACGATGGTGCATCTTACAATGACTTATAACCAGAAATATATCTCGGTTTTGAAACGATGATCTGAGTTCTGCGAAGCCAAACTGACTGCCATATTTTAACAAAATTCTACACAGATGAATCGCTTCTCTCGCGACGCCGGCCGTGCACAGGCAAGGCCTAAAAATATCAAGCTGAAAGGCGCAAAACACATGTACCAAGGTTGAACATGTTGCTCGGAGCGCATTCTCTTGTAGAAAAAGCCCCGTGGCATTTGACAAGTGCTATGCTGCTGCACCGATTGTTCAAAATCTTTCTCTTTTTTTCCTGACCTTAGTCCCGATTTAGCTTCCTCGAAAAGACGTTTCCTTGGGGGGACTGCGCTCCGACAAGTGTTTTTTCTCCGCCCTCGCCCTTTGTTTTCTCGTGTAGTCTCTTTTTAGCTCAGCTAATCACGGCTTAGCTGGATACGCTACGTCATCCTCGTGTAGCGGCTCCTTACTCTCGTATTCTTTGTCGTGTTTCTTTGTTCTCTTTTGAGACACTTTACGTTTTCCATTCTTAGTTTGAGCAAAAAAAAAGATGGAGTGGGAGAGAGGTTGGCTAAATTTAGCCACGCTGCTATATATCGCATTCACAATCCTCAAATTCATTCATTCAGCGAGGCCTCCGGTTCGTTTCAAAAGGTTAGAACGTTTTCTCGTAGTACGCGACTAGAGTAACAGAAATACGCCGAAGCAAGAGTCGACGCAGCCAAGGTCGAACAATGCATCCCGCTACGCTGAAGGTACGGTACCTGGTCATCTTCTTCCGCTGAGCCTGCATCGCGAATTGAGCCTTTAACATTCGCCCGTATCCCGTATTTCATGTTTATGTACGTATAGCTCGGTACGCGCGAGTAGCAGAGGCACAGCTAAAACCAGTTTATTTCCGAAAAGCATTTCTCAAAATTATTTCGGCGGCCCCAAAGACGTTGTCGTAAACGTTGTAACGCTTTTGAGCGCCTGCTCAAAGCTCTCTCTGAGACATCAACTACCGGTCAACTACCGATTAACTACTATCAACTTGTAGTTTTTCGCGCTGGTGAGATCATCTGCGTTTAAAAACAAACATAAAACATTTATTTTTTGCCAGGTCACTTCTCGGGCAGGTAACTTTGCTGCGCCATATCGGAACTATTAGCTATTTACTTTAGCTGTTTTTTTATCTGACGGCGCGGTGCTTACGGGTGTTTCCAAAGCGAACTATCTTCTCCACAAGAATTCTTTTACCCGGTTTGCTTTGCGCTTGTGGAGTCATTTTGGCGTTTTTTTTTACCATTTCGAATTTGCCTCGCTAATATTCCCTACGAAAATCTTCCTGTGAACCTCATTATATGTTTTTTTTTGCGTGACGTCCGCTCACGCCAGTCACTGATTTAACGAGATCTGTCGTTAACATTCTCAGGTTTGTGCGACAAAATCAGTCTTCCGATCCACTTGACATTGCTAGAGGGAGACTAGTTTCCAATCTCCTGTAACGAGAAATCGCTCCATTTAGAAGTTACGCGTAGATGTAGAGGAGGACTTGGTGTTCTAATCACTGCTTCATTTTTGCACTATTCGCAGGCTTTTATGTCGCGTCGGTACATCATCAAGCGGGAGCGTTAAGGGCCACTTCTCAGGCGTCCCTGCCGTGTTTTCAACTACCTGCTGTGAGCGCCTGCCCGGCCGGATCTCTTAGACAGAACGACAGTGAAATTTTGGGGACCAGTGGTGACGTGACCAGGGGTGGTTACCCACGGCAAGAAGTGCAAAATCCAATAATTGCAATGGGATGACAAAGACCGCTAGAGAAAGAACGAAGGGCAAAAGACAGCGCGGCGCTGCTATGAAGGACCTCGAAGGTGACTTGCTACTCAGGACTAGGTCTTTTTCGTTATCGACCTCACCAGACAACGAATTATATCGGGAGGACGCCGCCGATGATGGCTACTACAACTTTCCGATGGATTTGCGTAAGAAGTCACTCATGAGTTTGGACTATCACTCGGGTGACAACGAATGCAAGGAAACAGAGACAGAGAGCGCCACTAGACAGTTTGCGATTCAACCGACCGCCTGTGCCCACTCCCGGCAAAAAAGTTTTTTATACGCCTTGCCTTTCCCCGCCATGGAGGATCCTGTCCTTGAGGCACTGTCCCTACCAAATAAAGAGAGTAGCTCAACCGGCATCGTTCTGGACTTGCGTAAAGAACCGGCAGAATCTGGGACACCAACGCGGGGTACACTCATGAACAAGCCGTTCAAGACGGACGAAGACTCCAACCCGGCCCTTATTCCATTCCTCATATCACACGAGCGTTCAGCCCCTGAGCAACAGCAGCAGCAAGACGAACAGCCGCAACAAAGGTGGCAAGACGCCGCCACGCCCGAAGTCTTCTCTCCACACAGCACTCCACCGCCTCTCGCCGACAACCACAATGATCGAGATGCGAAGCGCACGGCAAGCTGCCCGAAGCTGTTCGATGAGACCAACGAAAGCCTGCTGGAGCGGCTGGCGCGTGTACGCTGCAGGTCCGACAGTGATACACATAACGACTCGAACAGCAGCTCGCCGCGGCGTCATAGCTTCGATGCGTTCACTTCACCACTGCCTCGGGATCGGCGGTCGCCGTCTCCCACTCTGAAGCGACCGGCCCCGACTTGTATAGCCTACACTGATGGCGCGCCGACAAAGCACGAGGAAAGCTGCAAACTGCCACGTATCCACGAAGAACTTCTTTTCAATCCCGGCTTACGTCTGTGTTCTACGACCTGCTGTTCGAGGGCGCCGCAAGAGACATTGTTCCCACAGCTGCGGCAGCTGGGGCCGGCGACACTCCCGCTGAGCGCCTGCGCGTATGACGCGCATATAATGCAGCGGTTTCTCGATCACGAGCTGCTAAAGCGGCACCTGGAAGCCATGGCGGCCTCCGCTGGGCTCCCGAGTCAGCTTTTGGCGCCGGCGCCGCTGGTCTCCGGGATGGCACCAAGTTTGGAGGCGCTTGAAGAGCATGACGAGATGGCGCCGGAACCGGGGAACCAAACCGACTTGCACAGCGGCGGCATGCGGAAGAGGGCGTCCCGCGCGCTAACCGGAAAGCATGTCAAACAGGGCACTGGAGCCAGCCCATTGACGCTGCTGACGCTTAAAAACAAGATACGGGAGCGACAAAAAGCCCGTCAGCTTAGAATTCTGGAACCAGGGGTCCGCACGCTGAAAGGGGACAAGAAGGCAAAGAACGGCAGCGGCAAAGGTTCGTCGAATGGAAAGAAACCCGCATCCAAGTGAAGTGTGCGTGTGGTTGGAATAAGTGGTTAGTGTGGATTGGCACGGGAGAGACAACTGTCGGTCATGGCTGACCGCCACGCGGATACATTCAACGGACGTAAAGTAAGCACCTTCATGACCACTGCGAACAAACTGCGTTTTTTTTTCCCGTGGCCATGTAGCGAAGTGGCGCTATCAGAAGCACGCCTTGAACTCTGTCGTCTATTATTCCATAAATTGTTGTTTTGTATGTAAATGACAGCATGCGTGCGAAATGCGGATAAACAGGGCAGCAAAAAACCCGCGGTGAAGCATTTTCTGTTGCACAAACTGGGCCCATTCAGCCTAAGACTGGGTATTGTTGTGTCACATTGAAACACCAAACTGTGTACATTAAGTCTCAGATGACGAAAAGCGGGAAAGAAACGTTTCGTGTCACGTGATGCAATGCCTGTAAAATACTTATGGTTCACACAGAACTGCTGTTAGAATATTGAGCGATGATGTTTTATGATTGAACTCTACAGTCTGCGTCGGAAAAGAGGAAAAGAATACCATAACTTGTCCGAACTGATGCAACAGATGATGCTTTCTCATTGTAGGGAATGTGAACTCTTGGTGTGCTGGAATATCAACACGTTGTTGTTTTTTGCCGGGTTGACTTTAAAAATATATTACATCTCGTTTTGGATGTTGCATCCTAACAGACTGGCGCTTATATTCTCGTTGCTCACGTAAAAGCATTGCATAGACTGTCTTTTAAAAAGACACTAGAAGAAGTAAATCGGCCTATATCGATGTAAGGCGGGGTCGTGCATTTAAATATACCATTGGCCCCATAAAACATACAACAACCCGAAAGTATAAAAACATAAAGGTATTCATACGTAAGATATTTTCTTTGAAGAGGGTATTCGTTTTTTTTCGTTCATTATCGTACTATTATGTACTTAACAAAATTCCCCTATTTTATTGGAGTTCGGAACACATAACGCTATAAGATTGAATAAGATGTCACTAAAAATATTAGATATACAGATAATGTCTCTGCACAACAGGAAATGCCCAGTGGTGACCCTGTGAAAAATTTGTCTAACGAAAATACTTTGGTTGAGCCCCCTTTTGAAAAAAATACTCTCGAATATTTATGCGACATGTTTTTCAGCGTGCACAAGCTGTTACGTTCAGAGCCGTGGTTTTTTTCGTACCAAATATTCCTCTGCGATTTCGGTGGCGCCAATGTGGTGATAATGTGGTAGGAATTTTATCTGGTCTCAGGGCAACCAAAAGCACTGTGTAAAAACGTATGTAACACATAAACTAGGCATGAAAGATGTCTCAGTGTTTTGTCATCTAGCTCCTTGTTTCCCCATCGTTAGCTGTGTATCTAGGCTTTCACAGATGAACAGTAGTGCATTTCATCTCATTGTTGGGCAAACGACGCTGCATTACCGGCAATGCAGGAAGATTCTTCCCCCACGGTCACTGACATGTTCGATACAATGGACTTTGTGCTAATGCTTATCGCGGTACACAAAGTTGCGCTGCTTTGTATATGTCCTGGAAAACCTTCGTGCCATGTTCGTTGAAATTTATTCATTAAGCCTACTTACAATACAATGTCTGGTAGGACGTCAGTATCGCATTGGCCCGCCAAGATATGTGACCTGAACCAAGTGCTGCCACTTTCGTGTGGGAGCCATAAATGCTCTGTTATTTATGATGTGTGTTCTATATTTACGTGGTTACATTGTAGGGGTACTCCACAATGTCTGGTACCCTGTCTTTGTTGAAATCCCCGGTGAAATGTTTTAGTACCTGTATTTATATTGCAATTTTTGTACAATAAAACGTGTAAATATTTATCAGCCTTTTGTGTATTGACTTCATTTTGCTTGGTGTTGTGCATGCTCTAAACTGTGTGTGTTTTGCAATTCTACGCGCAGGCGGAAGTAATGAAGAAATGCGAAGACCTCAAGCAGGTTTCTTGTAAGGTTTCTTACGGCAATGGGTACCAATGAATTCAGAGAGCTTTTTTTAAATCTACCAGATGTCATTGTGCGTGTTTGGGCAAATTTACCTTAATTAGCTTATACAGGAAGGGTTGGTCCTCAAGTTGGCACAAGTGGGAGAATTATTAAGGGTTTATTTTACAATTGTTACATGTAATTGATAGGAGTAAGCCTCCCGCAGTGAGGACAAATGCCCTTCTACACTCTAATCCTGGTAACCCTTAATGTAACTTCTAAACGGAAGTAACCTATAAAATAAAGGTTACAATGGATCTATTTTGATGTTTTCTTTATCCCAGTCCATTCTAAGGGTTACAAGCGTGAAGTTAAAAGCGGTTTATAGGTTACATTAGTGATTTATAGGTTACATCAACAAAATCTGCCATGTAACCTTTACGTTGTAACCTATAAAACGCCCTGTAACCTATAAGAGATGCTCGTCGCGCCTTCTCTCAAGGCGGCCGTTGATTTCTCCGTTGCATGACGGGATATAGAGAAATGGCGGCGCCCGCAGGCCCGGTGGCCGCGTTTTCGCGCCACTCGAGCCTTTTTACTGCTGTGATACCCCGACGATGAAGCGAGGATTGCTGTTACAAGACTCATTTGTCGGCGTGAGTCGCGGAGGCTGCGGTGAGCCCATTTGTGACTGGCAGCGCTACACGGCTCGTTCTTCTTCGACCAGCATCAAGTTGGCATGTTGGACCAATGCCCCGGCGCCGGTGAAAGCGAACTCGGTGAGGATATTTCCGTAACGGTTTCCGTGTTTTCATTGGATGTATCTTTTCGCTGGGGGCTTTTCAATTTGAAATTGCAGCTTTCGAGAGGGATTTTCGTTACCTGACTGGTTGCTTCGCTGGACGTTTCCTGTTGTTCGCGACGGCAATTGAATGAAATCACGTGCTTGCGTTCGTTGCGTCAGACTAGAGCGGACTATCGGGAAAGCACAGATAACGGCGTCCGTGACCTGCTTTCTGCTCTGCGCGCCTTCGTCATGTGTTGAGCGTTTTGTTTACGCTGTTGGCTGCATCGGGCGCACTTGACGAGTTATTGGCCCATGTAATTGTCAGGTAGCACTGTTTGAACAATTGAATTTTTTTCCATTAAAGTCTTATACTATCGCGCTATTCTCTGGGTATTATCACGTTGTTTCAGCCGTCGGGAAATGTTCATTTTTCGCGCTGCATATATTCGGAATGGTGTCTAGTTTATTGGTCTTGTAATAATATATCCGGATAAACACAACGTGTGTGTTGCAGAAAAGTAGTCCACGAAATGCTGCCCAAAATTTCTAAACTCACTCTTGTCCAGCACAAGCCTCTTTTTTTGTGAAAGTTTGCCCTAAACTACCGCACAATAAAAAGTTTTCATATGTACAACACTCTTCATTTTTGTCATTCTTTTCCTTGAGTGGGTAAATTTGGTGTTAGTCATTTTGAGGTAGCGGGGCATTTTCACCATGTTAAGTGGGTTTATTATTCTCATTCGCACAAATCAGTCGTTTATTCCTTCGCGTGGTATTGCAGGGCAAATGGTTATCTCGCGTGATCCTAGTGTAGTGCAGTAAAGCGACTTTACTGAATGGTGGTATGTATGATCCAGCATGCAGGCTGCTTGATTGTTGTTATTTGATGATACAGAAATTGTGACGAATTACACAGACAAGTGCAGGTGTAAAAATGGGTGCTGCACCCTCATCGGTTCCTGGCTGTTCGAAAAGTGTGGTTGCATCTGGCTACCTATGCTATGACTTATCAGCACTACTGTTTTTCTTGCAGGCAGTGTTCCTTGAGCTGACAACCAGGACTTCCCTGCGTATGACACAAGTTGAAATGAAGTCTGATTTCAGTGGAAACAACGGTATGAAAATGCAATAACTAAAACACAATCATTCAAATATTCTTTGTAAAGTTGGCACCCAGGCCTGCACAGACAAAAGTATGATTCACTTGTAAAAACGCGAGGCCTTTCTTCAAGTGTTATGATGTTATATTTCGTATCTTATTTTGCCTCGTGTTTGGTGACTCTTTCTATCAGTTCGTTATGACATGAACGTTATGAATTCACATAACAATTTCCTCAGCATGGAGCTTTGTAGTTTTTCAGCAACTCTAGCTATTCTATAAGATGTGTGGTTTTGCAGAGCCAACAAGAAGAACTCTTTTTCGAAAAGAGCTCTTTAAGAAAGCTCCAGTTGTTAGTGAGTGCTTGTGCGGTGTTCTTTTCTTCGTCTTGTGAAGTTTGAGGTGTTCTTTCATTATGAATGTATACAAACTGCCCAGCTCTAAAGCCTATTGCATTTTAACCCAAATAACCCTTCGAGTCATTACAGGTACAGACCTCCTGGGAATGCCACTTGAAGATCGGTGCAAGTTCTAGATGTATCCTCTCCCACAACACATCTGGACGAAAAAAAATGTAAGTTGGCGATTCCTTTTTACTGGTAGCCGAGGAAGAAACCACCGATAAGAACACTTTACTGAAATGAAAAACGTTTCGGCTTCCACGTGGGATCCTTGTTCAAAATGAAACTGCCAGTACACGGGGGGGGGGGGGGGGGATGTTTAAGTACAGCCAAAAATGTGACGCAGATGGCGTCAGCATCGTGAAAGCACGTTTCCTGGGTTTAGTGCGACGTTCGCTCTGTTGCGTGTACCAGTGATTCCACATGAAGGCGCGGAAATGTTTTTGCTTTCTCTTTTGCACATGTATGTCAGTTTATCTCGTAGCCCAAAGTTTCTGCCGGTTCTGGGTGAGCATGCAGAAACATTTCGCGGATAAACTAGAACACGGCACGATTAAAATTCGGGACTGTTGGCTGGTATGACTATAGTGGTTTCGCGTTGTTCTGAACAATGCGGCCAAATTAGTCTGTGTAACGATTACTGAAATGATGTGAAATTATTTAAAAGGCCGTAAATTCCTCCTTCTCTGGTGTGGCCTTTCATTTCATTCTCTGGTCTCCGTATTCATTTTCGTGCAATATATTTTTCGTACTTCACATGCGTGTGGTTTGGATTGAGGAGCTTATGGTTGCACTGGACTTTGTTCTTTTTCTGAAATTTTCTGTAGATGGCTCTTCAAGGTGGGGAAATCCAAGCGACGGTCCCTCACATATATGCCTCCATCTGCGGCAGCAGGGAACAAGTTATTCAGATGACCTCGGGAAATCTTCAGCGTGCCCTAATTTGGTGCCTGCTTCCGCCTTTTTTCATTCGGAAAATTATAGATCCCATTTAAAGTTTGTCCAAAAGACAGATTGCAATCTGACTAGAAACTTGTTAGTGCTGCATAAAAAAACGATAACTTGGCGTGGGAATCACAACTCAGGTGGAACTGTAGAGAGGAACCTAAAAGGGAAGTGTAAAGATGCATTCGTAAAGACGAGTGAATTCCAAGTGTAATATTAGACTGAGTGAAACGGAGAATGTAGGGAACATAGCCATAAACGCTGCTTTGTATGAAACAGTGAATTTGTAATAAATGTTCTTTTTACTTTCCCACATTCTGCGTTTTTTCTGTGGGGAACCGTGGCAATAACGCTGTACTGGGAAAGTGCACCTCTGAGAACCATCTTATAAATGTAGCTCAAACTCGAATTCGTCTGAAATTGTTCAATGGCAGTATCCAAACAATTCGAAATACTTTGCATACAACCGTGCAAATATTGAGGTAAAGAATCTGTATATTTGGCCATGTTTGTGAAGCTGTTCATGCAACATTTATTAAATAGGTTTAATAAGGATATACGAATAACCGAATTTTACCTGGAAGTCAAAAGCAATATAGGAAACACCAATTCGCCCGGGAATCCGCACTCGTCAATACTCATTAAGGAACGATAATAACATTGGGATGGTTCGCAGCTTTGCTTTTTAATAAATAGCCCACAGATGTTTCATATTATAAATGTTAATGTTCAAAACTACTGATGCCCTACTTCTGGAAATGCGCTCCTGTTAAATGCGCTAATATGTGTGCATGTACTGCAATTCTCTTCTGATAATCATGGCCTAAGTTGTCAGACAAGAATTTTTGGCTTACGGCTATGTTATCATAACTTTGGCGTCCTTTTGAAGTATGCTATCAAGTGCATGTTTCCACTAAAGCTTGATTTGTTGTTTAACTAAAGCTAAAATTCATGCCCGCAATTTACCAAAAGACCTATCATGCATGTTTGATACTGGTTTCTTATACAGCACAAAGCTGATGCAAACATCAAATTTAGTTATGCCTGTTTATAAGACTTAAGCGTTGCCAATACCCACAAAGATTTTTGGATGACAACGTGGGTAACGATTATCGAACAAGTAATGCAATGCATATATATTAAGAGAACATTTTCAAGCTTTTTCGGCACCGCAATTTTAGGAATTATAAAAGTAACTTCTCTTTTAGCCCCAGCCGTGTGGCCGGCAGTTTATTCAAGGGACGACCAAAAGACACCCGACGCAAAAGTTTAGACGGCGCAATGGACAGCATGGTCCCACATATCGTCTTCCACTAACGCGATGTTTGTTTACCACGCGGGAAAGGCGCCTTCGGGGTGTCGCCACAGCGGCGCCGGCGAAAGCGAGCCTGGCGCGCAACATGACACTTTCCAGGTGTGTGGCCTTGGACGGCGGTAGATGTAACTTATATAAAGGTAGACATGCTGAAAGCTGCAAAGTAACCCATAACCGAGTAACCCTTACGTGTATACGTATATAGAGGTTACGAAGATATAGGTTACATTTGTACCTTATAAATTATAGGTTACAAAAATTCGAAAATGTATACCTCTATTAAGGGTTACCCAGCTTAGAGTGTATGACACAAGTGCCACGCTCTATTTTGTGGACCTGCATGACACACCCACGGCGATCGGCATACCCT
This sequence comes from Haemaphysalis longicornis, assembly GCF_048455015.1. Classification (NCBI taxonomy): domain Eukaryota; kingdom Metazoa; phylum Arthropoda; class Arachnida; order Ixodida; family Ixodidae; genus Haemaphysalis; species Haemaphysalis longicornis. The sequence goes on along the minus strand of NW_027526204.1, from coordinate 61,329,994 downwards.
GGATGGAACATTTGTTTAATGTACTTATAGTTATTCAAGGTGAGAGGCCGGGCTGGGAGGCGGTGTTACAAAGGTAGGATTCTGAAGTCCAGGGGTGACTTGTTAAACGAGCAGCTCAGACCACCAGCACCCTACAAGCGTTGGTCACGACTTGTCGTTAATCCAACTCATGACACAGTAAAGTTGGCTCTTTCCACTCTCCCTCTCACTCTCAAAGAGTGATATAAGAAATTAGTATTGAGGGAAAAGAGACGAATGGAGCTGGAGCCGCATGATGTCTGGAGCGGCGAACTTCTGATTTTAACTAGAGTGGGCTAAACCTTTCCTCGTTTGCAAACATTTATTATCCTCTACAAATAAGCAATCTGAGCAGGCGGGGGGGTTGCGTGAAAATTTCATAATTTTACTGAGACCTGCTAATTCTAACTCTCAGGGTGCCATTCAAAATCCGCTCTGATTGAACGCAGCTATCCCACGGCGTGTATTAAAACCACATTTTTCACTGCCATTTGTGTTTAATGTGCATCATCATTGAATATTTTCACTGTAAGAAACAACTAAAAGATTGCTCTGCCTGCGGACTGCCTGCCCTGCCAGGCAATCGGATAGGCCGTCTTTCTAGCCATCGGAGGGCATGCATTAAAGGTGTAAAATGTGTTGTCCGGCAAATTTCAACACTAGGTGGTAATTTTGGCTAGGAGGGGCAGCTTAGCTGCTTCAACAGAGGAGCTATAACACTTAAAATGGAGCACCTTGGACTAATCGTCGTAAGCATAACACTTGAAGGAGCTAAGGTGTCAAACAACACGTATATTCGGTGCTCCTGACTCACATAGAAAGAAGCCGCTTAGGACGGAATTTCTAACCTTCAAAGAGATTGCTGCGAACGTGGGACAAGCCTGCAGCAATGGCCAGAGAGTCACAGGCGATATCGTCAAGATGAATGGAACATACAACTCAAAGCTGCAAGTCTGCTGGTATGTGTAATACCCGTGCCACACGTACATGAAAAAGAACATTAAGTGTTTAAGGCCTTAAGATATCGAATGACATTAGCGTCGTAAGCATAACACTTGAAGGAGTTAAGGTGTCAAATAACACTTATATGCGGTGCTCCTGACTCACCTAGAAAGAAGCCGCTTAGGACGGAATTCCTGACCTACAGAGAGATTGGTGCGAACGTGGGACAAGTCTGCAGCAATAGCCCGAGGGTCACAGGCGATATCGTCAAGATGAATGGAAGATACAACTCAAAGCTGCAAGTCTGCTCGTATGTGTAATATCCGTGCCACACGTACATGAAAAGAACATTAAGTGTTTAAGGCCTTAAGATATCGAATGACATTATTTGGGCGGGCCGTGCTACACGCGAAAACGCAAACGTGGAAACTTGTTTGGCATGATGGTGATCATGACTAAAAAAAGAAACTCACTCATTATTTACAAGTTTTTAACGTAGAGAAAAACGTCTCGCAAAGGGTAAAAATGCTTTTTTTGTGAAAGATGTTATGAGCAATAGTTTTTTCTTAACAATGGTGCGAGTCATTTCTAAAAGTGGCTGCAGCAGCTGCCGTCACCTGCCAGTGGTAGCTAAATCCTAAAAACTTAACACGATGATAAACACGGCGCTTTGCCTTTTGCTGCGGTTTTAGTAAACTTTGTGTTCTTCAAAACTTCGCTACCAAGAGGGCACAAAAAAGTCGTATTATTTCGAAGTTCAGCTACGGTTCCGCGTCAGCACTCTGGTTCTGAGAGTTTCGTTTGTTTCATTTGGTGCTCATCGCATTCGAGAGTAGGCAGATTTAAGGCGTTCGAGAAGGTGAATGAATTGGGCGGAACTCGTTTAACCAAAAATGACATTAGCGCGAATGGCATTAGATTTTTGCATGTAGCAGCGAATTATTGCATTGAAGCTTAAGGCATTAAGCATTTAATGTCATTTTTCGTGTACGTATGCCGTGGGTATAACTCCGAAGATGAGACTTTTAACCGCTACGACTGGCACAGCTTAACGGTAATAAATAAAGTAACACTGAGTTCTAATGAAGTAACATTGAGTAACACTGAGACAGGGTAATGATAGAAAAAATTGACGCAAAAAAGTGGTAAAGCAGGCCTGTTAGCATAACAGGTACCCGGAACAGGTGATGTCCTAGACTAGTCAGATTTATTTACGAGAATGACGGACGATGATGCATATATCCTTCAGCAATGAAGACATTGTAAATTGAAATGTGAAAGGCAATACGAGAAAAAAAATGATGCTGTTTTTTCTGTAAGTGCCAGCCTTGGTATTCTGTCTGCTAGGCAAGGTCAAAGGTCACCGATAAAAAGAGGTCAGGTTAAAAATAGAGTGCATCTGAGAAAAGACACAATATAAATAGTAAAAAAATGAGAGAAATCAAACTTGGAGTCGGGGATAGGAAAGGCGGAAGAACTTAAACTATTGACTGAAAAATAAATTTGCGGTAATAACCACAGGCAGAGCAGTAGCGCCGACGTACTCAACGATAACAAAAAACAGGAGCCACATATTTTAGCAATAGGTGTCATTCAAAAAACCTATGATAAAACTCGCATAGAATTCTCATTATTTGTTAAGCTACTTATTTACTAAGTTATGTCTAGGCCCCAGGGGGTTATACGAGGGCTGGGCATATACATCAGCAGTTTATCAACAATACCAGACAAGAGGATCAGTTAGGTAAGCACATTTGACGGAACTTTCGAAGTTGGCATTGTGGTCATTCCTGCAAATTTGGTGGAAATATTCTTGCAGTCATGCCGAGTGCAGATGAAGAGTGAATCTCAAAAACGTGTGGTCCAGGCAAGTGGTAGATACACGTCATTGTGGTTGGAGGTGCAGGAGATTTGATGCACTGTTATCATTATTTGGTCGTTTTGGGGAAGGGGGCAGAAGAATCGTTGGTGAAAGTAAGCTCACAAGTCTGGCGACGGGAGTACAGCAATGGTAGGTGGATGTGAAGTTTTACTGCCGAAAATCTCGAACGGAATGACTGTACAGATAGAATGAAATGCGCAGCACAATTTTGTGGTGATTCACTGATGCTGGTAGGGTTAGCATGATGCGGGCCTTAGGCAGCTCTGGCGTAATTTTGCGAATGTCTGTAGAACAAATGTGTTGTAAACTAATAAAGTACTTGCAATAGGAGCGGGTGACAGATTTATACATAAAAAGTCGTGGGCATGGCTAGCAAGAATTGTTATGTGGATGATCTGCCGGTCCCAATAGGGTAATGGGAAATGGTACGACCTGAGGATTTAAATGAGTCAGTGGCGGCTGCTGCAGAAAGGGGTGACGACGAAGAATTACACTCCGCGTACCTGGCGCCGACGCTGTCCAGTCTGCGTTGTACATTTTGTAAATACGTCCGTCGGCTCAGTTTGTACATAGACCATTTTCCATCAACCATGGGTCGCTTCATCATTCCTGCCACCACGTAACAATATAATGAATATAGGTTGAATTTATAGGTTGAGCTTATAGGTGCATAGGTTGAATTTATAGACTGATTTCATAGTTGTATAGGTTGAAGCTAAATAGATATTAATAGATATAGGTTGAAAATATAGGTTGAGGGCTCGTTTTGTCTTGTTTCCTTCCTGGTGCATTTCGTGTCACCGCGCTGTTTTTTCACCATGTTGAATTTATATAATTTGTACGCCGATTAAAGTAGACTAATGAATATTTTGTAACATTATTATTCATTTTATTGCCCGTCAGCAATCTTGAACACAAACACGTCTCGTTAAAAGATAGTGGCACCACCAGAGGTTATTATTGCAGAGGGTATTATCATTATTCTTCTTCTTTTTCTTCTTCTTCTTCTTCTTCTTCTTATTATTATTATTATTATTGCTGTTTTCTATGCTATTGCGTTTTTTACGGTAAGCAAACGTTTTTCCGCGGTATTGCGTGTAAGAAACGCGTGCACACGAAGTGTGTTGTATGGCCGGACGCTGAGCTTCAGCTCCTGAGATCTGGTGCACGGCCGTTTAAGTGCAATATCTGTGAAACGGTTGAAGTGGAGGCTAGGCCTAGTGTAGCCAGCGACGACATCGGCCCGTCCGTTAGCCGGGCCTCTTCCCCCTGCTCCTTTCGTCGAGAATCGCCGGCAGTCGTTAAAGGAGCCATGAAGAGAAAACACAAGTTTGGTTCATTCGAAAGATTGCCTCGTTAGAACCATAACGACAACACTTATAACGCAAACTTCGCTCAAATAAGCTACATAATTAGGAAAAAAGGAAATGACCATGCGACCCACCCGCTCATTTTCCGCAACAGAACCTATGATGTCACTCGAGAATGCTCTGCGATTGGCGGAGGCCGGCAAAAGCAAACGCATGTTAGGCAGGGCTTACAGTTTGCATAGCGAGCTAAATGCCCGTGAAACATAGTGCACATTCTTTTTATGACAAAGAACGGTGGAGTAAACGGTTGAAGTTCCGAACGAACACGCAAGCGTCTATGCCAATGCGTACGAAACTACCGCCAGCCGAACTCGACATCTCGCCGTCGCCACCGTCGCGCAGACGAATTTTCGGGTTCAAGGCTCTTCGGGGCCAACGAACCGTCCCAGCACGCACAGCCGTGACCTTGCTTGGTATCGTAATCCCTTCACAGGAGGTTGGCCGTCATATCGCCAAGCAGCAAAGGTAAAAATAGAAACAAGGGGAGTAAGGAACACAGAGCAGCAACGAGATAGTGCCACTCGTCGCACAGGTTTCGGTATGGAGGTCGTGTTGGCTTGCTGCTGTCGTTACGAGCTCGTTTACAGTTTACAACCACTGAAAACTTCAGTTTCTTCGAGTACTTTACAATGAAATTTCGTTGCTGTGTTTTAAAATGCCCATGTAGTAGGGGCAAATCGTCCAGGGAGTGCGACATCCCCGCCGGTGAGATCTCCTTTCATGTGCTGCCCAACGACGAACCTCGGCGAAGCAAGTGGCTACGTTTTGTGAACTTTTCAGACGGAGGAGAAAGAGAGCTAAAGGAAGTACGAGTGTGCTCGCTTCATTTCCGAGGAAGTGATTACGGCAGGGACCCAGACATGCTGGCGCTCGTCACTGACTTCGTCAAATCGCCGAAGCGCTCTGACCTTGTGGAAAAAAATTGCCGTACACACCGCGCATTGACGTTCGAATCTTTCTGGTGGGAGCAGAGAGCTCGAGCGAACAGCTTTCCATACACGACACCGGCCAACTGGCATAAGCGATACTGCTACTGAAATTGAAAATACGGCACATACGTGCAAGTCTGTATTCGGCCGTCGCCACGGGGCTGACGAGGCAGCGGTGCCGACGGCTGGGCGTTCGTCTGTTGTGGCTATCGCGGAATGGTCGCTTTCTCGTCCACCGCGTATCCCACAACTCTTGCCGCTCGTGCACTTAGGAAGCATTGAGCGTTCAAGTGGTGTGAGATTGTTAAATGCAAGCCCGAGCTCCTCGGCGAGAGTTTTGTTCTCCGGATCAGGCGATTCCATGACTAGGGCTGCGGGTGCACTCGGTTTTACTAGTGTTTTTAAAATGGCCGCCTTCTCGGTCGACTCCCGCGTGTGGGTGCTATATGGAGTCGACATACTAAGTATCTGTTTCATGGACCGGCTCGTATGACGCCATTGTTCACGTGACAAAATGTGCAATTTTAGCGGGAGATTTATAATTTTGGCTTAAATTGCTTTATTTCTCAGTGAAGAAAGCATCATTTGCTTCCGGGAAAGCGCTTAGGGTACTATGAAACACCTAATCTTTCGAATAAAACAAACTTTTGTTTTTTCTTCATGGCTCCTTTAAGAAGGCCCCGGCGCCCCCGCCCCAACCGGGTGACCTTGGCGCCGAAGCTGCTGGTCTTCGCGCGCTCTTAATTGACGCGCTGGAGGGAATTTCTTTCCTCAGCGACCAAGTGGCCCGGCTGCGCGAGGACCACGACCTTCTGCGCCGGGAAAACGCGCAGGCTTTTGACTGCCTCCGTCAGGAGAGCGAGGGAGACCGCGCCAATTATGTCAAGGTGGTCACTTCCCTGCGAGCATAGTTTGCTCCTTGCGAACCGAATTGCTTCGCTGCCCCGATGCCTTGCAGGATGAAGTACGCGGCAGCTCGGGGAAGCCTTCTTTCGCTCAAGCTGGCAATAAGGAAGTGCCATCCTCGTCGGCTACGTCGGCTCCGCTGCAGTCGGTGTCTCCGGCGTCTCCTACAGTGCCTTTAACTCCGTCTACCCCTTCCCCGGTGCCTGGTGCTTTCCGTGCCTTTGGGTGACTGTCGCCCTCCCATTATTGAGAAAAAGCGCCGAAGCCGGGCACGTGTGGGTGCATCGAACACATCTGGACCTGTCGTCGTTTCGCAGCCCAAGCGCCCCAAAGCTATTCTTGTTTCAAAGCTTTCTCCAACCACCCCCTCTGCTGGTCTCAATGCCCATCTGTCAACCTTAGGTGCCTCGCCCTTGAGCTGCCGACGACTGAAGACTAAATTTGACACGTATGCATCCTTTTATATTTCCCTCAGTGAAGAGGGTTTCGAGCACTTAAATGACCCCGCGGTTTGGCCGAAAGACTGCCTCTTTAAAGAGTTTCGAGGCATGTTTCGCAAAGACATGCTTCACATCTCTGAGCGAATCACATAAGATAAACAAGGATGACTAGTTTAGATGTGTTTTATCAGAATGTACGAGGTATTCGTACGAAGGCAATTGAATTTTTCGGTAATGTTCTTGCTCCGTGTTCTCCGGTAATAGCTATCTCCGAAACTTGGTTGGGCCCGGATATCCTGTCCAGTGATTATTTTCCTCAGAATTACCATGTATATCGTAATGATCGTGCTTTAACGGGATGCAAACAAAAGGGGGGCGGGGTACTTCTCGCAGTTAACAAATCTCTCCCGTGTGTGCTACGTAGCGATATTGAAAACGCAGATGAGCCTCTTTGAGTTGAAATTCATCTCTCTAAAACTGAACAATTTCTAGTTGGTGTATTTTACATTCCTTCTAATGTAGCTCCTGACGCCTTCAATAAGTTAATCTCCTGCATTGAACAGGTGCTTACTACTCATTGCAACCGCAAGGTCCTCCTCGGAGATTTTAATGCTCCTGGTGTTCAGTGGAGCCAGCTAACCTGTTCCCACTATACCCATCACATTGAACAGAAGGGTAATAGGTTACTAGATATTGGTCTTTGACTTATATTGCACAGTGTAATCGCAAAAAAATTGCAGTGGAAATATTTTGGACCTGTGCTTTTCGAACTTCGATGGGGTTAGTTTGTCGCGCTCTGATTGTTCTTTAGTAACGTGCAACAGATTTCATCCCCCTCTTTCCATTTCCTGTTGCCTCCCTTCAATGCTCCACAGTTCTGTAAGTTCCAACAACACGCAACCTCATTACGCTTTCGCACGGGGAGATTATGTGTCACTGTATGGCTACTTTTCCGCTGGCCCTTGCTCGACAGTCATTGACCAAAGTGATGTCAATGAACAAGTTGACCGTTTTACTGAGATTGTGCTTTTGGGTATGACGTAATACATACCGTAATATTTACCGAAGAAGTTCAAGTTTCCACACTGGTTTTCTTCAAAATTACGGGATGTCCTAAAACTCAAGGAACATGCGCACAGAAAGATGAAGCGCTCTGGTGCCAGCCAGTTTGCCTAGGAATTCCGGCGCCTACGTGCCCTATGTAAAATATTGCACAAAAGTGATCATACTTCGTACCTTGCGTCGGTAGAAGCTAAAGAAACTCATCAACCGGGAGCCTTCTGGAAGTACATTCACTCTAGATTTAGTACAACTAAAGATTCTATTCGTCTACTAGACTCCAACGGGGATGAGGTTGCCGGGGTGGCCGACTGCTTTGCTCGTCAATTTTCTTCTTTTTTTGGTATTAGCGGTGGAAGTGCTAACAGCAGCGTCCCTTGTCACCAGGGCGGGAACTCCAGTTGTTTGCAACTGGACGAGAACATCATTCGGACCAGCATCAACCGGTAAAGCCCTCGCTTTCTTGTGGGCCAGATGGTATTCCTGCTGCTATTCTAAAAAAATATGCAAATATATTCGTTCCTGTGTTCACTTCAATATTTAATAACTGACTCCGGTCTGGCACGTTCCCTCGCTCATGGAAAATCTCTCCCGTATTCTCTGTTTTCAAGTCAGGCCTAAAAACTGACGCTATAAACAATAGGCCAGTCTCGCTCATTTGTTCTGCCTCTAAAATTTTCGAGTTATCTCTTCATACGATCTTGTCTTTCTCATTTAAACACGCCCTTATTTCAAATTTATGCGTGGTCGTTAAACATCCACGAACCTCGCGTGCTTCATGGAGCAGGCTGTCCCAGCAATCCTTGGTAGAAGCCAGATTGATGTGGTCTACTGTGACATCAGCAAGGCCTTTGATGTCGTCAACCAGTCGTTATTGCTTGCCAAGCTCATTCTGTTAAGTGTACACGTTTCTTTGGCGGGTCTTATACTTTGCTATCTCAAGGAGCGATATTGCTATCTAGGTGTTAACGGTCAACCATCATTTAGGTACCAAGCAACCAGTAGTATGTCCCAAGGCTCTGTCCTGGGTCCCCTTTTTTTTACATTTTTATTAACGATGTTGCTTCTGCCATTCACGATTCCTCTTTTTTGTTGTATGCAGATGATATCAAAATCTTTAGAGAAGTGCGTAATGTTTAGGACTGTAATTGTCTTCAGGCTCATATCGTGTTATTCCAAAGTGAGAGAGAAAACTATTGAAAACAGAAAACGGTCCTGTGGCGCCTAATGGCGACGCCCGGGCCGGCACTAAGAGCCACGATTCGGGCGGCCGGCGCGCGGCCCCGAGGGACCCGCCGGGCCTGCCCGCTGCCGCTCCAGGACCTCCGGGACGCACTCGACGACTAACTTCTAGGTGTTGTAGTCGGACAAGGTGATGGCTCTACACACGAAGGCTGGTAGCTGCCGGAGGCTAGAGGGTGCGAGGTCTTGGCGGAAGCACTGAAGGATGTGGGCTAGCGTTCCACGCGCGGCACAACACACAGCACACACTGCACTGGGATACACTTCCGGAGCCACATGTTGGCCCAACACAGGGGTGAGCATTGAGTCCATTTGTATCTGGCGCAATAACACTCCTTTACTGCGGGTGAGTCTTGGGTGGGGGGCTGGGAGGCGACGCCTGCAGTCCCTGTACCAGCGCAGTATAGAACCGTAGTCTTCGAGCGGGGTGGGGGATTCTAGCCGTGTCTCCGAAGGGTCCAGCAGTTCCGACCCAGGGCCTATTAGTGGCCTGAGCGACCTCGCCCGAGGGGATGCCTGACTGGTTAGATCGCGGACGGTCCGGTCCGTATCGACGTTGCGGTTGTGGGCTCTTTCTCTAGTCAGGGCGTGGTCCAAGTGGGCTGGGAACCAGATGTGGGGCACCGGACTGCTGGAGGGGGTGGCGGTATTGGTGAGAAGTCTCGCTGTCGGCGACGTGATTGTATTGGCTCCAAAGTTGCGAATGGCCGTCTTAGAATCACTAAGGATCGCAGTGCAGTGCGGTTCTGTGGCTGCCAGGGCGATCGCCATCTCCTCTGCCTGCGCCGGCGTGTCGGCCCGAAAGCTAGCCGCTGTAGAAATTGTTCCCGAGGTCGCCGTCACGACCGCGGCCGCGAACCAACCCGGACGGGTTTGGTAGGCGGCGGCGTCTACGTAGCGGGCTCCTGTGTCGTTGGTGTAGAGCTTGTCTAGAGCTCGCACCCGAGCCTGGCGTCGTGCGTCGTGAATTCCGGGGTGCATGTTCTTGGGCAGGGGTGCAACACTGAGGCACCGGGCAAAGGGCGAGGGAAGGGATTGCACTTCTGGTGGCAGGGCACGGATAGGGCGCAGGCCCGCTCTGTCAAGTATGTAGCGGCCCGTGAGCGCGTTGGAGAGGCGGTGGAGTTGATCGACTCGCTGGGCTTCTGCAATTTCAGCAATTGTGTTGTGGACCCCCAGGGCGTCGTGGCGGTCCATCCGGGCGCACCGGTAGAGACCGAGGGCCTCTCGGTATGCCCGGCGGAGGGTCGCATCTAGACGTTGCGTTTCCGTCTGCTTCCAATATAGGTAGGCCGCTATGTAGGCAATGTGGCTAACGACGAACGCCTGGACCAGTCGAAGTACGCTGGCCTCCGGCATTCCCGCTTGGCTAGTGGCTACTTTGCGGGTGAGCGTCAAGGCGGCGGCGAACTTGCCCAGGAGCCTTTGCACAGTGAAAGAATTGGCTCCGTTAGTTTAGATGTGCATGCCCAGTACTCGGATCCGGTCGACTTTGGGAATGGTGTTGCCGTCTGCCGTGTAGAGGTTGATGTCGGGCGGGCCCGAGGAACGGGGGCGTAGAGGGGTGATGATGAGGAACTCCAAATTGGCCGGCGAGCATTTCAGGCCCGTGTCCGTGAGGATGGTCTCCACAGCTTGCACCGCGCGTTGCAGCGTGTCCTCAATGTGTCTGTCGCTGCCACGCGCAGCCCATATGGTGATATTGTCCGCGTATATGTTGTAGCGCGCCTCCGGGACGGTGTCCAGGGCTGCGGCGACTTTGAACATCACTATATTGAAAAGGAACGGCGAAATGACCCCCCCCCCTGTGGCGTGCCAACGCTGCCCTGTCGTTTGGACGGGAGTTGCGTGTCGCCTGCTTGGAGGGTGACGGTGCGATCCGGTAGGAAGGCTTGAACGTAGGCGTGGGTCCGTTCCCCCATGTTGAGGGCCGAGATCTGCTGGAGGATGGAGACGTGTCTCACATTGTCAAAAGCCCCCGGCAGGTCTAGCCCAAGGATCGCCTTGATGTACGCTGTGGGTTGGTCGTAAATGTCTCTTTTGATGAGGAGCATGGCGTCTTGCGTACTGAGGCCATACCGAAAGCCGGTCATAGTGTGTGGGTAGAGGTGACTGGAATTGAGGTAGTGATTCCAGCGGTTCAGTAGTACGTGTTCTATCTTTGGTGCACCAAAAACGACATAATTTTAAACCCCTCAAAAACAAGAGTTGTCTCATGTAGTAGAAAAACTCACATTTACAATACTGATATAAATTTGCAAGCACTGAACTGCCGAGGGTGACCGCAATTCGGGACCTGGGAGAACTATTTGATTCTTCCCTAACTGTGACCTCCAACGTTACACAAATAAGCCGACGCTCTCTTCGATGTCTGGGTGCTGTTTGCAGGTATTCTAGAGAGTTTAAAGGTTCTGTTCCTTTCTTAAAGTTGTATTCGACTCTCTGCTTACCTCTTCTGGAATACGGGTCTGTTGTTTGGAATGGAATTTGCAAGTCCAACAGTGACCGTATCGAAAGGGTTCAAAATAGGTTCCTATCAATCTTTAAGCACCGTTTCTGTCATGTGCAAGGAGGCACAAACGGGAGCACGTCTTCCCTGAAAAGTATTCCTTTTGGTGTCGACGACACCGAGGTGATATTATCTTTCTTTCTAAACTTCTTCATGGTAATCTTGTGTGACGATTTGGTTACACTTATCAATGTCAACTTGCCAAACAAAAGTTTCAGAAAATGTCCAGCTTTCAGACCAGTTGCTCTAAATAGCCGACGCTCGGCAATCTGCGGAATACTAAGTGCATATAATGAATATTCCGTCCAGTTTGATATAGTCCAGAGCTCTTTTACTTTGTTCTCTAATGATTTGAAAGCTGTTGTAGCTCAAGTCCTTTATGTAATTCCAAATTTATGTACCGTATTTATAATATGCACACTGTCTTCTTGCTTGTTTTCCACTTTTCCTTGTTTTGTGTTGCTTGAATATCGGTACGTTTTAGTGTCAGTGTTGGTAACGCTGAAGTTTTTTTTTCATTTTTTTTTTCATTTTGGAACGTCCTAACATTTTGTTCGAAAACCTTGGTTTTATAAGTACACTCTATGTCATGTTCATTCAATATTTCCATGTATAGTTCCTATTTTTCACGTCTCTTGAACGTTTTGCTAGCCGAGTGTCATGGCTTGCAACACAAGTCCTGTATTTTCTTTTTTGTCCTTTTGTTCTTTTTTTCCTTTTTTTGCTTTCTAAGATTTCTATAACTATTTTTTACTTTATTGTTTCTGTCTTGCATATTGTTTTCGTGTGTTGTCTCGTCTTAATTTTAGGTTTTTATATTGTATGGTGTACCAGCACCAAGGCCGTAGGGTTGTTCCTGGGCACCGAAAATAAAGGTTGATTGATTGATTGATTATTATTATTATTATTATTATTATTCGGCGGCGAAAGTTTGCCACAGACTGACGCTTTCTACTCCTACAGATTATCCCGGTGGCTTCGCTGTCCGATCAAGCTCGTAATTATTCTGGACCTGGGTGGCCTGCTGACGCATATGGCACTTCGTCGCTTCTTCGGTGGCGCATTTGTGCCTGTTCTTCGCTGGTCCGAACCATTCTGCTTCGTCTGGCGGCACTCTGCGCAGCAGCTGGAAAACCAGGCCATGTGATCGTCCTTAAAAGGGGGCGGATCTCGGCGGTGTGTCGCAGTCGGCAGCGAGAGTTTGCCACAGACCGACGGCTTCTACTCCTACAGGTAGTCAAAGTATTTCGTTCTTTAGCCTGTTTTGCTTGATTTTTGCCGCTGACTGCACTGTCTTTTTGGGGGTGTTATTCACCATGTCGGACCAGGAAAGTTGTATTGTGTGCCATGAACTGATACCGGATGATGGCAAATTTATGAAGTGTTCGGAATGCAACCACTGTTATCATCTCGGCCAAACGTGCTCGGGCATTGCTTCTGGCACTTTCACAACTATGGGTCACGCTTGGGTGTGCAAGACGTGTCGTTCAGTGAAGAAGCGTCACGGTCCGTCCTCTCAGTACGATGGTTCTCAAGCCGGTGACAGTTCTTGCTCCGAATCTGCTTTGCTGTCAGAACTTCGGGAGATTAGGAAAAGGAGATTAGGAATTAGGGCTGTCTAAGCATGTCCAAGAATTGCAGGAATCGGTGGTATTAACCTCCAAACAGTATGATACCATACTAGATCAAGTGAAAGCTAACCAACAGCAAATGTCGAAAGGGGAGGAAGAGATCGATGCCTTGAAAAAGACTGTTTGAGCAAGAAATGCAGATACTGCGGCTACAGGAAGACCAGAACGAAAGCGAACAGTACAGTCGCAGAGCAAACCTGGAGATCCATGGTTTGCCTTTCGAGAAAGATAAAGGCTTAAAAGATGAGCTTTAGAAACTAGCAGTCGCACTGAAGTTGCCGAATTTCTCTCCCTCCGATGTGTTGGCAATTCACAGGCTTCCTTCTAAACGTGACCCTGTACCTGTAGTTCTCGTGCGATTCGCGTCACTTTCGGTCAAAGAGTCTTGGTCTGCTGCCCGCAGTTCACTCAGGCAATTGCACCAGTCTGGGGCACTGCCTAAACTGTTTTTCAATGACAACCTGACAAAGTTCAATCGTGATCTGTTCTGGCACGCGAGGACTGCAGCAAAAGACAAAGGCTATTTCGTCGCTTGGGTGAAGACGGGAAAAATCTATGTTAAAAAGAATGAAGATGCTCCACTCCTCCCAATAAGCAAACTGTCCGACATCGCTAAAATACAATAAACTTCATGGCTCTTGCTTCTAAAGAGCTTGCTAACTTCAGCGTCCTACGGGATACGCTTCGCAGGAGTAAATCAGGTCTTGAGTTTACAATTATTAATATAAATATTCGCAGCATGCGTAAATACTGGGACGAATTTTAACATATCGCTGAATCAGCATCTAAGCTTATAGATGTGTTTGTTATAACCGAAATAAATATTCCTAAATCCTGTGTTTGTTCACCTTGCCAAGCTACCGTTCCCACTTTGTAACTCGAACAGGCCGCCGAGGCGGAGGCATTGCTATTTTTGTTCGCGATCATTTCGATGTAACTGATATTGATGTAACCTTCACTCATGCAGAATGTTTAGCTATTAGACTGGCGAATGGCGCGATATCTAGGCACGAGGTCGCGGGTTCGATTCCCGGCCGCGGCGGCCGCTTTTCTGATGGAGGCGAAAAGCAAAAACGCCCGTGTGTACGAGATTTCGGCGCACGTTAAAGATCCCCAGGTGGTCAAAATTAATCCGGAGCCCTCCACTACGGCGCGCCTCATCGCCTGCGTTGCGTCGGCGCGTTAAACCCCCACAATCAATCAAATCAATCAGCGATATCTAGGGTATTTTTTAACATTTACCGTCCTCCTTCATGCAGCGCAACTAGGGTTTTGCTTGAATTAGGGGAAACGCTTAAAAAATTTGGCGCAGCGGGTCAATTATGTTTAGTCGGCGACTTAAATAAAAATATATTGTGTCCTGTCCAACCTATTGTTGCTGACTATTTGGGATTGCTTTCGTCACACGGTCTTGAGTGCACTGTAAATGTTCCTACGCGTGAAGACGTGGTATGTGATAAGCTGGTTACATCGTGCTTGGATCATATCTTTGTCAGGGCCGAAAACTTTTCTTTTGCTTCCTACGTCATCACTAAAAAGTTGGCTGATCATTATTTTGTGGCCTGTCACCTTTCGGCTAACTCTGCTTCGTCTAGAGCACATAAGGTGGAAGGAAATTCAGATAGCGACGTTCGTTTTTCTTTCGTGAACAAAAACAAGTTTGATAGTTTGGTGTCTGACTTCAATTGGTCAGCGTTAATGCTGAATGGTTCCCCTGGTACGGTTTATGAACACTTATGTGAACAACTGAAAACTTTCGAACGTTCCAGCACGGTTTTAGTGTCCAAAAAGCGCCGTAAGGATTGCTTCTGGATAACTTCCGAGGTGATGCAGGCTATCTCACACAGAGATTGGTTGTGGGAACGGGTTAAGCGGTCACCTGGAGACCATGAGTTGCGCATGAATTATAAAACCGCACGTAATAGGGACGTCGCCCTCTTACGAGCCGCCAAGCGCCGGCATTACTTTAAACAATTTAATCAACATTCAAAGAACCCGAGGAAGACCTGGTCTCTTGTGAACGCTTTACGCGGTCATGTGAGCAATAGGTGTTCCATTTTTTCTTCGTTCCATGATGATACGATTGATGTAGCAAATGAGTTTAATCGGGCTTTCAGAAACGTACCTGAACCCTCGGAACTTTCTGGTGGGCCCTGCACACTTAAAGACTCCATTCCCTCGTCAGCGTTTTTACCTCGTTTATCCAAATCAGACCTCAAAACCATTGTGTTCAGCTTTCGTTCGAATAAGCCTGCCGGTTTGGACGGTATGTCTATTGATACGCTTAGTAGAAATTTTAAGCCTTAAGCAGATGCCGTTCTTTTCATTTTAAATGGCTTCATAAACGGTGCAGATATTCCCATGGCATTAAAAACTGCCATTGTACGTCCTCTCCACAAAGATAATGTAACTCCACAAAGATAATGTAGGTCCGAAAGATAATTTAAACTCATATAGGCCCATTTCTATACTGCCCATCCTGTCTCAAATATTAGAAAAATTTCTTCTGATAACGATGTCCTCCTTTCTTGAAAAATTTTCCGTAATTTCATCTCGGCAGTTTGGGTTCGTTGCCGGACGTGGAACTATTACACTGTTGGAAGAATTTGCGGACGAACTGTACTCCGCTTTTGAATGCAATCTCTTCGCCTGTGCTTTATTTTTAGATATAACAAAAGCGTTTGACTCCGTTTGCCATAAAATATTGTTAAGAAAACTATACTTATTAGGTTTTCGGGGGCCGTTTTACGATCTACTAAATCAATATCTATGCGGTCGATTTCAGGTTGTTGCTAGGGATAACCATTTAGAATTCAGCACTCCTCTGCCTTTATTAACCGGTGTACCACAGGGTTCAATTTTATCTCCACTCCTCTTCAATCTTTACATAAATGATTTTCCTTTGGCAATTGCTAAATGTAAAGTCTTTCAGTACGCCGATGACACAGTTTTACTTTCAAAGCATCTCAACTATGGAAGAGCGGTAAATGTTTTACAAAGTGACATAGATAACGCGGTACGTTGGTTTTCTCAAAATCGCATTACTATAAATTCCAACAAAACAAAAATGATTTGCTTTCGAAATCCATTGAAAACTACACTGATCAATATTCCTGTATATCTACATGATCCTCACCATTCTTGCCAATGTAATGTGGTTGAATATGTTGAATATGTCAAGTATTTAGGAATTTTTTTTTTGCTGTGCATTGACGTGGCAACACCATTTATCGTATGTTTGTGGTAAGCTTCGTAAGGTGGCGCGTGTACTATTTAATATGAAAACTTTTGTTCCCATGCATGTTAAGAAAAGTATCGCGCATGCTCTCGCATATAGTGTTTTAAGATATGGCATTACCATTTTTGGTAGCTGTTCTTCACGTTGGAAAACTAGAGTTGATTCTGTCCTGAAAAACATATTAAAATCTATAGCTTATGGTTCTCCTATGTACAATTCCACAGACATTTTCAAAGCGTTGTACTTGCCTTCATTTGATAGTCTTGTTGTACAAACTGTAGTAACCAGTCACTTTTGGGAGTCTGATTTTAAGGTTGAAAACAAGCCTGTTAGATTTGTGCGTTCGCAACCTCGTTTTGTTGTTCCTCGTTCACGTACTCGGTACGGTACGGCACGAAGATGTGTTTATGTAGCAAAAATATTTAATGAGTTGCCGGAAGAAATTTTTTCGGCCTCTTCAGAAAGGCAACTTAAAAAAACTTCGAATGATTACATAGTACAGTTTCCTGATTGTTTGTAAATTTTGTATCTGTGATAATACGCATACTTATCTTGTTAGGTGGCCATGTTTTGTTGATATCTAGGTGACATTATGTACTTATTTGCCTGTTTTTTTTCTTTCGCTTCGTCGACTTGCCGGGCCCAGTCCCTTAAGCCTAAGTAGGCTTTGACAGGCCCGCTACTCTGTACTTGCACAAATACGGGCAATCAAGTATTATTATTATTATTATTGTTATAATTATTATTGTTATTATTATTATTATTATTATTGCGCCGCAAGATGGCGCCTAGTGCGGATTTCTGTATTTTGTGCTCCCAGGCTTTCTTCGGTAAGCAAAAGTTCTTCCGGTGTGCCGCCTGTAAAAAACGTGTGCACGCGAAGTGTGTTGCGTGGCCGGACGCGGAGCTGCAACTTCTGAAGTCCGGTGCCCGGCCGTTTAAGTGCAATCTGTGTGAGACGGCCGAGGCGGCGGCTAGGCCTAGCAGCAGAGCTTCACTGGCGAGCAACGACACCGGCCTATCCGCCACCAGGCGATCTTCCCCCTCTTCCTTCCGACGGAGGTCGCCGGCCGAAGAGGCCCCTGTTTCGCCGTCCCAACCGGTTGGCGTTGGATCTGATGCTGCTGTCCTCCGTGCGCTCTACACCGAAGCATTGGAGGGCATTTCTTTTTTGAGTGACCAAATGGCCCGACTGCGTGACGACAATGATCAGCTGCGCCGGGAGAATCTGCAGGCTTTTGACAGCATTCGTCGGGAGATTGAGCGGGAGCGGGCCCACCACACTACCATCGTCGTTTCCCTTCGGCAAGAGGTACGCACTCTCCGAGAAGAGGTCGCCGCGCGGCAACCGGTTTTCCTGCCGGCCACCCTGCCGTGATGCTGTCAACCGCGGCGTCGGGTATGGCTGGGTGTGGGTCACCTGTAGTCCCCGTGACAGCGTCGTTCGCCGCTGCCGTCGCAGCCGCTCCTGCTGTTACTGTTGGTGGTGCGCCTAAAAACGTTGTCCACCGTCACTAGCCGGTGGCTGAACACGGACAGCAGCGTGTGCAACGGCAGCTTGCGTCGACCGGCTCCAGCCCGAATGCTGTCGTCACTGGTGCCGATGCGTGTTTCGCATCGCAACCGTCAGCTGGAGGAGGAGGATCCACTGTGCGCCACACCAGCATTGGTGATGTCAACGGCAAGGCTCGTCAACCCGCATCCTTCGGAACCTCGAACTCATCTGAGCTCACGGTGGTACAGCGGCGGCGGCTGCCGAAGGCTCTGTTCGTCACGAAACTTTCACCCGAAACAACGGAAGCCCAGCTGTGTTCGTACCTGACTACCAGAGATGCTGCTCCTCTTGCTTGCAAGCGGATAAAATCTAGGTACAACACCTATGCCTCCTTCTATGTTGCCGTAAGCGACGTGAGCTATGAATTACTGCAGGATCCAGCTCTGTGGCCAAGTGAGTGTCTTTTTAAGCCCTTCCGGGGCGTACTACGTGAGTCCATACTGCACCTGTCTGAACTTTCCTCGACCGCATGATCAGTGTTTGTTACCAAAATGTCCGTGCTTTGCGGACCAAATCTGCTGAGTTCTTTTTCTCTATAGCTTCGTCCTCACATAATGTAATCGTCCTTACCGAAACTTGGCTATCCTCCGAAATTCCGTCTAGCGATTATTTTACCGATAATTATGTTGTTTTCCGAAGTAACCGTACTGGCCCCACTTCTAAAAATTGCGGTGGTGGAGTGCTCATTGCGGTGGACAAGTCGTTGAACTGCCGTCGTCGGTCAGACCTCGAAACTGCCGCAGAATCAGTGTGGGTGGAGGTTCTCGGAGGTAGAAAAAATAGTATCCTAATTTCCACCTTTTATATACCTCCATCCATAAACTACGCCGAATTTCAGCGCTGTGTCACATCAATAGAGGATGTTGTTAATGCCTACCCAGACACAAAATTTCTTATATGCGGGGATTTCAACGTTCCCGGTGTAGACTGGGATGATCGCACTGTCAGACATGATCATCATTACATTTCCCAGAAGGGCTACTGTCTGTTAGACTTTATTTCTTTCACTGGTCTGGAACAAAGTAATAGGTGTAAAAACATTTGTGGTAATGTTTTAGACCTCTGCTTTTCCAACCAGGCGGACCTTACCATTGCTCTGTCGGATACCTTGCTGGTCCGTCCCGACAAATTTCATCCTGTCCTTCATATCTCACTGCCGTATGTGTCCGGGCAATCGAGATGCTCCCGCCATTCTGCACATCCGACGTACAATTATGCTGCTGGAGATTACGTTGCGTTTTATAACTAGTTATGTAACAGTGACTGGTCTCTCCTCGTCAAACTTCCCTCTGTTGATGACCAAGTCGAGAAACTTTCTACAATTATTCAGCAAGGAATGCAAATGTTTATACCAAGAACGTCCGGAAAGAAATCTAAATTTCCGCAGTGGTTTTATGCGGAACTGCGAAAGGCTTTAAAATGTAAATCCCGTGCTCACAAGAAAATTCGCGCGCTACAATCCGAAGCTTGGAAAAAAGAGTTTAAGTATTTCAGAGCCCTGTGTAAAGAACTGTATGATCGCGATCGGTCAGACTACATAGCCAATGTAGAAATCAGCGCTACACGCGACCAGAAAAGTTTCTGGCAGTATGTTCTCTCTCTTTCGGCAAGGTTGCCGAAATTGTTAACCTTCTAGACGACAACGGAAACCCGATTGGAGACGTTGCTAATGCCTTTGCGGATCATTTCAGCTCAGTATTTCCAAAGGGTGAAGTTAACATTTTGTCCAACTCTTTCTCTGCGTCGTCTAATTTCTGCGTTCCCAGAATAAGTGAGGGCGACGTTCGGAAAGCCCTGAAGCGCCTCAAACCGCCATTTTCCTGTGGCCCTGACGGCATTCCTATTAAAATATTAAAAACCTATGGGGAGCTAATGATTCCCATACTAACCGCTATATTTAATAATTCAATTCAATCTGCCACTTTTCCAGCAGCCTGGCAGTTAGCACGCTTGGTCCCTGTCTTCAAAACTGGTGCTAAAGATAGTGCTAGAAACTATCGGCCTCTTTCGGTACTCTGTGCGGCGTCTAAGCTTTTTGAGACTGTGTTGCACGATGTTTTACCTTCCAATGTTAAGGGCGCACTAATTTCCGAACAGCACGGGTTTATGTCCGGACGTTCCACAACCACTAACCTCGTTTCTTTCATGCAGCGAGCGTCCGAAGCGGTTCATCATAGGAGGCAGCTTGATACTGTGTACTTTGACCTGAGCAAGGCTTTTGATGTGGTCAGTCACCCATTGTTAATTTCTAAACTGTCACTCCTGAACATAGATAATTCGATTCTTGACCTCCTAATTAGTTACTTGCGTGGGCGGACCTGCTACGTAAATGTTAACGGCCAGCAATCCTATCGTTACTGCGTTTCAAGTGGTGTGCCACAGGGGTCTGTTCTAGGCCCTCTTTTGTTTTCTTTATTTGTCGATGATGTTTCCGCTGCTATAGTGCATTCTTCTTTTTTACTTTATGCTGATGACATCAAGATTTTTAGGGAAGTTTCGTCTCTTAGCGACTGCGGGCATTTTCAAAGAGACGTGGATGCACTTACACTCTGGTGTAAAGAGAACGAACTGATAGTGAACGCCGCGAAAACCAAAGTGTGTCATACACGCGTAAGACAGACTGCCTGCTTTATCACTACTCAGTTCACGATGTTACTTTGCCTCGAATCTCGACGACAACTGATCTTGGCGTGCTCTTTGATAACCAGCTGACTTTTACACCGCACGTTCGATTCATGAAACAGCGAGCTCTCCGCCGCTTGGGCATGGTCTGCCGGATGTCTAAAGAATTCCGTAGTGCAAAGTCCTTCCTGAAACTGTACTCCACTGTCTGTCGTCCCGTGCTGAAATATGCCTCGGTTGTCTGGAATGGTACATGCAAATCTAACAGCAGGGTCATTGATAAAGTGCAGAATAAGCTGCTGTCCATACTTAGACATCGCTTCCCTCACGAGTATCACCGTCTTGACTCTGGACCACGGTGGGTGCTGCCTGAGCTAAAGGCTAGGCGCGATAGAGCTGACCTCTTATTACTTTTTAAGCTCATACATGGACAAATTAGCAGTGCGCAACTGCTTTCGGAGCTCCAGCTAAGAATGGCTATTAAAACCACACGAAAATGTCCTTTTCGTACTCTCAGCTCCTGTAACCGACATTGCCCGCTGTTCAGGCTTCAGAGCACGTGTAACTGCTACTCTGCAGACGTAGATATTTTTAACAGCTCCCTCAATCAGTTCAGTTCGAACACTTCGAGAATTCTCATTCGCTAACATGCTCCCTCTTATTCTTTTACATGGAACTATATGGAATATTTCTTTGCTCAGTCATACTGAATGGATCTTGTTCTAGTTATAGTAATTTCTTTTTACCTACTTGCCTTACTTTATAGAGAGTATGGTGTTTATATGACTCTTTTGTTGTTTTCTATTTTATGGATTGCTGTTATAAGGTTACACGATTATCTGTAGTGTGCAGATGTTCTGTTTCATCGGTACGATGTAATTACCAATTCTGTCGTACCCTGTCAGTTTTGTTTGTGTTCATTGCATGTAGTGTATACGCTATCTACGTTTTGTAGTGATTTGTACGGTATACTTTGTAATATATATTGTTAAAGGTATTTTTTTCTATTATTTTATTTTATACGCTGTCAAAGTGTTCTTTCCTGTCAATTTTTGTTTTCCTTTTTTTTACCTGTATCCATCTGTGTACCAGCACCAAGGCCTCACGGCTGTTCCTGGGCACAATAAATATACATGATTGATTGATTGATTGATTGATTATTATTATTATTAAATTAGGGACTTGGGAGTACTATTTGATTCTTCTCTGACTTTCTCTTCCCACGTTACACAAATTACCGGACGCTCTCTTCGATGTCTGGGTGCTGTTTGCAGGTATTCTAGAGATAAAAGTCCTCTTCCTTTCTTAAAGTTGTATTCGGCTCTCTGCTTACGTCTTCTCGAATACGGTTCTGTTGTTTGGAATGGAACTTGCAAGTCCAATAGTGACCGCATCGAAAGGGTTCAAAATAAGTTCCTTTCTATCTTTAGGCACCGTTTCCGTCATGTACAAGAAGACGCAAACGGCAGCATGTCTTGTCTCAAAAGTATTCCTTCCCTTTGGTGTCGACGAATGAGAGCTGACATTATCTTTCTTTATAAACTTCTTCATGGTGATATTTTGTGTGATGACTTGGTTGCACTTATCAATGTCAACTTGCGGAATAAACTTTTCCGAAGATTTCGAACTTTCAGAACAGATGCTTTAGGTAGACGACGCTCGTCAATCTGCAGAATACAATGTGCATATATTGAATATTCCGATCGTCTTGATATATTCCAGAGCTCTTTGTCTTTGTTCTCTAATGAATTGAAAACTGTTGTAGCTTAAGTGCCTTTATGTCATTTAAGTGCCGTATTTCTGTTCCGTATTTATTTTATGCAAATCATCATCTTGCTTGTTTGTTTTTCATTTTTCCTGATTTTGTGTTGCTTGAATTTCTGTATTTGTATTGAAGTTCCGTATTTATTCTATGCAAATCATCATCTTGCTTGTTTGTTTTTCACTTTTCCTGATTTTGTGTTGCTTGAATTTCTGTCGGTTTAAGTGTCAGTGCTTG
This sequence comes from Haemaphysalis longicornis, assembly GCF_048455015.1. Lineage (NCBI taxonomy): Eukaryota > Metazoa > Arthropoda > Arachnida > Ixodida > Ixodidae > Haemaphysalis > Haemaphysalis longicornis. Next base: position 61,307,652 of record NW_027526204.1, on the reverse strand, counting down.
TAACGCTGAACTTAGTTTTTCCATTCTGAAACGTCCTAACATATTGTTACAAAACCTTTGTTTTATGTGTATAATCTATCTCCATCATGTTCATTGAGTATTTGCTTGTGTATTTTCCATTTTTCACGTGCCTTCAACGTTTTGCTGGCCGGGTGTCATGGCTTCTAACACTAGGCTTCCTTTTTTTTGCTGTTTTGTTTTCTGTAACTATTTTTACCTTATTGTTTCTTTCATATATATGGTTCTCTGTGTTGTGTTGTCTTGATGTCTTGATTTTAGTTTGTTTTTATGAATGCTTGTATATGGTGTACCAGTACCAAGACCCTAGGGTTGTTCCTGGGCACCAAAAATAAAGGTTGATTGATATATTGATTGATTATTATTATTACGGCGGACAAATAGTGAGTCATGGCAACAGCAATTTGTCTATTACAGGTCTTTGTGCAAAGTGCTCTATAAGCGGGATCGGTTACTGTACATCTCTGCTGTTGAAAATGATGCTACGCGGAGTTCCAGATGCTTCTGGCAGTACGTCCGTTTACGCTCCGGCACGAAGAGCCGAGAGCACATCAGCCTTCTCGATGAAAAGGGAAATGATATCGCTTTTGTTGCCGATGCATTTGCTTAGCACTTCAGTTCAGTATTTGGACCCAATACCCTCTCCCGCGCCCGCGAACTGTCTTCTTCGAATTTCTGTATCACCCTTATATCCGAAGAAGACGTTCTCAAGGCACTCAAACAGCTAAAGCCATCTCTTTCCTCTGGTCTGGATGGAATTCCCTCCGCACTACTAAAAGCTTACGGGGTCATACTAGCTCCGATTCTCGCTTCTATATTTAACAACTGTATAAAATCATCTACCTTTCCGCGCCTTTGGAAAGTCGCGCGTATTGTTCCTGTGTTTAAGTCTGGTGTGAAAACAAAGGCAGAAAACTACAGGCCAATTTCTATCCTCTGCTCGGCAAGCAAACTCTTCGAATCAATTTTGCACGTAATTTTGTCTAGTAGTGTCAAAAACATCCTTCTTCCAGAACAACACGGTTTTTTATCTGGCCGTTCAACTACTACAAACCTTGTGTCTTTTATGTCCTTTGCCTCGGAAGCTGTGCATGGGCGGGGTCGGCTCGATACCGTGTACTGTGACCTCAGCAAAGCGTTTGACGTAGTTGACCATTCCTTGCTTCTGCATAAAATGTCTACTTATAACATTCCTGTTTTCTTCGTGGAGTTACTCAGCAGCTATCTTAATAATAGGTCATGTTTTGTCTCTGTTAATGAGAAAGAATCTGCTGCCTACTATGCTTCCAGTGGTGTGCCTCAGGGATCTGTTCTGGGGCCCCTTTTGTTTTCTTTGTTTGTTAATGACGTCTCAGCCTCTATAAATCACTCTTGTTCTCTGTTATATGCTGATGACATCAAAATATTTAAAGAAGTTACTAGCGCTGAAGATTGCATAGCTCTTCAATCTGATGTGGATGCTTTTAGCAACTGGTGCTCCGCGAACAAACTTGCTCTTAGTGGCACTAAAACGAAGGTTATGTCCTACACTCGTAAAACAAACCCCATACTTTTTCCGTACGTTGTGAAAAGTGTGCCACTACCGCGTGTGTGTAAAATATCTGACCTTGGAGTGGTATTTGACAGTGCGCTAAACGTTTCTGCTCATGTGGATTCTATTTCTAAGCGCGCCCTTCGCCGCTTGGGGTTTGTCTGTCGAATATCAAGAGAATTAAGCAACCCTGTCTCACTACTAAAGCTTTATTTGTCTGTTGTCCGCCCTATTTTAGAATATGCCTCTGTTGCTTGGAACGGCACGTGCCAGTCGAACAGTAATATACTTGACAAAGTGCAAAATAAGCTCATATCTATCCACAAACATCCTTTCTCCCGCCACAGAGGCAATGGTTCAGACTTTTTTACTTCTAATCCTCTCCAAAGTTTGAAGTCCAGACGAACCAATGCTGACCTAATTTTTTTATTTAAACTTGTACAAGGGATAATTTCTTGTTCGGAGTTGCTTGCAAATGTAAATCTTAGAGTACCGTCGAAACTTACCCGTAAGTCTCCTATACTTCGTACCCGTAAGACATGCAATAGACACTGCCCATTGTACCGCCTTCAAGAAACATACAATCTCTACTCCCATAATATTGACCTGTTTCATACACCTCTTCGGTCTTACATGTGCGACCTTCCTGACTTCTGTCTCTCCCCGACTTGGTTCCGACCAGTTTTAATTCTATTTTCATTGCCCTATTTTCGTTTATGTTGCTCGCCTTTGTTACTGTTCCTACTCATATATATCTATATCTGCCCGTCTGTATTGTCAAATTTTTATGACACTGTGTTTTATCGTTTCGCGATTGTTCAAACTTTAGTGTGCCGAAATCATTGACTTGACCTTTATTCTTCATTATAGTTTTTTTTCTTCGCTTGTATTTTGTTGTTCCTCTCACGCGTGGATGTATTTGTGACGTCGTCTGTCTTTTTCTTAAGTGCGCCAGCACAAAGCCTACGGCTGTACCTGGGCACTATAATAAAGAGATTGATTGATTGATTATTAATATTAATATTATTATTACATTTGTATTGTATTATTATTATTTCCAGTTTTTTAGTATTTAAGTCTGGATCTCAAACGGATCTCTCGAATTATCGCCCGATTTCTCTTCTCTGTGCCATGTCAAATATTTTTGAGCTGGCCTTTCACCACATACTGTCTTTTAATGCAAAAAACTCATTGATGAATAATCAATCTGGGTTTGTCTGTGGCCGCTCAACCGTCATTAATCTTGCCAGTTTCATGACGAAAATATCTACACCTGTATTTCAGAGAGGACCGGTAGACACCATTTACTGCGACCTCAGCAAAGCTTTTGATGTGGTCAGTCACTCAATGCTTACGGGTAAACTTGCTCACTTTGATATTGACACCGCTGTTGTGAATCTATTGCACAGCTATCTTCGTGACAGATCATGTTATGTTGCCGTCAATGGCCAAACGTCCTCCTTTTACAAAGCGACCGGTGGTGTACCTCAGGGTTCGGTATTAGGCCCACTGCTCTTTTTAATGAGTGTTAATGACGTTTATTCTGCCATTCGCACTTCTTCTTTCCTTTTGTATGCGGATGATATAAATATATTTAGGGAAATTCATTCATTTAGCGACTGTCGCTTTTTGCAGTCTGATGTGGGTTCTTTTCCAGAATGGTGCAGACACAATAAATTTTCTCTCAATAATTCACAGACCAAAGTCATGAGTTTCACTCGCAAATCATCTAGGGTGTCTTTTTTGTACTCTGTCAATTCTGTGTCTTTATTTAGGGTTTGTGAGATCAATGACCCCGGCATTCTCTTTGATACCACATTGCATTTTTAGCTCATACTAAGCGCGTTGCAATGCAGGGTCTTCGTTCTCTCGGCCGTGTTTGGAGAATATCGAGAGAATTCAGTTCTCCTATGCCCCTCCGCAAATTGTACACAACAATATGTCTTCCTCAACTTGAGTATGCATCAGTGATCTGGAATGGCATCTCTACTTCCTTAAGTAATGTCATTGAGCGTGTCCAGAAAAAAGTCTCAGCGCATACAAACATCGCTTCGCTAAAAATGACTCTGTATCTTGTTATAACACCATTGAACTATCTTCACTACCTTTTCTTCGCTGCCGGCGAAATCGCGCTGACCTTTTCTCTTTTTTTCAAAGCTCGTTCACCGTACTATAGGCTGTCGTAAACTGCTCATTAGTATTAATTTTCGGATTCCGCGTACGCTAACAAGATAGCAGGCCGTTTCTTGTAACTACCCGCCTCTGTCAGCACTCAACCCTCAACAGGATAGATAGTCTTTGGAATTCTTATTTTCCGGACCTCGATGTATTTGAGGGGTCATAGTTATCGTTTTCCTCCGAGGTCAGTACCGTTATAAGATAATGTCACATGTTGTACAATTACAATTTGTTCCATACTTTTCTTTCAGTTTGTCTGGCGCATTTTTTTGTATATATATATATATATATATATATATATATATATATATATATATATATATATATATATATATATATATATATATATATATATATATATATATATATATATATATATATATATATATATATATATATATATATATATATATATATATATATATATATTGTAATGACAATTGCTTGGCTTGCACTGCAGTCGCCGTCCAATCCCTCTAAACCGACCAGTCAATCCCCGAATGAGCATGTAGAATGGATCAACGGCTCTCATCATCGGTGCATGATCGCGCGTCACGAGTCGAATCCTCTGGCTGGTCAACCTTGGACGGTTTTGCCTCTTGATCCATCTCTAGCGGACTCTGTCTTTCTTCCAATAAACCCCTTTTCAATTGGTAGAGAAGCCGGGGTTTGAGGTGAACCGTCGTACAGCATGGAACTCTGACGCCGGAAGCTACCAACGCCCGTCACCCCCATGGCCGCATCCGACCAACCGCCTTCACAGGTGCTATCGGTCATCTGCGCTGGGGCGCTCCGTCAGCGTGACCCCCCGTTTTTCAGCGTTAAAGGTGACTATGACGTTGGAGATTAGTTGCCTTCTTACGAGTGAATTAGCGCCTACTACAAATGGGACGAACCTTCCAAGCTGCACAACGTCTTATTTTCCTTAAAAAAACCCGTGATCTTGTGGTATAACAACAACGCCGCGACCCCGCAGGGCACCTTTTCTATTCAAGGTGACGGTAGTGGCGACACCGTGGACCCCTAGCCCATGTTGGTTGGACCCACCCACGCTCCGACTGTGCGTGGCTTAGCTGTGTCCAGGGAAAAGGGCATCCTGGTGGCTGAGCCAAAGCCAGGGTTGTTTTGGACCTTTACGGCCACTGGTGGCGGCAACACGCCACTTTGGCCCCTGCTTCCTGCAGACGGTACCCCAGGACTGACCCGCCGTGGGGAAATCAGCTAGTCGCCTTTTCCTATCCTTCCTCTCTCTCTTTTTTCTGTTCTGTCACCTTTTCATCTCTGTCCTGCCACCTACTCTTTTCCTGAGCTTCCTCCTGTCCCCCTCTCGCGGCAAGGGTTAATCCTGTGATTATAATCAGCCTTGATTAGACGTCATGGGGTTATAGTAGCGCTGTATGGTTAGCTTGACAAAGTCAAGTTCCATTGTTGGGCTCCGTGGTGGGCGACCAGCACCGTATGCCGAACACTTTACTTTTCATGGAAAAGAAGAAAAATCTAGACCCTGATCGCCCTCCTAAACGAGGGCGCACCGAAGTTAATGCCTCGCAAAGTTCGAACAGCAATCGTTTACTGACTGAGACGACCTTCCCGAAATTTCTGGTGATGCAATCTGACGACCCTCAGAAGCCCTTGAGGAAAGTGTCGCCGTTTGCCGTAGCCAGAGAGCTCAGAAATCTACTTGGACCAAGTTACAGTGTTAAAAAGCTGCCAACCGCGGATCTCCTTGTGGAGGTCCAAGCAAAATTTCAGTCAGATGCCCTGCTGTCAATGAAAGAACTAGCAACACACAAGGTTCACGTAACTGGCCACCGCACCTTAAATACTAGGTTGGGGGTAGTGTCGGATGAAGACTTGATTGTTATGTCTGACGATGAGATTCTGGAGGGGTTTAAAGAAGAACAGACAAATGTTATTGCAGTGCGAAGAATAAAGATCAGTAGGAAAGATAAGGAAATTGCCACGAAACATTTGGTTCTAACCTTCAACTCCACCACCTTACCCGACAACGTACACCTAGGCTACCTGAATCTACGTGTGAGACCGTATGTACCAAACCCCAGGCGCTGCTTCCGCTGCCAGAGGTACGGGCACACACAGCAGTCATGCCGTGGAAAACCGACCTGCGCACTGTGCGCAAGCACCGAACATGGAAATGACGCCTGTGATGTAGAAGAAGTCAAATGTATGAATTGCAGTGGTGAACACCCCGCGTACTCCAGGAAGTGCCCACGCTTCCGACAGGAGAAAGCTGCTAGCGATCAAGGTGAAAGAGAATGTGTCCTTCCAGGAGGCCAAACGACGCCGGGCCTTCACTCAGAAAGGGTCCTTTGCTGAGGTAGCCCGTCAGGGGGCGGGGCTGCCTCAATTTCCGGCACTGGTGCAGTCCACTCAGGGGAACTGCGCAGAGCCACAGTACCCTAAACGAGTCAAGCCGGCAGCCAAGCTCCCGGCCACCAAAGAAACTGGTGTGGCTTCTAAGCCACCAAAAGACTGTGCAGCCCCACCCCTGCCACACCATCGACCTCCTCTCCTCGGGTGACGGTCGACGCACCTCAGAGGAAGGCGCCTTCAGGAAGTGGCACTGCTGCAGGTGCTGCTCCTGGGCGGCAACGACCTGGGGACCCCCCCGACCCTCGGCAGAAGCCAAAGGGCCGGGGAAAACCACCTGGTCCCCCTAATGGTATTCACGGAACTGAAGGCAGTGCAAGAGAGGTAGAGGAGGAGAAGGGGGTGTGCCCTAGTGCCTCTGGGAGCATGTCTTCGTCCTTACCTACTTGATCTCGAAAGCGAAAACTCTAGAAGACACCCATATGGTGCAAATAGTCTAATGGAACTGCCGTGAATTATTGCACAATATAGGTGATATTCATGCAATTATACACAAATATGAACCCAAAATAATAGCCTTGCAGGAGACAAATCTAACGAAAAGGCATGACAACATCTTTCGCAACTTTCACGTCCTTCGAAATGACCGAGAAGACTGCACCCGTGCCTCGGGTGGTGTGGCTTTAGCTGTGGCACCAGGCACAATTCTCAAGTCGATACAACTTAACACTACGCTGGAGGCTGTTGCAGCACAAGTCTATATTAACAAGCTTGTCACCGTTGTGTCATTGTACTTGCCACCATCAGATCATGTGTCCTTACAGGAACTTAATGACCTCGTTGAACAACTTCCAGCTCCAATAATTATTATGGGAGATTTCAATGCTCATCACTACTTGTGGGGAGGTGAAAGAATAGATAGCCGGGGAAAACTCATTGAACAGAGGGTAATTACCAACAGCTTAGTTGTTTTCAATAACGGAGATAAGACGCATTTTTCTGCAGGTAATGAAATCTTCTCTGCTCTAGACTTTTGTGTTGGGTCGCCGGACCTCCAGATGGATTATGAGTGGAGTGCTGTGAATGATCCATATGGAAGTGATCACTTCCCTGCCTTACTGCGCGAAGTGCAGACCCTTCCTTTCCTCAAGAGCTGTGCACCCCGATGGAAGCTCGGGAGGGCACATTGGGAAAGATTTAAGGAGTTAGTTTGCTTTGATCATTTTGACAGCAGCATGTCCAGTGATGAGGCAAATACTTACATCTGCGACGAACTTCTTACAGCTGCAAAAGTTGCGATCCCCCAGACATCTGGACGGATTCCCAAGCAACCAAAGCCGTGGTGGAACGATGCGTGTCGCGAATCCCGGAAAAAGCAGAACAAGGCATGGGGTATATTTAGACGGTACCCCACCTTAGAGAACTGTCTGAGCTTTAAAGCAGCCCGTGCTGCCGCCCGGAAAATCAGAAAAGTGGCCAAAAGGAATTCATGGCAAAGCTTTGTTAGTACAATAAATACCGCCACTCCAACAAAAAAGGTCTGGGACCATTTGCGTAAAATTAAAGGCAACTACAGCCGGTTCAGCATACCACTTTTCTCTACAGACGGTGCGTGCAACTTACTGGAAACACAAGCAGATGTTTTAGGTGCCCACTTTGCAGAAGTCTCTAGTGATAAAAATTATACAAAAGAAATCCTGGCACATAAAAATAATGCTGAAAAGTTCAAGATTAAAAACTATAGCAATAACACAGAGGAATATAATAAAGAATTCACTTTGTATGAACTGAAACGAGCATTAGCTCAGTGCAAGGCTACCTCCGTCGGCCCCGACCTTATTCACTATGCCTTTCTGCAGCACTTAAGGGATGGGTGTTTAGAAGTGATTTTGGAGTTCTTTAACAAAATCTGGAAAACAGGTAGGCTGCCTAAAGGATGGAAAAAGGCTATCGTAATACCATTACTGAAAGACGGCAAGCCCCCAGAGTGTCCATCAAGCTACCGACCCATCACTTTGACCGGCTGTTTGTGCAAGACCTTTGAGAGGATGTTGAATTTTAGGTTGGTTTTTATTCTTGAAAGTTCTGGTTATCTACATAGGTTTCAATGTGGGTTTCGGCAGTTTCGGTCTACGACTGACCACCTGGTGAGGCTTGAAACGACGATACGAGGTGCCTTTGTTAATAATCAGTTCTGCCTTGCCATATTTTTTGATATGGCAAAGGCCTATGATACAACCTGGCGTTATGGAATTCTCAAGAATTTAGCAGCAATGGGAATCTGAGGGCGAATGTTTTCATGTATGGAAGATTTTCTCCAGGAACGAACCTTCAATGTAAGACTTGGCAATACACTATCCCGTACATTCCCTCAGAAAAATGGAGTTCCTCAGGGCAGTGTACTGAGTGTGACCCTTTTTGCCATCAAGATAAATTCTTTGGCAAAGGTTATTCCCCGGCCAGTCATGTGCTCCCTTTATGTGGATGACTTGCAGATTGCTTTTCGCTCGTGTAACCTCTCGATCTGTGAAAGGCAGGTCCAAACTGCGGTAAATAGGTTACAACGATGGGCGGATGAAAATGGTTTTAGTTTTTCTCCAGAAAATTGTGCATGTGTGTGCTTTACGCGAAAACGAGGTATGCATCCCAACCCTGATATAAAAATTAAGGATGTACCCATTCCAGTACATCGCGAGCACAAATTCTTAGGTGTCACATTTGACTCGAAATCGACATTTGGAGGTCTATAAAGAAGCTCAAAATGACCTGCATGAAAACATTGAACATACTGAAAACTTTGTCGCACAAGTCATGGGGTGCAGACCGCACATGTATGCTAAGAATTTATGGCTGGGTGGTTCAGTCTCGTCTTGATTATGGCTATATCGTGTATGGGTCAGCCCGCCAGTCTGTCCTCACCTCAGTCGACCCAGTACACAATCTGGGCCTCAGACTTGCCTCAGGTGCATATCGCACCTCCCCCATCGACAGTCTCTACGTTGAGTGCAATGAATGGCCCCTGGAGTACCGTCGAGTATACTTAAGTGGAGTATATGTAGCCAAAACAGCATGTATAAAGGACCATCCCTGTGCTGGTGAAGTGTTTCAGAATAGGTACAAGAAACTGTATGCAAACAAGCCCAGAGTGGTCCGCCCTCTTGCCCTTCGTTTGGAGGAATACACGTCTCGGTATTCGTTCAAGATGTGTCCGTCAAAGCTTCTGAGTTTTTCGGACGCTGTGGCCCCCTGGGACCACAGGGCCGTCGAATGTGATCTATCCTTGTTAAAATACAACAAAAAGATGTTTCCACACCAAATTTTGCGCCAAGAATTTCACGAACCTAAAGACAAGTACAGTAACTATTCTCACTACTTTACTGATGGCTCAAAAACCTCCTGTCATGCAGGTTTTGCTGTTTTCAATTCACCGGTAACAGTAGCAAATAGGATTGCTGATGAGAGTAGCATTTTTACTGCGGAAATTCTTGGTATAACCTCAGCTGTTGAAGATGTAGTAGCAAAGGGAGTACAAAAAGTGGCCATTTTTACAGAATCTTTGAGTGCCATACATGCTGTAACCTCCCTTGTACCTTCAAAGAATGCAGCTGTAGGTGAGCTAAAAAACCGACTGTGCTGCCTTACATTAGCAGGGGTCAGAGTTGTCCTTTGTTGGGTACGAAGCCATATCGGCATCCCAGAAAATGAAACCGCTGACAAAGCAGCATATGAGACCAAGCATCTTGAAATAACAGTGTTAAAGCTTCCCTACCAGGACCTTCCAAACAGCATACGAAAGTCAATGAAGTTGTACTGGCAGTCTGAATGGGATAAACAAACCAGAAATAAATTACATCTAGTCAAACCTTACGTGTCTGAATGGAAAAGTTGTAGACACCGAGATCGTTTCTTCGAGGTTATTTTGTGCCGGCTGCGTATAGGTCACACCGTGCTGACGCATGGCTTCCTGTTGGAAAAGGAACAGGAACCCATTTGCGAGCACTGCGGAGAACCTCTTACTGTACTACATATACTAATAAGTTGTCCATACCTAGAAGCGGCCCGCATTAGACATTTTAAATATACACTTTTTGTATACCCTTACACCCAATGCTTTTACTTGGTGATGAACCAACGGTACCTTTGACTAGAGTTTTTGAATTTTTCAGAGACACTGGCTTTTTACACCAGTTTTAGCTACTTCATCTCACGGAACTGTTTTTAAAAATAATCATTTCTATATCTATGATACTTTGAGCAAAACTTTTAACTTACATTGATATCTTCTTACCTTGTGTTTGGCGCATTATATTCGAAAGGTTGCTGCGCCATTAAACCTCAACTTCATCATCAACAACGCAGCGACCATCAAAACCTGGTCTGACTTCAAGAACATTTTAACTCGGGACTTTGATCGACCCGCCGTACGGAAACTGCACGCTGAACAACGCCTGCGTACACGGGTGCAACAAGCGGGTGAGAACTTAACCAGTTACATCGAAGACGTTGTGGATCTTTGTCGGCGCGTCAACTCGTCCATGTCCGATGCAGCCAAAATCAAACACATTCTGAAAAGAGTGGACGACGACACGTTCCACATGCTTCTGTCCAAGGACCCTCGATCCGTGACTGAAGTGATTGGCCTGTGCCAGAGTTTTGAGGAAATGCCCTGGCAAAGGGCCTTGGTTCGGCATTCATTTCCGACGACAGAATCTCTCACGAGCCTTACGTACTCTTCGAACCTATTTCAGCTCGAGGCGAAAATCAAAGAATTTGTCCGCGAGGAGGTAGCACTTCAGCTATCGCTGATGACGTTTACTGAGCAGGCTTCGTCCAGCCGGCGTTCTGCTCTGCAGGCGACCCTCCACGAACAGGTAGCCGAGGCCCTACCGCCAGCTAACGTCGCTACCACAGCGGTCGCACCCCTGGCCGTTCCACTCGTGGCAGCTACAGTCACAGCGCCGCTTACAGCTACAGTCGCTGCAGCTCCATCAGTCATGCCAATGACGTACGCTGAATCTCTCGCGCAGCCAGTGCACCAATCTTTCTGGTCGCTTCGGCCAGCGATGCCAGCGGTGGCGCCTCCCACTTTGCAGCCAGCTCCCCAGTTTCCACCGACCAGACCCCCAGCTGTGGCGTACGGGAATCCCTGGTGGACTACCGAGAATCGGCCTATATGTTTTTCTTGCTGCTGCCCCGGTAACATTGCCCGTTACTGGCGCCATGTTGTTTCATCTCCTTGTGTGCCACAGACGTCTGCCTACGCCGCACGACCACCACAGCATAACGTGTCCTCGGGACCACCTGCAACCTCGTTTTCCGCCGACCGTCAGATGTTCGAAGGCCGCCGATCGCCATCGCCCCATCGCCGCTCCCTATCCCCCATGCGCCGGCACTCCGCCCCCACTCCAGAGGGAAACTGATTCGCGCAGTTCCTGAGGCCCGAACTGCGTACCCGCCGAAATACCGAAGCCCTCACCTACCTCCGCAAAATTTAATCGACGTGTTAATAGATACAGTCCCTCCACTGGTGCTTCTTGATACCGCAGCAGTCGCGTCGGTCATCAGTGCAAACTATGTCGGTCACTGAAGAAAGTGACGAAGCCACTTCTGGGACTTTGTCTCCAAACTGCAAGCACAGAACATGTTGCACATCTGGCTGCGTGTACTGCTCGAGTCGCCATTCAAGATATTCTCTACACAATTGAATTCGCCGTCTTCCCCAGTGCTCACACGACGTTATCCTTGGGTGGGACGTTTTGTCGAACGCAGTGTCTAGAGTGCCGTACGACGGCACTCTAGCTGATCATTGCAGGCATGGCTAGAGTGCCATCCGACGATATTCGAATATTTAACACTAGGGTAGCACCGCCCCAAAGAGTCTGTCGTTGTAGTGTAGAGGATCCATCTAAACTTATTGATCCTCGAGTCGGTGGTTCGACACCCCCTCTTACCTCGGTTTTTTCTTCATTATTTATTCGAAGTGTAATTTTGGTGCCTTAGGATAGTTTTGGTGTTTTAAATGATTTCTTTGTGGGCGTTAGGTTAGCTTATGTTATGTTTAGGTTAGGTTGCTTAGCTTTATGTCATCTGGCGCGATGTACTGCCAGACGCGGCAATTTTGTCATAAAACGCCGGTGGACGTCGATATAGCGGAGTGCTTATAAATTATAAAACCGTCGGACGGCACTCTAGACACAGCCTTTGTCGAACCAGAACACCGTAATTGACTGCGCCCGCAGCGAAGTCAAATTCTGTTCACAAAATGACGCTCTGTCCCCAAACGATTGCTCTACCAATAGAGAAAAGCTGGCCATAGATGAAGACATGGATATCCCGCCGCAAATCTCAGTTTTCGTCGCCCTCTCTGGCAGTACTCTGCCGCATGGACCTGTTTTATTTACGCTATCACACGTTTTCGTTGCTCGCAAGGGTTTGGCGCTTCCGTTTGCTGTGCTGACACTCCTATATTTCCGCACCGCAATGTTTGTTTGCAACCAGACGACCCGCCCTTTCAGCTTGCTTCGTGGGGAAACCGTCGGCAATATTGAATGTGTTGACTCCGTCTTCAGCCTCGACGTTTCCGACAACGCACTTTAACAGCAGCTAAATTTGCTCAACGCGACTGATCCCACCGATACGCCCACCTGTAACATCTTCCAGAAGTCTATCGCTGCCGATTTAAACCCCACAAAACGCAAAGACATTCTGGCTCTTCTTAGGAAGTTTCAGTCTTCCTTTGACTGCAAGCAAGCTCCAATGGGCAGAACATCCACGGTCGCCCATTACATTGACAAAGGTACCCACATGCCGTTGCAACAGCGATCCTACAGGGTGTCGGCATCGGAACGTGGCGTTATTAGTGAGCATGTGGATGACATGCTCTGGCGCGGCGTCATTCGACCTTCTCAAAGCCCCTGGTCGTCGCCTGTGGTGCTAGTCACAAAAAAAGATAGGTGACTCCGATTCTGTGTTGGCTATCGCCGCCTTAAAAAGATCACCCCGAAAGACGTTTATCGCCTGCCTTGAATAGATGACGCCCTCACTTGTTTGCACGGCGCTGAATACTTCTCCAGCCTTGATTTGAGCTCCGGTTATTGGCGTCAGACCAGGAGGCACACTCTCCCCAGTGTTATTCACAGCATGTTTACAAGACGTATTCCGAACATTAGATTCGGAACAGGTGGGAGTCAGGGTTAATGGAGAATACCCGATTAACCTCAGATGTGGCGATGACGTTGCCTTGTGAAGTAACTCGGGGGAGAAATTGCAAAGCATGCTTACCGTACTAGACCAACAGAGTAGAACCGTGGGCCTGAAAACGAATATGCAGAAAACTGATGTAATGATCAATAACCTCCGGAGAGCACAGCGGTTTGAGATAAGTGGCGGGGCCGTGGAAGTAGTAAGCGAATATATCTACTTAGGCCAAGTTGTGACCCCCCGATCCCAACCATGAGGCAGAGATAACTCGAAGGTTAAGAATGGGGTGGAGTGCGTTCTAGAGGCATTCTCAGACAATAAATGGCAGCCTACCATTTTTCCTGAAGAAGAACGTGTATGACAGCTGCATCTTACCGGTACTCCTCTACGGGGCAAAAACTTGGAGGCTGACTAAGAGGGTTAAACTTAAATTGAGGACGACTCAGCGCGCAATAGAACGGAAGATGATAGGTGTAACATTAAAGAACAAGAAGAGAGCGGAGTGGGTCAGGAAACAAACGCATGTTAAGGAAAAATTACTAGAACTTAATAAGAAAAGGACGTGGGCAGGGCATGTAATGCGAAGGCAAGATAACCGTTGGTCATTTAGGGTAACAGAGTGGATCCCTAGAGAAGGCAAGCGTTGCAGGGGGTGGCAGAAAGTTAGATGGGCAGAGGAGATCAATAAGTTTACGGGGATACATTGGTCGCAGTTAGCACAGGACCAGTGTAATTGGAGAATAATGGGAGAGGCCTTTGCCCTGCAGTGGGCTCAGATAGGCTGTGATGATAATGATGATGATGATGATTGGCAGGTCCCGGTTGATGAGTCTGATCGACCAAGAATGGCTTTTGTCACGCCAGACAGCCATATAAGTTTAATTTAATGCCGTCTGGCCTATGCAACCCGCCCGCCACGTTCGAAAGAATGATGGATAACATCTTCCGAGGTCTCAAATGGCGGACATGTCTCTGTTAAGTAGACGAGGTCGTCGTGTTTTCTTCGGATTTCCAGACTCACTTGACTTGTGTGCACCAAATATTGACATGCCTAACTGCTGCAGGGCTTCAACTGAACCTTAAAAAGTGTCGCTTTCATGCTCGAACATTGACTATTCTCGGCCATGTCGTGTCAAAGGAGGGCATCCTACCCGATCCCGAAAAGCTCCGTGCTGTTGCCGACTTTCCCAAACCGACGTCAATAAAAGCCCTCCGCAGCTTCATCGGGCTGTGCTCGCACTTTCGGCGCTTCGTACGAAATTTCGCGTCTATCATTGCGCCACTGACCGAACTCCTCGGTGGTGACAATGGCCTGTCCTCGTGGTCCAAGGAGTGCGATCAAGCGTTTAAAACCTTGCGGCATCTGTTGATTTCGCCACCCATACTGAGGCACTGCGATCCGAATGCCTCTACTGAAGTCCATACTGATGCCAGCTGCTCAGGCCTCGGTGTGGTACCCGCTCAACGCAAGCCTAACTACGACGAGTACGTCATCGCGTACGCTAGCCGGACTCTTACCAAAGGTGAACAAAACTATTCGGTTACCGAGAAAGAATAGCGAGTTTTAGCTCACCGTTTTTCACGGTCCGCTCCGCTCTAATAGCAAGCGGGAGCATCATTGCGCATGCGTGGCACGCTTGGCCACGAACGGCATTGGTTCCGGTTGCGCTGAGTGTGCCGCCGATACCGGAGCGGACCGGCGAACACGGTTAGCTAAAACTCTCTAATGTCTTGCGATCGTCTGGGCTCTTTCAAAATTTCGACACTATCTGTACCGCCACCCTTTTGACATAGTAACCGACCATCACTCGCTGTGGTGGCCGTCTCCCCTCAAAGACCCTATGGGACGTCTTGCTAGTTGGGCGCTCCGCCTGTAGGAATATGATATTAGAGTTGTTTACAGTTCCGACCGCGAGCACTATGATGCGGATGCACTGTCTCGCTCTCTGTTGCCTGGTAACCCGGAACGTCTTGCGTGAACCGATACGCTCGTAGCGTCATTGACCTTCACCGACATATCTTCCCGGCCACGCAGTGATCCATGAATTGCGAAGATCACTTAGTTTTTTTCCACTACACCGACTCCTACGCGGCCCAGGGCTCTTCGACGCCAAGCCACCCGCTTCGCCATACGGGATGTCCACCTTCTCTATCGCCGCAATTATATGCCCGATGGTCGGAAGTGGCTACTTGTGATTCCGCGCAGTTTACGGGCGGATGTATGTGCTGCTTACCATGCTGATCCCCAAACCACCCACGCTGGACTCCTTAGAAAGTGCGCTCCACTTCGCCAACGATACTATTGGCGTGGAATGTACAGCTTCGTGCACAAATACATTCATGCCTGCACTAACTGTCAGTGCCGCAAGACGCCTGCATCGCAACCCGCCGGCCCACTGCAGCCTTTGGCATGTCCTGTTGGTCCTTAGGATCGAGTCGGCATCGACCTGTACGGCCCCTTGTCATGCACTCCTTCCGGCAACTAATGAATTATTGTTGCGGCCGACTACCTAACACGCTACGCTACGGCACGTGATATTGCTGCGCTACGGCACGTGATGTTGCAAGCCGCTACGGCATGTGATGTTGCTGGGTTCGTCTTGCGCTTCCTCGTCTTGCGGCATGGTGCACCCCGCGAATTACTCAGCGACCGAGGGTGCGTATTTCATCTCTGAGGCTGTTGAATCCCTCCTCGCTCAATACAGAATTGTTCATCACACTACGTCCGCGTACCACCCACAGACGAACGGCCTGATTGAGAGATTCGACCGCCCACTCGGAGATATGCTCCGCATGTACGTCGCTCGTGATCACTCGAATTGGAATGTGGTACGTTTGCTTACAACACCGCCGCACAGACCACTACTAGCTTTTCACCTTTTTTCCTCCTGTATGGACGCGAGCCGTCTTGCACAATGGCCACAATACTGCCCTACAGCCCTGATTCTTCTGAGTGCCGCCTTATTTCTGACATAACCAGACAAGCCGAAGAGTGCCGGCAGCTCGCCCGCTCACTGCAACAAATGACCAGGGTCGCCAAAAGCATCTTCACGACAACGATCACGCCTCATCTAACTTTCGTGCCGGCGACCTTGTGTGGCTGTGGGTCCCCGCTAAAACACCGGGTCTATCCTCAAAACTACTTGCGAAATATCATAGCCCCTACCGCCTACTCAAGTGTACTTATCCCGTGAACTACACAGTTGAACCACTGACGCCCTCTACAGACCTTCGCTGTCGTGGCAGCGAAACCGTCCACGTCAGTCGCTTGAAGACCTACTACGACCCAGCAGTCGTTTCGTCACCGTAAGTCACTAGGATGGCTCCTGCTTTACCGGGGGCAATTGTAATGAAGATTGCTTGAAGTGCTCTCGCCGTCCAATCCCTCTTCACCGACGAGTCAATCCCCAAATAAGCATGTAGCAGCGATCAACGGCTGTCGTCCCGGTGCGTGATCGCACGTCACGAGTCGAATCCTCTGGCTGGTTAATCATGGACGGTTATGCCTCTTGATCCCTCTCCAGCGGACTCTGTCTTCCTTCCAATAAACCCCTCTGCAATATTATATATATGTAGGAGAAGAAAAACTTCGAACAAGGTAAAAGCACGATTGTTGACAACGTTTCAGCAAAGAGACTTGCTTTCGTCAGGGCAATCTCTCGCCTGGCTGGCGCACTTTATATAGGGTAGGTTCCCCAGGTTAGAGGAGAGAAGAAAAGAAGGAAGTGAAATTGAGAAAGCGAATTTGTTTGGGAGTATGTTGAGGGAGATATTGAGGGGGAAAGAAGGTTGTATAGTTTGAGCCGCGAAGTAAGTCACAGGGAAGTCCGCCGGGGGTTGATATTCCGAGACTTTTTGGAGAGAATGGAGGAGAGGGTGTTTGTTGACCCGCCACGGGGCATACCGAGACGTTCTCAGAACCGCCGGAAGCAGACTAGGCGGAGAGAGTGTGGTCCTTATCAGAAACTATCCACAAGCCTCAGGTCAAAAGACAAGGTAGAGAGGGGGGAAATAACTAGGTCAAGCAAAAAAGAAAAAAAAAGAAAAAAAAAACCGGGAGGGAAACGACACAAACCCACACACAAAAGAAAAAGCAATGACCCGGGAAGTAAAATGGCACGTGTAATCCACGGCAACATTCCTGGAGCAGGCCAATCCTGAAACTCAAAAATGAAGAGATAAAGTTAGAGTGACGTACGGGGCACACGACAAAGCAGAGTAAAAAAAAGAAATAAAACAAATAAAATGGAATTCCAAAAGCAAAGGTTAGAGGGATGCGGGCGAGTATTAAGCTGGAAGCTAAAGAATGAAAATAAAAGAAATTAGGTGACCAGGTAAAGAACAAAGGGAAGGGTCATAGTATTTGGATAAGGTATATGCAAGACAGTGCCTAATTCTGTATTCCCGGTGAATATCGCAGGGATTCAGAGTTGACCCTATACGCATTAATTGCAGTAGGTTCCATGGAGTTGAATTAGTGAATTAAATAGGATTCTCGGTATTTCCTGTCTCTTGGAGACTTAAAGTTTGACTGAAGTATAAACAACTTAAGGTCATCAAAATTGTGGCCTGGTTGGTTGAAAGGCTGCGCTAGGCTATGGAGGATTTGCTACGAGTATCTGCCCGGTGACCGTTAAGACGTAGGCTTATAGGTTGACTCGTTTCGCCTACATACTGTTTGTGGCACATTGAGCATTCCAACGTATACACAATGTCGGATGAAGTGCACGTGAAACTTGAATTAATCTTGTGGACATAATTACTAGCTGTAATGCAGTCTGTCTGCAGGTGCCTGCAAGTCTTGCATCTGGGGCGGGAGTAGCTGGCTATGACTGGTTTGTTTGAAGGCCCTATTTTAGCATTCACTAAAATATCTTTTAGATTCCTGTTTCTCCGGTAGGTAACCCTTGGTGCTTCCGGGAAAGTCTTTTTAAGTCGGTCGTTACTGGCTAAAATGGGGTAGCACTTCCGCAGTATATTGTTAACGTTTTCGAGGGCGTTTGAAAATTTAGTTATTAGTGCAGGCATCCTGGTGCTTTTGTTTTGTCGGTGTTTGTTGAGCACGTCACCCCTTTTGAGATTAGACGCACGTTGGAACGCCTGACCAAGCGAGCTTTTGGGGTGGTTCCTGTTCATAAGGGTGGACTTGAGTTCGTCTAGGTGCTCTACGTAGTCACTGTCATCACTGCATACTCTTCTAAGCCTGGTGGCTTGTCCTACAAAGATGCCTTGTTTGCAGTGTCTCGAGTGATGACTTTTATAATCTAGGTACAGCTGCCTGTCTGTAGGTTTTCTAAAAGCGTGGTTTTAGGTTTACCGCGGCCTAGAATGACGGTAGCGTCTAGGAAGTTCCCTTCTTTTTCAGAATACTGGCAGAAGAATTTAATAGTCAGATGGGAAGAATTGAGATGAGATATAAATGTTTCAAGAGTCGCGCGACCGTGTTCCCAAATCATGAAGATGTCGTCTATGTAGTGGAGGTAAAGCTGAGGTTTATGCGAAAAAGAGCTTAATAGGGTGGCTTCAAGTTGCCCCATGAAAATATTGGCATAGGTTGGCGCGAATGGAGTACCCATGCTGGTCCCAAAAACTTGCAAAAAGGAAGAAGTGTCAAATTCAAAATAATTCACAGTAAAAAATAGTTTTAATAAAGGTATGTACACTTCAGGCGTATGTTGGTGCGGGTGCTCTGATACAGCTTTTGAAATAGCTTCGATTCCTTCGACGAAAGGGATGTTTGTATACAATGCGGCAACGTCAAGAGTAACAAGGAGCGTTCCACTGGGTAGGCGCCCACCCTTATTTATCTCTTCTATTATGCGGAGGAAGGGGGGGGTGTCCTGAACGAATGAAGGAAGAAGAGTCGGAATGTGAGATAGGTAATGATTCAGAAGCAGAGATAATGCTTCTGTTGGGGTATTGTTATTCGAAACTATGGGTCTGCCAGGAATGTCGGCAGCGAACAATATTTCTACGGGGACTTTGTGGACTTTTGGGAGGAGGTAAAAACGGCCTGCATGCTTATTATTCGGTTTCATGATATTTAAGTCAGTGGTCGTTATTAATTCTCTGGATCGCAGATCTGTGAGGCTCTGAAGGATTTTTAGGCTGTATTTCTGGCTCGGCTCGTTATTTAAGGGCTTGTAGTGGCAAGGGTTATTGAGCTGCCTATAAGCTTTATCTTTGTATTTTCCCATAGGTGAAACAACTACGCTACCACCTTTGTCGGCTGGCTTTATGACTATGTTGGTATTCAGGGTAACTTCCTCCGACGGACTTAGGTTCTTGCGCTTGTTTGATCACTTAGTTGTTGCCAATATTTCTCTTGATACTGATTTTAAGTACAGATCTAATTCTGGAGATTGATCTATATCTGGAGTCCAAGTGCTAGGAGGGTGGAGGGTGCGTTTGTTAATATCAGGTTGGTCCTGTTTTTCCGAAAAAAACTCGCTCAGTCTCATTCTCCGCGAAAATTCAGTGAGATCTTTATGTAACTCGTATTCATTCACACGGTTATTTGTGGGACAGAAAGTTAGAACTCGTTCCAGGATACCTTTTTCGTCGGCCGTTAGTGTTTTCGAAATGTCAATAACCTTGCTAGGGCATGTAGCGAAGAAGCTCGTTTTTTCTATAGGATTATTGGCTGGTGAAGGAGGTTCTACTAAAGCAATCTCTGTATCGAGGGGGAACATTACATCACCTAATACGCCATAGTCCGGGCTATTGAGAGGCTGATTTTCTACAGTGCAAGCTGTATATCGTGAAGGAAGCTGGTCACGTTGAAACTTAGCCGCTTGCTTATTGCTAAAATAATTTTCCTTACGATTTATGGAAATATTCAGATCTAGTTTATCCTGCTCAGTTAGCGGAAGAGCTTTAACCTGGTTGTTGAAGACGGTGAGTTGGCTAGTACAGTGTTCTCAAAGAATTTCTAGGAGGGAAAGCGAAGCATTATTCAGAATACCTTGCCACCTGGAAGCTAGTTCAGGAGGGAGCTCACCAAGGGAACAACTAAGTTTTAGGCGGAGGCCTTTGGGGATCTTTTTGCTTTGGAGGTACGAGGAGTACATTTTCAAGTGAAATGTGTAGTTGGTTTGTTTGCCGGCTAGTTTACGAGCCTTGAGGAAAGAGCGGGATTTAGGGGTTGTAGTATCCAGTCTACTCGGTGGTAGCCATTTGTGTTTGTTTCGAGCAGACCTCCGGGGTGACACTGTTTTGCTTGGAGTGAGTATTTTAGGGGGGCTGCGGGGGGTGAGGTCATCATCGATGCCTGTTTGGGTGCCTGTTTGCGTTATACTGCGTGTTGGGGTCTGAGTGAACCACGAGCGTGATGCTTTTGGTGGGTCTGGTTGTTGTTCGCTTGCGTGCTGAACAGCTGGTGTTGTGGCCACGTCCACGGTTCGTGTGCTGGTGTCACATGTGCTGCTATTACGTGGACATGACATTTCGCTACTGTTGGAGGTGTTGGGTTGGTTCTGTTGTTCTGTGCTGGGCTGAGACGGGAGGCTGATGTGGGAAGTTTGGAGCGTCACTTTAATGAGTTCCTCAGCCTGTGCTTGATGTTTTCGGAAATCAGTCTGGCGCCTCAAAGTTAGGCTGTAGTCCATCCTTGGCCAGGTGTCCTAGGGGGTCGTGGTGACTTTTTGCGTGGTGGATGATGTCAACGTTTCCTTTCTTGTGTCCAAGGTACACGAGGATGTCGTTAAGCTTAGCTGACCTTTGTGAGTGAGCTAGAAGTCTGTGTGTCTGGGGTATGTCTGGCTTGTGTTTGTTTTCAATCCTGGGAAGTACTGTTGTGAGGGTTATCTTTGCTTTGGGCCTGTGGGTCTCAACGTCATGAATAAGAGTTTTCATGTCCTCGATGGTGCTTTCAGCGGTGTTGTTCTTTAAGTCGTTAGTGCCAAAGTGAAGAATGAAGTGAGTGATGTTGTATGGGGCGGCGTCAATGAGTTTTCTGATGTCAAGGGTTGTGGCGCCGCTTTGAAAGCTGATGTATGGGGAATGTTGTCCAGAAGGAAAGTGGTCCTGAATGAACTTAAAGTGGCTATCACCGATCAGAGCTACGTGTGCCAGGGAGAATAGAGGGGGCTTACCTTGTTCCGTCACCTTCGTACACGAAATCCAGAGAGCAGCAGAATTTTAAAGATGGTAGAGAACACAAGAGAAGAAAAACTTCGAACAAGGTAAAAGCACGATTGTTGCCAACGTTTCAGCAAAGAAACTTGCTTTCGTCAGGGCAATCTCTCGCCTGGCTGGCGCGCTTTATGTAGGGGTAGGTCCCCAGGTGAGAGGAGATAAGGAAAGAAGGCAGTGAAATTGGGAAAGCAGATTGGTTTGGGAGTATGTCGAGGGAAATATAGCCAGCTGCTCCCGCCCCAGTCATAGCCAGCTACTCCCGCCCCAGATGCAAGACTTGCAGGCACCTGCAGACAGACTGCATTGTAAAAAGCACAGCTAGTAATTATGTCCACAAGATAATTTCAAGTTTCACGTGCACTTCATCCGACATTGTGTATACGTTGGAATGCTCAATGTGCCACAAAAAGTATATAGGCGAAACGAGTCAACCTATGAGCCTACGTCTTAACCGTCACCGGGCAGATACTCGTAGCAAATCTTCCATAGCTATAGCGCAGAATTTCAACCAACCAGGCCACGATTTTGATGACCTTAAGTTGTATATACTTCAGTGAAACTTTAAGTCTCCCAGGGACAGGAAATACCGAGAATCCTATTTATTTCACAAATTCAACTCCAAGGAACCTACTGGAATTAATGCGTCTAGAGCAACTTTGAATCACTGCGATATTCACCGGGAATAAAGAATTACGCACTGTTTTGCATATACCTTATCCAAAGAATGTGACCCTAACCTTTCTTTTTTACTTGGTCACTTAATTTCTATTATTTTCATTCCTTAGCTTCCAGCTTAATACTCGCCCGCATCCCTCCAAGCTTTGCTTTTGAAATTCCATTTTATTTATTGTATTTATCTTTTTTTTACTCCCCTTCGTCTTGTGCCCCGTACGTCACTCTAACTTCATCTCTTCGTTTTAGAATTTCAGGGCAGGCCTGTTCCAGGAATGTTGCCGTGGGTGACGCGTGCCATTTTACTCGCCGGGTCATTGCTTTTTCTTTTTTGTGTGGGTTTGTGTGGTTTCCCTCCCGTTTTTTTTCTTTTTTTGTTTTTTTCTTGACCTACCCTACCGAAAAGGTCCGTATATGCAGAACTATGAGAATATGGAGTTCATACGGAGTGTTATTCCCCCAAGCGTAATGAATGCAGGTAATATTTCCACAAACACGGATATTGTGTGAGTTCGCACAATGTGAATGTTTGGCGCAGTTTTCGTGTTTTTATCTTCAATAATAAGCAAAATCACCCTCCGTATGATTTTCGTATACTCCGTATATACGGAATTCATACGGGCAATGATTTCGTGGTTCTAATGATCAGACGGACTTAAAACGGGTGTCCAATTTTTCAATAGGCTTGCACCATTCAGTGTTAATGTACTTCGCAAAAATATTTCTTGTTTTGTGGCGGATTTGTGTCATGCAAGGAACGTGCGTCACATTCCCATAATTTCGTATATAAGGAACGTTTCAGGAGGGTAGTTATTTCCCCCCCTCTCTACCTTCTCTTTTGACCTGAGGCTTGTAGGTAGTTTCTGATAAGGACCCCACTCTCTCCGCCTAGACTGCTTCCGGCGGTTCTGAGAACCTTTCGGTATGCCCCGCGGCGGGTCAACAAACACCCTCTCCTCCATTCTCTCCAAAACGTCTCGGAATATCAACCCCCGGCGGACTTCCTTACGACCTTTTTCGCGGCACAAAATATGCAACCTTCTTTCCCCCTCAATATCTCCCTCGACATACTCTCAAACCAATCCGCTTTCTCAATTTCACTTCCTTCTTTCCTTCTCTCCTCTCACCTGGGGACCTACCCCTACATAAAGCGCGCCAGCCAGGCGAGAGATTGCCCTGACGAAAGCAAGTCTCTTTGCTGAAACGTTGGCAACAATCGTGCTTTTACCTTGTTCGATGTTTTTCTTCTCTTGTGTTCGCTACCATCTTCAAAGTTATACTGCTCCCTATATATATATATATATATATATATATATATATATATATATATATATATGTATATATATATATATATATATATATATATATATATATATATCACAAGTTCCGTCCGTACTTGTACGGCAAAACATTCGCTGTAGTTACGGATCACCATGCGTTGTGCTGGCTTTCCCTCTGAAGGACCCCACCGGTCGACTTGGTCGTTGGGTATTACGGCTACAGGAATACGACTATTCGGTCGTCTAAATGTCTGGTCGCATGCACAGGGACGCGGACTTTCTGTCTCGTTACCCTGTTGACCCCCCTGACCCTCGAGACAATGACGACGACTCCGGCGTATTCGCTCTGTTGGACTTGTTCAACATTGCTGACCATCAGCGACTTCATCCAACGCCTTAGCGCCGAGCCAGCCGACCCTTCTACGCGTGCATTTATGCTTAGTGGTGGCATCTTGTTGCGCCGAAACTTTCGCGACGACGGGCCTGACGAGCTACTTGCACTGCCTCATCATCTCCGCTCTGACGTCCTTCGCGACCTTCATGACGCGCCCACAGCTGGTAACCTTGGCGTGGCTAGGACTTACTACCGCGTGCGTTGGCGCTTGTACTGGCCGGGCCTTTACCGGTCCGTGAGGCGATACGTCACGGCTTGTGATCTCTGCGAACGCCGAAAACCGCCTCGTTTGCTTCCAGCCGGCACCCTTCAACCAATCGATGTCCCCGCAGAACCATTCTTCCGTGTAGGAGGGGACCTTCTCGGCCCTTTCCCTTTGTCCCGGTCGGGCAACAAGTGGATTGCTGTCGCCACCGATTATGCTACTCGTTACACTATCACGCGTGCCGTCCCCACTAGGTGTGCCACAGACGTAGCCGACTTCCTCCTATATGATGTAATCTTCCACCAGGGTGCTCCTCGTCAACTGCTTACGGATCGTGGGTGGTACTTCTTGTCCCAAGTTATTGATTACCTCCTCCGTTCCTGCCACTCGAAGCACAATGTTACCACCGCCTATCACCCGCAAACAAACGGACTTACTGAACGCTTCAACAAGATGCTCACGGATATGCTGGCCATTAACGTGTCCGCCGACCACCGAGACTGGGACGTACCACTACCCTACGTTACGTTTGCTTATAATTCTTCTCCCCTCGACGCTGCTGGCTACTCCCCTTTATTTCTTCTTTTTGGGCGCGAGCCTGCCTCATCATTGGACACCGTGTTGCCTAACTCGGGGACGTTGACAACCGAATACGCACGAGACGCGGTAGCGCACGCTGATTTGGCCCGACAGGCTGCCCGCGCCAGGATATCGACAGCACAAACAGCCAAGAAAGGGCGCTATGACCAGCACTATCGCGAAGTGTACTTCGCCCCTGGTACTTTGGTACTCTTGTGGACCCCATCGCGCAACGTCGGCTTGTCTGAAAAACTGCTTTGTTGTTTCACGGGCCCTTACCGCATCCTACGCATGGTAACTCCCGTGACCTACGAAATTGGACCCCTCACACCTTCGCCGTCACCTCATTCAACGTCGCAACTTGTGCACGTCTCCCGTCTGAAGCGTACCACTCCCGCGATCCAAGCGGCCTCTAACCTTGTTGCGTTGTTTGCACCGGGTCGGTGCTCTCGCCGCCGGATGTTATGCCATGGGCCCTGGCACATTGGCAATCCAGGTGTTCAGCTATGGCCAACCTCTCCTCCAGGGATATGCGCCACTGCCAAGCTGGTACACTGCCTTGAGAGACGACGACGACGCTGAGAGCCTTGCGGACGTGCGCGCTGTTCGTGGGACATTCGAGCTGCTTTACGTACGGCTTGTAATTGCCTGTCCATACATCTTATTACGAGCAGTGCCTTCATTGCCATGTCACAATATAGGGTGTCCCAGCTATCATGCACCAAGATTTAAAAAAGAGTAAAGGCGTAACTCGAAGGAAACCAGGTGCATAACGTTTGCAGTACTGTGAAGAAGCGGACAGTATTTTTTTCTTTAATGAGACCTAATTAACTAATTGTAATTAATTATCTAACTCGAGAAATACTGTCCTAATCCCTAAAGTGTCAATGAGGCACTTGTAGGTAACCACGAGGGGCATCTAACTGCGGTATTTTCAGCGATTAACTAATTGCATACATATTTATTCTCACTGATAAAGGAAACCCGCGAAATATGAAAAATACCACGTGATGGCGCCTCCGCGCGCACCGTACAGCAACGCCCTCAAACAGGCTGCCTCTGAGTCAGCGAGAATGAAATAGACAAAAGAAATAAAGAAGAAAACGCGACCGAGTTTGTTCCTTATCTCCACACGCGTACCGCGAATCGTGCTGCTGCTGCTCCTTCCATGCATGCTACTATCAAGGTGATGCGCTGTCTCTTCGGGCGGGTAACACGCGAAGCAATTGCTTTCAATTAGCTTTGTTTGGGGACGCTGCTTTACAATGCGCGCGTAAGCGTCATCACGTGGTATTTTTCATATTTCGCGGTTTTCCTTTATCAGTCAGAATAAATGAGTACGCAATTAGTTCGTCGCTGAAGATACCGCAGTTAGATGCCCCTCCTGGTTACCTACAGGTGCCTCATTCACACTTTAGTGATTAGGACAGTATTTCTCGAGTTAGATAATTATTTACAATTAATTAATTAGGTATCATTAACGAAAAAATTACTCTCCGGTTCTTCACAGTACTGCAACCATTATGCACTAGGTTTTCTTCGAGTTACGCAATTTCTCTTTTTTAAAATCTTGGTGCATGATAGCTGGGACACCCTCTATATGTATGTTTATTCATTCAAAATACCTTACAGGCCCGGGGGCATTGGGTAAGGGGGGCAAAAACAGCAGATAAACAAAAAAAATAATAACAAGAGAAGTTATACAAAAACTAGATATATAATACAGCAACACGTCAGTGAAACAAGAAAAAAAGAACATGATAACAGCTAGCAAGAGTGGCAAGACAATAAGAACAAGCAATAATAACATCTAGTGTGGTAGCCGCAACCGCAAAAAAAAAGAAAGAAAAAGGAAAACATCATGTAACAGAAAGGAATGCCAGCGTTCCTGTTTGGTGGTTTCACATGTAAAAATGCTTGTGCATCTGATGGCGGAATGTTTCTGGGTTAGTCAGCAATACAATATTATCAGGCAGATCGTTCCACAACCGGATAGCACGTGGGAGAGCAGATGAATTGAAAGAGTTTGTGGTGCCGTAGATTCTGGTGAAGCTGCGTTGAATAAATAATCTGCGTGATGTGGAAAGAGGGGTTACAGTGGATAATGGGGAGGGTCTGGCACGATTAATGTATTTGTGGAACATGCATAGAAGCGCGATTTGCCGTCGGATATGCAATGGTTCTAGTGAAAGATTATGTTTTATTTTTGTTATGCTTGAACTGAAGTCATATGATTTGGATATAAACCGGGATGCGCGATTTTGTACGGCTTCTAGTTTGTCAACTAAATAATTTTGATAGGGGGACCAAACTGAGGACGTGAATTCTAGTTGTGGTAATACAAATGTTTTATAGGCTAGTTGACGAATGTTAGACGGAGAAGCATGCAAATTTCGGCGTAAGTATCCTAATGATCGTGAGGCTTTAGCACATATGGCGTTAATGTGGGTGGACCATGAAAGATTTGCCGTTAGGAGCACGCCTAGGTATTTATATGTTAGTGCCTCAGAAACTAAATGGTTGTTCAGGAAATACGAAAAGTTAGAGTTATTGTGTTTTCGGCTAAAGGATATTTTCTGGCATTTAGTTAAGTTTAAAGACATTTGCCATGTGTTACACCAATCGCAGATAAGGTTTAGGTCTTTTTGAAGCGTTACGTGGTCAGTGGGGTCATTTA
The DNA here is from genome assembly GCF_048455015.1 of Haemaphysalis longicornis. NCBI lineage: Eukaryota > Metazoa > Arthropoda > Arachnida > Ixodida > Ixodidae > Haemaphysalis > Haemaphysalis longicornis. Next base: position 61,280,451 of record NW_027526204.1, on the reverse strand, counting down.
TTTTCCGGTAAATTATGCAGTCGTCAGCAAAAAGGCGCATGCAAGATGTGACGCGTGAAGGCAAATCATTAATAAATATTAAGAAGAGTAGGGGACCGAGAACGCTGCCTTGAGGCACCCCCGAAGTGACTCGGGACAGCGGCGATGTATAATCATTCACTACCGTGAACTGTTCCCGCATAAAAAGCAAGTTACGAAGCCAAGATAATGTTAAAGAATCTAGTCGAAGGGCGGACAATTTAGAGATTAAACGGCAATGGGCGACACGATCAAAAGCTTTAGAAAAATCAAGAAAAATACAGTTAGTTTGCTAGTTATTGTCCATGTTATTGTGCAAGTCAGTGGTAAATTCAAATAACTGCGTGTCACAAGAAAAACCTTTTCTGAAGCCGTGCTGGTTATCAAAGAAAAAGTTATTGGTTTCGAGGTGAGAGTAAGTGTTAGAAGCTATAATATGTTCAAGCAATTTGCAGCATATGCACGTTAGTGAAATAGGACGGTAGTTGTCGGGTGAATTTTTAGTCCCAGATTTATGTATTGGCACAATTTTAGCCGTTTTCCAGTCGCTCGGCAACTGTCCGGATGATAAGGACTGCAAGAAGATGTGGTACAAAATCTTACTTGAAATAGACTTGGTATTTTTTAGTATTTTCGAATTAATATTATCAACTCCTGCGGAGGTAGATAGTTTAAGACATTCAATTCCTTCGGCAGTTATGGCAATTGGTTGCATGTATGGACAGTCTAGGTCATCAAAACAAGGAACGCTGGAATAATCTTCTCTAGTGAATACTGATGAAAAAAATGTGTTAAATACGATGGGGCAGTCACTTTCAGGAATGGGAATGTGCTCATCATTGTGTAATAAAATCTTGTTAGTATCGCGCGGGGGGGATATTTCTTGCCAAAATTTTCTGGGGTTAGTTTTTAGGATAGAAGGTAGGTCAGAAGGTATATATATACATATATAAATAAATATATATATATATATATATATATATATATATATATATACATATATATATAGTGACGAAGACCGGACTCCGGTCAAAACGTTAGTTCGATCATCGTTTTCAAACGTGTGTCTACCCTCTCGTGTATATATATATATATATATATATATATATATATATATATATATATATATATATATATATATATATATATATGGCGGTACAGGAACAGCATGAATGCGAGCGGAAAAGCAAAAGGGGGGCATTTATTTCCTCGGCAAATGTCTCCAAAGACAATCGTCTTTTGACGACATTTGCAACAAAAGGAGCAGATACGGGGCCAATTTTTAAAGACGATAGTCTTTCTTGGGCTACTTAAACCCAGAAATTTTGGTCTATCTGCATGTCTGTCTGTCTGGCTATCTGTCTGTGCTCGATTCAGTTTCCCGGTCAAAGCAAAATTGATATTGCGCAATAGTCTTATATACTCACAGACAAATGTAAATGTCTAAGCCCGGTTCACATGTTCATACTTGTCAACTTTATTGAACAAGAACAAGACATTACGCAAACATAACACAAGAAATTAATACACAAGGGATATTTACAGTGTTCCTTTATTAAAAAAATTATGGATGCTTGGTTTTTTTATTGCAAATGATATTCTACATCTACTGCAGAAAACCGCCGCCTCGTGGCGGCATATGAAAAATCACGCGGCAACAGCAACGAAAGGTTCCACTAGCATACGACACCCCTGCAATTTCCCGGCCTCCATTTGTCACGAATATTCGATGGTGAAGTGCGAAATTGGCACAATTTGCCTAAGCGTTCTTTTTAAATAATTATTGACGAGGAACCATTACTTGAAAAGATGATGTATCTGGCAGTCCAGCTGAGAGGATACGTTTTAAAAAACACAGACTTAGCTCTTAAGCAGTACTCAGGGTGTTCTTTTACTACATTGGCTCCTTTGGTTTCTTTCTGTTACGATTTCGGTCCGATTGATGTTTCACATTGTTGTATGCACCGTTAAAGCACTTATTCGAGTGAATGCGAGCTGTATTTCTACGTTTTACTGTCTGTTTTTGTTTATATACGATGACCACCGGCGAAACGCAGTGATTACAGGAGAAATGGGCCAAACGATGTGTCGGGCAGTCACTGTCCCCGTGTTGGGAAAACGCAAGAGTTTGTTTCCGTCTTTCTTAGGTGGCATCACTTCCTTTAGTATGGGTGGCTTGAATAAGCCGCCACTCTTGAATATGTCAGACGTAACCTATTGTGTAGTGCGAAAATTGAGGGAAACATGCGAGAAAAATACAGCTATAGATATTTATCTATAAACTAACAGAGCACTGATTTCCGTCAAACACAAGCCTGAAAGTACATTGAGTGGTGTGATCTCTTTAGTAAAGCACCAAACCATTCGCGATTTTGCTTGTATATAGAACACTGTGTTGTATGCAAGTCATTGACTAAGACTAAGCTGCACCGAGTGTACCCTATATTTTGAGCTGAAGGAGCATACTACTCGTTGGAAAGGCCGCAGTAGAACTAATCACATTCATGGCACCAAACTGAAGCGGGAGAAATTGGTAGGTTATGATTAGCTCAAAACAGGACACGTATCAAGTTGAACGAAGCATTTTATTCAGTAAAAACACTCAGGGATGAAATCATTTAGACCTAGACGTACACGTAGGGAAGACAGACTTACGGGCTTTGGAGAACATGTACAAGGAATGTACGGGTACAACTGAGGAGATTTTTTTCTAAATGAGCACTTCCAGTAACCAAACTACGTGAGATAAAACTGTAGCGTCAAGAAAAACTCGGCAACTTTCTTTTAGAAAAGGGGTTACAACAAAATTGGTCAGGGGTGCTATTCCAGACGGTCCGGGATTGAGCGGAACTCGGGAGACACGAGCTCTGACGACGCCCACATAACATGCGGATAATATTTGGAGGTGGAGTTGGAGCGCTTAAAAAATGCGGTTCACGGTATTTCCCGATTATTAGGTGACCTAACCTAGAAGGCGCGACTACGGCGGGGCAGATTTTCGGTGCATTCACTCGCTCCACAGTTTCACTGGTTGCTACTGGGGCCAAACAAATACAACTACTTTATTTTATCGCACTTTTATTTTATAAACCGGTATTTCACGGCAAAGTTCACTTATTTCTTATTTCGGGCGTTCCTATGACCTTTTTGTTTGAAATTTGGCTCTTCGGAAGCAGTTTTTGCCCATTTCTGCCGTCGGTGTGCAGAGAAGACAATCGCATGACTAAGACCGACTCACAAAAAAAGAAAGTGGGCGATAGAAGCTTTCGCGCCATATTCAAAATAATTTCTTTTTGGTGTTACGTTATCGAAACCCTCCATCCGCTTTTCGGTACGTAATTTTCTTGGGGAACTTACGTTTGCTTACGTGCTTTGATGGCAATAGCTTGGTGATAATTAATTACGTATTTATTGATATATCGTTCTTGCGTCTTTGCATTTGCTTTAATATCTCTGTCTTTCGGCACAAATTACTTCGACCGACTTCTTTTTTGCTATAAAGTGTTTGCGTCAGTTTTTTATTCATTTCTTAGTGAACTACGTCAACAAGACTGGCACACACCACAGCTACCCTTTAATTGGGTTCGGCGCGGCTGGTGTGCACTTGTCTTTTTCATGTGCCATCACATCATGCACTATTCTAAAACTTCTACTTCAAAAATTTACATTTTTGTGAACTTTGAAAACCGGGCGCATTACCTCCTCATAGCTCGCAACTGCGTGCATATCACCCAAGTGGTCATGTGCTACAAAAAAAGGAGAAGCAAAAACAACAACTTTTCAAATTTGTTTGCTTTCTTTCGCTTTGCTCTTCGCCGCTCTTTTTTCGACGAAGCTGTCTACAGGGGTTGTTTTTTATAGAGTCCAGTCCCGTCATTCCCCTCTCTTTCTTCGCCATCTTTCCGTTCTCAGTCATCCTTTTCTGCCGTCAAGATGTCACTTTCGGTATAAACTCTGACGTGCACAAGCTTGGATACTTGCACTAGGGTATGTACGTAAATAAAATGACATTTGAACCATGTATTGCATGTCTTGCATTAAAAAAAAGTAGCTTTGCACGTCCCCAAACACAGGAGACACTATACTAAACGTGGTAATTATCACAAATGTTGTCATTACTTATCACCGCAGCAGAGCCGTGCTTCGAAATTTAGCAATAAAGTACCCCTTTACGAAAATATGAGCGAGAGAGAGAGAGTAGTATTTATTGATACTGGTTAGGGTAGCCTGGCAAAAGCACGGAGCTTGCCACACCAGATAAGTACGTGCAAGTACTGATTTTCTGAAGGTTTTTCGACTCGATTTACCAGCGGCCTCGCTTTTGAGGCCTCACTAAATGTGTGTACAAGTGCGACCAAAAAAAAATGTCTGGAATGTAATGCCGGAAGTAATGAATTACTCTACAGTAATATTCCTGTTTTTGATGATGCAATTGCAATTGATTACGTTGTCATGAAGTAATTGTAATCGTATCGCTTACTTTTATTTCAGTAACGCCTGCAATGAACACAGCCTGTGTCACACATCGATTGAAAAATTTTAGGAATTTCTTTAGCGTATTTTCAAGCCAGATTTGGTTTTCACTAGCCCAATTGGGCTAATTTCAGTCGCCATTTGGGCGTTTGGCTATATTGGTAATATTTGGCAACTGTTTGTTCTTTGAGAGCTTTTCTGTATTTTTTTACTGGAGATAGCTGAAACACCTGAAGACGTGTTCAGCAAGGGTGTCACAAGTTTAACAGAAAGAAAAAACAAATTTTCAGGCAGTCAGAACACTCATACATTTGAGAGCGGATTCCACCCCTATTGGTATAACCAAAAGTATTCACAAAGAATCCAGCGCTAGGAATGATCAATTGGATGTCACACATTCCACAGTGTCCGCAAGTATCTTTCTCAATTCTTATTGTTACATAATAAATATTAGAAGATTCAAAGATTTCATTTCCTCAGAAGTACGAGGAGGCAGGGTGGGACTAGAGGCTACAAAGCTGGCAGAGGCCCAAGCCCCCTTTGGCACAGTACAATGAAGAAGCAAAATTAAACAAGCTAGAAATTCTAATGTTTGAGTTATAAAAATACAAGCAACATGTAGAAGTCAAGACAATTAAGAACAATATGGAAAAGGTACAGTAAGGTACATTAGAGTACAAAAGAATGAAGTAAAACAAAATACAAGTGGGCAATCAGGGTAGAACTATGATTGTGTTTTATAGATAGACACAAATACGAAACCTACCCATTAAAGAAGTCTAAACAACATCCGCAGTTCTATCCATTGAAGAAAATTGGTTTAAGATGTATTCTTTCTCCTGTGTTGTACATGTTTCTACTGCACTTGCAATCAATGTGGTCCAGCTCAAACGTTGTTGAGTGTGTCGGTGCGCTGAAACAGAAAAGACTGGCAGCCGTAGTTCGCAATTTCGGTGTATGTATGTTGGCACGCCTGAAAGAACATATACTACTAGTGTCGTTATATTTGCAATGGAGGTTTTCTTTGTGTATAACTTGTAAATGATTCATATAATAATTCTGGTCAACCTTAAGCATGCTGTACTGAATAAATAGTGGACCTGTCCTAAAGCCGGCATAATGTCCGTGAAATTGCCAATTAGACGGAGAACTCTTCTTTGTAAGGCGATCAGGCGTTTGTGATTTGTTTTCTTTGTTGTTCCCCACGCTAACATTCAGTAGCAAAGCCTAGAATACACAAAGAGTGTTATAAAGCTGTGTTTTGAACCAAAGCGGAATTAAACCTCTTAATCTGTAGAGAACGCCAGTATTTTTTTTATCTGTTTGCCTAATTGTTCTATATGAAGGTGCCAAGATAACTCTTCATGAAACGACATTCCTAAGAAATTCTGTGTTTTGACTTGGCTAATCATATTGCCCTGATATTGAAGTTGAAGTTTTTTTTTTCTTTCCGAATACAGGGTGATAAGACGGAAACATCGGGGCAAAAGCAAAAGGCTAGACGTCTGACAGAGGCTTTTTTCCCCGACAGCAGTCTTGCCCGGCTATGCATTTACATGAAGAACATAATAAGAAAAGTTACACAGCATGCATCTTTGAGGTACACCAAAACATTATTTCAGAATTGCACAGATGTACAAAAAACGAAGTCCCTTAAAAAGCATACCTCCCCTAATAAATCAAACAAAATTTTGGCTTGACACATTGCGTACGGAAGAAAAGACCATTCAATATGAATATATTTGATAGGAAAGCCTTGATCTCTCTTCTCATTAATTGGTCTCAAAATAATATAGGTATTGTTCGATGCGCTTAGCTATAAGTTATTTTCGTGCAACGACTTTGACAACACTTCTAAATATCTATTTACTTCGTACTGGAGTTTTCTTATACTGCCACCGGAGAAAAATATGTTCGTGTCATCTGCATACATGACTATCTGGGATGTACAACATATGTTTGGAATGTCATTCAAATATATTAAGAATAATATTAGTCCCATCTTTGCTCCATGCGGAACACCCTGTTCTAATTCCAATAACTCCGATGAAACACCATTAAACTCAACATATCGCTCCCTATTACTTAAATAGTTCCGTAATTGATCAGCCGCTACTCCGCGTATTCCTTTTTTTTCTTAGAAATATTTCATGATTGATAGAGTCGAATGCTTTTTGTAGGTCTAAGAAAAACCCGAGTGTAAATTTTTTTCTCTACATATTTTCTATTACACTGTTCTTAATATTAAGTAGAGCTTGCTGTGTTGACTTGCTTTTTTTAAAGCCGTACTGATATGGTTAAATGACTTTGTGTGTGTTGAAGTAGTTTGTTAGTCTATTATGTATTACATCTTCAAATATTTTTAAAAGACAGTCAACACAGACATCGCCCTTTAATTGACAAGTAATCATCGCCATCACCTTTGTGAATTGGCCTAACTCGCGCTACTTTCCATTTCTGAGGAAAAACTCCATTAGATAATGTCCAATTAATAATAAAAAGCTAAAACGTCACTGATTTTAGGGGCGGTGTATTTAACAGGAAGAGATGCGACGTTGTTTTTTAAGTTTGATTGATTGAGTGATTGTGGGGTTTAACGCGCCGACGCAACGCAGGCGATCAGGCGCGCCGTAGTGGAGGGCTCCGGATTAATTTCGACCACCTGGGGATCTTTATCGTGCGCCGAAATCTCGTACACACGGGCGTTTTTGCTTTTCGCCTCCATCAGAAAAGCGGCCGCCGCGGCCGGGAATCGAACCCGCGACCTCGTGCTCAGCAGCGCAACGCCTTAGCCACTGAGCCACCGCGGCGGGTTGTTTTTTAAGTTTAAGAATAAAAGTTTGCACTTCGCTCGCGTTTGTCGGACTTAAAAAGATAGAGTTTGGAAGTTGTGACTGCTCCAATGTAGCGCTACTTTTACCTTCATAGAGATCCGAAATGTAAGCCCCTGCTTTGATGAAATTCCTATTCATTGCAATTGCCATTTGTGCTGATTCTACCCGTCTACCGTTCAAGTGAGCAACATTCGACTGCGCGCTCTTTTTGCGGCCGGTTATCACATTCACTGTTTCACATATTTTTTTATGTGCGAATGCACTTCTTAAGCGAGCCTGAATCGTCCGCCGCCGTAGTCCGCATAGCAACAGCTGCGGGTGCGCGCGCTCCTCGTCTTCCTCCTCGTCTTCCCTAGCAACGGGGGGAGATGAGCGCGCGCTACTCTCCTCCTCCTCTCTGCGCTCAGTGACTGTGGGTGTTAGGCGCCTCCTCATGGCACATACCCACGTGAGGGATTGACCATGAATCGGGCGTGAGAAGGGCTAATGCACCCGCTTAAAGGAGTACTAACACGAAATTTCAAAGCTGAGATGACGTTGAGTCTTACATGCGAGAGCAGGTGCTGCTGTACGTGCCCTTTCGGAGCGAGGGGGTCGACTTGCTGGACGGCAACAAGTTCCTAAAGTTGTACGAAGAGCACAGGGACTCTATAGAGAGCAAGAGGATGGAGTACAACCCGGCGAACGACGATGTAGTCGTTCAAGAGTTAGTCGAGCAACATTACGCGGAGATGTTGCGCATGAGGAGAGAGCGGGAAGTTGAAGAGGAAGAAGAAGAACGGCGACGGAGAGAAGAAGAAAACGACGATTCAACGCCGAAGGTGACGGCCGTCTCCTCCGCCGCCTCCACCTCCGAGCAAGCCGGGGCGGGAACGGACGCCGACGTCCTTCCCAACGACCGCCTACTCCGCTTGATAAAGGAGACGGTCACGCCGTGCGCCGCAGTTCGCAAGCGACGGGGAGTAATCGACCGACAAGAGTACCTCTCGATGATGCGCAGCACCAACCCCGAGCAGTACGAGCTGCTGCGCGAGATCCTGCATCGCCAGACCACTCCCGGCCAGCCTCCGCTGCGAGTCTTCTTCACGGGACCCGCATCCTTCTAGCAATCAAGTACAACGACAACACAAATAGGTGTCTGTGAATAAATGCATCTTTATTTTAAGTGCGAATGCAACCGTGCATTCGCACTTACACCCTCTCCCCCTCAGGGAAGTGCGAGAGAATTTTTTTAAATCGTTACGTATATCCTCGAAGAGGCGTTCATAGTATCTGAGCTTGGCATTTTTCAGGTCGCTCTGCAGTTTGTTCCTATATTTTTTATTTCTAGAAGCAGGTTAGGGTCATGGGTTCGCACGAAAGTGTGATACATTGACTTTTTACTTTTGCTTTGTCTAAGACGTTTTTGATCCATTTAGGGGTTTCCCACCTTTCGGGCATTTCTTTGAAGTGCCACTGGTTGAAACGTTAAGTCGTAGCACGCTAGTATTTACCTCAAAAATAGGCCATAAGCTTCATTTGAGTCGTTGTGAGCAAAACCTTCTTTCCAGTCGAATGCTCTGACAAGGTCTCTAAACTGGTCCAGCCCTAAACTGGTTATTCTACGCCAAAAAATTCTTTCGTAACTATTCCCAGTTGCAGTAATTTTCGTGTTGGCAAAACAAAACACTGGTGAATGATCACTGAGATCAACAGAAAGCAAGCCAGCCATAATCTTATCCATGATATTATTAGAAAGAAAGGTGTATAGCAGGGTAGTACTAGGTAACACTACCGACTAGGGTATCTTCTGGTAGTGCTACCAGAAGATACCCTAGTCGGTAGTTCTACGAGATTTGTGTATGCATGGCATGCCAATACATTTTTATTTCCAGAGACAACTTATCCGCTGAACTCGTGTCTGTATTGATATCCCCCATAATAATTCAAGGGTTCTTATTGCTGCTACCAAACTGAAGGAGTCGTTCAAGAAAAGTACTAAAGTTTTGCCTGCATCAATTGGAGGTTTATGAACCACTGACGCTAATAAATACATTATATTTATAATACACATAGACAAATATAATGAACAAATAAATATAAATATAAATAAATAATACGGCTCTTCTAATAAATATCAAAGCCTTAATCGTATTTTTTTCGGACCCAAGGAAAGCAGCTTCAAATTCAATAATTTGTTCACAGCAGTGCACCTTTCCCGACATTGGTGCCGCCCCATGGCGAACCTGGCCGCCCTGTTCTGTGTTTTCTTACATTTTATCACTCAGAGTTATGCGCCTAGGGTCGGGGATTGGCAGGCGTATTTTAAAACTGGTCGAACGCCCACGAAATGCCCGTATTCTTTAGGTCACTGCGGGGAAAACGCTAGTTTACAGTGAATAAAATTTAACACTGTTGCAGCTTTCGCGGTAACGTAATCACGTGCACTGTGTTCACTGCTTAGACAAACCTGAGCCTACGCTGGGCAGCCTGCGCGATATGGGCTTGGCGTGCCCGACGAAGGAATTAAGAGGGCGCAACCCCATGTGGGGAACCGAAAAATAGACACCCTTAGACTGAACGCCAAACGTATCGGCTGTACGTCCCTTGCGGTCCGCGAATACTACATTGCGGCAGCGAACGTTTGAACCTGCTATGAAGGGACCGATGGAGGGATCGCCAAGTCAGGAAGGAAAAATGGCTGACTGATCTTGAATGCAGACTGATGCACCACACTGGCGACTAAAAGTCTTGTATGCTCTAAAGAAGGAAATGTCCTACAGTGAAAGCTTGTTTTGAAATTTCTTAATTTGAAAAAACAGTTAACCCTAATTGATGTGGAGGCCCTAATTCTACACTGTGCATTTCGGTGGGGGGAAACTCCCAATATTCCGAATGGGAGGGTATTCACAACAATCAGTTCGAAGTAGCAGCCCCTGGCTTTCACCGCTCCTTGTATATATAAACATTGGCCCATAGTGAATACAGTAAACTGCCAAACCACACCAAATTTACTAGACACCCAATAGAATGAGTGAGAAGCACAAGCAGGTATGCACTTAGTGCAAAATTCACTTGCCTGGCTGAGCGAGCGTCCCAGCCAGCGCTCTGGTGCATGCCGTAGCATGTTTTGACTTCTTCCACAGCAGGCGCTGCCATTGTTAAGGCTCAAGCTGTTGCACGTTTTTGTAGTGCCTGATCCTCTGGCCTACAATCAGCTACAGTTGAAGAATAGGCCGGACAAAGCTGAACTCTCATTCCTAGCTCCTGCATCCTAATTCGAACTGCACTTACCTTGAGCTAGTTTTTCATCCACTTCAGGTTCAAATTAACGAGCGTGCATTGTATTTCATCATCGCCATCTCCATCAGCCTTGTGTTGTCTACTGCAGGACAAAGGCCTTTCCCCAAGACCTCCAGCCACATATTTACACTAAATTTAATGCAGCACTGTTGCATTTTTGGTTCAGCCTCCGAAACTTTATAGCAAGCATGGTCTATAATCATTGGTTACCACATCAAATTGTTGCAGTTATTGTAGGTTGCTTTAAGTATGGTGGTGTCTGCTTTGTGTTTTATTTCAGTTACTCTTAAAATTTTGAGCAGGTCTTTGCGTAAACTGTTTTTGGATCTGACTGAGTTTTCTGTTTTTATTGCTTGTTCAGAAAGAAAGTTCCCCTCGCCCCCTGCCTGCAGTTGTCCAATGATGCTGTTGGCGCAGACGCATATGGCCAGGTTTCTTTCCTTGCTCCCTTACTGTTTACAGGGCTGTGGTGCTTTTTTGAAAATGTAAAATACCCCAGGATGATCCACAGTTTTCAGATTTTTTTAGCATGCTTCCGGACTTGCCAGTTCCGAGCGATGTGGGAAGACCTTAAATCTAATACGTTTTTGTCGGGTCAGTTGTGCAGTTGCTTTTTATGGCTATTAAATGATTCAACATAATTAAAAAATCTCAATACTAGTATTAGTCACGCTTTGTTTTAGTGTATTACCTTATATGCCTTTGTGTGAAACTACAATTTCTTTTCCAGTTTGTAGGTGGTCATTATCCAGAAATAAATTTGGGTTAGGAATGTCAGAATCATTTTGCATTCTTGCATCATAACTTCTACATTTCATAAGGTATAAAAGTATGAGGGTAGCAATCAAGCATGTATTTATTTTTTTTTTTTAAAACCGCATCTATGCTGTAGGCCCCGCACAGATTGATTGTTGCTTACTCATTATTTTTGTGTAAATTAAATGGGGATGTGGCGGGGTTTTTCTGTGTATCTGCATGATACGTTTATTTGCACTGTTGTGTGAAATTCAGATGGTTGTGTGTAATTTGTAGAGTTATGTGAAATTAGCACGCATTGATGTGTCTCATGCCTTTTCTAGTTTTTGCCTTGTATACGGGGCACATTCCTAGTCAAGCCGAGGGTCGTCTTTTTGATTGTGCCCCCAGCATCGAGAACTGTTGTAGTTGTTCATGTTGGTATAAAGAGTTGATTTAACCAAACAAAAGAACAGAAGTCAAGTAGTTCATTCCATTCTTTGAGAAAGCGACCATTATTCTTCGAAATACCTCCCCAAATGTCAACCTTTTATCAAAGCTCTTTATGGTGATTAACATACTGCTCTTTCTTTCAGTGAAGCCTACAAAACGTTTCGTGAGCCTGAAAAGAAAAATACTTCGCAAGACTAAATACCCCCTTTGGGGGCAAAAACCTCCCTTTAGGTTTGTAAAAGCTTTCCAAGAAAGCATTAAAATGCTCCCATAAGATCTTTATACCTCGGTAAAACCCCATTAAAAGAATAAATTGCTTCCCTGAAACCCTCCTAAAAAGACCGCCAAAGTTATATAAATGCTCCCCAAGGGTGCAAAAGTCGACTCCTAGCAAACCACCTGAAAATTCCATTAACGCTACTTAAAAACGCCCTTCAGGAAGTAAAAAAGCACTTCATGTTAACCTCCTTAAATTCCCTCCCAAGCATTTCTTAAAAGTCCCTAATACCACCTTCTATCGCCTAAAAACACAATGTCTTGAGGAGGTAAATGAAATCTCCCTAGCCTGTGTTCTAAAAAAAACTCTTAGAAGGAGGACCACTAGAGGACAGGCGATTTAAAAGCTCTAGGGAGTATTTATTTTTTAGAGTGTGGACATGAATGGGTCACCCCTCATCTTCAAAGTGGTACACTGGAGCTGATGTCACTGATTTTTCTGAAAACGTACCGGGGATATTCCAAGGATCTGCATCTTCTGAAGCAAGAGCACGTTTTTCATGGTCCCAATCAGCGCGAATTTCCTGTTTCTGACATAACCGAAAACATATGACACGTCGTCAAAAGGAAACATATGGTCTTCAGATGGCTCTCCTGTCAAGGAAAGCTAGCGAAAAACTAAGCCTTGTAAAACGTCTTGATCAAGTCATCATTAAGAAAAGCGAAGCGGTCTACGCAGAGGGTGAATTTCCCAAGCTTTTCTCCCGTATTCGTACATTAAGCTCCAATACAAGATCAAGCTTGAAGATGATGCTGCACCGTTAGCGTTGACCACACCTAGAAAAAAACTCCCCCCACCTCTCCGAAGGGGATCGTGCGGAAATGCGAATGCATTGGGTGCACCGATGAGTGCGCTGCGGCAAGCAGTAACGGAGAGAGGCGTGCGCTCCACTGCATTTATATACATTTTCCGAGCGCAGCGAGCGGAGAGAGGGTACGCGGAGAGGAGAGAGAGATCCGCGCAACACGCCCGCCCCGCGCGTGAGCTCTCTCTCTCCCGCCGAGCTCCGCGATGCGAGCGCCCTCACACGCCCGAGCGCGCTCCTCCTCTCCACTCACTCTCCGCTACTCCGCCCGAGCTCCGCGATGCGAGCACCCTCACACGCCCGAGCGCGCTCCTCCTCTCCCCTTGCCCTCCGCTACTCCCGCCCGAGCTACCACCCGCTAAGAAATGCATTCGCATTTAAAAAGACTGTAGCGGCGCGGGTCCGCCGCGCCGAGACGACGACGACGACGAGGAAGGCAGAACTACGAGGCGCGCGCTCACGTGCGCTCGCGCTGGAGGAATGCAGGCGCACGCCGACGGAGCAAAGAAACCCCCGACTAAGAAATGCATTCGCATTTAAAAAGAAAAGTTACCATACCATTACAGGGGTCCTGACGAGAACATGCATGAATTTGTCTTTGCTTAATTCTGCCAGCTGAACGACCTTTTAAGAACGTAAATCCCAAATATTTTCCTAAATGATTGCTTGTAGAATTAAGGAGACGCATCACAAGCGAGAATGCGCGCATCATCGGTCCGCAGCACAAGTGGCTGTGACGTCACAGTAAGAACATTCGAGAGTTATGCTCTCTTTGTATATATTGTTCTGCTCAGCTGCAAACCCGATATTTTAAAAATAATGCATCCTTTATTTGTTGCCATAAACAGTTTTATATTAACATGACCGGCGTTGCGACCGCTCCAGTTGTCTGGTAACCATTAATGAACTCCGATCCACTGACTGTTTGCAGGATTTATAGCCAGTTTCCCTGATGAAGTTCGTGTTGTTTTGCAGAATTCTTTTCGAAACTTTTCTTAGGAATGGCACAAATCCGCTGAAGCATAAAAAAGGGCCCCGTGTGCGATTCGAAGTCCCGCAGGCCGGGCCGGCCGAACGTTCACAAAAAACGGGGGAGAGATTAACCCCAGGGTCATTGATTGTCTACTTTCCGACTACACTGTCGACGTGAGAAGCGCAAGCGGAGGTAAACTATCTTATAAAAGCCGCTTCGCATCTGTAACGTAGCGCTCTGGTGTGTTTTCATAAATTCCAGCCAAGCCAGAGCTTTACCCCCGAACTTCCTGTAGAACGGTTCCGCACTAAGGGTAAGGGGAGCATATACAATCTACAAAACACCGTTAACAGCATTGTTTATTGGAGGAAACAGGAATGCAACCGAACTGCGTCATGGTGGGACTCGGTGACTGGGCGCTGTATCACGGCTTCTCGCTAGCTATTTTTGCTCTTGATGAAGAAATGCCGGGTTGGTTTTAAGTTCAGACTACCTGAAGTTCCTTCGATAAACATATTTATGTAGTAAATTCTTATTTGAAGCTTTCGGTCATTGATCGCGTAGGATTAGCAGTTTCACGTTCGTGCCATTCACATTACAGGCTACGTGATACAGACGACGGCAAGCTTGTTCAAGAATACCGGCTAGCAGAACAACAGTCTAAACTCGTGCGTAACTGGGTGTACAGTTTACAAATACCAAGTTTACTTTAAACGTGGTGACTTCTGCCTGCGCCACTCGCCCGCATTGTGTTTAAAATTCCACCATGTTGACGAGTCGTATCGGAGGTCAGACATCTCCCGTTCAGGTGCACGGTGACTTTCATCATTGCGCTGATGTTGTAGCTTTATCTGACCCTTTGCGAGCCCACTCTATGCCGCCATGTTGTGCAGAAGAGGGGGAACTGTGACTAGCTTCGCAAGCAGCAGAAGCCGGTTGCCAGTGTTTGGAAACTTCATGCGTTCCCATTGGCTTCCGAGCTATTGGCTACTCATCGGTAACTCGGCTGAAAGATTGACTGAGCGCCAAGCAAACGGCGACGGAAAATATCGTCACACCGAAAGCCCATCTGAGGCCGAGCGTTAGCAGACAGATTAAAGAGCATTTTGGCCACGCGCTTGCCGTGCCAGTAGCGTGTGCACACACAGCGGTTATAGCGGTGAACAGGAAACAACGCAGCAAAAAGTAGTTACCTAAAGAGCTACAGCCCCGTGCCACGACACACAGCCTACTCAAACAGAGTTCAGCGTATTCTAAACAGCGTGCGAGGTAGTCTCACACATTCTGTAGGAATGGGGCATTTGTGTGTCCTAACGCAACGGTGCCCGTTGGACCACTTGAGCGTTGTGCAATTGCGCGTCCTTTTCCTCCGCCACTGGCCTGTGGCTGGGCTCGTCCTGTCTCATCTGCGCTCTTCCTGTCTCTTTTTTTTCTTGTCCCGTTCTTATGCGCAGTCTTACGTATAAGTATACTCAACCATCTAGCCGAACAACATGATTTACTGGGCTGTGGATGGAGGTGTCGCTGCGACATCTGCGTCTCTTTTTGTGGAATTGAAACCACCGTAGTACTCCTGTAGATATTTGGGAAGTGCATTTTGGTGCCGGTGCTGGCTGTGTTTGAAGTATACATTACGTATGTAATAACATCGTTTGCCTACTGTGGCCGGCCGCTGAAAACGTGGGTCACCATTTCCGTTTTCAGTGCGCGCTACGGGAGCGCTCGCGCTCGTTTCCGCCTAAACTTCTGCTGCCGCTTATAACAATTGGCGTCAGTGAGTGCAGCACAATGTTGTTGGTTTTCACGAAGAATTATGCGGTCACATATAGTTGCTTCTATTGGTGTGACGGAAGTTATAGCTGTCTTTCTGGCTTTTTTGTTTTCTGAACAAGCGGAAATGCTCCTAGTGCAGATTCAGGACGTATAGCATGCGTTGAAGTAAAACTCGTGTGCAGTATAAGAGTTACGGATGTATTAAGGAAGCATCACTAAATTCTAGCTATAACTAAAACTTTTGTTTCATTATTTTCGTGAGCAACGGGAAGATATTGTTAAGCCACAACGTAATTACACTGCCCGTGGGCTCCTCTGTTGGTTCCATTCGCATCTAGCGCATCTGACGAGGCAGAAGTGAATGACGGCAACAGCATCATTGTAACCAGTTTATTGCTCAATCAAGTATTTTGTGGCGGTACCCGGAATTTTCGCTTTATTTGGTTACCCCTCGAAAATATAACGCATCGAAAGGTCACAAGGCTTCTCATCTAGCCCCAAGTCGGCAAAGATATCTTGCAAAAGACACGTGAAAGTTCATGCGTTCCCAACTCATTGTGTAGTGCGTTGCCTTTTAGTCGCTGATTCCGTGTTGTTAGAAAACAAAACTTACGCTAACAAAACGCTGATGGCATGACATTTCGGTCGGTTGTGATGAATTTATTGTGTGACAACAGTAGGCACAACAAAAATTCATGGAACCGCTGTCGTGTTGCTTTGTCTGTTGGACTTCTTTAATTTTACCTTGTGCGACTGCCATAAATGTGAAGCCCATTTTCGGTGAAATTCAGGACTGTTTTCTTGAGAAAGAGCCAAGCAACTGCTACCGTAAACGAAGTTTTGAAAAGTAAGTCGCAGTAAGTGCAGTACGCTTCATCTCTGAGGGCGGGTGTTAACAAGGTAAAAGTTAATGCTGGATATTGTCACACGTGTATGCGTGAAAGATGGTGCTGGGTGCTGCATTTAGTGAGCAGTGTGCAGTTACCATTCTAGTGCACGAGTTTTCTCACTGAGTACAAGCGCTACAACGTAAAAGTGTTTACCGTGGACATGTGGCGGATGTAGCAAAGAGAACAAGCCTTCCAACCTGGGTTATTATACAATAGTGCTGTTGAACCCCATATTGTGATCTTGGGAGGTCGACGAATCACCCGGGAAGACGGTCTTCCTGAATGCATCTGTTTTGTGGGCATCTCAAGAATTTAAACGAATCAAGCAGCTGTTGGCGCTTCATGAGCTTTTTCATTTTTTCTCGACTATTGTGTTTGGGTTTGCGTCCCTGTTTACGTTTTCAATAAACTTATTTCGTATTCTTGCCACTGTAAAGTGAGGTTTTTCTTTGTAAATTTGATGTGCATAAAAAAAGTAAGCAAAGAAACCTGGTTTGTTGTGTTGCCCAAATGGTTTTCAGAAATCACGTAATTGCTCTTCAAAGCTGCTACAGTGTGAATTGTGCCTCGCGGTCCGATTACTGTTTTGTAGATGTCATTATACAAAAAAATTCCCCCGCATTTCCCCGAGGGGGACAATGTGAAAGTACGAATGCACGGTTGTCGGCCCGCTTGCGGCGCTTGCGCTCGGCCCCCGCAGCCCACCGCCTCGCCGCCTTCTCTTCCATCTCTTCCATCGGGTTTGTAGTATCACGTGTACACCACGCAGTTATCAAGCCGCCATAACGCCGCTGAGTCGCCAACGCACGCCGCTGACGACGTAGTTTGAATGCGTTAAAGATATAAGGCGCCTCACTAACACTGATATCAGCGTCGCGTCCGTGGCTTGGTCGGTAGAGCGTCGCGCTGCGGCCGCAAAGTCCTCGGATCGAAACCTGGCGCCGGATGCTGTTTCTTTTTTAAATATAGAGGAGCACTGCGGACGCCGCCGCCGCCGCCGGCGGCGGTGGATGGTTTGGGGTCGCATATAAAGTGCATTCGCACTTAAAAAATTATTTTATGAGTGCGCAATCAATAATTTTTTGTATAATAACATGTAGAAAGCAGAAATCGGGCCGCGAGGCAACTCATACAATAGGCATTGGCCATAAGGACCGGCTACAAAGTCACAAATGCCCATGCAAATAGCGTGGGGTTCACGCATAGGCATTATTCTGGTAATATGCTTTGCCAAGCGTGGTGCCATATTGGCCTTCCAGAGCTTGACCAGTTGTTCACTTGTCACGTTTCCAAACACCAGCCAATAATGGCGGCCGACGTATTGTCAAGCTCGGACCCATTGGTCATTGATGATTTGCCATGCTTGGGCTAGACAATTTCCGCTGCTTGGGTTCTTGCCAAGACGTCACATCACTTGTGTAGGAAGAAAGCCTCGGTGAAACCGCAACTGCATCTTTTAGTATTTGCCGATATCGCGCAAGGAAGCGGTTATGCATGGTTTGTTTATCAAGGTCCCGGAGTTATAGGTACCCACACAACATATTTTTTTGAAAATCTCTTCAGGACCCCTTTTAATTTTGAAGGCCAAGAGAACTCATACAATAGGCATTGGTCATAAGGACCAGCTACAACTCCACAAAGGCCCATGATAATAGCGTGGGGTCCACGCATAGGCATTATCATGGTAACATGCTTTGCCAAGCATCGTGCAATATTAGCCTTCCAGAGCTCGACCAGTGTTTGGCTTGTCACGTTTTCAAATACCAGCCAATAATGGCGGCCGACGTATTGTCAAGCTCGGACCCATTGGTCAGTGGTAAATTGCCACGCTTGGGCTAGGAAATGTCTACTGCTTGGGTTTTTACCAAGAAGTCACTTCACCAGTTCAGGAGGAAAGCCTCGGTGAAACCGCCACTGCATTTTTTAGTATTTGCCGATATTGGGCAACGAAACGGGTATGCATGGTTTGTTTATCAAGGTTCCGCAGTTAGAGGTACCCGCACAACAATATTTTTTAGAAAATCTCTTCAGGACCCCTTTTAATTTCGAAGTCCAAGACGAAACTTCAAGAGATGGTTAAGCGTGACGTTATCAAGCCAGTTGAGGAGCCAATGCAATGGGGTTCTGAAATGGTCATAGTTCAGAAGACTGACGAATATGTGCGGATATGCGTGGACTTGACTGAGCGAAACAAGTTTGTAGAGCGAAAGGTTCACCCTCTGCCTGCCAGTGAACATGCACTTTCGCCGGAAGAGTCTGGAAGCAAGACGACGTTCATAACAGCATTGGATGAATACCGCTTCAAAGGAATTTTGGAATAAGTTCAGCGCATGAATTCTTCTAAAGGAAGATGTCACAGTTTCTGGATACCCTGGAAGGTGTGTGTAACATGGATGATATCCTGATATACGGCAGGGCGCAAGCAGAGCACAGTGCCCGCCTCAGAATTGTAGTGGAAAGGTTACAGAAACATAAAGTCACGTTAACCTGTCAAAAGGGGAAATTCAATGTACAAAAGAAAAATTTCTTGGGACGCATCATTGATAACAAAGAAATTCATGCTGACGCTTCAAAAATGGAGGCGAATATTTACATGACACACCCTAAACCACTCACGAGCTGAGGAGGATCCTGGGAACGGCAAACTACCCGATGAAGTTTGTCGGAACATGTCAGAAGTAGCCCACCATATGAGCGCTCTTGTAAACGCGAAACGCGAGGGGGTATGGTTCTCAGCCGAACAGAAAAGCTCCGAACAGTTGAGGAAAAAGCTGGCTAAAACTCCAGTTCTATCAGTATTAGACTCAGGGAACGTGACAGTAGTTTCAGCGGATGTTTCTTGGTTCGGGTTGGGTGTGTTCTGCCACAGAAGCAGAAAGATGGGGCCGTTTGACTTATAGCTTGCGTGGGCATCTCGTATCCTGTCAGAGAACGAAATGTCTTACGCTCATATTGAGAAAGGAGGCTTTTCTGTGACCTGGGCCTGTGAGGAGTTTCAGGAGTGCGTCACTGGCTCACAGCGGTATCACAGTTCAGACGTAGTTGGAAAGATGGTCTTCTCATGAAAGGATCAAGTATTATAATTCCTCTACCAATGCACAAATAAATAGTCGCGAAAATACAGCAGGGACATCAAATCATTGTAAATGGTCTAGCAAGAGCGTGGGAGTCAGTATCATGGCCAGGTGTATAGACAGAAATGGAAGAGCTTGTTCACCAATCTACACAGTGCGTTCAAAAACATAAATACATGCGTGAGCCATTGATGCAGTCTGATTTTCCGGATAGACTACGGCAGAAAGTTGCCATGGATCTCTTTTACTGTGGAGGGTGCGGGCTTCCTATTCTTATCAGGATAGAATAACGCGCCGTTGTCATTGTCACTGCTCTCGCGCAGAACCGAGCTTCAGAGAGAGTCTGTCTCTCACTGGTTCGCGAGCGAGCCAAGCCGTGTGATGGCGAGGACGGTTCTCGAAGCGCGTACGTTATTTACTCCAATGGGAAGCAATAACTTTCATGGTACAAGGGTTTGTTACGGGGACAACCACGTTACAAAACGCTACACTGCACTACGCACCTATCCCTTGGAGCAGACCCGTCAACGTGTGTCTAGCCCGGCACCGGGCGGCAGTTAGCGTCCGCCTGCATATGCCGACGCGACGCCCGCTGGGGTAAGAAACCGGGGACTCACAATGGCCGCTATAAATTGCAAGCATCAGGGCTCGACCGAGGACCGTAGGCGCCCATCTACTGAACTTAGGCGGCGCAAGCCGCAAGAGCGAGGACACGGGTCAACCCACCGAACAGGTGGAGAATGCCTGGAGACTCACTGGTCATCTTAGATAATGAACTGACCCAACCAATGCGTGCTCTAATCAACGCTGCGGGGGCCGTGACCTACGTATGTAGGAAACGACGGTCAATCTAATAAAGGCCAAGAGTGACCAAACGCGTCACGTACCGTGTGCTGCGCGTCCGAAGGCGATCTCATGGTGTTATCCCAGATCACTCGCGCGCGACCCGAGTCACCCCCAGTTGGTAAAGGAGGGAGCAGCGGGAGCATCACCGCACCCCACTAGGTAGGAGGGTGCAGCCAGCGCCTCTGCGCTCCGAGTGGTGGGGTTTGCGCCCCCATAAGGGAAGAACGTCTTGCTTGTGACCCATTATTATTCAAGGTATCTGGAGATGCCACTGCTTACGGGTATGACAGTGCAAGAAGTCATTGGTAACCTAAAGTTTATTTTCAGAAGGAATGGCGTGCCTGACAGTTTTCAGCGATAGTGAACCTGAGTTAAAAAATGATGGCTGTGTTTTCCACCGGTTCGCGTAAGAATGGGACGTCGAACTCGTAACATCAAGCCCCAGGTTGTGGAAAAGCAATGGCTTCGTTGAGGCAGCTTTACATATCATAAAGCAGACGCTACAGAATACAGGGGACAGTTTAGTTGCTCTTCAGGCTTGCAAATAATAGATTTGCACTGCAGGAGTTTTAATGGAACGGCGACTGAGAAAATCTGTACCGGCCGCGTCTTCTTCGCTAGACCCATCAGTGGTCAATATGCTAGCACTCCGGATGTGGAAACGGGCCCAAGTAGCCGAGCAAAAGAAAAGTTATGACAACAAGGAGATTTAGAGCCATGGTAATGATCTGGGTATGAAACCAAAACAAGACTGGAACGGTACATTTTTCGGCGGAGTCTCCGACGTCTTATATTATAGAGACAGACATAGGCCAAATGAGAAGGAACAGAATCCTCTCGCTGCATTCCCTGAACCTGAAATTACACACCCGTCGCATGAAAAAACGCATGGGAGAAGCCCGCGAGCCTCGCAAAAAGCGAGAACAGGTGAGGTGGGAGAAATGGCTGGTCAAGAAGACCAAATGCCGCCAGTAAGAAATTAGCCTTAGGAAAACTCATCCGCTCAATAACCCCACAAGACACGGAATAGACGCATGTTGAGGCATGTCCATCGCTTTTAAAAGGGAAGACTGAGTTGGAGATGTGCTGTGTGTTTACTGCTGAGACGCAAGAGAAACCTGAGCCGGTAGCGGGCGGCGCGCGAGAGGTGCGCTCAGCCCACCCGACGGAGGAATTACGAGGGCGCATTCCGGTGAAGGGTGCTGAAAAATAAAGGCACTAGACTGAACGCCAAACGTGTCGTTTGTACGTCTCTCACGCTCCGCGAACACTGCAATCCACGGGTAGATTCCATGAAAATCGGAGGCAAAGAGAGCACCTATGTATTTGTTGGTAATCTTCGTGGCAACCAGAACATCATTTATACGAAAAGCACATTCGATCTTGTATTTCTTTAACAAAAGTTTCACAAGGGCATTTGCTCGCACGTTTTGGTGCGGAAATGTCGGCGCACGGTCTTATCGGTTAACAGACATATGTGTGTGCGGAAATTTGGTGCGCAGATTTTCGGCAGATGAATTAGAGGGTGCTTCATTGTTTGAAACATCCGTTACGCCTTCACTTCCGCGTAGCGTGAGTTATGGGCAAAAATACACTGATTGCATATTTAGAATGAAGCCGTGTTTGATCTTTGCCAGTTTTTAATGAGCATTTGTATATTTTTGTTTATTGCCTGGTTCACGAAGCTCCTCAATTGCAGCCTCCTCTTGTGGAAAGTATTTTGCGGATGTTTTTAATTTAGAATTTCCTTCTGCCAAGCCTATAATGTTCCAGGACGTCCGAATACCGGACAAGTGGTTCCGTTTAGATGTCAGTGGAGAACATCCCGTCTTGGGTAATGGCCCGGTGTATCTATGCGCGGGAAGCGGTGTGAGCCCCATCAATACGGTCGATGGATTCATGTTCTGGAAACCAGACGGTTTCAATTTCAGGTACCTCTGCAATGGTTTTAAGAATGGTCAGTGGTGGTGCATAGATGCACCCCCGCTGATAACCTCATCGTCGATTAACGAGGGAAGAAGCCATCACTATTCGGCGATTGCAGACAAATTCCTATCTCCACAGCACCCTCCTTCAATCTAACTAACCACTCAGTATCCCTCCCTTTGCAATTTCTGTCCAACGGCCGGCACCGTGTACACAGGTATGGTAGTGCAAAACAAACTTCAACCCTGCCCCCTATCCCCTTCCGATCTTTTTAGCAGTGGATGGCTTGTCTGGTCTATCCGGACCTTGAATACACTCAAGGGAGTGCCAACAACCTCCAAACCAGCCCCTGTTTCCTTCCCATCTTTTGAGCAGTGGATGGCTCGTCCGGTCGATCTGGACCTTGGACAACAACAAGAACTGGTAAAGAAGGCCTCGACGGCAAGTCGAAGAGGACGAAGAGGACGAAGTCGACGAGACGAAGTCGAAGAGGAGGAGGAGGGCGAGAAGTCGAAGAGGACGAAGTTGTGTGTGTGGTGCGTGGCTTTTGCTTGGTGCTGTGATGAACTTCATCATGTAAATATATCGATTCGCATTAAACCATTGTTCCTGTCATTCGTCCTGCCGCCACGTAACATTTTGGTGGAGTGCGCGGGGTACATCCTCATACCGGCACTCAAGCATTGCCCGCCTCTGCTCCTGATGCGTTTTTCTGAGGGTTCCTGGATTGCGTCGGCTTGCCCCAACCCCGGAGCTTCATGGATACTTCCACGCACCCAGCCCCGTGTACTCAGCCGAGGAGCCGACACGACCAGCCGAGAAGTAACCCGCCGCGACCAGAACTGACGACGATGCCGCACCCCCGTCTCCAAAGTCCCCATCTCCAAAGTCCTTCGGCGTTTCAGATGCATTCACTGGCATCACTGTTCGTGGGTCGTGCTGCACCGAGCTCACCCCCTTAACCGTGGCGGCATAAACTTCTTCACTGTTTAATTGTAAAAATTCATAAATTTGGCAGAAAATAATACGACTTCCCCAAGAAGAATGTCGTATGAGGAAAAGAACAATAGGAGTGCTCCTAGTAAGTACTCACGATCATATAACTTTCTGCGGCCAAGAAAGGGCCCAATGATGGAAAAGTTTATTTTTGTGAATTCAAATCTAATTATTTCGCCCCCTCATTGGAATCTCAGGTTTTGAACACTACCTTTCGCCATTAGAGGCTTCGGGAATGGGTAGTCGGGAAACAGACTGCATTATCTATTGCTTTTTTAATTCAGAGCACGATGCTGGTGATATATTTTACCACAGATAAGCAAGGTATTTTTAACACCGAGACACATACCCGCGCGGGATCTGTTTAAGAAAATGTTTATTTTATTTCATGCATGGCGTGTGGATCCTGTGGAAGCACATGAAAAATGGCAGCATCACATTAAAGGGTACAGGTGTGCCCCCGAAGTAGGGTTTCATAATCTTGTGTTGACAGGAGCTTGCTGTTGCAAAATGCTCCTGATTCCTGCGTCGACCGCCATCGCAAAGAATGTTGAACTGGTGTCGCTGAGCAGTCGCTCTGGAGAGTCGAACTCCCGAACTCTGCCATCGTCCAGCACAAGTATACTGCGGAAAAGAGTTTGTCGATACTTCCTCATAATCACATTTATGCCCACAAGAATGTTTTCACATATATTTACTCTGGTGTTCATGAGTATTCTTCATTATTTTGGGTGAATGGGGCATTCAAGGTTAAACCATACTTTACATTCATAGCAAAATTTAGGTGACGGTTCTTCATGGGTTGCGGACGGAAAACGCCAGCGGTAAAACTTTATGAGACGTGCACCTTACCTTTACGTCACACAGAGAACAATAAATAGTTACCGCTTTACAACAAAAAAATGTTTGTACGTACATCCTTGCAATGCTGCCGGCGCCTTGACTTATTTTACTAACTATATCACCTCGCGCAAATGAAAACCCAGTGTTGTTGCTCTCCTTAGAGCTAGTAAAGCGCTCTTTGCGGATAAAGCAGAGTATACTAACCGCCATGAACTGATATGCCGCCAAACGGACTATTAAAACACTAAAATTTGTACGTAAATCTCCGAAGTTTCGCAGGAAAGTGGTGAGTGCAATCAAGGCGCTGGTGCAATCCTTCTGTTTTTAGCAGTTATAAGGTAACAGTTTCTGCTTTGTAGCTATCATGTTGGGCCTTATAGCTTATCTGCGGAATGCTACATCGATAATAAATAAAGGGGCAGCGTGGGTGTTTTTCCAGCTTCAACAGCCGTGGAATTCGGGTTCAAACCACTCTACAGAAAGCACGTTGAATTGGTCCTTTTGTGGCCTGCACATAACATGTTCTCAAATGCACGCAAAAACTGGCAAACATTTCAAGAATACGTCTAATATTGCAAACACTGTTTGAATATTCATAGAAAACACAAATCAAGATAAATGAGATGTATTACCAAATCAGCCGGTCGAGATTTTTCTTTCTGCATGTTAGACGATGGAAAAAACACTTCGATTACACCAGCCGTGCGTACGCGTACAAACCTAAATGCGTTGCAATAAATTAAACGGAAATCGTTTCTTATGGCCAGGTGAATTATGAGGAAAAGAACGGACCATTTGAGTACAGTAAACACGGTCGCGGGTTCGATTCCCGGCCGCGGCGGCCGCTTTTCTGATGGAGGCGAAAAGCAAAAACGCCCGTGTGTACGAGATTTCGGCGCACGATAAAGATCCCCAGGTGGTCAAAATTAATCCGGAGCCCTCCACTACGGCGCGCCTCATCGCCTGCGTTGCGTCGGCGCGTTAAACCCTACAATCATCATCAGTACAGTAAACACATGTTATTGCGAAATCGCTTTATTTTAATATGCACTTTGCTCGCAGTTTCTCGTGGTCTCCACTGAACTGCATAATAAACAAGTCATTACCGCTTCTAAAAAGTGCCGCTGATAACGAAGTGAGTTCATTGTACCGTGGCCTCAATATAACGGGGCTTAAATTGCAATCAATTAGGTTCTGGTGAACGGCATTGAAAGCATTACGGTACCTAAAGATGTACGCGGAGCCGTCAAAATAGACATACGGGGGCAAAAGCTACTAAGGCTTGACGTTGGCGTTTTTAGTGCAAAGACTACATTGAGAAGCGATCAGCTTAGCCAAAATGCCTTTTTCTGCTGTACGCAAGCATGCTGATGGTCATGACGACGACGGCTTTCTACCAGGCTAGCCCGCAGCAAGCTCGTGCTTTGCTCACCGATCGTAGTCGAGGACAGTGTGAAGGCGATGCGCGATGGTGAGAAGAGTGCACTGCGAGAAGGAGTCCCTGAGTGTGGCCTGGATGAGTTGGTCGGTGTCTCCGTCCATCTGAGATGTGGCCTCGTCCAGCAGGAGAATCCGCGTGTCCCGAAGCAGCGCTCTCGCAAGGCACACCAGCTGCCTCTGGCCCACGCTGCACACCAGCATCGATGACGTTGTACACTCGCAGATGCCCTTTGGGAGGTATCTGCTCATTGTATTATTCCCAAACAAGCTCGTCCCACCACGAACTTTGTTTGCGTTCGCTTAGGTAAAACAGCGACTTTAATAGGGGGTGAACACAAAAGAATTACCATCCCTACCTAAAGAAAGCTCAAAGAAGCGCGAAAGCTAAATGTGCGTACAACAATCGCTGTGCGTACAATGTGCGTACAACAATCGATTGTCAAAGATCAAAGACCCTAATCGCAAACGAAGAACGAACTCATGCGGCCATTTTTTTTGCACCACGTAAACGTATCTAAGAACGATGTAAATGTGTAGTGATACGTGGTTTACGAGATAAAGGTATAAAATTGTACTCCTTCTCCTCCCGGTCGATCCATGCATTGTATTATCTAGAACCGCGCCTCTTTCGTTATGTCCAAGTAACCGCTATGACGCACGTGCGTTGTGTACAGGTATCTAATCAGAGCTTTCGGTCGACCAACCGGTCTATCACGCCATTGGTCCCACTGAGAAAGCTTTCGCTTTAAAATCCAAGGCGTTTTACCTTCACACATTAAGTGAGAATGTAACTTGAAACTAGATGTACGAATGAGTATACTTGCAGTGGAGGGTTTCGACCTGCCTATATATCTCAAGCTTAAATATGCACGACGTTTTCTTTCATGAACTCAAGCCCGCAACTTTCAACACCTTTATGTGCCGTCTCATGTCGGGGTATTCAGGGTTGGTGAAAGGTGATCACCTATTTTGGCACTGCTGTATTCGTCGTCGTGTGGATAGTAGCCGCGAATAAAGACTTGTTTAATGATAATTATACAGCTACAATAATAATACAAATAGCGAATCCTGGAATGAAATTTATGGTTGATGTACACTTGCAGCGACAGCCAGTACCCGCAGCTCTTGCGAAAGAAAAGGTTATAAGCAAGCATAATGCGGAGAGATACCAGAGGGCCTTCCGTATTTTACTCTGTCAGGTTTGCAGCGTCATTCATCAGCCACGGGACATCACAAACGTACAGGCGACGTTAGATAACTGATAGCTAACCAAAATCAAACACCAGCAAGAACAACAATGATTCACATTGCTTCTGTTTTTTTTTCACGCACCGCAACTGTTTAGGAACAATATAAAAATTGAGGCTACCACACAAAGATAAACGAAACGACACAAGAAGGAATAGCATCGTGTGCATCATTAAAGCGTTCTCCTTGCAAATTGTTATCAACCCGCTAAAATCTATCGCAATCATTAATAAAATGACCGATAATAGCTTACAAACGTCGCTTTTCTGGTGGGCCTGATCCTAAAATTTCAAGTAACGCCTGTTAGAAAGATGGCAAGCGTAAATTAACAGCTGGTCTCATAAAGAAGCTGAGAGATATGTCCCCTGTATCTGCGAACTACCACCCGTTATCTCTAATCACTCCGGGATTGTCAGCGTGGTGGCCATAATTGGGTAGGTGCAAGTGACAATAATAATTTTGGCGTAAAAGAAAAAGTTGAGGGTACAAACTGAACCACGCAATTATGAAATAATCCCTGAATAAAACCATTAACACGGGCCCGTTTCTCCTGAAACGTCACTTGCGGGAACACAGTATGCAAAAGAAACATTAGTCTGCTCAAAAAATACAATTTTAGTGACCACTTCAGCAATAGAAGTTCATTAATATTCAGGTAAGCCAGAAATTTAGTAAAGGGCATGAATACCTACTCAACAAAAACGTTTTTTTCCGATTCGATCACAAATACAGCCGCTCGAGGGCAAAGCTCCCCGGGTGACTTCGTTGAAAATGGAACACCCAATTTCTGTGCCACTATGCTACAAGCGCCACATGTCTTCAGTAAGACGTGTGTTTAGGCTAGTTGGTTCATAACACGGAAATAGGATTTAGCGCAACAAAACGAGGAGGGCGAACGGACAGGACGGGCGCTAATTTCCGTATTTCACCATACGTCTTCTGCACCTTGGCTCTTGGCTGGGCCGCGCTGTTGAAGTATTCGCGGTGGAAGTACAGTTTAAGTGTTCGCAACACCAGAATACGTGATTTTAGTCTCTTCTCGCAAATGCTATTAAAATTACTCCAGATCTTGAGCTAAGCAAGAAGGAGGGGCATCAAGTGTACTAGCGAAAAGTCGTCCCTTTTATTTTTATTATGCAGAAATTCATTATAGTCGGGGGTTGTCGTGCGTCCCTTGGCCAGCGTCCGCAGCGCGTCTGATGATGACTGTGGCATGATGCCCCTAGGGATTGGCCAACCAAACAATCCATCACGAGATAGCTTCGCGTTCAACCACCATCGTCATCTTCCCGTAGGGGAACCGCTGAAGAAGAAGAAGGAGAAGAAGACAAAGCTGCGAAGAGGAAGGCTGCGTAAGTTTTGGCTACCGTTATCCTCCTCGGCCGGCGCATCTTCACGATCTGAACCCGGTCGAAGAGCGGCGCAGCGCGTCTGATGATGATTGTGGCATGATGCCCCTAGGGATTGGCCAACCAAACAATCCATCACGAGATAGCTTCGCGTTCAACCACCATCGTCATCTTGCCGTAGGGGAACCGCTGAAGACGAAGAAGGAGAAGAAGACAAAGCTACGAAGAGGAGGGCTGCGTGAGTTTTGGCTACCGTTATCCTCCTCGGCCGGCGCATCTTCCCGATCTGAACCCGGTCGAAGAGCGGCTCATCGCACCTCGACTCCCCTTCATGAGAATCAGGCGGCTGACTCGAGGCAACGGGCAGTTTGGAATCAAGGGACAGGCGGTGAACGTGCCCATCGACGTATCGAAGGTTGTGCGGTGCCTTCCTCGCATGGTACCCGAGGACGTTGCGTTCGACGTTCGCATTTCTGCATCCTCACAATCCCCCTCAGGGAAGTGCGGGGGATTTTTTTCTCACGTTCTCTCTTTTTTGTTCGAGGATCCTGCAACCATGAAAAGCTGAGCGTTGAATTAGCGAACCCTGTTTTAGGCACATAAGTGTTTCCTTAAGAGTTGACAGTGTAAACTACTAAAGGAAATATTTTTCTCTTCATAAGTGTTAGTTTATTCTGCTTCGAAGGTTTTCTTTAGCGAGTAATATTTCACCGGCACCTTCAAGTATATTTAGAAAAGGCTGTGCGCACTAGGTGCACACACCTATGTTTTCGATAAAAAATGAGTACGACAAACAATTTTTATTCTCGGTCTTCTTGGAGCAACGTGTAGTCCACCATTTAACAACGGCATGACAGCTTCAATCCTTTAGGCATTAGTAACACCCACTAGCCAAAATTTAAGACACAGACGCCTTTTTACACCAACACCATTACTTTTCATGTTCGTACCGTATGATTATCCCAAGTTTTCGAGCACAAGCGTTCCAGGTTAAAATACCTGTATTGCGTACTCAGATGTTTTATCAGAACTAATAGCACCATCGGCAATGAACAAAATTACCGCTGTTATGAAAGAAGCTCTTGCCTGAGGTTACTTCCACCATCTGCTGTGATCAGCAGCAGTTTGTCGGGGTGATCGGAAACCATCTTTGCAAGGTGAGCCTTCTCCAGCGCCAACCAGATCTCCTCGTCAGAGTGCGAATTGCTGGGGTCCAGGTTCATGCGCAGCGTGCCCCTAACGAGACTTGGGTCCTGCAGGTGAAATATTCAAATCGCATTGCTTAGAGTAAAGGTTAGAACAGCTGTGATAAAGATTGAGCACTAGTTATAACGAAGCTAAAGTTTCTATTTAGGCTCCGAGTAAAACAACACTCAAACGTACTTCAACGTCGCAATGAACACGTTTCACCAGTAATGGCTGAATATTAATACAATTTCTTTAAAGTTCTTTCTCGTACCATAGAGCACAAAAATGTTGTTCGAGCCTCTAATCGTAAAAAAGGAGTCATAAATACGGTCAACTGGCTAACATAGACTTCTGCTAGCTTAAAAACTATTTTGTGGTTCGTAAAACAATCAGCTAGCAGAACCAATTTTTTAGGCACCCATCAGTTTAGGAGCCTTTAAGCAAATAGGAATCTGCATTACATAAAAAAAAATACACTTGATGAGCTATGGCCTTCGAGCTTCTTTTGCTGCTGGTAGACGCCCCAAACTCAGTCATCCTAAGCCTCGGCTTTGTCTAACATACCACCGCTACTCAAGGGTTGTACACACCTCCATCCACAGAGAAAACAACCGGCCTAGCAAGAGCTGATGGTTTGAAATTATTACTTATTGTTCATGCGTTAGTTAATCGCTGATTGGATAGACCTAAATGCAAAACTTATTAGAAGAGCCGTGGTTAGGAAAAAACTTGTACTTTAATTGTTCAGCATTTGGAGGTTTGTTGTTTTGCTAGTGGAAACAGCGCTGGGGTACTGGTGACGACAGAACAAATGCAAACGTGAGTTCATCAACTTGGTACCATGGATAGGCATTGCCTTTCTGCAAGACAATATTACCAGTTGTGGGCTGGCAGTACTGATAACTTTAGGCGTATAGAATACTTGAACACCAAACATTCAGATATGCCAAAACAGGAGGTGCGTAAACGATGTTCAGAAATACCAGGTTGTCCTATCCCCCGCTATTCTAAATCTTCCACGTCACTTACGTTTTACATTCATGCTGTCCTCTAATTTTGCGCAATTTATTCAACTGAGCATTGAACATCTAAATTTCATCACATAATTTTGTAGTGAACACTATTTGGGATTCAAACTATGGCGCTTATTAAAATTTCCTTATTGACAAGTCAACTGTTTCTTAAAGAGCATTGATGAATTCCCATTACTTCCGTGTAACAGTTTCTGAAACACCCGAAACAAATTGTTTCATGTCTGTTTACTGTGGGATTATATCATGTGGCTCAGAGAGTTCGTCTGCTATATGAAAAATGTATTCGCTCTTCTATTCTGGAAAGGTGGGTGACCAGCAAAACTAAAATCAGGAGTATAGGAAGGATCCCCATGACCGTGACAGAAGAGCTCGAAAGTGAAATTCATCCGCTCCCCCGAAAGATCACAGAGGAGTAGACCTACAAACGAGTCTACCACCGACAAGGAGAGGTCGACGCGAACCTAGACCACCACCCCGAAGAGCGGGAGGAAACTGAACACGCAGGATTTGGAATTGATTGATTATGACGTTTAACGCGTCGATGCTGCACAGGCGAAGAGTCATGCCGTAGTGGAGGGCCCGAGAACAAATTTGACCACCTTGGGATTCTTCATGTGCACCGAAATCTCAAACACACGGGCGTTTTTCTTTTTCGGCTCCACCAGAAAAGCGGCAGCCGCGGCCGGGAGGGATCGAACCCGCGTCTTTGGGCCCTTGGAACGCCGACATAAAACGAGCGATATGAACGTAGACTGTACAGTGTTTTTCCGTGCGGGAATTTTTCCTTTTTTCGGGGAATTTTCGGCAGTAATTTCGGCCAAAAGAGAAAAAAGGAATTTTTAATAAATGCAAGTAATTTTGGGAGTCGGGGAGTAAAAAACGAAAATAATGCCTGTAAACGTGAACTCGCTACATTTATTACTTTCTTTTGTTTTACTTTATTTCAAAACGTTTCACTAACACGTCGTCGAATTTATATTCAATTATCCGCAAGTGTGTTCCCGCCAGCCACAAGCATCCAATACAGCTTCCAATCCACTTCATAAAACAGGAGGGAGCATACAGGAAACATTACCCCATGGGAAAACGCTATGAAGCAGCGCCGGCGGAAGCGCTGAAGCCTGTTTGCATATATTCCCCGGCAATACGCAAACAAGTATTTCAGGTGCGCCTTAATACACGTGCTGTCAACAGATGGTGCCCGCAGTTGAAGTGATGAACTAAAATTACCTCGATTCCCCAACAATATCTTGTTTTTTTTCATACGGGGAGTTTTACCATAGGTAATTAAGCTAACTGGTTTATCAGTAGAGAGGTTGGAAGCCAATATACCCCGGCCAATTCATTTCGGTCAAGGAAGGGTCATAAACCCAATCGAAAAATCGAGTTCACCACAAAATGTTCGTGAGGTATAGTTGGTGTCCATGAAATTTCCCCCTTGGTTCGCGGTGAAAGGCATACACAGTCGGTTAAAATTTTTAGGCGATACCTGTAGAAGTTAAGAATACATTTAAGACACGAAAAACCCTATTTTGAAGCTCAGCATTGGGCCATGTACATAGTAGAGTTGCTAGACACACGATACGATAGTTCTCCACTGGTAGTTTGTGGTGCGGTTCACGCCTTAGCCCGGAGCACAAGGGAGAGCCTAATTACAGATGAGAAACATCTTTCTCAGGCTCTCCGCATGCGCAGGATAGTGAGTTCGCACAGTTCACAAAAAAATGTATTGGCTACGTGCAGTCGCATACTATGGAACAAAGTTTCTACATTTCGGGGCACCTCCACGTTCAGTCGGAACTGTAAAGCTGGCTAGATTGCGTTCAGCAAGGAGCGCTTCGTGGCTTCATTAAATCACGCCTTGGCCGACCGTTGCTTATTGAGCTTCCATATGATGCTCCATATCATCGGCGGGGAGTGGAAGGGCGAGCTCGTCACCTTGGTTGTGCACCTGTTTTACGAGGCGGTCTTCTCTCTCAATTCCTAGCAAGCCCTATGGCTGGGTACCTATTGAAAGTCTACGACACGCGATGATTATGTGCGGTTTGAAGATATTTTCGCAATCATGAGAGTAAATATGCGGCATCCATTCCTGGCCTAAAGGTTTGACACGATCTCGAGTACTGGGTTTGAGTCTGAGCACGTGACCCATCTTGCAACTTGCGGCCTTGTGGCAATGAACTTTACCGTCTCTAGAATCGCGCCCAGCTCCGCAGTTATCGAAGCCTTAACTTAGAGATTTGGCATGAAAAGTAAGCACGCTGGTTGGTACAAAACGTCAAATGCAAAGTCAAATGCTGCTGAGCGGCAGATGTAGTACAATTTAGTTCATGCTGAAAATCCGATTCTCTGAACGGCGTCTGCGCCCGGAATGCTACGTAATAGAGACATAGGTAGCGCTAGCTAACTCTCAAAACGGAACAGGAGTCCATGTAAAGTTCTATCAGATGCAGAAAGAGAATGCAGGGAATTTGCAGGGAATTCTTCAGAACCCTGCGGCGGAAACTGCTAGAAAAAGAAAATTTCTTAACTTCGAAATGTGAATTTTTCACCCGAGTAGAGAACATCACAGAGTAGACATGGATGACACGGTCCGCACAGCGGGGAATATTTGAGAAGGCTATATTAGCTAGATAAGAATCTCAAGCCATGTACCAAGATTAATGCAACACGCTAGAATTTCCTGTCGAACATAACCGTGAGTTTACGTACAAATCACTACCCAGGGACCAGAAAAGATCATTCTAAGCTAAACAGGTTAGGTTAATCCTTTCCGTCACACCGCAAGAATGCGCCTCTTTGATCCCACACAATTTTCTCCGCTTGGCCGCTTCTGTTGAGAACCCGGGACTCCGAAACAAGTAGTGCGTGGCTGCGACAAATCTACCCTACGTCCCACAACCCTCCCCTTTCCACATAGCTTTGTGAGACAGCCTGGGCCAGCTGTGGCATGAAAGAACAAGTGCGGTTCATTGGAAGCTCTGTCGACGCGGCGTGAGATTGAGGCATACTCTTATGACGATGCCTCTATGAAGCCTTTCCTCGATTTACATAAAAGTTTATTTTCTCACTCTCTACTGATCTTTATAATTGGGGTCATTTATGACTATTACACTCAAAATGATATATGCAAGGATTGAGACGCGTAATGGTTTGCAGAAAATCGAACGAAGCAGCATTAAATTCTATATTTTGAGTTTTTCCCCACGCAGAACAAAGATGCACGGAAGCCTAGCAATAAACACCTTTGCAGTAAAAAAGCCACTATTCAAATACCTGATGACAATTCCTACGAACTTAGTCACTAGAGAAACTTTCGAATATGATGCCGGTGCATGTTGATAAATGATCTACGGGCTTGATCCTTCACCTGGGGAATGACCGTTATGCCTCTTCGTAGCTTTTGAAGTGGAACGTCTGCAATGTTGGTGTCGTCGATGAGGATCCGCCCTTGCGAGGCTTGCAGAATACGTAGGAGGGCCAGGACTAAAGATGATTTCCCGGCTCCTGTTCGGCCCACCACCCCGACCTGCATAGGGCGAAAAATGACAGGCAATGATCGGATGATACCGGAATCCCTTAGTCATTTAGGAAGGCTCGAAGACCTCTTCCCAGCAACGTTCCGTGCACCAAAGCCGCGCGAGTTTGGATGTCAAGGTCTTCACGGAGAAGTGGCTAATGACTACGGACCGGATTTTAGGCAAAAACCTATTTTGTTCCTTGTGTTCCTATCGCGCCACTTTGATACGTGAGCATAAATTAGAGATTCACAAGAGCTTTTACGGTGTTTTTACGGTACCTATAAATGCCTATTTTTGGCTTTTGTGCCTAAATGCCTATAAGATAGGAATGCCTTTTTTAGAATTGGCGGTTATATCAACACTGTTTAGCCGGAAGATTCGCTTTGGAGTGCAGTTTCAAATCATTATTTGTGTTGCCATTTATTTGTGCATTAAGAGTTCAGAATTTTATGAGATTCAGCTTATTCCTCCAGTTCAACCAACTTCCAAAAAACAACCGCTAGCAGCAGTTTAATGGGATGCTCATTCTGAGTAACAAAAAGCACAATTTTGTATAAAAAAACTTTTGAAGATGATGATTTTTTGGTATCGTTTCCACATTTCTCGGTGTGATTCTTGGACTAGGTTCCGCGTGACCTCCAAGCATATTCCTTTAAACGCAATTATATTTTAAATTCAAGCGTTTAGCATCAAACAAGTCTTACTTAGCAGACCTTTCCTATATTGAAAAGCCAAGGTTATAACTTATATGCTCGATTTGCTATGAGTTAAAATTCCCACTGCTGACGGGCTTTAAAACGTGACCTTTTATTAAAATTATGTGAATACTAACACCAAAGCGAATACTAACTCTACTAGGTTTGTTTCTAAGAACAATTTCTTTTTACCGAGAGTAAAAACTAACTAGGGCCAACAGACTGTGCACATCTCGGCAATATCACTATGAAATTCTACGACACCCGCCATTAGGTCTTCGAATACATTACACAATTTCAAAAAAAAAGAAATAAAGTGTTATCTAATGTCCCTGCCTCACATATATCCAAGATTGTTTCCGATGATTTCTTGTTCAGCGTATTTCTAAGTTGATTCTGTATAAGTATTGTAACATGAACTTTCACCTATTGACTTGGGTTTACCTCATTCGTGTACATATCCCTATTTTTCATCATTTGCTGTTATTATTCAGTGTATGTTAAGTTATCCTGTACAGGAGGTCCCGCTAGAGCCTCAGACCTGGGGACCTCCATCACAATATAACCTCCATGTATAATTTTCAGATATAATAATTGGATTGATAGGTTGATTGATTGATCGATTTATTGATTGATTGATTGGTTGATTGAGTGATTTATCGATTGAGTGATTGATTGAATGGTGGGATTAAAATTTTTATTATCATTTGTACGGCAGAGCCTGCTTTCGTTTACTTGCATTTAAAAAGTTTCAGCATACGGTGCGTTTTTATTTTTATTCGCGTACTGTATGCATCTCTTGTTTTTATTCTTCTCCACGTCCTAGGATTCGATGAGCAGTAACTAGGGTGGCCACTTCTGCTACTTACTTCTAGATGCTTGGAACCGGGAAAGGTAAAATATTCACAGAAACAGCAGAGGTATCACAAAAATTTACAATGTCTTGAAAGTAACGGTTGCGCACCTAGGATTACGAGGAGTTTTCAACTTGGGTGACCAATGCACGCAACTGAAATGCTAGTAGGCGCCGTGATCTCCTTCCTTCCCACATAACATAACGGTCGAAAGAAACAAACCAGAATAGATGGAACCTTGGACAAACCTTTTCCATCGGCTTCACCAGAAAGGTAAGGTCGCTGAGCACGTTGGGTAAATCACCCGGCCGGTAAGAGGCGGAGTAGTTCTGGAACTCTACTTTTCCTTCACTCGGCCATCCGGATAGCGTAATCATTACCTCGGTTCTTTTCTGTTCTGTCCAGGTGTCAGCAACGTCCTTCTGCGCAAGCGCGACACAGAGCGTACTGAAAATGAGTTAAACCAGAACTGCGTACACCAGAGTTTTGCAATATCCAGTTACGCAGTTCTTGTCTACTTCGACAGGGTTATAAAATTTCACGCACACAAACAAGAACTGCCTATACCAGGGTTTTGTAATATCCAGTTACACAGTTGTTGTCTACTTCGACAGGGTTACAAAATTTCGCATACAAAATTTCACGACTGGGATGCTTTGTTGTTGATGATAAACTTCGGGGTAAAACATTATTAATTTGAACACGCCAAAGCCACACCTAGGACATGAGGCATGCCGTCTGGGAGGGCTACGGAATAATTTGGGCAGCCTGGGCACCTTAAACGCGCGCAGAAATGTGAACACACGGTCATATTCGCTTGGCTTTTACACCTGAAAACCAAACATGACACTCGCGACCAAGCCCGTGGCTCAACAGTGCAACGCCTTAGCCACTGAGCCCGCGAGGTGGGTAACATTTATTTAGAGGACTTGCAATATTCCGTCATACGTAAGTTTTTAAAAACGTGGTGTGATAAATATGGCGTACTTGACGCACCCACCACCTTACGTGGTAAGTGGTTTGCAGAGGAGAGATGTCCGGATACTACCATTCGGGCTGAAACAACTTCAGCGATACAAGATTGATTGATCAAAATCAGGTGTCAAGCGAAGTTAAAAAAAAATTTATACTGAAAAATTGCGCTGAAATTCTAAGATTTCCTTTGTGTACTAACAAGCTGCACCATCTGGTTTCGACATGCGTTAAAAAATTATAGGCATAGTTAATTTGGCTATGATAATGAAATAAGGAACACGCACGCACCGACAAAAAGCTTAACTAGTTTTAATCTTTTAGGAGAATCTACGGGCATCAAAACAAGAATTTGTCAGTGCCACTATGTTGCTTATTTCCCAGCGTCTCGAACATACCATCATAGCCATGAACCCTTCCTTGTCATGGCTTTCTTGTCCGATGTCAGCCGCCTCATAGCACTCCAAATTAGCAATCAATCATCATCAAGCTGGGTAGTGCGCGCGCCTTCTGCGCCGGGCACGCATTTTATCCTGACTGCACACCAACATCTCTAAGACGCTTCGTCACTATTTTGTACAGTTCTCTTTACCTTGAGAAGTAGGCATGAAAGTTCATATACAGTCCATGGTTTAATTCCTCGGAATATATTCTTCTAGCCCAAGTTTAGCAAGACCAAAAACAGTCAAATGGGTTACCACAAAAGCCCGGCAAATCCCAATATTTTCTCTGTCAACCGCGCTGTTTTCAATAAGCGTCAAAGCAAACTTGCGCCCTCACCACTCTGTCGCCGCCTTCATCAACACAGGCGTATTGTTACGCACAGTAACATGATCAAGGCGCTTAGTTTCTGCACCACTGTTTTGCAGTCCATATCCATGGTTCTCAGCATTTCACAGTCGGATTTAGCGCCACCGGCTCGGACTAGTCATCAAAAAAGGCGATGAAACGTGTCATACAATTACAAGATAAAGGCACTCAGCGTGCGTAAAATTGGCTTGTGGTACTTTTTCTTTGTTCCTAATCTTTCTCACTACGTCCATCATCATCCACTTGGACTAAACATGAAGGTACCTCAGGAACAAGCTCCGTGTATTCCAGGCAGCGCTCGGCTCCGACGACGGTTTGTAAAACCACAAATAAAGTAACGCAGAGGCTCATCAGCGAAATGGGTACCTGCGAAAAGAAGAAGACGCATGGATATCTAGTGCCTTTTAATACCTTACACGCGAAAGACGCAGCATGTCATGCTTTTGATACCTAAAATCAATGCACCTGACAAGTATACCGAGCTACTTTCAGAGGAAGTTGTTCCCACGGCTACTTTAAATATAGTGCCAGCAAATGTAATAAGCGGGTTTTTGGTACCCATATACATCTAATGCGAACAGTGTAAGCATTCCCGTAAGCAATCCAAACCACATTTTAAAGTACCACCATTGCATCCGAAATGCTTAAAAAGAGTAATTTCTACATTACAATCACCCTATGGCTAAGGTGTTTGCCGCAACGCATTTGGAGAATAACAAGCCGAACAAGATAACTAAAATGATGTCTGAGAGAGAGAGAGAGAGAAAAACTTTATTGTACAAGGCAGTTAAGTGGGCGGGGTGGCCGGTGGCATGAGCCTGGCGGCGACAGCGGTGGCTCGGTTCACCAGGGAGATTTGGATCCCCGGATCCGAGCTACCCAGCGCCCCCTCCCACTGCTCGTCACACGCTATGGAGGGGAAGGGATCATTAGGACATGCCCACATGGAGTGCGACACGGTGGCCAGAGCACCGCACGAAGGGCAGTTGGGGGAGGGAAATAGTGAGGGGTGAATATGGTGCAGTACTGCACGACATGGAAGAGTGTCGGTCTGCAAGAGCCGCCACGTGCGTTCCTGGGAGTTATTAAGACTGACATGAGCGGGCGGAAACGCGCGGCGGGAGAGACGGTAGTGTAAGACCAAGTCGTGATAGCTGAGGAGGCTATCTCGAGCCGATCTGGCACCGTGGGAGGGGACAAGGCTGGGGCCCGCTAGGATAGTGAGTTCTCGAGCAGTAGCGTGGGCCGCCTCGTTACCCCCCACACCGGCGTGGGCTGGGGTCCAGATCAGTTCTATGGGGGTGGTGGGTGGATTTTTGGAGAGAATTTGGAGGGCCTGCGGGGTTATTAGACCCCGGCCGAAATTTTGGACGGCCGTCTTCGAATCAGAGATTACGATTGCGGGGGCTGGCCGTTGAGTTAAGGCTAGTGCAATTGCCGTCTCTTCCGCCGTCGCGGGACATGTGGTACGGACGGAGAGGGAGGTGACAGGGGGGGCATTTGGTCGGTCGACTACTGCCACTGCGTATGCGGCGTGGTGTCGATAGTCCGCCGCGTCGACATAAAGTATGCCTGGATTTATTGGGAAGCGCCGGCACAGCTGTCGTGCTCTATGCTCCCTGCGACCCTTGTGATGAATGGGGTGCATATTGCGCGGTATGGGGCGGACTCTAAGACACGCGTGCGTATCACGCGGAATGGGGAGTCTCTTATCAGTAATTACAGGGGCGTGCAGCTTCAGACGATCTAGTATGTGCCTTCCGGTGGAGGTGGCCGAAAGCCTCCGCAGTTGATTAATATGATGTGCTTCCACGAGTTCCTCCGCGGTATTATAAACCCCCAGACGTTCGAGTCGAGCAGTGGATGCGTGCATGGGCACTTGTAACGCCGCCTTATAAGCTTTTCTAATGAGGCAATCAATTTTCTGCAGTTCGGTTTTTGTTACATTAAGATAAGGGAGTGAGTAGGTGATGCGGCTTATCACGAAAGCTTGTACCAGCTGGAGTCTTTCTGTCTCCTTAAGTCCTTTGTTACGGGTGGTTATTCGTCGAATTAGGCCGATAGTTTGGTTTACATGCGATGTAATTTGCGATATAAATTGAGTGTTTGATCTGTTACGCTGTATGAAAAGACCAAGAATTTTAACACTTTCTACTGTTGGAACGGTGTTGGTGCCATTCTGAATTTTTATGTCCGGTGGGGCTTTCGATTTACGCTTCGCGGGTAGAAGAAGGAGCTGAGATTTCTGAGGTGAACAGCTGAGTCCTGCCGCACCCGCCTCCTCGACAACCACCTGTGCACCTGCTTGTAGGGCTTCTTCTATGAGGGCATCGCTACCACTCGGTGCCCAGAGTGTAATGTCATCCGCGTACAGGCTAAAGTGAAGGTGCGGGATTCTTTCCAACCTCTTGGGGATGTTGAGGAGGGCGAGATTAAACAAAAGCGGAGACAGTACGGCGCCCTGCGGAGTGCCAACTGAGGGGAGTTCAACAACGTTTGATGTGACGTCTCCGACCTGAATAATTGGAGTGCGAGACGTGAGGAAGTCCCTGACGTAGTTGTAAGTACGTTCTCCAGGGGAGGCTGTTGCCAGCCCTTGCAAGATTGCCTTGTGTGATACCCGGTCAAATGCCTTCGTGAGGTCTAGGGCAAGTACAGCGGCCGTGTCCATTTTTGACGGAGGGGTAATTACTTCCCGGGATAGTTGAAGAAGAATATCCTGAGCGGACAATCCTGATCTAAAGCCAATCATGGAGTGAGGAAGAAAATTAGTAGAGTTGAGATAATTCGTAAGGCGAACATGGATAATGTGCTCTAGAACGTTTCCAATGCATGAAGTGAGGGAGATGGGCCGAAGATGTTCAATATTGAGCGGCTTCCCCGGTTTAGGTATCAGTGCAATTTTTGCGTGCTTCCAGGACTGGGGTAGAACGCCGAGTTTCCAAAAATGGTTATAGTATTTTGTAAGGGTTGAAATAGATTGGTCGTCTCGATTACGGAGCATCTTATTTGTGATGCCGTCTGGTCCTGGGGCCGACCCTGGGCGAATGTGGAGGAGGGCGGCTCGTACCTCCGCTTCCGTTATTTCCGCATCTAGTTCAGCATTAGCTTCCCCTGAATAGGACGGAAGAGCCTGTCTATCGCCTGTCGGGATGTAAAGAGAGCGTACCTTATTGAGGAGTTGCTGATTTGTGCCCGGGAAATTATGAACTATGGCGGATAGTCGATTCAACTGAGTTGTCTTGGACCGTTCGGGATCTAGAAGATGTCTGAGAAGTGACCATGTGCGTTTCATACTTAAGTTTCCCTTCATCTGATCACAGATCTGGGCCCATTGATCTCGCGCTAATTCGGCAGCGTGGTTTTGTATGGACTCGGTTAACTCGGTTAGCTTCAGGCGGAGTTTGCGGTTGTGCTTGTTGTTGCGCCAGCGGCGTTGTATGCTTTTGAATGCTTCCCACATGTGCTGTAGCCGGGAATCTACTACATCCGAAGGAATTTCTGGGTCTAAGCGAGTGCTTACAAGTCGGACATCGGAGATGATTCTGTCTACCCAGTCCTGGAAGTTGTCGGTGCTAACTTCTTGCGAAGTGTTATCAGCACGGACGTTGCGGAATTCATCCCAATTAGTGAAATAGGTTTGTCTGGTTCGCGGCGGAATGGTAACGTCAAGGAAGATATCCGTTTGAATAATTAAGTGATCGCTGCCCAGTGATGAATCAGTGCAGGTCCAATGGCAGCGCTTGATTTTGTGAGTGAGAGTGAGGTCTGGGGAGGAGTCTTTTTGTACGCTATTGCCAATTCTGGTGGGGATCGAGGAATCTGACTCAATAACAAGCCTGTGTGCTTGTATTTGTTCCCATAGCAGGCGACCTTTCTTTGTACAATGAGAGTATCCCCAAGCAGTATGAGGGGCATTGAAGCCCCCGCCAAGATCAGCATGTGATTCTGGGCTGCCTGCTTAGCGAGAGAAAATAAGTGACCAAATTTGTGCCCAGTATCTTTGGGGCTGCTGTATACGTTAAGTATGTATATCTTAAGTGCATCTCGTTTAGGGGGAAATAAGACGACAAGATCATGTGCGATATCAACGCTATCGAATTGAGATCTTTGAGCTGGCACATTCCGTTGAACCAAGACCGCCGTTTTTGGATTGGTTATACATTGGAACGCCTTGTAACCCGGAAGCTTAACTGCAGTGCCTGTTTCCTGTAAGACAATAACTACAGGGGGTAACTCCGTAGACTGAATGAGCATCTGCAGATTGGGGCGTTTCCTGCGGTACCCTCTGCAATTCCACTGCCAGACTCGGAGCATCTCCTTATTGTTGCTCATACGTGGTGTCATAAGGGGGCTGGTTCACCGCAGGAGGGGCCGTGGGAGCGTTAATACGGGCAAAAATTTCTCTCATGAAATTGTGCAGTTCTGTTCGTAGTTCTTCAATGTTGGCCTGAACAACGGAGAGATTGCCTTGCAGAGCTTGATAAAAGTTGGAGTATTCTGCCTTTTGCTCCAGGAGCGCCTGCTTACATGAGTCTTCTATAGCGGTAAGGTGCTTGCCCACCAGTTCCTCTCTGTCCGACAAGGCGGGAGCGGACTGGGAGTCGTCTGAAATTGCCTTACGCTTGGGGGGTGGGGGATTGGGAGAGGGAGAAGGAGCTTCTTCCATGTGAGCAGTAATTTTCTGTTTCAGAGATTGGTTTTCCTGCCTGAGTGCTGCGTTCTCCTGGCGAAGGAGAGTCATTTCCGCCCTAATGGCGTTAAGCTCTTTAAGGATGTCATGGGAGGGAGGGAGGGGCGGGAGCGGGTGTGACGAGCCAGGGTGGGAGGCGCTAGGGTAGCTCACCTGTTTTCCGTAGTTCAGTTCGGGTTTTGACGGGGTGACCCGGCGGCGGGGCGAGAAGGAGTTGGCACCAGTTGTTTTGGGTCCCGCGTCGTTGGCCTGGCTGGTGGGATTATC
The DNA here is from genome assembly GCF_048455015.1 of Haemaphysalis longicornis. Classification (NCBI taxonomy): domain Eukaryota; kingdom Metazoa; phylum Arthropoda; class Arachnida; order Ixodida; family Ixodidae; genus Haemaphysalis; species Haemaphysalis longicornis. The sequence continues at coordinate 61,238,182 of NW_027526204.1, read as the reverse complement.
CTTTGGTTTGTCTTGTGATCGCGGGAATTCGGCGTCCTTTTCAGGGGTCCTGTTGATGTTGTGGCCTTCAGTCACGATCTGGGCAAATGTTGGTTGTCGTCTGCGCGGTTGGAATCGTTTAGGGCAATCCGCAGTCCCAGTGACATGAGGGCCCTCACAGACGATGCACCTGGGAGAACAGAGGTGGGCTTCAGCGGGGTTCACTGTGCCGCAGCTGGAGCAGCGGGAACGAGCTTGAGCGTTCGAATTCGGGCACACATCTGGTCTGTGTCCGGCCTGCCAACATGCTGTGCAGGCCTCTGTCTTCCTCCGAAACGGCTTGCAGCGATAGGTAGTCGCCCTGTAGCGGATCCAATAGGGCACGTGCATGCCGTCGAAGAGAATTTGGACCATATTGGAAGAATTCAACCTTTTGGCGTCCAGTATTTTAAGATCCGGGTTGTAGTTGCAAATGCTGTTCATGATCTGCTCTGGAGTATCGTCCTCGGGAATATTGAAGATTACACCGACAACGGTGTTGGCTGGTGCCGAGACGTGAGCTGCAATTTCATACTGCTGTCCACGGAGCGTGAGTTGGCGGTTCTCTGGGAGGCTACGCCTAAGTAACCATAGTATGAAGGCCCCACGGAAAACCTTCGAACTAACTATCCGAAAATAATTTTATTTCCTTTTAAATAAATGAGTACGAGGAGACCTCAACAGGAAGCGGCTAAGCTGAAGGCCTCATGTTTGAACTATGCAGGTGAGCTTACTGGAGTGTTGTTAAGATAGCGTGTAAGAATTTGCATCATTGTACGACGGCCGTGAGAATACATTAATGAACTGTAACAGCTGTGTCGTTGTTGGACCACCTCCTGCCGCAAATAGGTTGTTTAAAGTAAGGTTACGTTGTACGGGTATACCGTAGCCGCTAAGCAGCGTAATCGCTTGAAAAAGGTAACAAGAAGAATGAACGTTTTCGCAAAAATAATTTAGGTAGATCTAAAATAAAGGACTCCTTGTATAGTGCTTTATGAAACAGTGAAGGTGAGTAAGTACGAAAAGACTATACAAATTATACAACCGCAAATGGCTCACGAGGTGGCGAGAAATCTTGGAATGTTTTGATACCTTTGTGCTCTACGAAACTAAACAGGAAAAGTTTTAGGTAAGAGGGCTCGACAGAAAAATAGGTTCTCAAAGTTTGAGAATCCCGCGCAAGTGCAAATCGAAACACTGTAATCGAGATATGATTTCAAGTAAAAACAAGTTCGAAGATATCTAAGCAGTCTTGTGCCTTGTAAATGCGAAAGCATGAACGTTCAGGTCAACGTTGCACAAACCCTTAGACGCTTTGTTTTCGCCTCGCGTTGTCGAAGGGCTTTGTAATTTTTCAGCTTTGGATCATATACCTCGCGATCCGCTTTAAAGCTTTCAAATGGCTTCCATCTTTCCCATACACGTCGTCCAACCGCTCGTCCCTGACGCCGTGTAATGGGATAGATGGTCGTTCGCTATCCCGTTACACGGCATCAGGAACGAGCGGTTGAGCAACGTGTATGGGAAAGATGGAAGCCATTTGAAAGCTTTAAAGCGGATCGCGAGGTATATGATCCAAAGCTGCAAAGGTAACTCCTGCACCGCATGAGGATATCTGGGCTTCGATGTGCACTGAGCTAACCCAGTTTGTGAATCCAACATGAGATTTACAGCGAAACTGTCTATGGGTAGGATCCAGCAGATCGTGTCCGGCAAAAGACAAAACTCACACGAGCAATTTTCAGCGCATGAAAAATTCCTAAAATGTAAAAATAGTCCTAGGTACTCCATTGTTTCATTTAGGACGGCTTATATTGTTCTAGAAAATTGTAATCACAGCAATTTATTTGTGTTTAGATGCGAAGCCGCCATTGAAGGTATCAGTGTAAGCTTGGTCTTTGAACGCTGGCTTTCCCACATTGTATGTTGCCCAGTGGGCCATGGCCATCTATGGTGGGACTAGGGTTACAGCCCCCTTTATACTCTCCACTACCGCCACCGCTTTCCTTGTGGTGTATACTTATTGCCACACGCGGCGTCTCTACCTTCTAACATTGCTGAATGCCACGCGCTTTTCGGCGGAAACCAGTGCGGCGCACTACATGGCTTAGTCACGGAATTACAAAACGCCATTGGCTCAACCCACCAATCATGTGGGTCCTTATTCTGTTGCGCAGACATAGAGCAGCTGTCCTCATAATTCAACAAAGCAAATCCACAGTACAGATGAACCGCAGCGTACCAAATCTCACTAGAGCGCCAGCTTCACTAGGCTTCCTTCTTTAGAGGCTGGAAACTGCTCGGATCTTTGTAGTAGTGACGCAAAATTTCTCAATTACAAATGAAGCGCAGTATACTCACCGAAATGGCCGCACTTAGCGCAAGTCCTAAGCCACTTGGGTTGGCTTCTCCACTGGGAGCGAACGTCGTATTCGCCACAAGGGTGGCTATGACGACGAGGAAAGCGGCGCCAGAAGCCAGCAACCGCGCCATGGTGAAGCACATGGCGAACAAGCTGTAGCCCCGCATGGTAGCGTCCGTCAGGCAGTAGAAGTGCCGCTGGAACCGCCTCACTACTCCGAATGCCCGCAAACTGCTCAAAGCGTCGACGGTCTCGGTGACGTGCTGCAGGAGCCGAGACACCGCCAGGCCCTCGGCGAACCTAGACCAGTTGGCAACCTGGACGGCCAGGTTCTTGAAACCGCCGAAGGAAAAAAGAACGTTCAAATGAGAGTGCAGGAAAGGTGGCACCATGCCCGGGTGCTCGGTACGATCAAGCGGGGATTGAGAGAGATATGCTGGTACCGAGGCTCCTTGAGGTAGCATAACCTCACACTCTCGGCTCTTTCGAAGCGTTGGCCACAAGGGAAGAATCAGCGTCTTTCGCAAAAAAAAAAGCAGCGCCGTTCGCGAAAACGAAATTAAACCGTTTACTCGGGTTTTACAGTGGCGGGTACGCCAAAGGGTGCGTATTATATCACAAATGCATCAGGCTGGTCTATTAGTACTGATGTGTATCCTTTGTGAGCTAAATATAGATGCTACAAATGGGGCTACGTTTTTTTTTCGCGAAACATTGAAGGCCAAAAGTGGAAACTTCTCTAACGTGGCAAGTTTGCAGACACGCTGTCTTGAGACAATTTACAGGATTTCCCGCTCAATACAATCCAAACGCCAGTGAATATCATCCCTGCGCCAGTGAATATAATCCAGGTGCCAACCAATATAATCCAGGCGCCAACTAATATAATCCAGGACCCCTGCACTGCGGAACCCACGCCAGCGCTCCGTAATTTAGTTGGCAACCAATACAAATTCGGCCGCAGTGGGCTTTTGTCTAAGTTGGATGAATGAGGTTACGTGACCAGTTTAAGCAGACGGTTGAAGAACTGCGCAATAAAACAGTCACGTGACTATCCAGCACTCTCGCCTAATTACTATACTGAATCCGAGGATGGGGCCATGAGTATGAATTATGACATTTAAATTGCTCACTTACTCGAAATACCAGGGGAAACTGCCACAATGCCGAACTTTCGAAACCCAATTGGGGCCCGAACATGGGACAGGTGGCGCTGCTTGCGCCGTTCAACAGCGCCACCCGCGGAAGAAAATCGCGAAAATGGTCAGGACGTGCCCTGGCGGGCGCATGTGGAGCACGCGTGTTTCTGTGCTCTTTGAAATTGCGACCGCTCGTTACCGTGATTAGGTTAGTCATATGGCATGCACATTTTTTTGCAAGAAATTAGGCCCCGGCAACGCGCGTTCATTTTAACTGAATACCTAATTTAGGTTAATTATTATTCATTACTCCTTGATTGGGTTAAAAGTCAAATTGATGTCACTACGGCTTGTGAGGTACCGAATTAAAGGTCTCAATGAGAGGAATCACGTGGGACAAATTAGAAATTGCTTCCTGGTTATAGTCACGAGATAGTCACGTGAGTCATAGGTTGGGTTTGAAGTCAAAATGATGCCACTAGGCCTTGTGAGGTATCAAAATAAGGTCTCGATGAGGGGAATCACGTGGGACAAATTAAAATTTTCTTCCTGGTTATAGTTATGAGAGTCACGTGGGTCAGATTGGGTTAAAAGTTAAACTGACGACACGAAGGCTTGTGAGGTATAAAATTAAAGGTCTCAATGAGAGGGATCACGTAGGACAAATTAGAATTTGCTTCCTGGTTATAGCCATGATATAGTCACGTGAGTCATATGTTGTGTTAGAAGTCAAAGTGATGCTGCTAGGTCTTGTGAGGTATCAAATTAAAGCTCTCGATGAGAGAAATCATGTGGGACAAATTAAAATTTGCTTCCTGGTTAAAGTTATGAGATAGTCACGTGGGTCATATGTTGGGTTAAAAGTCAAAGTGATGCCTCTAGGGTTTGTGAGGTATCAAATTAAATGACTTGATGAGGGGAATCGGGTCGGACAAATGAAAAATCGCTTTCTGGTTATAGTCATGAGATAGTCACGTGAGTCATATATTCGGTTAAATGTCAAAGTAATGCCAGAAGAGCTTGTGAGGCACCGAATTAAGTTTCTCAATGAGGGGAATCACGTGGGACAAACTGAAAATTGCTTCCTGGTTATAGTCATGAGAGAGCCACATGACTCATATATTGGGTTAATAGTCAAAGTGATGCCTCTAGGGCTTGGGGTAGATTAAATTAAAGGTCATGATCTAGAATGTTTTCATATAAACTATTTTTTGAAAAGTAAGCAAAGGAATATTTTTAAAATAAACATAAAAGAAATCAGCGGCTTAGGTTACATCAGTAGACATCCCTAGCCCAGACAAGTCCACGAAAAAGCCGTATTAGGGTAGAGCGCGCATTGTGGACGAGATTTTTTTGCTAGTACTTGTTTGTTTGATTCCAAAAGCAACATGAGGAGGAACATTTGGGTACTGACAGTTTTTAGAAACCATATTTCTGGTTTATTACTGAACTTTTTTCGCTAGTGACGCGACACTGCTGTCGATGGTGCTCACTTCGCCGCTGAATGAGCTCCCCAAATTTTACTTACCCGAAAAATGTCATTCGCCTCAAATGCCAGGCGGTGTTGTCGTGTAGTGCTGAATTATTGACATTTTGAGCAAATGTCATTCGCTCTAAATATCATCTGATCTCCCGTCTGAGAGTGTTATTACATATGCTACACAGTTTCGATCGTAATCTCATATTGTTGCTCATAAAATAAAATAATAAGGATCAGGTGAAGCCTTTCTGGGGCAGCCGCTTATGTACCCAATGTAATGCGAACTTGGCAGAACACTCCATGCCAATACATGGCTGGAACAACGTTCACGCTGGCCTCGTACATGATATAGTTGGCTCACGCGGGGCGCGATGGTAAAGTAACAATTGTGCGAGGAGGAAACACAGTGAGAGTCTGATATGTGTTGCTCTCCGTCCACCGCGGAAAATATTTCTACGGGGTTATTTCTAAAAACGGGCTGTTATTTTTTCAGTAACTGGAAAAAAACATTGGGCTTATATACTGTAACGGTCGAATAAAGTCAGCCTCAAAGCTGAGTTATCGGTTGAAATACAAGATGTCTCGCTAATGAGCTGCATAAAAACGATAGTCCCAATGATAATCTTAACCATTTCTTTGTCGACGCCTCTAAATAATAGGGTATTGGAATGAGTATTCATGTTCGGGAACCCCACATGCGGCAATAATTGATCTATCACCTTTGCGTAATAAGCCATAAGCCCGCCCCACATGTTGATGACGATTTACGTGCGAATTTGCAGCTGCAGCGTCGCTAGTGCGGTGACATGTCGTTTTGCTGCACAAGCTAAAACAATCCAAACGATGGATTTTCGTTGCTGCCGAAGCTACAAAATAGGTCGTTTTGCCGCTCGAGCAGTGCCGAAAATGCGAATTCGCATGTAATTTCGCACCATGCAGAACGGACTATAGGCTATTAAAATCTCATCGAGAAACGCTTAGGAGAAATCTCATCCAACCGGAGTATTGCTAGAAATGTGAAGATATTCGCGTTTACTTTCACGTTCACGCCCTTGGGCGTCATTAGTAGTGGCGTTGTGGTAATTGTGGTGTGGGGAAGCGCCGACCAATTGAAGACCTATGTCACAGCAATTCCAACCAGTGTCCACAGGTTGAGAGGCACAGTAGAAGACGAAGCGAGAAGCGACTTAAGGAGAACCAAATGGAGGATGTGCTCAAAGTACAAGAAAAAGTGAACACTCCTAAGATGGCATTACCGGTTGCACAAAAGAGGTGGTCATAACCTCTCCCAAACTTTCCATATCTTCATGGTAAAATAGTTTACAAATGGTGGCGCCAGTATTCAGATAGTTGTGAATAGTTCTACCGAGACGACAAAAACAGGTATGTCAATATTGATATAATTGTATGTCGATTTATTCATTACACTAGTAGAGGGCAGAAAAAAAGTATAGTGCTGCTACCTTAAAAACCCTGCCAAGCGTCTTGAAGGGTGCATCACGGTGCTGTTGCGCCGCTTATTACGTAAGAAAAGGGCGATGTTGCCAGGAGTATTCTTGGTGATAGTCATCCTGGACGGCGCATCACGTAAATCTCGACACGCGAGCGTCTTTTTTTCTCCTCCATTTGAAAAGCACTCATTGTAGCCGGGATCATTTTGGCTTTTAACCCAATCTATGACTCCCGTGACTATCCCGTGACTATAAGCAAGAAGCAATTCTTATTTGTCCGACGTAACTCCCATCATCGAGAGCTTTAATTTTATAACTCACAACGCCTAGTGGCATCGTTTGACTTCTTGCCAACCTATGACTCACGTGAATATCTCATGACTCTAATCAGGAAGCAAATTTTCATTTGTCCCACGTGATTCCTCTCATTGAGACCTTTAATCTGATACCTCACACACCCTAGAGGCATCACTATCACTTCTGACCCAATATATGACTCACGTGACTATCTCATAACTATAACCAGGAAGCAAATTTTAATTTGTCCAACGTGATTCCCTTCATCTGGACCTCATTTTGATACCTTACAAGGCATAGTGGCATCATTTTGACTTCAAACCCAACCTATGACTCACGTGACTATCTAGTGACTATAACCAGAAAGCAATTTCTAATTTGTCCCACGTGATTCCTCTCATTAAGATCTTTAATTTGGTACCTCACAAGCCGTAGTGACATCAATTTGACTTTTAACCCAATCAAGGTGTAATGAATGATAAGTAACCTAAATTAAGTAATTAGTTAAAATGAACGCGCGTCGCCGGGACGTAATTTCTCGCAAAAATAAATTTGCGTGTCAAATGACTAACATTATCACGGTAGCGAGCGGTCGCAATTTCAAACATGGAAACACGAGTGCTCCACATGCACATGCCAGGGCAAGTCCTGGGACTTACCCTGGCGTGTGCACTGGGAACATGTGACTCACTGCCTTTCGTTTCTGCATCGGACAGGTTATATATGAATGTTCAATACGTAGTGACAACAGATTTCTTGTCAGTTTGCCGTGCCTACGCACCTGCTTTCTTACTGCGCTTGAGTGCCACTCTTCGTGCAAAATTATTCTTTTCGTGAACGTGGAGTCAAATCCTGGTACTACTGTTGAAAAATTGTTTCAGGCAATCCTGGATGGACAGAAGGAAATCAAGGCAGAGATAGCTGTCCTAAAAACGCTCCTTTGAGGTACTTAAAAACAGATCGAAAGTTCTGGTTTGCGCTTAAATGCCCTTAAAGCTAACCTTAACGAAACCCATGGAAAACTAACCACTACCGTTGAAGCTGTTCACGAGGCCGTTCAAACCCAGTACGCGAAGTTTATTGACCTAGAAAACTACACTCGCAGATCTTATTTGATAGTTTTTGGTATTGCTGAAGCTCTAAATGAACTTGAATTGGATATGCGACGTAAAGTTATGCAAGAATTGTTTGAGAATGAGTTAGGTGTGAATTGCACCTCTGTCTTTCGCATTCACAGGCTGGGACGCAACAGAGAAATCAGGCGAATAATTCCATTTTCAAGAATACAGAGAAAAACAGGCTATCTGGAAAAACGTGTCAAAACTTCAGGGCTCTAATATTAGTATATAAAACGATTACTGTGCAGAAAGGTGTCGGGAACGTAAATTGCTTTCGCAGTCAGCAAAGACCCAAAAAGATGCTGTTAAAGAAGTATTTCTTGTTGAAGGTAGGCTCCTTATTGGTGCTTACCTTTACAGTTAGAACGACTCTGCGAATTCTCGACAATGGCGGTCAAAGGTCACAAAGCACCCTGCCAAGACATAGCAATTTGTGCTCGATATGTTTTAATGCTAGGAATCTAGCTAACAAAGTCGATAAGCTTGAAAATCTTCTTCTGTATGACCCGCATATAAGCGGTATTGCGAGACCTTGCTACATGATCTGATAAGTGACGACGAAATTGTACAGCCTGGATATCAAATTTTTAGGCAGAAAAGAGGCTTTCATGGTGGTGGCGCGGCTGTTATTGAAAAAAATACCATTGACACCTGTCTCGTAGATGAAATTCCCGATATTGAAGGCGCTTTTTTAAATATCTCTAGAGTATGTCACTTTTCTTCTTTGTGCCCTTCACCCTGCACCCGATGCAGATGAGATGTTTTCAAACAAATTATATGATCGACTTTTCGGTTTTTGTGGGCAAAAGTATTGTTAACGTGTTATTATAATTTGCCATCAATTGCTTTGGACGATCTAAGGTATGGCTGCTCTCCTTCTGGCGACTCAATTCTTAACATCATGTTTTTGCTCAACATAAAGCAAGCGGTAGATGTCTGTACTCGAGGCGGTTGAATTTTGAATTGACTGTTTTTAGGTGAACTTTCTTCTGATGGCTATGATGTAATAGAAGCGGGCAGTTTCTGATCTTAACCTTCTTTTCCCTTGGAATAAGGCCTTAGATCGAGCTAAAAATATTCAACCAGACACACATGTAAAGGAATTTACTAAGGCGAATGACGTAGCCATAATTGACTACCTTGAAGCGCATATCGGACCCTTCTTACATAATGTTGAGACTTCTTGGAAGCTGTTTGTTGAAACCGTACGTCATCGTGTTCAGAATTTTGCATCTTGTCAAAAAACGGACAAGCACTGTGCAAACTCCTAAGTTAGCCTGGAAATAATCTGCACGAAGCGTAAAATTCAAAGGCTTCGCTAGAAGCATTTACCAATGACACCGCAGTTTTAATATTTAAAAGACAAGCGACAAACCACCTTGGCCCAAGCAAGACACCATTTCGAAAGTAATACGGTGAGAGAATATCTTCAGAGTAATCCTCAGACATTTTGGCAGTATTCAAGGGAGTCTGAGACCGGGATTAGCAAAATAAAGGTTGATCATGTAATAATAATGGACTGTCGTGCTATTACCGAACGTTTTATGCATACTTCAAGTGCATTTTTTTCTCGAGCCGTTGATTAACCTGAGCATTCATTTGTTGACTCAGACAATGATCCAGTAGTGACACACGAGGACGAATTGCACATGTTAATAAAACTTGGTTCCAAAAAATGTGTGGGGCCTGACGGTATTCCTAATGGCTTTTTCAACCGCTACGCTGAGTACTTATCCGTATTCGTAACCGGTCTTTTCAATATTTCAGTAGCTACTGGGGAAATACCGGCTGATTGGAATATAGCACGTGTTAAACCAATTCATTAAAAAATGTGACCCTTTATCATTTCAGAATTATCTTCCAACTTCTATTACAAGCAGTTGTTGCAAACGTCTTGAGCATGCTATTGCAAACTACGTGTATCAATTCATCAGTGAGCTCAATGTGCCACCAAAACATTACCATGGCTTCAAAAGGGGCTTATCTAACTTACCCAGTTGGTTAGAACTGTGCATGAATTTTCACGCATGCTTGATGTGTCTGGGCAAACTGATGATTTGTTTTTAGATCGTTGTAAAGTATTTGATAAAGTGCCACACGGGATGTTGTTATACATATTACAGTGTTTAGCCTCACTTTCAAAAATTATTCAGTGGATTCGGGTTTATCTGCAAAGTAGACGCCAGTATGTAGTGATTAACAATTTCTCATTAACTGTTCTTCATGCGCCTTCTGGAGTCCCACTGGGAAGTGTGTTGGAGCCACGTTTGTTTTTAATGCATGTTAATGATTTAGTTTATGTCATTTCTAAAAATGTGTCTGTAAGTTTATTCGCAGATGATTGTCCAATATTTAAACAAAATTCTTCACCGCGTGATCATGTGGAATTACAAGACGCACTTATCGCTATCAGCAACTGGTGTCACAACTGGGGAACACCGTTAAACAATAAAAAAAACTATGCTACTACGTATCACCAGGAAACTGAGTTCCAGTCAATTCCACTATACTCTAAGAGGAAGTAACATAAATAATGTAGATAGATATAAGTACTTGGCTTTGACTCTCACAAGCAAGCTAACTTGGTCAACCCACATATCTGACATTACAACTTCTGCATTACGTAAACTATGTTTTCCAAAAGAAAACTGGAATCACCACCGTCCCGCACTAAAATTCTAGCCTATAATGCCTGTGTTCACTCAAAGCTTGAATGTCCTTCCATTATTTAGGATCCCTATTCCAAGAACGGTATCTAAAGCTGGAACGTATTACCAGAAACGCAGTTAGGTATATTTTTGCAAATATCGTAGGCTTGATTCCCCGAAACACTCTAATGCAAAAAACGACATTTCTACTGCAGAAGCTAGGAGAAAGTTCAGTAGTCTTTCCTTTCTTTACAATTGTTTGTACGGTAATGTAAAAACTAATCTCCCTGACAGAGTTAAACTGCCATCAGCATGACCTACTCGCCATGGTCATGAACATTAGCTAACCCCTATTTTTGTCCGATCAAATTCTTTTAAATAGTTTTTTTCCTAGAACTTTGGAAGATTAAAATTCTTTCCCCTGTGACGTCTTTCATTCTAACAGGTTTCTTGGTGACCTGGAACGTCACCTTTTTTTGTAACTTTTGTTTCTGCTGTATTGTCGTCTCTTGTTTTTTACAATTTTGTTTTGATGTACCCCCTCCTTCTTGGGCCAGCACATTGGCCTGCAGTGTTGTGAAATCAATAAACAAAATCAGGAATGTCGAGCAGAACGCCTGAGACGGCTTTTTCTCCCTCATGTTGTCGAAGAACTTCGTATTATTGCCTACCAGGCACTTTGCAGTGCGATTCGCCCTAATGCTTTCGAATTGCTTCGGTCTTTCTCCAACGAGTTGCACCGCTGCTCACTCCTTCCGCCATTTTCAGGAGCATTGAAGACCATCGGGAGTTTTTCCTGTTGTCCATTCGTTCGGCTGATTGATTGCGCTCCCTTTATCTGCGGTCTCCTGGCTGCATTTCGCTACTTCGGAGTTTAAGCTCATGTCATGGCATGTCTCGCGCTGTGAAAGTTCTCGTGCTTTGGTGGGCTTCCACATGCGCCATTTGGCTTTTACCCACGACGGACGCCGGCTTTTTTCGCTCAATGGGCTTTATAATGATTTCGCCATAAAATGCCGCCCCCCCCCCCCATACAAACCCCTGGTGCGAATTCTGCGCTCGAAGAAACACTATAAGGTTGATCGTAGGGTAGCTACATTTTGTTCTGTGTTTTTATATATGCATGGCAAAATTTTTTCAAGGAAACTTCGAAAGGCATGCGCAGAGCCTCACCAGTCCGAATGCCGCACACGCAACCACGACGGCAGTGATGCCCACGACGACCGGCGACTGGGAACCAATGACGGCGACCTTGGCCAGAGTAAGCAGCGAGTTTTGCACGGCCTGCTTGCCAGAGAGGAAGCCGCGAGAGTCCACGGCGTCCATGTCCGCAGAGAACCGGTTCAGTATTCGGCCCCGAGGGCAGGCGTCGAAGAAAGACACTGGGCTCCAGAGTACGCCGGCCAACATCTGGTCGTGGAGCGACCGTGACGTCTTTTGGGCAGCGAGGGCCAGAAGAACAGCCCCCGCGACACGGCAGAAAACTGGAAAAGCGGTCACCGTTGTAGAAATGATGAAATGACCATCACTTGTCTCAAAATCTCCATTCCGCCCTTCAGCGAAATATTTATCCTCACATCCAAGCGTCCGCATTTTTAACTTCCTACAATCTGTTACAGAGAAAACCCACTAATCTTGTAGGAGAGTAGAAACATTAGCAGGTAATAACGAACGAATAAGGATTTCACAGCAGTCGTCGACCTTGAAAAAACACTGTTTGCATTGGCGACACAACTCTGTTAGAGAATGTGGTGCATTTATTGCCTGCGTTCCGCACAATATTTCAAGCTAACACAAAACTGCATACGGCTTTTAGTAACCCTTGCAAAACTTACCGCAGTTAAAAATAGTTTTGTATCCAATCCGCCCTGCAGTCATTTTGGTTGTCGGTCAAGCCGAACAGCAGTACTGCAAGTACTGTTTCTGCAACCATATGCTCCGCTATTTTCTGTATTTATAACGCCAAAGTCACGATGGTTGCATGGCCTCCTTTATAAGTATGCGGTTTTCTGAAGGCATTTTCAGGTGTCCTACATGATCATCATCATCATCATCACCATAATCATCATCGTCACCACCAGTCTATCTACGCCAACTGAAGGGCAAAGGCCCCTCCTAATAATCTCCAATTATCCCGATCCTGTGCTAACTGCGACCAATTTATTCCCGCAAGCTTCTTGGCCTCACGTGCCCTTGTGCCCATCGGATTAAAAAGAAAATCCGTGTTTGATGGAATTGCAGAATGAGGCTTGGGGTGTGGCCTGATCCCAGAAACCATTGTCGGTAACGCACTCCTTCACCAGAGCAGGATTGGCCACCCTGGTGTAGTAATGGCCACAACCTCCCGTGAATACGCCAATTAACCCACGTTGCCCTACATACTGAGAAGTAAATGGCTTTCCCTTGCGAAGACCTTATTTACTCCAACTATGGCGAGGCCCTATCGATTCGGGGGTTGCATTTTGACGGAAATCATCAGAGTACCCCCTAACAGTGGCTTAATCATCAATGTGCGATGTAGGATGTTACTGGGAAAACCTTTTCAGCGGCGCATGTAGTCCATCTAGACAAGTGACCGACCGACCGGCCGACTGATTCGTTCGTCGGCGCCCAGCTGAAAGTGCTTGCTTGTAGAGTTGAAATTGCGTGAGTTCATTCCTATCATGGCTTAGGGACTCACTAAGGCGGAAGTTGTGGGAATAGCCTGTAAGGAAGCGGAAAAGGCCAAAATATTTATTTCGCAAATTCTCAATTATTTCACAGGGCCATACATATCACGCTAGCTTTTGAATCCTATATGTTGATTGATTGTAGGGTTCAACGCGCCGACACAACGCAGGCCAGGAGGCGTGCTGTAGCGGAGGGCTCGGGATTAATTTTAACCACCTGGAAATCTTTAACGTGTACCGAAATCTCGTACACACGGGCGTGTTTTTAATCCTATATGTAACGCCTAAAAATGTCTGCAAGGTAATTTCAATGTTTGCAGTAGCTCTACTGGTTGAGCTTGCAGCACGGCAAACAGCGCTCTTTGCAAACTTGAAGAAATGCGTTGTCGGTCACTGGGGCGCCTCTACACCCCTCCCCCCCCCCCCCCCCCCCCAAATCTGTTCCGGTTTTATTTTACCATAACCGCTTGTCCGCATTCTGCTAGCGTTTTCTAATAACCTGGCTTTTATTCATATCTACCTTGTACCCTGCAGTAGAATTACGACAACGATAACGACGGCGATGATGATAATGCACCTTGCCATATAGCCTAGTGAATTTGTACAAAGCAGTGTCTACAGTGCGGTCCGACGGCACTCTAGCTGATGGCTGCAGGCATGGCGAGAGTGCCGACCGACGACATTCGAATATTTTTTTGTCATCTTTAAATTGAACTGTAGTTTTCATGGCTTAGGTTAGTTTTGGCGTTTTGAATGATTTTTTAGGTGTGTTATGTCATGTTAAGTTATATTTAGGTTAGGTTGCCTAGCTTTAGGTTGTCTAGAGCGATGTAGTGTCAGACGCCGCAATTTTGTTGCAAAACGCCGGGGGACGTCGATATAGTGAAGTGCTCATAACACCATCGGACGGCACTCTAGACACAGCCTTTGTACAAATCAAATTCTGCGCTCTCCCCCTGAGTGTCTCTTACATAAGTGAAGCCACAATAATGAGCTCAGCTATGTTTCCTTAATATGAATAAAACTCTAAGAGTTCCTGTTTTCACGCCTTAAACGAAAACGAATTTAAAAAAACAATTTCGTGTATGGTATCCCAGTGTTTTCTTTTCTTAGGTGTAATTAACAAGGCGTATTTTTCTCAAAAATATTTAAGAATAGAGAGCTCGCCGCTAAGAAAATGTCGATCATGCAAGATATAAATCAACACCGATATATTTTGATCTGCGGAAGTCATATCACTTTATAGTATTTTCAGAAGGTTTGCCTAGCCTATGTTTCTTTCTGAACGTCTGTAGAGCATTCCTGCAACATTTCTCTCGAAGTGTTAGCTCACGGATAAAACGAAAGTTTGGGTTTCGCCGAACAAATACATGCAAACAAGCCATAATATTTGAAGCTTAAGCCTTTACTTTCACGTGCTCGCTGGAATAAAATGAAAGCATCTCTTTCGCTGTTTTGCCGCTTTCACACGACTAACGCCAAAACCTGAATGTTTAAATCAGGCAGCAGCACGTGTCGAGATCACGACTAGCGTTATAGATAGCGGCCTGTCCAGTCCAGCCGGCCACAATGGAGGCCAGCCTGCCAAACATTGCCCCGTAGGGACGGCGCGTGGCGTCAGGTGGGGCTGAGTTTAATCCCCAGCCTCGCCAGCTTCACTTCCTTCGCAGTGGAGCCTGTGACTGCTCGAATAAAAAAGTAGCGGTAGTAACAATCAATGCAAATTGTACGGATTTCTACCTATAATACCGGCCAGCGAAAAAAAATTCATGGTTAAGTCTAGAATCGTTTCTTAGTTATGCAAACGCGAACGTATACAAGTAAACCATACTGCTACTATATCCGCGTGCTCTACTAGCATACTTTATTTTCGAGCATTTCCATTCGTTTAAGCATTCGGAAACTTTGTTCACTTTCGCTTTCCGTCGAGAAGCTTCCTTTTGAGGTGAACTTTGTCCATGAAGGTGAAAACGCCCATACGGAGGCTCGAATTTGTGTGAGCACCCCAACAAGGCCATTCTGTACGTGGAAGCACCGTCATTCTTTTGGGAAAACATGATGTTTTGTCCATCGGAGGGAGCACTAATTAGGGACAACCTCTTTAACAGCTGCGGCGTTTTCACCATAAAATGAGACACCCTTGTATAGGATCTCCCTCGGGGTGGCTTACAAGCCCGACAGATGGCATAGTTGCCATCACAGCCGTCACCGGCCAGCGCCTGCGGTGAGAAGCGGTTATCTTTGGGATATGTTTTTGAACCACTGCCCCCGTATCGAAGCGATCGGAACCTGGAGAAAACAATTGACTTTACCGCGTGCCCCCCGGGCTCGCTCTGATGTGCGCAACAAACGCCATCGCGTACGATGTGTTCACTGAAAGTACGATGCAAAAATGTCACGGGATCGTTCAGCGTATTCTTTACCGAAAGCGTATTTTTGGCAAGCTTTTTCGCCCTGCCTCTTGCCTATGTCGACTATAACCTACAACGTTGGAATCATACTCACTGCCTCTATTTTTTCAAGAATCACTATTCATGCTGCTGCTACATGGCACAGAAGGTGAAGGCCAACCAAGACTCAAGCGGAACATTTCTGACGCGCGGTCGCTTTGTTTTAAAAGTCGTGCTGTGCGTCAAAAGCTAATGGTAATTGACCGCGCACCGAGTGTTTTTGTTAGGTTTTTCTTCTTTTTCTTTTGGTGCACTTTATGAAGCACTGCAGGCAAAGTGCTCCTTCCTATTCATTTTCTTCTCATCCGTGCTATAAAACAAAACACACTGAATATTTTTTCGCGGGACGCCATGGGATGCGCTAGCAAAAGATTAGCAGCTGTGGACACTTTCTTGCGGACGATATCCATGTCGATGCGCGTTCAGTGGACGCCGGCAGGGTGCGTGCTTTCACCATCCTAGCCCAGCAACAATTTCGCGTTTAAAAATCTCTTAATGGAGCACACTGTCGAGCCACAGAAGGTGTGCATTTACCCCAATGTGAATCAGCACAGACTGAGTCCAACGGACCGAAAAATATACGAAACAACAAAGTTGGCAGGCAGAGCAAACGGGTATACAACGGAGACATCAGGATCAAATGCAGTGGCAGTCGGTGCAGGGTCGTCATAAAGAAATAAAAAATGGTCAAATATACAAAAACTCTGCGCGGAATCAGCGAGCATGGGCCGGTCAAAGCCAGTTGTGGAAGAAACTAGGCCCAACTTCTCAGTCGTTTAAGTGTTTCACATTGTAAGCTATTCAGAATTACACGGGATCATCACAGTCATTTCTACTTGGGATGCTTTTGGGCATATAGGCTAAGCACAGCTTTGAATACTAATTGAATTAGCTCGCGCTTGTACGAATGCCCAGCGGCCACAAAACAAATACCAAATACATTTTCAAAGCCTACTTTGAATTCTTTCCAATAAAAGTTCCTGCATTTTTGAGTGGCAAGAAAAGCACCATGATAAGTTGAAGCAGGTGCGCTTGCATTCGGTGCAATTGTTTGGTAGTGTAATTTAATTAGAAGAACTGAAGATGCCGTGCTTCAATTGACTGGAGATCAAAAGAAACACTTTGATGTACTTGAGATAGAAGTTTTGGCGTTTCCAGGCTCTTTTTGCAAACATTCGGTATTAGCGTTGCTCTTGGCTAAAGAGGTCCCCCGTCGTTCTTTGTGTTATTACAGAAAAGAAGTGAACGGGTTATACAAAGGCGTAAACTGGAAGTTGGTTCCTGCTGGTTTATGATGTTCACGAAAAAAAAAAAACAGTGAAAACACGCTACACCAGGGGGCAGGCAAGCAGAAGGACAGCGCTGGACTAAAAAAAGAATTTTATTGAAAGTACTCTCATAAACGCTTTTCCATCCAAAACGACGCAGGCGCAGATGGGTCACCACACACCCCTTCAAAAAAACCCCAATGCCACAGAACTCTCTCACACACACCTATCATCTCAAGCTGCCTTAAGAAACAATATCTCATCAGTTAATGCCACTGAAGGCTCACTGACGCAATTTTTACTGTGAAGCAGTATATGTCTAACCCACCCAGTATTCATTCCGGTGAAGCGGATTTACTCGGCGCCGCTCCTCCTCGCCACCGCGAACACCTCTTTTACAACTATTTTTACCCTCACCTCCACGGATGCCTTTTTGACAAGTTGCGTAGTCGGCTGCCAATGGCGGTACGGCCGTTATCGGACGATTGCAAAAAAATAAAAAAGCAAGAATGGGTGTAAAAACTACGCTGACGCTTACTATACTCCCAATTGGAAGCTTGTGCGCAGCGCGACCTGCAGTCTTCTAGGTCACGGCACATATCTGCTGCGTCTGAAGAAGTGATCCATGATCAGTGAACGCATATACACCCGCTTGGACAGCGTGTTGCTGCAAATTGTGCTTGAACCTCCCGCGCAAAAGTCACGTGGTCCGGATTAGCCGCGCACGGGGGTGCAGCAAGCATGGTGTTGAAAATCGTGTTTGAACCTCCCGCGCAAATGCCACGTGGTTTTGATTGAATGCCGAGAAGGGGTCGTTTTTTATATTACCTTGTTGCGCACAGTGAACATCGGCCAAACAGGCCGGTGTCTTAACGACCGCATCTGCGAGCACTACACGAAAGGAAGTCACTTGGTGCAGCACGGGTGGGAGTGCAAGTGCACTCCGGATTTGAAAAATGTGTCCATGGTGGGGCGGTGTGCTTCGAAAAATGAATGAGAACTGGTAGAGGCCTTCTTGATCAAGAAAGGAGAAGAAAAATGCATCAGTAAGCCTTCGGTGGCATTAACTAATAGGGAGATATCATTCCTTAATGCAGTCTAAGATTCAGGTGTGTGAGAGACAGTTCTGTAGCATTTGGGTTTTTGAAAGGGTGAGTGGTAAACCCCCTGCGCCTGCGTGGTTATGGGTAAAAAAGTGTTTATGGGAGTTCTTTCAATATAATTTTGTTGTAAGTACAGTCAATGTCCCTCCCCTTGCCTCTCCTCTTGTGTCTAGTGTTTTCACTGGTTTTTCTCTGAATGCCTACAGGCCTCAGAAGTTCTCATTTGATGTGCGAGAACAGGCGACAAATTAAACAAGCCGACGCTGCCGTAAAGATCCCAGGTGACGGGCCTTACCGTCAAGAAAGCAAAGTCCTAGTAGGACTTCCACCCATTTCGGTTGTCCGTATTCGGGGCTTCCCGCAGCGTCGGTCCAGTCCTTTATCCAGACGAGCTGCCAACCGAGAGCTCCCGCCGCTACAGCAAATGAAATAAGGGCGAAGGGTGCAGGCCACCTGGCAAGCCTCAGCAAACAGCACGCCAACTGCCATGCGGTCTGCGCACAGAATGAACAAGACAATAGCAATATAAAATGTCGTCACCACCATTCGCCTCAGCCTCAATTGTTTCTACGATATTAAAGCTCAGCATTAAGTCCCTTTCTGGCGGCAAGAAAGGGGCGCTGAAGCACTTACCACCGACTATTCGGAATGTATTGCGGGGTAAAGTTTATTGTCCTCGCAAGTTCTCTCCGCAAGAATTACAAAAATCCGTCTACTATCGCCAAAACTAAGCGCGGGAAAGATACAGTGTATAAATGCATTCAAACATTGTAAGTCTCTCTCTTGCAACACGGCGGGCGCCGATATACGCGACATCCTAACGACCGAAGCGCAGGGGAAATGAAATTCTAAGCGGAGAACTGCAAATTTTAAAGTTGAAGCGAGCACGGAGCGAAACAGAACCAAGCTAGCAAGCGCGAACAAAAGGCAAGTGTCCCGGTGTGTTCTTTTAGAGCGCGTTTTTGCCTAAGGAGCTAAAACGTTCTCGCGCGAGGCGTTAGAACATGAGTGTCCCAGTGTGTTCAATTAGTACGCATTACGTTCTAGCACGGGGCGTTGGAAAACAAGTGCCCCGGTGTTTTAGTACCGTGACCACATTAGAATGCGACGACATGAGACGCCGACAGCCTAAACCCCAAGGGTCTTCACCACTAAAAACGAACTGTTTCCTCTCAACTCGACCCTGCATTACACGACTAAAGCTGCGCGGTCTCTTCCGTAGAGGGAGGCGGCTTATGGCGTTCTCTTCGGCGGCCTTGGATAGAGGTAGAGTTTTCTCCTTTCCTCCGCAACGTAAACGGGTCTATTCCCAGTGCGCTGCAACAAAAAAGCAGGCTTTGGTGGCTGCTCACAAGCAAGCGCTGATGCGAGTAGAGTGCTTTTAAAGCAATAAATTCTTGTTGGAGAGTGGTGTGGTTGAAAGTGAAATATTGAGTTCATCACTCAAACTCCGCGCGCATTCGACTCCACAAAAGAAAAAAAGCCAAAACTGTTCGTACAGTTTCAAGTATAGAAGAGGTTGGTGCACAGCGCCGACGACGGCGGAATTTTACCGCAAATGCGTAAATGAACTGACTTTGACCATCAACAGCTAATGGGCAGCCACCGCTGTAATGACAGAATTAGGGTGGTGCATAATGCCTAATTACGGAAATTGAAGACCGCGCGATTTGTCTTTTCGCGTCTTTTTCATCGATTTTCGAGCTAACCGCTCCTTTTGCACATGTAATATTTTGCTCAGGTATTCCTGCCAGTGCAATCTAAACGTCGCACAGGTATATTTGCACTGCTTGAAGCGTGCTGCAGGGTCTCTATAATGGATATAGGCGAGAGGCTGGCGAATATAGGAAATTTCGAATCATTTGCGAATAATGTCGCAGTTTTGTTCGACTTGCAATGCAGTTTCAATTCTTGAGGTGTTCCAATATTTCCAACATTCCAAATTAAGGTATAATGGTGCAATAAGAGTTGCTGTGCCGCGCGACTCTCAAGCATTCAAGCAATAAAGCGGAAGGCTTGCTTTTTGTGCAGTGGCTTTTATGCAGGACGGCGGAGCTCTGCAGAGAAACCCAACACGGGTAAGCCTCGTGCGAAACAACTGTATGCTAACCTTGGTGTAAGCTTAAGTGGAATGCTACTTGTGTAAAGTTTATACGTCGAATTTTTCTGTCAACATGGTGGCACGAGTGGCGATTCAATACTGATTACTTATTGGCTTGCAGTAGGGTATAACACCCACTAGCATGCCCAGAAAAGGCACATTCCTTTCTTCTGCATTTATTTTCCGCAAGGCATGACACACATTTGTTGCAGCAGTTTGCCACCTTGTAATAACATTTTATTTTTATTTTCTGCCCTATTTTAATTAAAGTTAACTTAATACTCGGATGAGTTAAGTCCCGACTACCTAAACCACCGTTTCTTTGTTGCTATGTTTTAGAAGGTCTATGAAGACAAATAACAAGTTATCAGCATTCTAAATCATTTTAGTGAATTGGAACTCAGTTTTTACTATTAACAGTTTATCGGTACTACCAGTTTTTATATTTTAGAGCTCAACCACCTCTACCAATTTAGAGTACCAGGCATCAAAAATGTGTGCAATAGCTTCGGCTTTGAGCGAAGTACGAAATGATGCACATGCGTATTCTTTGCAGCATTTAAACGCTTGCACTTCTATAAAACCCCTACTGAGGAGAGCAAATAGTCGTTGAATTTTTTATTCCGTATGCTTAAGGTACACTGACTTTTTCTAAACATTAACCATTTCGAGTGACAGAAGGAACGTTGCGTGTATATTACCGATATTTTTTCTTAAACTAAGCTGTACTTTGTTAGGTGAATAGACGTTCTGTCGTCTATACAAAATATGGTTGAAGTATTACAAGAACTGTCCTGTGCGCTCAAGCGAAGTAGGTTAGAACAGACAATACATAAAAGCTCATTTTATGTTCTAAACCCGCGTATATTTTCGCCCGGACATGAGCTTCATTTCACAAAACAAAGTGATAAAGCTCAGTGAGGAACGCTTGAGTACTACTATTGTTAGTACAAAAAATTACCGACGATACTTATAACTTCTTAAAAATATCAAGGCGACAGCGTATTTCGACATTTGTTCTTCAACCTTCTGCCGAACATCACGGCCGCACCCGTCACCCCTTTACCAGCTCCCTGGACCAAACCCTTCGAAGCTCGTTTCGCATTCTAGCCATCGCCAGAATAATGCTACTCGTGCTACTTCAACTTTTTGGGAACACTTTTGTGTACCTCACTATAATTACCTCACGCATTCCATGAAATATCTAGATTGAAGGATTCCGCCTTGCAACAAGGCTGTCTTGAAGATTTCCCGCTGCTTCTTTTCTGATTTTGCCGAGTACATTCTTTCTTTCAGGATTTTCTGTGTTAATTCCACTAGTGAATCTCCAGTCCTCCCCTATTTTGTTTGCCACGCCTTTTTTTATCTGCATTATCTGACCTGTGCAGCCTCATTTAGTTCGAATAAGGTGAACCAAAATTCCTTCTACGTGAGTTTGTTCCCCTAAGCAAGCGTCTGTTCCACTGCTCCAAATTGCTACCCCAAGCACGCTTTTTTTGTTTCTATGACCCTCTGGGCCAATTTCAGTTTGTTTGTAAGTCGCCCAGTAATACTCCGAGGGCTGCATTCTGAGTCCCTCCTGCGCTCCATTTGTCACCTCCATTCTGCCGAGGGGAGGATTCCGCGATGATTACGCATGGGGAAATCGATTGGATCTCCTCGGCGGGAGGCTCGATTGGAGGAAGGACTCAGGATGCCAGGGCAAGTGTACGCCCCATTTGGCATCACCGGTAGTTGATATTTAGCTTATATCAGTCCTTTAGCGACGAAATCATCACGCAAGTTGGAGTGTTGAGGTACGCACTTTGTGGCAGTCCGGCACATATATCCGTCGCCAAGTACTACGGCTATTACTGATCTTAGCAGGTACATGGAGAACATTCTGTTGAATACATAGAAGTCGAGGTGAGAAAATTTCAACGAATCTGAAGGAGCCAAAGAATGAGGCTGCCTTTTGGAATTGAGAATTAGTTATTAAATATTGTAAGACGTACACCAGTGTAAGTATTTCGCAGAAGTATTCATCGCTGATCCCCACTATGGGAGAACTACCAGCAGTGGAAACGGGGGGATGCCGAGTGCCCTTCTTCAAGAGCGTTTAAGTCTATCAGTGAATTGGTATGATCAATTCTGTAGTACAGTGCATAGCTGTTGAGCGAAAATTTGCGTCTTATCAGGGTGGTTCGAACAAAACTACGGCCACATACAGGAGACATTCCCTAAAAATAAAGTGCTGAAGCGCTTGGAGTTGGGAATAGAGCGCCATTGCAGATTTTCGAGATTCATAAAGGGAAAGGGTGGTCTCCGGTCAAGCATACAATTTTCAGGGTAACTACGTAATAAATTTGCCAGTATTCAAAATGCTCTTGTAAAGGCCAAGATGAGAAGTGGGCTCATGCAGTAAATCTGGTTAAATTCGGTCAAGGGATGACTCAAGGGAATTCGGAACAATTAATTAAGGCTTTTCAATGGCATAAAAATAGGGAGTGGAAGTGTATAATAATGTCTTTGTGATCTTATATTAACATGCCCACTCTAGGCCCACATTTATGCACACGTATAGCAATCTTACCTTTGTCGACACTCCCTGTTCCTCTTCGGTTATTCGTCCGATGACATCGTCGTCCGCTAGTTCATCGTTGTGAGAGCTGTAATTTTGAAGAACACGCAAATTATGTCACATGTGGCTAGTGATAAAGACACTGTGATAGCTCCGCGCTATAAAATTCATAGCAACGTTCGAAACGAAAGATATGTTAATGCGTCGCATTTCTTGCCGAATACATTCCACAAGCGGAACGATGTAGCACCTACCACTTTCCCAAAAAGGCATAATTGGCAGAAGCAACGCATTTATTCGTTACAGTAACCTAAATGAAGAAAATAAGTGAAATGGTATTTTCAAAAATAAAGAAATACAACATTCCGAAAAACGCAAAAATATATCAATGACCCAACGAAATCAGAAGCATTCATTTTAGACACTGCCTCCCAGAACAAAGACAAAAATCACAAATACCGCGAAGAAAACGGCGTAAACACACATAAGAATTGCGAGAATGTACCGATCCAATACCACCGTGGATTGCACGTAAAACCATAACTCACCGGTAGTAACACATTTCGTCGTTGAAATAGTCTCAATAACTATGATCGGTGGAACGGAATTTTGAAAAACCTAGAATAACAGCAGGTAGACAAATAAAATTTCTATAAAATGCTAAGATTAGTTTATAATGTTGGAAATATTTATGAAATAATCTTCCAGGAGGCAATGTTTCGTACATAACGCCTGTGCAAGCTATTGTGACTAGCGGTTCTTTCGTACGTACTAAGTAACTGCCATTGTTTCACAGCAAGCTGAGAAAAATGCATCCCATACACCATCTCCCCCCCCAAAAAAACCAAGAAAACAAAAATACAAAATCTCCCAAAATAACTACGAAAACTGAATAAACAACCGGGAAAACGGACGAATGGCGTGACGCCCTGCGTTTGCTGAAAATACACAGTGCAAAAGTGCAGAAGAATGAAAGACTCGAAGTATTCAGTTTCGGTAGGAGGGATCAAGCAAAGCATTAGAATAACGCTCCACATTTAGCCAGCCCAGTACATTTGGCGTAACGGCCACCTAGTTGGATTGTTCATATCGGCGAATCGTTTCTTTGCAACACTTCGAGTGACAATAGACGGCCAATACTGTGCAACAATGGGAGTTGCTTCTTGCCTAGGAAAGATTAGCTAGTCACAATGGCTTGCGAAGGCGTTATGTATGAAACATTGCCTGCTGAAAGATTATTTGGCAAATATTTCCAATATTTTAAATTCAACTAAATGCAGAGAGAGAGTTGCGGACAGCGTACATTATGCAACTTACAGTATGAAGCTCCCCGAATGATAAGCTATAGTCAGGCCACTTACCGTAACCCCCGGACAATAAACTTCGTCTAGAAATTGAAATGACAGCCATCCAATCCAGTAATAAAAAAAGTTGAAATTAATTTGCGCATGGCAAGTCTGGAGAGTCCCCAGTAAAACATTTGAAAGGAACAACATAACTCCTGCAGGATATCCGAAAACAATTGCTACCTCTGCGAAATGAAATAACGAATAGGGTATGAAAACCAATTAAACCCGTTCCGCTCAACGTGAAAGCTGTCGGAAGTGCACAGCAGTGAATCGCCGTAATGGGCTGTGGCGCCGTTATCCACTCACTGCTATCACCCATCACGCTCTTCGCCTCCCAGTCTCACTCCTCTCTTGGTGACTGGAATGGATGTTTGTCAAATACAATTCAAATTTTCCGCCTTCGCAGTGCTCGCTGGAACACCGCAAGCGGGAGTTCTTTTCTTTTTTTGCTGGCATTCATGTCGCACATGCCTGGGCCCTTACTGCGCAGTTTGGAACGCGCCGTTACGGAAGAACGTTTTAAATGCAGAGCATTTCAGTAACTCACGATGTCACCCGCGTTGGCGTCCGTCGTCCGCACGCTCACTGCGCATGCGCGTCGAGTCGAGGCGAAAGGGAACACTCTCTCGCGAGGGGCATTGGATTGGATTCGAACACTCTCTCGCGAGGGCATTAGATTGGATTCGATTGGATTGGATTGGATTGGATTGGATTGGCTTGGCTTGGATTGGCTTGGCTTGGATTGGATTTGGATTGGATTGTATTAAAGTGGATTGTGTTGGATTGTGTTGCGTCATAGCCGCGGCACGTTGCGTCATAGCCGCGGCAGACGCGCTGGGGCCGGCGCATGTGCAGTACTCTCTCTTCCGCGGTTTCCTCTCCTTCGGGCGCGCTGCGCATATAACCGGTGTGCCGTTCTCCGGAGAAGCAACATCCGCGCTTGGCTCAAACACCTAGGGACCTCGCCGCTTTACAAGTACGCCAACGTCGTCGACTGGGACCGGCTTACGCAGTCCCTTCAACGTATATAAGCGGCGGAGCGCGCGTTCGGAATTCAGTCAAGGGCGTCTTTGCTTGGCTTTCGCTTGACGTGATGCTTTGCTTGCCTCGAGTAGATGCGACGCATTTACTCGAGTTCCCCCCGTGGGAAGATGCGGGCGGCTTTTAAATGCAGAGCATTTCAGTAACTCACGATGTCACCCGCGTTGGCGTCCGTAGTCCGCACGCTCACTGCGCATGCGCGTCGAGTCGAGGCGAAAGCGAACACTCTCTCGCGAGGGGCATTGGATTGGATTCGAACACTCTCTCGCGAGGGCATTAGATTGGATTCGATTGGATTGGATTGGATTGGATTGGATTGGATTGGATTGGCTTGGATTGGCTTGGCTTGGCTTGGATTGGATTTGGATTGGATTGAATTAAAGTGGATTGTGTTGGATTGTGTTGCGTCATAGCCGCGGCACGTTGCGTCATAGCCGCGGCAGACGCGCTGGGGCCGGCGCATGTGCAGTACTCTCTCTTCCGCGGTTTCCTCTCCTTCGGGCGCGCTGCACATATAACCGGTGTGCCGTTCTCCGGAGGAGCAACATCCGCGCTTGGCTCAAACACCTAGGGTCCTCGCCGCTGTACAAGTACGCCAACGTCGTCGACTGGGACCGGCTTACGCAGTCCCTTCAACGTATATAAGCGGTGGAGCGCGCGTTCGGAATTCAGTCAAGGGCGTCTTTGCTTGGCTTTCGCTTGACGTGATGCTTTGCTTGCCTCGAGTAGATGCGACGCATTTACTCGAGTTCCCCCCGTGGGAAGATGCGGGCGGCTTTTTTAAGTGCGAATGCACTTTATAAGCGACCCCAAACCATCCACCGCCGGCGGCGGCGGCGGCGGCGTCCGCAGTGCTCCTCTATATTTAAAAAAGAAACAGCATCCGGCGCCAGGTTTCGATCCGAGGACTTTGCGGCCGCAGCGCGACGCTCTACCGACCAAGCCACGGACGCGACGCTGATATCAGTGTTAGTGACGCGCCTTATATCTTTAACGCATTCAAACTACGTCGTCAGCGGCGTGCGTTGGCGACTCAGCGGCGTTATAGCGGCTTGATAACTGCGTGGTGTACACGTGATACTACAAACCCGATGGAAGAGATGGAAGAGAAGGCGGCGAGGCGGTGGGCTGCGGGGGCCGAGCGCAAGCGCCGCAAGCGGGCCGACAACCGTGCATTCGCACTTTCACATTCTCCCCCTCGGGGAAATGCGGGGGAATTTTTTTTAAGTGCGGAGCACTTTAAGGGCTCGCCTTTTCGCCGTTGTTCGATCGCTGAACCAAAGTACAGCCACACCGCGTTCCGTCATAGCGGCTGTCGTCGCGGTGTAACCGAGAGGGTTTTAAAAACAAGCATTTTATATAGTCATAAGCGTTCAGAACTCGTGAAGCACTGGCGCTTGTCATACATCTCCCTGTTGTTTAGCGCAAAGAAAACTGTAGGAACATTTGCGGCAAAAAATACGTAATTAAACGGCAGCGCCCGCGTTCATTTATTTAGGAACGATCGTTGGGTTGGCTTTTACGATAGTAAGCGAGAAAAAGTGGCAGTGGAACGGTGGCTTGTGCAGGAGGAAAAGCGAGCACAAAAACAACAGAACTCCCGCTGGCGCAGTTTCAGGCAGGGGGAGCATGGTCACTGCGAAGGCGGGAAATTTGAATTGCATTGGGTTGTAGCAGTGAGCGGATGACGGCACCACAGACCATTATGGCGAATCACTACTCTGCACTTCCGCCAGCTTTCAATTTGTGTGGAACAGCTGTAATTTATTTTCGAATGCTCTCATAAAAACAAACCCAATCTGCGTTCCTAACTAAATGAGCGCGGGGGATGCTTGTTCTAGCTCAGTATAATTTGCCTCAAATATACTTGAAGTTTTCTTTGCGCTAGACAACGGGGAGATGTATGACAAGCGCCCGCGGTTCACGAGTTTCGAAAGGTTATGACCGTATCAACCGCTTGCTTTTCGAAGGTTGGTGGTACGCCGTTACGGTTACATCGTGGGACTCTATTTGGGTCGGTAATCTCGCATCGCCGTCTGATTCCGGCGGTCGCTTGACACCAAAAAGTGGAACAGCGAATGAGCTACGCCGACAAGGCGAGCCCCGAATGTGCTGTTCACTTAAAAGGAAGACCTGGCGAGCTTGCATTGTTGCAAGCAGGTAGTATGGGTTCCACCTAGCTTCACTAAAAGCGTTGAAAGCGTCCTGACACTGGAAGACACCATCGTGCGCGTTCTTCACCTGAAGCTGGCAGATTGTAAGGAACTGTAAGAATAATTATTTGAACACTCCGGACAGGATACCTATACTCATCAGTTTCAAGACAAACCCATAGGGATACAATGAAGATGACCCACCCTCGTCTCTTCTGTCTTGAAACAGTTCACCCAATTCCCACCTCGCCATTCGCGCACGCACACTCGGCATGTACCATGGATAAGGTAGCGGCATTTTCAGTAACATCTATTAGTCCTAGTTTGAAGCGCTGATCAGGACACATTGAAAACTATTAGAGCCCCTCCTTCTGCCTCCTGTTCCTTCGTATACCGTGTTTCCGCGCTGATTTTAAACCCTAAGGACTTAAGCTTGGCAGTACACTCAATTTCAAAGTAATTCGGTTCCGGTCTCTACCATTGGATTTATACACGAGTGCTGTTGTTTGGAGTGTGAATTTGAGGAAGCCGCATTAGATCCGTTTCAGCCGTTTAAGAAAATCCCCAAATTGTTTGCTTTGCTTCCAGTATTTACGTCGCCGAAGAAAAAGCTCATGTCCTAGAGTATTCACTGTTATTTACCTGGAGCCAGTGGGATTCTCCAAGTGGTCGCTGTGGAATGCTTCAGTCAAATTCTTGGGTGCTTCTGGGTCCCTTATGAGGTCTTCCAGGTTTTTATACACTTTGATTCGTTTGCCATGTACCAGTATAAGCTTATCCATAGCATGCAGGTAGTTCGCTTGATTGCACACCAGTATCCGAGTCTAAAGCGTAAAGGTCAGAGCATAAACACTGAAATTGCAGAACTGTACGTATCAGAAGGACAGCTCACAGTGATCTCTAATTACCGTTATCAAACAGTCTAACAGGCAACAAACGAGCAAATGCATATGTAAAAACCGACTTACGTTTCTCATTAGGGAAAAGATCCAACCTTTTCCAAATCAATGCTCATCCATACTTACAAATCTCCTCTAGTTGGCTTGCGTACGTTAAAACAGCATTTGCATTTTCTTTTCGTTTAGAATCCGTTTTTTATTTCACCTAAACTAGGTTCGTCAATTCTTTTCCACGCAATATGTTCGTACAACTGTTTCTGTGTGCTAGAAAAATGATGCAACTGATTTTAAAACTCCAAACTGTTGGTGGAATAACTCATAAATACTAGCTTAGCACTCTAGACAAAACAAAAGCATACTCATTCTTTTTGTATCGTCAAATTACAGGCTAAAGTTTTTACTCTCCTTTCAAGCAGTCACTATTGTAAGTAACTTTGTACACAGGTTGGACATTTATAATGTCTTTAGATATTTGCACGCGGACAATACCTGCTGCCAATCTTGTCGTGACGTAAATAAAACACAGGATTGTGATCGAAATAGAGCTGAAAGTGTGTAAGTATACGCCTTCGTTTCTTGGAAGTAAATGAATGCATTTGTCTTGTAATATGTGTACCACACAGCCGATGAACAAAGATGGACCACTCAGCAAAGCGTGTTAGGCAGCGATTGTACCAGTCCCAGTCGGGAGAGGGACCAATACGTTTATAAAGCCGCCAAACGTACTCACCATTTCTTTCAAGCGCAAGAGAGAACGAGATTTGAAGAAACTTCTCCTGAGCGGTAAAACTGTTACACATTTAGAAACGCTACACTGTTCTCTAAAGTTGCTGGCTGTAAGATCCGCTCACTAATTTTGATAGTTTAGAAGCATTTCACTACCCTCAAGCTGGTGCATGGAAAATTGCAAGGTTCCCTTGTTTAAGAAGTAGCTTGCGACCAATCTGCTAAGTTGCTGGAGAAACGTCTAGGGTATTCATGTATTGTTGTTTGTAAAGTCAATGGCTTCAAAAATAAAGAAAGCATTTACTTCTCACAGCAAGTAATGCTGATCTAGGAAGAGAAGTTACTGATGCAAGGCATTTTTTACCCGAGTGTAAAAAATGTGTTTCTGTTTCTCAGCTTCTTTGATCAAACGGCTGCCACTTCCGAACCTACTAAAACCATTGCAGGAAAGCAACGTTTCAAATGAACAACTAGCCAATTTGGAAGTCAACTCCGCGAAATTACCCGGGAAAACTTTATACAGTTTTTGTTTCATTCTGCGTCAAAAGGTACAGTCCATATACTAAAGGCTGACATTTTGCATGGCGCTAGAACCTGGTAAAGCAACGTGCTAAACTTGTAAAGGCGCTCAAAAGAAGTTTTTGCCTCTATTACTGGTGCGAAAATATTTTGCGTCACACTTAATAGCCTCAGAGTAATCACTTCAGCAAAAATTGTCGTTATCATAAAAGCTTCAACGGACCTTCGCTGGTAAGTTTTATCCTAGATGGTTACGCGCAACTGAGTTCAACCAAAACCTTTTCTCGGCACACGTCAGAAGAGATCGCGGGAGCTTGATCTCACTAATTCCAAATAAATGGATGACCGCTCGTGTTGTTACCGAGAAATGTACAAAAAGCGCAATATCTTTTTCCTATCCGTAATAATTATGACTACAAGGTTAAAGGAGCCATGAAGACAAAATACAAGTTGGATTTATTAGAAAGACTGCTTAGTCCCGATAACAATAATACCAATATCATCGCAATCTTGGAACAAATAACGGAGATATTAAAGAAAACGCATGAAGCAGTCGCGACCCCCTAGATAATTTCCCGCAACTTTTCAATGCCGTCACGGAACCTTGTTTGTGCGATTGGCGGCCGCCTAGCTAGCCTGTCGTGACGACACATGACTGGACGTCTGTAATGGGGCCTCTAGTTCCATTTGACCGCATCACTCGAATGCTAACGTGCAGTTAACGCACTGAAAATTACGTTTTATTGTTGGGCCCTATGATGTCGTTCTTGCTCATTACCCGTCACTGTGGCGCAAAATTTGAAAGTTTTTAAATACTTCTTGCTTTTTTTTGTTAAAAAAACATCTTTTGTGGATGTAATGGACCTGAGTGAGATACTGAATCTTAGTTCTTTCAAATTAAACCAAGTTGTATTTTCTCTTTATGGCTCCTTTAAGTAGACTGCCGATAAAAGTGATGCCATGAGCGACATATTTAGGAAACGAAATCTAGACGTGCTACGGACCATGCGTCGTCATACTTCCTCCAGCGCAATTAGCAATAACATAAAACATAGCTCACTGTAATGAAAGCAACAATGGCTCGCCACATCTAATTCACTGTCGCTCAAGTAATTGATTGGTTGTAGGGTTTAACGCGCCGACGCAAGGCAGGTGATGAGGCCCGCCGTAGTGGAGGGCTCCGAATTAATTTTTACCACCTGGGGATCCTTAACGTGCGCCGAAATCTCGTACACCCGGGCGCTTTTGCTTTTCGTCTCCACCAGAAAAGCGGTCGCCACGGCCGGGAATCGAACCCGCGTCCTCGTGCTCGGCAGCACAACTGTCAGGCAAAGTCAGGAATAGATTGAGAAAAAGTAAGGGCGGGCATATCCCACCCATCAGCCATGCTGAGCTGTTACGATCTCGACATCCGTTGACAAAGAAATTTCAATTTAACCTGAAGTGTTGACAGATTGGGCAGATTTGATATTCCTCCTGTGCTCTGTGAGAAAACCTCAGTTGATCGCACTGCATTTGAAATTTTCGCGAGCCTATCGACCTCATACAAAAATTTTATTTAGCTTGACTTGTGATTTAGAGATAAGCCGAATTGTTTGTATTATGGTCTGGTGCTTTTAGCGGCCTGCGTTGCTGGCCAAAGTGGTTCCTTTTCGTACCTGATGCCAGAAAGTCTGCCTAGAAGTCGTCCCTGCTAAACGTGTGTATGGACAAGTCAGCCAGTGCATACTTGCGCCATGCATACTGTTGCATTCCATACTAGCACAGTAGTTACACCATGTATACTGCCTTTATTTGCAGGCATTCACCGCTTGAGGTGTGCAGGTGACATAGAAATTGGGATCACCGGCCGAGTCCTGCGTTGTTTTATTGCCATAAAAGCGAAATAAGGGGATGGCAGGTTGGGTCCTAGATTTGAGTTTTGCGGATAAATAAAAATTTGAAATAAACTCGAAGCGGTAGCTCAGTGGCTAAGGCGTTGCGCTGCTGAGCACAAGATCGTGGGTTCGGTTCCCGGCCGCGGCGGCCGCTTTTCGATGGAGGCGAAAAGCAAAAACGCCAGTGTGTACGAGATTTCGGCGCATGTTAAAGATCCCCAAGTGGTCAAAATTAATCCGGAGCCCTCCACTACGGCGCGCCTCATCACCTGCGTTGCGTTGGCGCGTTAAACCCTACAAACAAAATTTTCAATCGGAATTTTGAGTCTTACTTCTAATGAGTGTATATATTACAATATTCTAATGAGTGTAGATATTAGGCAAATAAGCAAAACCCCAGTGGGAGGTGCTAAGTGTTTGAAACCACGGGTGGGACCTCGAATGAGGAATTTAGCCCTTTCAGCCATGAATTTTTTCTTTCAAGGAAAATATTTTTTCTGTGTGTTCCCCCAAACTGTTCGACGCAATGAGCTTAAAAACAAAAAAATGAGCTAGTGCTGCTAGTAATTTCCCATTTACAGGCACTACATCTAATTAGGCCATAAGGTATTTAAAGTTTTAATTTCCAGCAAAAAATTATTTTTTGGTTGTTTTCCTAAATTTTCAAAACCATGATCCCGCACACACAAAAAAATAAAGTTGGTAGTGCAAGTATTTTTATTTACAGCTATTTCATCAACTATGATTTCGGTCCATCGGGTCACGCCATTGTCAGTCTGATCTTCACTGTACTGTCTTACTTTTTCTTGCCATCAGCTTTGGAAAAAGAAACCAATAATAGTGATATGTAGTGCAAGACGCATCTTTGAAGAACTTTTTCTCAGTTTTGTTCTGGGCGCGCTAGAAGAATTTTGGGTAATGTCCTCCAAATTGAACTCATGGGCCGAAAGGGTTAAAAAAAACATGAAGCGAGTATGGTAAAGTTACTTATTTAAGAAAGGACAAAACGGTAACTCAGTTCCTGAAAGAAAAGAAATTGAAAAACGGCCTGAGCATCGTGGTATCCGAGAAGAAATAATATAAAAGTAGAGGAATATTTAAGCATAACAACGCGCAGAATATCACAAATGTAGTCTTCAAAAGTTGGAGATACCTACAATAATATCCACAAAAGTCAAGACGGATTCCTTTAATTGCAATCGCCTAAAATGTGAAATATTCAACACAAAGTCTACGTTTAAATTGAAGTAGGTGTGGTGTATTAGAATTTTTTTTTAAATTTGAGCTGAAAAAGCTTTTAAGCATTCGGTGGTTTTACGGGTGGTTGTCCTGCTCTTGGGTCTTACAGAGCGAAATATAGAAATTTAGAAGAAACGGCTGCCCTATTAATTTTTTAAAGAAATTTGACAGTGAAATGGCGGGATCACTACAGAGTTTTCTGCAGAGGGAGCTTTTCATCGTTGGGTGTGAGTTTAGCTTTTCGTTACACTTATCACTAGTGTCGAGGGCCAGCTCGTGTTTAGTTTTCTGGTACTAGTCAAAAAAAGAAAAAAAAGGAGGTTCAACGATCTAATATACAGGAGGGTCAGGAATGGAGAAGGGGCTAATATAAAAAAAAAAGTATTTCTTCGCACTGCTGCTTCATAACCGAAAGATGACATTTCATAAGTTTTTGACGAAAGAGAGATCATTTAAGGTGCTTCTTACACAGGGGAGTGGCGCTGAACCTAAATCTTTGTACTTCTGTAAGGGCCCCAGCCATAATAGGAATTGCAAAGTGTTCGTCTTCAAAGCCAAAAAGTTACCATTCTGTTTGCCACATCTTTAAGGATACAGGATGCTTTGGAGGAGGTCGTTCTAGATTTGCGGTTATAGCAAGCGTTACACTTCGCCTTCCCAATTTCATCATCTCCTTCATCTATTCAGCTTCCCAATCTACTCTGTTACAACTTAAGAACAGCAACGGAAGTTGCCGCTGTGCCTCATCACCGCTGCCGGATGTTACTCCGCGCGCCACAAGTAGTGCGTTAGTGGGAATATTTTGATCATTTCACGAGCCGTTTCCGTAATTTTCTGTACTTGATGTGCTGTGCTGCAGCGAGGGCAGAGAAGCTACGTGAGGAAACGCAGACGATATCACGCATTCCTAGCATCTCCGTTCCAAACGCGCGCGCCCGTTGACATCCGGGTCCATCGCTTAGGCGGAGTGATACCGTACATGAGCTATTGCTGTTCTTAGCATGCTCCCGAGTATAGTCATCATTATCGCTTCCGCACATGTTTTCTCGAATCTCCGGCTTAAATAAACCGCTTCCTTTTGCAAATCCCAGACTCTCTTAATAAAAAATTAAAACTAGCGTAATGATTTACTGAAGATGTTTCATTGTAGAAGACCGGTGAGTCATGGCCGTGGGAAATCTGTGTTTCGGAAGCTGCCCTCGACTCGTAAACTAACAACACTGTTAGCAATATCTAAGGCTGCCGTTCGTGAACTGTGGGGTAAAAAGCAAGCGAACCGAGGGAGCCGTCACAGGATGTACAATTGAAATAAATTACGGACCCTAAATTGAAACCAGTTCTTACTGCAGCAGAAACTAGTTGAAGCAGTTTACTAAACTTTGCATTCACTGAGATTTTTGGACGCCTGGGAGCCTTGGGTTCAAAAAGCTGCATGAGTGACTCTGCACAAAAACAACTCGCCTAAGATTCGTGTTAGTAGCTTAATAAGACGATTTTCAGATTTAGAATCGTTGTTTTTGCGTGGTACCGCTCGCAGATTGATCGATAGCGGTTGGAACATGCTAACAAAGTTAGGGTGGGCCAGTGCACAAATGCCCGACTCAATTTTTATGTTTGAAGTCGCTTAAGTCGGCAACTACAGTTTGCTTTGGTTCCAAAAGCAAGCCGGAAATTGATTTGCCAAAGCCTGAAGTACTTAGACTACACAAGACTTGATTGCGATACACAGTATCAAAATCAGTCACCAAGCGCAGCCCTAGATAAATGTAAGAGAGGCTCTCTTGCCCGTCAGTTCACGGAAATGATGAAACACGTGTCGCCATGATGCTTTCTAAGCTTTGGAAAACGAGTTATTTTTGTGTACATACCACGGTGCTGTACTGAGAACGTAGCATGAAATACTTGTCACTTTCGAGCTCCACTATCATGCAGCAGACAGAGGAGTCTACCCAAATGTTTCTAAGGAACTCATTGGCCAAATGAAGGTTGTAACGACTGGTTTTTTTGTCTGATGAGGTATTACAGATATTATATTGTTCGTAATGTTGCTACTGATATACTCGTGTAGCAGAATAATTTCAGCGGAGAACTGTAGAGTAAGAATTTGTATAGGATCTTTTGGCAGTGTACGTTTGAAGTGAGGGATATGCGTTATTATTCACCGCAGTACTATGTCCAGTGAACAAAGAAGATGACCATACGCTATAATTGAATGGTAAGTTCAGCCTCGTGTAAAACGTTTCTTATTTCGGTTCACATTAGTTGTAAGCCGGCAAGGTCGCAGTGATCTCCGATGCTGTTTGCTTTAAGCCTCTGCATTTCTCACAACACCACAATAAAGTGCGCCTAATTCGACAAGTCACCTTTTGCTTGAGAAGGCCTTGATTTCCGAGTACTTCTGCGAAAAGCTTGCTTCCGACCACGGGGTCAAGCGCACTAAGCGGGTCATCCAGCAGGTATACGTCACTCTGGCTGTACACCGCCCTGGCCATTGAGATGCGCTGCTTCTGGCCGCCGCTGAGATTGCTTCCCTGTTTGGGGGATGTAAAACACCCGCGCTGAAAGTTATCACAGTGCAACCTGAACAATTCCAAACGTTAAACAGCTCTGCAAAGTGTTACACACAATGTAAATATTTATAGCGGACATGTTTTTGTAATATAATATTGCACTGACTTCTGAGCATTGACTTTATTTCAAGCATGCATTTGTGTGCTTTGGAATGGCTGACGAAAAATGCCACCTAGCTATTGCCTAAAGAAACGGCGCTCAAAATCTTCATTTTTAGTTGAAAGAAATTGTGGGCGCAATTATTACTAGATAAGGAATGAACTGAGCTTGTTTGTAACAACAGAGTCTGCCATATCGGCCGCAGTGACAGACACAAAAGCACAATTTCCCGCGATAAAGTTCGCTCTTTCAGCGATTGCATCTGGGTGGTGTCGCGTTGAATTTA
Source organism: Haemaphysalis longicornis (assembly GCF_048455015.1). NCBI lineage: Eukaryota > Metazoa > Arthropoda > Arachnida > Ixodida > Ixodidae > Haemaphysalis > Haemaphysalis longicornis. Next base: position 61,202,759 of record NW_027526204.1, on the reverse strand, counting down.
GCATTGTTTCGCCAGACTAGGTATGGCGTAGTTTATGACACCTCCTGTGAATAATGATGTTTTATATGTCCAAGAACAAGACAAATTATATAGAAAATAGGCGCCGCGAAAATTTGTCAACTGTGTCCGAAGGAACATCAAAGACGCCAATAAATAAAATTCTGCGTGCTCCGATGTTTAAAGCTCCCATTGGTTGAAGAATATTTCAAGATAAAACGCAATAGCTTTATTTCACGAATGAGTAGTCATGACGGTAAAATAATCACTCCAGCGTACATTGCAGAGCCCCTATAACTGACAAAGCACATGACTCATAGAACGCTTAAGCTTGGGTAATCGACATATGTTTCTTAGTATTGCATAATATATTTACTTCTTCCGGCACATTCGGATCAGCCAGAGTTCGGCCTAAAACATTACTTAGAGCTACTTTTCTATTTTAAATCTAACCGTGCATATATGGCTTGGCGCTTTTGTGGCCACAAATTGTTCATTTGAGAAAACATATTTTTAAGGTGAATTCAGCAGTTCGGCTAGGAACCGGTAGTGCATAGTTTCTTTTTGTATCCAGATTATATGCAGCAAGAACGCCGAATCTTTCTATTGATCAAAATCATAACGGGGTTTAGCAGCAGTCTCGCAGCTCATATATTTCTCATTCTTTCCTATTCGATGGAAGATCTTAATCGAGAGCTTCTCTGTCCGCCAGGGTAAAGGGATCCTAGGAAATGTTTAGCATTAACACTTTTAGTAAACAAAACGTGCTCAGCGCTTCATATAAGGAGCAAGAAAAACGTTTAAAGGTTTTATAACGGCATGTGACACATAGGCAGTGTGCACATTGACTGTGCAGGTACAAAAAGACACCAAAGATTTGACGAAAGAAAACACAAAATTAAACCCGGCTCCATCTTGAGTCAAATGCGCTAAAGAGGGAAGACAGTGAACGCGACAGCGCCTCACGAGCACTCGAAGATCAAAAGAATGCGGAAAAAAATTAGCTGGCGATTACGATGCTCCCTATTGCGATATGAGGGCGCAGCAACAGTGCGCTGAGGCAGCACTCACTCGTGGGTTATCTCGACGGCAGCGATGAAGAGCCTCTGCGTCCGCGGCGCGAAGTACGTCTCAGGAAAAGACCGCGAACTTCGTCTTAAGCGAACGCACGTCATAGACACGCGCACGCCCTCCTCACGTTTTCGCCAAGCGTCGCGCCGTCGAGCGCCTCGTGCGGGCACTGTAACTTCCCCCTCCCCACTCCCACCGCACACTTTCGGAAAGCACTAGCTCGCGCTGCCACGGCGAACCGCCCTCCGCTCCCAATTTCGCTACACTCTCCTCCTTTGCTTTCGTTCATCGTTCGCTTTTTCTCTCACTCGACAGTCTTGCCATCGTTCTCTTAGTTGCGCCGACAACGCGGATCAGCCCAGAGACGGCCAAGGCTCCATTTAGTGTCTAATGAGCTAAAATGCGGAGCTCTCGTTCTCTTGTGTCGGCTCAAACGTCAACGAGCGCTTTTCGGAACCATAGAGTTTCTTACAATATACCGTGAAGAGGAATCTGACGCCAGCGTCCATGCAGCTCACATCAAGGCCGTCTGTGTCGTCACGGGCCACCGTAATACCCGACGGTAGCCTTACTTTCGTCGTTGCCTTGGATTGAGACGTTCTAGTGGCAGTAAATACCAACGCAGTGCCACAAAAACGCCAATAAGAATGTTTTCTCATATATGTAGAATAAATACACGCTATTTGAAAGCTAAGAAATAAGGAAGTCAGGACTATTACTTTTAACAAGAGTCTGTCCGAATGGTTGTATTCGCATATCCATGCGTAGTCAAGAAACAAACCCAGAAAAAAAAACCGTTCAGAATCCAAATATGCTGCCAAGCCCCAGCCAGGAGCACTGATCTTCGCATAACTCCCCCGCCGACACGGATTCCCAGGCGCAGTTTCCTCTCTGGTACACTTACTAAGGCTGCGTTCCAATTCGCGGACAACTTTGTAGAAAGCCTACGAAGCAGTCTAACTAGACGTCTAAAGGAATAAAATTGGAACGGCGCCGCGATCGCTAACGGAACACCAGCGCAGACGACAGCGTCGTAGCAGACATGTTGAGGGCGCAAGCCGCAAGTTTCGTAACTAATATTTCCGTTGTTATTACAAACGTTACGTGATTTAAAAAAATATACGATGTCATCTATTTCAATAAAAGAACAAGTGCTTTTGTTTCAACCTTAATACGCAAAAAGGTGGCGCTGGCATCACTTATTAGTTTAGACAGGAAGGTAGCCTGCATCGTTGCTGACTTCGATGCTGTCTGACCCGCCGCGGTGGCTCAGTGGCTAAAGCGTTGCGCTGCTGAGCACGAGGTCGCGGGTTCGATTCCCGGCCGCGGCGGCCGCTTTTCTGATGGAGGCGAAAAGCAAAAACGCCCGTGTGTACGAGATTTCGACGCACGATAAAGATCCCCAGGTGGTCAAAATTAATCCGGAGCCCCCCACTACGGCGCGCCTCATCGCCTGCGTTGCGTCGGCGCGTTAAACCCTACAATCAATCAACTTCGATGCTGTCTCCTCGAAGTAGTCTTCGTTGACTGCTTCGTTCGAATTAGAACGGGGCTTAACATGGCGGCCTGTCCGCGAAGACGGCAACGAAGCTGTCCAAACGGTAAATTGGAACGCACCTTAAGAAACACTACGCCCGGAACACAGCAGTACCGTCGCGGCGCAAATTTTCCGGCTCGCGTCAAGGAATCCGCAGCTGAACTTCACCGGCGGTATGCTCCCTTCACTTTCCCTCCCCTAACGAGAGGGAGAGGCACCCGCCACTTCGAGACCACTGCCCTCTCTATTGATGGGTCTGTAAACCGATTTCTGCGAGGCCGCCGGGGGGTCTGGGAAGCTGCTCCTACCATTGCGCGTGTGGTAAGAAGAATGCAGGAAGGGAAAAGGCGATTCTTAGGGCGCGTTCCCTACTTAGGGATTCTTAGGGCGCGTTCACTGGTGCGTTCCCTAGGTTAAGCTACCGGCACCTGTCGCAAGAGAAGAAACTCAGCAGCCGGCGCGATAGGAATTTCACTGCGCAGCCCCGGAATGAATTGTGGCCTCTATCATTTCGTCTGTCAGATGCCGTTACCCTCTCCTTCACTGTCGCAGATTCGATTCACTTTCATTGGGGCATTATCGGTTCCCTCGCCCACGCTTGGCGCACTCGACCGTTTCGCCTCCTGTATATATTCATAGTAGAGAGTTCGACGGAATGCCGTCGGGTCAGGTATATACATTTGTATAAAAAAGGCAGGACACCGGCCAATGTTAAAACAAAATTTACCTTTCGCTTTTAACATTGGGTCATGTCCTGTCTTTTTTATACAAATGTATATATTCTTGCTCCATGCCCCTGCGTGACGCAAGACCTACAGCAGACATACGAAACGGCTCGACATACAACAGCTACGCTGTTAATAATTCAGCCAATGTGCACAAAACAGCGCTAACGTGCTATTTATCTTTATATGTTCGGGAGACATTGATATCTAGCGACAGTCGATCCCCAGCGCTAGAGGATGTCTACGCAGCGTACCACGCTAGTACTCAAGTGATTTTGATTTTGCAAATGTTCACTGAAAGAATTTCTCAATGGGCATTATAAGCAACACCATAGGTGTTTTGTACATCTGTATGTCATTAAAATGCAGATAAGGAAAACAAGCAACACGTTTTTTTTAAGAATTGCGGCATCTCTGAGGAAATGTCGGGATTAAGGCTTGTTCTATAGGCAAGTAAGATACGCTAGGAAAGAAATTTCCACAAGATAAACGCACATATTTTTTTTTGTTATTGTAATATGTTTTTGGCTCCGCTCTGAGTATTAAGGCAGCAAATTTAAAGTTCCAAAAGCACTGTTTCCTAGCGATGGGTTTTCGGATAGTACAACAACGCTTATCATGACGAAGTGTTCTCACCTGTCCGCAGAACTTGCTACCTACAGGCATTTCTTTCATTAGGCGAGAAATTATTAAAAATATTCGACTAAAAGGGTAATGCATTCATTACCAACCTTTTCTCCCACTTCTGTCATGTCTCCATGCTGAAACTTGTTCAAGTCGTTCATTAACTGGCATGAAGATAACACATAATTGTAGGCGCCCGTGTGCATGGGTTTTCCGAACAGAATGTTGTCTCTGATGGTCATGTTGTGTACAATTGGAAGTTGAGGTACGTAGGCAATCCGACCCTGTAGGAGAAATTTAGTGTCAGATAAAATGAAGGGATATATACACCACTAAAGTAATTTCTTTGCGCGCATATGGACGTCGAGAAGGTGGTGAATGTTTTTCGCAGCTAGGTGTATAGTGATAGTGCTAACGGAGTGTGAGGTGGGCAGTCTCACCTAACATGCATACGCGAAAATACTGAGCTTTTTTGCCGCACCACCACTACACAGCCGGTTTTTGGCTAATATTTACGCGTGAGCTCGTGGTCTCCTTAAGAAAGGCATAGTACAATGTCACTACGGCCATAGTATTCCTTCTAAACAAATAAACACTATTCACCTGATCAATGAAGTTTGCCTTTGGTAGGTGACGCCCAGTCATGATACAAAATTTACCATTCTTTCCATATTTTTATCCGGCTGACCCAATCGACAAAAGATATTATCTTCGCATTCACATCAACGAACACATTTGCCCACGTACGAGAACAACAACGTTAATGCTGGCACTACAAACATGCTTTACAACCACTCTACGCGGTATTCTAGGGACGTGGGTGGCAGCAAACTCCGTTCTACCATGTCTTCTAGAGGGAATACATGAGAAGAATAGAAGCTACATCCCGAGCTGCAGCTCACCTGCAGTCCAGCTCTGTGAACAGCGAAAAACTTCTAAGCTATTACTAGAGCGAAATCTCCATTACTCTATGTTCAACCCCAGAAAACGTCTTTTCTCGTAGCCGGAATCTGACATTCAACGACCGCTAAGTTCAAGTCGGAGCCTCGTGCGTTTGCGTAGTGAAAGCTTCTAATTCGTCATTTGTTTTAATTATAGGGGGCGGAGAGGGGGATAAAGGAAAATTGTGAGGGCAAGTACCATCACAAAATGATATAAGGTGGCGCTGACTGCATCTAAGTTGGCTGCAGGTTTGCAACTAGTGTTGACTGCACCGAGCACCCTCTGTGGCTTGTGTTTCGACCCAACTGCATGCACATTAACTCTCCGCTATCGGCGCGGAAACCGAGCGCTCTCTTGACAAACGTGGCTTAACCCCGTTCAAGCAAGTGAAAGTGGGAGTAATGATATTCATTTTGTTTTTTAAGTGAAAACAGAAGACAAAAGTAGAGTGGGTGGTGGCCCCTGTCCAGGCCGCATTCAGGTCCCACGTCTCACGTCCCACGCGTCCGACCGAGCAGGTACTCCAGATCCTCGACATGGGAGCTGGTCAACCTATGCTCCGACTGCTTCAAAGTGGGTGATGGTATTGGGTTGGGATGTTTGACGCGCGCACACACTAGGCAAAAGTGTTCTTAAGGGCACACTGGCATAAACCTTAAGGTTGAGGCCAGTGCGACCTTAACATTGTGCCATGTTGCCCGTGTTTCCTTTCACTTTAAAGGGGCCATGCAGACAAAACGCAAGTTTGGCTCATTCGATAGATTGCCTCGTTGAAATAATGCTGACACCCCTTTTTCTGCACACACGCTCAAATAAGCTATATAATTAGGGGAAAGGGAACGGCCATGCGACTCACTAGCTCATTTCCCGCAACAGAACCAATGATGCCATATGCCCAGCTGTGCGATTGGCTAATGCTGGCAAAAGAAAACGCAAATTACCCAGGGATTACAAGCTGGCAGAAGGAGATATGTGCACTTAGATATAATGTATATTCGTTTTACAGCCGTAAGAATCGTGGAATAAACAATGGAACTTACGAAAATGCACGTGAACAGAGAAGTACCGTTGGGTACTGCTGTTTGTACTTGGAGCTCTGTGCTCTTTTTTTAGCTGCATAGCAGCCTGCCGCTTTGGGGTTGCGTCACACGACACTGGCCGATTGGCCTAAGCGACGTTGTCTGACATGGCCCTGCAGTTTGTCGTACATTCCCCATGTTTCACTAAACGGTTACTTTCTGCCGTAACAAAAACAAGGCAGGTGGAAATACGGTCACAAACAAAGCAACGGCAGACAACGGTCCGCGGCTGACTATGGCAGCGCCATCTGAGAGGACTGATGGTAAGCAGGGCTGCAAAACCCAGCGACGCACTGAAAGTTTGTTTGTGCACCCGCACTTATGTCTTCATGACAGACGTCACGAAAATACACGATTTCGCGGGAGAATCAAAATTTCAACCTAAATTGACTAATCTTAGTGAATACGGCATCGTTTGCTTTCCTGACAAGCGCTGGGGGACTATTAAACATGAAATGTTTCGAATTAATTAAAGGCATTTTGTCTGCATGGCCTCTTCAAGGAAGTGTTCTACTTACGGTGCATGTGAGATTTCCTTTGAGGCGCTCCATGTCTCCAAGAATGGCCGAAAGTAACGACGACTTGCCGCTTCCAACAAAGCCCACTATGCCAACGAGGGAACCAGCTTCAATGTTAAGGCTGACATTTTGTAGCTCAGCATCTGAAATATTGCTGGAACGTTTGCTCCAAGAAAACCAGCAGTTCTCCATTCGTACAGCTCCTGGAAGAAAATTAATGCGGTTATAATTAAAACAACAATACAGGACCGCTTCAAACACTACTTTTTCGTATGACATATTATTAAAATAAGCCCCAGCAACACTTCCTCCGAAAACTGGAACCTCAAAAGGTAGGTATTTTCAATAAATGTTGAAATATATTTGGTATGTCGTCCGATTGAGTGAAGGGGAGGACGGAGGCCAGAATACCGTAGGATGGTATTCTTTTGTACAGTTACAAATTTAGGTTTCACATGTTTGCACAGAAAAGGGTATTTAGAGCGCGTAAAAATTCGTAATTTTCTTCAGGAGATTTATGCAGCCACTATTGACGCACTGAGTCAATTTCCAACAAAACGTACTCCAAAAATCTTCTATCTTGCTTTCGCTGTCAAATGCAGAAGTATTAACTACGGTGCCTAATCTTTTTTTTCTTCTTCTTCTTCTTCTTTCTTTATTGTTTCTTGCCGTACAGAAAGGGGACCCGAAGCTAAAGGCTTGGAACCTGACAAGGGCCCATGCTTCGGTGGCAGGCAGCGTGCGGGCACAGTATATTATATTGCACACTTGCAGCCGAGTGTACAAAAGTAGAAACAAAAAAGAAGGCCAGAGAGAGTACATTTGCAGTCGTGCTCCTCGAACGCTCAATGTGCGACTACTTTGCACAAAAACGAATACAGATACAAATTTGCACGCAGGATATGGTATCAAAACACTCGCGTGTTTTTCCGTGCAGTGCAAGGAGTGAGCGAACAACAAAATACACCTGAAACAGAGACTTACTTCAGCATAGATATCTGCAGTTTCGTTGCAACAATTTATCTTATGCTATACGAAATACGCAATTGACTGCTATACGCAATTGACTGCACTAACAAGGCATTTTTAATCTGTGTTTTTGAACACCCTTGGAGAAAATTATAGTGTTTCTGAAATTTGTTCAATAATGAGGGGATTTGATGATCTGTGTGTTGCAACTTGCCGGCCATAGTTTGTCGTTGTAGACGGCATTGGTCGATGTAGTCTACGAAAGTTATGTTGTATGGCGGTTACAGGGCTGGAAGTATTGTATAACTTGTTATCTCTAATTTACTGAAGTATTTTGTAGCAGTATATTTGATTTGCCTTAAGAAGTGAATGCTTTAGAAAGAGTTCATGTGTAGGTAGGTATTGAGGCCTGCTGTAGTATTTTTCGAATATTCTTTGTAACTTCTTCTGCAACAAGAGCAATTTGTTATAGTTCTGGGTAGTAGTTGCACCCCATACTAAAGCGCAGTAGGAAAGCTTAGAGAAAAATAACGAATAATAGCGCGACTTTTTAAACCATAACCGTATATCTAGAATTTTATATAAACAGCCCACTGTTTTGCTCAGTTCAGCGGTTAAGTTACACACATGTGCATTCCATGACAGATTATTTTCAAACCAGACAGCTAAAAATGTCTGTGCTTTTGATTGCTTGAGTCTGTTGTTTCGATAGATCAAATCTATAGTATATTTCAATGGTTTATTAATCGGTGTGAACACCACATAATTGGTTTTACTTATGTTTAATTGTAACTTATTGATATGCAGCCAGTGCAATAGAAGGTTCAAGTATTGGCTAAACCTAGATTCCAATTGTGGCAAGGCCATATCCGTAAAGAATATATTGGTGTCGTCGGCATACATTATTATTTTCGGCGAATGAGGTATCACCGGTAGATCTTTTATGTATAAATTAATTGGCATTGCTCCGAGTATCGATCCCTGCGGAACACTATTTATTATTCGAAGTTTAGCCGAGGGAATACCATTTACTAGCACATACTGAACAAAGGACCAGGAGAAAGTGCAACAGTGTGTGCCTTCTTTTCTGTGTCGTCATTATTCTTCGTTGTCTACTTCAACCTCCATTTAAAGCGACTGGCCCGAATCGCTTCATTGCTATTGGCCCTGTTCGACTGTTTCAGTACCAAAGGGGACCAAAGGTGACCCCCAAACTCTCCCATTCCCCTACTAAGCGTGCGCTTCGTTTTTAGGGTAAACTTGTCGCTGGCATCTTGTCCAACATAAGCTTATGTAGCCATCCTTTCGGCTATTTAACCCCCAGCCGAAAAGTTGCCTCGCTGCCTAACTGTTTAACATAACCTAAAGCATCGCGCCGTTAAGTGGTTATTGCCAAAGGCTCCTTATTTTGGTTTCTTGACTCAAAATAAGGACCGTGTTCTTTGTTCTCAAATGGGATAAATTAGCACATTTAGAGTGGCATGTTTTTCAATGCAGCGATACATGTGAGCTGTTCTGTCAGGTTTGTGTGGCGTGGAATTTTTAGGTCTGTTCACACGATACGACTAGCAATATTCGCGAATGAGCAAAAGTAAATAAACAGAAACTCTAAAAGGCCTCCACTAACCAATTTTAGCAGGAAGAGTACAAGTTTTGCCTCGGTGTTGATCTTCTTCCAACGAGCAAAACTCGGCAATGCGCTTAAGGGAAACTACGGCCTGAAATGAAACAAAAAAAAAAGCCAAAATCACACTACATGGTCAACTGCACACAGCAACGACAGAAACTAGATTTGTGGTTGTTTCACGTTCTGTACAATTATGCGTCAGGTACAACGGACGAAAAAGAACACTCGGGGTTGTATTCCTTTAAAAAAAGCATTGGCGAACGGCTACTAGAAAATATATTTAATGCCGGCTTGACTAATTTAAGTTTCCATTATCACCTTCTGAAAGCGGGGAACAAAAGTTGGCAAGCGCATCGCTGATGCGGCTGCCATTTAGATATATATGTTATTCCTTACAACGAATAACTACGCTATTGCGAATTGAAATACATTTCGCAGGAATTCCAGCAAGGACGACAAGGTGGATGGCTTAAGATTGACATCTAAATCAATTTTCAGGGGCTTCAAAACATTGCTTAAACACTAAATGAATTCTTCTGTTTGGTTAGTTTGGTGTCTGGCTTAAGATTGAAATCTAAACCAATGTTCAGGGGCTTGTAAAGCTTCCTTGAACTTCAAATGAATTCTTGTGTTTGGTTAGTTTCTGAAGCCGTCAACACCGTTCGGTCAGCGTGACGCTTGTGGAATGCTTGCAAGAGAAATGAGAAAAACAATCATTGAAATGCCTGTGAGGTTTATGCATCAGCGCTGTGTTTCTCCTGTTACGCTTCTTTTACACTCATTCGTTTTTCATGATATGAGCAGACTCATTCGTTTTTCATGATATGAGCAGACTAATACCGATTAAAGGGTTGAAAGCAATCTTTCGACAAGCGACTCTCCAAACGACATTACGTTTCCTCGCTTGTTCTGGTTTCGTGACTTCATCGCATAGTCTCGGCATTGTTCCGCCGCCGCTCTGTAAAGCATCGCTCGGAGCACTCGTACAAGTGGCGCTGGGCAACACCACATTTAACTATAGAGAATACGTAACACTACCGAAGCCACTACCAAAATGGCGATTGTGTCCCGATTTGCTGCATACTCAAGAGAAACTGATGAGTGATGACGGCCGAGATGGCCTGGCGATTGCTCCGAGAGGCATGCTTCTGTAGATTATTCCCGACAGTGACTTCACACTCCTCCGCGCCTCTGCAATGTCTTCCGTTCTAGGACATGATGTTCACCTTTGTCCTGGTGTTTAGCCGCTACTCTCCCACTCTGCTGTGTCTAGAGGTGGACATCGACGGTTTTCGTTGAACATGAGAGCTATAATGCTGCCGCTTAAAAAACGCTCCGGTATACAGAACCCGGCCAATGTTAGCCAGCGATCAATTTACGCATACGCTCACCACGTGCCTTCCGTCTACTGCTTCAGAAGATATGTCACCAGACGGCGCCGTGTGAAACGGTACCACTCAGCCAATTTTTACTAGCACAAGCTTTCGGTGTAAATATCAAGTTATGAATGTGGCTGCTTGCGTCTGCGTCACCCGAAAAAGAGAAGAAACCGAACGTCCCGAAAAACTCAGAACGGCCATTGGCGGAATCAGAACCCACGTCTAGTGCGTGCGCCAGGAGGACACTATAGACTCAGCCGTTTACGGTAAAGTCATTGCAAAGCGTTTAAAGGTTTTTCTTGGGCATCGTACAATCGAAAACGCTAGCCCCACAGAAGGTGGTGCTGAGTGCAGTGCCGCTTGGAACATCGAGTCCCGTCACTGGTTGTGAATGCGCGAAAAGTTTTTGGCCTCGGACGAGGCCCAGAGAGTTGCATGTACCCCCGTAAACGCACAACTCTGATACGCTTGCGACGCTACTCGTGCCAATTTGCGAAGCGGGGCTTGCAATGCTATTGGACTGCATATCATCAGAGCAACATTTCGAAACAAAACCTTATATCTTGGCGTGCAAGAAATAAAAAAGCTACCAAATTATTGCACAGCATTCTTAGCAACCCCATTTCGCAGCCTATTAGAAAAGCAATCAGATAAACGCACTCTTTTTCAGTAACACGTCGTTTAAACGAGCGAGAGCTAACTGAGTTCCTTGAAAAGCTCTAAGCAATAATAATTGGCAATGACTAGAACTGTGTTTAGACATTGTCTTTGTATTTTTTCGCTATCGCCCAGAAATCGGCGTCTTTTTTTTCGAAAAACATTTTGGTGTTTTTTCCTGCGGAGAGTTGGACGTAATTTATAAGGCTGCATACCTGGCTCCCGCATCTTAATGCTATTCCAATGCCGTTCGTTGTCAGGTCCGTCATATATATCAGTGACACGCAAGAGAAAGACAGTGCCGGGCTCAAAGTGATGTCCGGTTCCAAGTACGCCATTGCACTGAAGAGTATGATGATGAGCTGAAAAGAAATAAATCATCACGTCCAATAGGATAACCTCTCCGAGGACAAGAACAGCCTTCACCGTGCAATTTGAATTACCTTGAGCAGACGAGGCATGACGTACTTTTGGTAAGAAAACAAAATGACTTGTTACCAGTTGGGCATTCATTATCGTAACTCCTACAAAACACACATGACACCAAATTGGTAAAAAGGGTGTCAGGCGCAACAAAAAGCAGCCCTAAATTTGTTAGAGTCTACAATCTGTCAAGTAATTATTAATGATGCATGAGTTGTAATAAAGCAGGTGTTTGGCTGTAAGGGTTCTGCGAAAGCATCAAAGGAAACGGCCAAATTATCCAGTAAATAAGATATGCAAACAGCGCTAAAGGTAGGTTATGAGAAGTAGGGTGCCGGGATGCGATGTGCTGAGGTAACATTTGGTGGCAATTCACAAAGCCGGAGTTTAGGTTCTGGTACAAGAAGTTCGCTGTTGTGAAGTTCCAATTAATTGTAAAGGGACACTGCACTTAAACGCTGGATGTTGGTCCAGCAATCTCTATACTACGGTTGTTATCATAGACTACACAGGTGGTCATTCTTAGACAGCCTGATAACAATAACATAGAGAAATATTTATCTGAAAGCACCAAACAATGGCCATTGCCATTGCCTGCGCTGGAGCTGTACTGTATCTGCTCAGAGATTCCGTTTATGTTTTACAATAAACGGGGTGGCACACAGGAAGCATAAGGCAACCCTCGTGACCTATATTTAATGGCAAAACATTATTTGTTACTTACCATAACTTTTTGTTCTGAGGACGAGGAGTACACTTCATGTCCCCCTAAATAAAATATTTCTTTAAGGAGCGCGTACACGCAGCTAGGAGTGAAACGAACCTGATAAGTCGATAAAAGAAGGGGTTATTTAGGCATCCGCAGCGTCAACTTTGGCAGAACAAAGCTCTAAATAAAAAAACACATATCATCATGGTGATACCCCCACAACAAAGCGCCTAACATCAAAAGACGTGTCTCCGCGTGGCGTTCATTTTTTGTACCATTATACAGCGTGACGATAAAGTTATCATTAAAAAATTAGGCGGCATTGGCTTTCTTCTCTAAAAAAATTCAAATTGAAATTAGTGCTTCTGTTATTGCCACCAAGTTGCGACGCGTGACGTTTCTTCAGAAGTATCAGAAGAAGCCTTTTCTTAACGCATGAATTTTATGCGGGGTGTTTTTTTGCTTTACTACCGGAATCAGAAAGACGCTGCAGTTATCAGGGATACCACAATATAATATAACCAGAATTACGACGCACCAGGATGCCTCTGTGAGTCTGATTGGTGCGGCAGAGCACAGGCAAGGGGTGGGTGAGCGGCAGATAAATGTTTGATACATTCATTTTAGAATCATGAAAAATTTATTACACCATTTTGTTTTAAGAAACAAAAGGAAGTGAATATGCCCTCTGAAACACCATTGACGTGAGGAATTTGCGAGATTGTGGAAAAATACAGCCCCCATTCCCAATCGGAGCAGTAGTATATAATGCTCTGGGTAGTTTATAGGAATTGGCGACTTGGAATTAGGCACAATGTCTGCCAATGGTTATAGCAGCTGGAGACATCTTGAAACATACCCCTTTTTCTTACGTAAAAGCTATTCCCCGAGCGGTATATAAAATGTTTCCTCATATTTCCTCCACAAAGTTAGAAGTCGTCATTATAATTCAGTTTCTCGAATAACTTGTTGTGCCTTTGTTAAAAATTCCGATCACAGGTGTCAATCACCAAAAAGCCACTGAATGACTTGTGAGAATGTTTAGTCGCATCATTTATGTTAACTGCAAAGGTACCGTGTCATCGTTGTTTCCACTCTTCATTCCAAAACATGTGTGCTACGTACCACAGAACTGGACGCGCTGTATACAGAATCGAGCACTGCGTCTAGAAGATTCAGTCGCAGAAGCCACTTCAATTCCTCTGCACGAGATCGGACCACGTTCTGTTGCATGGCATTTTCCCAGGCGTACATCTTGACCACTCGTATTGTGGAAAGGAGGTCCGAGGTTGCCTTCAACCGTTCGTCTCGAACCGCCATCGCCTGTTTCTGTAGAGGTTGTAGCCACAGTTTAAAAGCTGCAGCTTCAAGGATAGGCTGATTTACGCTATCAAGGCTGGAATTTAGATCTGTGCACTTGACTAGTAAGAACCAAATTGGAAAAGATAAAACAGCACTAAAACAGCATAAAAGATATCGAGGAATTTCTCTTCGGAAAAGATAGAAGTAACAAAAGTATGGTGGGAGGTGTCGGGTGCACGGATGCATACACAGACTGACATCCTAACAAACAAACTTTGAAGGAGTAATGACATGATATTTCAAAGCTGGGATAACTGCGCAAAATGCTTCCTTTTTATCAGGAGATATCTCCAGGAAAGTATCAACAGTAACCAATAAGTATAACACATTTTAAATTCATTTTAATTTTGTCCCTTACGAGAAAGCCCAGAGCGAGCCAGCATAACATCGTGTGCTCCTTACACCAAACTGCCGACGTCAGGGCTTCCCTGACCTAGCCGACGCGCTGGCTGAGGTTGACGCGCGCTGCTACGCAATGTGGAAGCGTCATGGGTTTGTTTTGGTACTGCCGCCATGCTGCCCGAGTACGTGGGGATGGTGAGGATCTCGGCCGGTCTGGGCGCGCGCGTGCTCACGCGTCCAGACTGGCAGCGTAGCGACAAGAGTGGTGGCGTATTGGGCGGCCTCCTGTCATGGCGGCCGCTCGGTGTTTGTTTTGTCGAAACCAAAACTGACACAAATAAACGACGCCATAAACGATTGTTTACGGTGCGATCAACCGTCTAATGTGCCATTTTATGATTTTGGTACGGTAGGCACTCATAGCAGCTAAAAAACGTAACACGAAAATTTCGTGTCAGTACGCCTTTAAAACAACATATATTCCCTTCTGCAAACGAGAGATTCAGGCCTTCTTAATCGAATTCGGCAAGGAGTACATGCCGTCGTGCCTTGTTTTCCAATTTTGTCCCCGCTCATACTGCGCTATAAAAACACTCCTCCCCCCTTCGCGGTAAAAAAAACAATGTGCATCTGCACATCAAATTTTCAAGTGGATTTGAAGACCCTCGGAGACTCAGCGGCATGGAAAGTTTTTTCTCGGAGTTTACCATTTGAGCAGGAAGATCCCCTCCGGATGATCACCTTGAGGATAACGAAATTATTACGGAGGAGATGCATCGACGGAAGTGGTTACGCGCTTGGCTGCTTCGTAGCAAAGATACGTCAAGCTCTAAGATCAGAAATAGGGATTAAACGTCACCAGAGATGTAGTGTTGTTTTACAAACGTGAAGAATGTCAGATGGTTGTTCCTGGAAAGTATACCGCAGCAGAACAGCGAACCTAGGAGCTAGGTCTCAGCGCGGAACAGGAGACCAAAGTGTGAGCTGTATCCCACCGTTTGGTAGGTTGTTCCAAATGACTATTTGCGCAACTGTAACAGCACGGGCGCTAGCTTGGATCATGGGACGCGAAGAAAATATTTAATCTCTGTGTTTCGACGCGGATGCAAACCGGAGCTCGTGTATCAATAAGAAAAATGTTGGTAGTGGGACGCTGAAATTGTGGTTACCCAATAGGGCCATGATAAGTGTGAGTCAGGTGGCAAAGCGGAATGTTGTCATCCGACACATTGTACGCAGAAAGGCGCTGTAATCCTGCCGCCATCGTCCTTATTAGACACCGCGGCGGTCGTGCTGCGGGGCAGACGCCTACACACCTGTGCGATAGGAAGGGGGAACCTACCAGTGCAGGAAGCTCTTTCGCCACAAAGGTGATGATGATGGTAGGGTGCTAATGGCGCAAGGTCGAATAGGGCAAAGAGCTACAAAACAGTTGTTATATATGAGAGATGAAGAGGCAAAAACTGAAATAGGTTAGAAGAGCAAAAGTGAAGTTAGTGAAAGACAATGAGGCTGGCTGGTGTAGAAGGCAAGTTTGTGATTATTCGTGGTACGACATTAGTTCTAGAAATTTCACTTTCACTAAACAGTTAAAAACGCGCTTGACAGAAAACGTGGGATCGTCAGACAGGAAAAACGCTGTGTGTGGTGGCATGTGTTGTCTGTAGAGTTCGGTGAAGTGTTTGTGTCGTGTTGTGTCGAGTGCTTCGGATTGAAGTACGTGGGTCACGGATAGGCAGTCACAAAGGTCTGCTTTCGCCACAAAGGTCTGCTCAGAGTACTACAACGCACATACAAGAACAGGACTTTCTAAGTAATTTCCTGGATTCACGTGCATAGCTATCATGACCATCATCGTCGTTATCATCCAGTTCTTTCTTGAAAATTTTGTCGTTGCGTATACCTGTGTTGCGATGTTGGTGTGCGCGCACTCCTAGCAGCACCTCCGTAGCTGAGCATAGCTGCTTCTATACTTCACTCACCCACAAGCGTTTTTGAGGACGAGCGACGATCAAGGGCAGGGACAACACCAGTAGCATCCACGCCGCGCAGCAAAGCGCGGGAATGGCTCCCACGCGTAAGGCCAGCATCCACAAGATGAAAGGTAACGTCAGAGCACCCACGAAAGGCAGGGCAACCGCGTACGGCACATTGCAGAGCAAGGTGCAGTCGACACCAAGCAGCGAGGCAATGCGACCGGCCGGATACAGGTTCCTGGTACGGGGCGCCATCTTCGTCACCTGAAATTGGTCATGCACATCTTCATATTAGAAGCTAGCTGCGCCAAAATTACCCACGCCATTGTCGTTCATGTCGTCGATTTTTCGTGTTTCGTTACCAGCAGGAATTGCTGCGAATTGATGTATATGCCTTCTCTTGCGTACACTGGTTGCCGGGTACAGCCCGACAAACTTTTACTGGCTTTAGTTGACCCGACAATAACTGCATTAACACTATGGAGCAAACACAATTATAATGATTAGGAATATTAGCACAATCGTAGCAATTGGCTGTTAAAAGGAGGCATCAATCTTTTAGCTACACATCCTGCGGTTATCGTTCGTTCTACTGGATTTTCTTGCGTATTCCTCGTCTTTTCGCGTCCTTAATTTGCAATACCTATTTCTGTAAACACTCTTACAGGGGCTTGCGCTCGCCCCGTAATTTGTGCAATTTAGCCGTAATAAGTGACCTCTTTAAAGGTTAGTGGCAACACAATGTACGCAAACGTGCCTATGTAATTGTTGTAGAAGTTATCACCTCGGACAAATGAGCACAATGGCAGGAGGGCGCTGGTGGCGCTGCAGCGCCTCATGTGGGCTCCCGCTTTTCATCGATTTTCGCAGTGCTAATTATCCAGTACCTCGGATAAATTGCTACCAACGTGACCGGTACCACTTGCGGACCCGACCGATACCATTTTCGGACAAGTGGTACATGACTTTCTCGATTTACGGGCGATTCTCTGTGCGCCAGCGTGGACTCCGGGCTAAGCCTAATTTAGGCCTAGCTGGAGTGCGGCCCCCGGCCATGCCGGCCCGCGGCCGCTAGGCCTAACGCCGGACGACTCCGTCACCACCGGGCCAGAGGACATGACAGCTGCTATGGACACGGGCTCCGAGCCGGACCAAGAAGAGAGGGAGGATACAACGCTACAAATGCAGCTCGACCGTTTCACCGGCCGAACTGCCGTCGCTGTACACGGCGAGGAACTCTCGACGGGGGACACCGCCGGCTGGGTAGTTCCGAAGAGGCGGGCGCCGCAGCAACGAGAGGCTCCGCAGCAATCAACCACCGGTGAGTCCGCCGTCAAGGCGTCCAAACCCACTACCAACCGAGCGCAATTCCCCAGACGAGTTAACGCAACCCTAACGAAGGCGGCTCGCATGCCAGCAAACATCCCAAGAAGCGAGCACAAGGTCATCGTGAGGCCACGTGGCGGCATGCACACTGGCCGCGTCGAGGCACCAGTACTGATGGCCGCGGTAATGGCGGCAACGGGAACCATGAGAGAAGAGGCCATGCAAGATACCATTTGCGCAAACGTCTGCAGAACATAATAGTCGTGAGCAACCCGGACGAGCAGCGGGCGGTGAGATACGCTCAGCTTCGCGCACTCAACATCGGGGGGCAAACCCACGAGGTCAGCGCGTATCACCCGGCCCCGGACGGCACCGCGAAGGGGGTAATTCGAAACATCTCCACCGAAGATACCCCGGAGGAAATCAAGGCCAACGTAGTGAACAGCCGCAACCCCACGGTAGTCGATGCGCACAGAATCGGCAATTCGACCGCGGTGATCGTCCTGTTCCAGGGAACAAAGGTCCCCACAACAGTCAAATACAGTGCCGTCCTAGTGAGGTGCAGCCTCTACAGACAGCATCACGAGGTCTGCAGGCAGTGCGGCAAGATCGGCCACCGCACAGACGTGTGCCCACAGCCGAACGCGCGCGTGTGCTTCGCGTGCGGGAAGGCCAACCCGGGCGCAAATCACGACAACGAATGTACGCCACGTTGCAAGCTGTGCGGAGGGCCCCACCCGACCGGCTCGCCGGGGTGTACGAACAAGTAGAAGACGCCATATTTGGTGAAGAAGCGGCAGTGGGACCGCAGAAAAGTGACGTCACCACAAAGAGAGAGAATTCCCAGAAAAGACGCTGCCAGCTTCCCGCCGCTGAGTCATCAGCAACAGCTCGGGCGCAGCCGCAGCTGCTTGCGGCGGCAGTGCTCCGCCTCCGGCGGCGCGCGCTCCGCAAGGAGTCGCTCCGCCAGCAGAGGCAGAAGTGGAAGAAGCGACAGCAGGAGAAGACCGGTCGCATCGCGCTCGCGTGAACGGGTAGCGTGGACCGATATCGTCAGTGCACCCGCAACTCGGGCAAGATCCAAGACCCCGCGAAAGGGAACGAGAGAAATCGACAAAGCGACCAGAGACGATGCAGGCTCTTCATGAGGAAATAACGACACTCAAGGGCGAAAACGGTCGACTGAACCAACAGGTCAAGGAGGTCATCCGACTCCTGAACAACCCACAGCAACAGCGGCAGCAAGCGCCCCCGCAAGCGCAAGCCCAGCCAGCACGGCAGCAATCGCGA
Organism: Haemaphysalis longicornis; assembly: GCF_048455015.1. Taxonomy (NCBI): domain Eukaryota; kingdom Metazoa; phylum Arthropoda; class Arachnida; order Ixodida; family Ixodidae; genus Haemaphysalis; species Haemaphysalis longicornis. Next base: position 61,184,206 of record NW_027526204.1, on the reverse strand, counting down.
GTGCGGACCCCGCCGCCGCCCCCACCACCACAACGACAACACCAACGGCCACCGGCGACCACCAGCAGCCCCGGGACAGGCCCGTCAACCCACAACCCCTCGAAACCGACATGTTGGAGGAAGAGGAAGAGGAAGGAAATCCAGCAGATCCCCGATCTAGGGACGACACGCCCGAACCCCAGTACAGAAGCGGAATAGGTGACGCCGTTCGCCTTCGCCGCTACACGGAGAAACAAGACAAGCTCGAGAAGCGAGTAAACGCCCTCGAACACCGGAAGAACACGCGCTTCGCAGCGATAGAGGACAGGCTCGACGCAGTAGAAGTAACACTACAGAAGATGCAATAATTCCTCTACAACAAGCTCGGACAGGATGATGACGAGGAGGACAACCGCGACCCGCCCGCCCAACCACAGACATCAATATGGCCCGGACCCCAAGAACAGCAAGCTCAGGCGTAAGGATCTGGCACTGGAACGCCAACTGGTTCCAGTGCACAAACGCGGTACTGCAACAATATCTGCAAGGCGTCGACCGGGCGCCGGACGTAATAATGATCCAGGAGACACACACCGAGAACGCGCCATCCCTCCCCGGCTACCGAGCGCACGCAAGCCCCCCGAGCGCAAGGGAATGCGGCAAAGGAGCTGGCCAGGGAGTGTGCACGTTGGTGCGGAAGGGACTCACTTTCGTCAGCACGAGAACTTCCTTGGACGCAGCACCATTGAGCATTGCACGACCGAGGTGGTGATCGGCAGGAAGAGGAAAGAATCTATTCTCCTGGTAAATACCTACAGCAACCCGGGGCACCGGCAGCAGAAATTCCGCGCCCTTTTGCACAAGGCGATACGTTCGGCGCCGAAAGGGACGGTCATGGTCTGCGGAGATTTTAATGCCCCGCACAAGGAGCTCGGGTACGGCAGGACAACCGTAAAAGGAAGAGACCTCTTGGACGATGCGGCGGACGCGGGCTTCTCCCTCTATACGGACCCCGCGGCCCCCACTCGTGTAGGAACATCCACCACGCGAGACACGAACCCGGACCTGAGATTCGTCCGTACGGCGGATACAGCCAAGCGAGGGGTGAAGTGGCGGAACACGGGACGGAACCTGGGCAGCGACCATTACATCATCGAAGTCGACCTGCCTGCGTCCATACCGATCGCCGCGGAACACCGACGCAAACACAAGATCACGGACTGGGACCGTTTCCGGCTGGATCTGGAAGGGCCACAGCGGACGGCAACGATCACAGACATCGGGGAATGGGCGGAAGCCATCGTGCGCGCGACCTCGGACGCGACCACCGAAGTAGAAACGGACGAGGACGTGGCGCAGGTGGACAGCCACCTGGCTCACATGCTAGAGGCGAGGCAATCGCTGCAGCGGCGGTGGAAACGGCAGCCCACCAACCGCCGGCTACGCAAGAGGGTGGCCCTGCTCGGACGGGCCATTGAGAAATACAGTTGGGAGCTATGCGCCCAGAGGTGGCATGCCGTGTGCAACGAGGCGGACGGCCAGCTCCACAAGGGGAGGACGTGGAACCTGCTCCGGCACCTTCTGGACGAAACGAGGACCCGAGGATATCAGCAGCACTGGCTGGCCCAAGTAATGCACACGACCGTCAAGACGTTGGGGAAGGCAGAAACAAGTAAGCGCATAAACGCGCGCTGCCTGGCAAGCACTGCGAGCGAGAGGCACGGCGAATACCGGGGAGCGGACAATCCGGCCCTGGATCGCAGCATCGAAGAATGGGAAGTGCGGGCAGTGCTGCAGACCCTCAACTGCAGGTCTGCGGCGGGCCCCGACCGGGTAACCAGCAAAGCCATGAGGAACCTAAGCGACGGAGCCGTTGCGGCCCTCAAAGACTACTTCAACCGGTGCTGGCACGCGGGCAAGCTGCCCCGACAGTGGAAAACGGCCAAGACGGCCCTGATACCGAAGCCCTGTAAGCCGCCCGGCATCGAGAACCTGCGCCCGATCTCCCTCACCTCGTGCGTAGGGAAGGTCTTGGAGCACGTGCTAATGAATAGATGGCAAGGCTACTTGGAAACGGACGGGCTCTACCCCGACACCATGCTGGGGTTTCGGGAGAGGCTCAGCACCCAGGACGCGATGATACTGCTGCAACACGAGATACTCGAAGTGTCCGCCCCCACCCCCACCCGCGACAACAGGGTGGTGCTGGGCCTCGACCTACAGAGCGCCTTCGACAAGGTGCGCCACTCCGCCATCTTGGCGCAGGTCTCGCGGCTGGGCATGGGCAGGAGAACGTACAACTACATCCGGGACTTCCTATCGGAGAGGACCGGAAAGATCTAGGCCGGAGACCTGTAACTACCGCTGAAAAAGACGGGCAGCGTCGGGACCCCGCAAGGCTCGGTGGTCTCGCCGTTGCTGTTCAACATCGTCATGATCGGGGTGGTCAAACGGCTCTCGGAGATCCCGCAGGTCCGCTACACCACCTACGTGGACGACATCACCCTGTGGGTCCCCGGGGGGCAGCGACGGCCACATCCAGTCGACTCTGTAGAAGGCGGTGGAAGCTATCGAAGATCATCTGGGGGACACTGGCCTCGCGTGCTCCCTGCAGAAGTCCGAACTACTGATCATCCCCCCGCCAGGCGCGTACCGCAAGAGGGTGGAAGAAGACTCCGCAGCAATCACGGTGCGGACAAAAGACGGCACGATCATCTCCAAAGTGAAGGCGCTCCGGGTCCTCGGCATGATCATCGAGGGGAACCGGTGCAACGGTGCCACGGTCGACCGAACGATCACAAAGCTCGGAACCGCCACCCGCCTCATCAAGCGAGTGGCGACAAGGCACAACGGGATGAAGGAGGCGAGCCTGCTGAGGCTAGTCCAATCATTCGCCATCAGCCACATGGCATACGTGGGGGCGTTCCATTTCTGGAAGACGCAAGAACGAGACAGGATAAATGCAGCCATACGGAAGACCTACAAGGCAGCGCTGGGCCTCCTGAACAGCGCCAGTACCGAGCGGCTACTTGAGCTCGGCATCCACAACGCCCTAGAGGAGATCAGCGCGGCCCAGCGCGCAGCCTAGCTCGAGCGCCTCTCGACCACGAAGACCGGCCGGCACATCCTCGAACGGCTGGGACTCGGGGAACGGGTGGCTGCGGCGGCCGACTTGCGGAGCCTGCCGGCCGAAACCCTGCGAAGACTGAAGATCTCCCCGCTACCTCGGAACGTGAATCCCGAGCGAAACCAAGAACGCCGGGCCGCCCGGGCCAGGGTCCTCACGGAGACATACGCTGACGACACCGGCGCCCTCTTCGTGGACGCGGCCAGATACCCGGACCCAACACCCATACCTCGGCAAAGTTGGCGCGGCTCACTCAAACTCACTCACAATTTTTTTTTCGATTCACCACTCACTCAAACTCAGACTCAATGCTGAGCAGCGCATCTGCGCTTACTCAAACTCACTTGGACTCAAAACTCAAAATATACTCAGAACTCATAATGTACTTAAACTCAAAATGTAATCAAAACTCAAAATGTACTCAAACTCAAAATGTACTTAAACTCAATATGGACTCAAAACTCAAAATGTAATCGAACTCAAAGTGTACTCAAATTCAAATTGGACTCAAAACTCAAAATGTACTCAAACTCAAAATGGACTCAAAACTCAAAATGGACTCAAAACTCAAAATATACTCAAACTCAAAGTGAACTCAAAACTCAAAATGTACTCAAAACTCAAGATGTACTCAATATCAAAATTCAAAATGTAGTCAAAACTCAAAATGTACTCAAACTCAAAATGGACTCAAAACTCAAAATGTCCTCAAAACTCAAAATGAACTCAGAACTCAAAATGGGCTGAGAACTCAAAATGAATTCAGAACTCAAATGGCTTCACAGAGATTGATACAGTGAGAGAGTGAGAGTGAGAGTGTGAGAGTGAGTGTGAGTGTGAGTGTGAGAGTGAGAGTGCGAGTGTGAGTGAGAGTGAGAGTGAGAGTGCGAGTGAGAGTTAGAGTGAGAGAGTGTGAGTGAGAGTGTGAGAGTGAGAGTGTGAGTGAGAGTGAGAGTGTGAGTTGAGTGTGAGTGTGAGTGAGAGTGAGATTGTGAGTGTGACTGAGAGTGAGAGTGAGAGTGCGAGTGTGAGTGTGAGTGTGAGTGTGAGAGTGTGAGAGTTAGAGTTGAGTGTGAGTTGAGTGTGAGTGTGAGTGAGAGTGAGATTGTGAGTGTGACTGAGAGTGAGAGTGAGAGTGTGAGTGTGAGTGATAGTGAGAGTGTAGGTGGGGTGAGAGTGTGAGTGTGAGTGTGAGAGTGTGAGTGAGAGTGAGAGTGGGAGTGGGAGTGGGAGTGAGAGTGGGAGTGTGAGTGAGAGTGAGTGTGAGTGTGAGTGTGAGAGTGCGAGAGTGTGAGAGTGAGAGTGGGAGTGTGAGTGAGTGCGAGTGTGAGTGTGAGTGAGAGTGCGAGTGAGAGTGAGAGTGAGAGTGTGAATGTGACTGAGAGTTAGAGTGTGAGTGCAAGTGCGAGTGCGAGTGTGAGTGAGTGAGTGTGAGTTGAGTGTGAGTTGAGTGTGAGCGTGAGTGAGAGTGAGAGTGGAGTGAGAGTGTGAGTGAGAGTGTGAGTGTGTGAGAGTGTGCGTGTGAGTGTGAGTGAGAGTGAGTGTGAGTGTGAGTAAGAGTGAGAGTCAGAGTGAGAGTGTGAGAGTGAGAGTGTGAGTGTGAGTGTAAGTGAGAGTGTGAGTGAGATGTGAGTGAGAGTGAGAGTGTGAATGAAAGTGTGAGTGTGAGTGTGAGTGAGAGTGTGAGTGAGAGTGAGAGTGAGGGTGAGAGTGAGTGTGAGTGAGAGTGTGAGTGTGAGTGAGAGTGTGAGTGTGAGAGTGAGTGTGAGTGAGAGTGTGAGTAAGAGTGAGGGTTGAGTGTGAGGGAAAGTCAGATTGAGAGTAAGAGTGAGAGTGAGAGTGTGAGAGTGATAGCGTGAGTGAGAGTGTGTGAGAGTGGGAGTGTGAGTGAGAGTGGGAGTGAGACTAAGAGTGTGAATATGAGTGTGAGTGGAGTGAGAGTGAGAGTGTGAGTGTGAGTATGAGTGCGAGTGTGAGTGACTGTGTGAGTGTGAGAGTGAGTGTGAGAGTGTGACTGTGAGAGTGAGAGTGTGAGTGTGAGTGAGTGAGTGTGAGTGAGTGACTGTGAGTGAGTGAGTGAACGTGTGAGTGTGAGTGTGAGTGAGTGAGTGAGTGTGAGTGAGTGAGTGAACGTGTGAGTGTGAGTGTGTACTTTTTGCTATATACCTTTTGCGATATCCTCATAATTATAACCAGAAAGCATTTTTATATTTGTCCCACTTGATCTCCCTCGACGAGACCTTTAATTTGATACCCCACACACCCTAGCAGGGTCATATGGAATTCATACCAGTCAAAATAACCATGACTTTCATGACTGTAACCAGGACGCATTATTTAGGTGTCCGACGTGATTCCCCTAACTAGAACCTTCAATTTGACGCCCCACATGCTTCAGCGGCCTCACCTTGAATTTAACCCAATCTATGACTTATAATGACTATCTCATGATTCGAACTACGAAGTCTTTTTTTATTTGTACCACGTGATTCCCCTCGTCAAGACCGTAAATTTGATACCCTACACGCTCTAGCGGGGTCACTTTTAATTTTACCCCAATACAAGACTCGCCATGACAATCTAATGGTTATAACCAGGAAGCATTTTTGTATTTCTCCTGCGTGATTCCGCTCATCAAGACCATTAATTTGATACCCATCACATCCTTGCGGAATCATCTTGAAATTAAACCAATCAATGACTAACCATGACTATCTCATGATATAGCTCTACCATATTTTTGCTCACGTGATTTCCCTTATCGGAACCTTCAATCTGATGCCCCAGACACCCAGTGGCATCATTGTGAATTTTAACCTAATTTATGACCCATTTTGACTATGTCATGATAATAATCAGGAAGCACGTGATTACCCTCATCGAGACCTTTAATTTGATACGCCACATGCCCTAGCGTCATGAACTTGAATTTTAACCGAATCTATGACTCACCATAACTACGTCATGATATATCCATAACTCATTTTCGTCCCGAATGATTCCCCACATCGAGACCTTGAATTTGATTCCCCACATGCCCTCGCAGCGTCATTTTGAATTTTAACCCAATCTATGACTCGTTATGACTGCCTGATGACTACAATCAGGGAGCATTTTTTTATTTACCCCGCTTGATTCCGTTAATCCAGGCCTTTCATTTGATACCTTACATGCCTTAGCCTCATCAGTTTCACTTTTCACCCAATCTAATGTGGTCATTATTCTGTCTTAAGGGGCGCTGCCCAGTCATTTCAGCTAATTCATTTGAAACAGCAGAAAGGACAGCCCCCGCCCCCATTTCACCCGGCTCTCACCTCTTCCTTTGTGACCCCTAGTATATCAAGCCGTTAACAGTAGCAGACGAACAACCAGCACGCCAGCGCCGCCGTGTGCTTTCCCATCACCCTTTCCCACGCTCTTAGTGGATCTGTCAGGAGGAAAAGTTAAGACAACCCTTTTTTATGACGTCACCAGTCAATTATCACTCACGCGCCCAGCCGCGAAAATTAGGTATACAGCAGGTGCTTATGGCCATGAAAATTCAACAAGAAACTAAAAAAATCAGACACCCCCTCCCTCCCAACCGATCATGCAGATCGCGATTGGTGCCGTACCCGCAGGGAACCTGAATTCCGAGCCCACAGTGACGCATGAAACTTAACAGCAAAACCATAGCTGCCTGCTAGGCTACTCATATGTACTCAAACTCAAAATGGACTCAAAACTCCTATGTACTCAGAACTCAAAGTGTACTCAAAACTCAATATGTATTCAAATTCAAAATGTACTCAAACTCAAAGTGTACTCAGAACTCAAAATGGACTCAAACTCAAAATGTACTCAGAACTCAAAATGGACTCAAACTCAAAATGTACTCAAACTCAAAGTGTACTCAAACTCAAAATGGACTCAAAACTCAAAATGTACTCAAACTCAAAATGGACTCAAAACTCAAAATGGACTCAAAACTCAAAATATACTCAAACTCAAAGTGAACTCAAAACTCAAAATGTACTCAAAACTAAAAATGTACTCAGAACTATAAATGGACTCAAACTCAAAATGTACTCAGAACTCAAAATGGACTCAAACTCAAAATGGACTCAAAACTCAAAATGTCCTCAAAACTCAAAATGAACTCAGAACTCAAAATGGGCTGAGAACTCAAAATGAATTCAGAAATCAAATGGCTTCACAGAGATTGATACAGTGAGAGAGTGAGAGTGAGAGTGAGTGTGAGTGTGAGAGTGAGAGTGAGAGTGCGAGTGCGAGTGTGAGTGAGAGTGAGAGTGAGAGTGCGAGTGAGAGTTAGAGTGAGAGAGTGTGAGTGAGAGTGTGAGAGTGAGAGTGTGAGTGAGAGTGAGAGCGTGAGTTGAGTGTGAGTGTGAGTGAGAGTGAGATTGTGAGTGTGACTGAGAGTGAGAGTGAGAGTGCGAGTGTGAGTGTGAGTGTGAAAGTGTGAGAGTTAGAGTTGAGTGTGAGTTGAGTGTGAGTGTGAGTGAGAGTGAGATTGTGAGTGTGACTGAGAGTGAGAGTGAAAGTGTGAGTGTGAGTGATAGTGAGAGTGTGGGTGGGGTGAGAGTGTGAGTGTGAGTGTGAAAGTGTGAGTGAGAGTGAGAGTGGGAGTGGGAGTGAGAGTGGGAGTGTGAGTGAGAGTGAGTGTGAGTGTGAATGTGAGAGTGCGAGAGTGTGAGACTGAGAGTGGGAGTGTGAGTGAGTGTGAGTGTGAGTGAGAGTGCGAGTGAGAGTGAGAGTGTGAATGTTACTGAGAGTTAGAGTGTGAGTGCAAGTGCGAGTGCGAGTGTGAGTGAGTGAGTGTGAGTTGAGTGTGAGTTGAGTGTGAGCGTGAGTGAGAGTGAGAGTGGAGTGAGAGTGTGAGTGAGAGTGTGAGTGTGTGAGAGTGTGCGTGTGAGTGTGAGTGAGAGTGAGTGTGAGTGTGAGTGTGAGTGAGAGTAAGAGTGAGAGTGTGAGAGTGAGAGTGTGAGTGTGAGTGTAAGTGAGAGTGTGAGTGAGATGTGAGTGAGAGTGAGAGTGAGAGTGTGAGTGAAAGTGTGAGTGTGAGTGTGAGTGAGAGTGAGAGTGAGAGTGAGGGTGAGAGTGAGTGTGAGTGTGAGTGAGAGTGTGAGTGTGAGTGAGAGTGTGAGTGTGAGTGTGAGAGTGAGTGTGAGTGAGAGTGTGAGTAAGAGTGAGGGTTGAGTGTGAGGGAAAGTCAGATTGAGAGTAAGAGTGAGAGTGAGAGTGTGAGAGTGATAGCGTGAGTGAGAGTGTGTGAGAGTGGGAGTGTGAGTGAGAGTGGGAGTGAGACTAAGAGTGTGAATATGAGTGTGAGTGGAGTGAGAGTGAGAGTGAGAGTGTGAGTGTGAGTATGAGTGCGAGTGTGAGTTACTGTGTGAGTGTGAGAGTGTGAGAGTGAGTGTGAGAGTGACTGTGAGAGTGAGAGTGTGAGTGTGAGTGAGTGAGTGTGAGTGAGTGACTGTGAGTGAGTGAGTGAACGTGTGAGTGTGAGTGAGTGAGTGAGTGTGAGTGAGTGAGTGAACGTGTGAGTGTGAGTGTGTACCTTTTGCTATATACCTTTTGCGATATCCTCATAATTATAACCAGAAAGCATTTTTATATTTGTCCCACTTGATCTCCCTCGACGAGACCTTTAATTTGATACCCCACACACCCTAGCAGGGTCATATGGAATTCATACCAGTCAAAATAACCATGACTTTCATGACTGTAACCAGGACGCATTATTTAGGTGTCCGACGTGATTCCCCTAACTAGAACCTTCAATTTGACGCCCCACATGCTTCAGCGGCGTCACCTTGAATTTAACCCAATCTATGACTTATAATGACTATCTCATGATTCGAACTACGAAGCCTTTTTTTATTTGTACCACGTGATTCCCCTCGTCAAGACCGTAAATTTGATACCCTACACGCTCTAGCGGGGTCACTTTTAATTTTACCCCAATACAAGACTCGCCATGACAATCTAATGGTTATAACCAGGAAGCATTTTTGTATTTCTCCTGCGTGATTCCGCTCATCAAGACCATTAATTTGATACCCATCACATCCTTGCGGAATCATCTTGAAATTAAACCAATCAATGACTAACCATGACTATCTCATGATATAGCTCTACCATATTTTTGCTCACGTGATTTCCCTTATCGGAACCTTCAATCTGATGCCCCAGACACCCAGTGGCATCATTGTGAATTTTAACCTAATTTATGACCCATTTTGACTATGTCATGATAATAATCAGCAAGCACGTGATTACCCTCATCGAGACCTTTAATTTGATACGCCACATGCCCTAGCGTCATGAACTTGAATTTTAACCGAATCTATGACTCACCATAACTACGTCATGATATATCCATAACTCATTTTCGTCCCGAATGATTCCCCACATCGAGACCTTGAATTTGATTCCCCACATGCCCTCGCAGCGTCATTTTGAATTTTAACCCAATCTATGACTCGTTATGACTGCCTGATGACTACAATCAGGGAGCATTTTTTTATTTACCCCGCTTGATTCCGTTAATCCAGGCCTTTCATTTGATACCTTACATGCCTTAGCCTCATCAGTTTCACTTTTCACCCAATCTAATGTGGTCATTATTCTGTCTTAAGGGGCGCTGCCCAGTCATTTCAGCTAATTCATTTGAAACAGCAGAAAGGACAGCCCCCGCCCCCATTTCACCCGGCTCTCACCTCTTCCTTTGTGACCCCTAGTATATCAAGCCGTTAACAGTAGCAGACGAACAACCAGCACGCCAGCGCCGCCGTGTGCTTTCCCATCACCCTTTCCCACGCTCTTAGTGGATCTGTCAGGAGGAAAAGTTAAGACAACCCTTTTTTATGACGTCACCAGTCAATTATCACTCACGCGCCCAGCCGCGAAAATTAGGTATACAGCAGGTGCTTATGGCCATGAAAATTCAACAAGAAACTAAAAAAATCAGACACCCCCTCCCTCCCAACCGATCATGCAGATCGCGATTGGTGCCGTACCCGCAGGGAACCTGAATTCCGAGCCCACAGTGACGCATGAAACTTAACAGCAAAACCATAGCTGCCTGCTAGGCTACTCATATGTACTCAAACTCAAAATGGACTCAAAACTCCTATGTACTCAGAACTCAAAATGTACTCAAAACTCAATATGTATTCAAATTCAAAATGTACTCAAACTCAAAATGTACTCAGAACTCAAAATGGACTCAAACTCAAAATGTACTCAAACTCAAAGTGTACTCAAACTCAAAATGGACTCAAAACTCAAAATGGACTCAAAACTCAAAATATACTCAAACTCAAAGTGAACTCAAAACTCAAAATGTACTCAAAACTCAAAATGTACTCAGAACTCAAAATGGACTCAAACTCAAAATGTACTCAGAACTCAAAATGGACTCAAACTCAAAATGTACTCAGAACTCCAAATGGACTCAGAATTCACTAGATCTCAGGCGTGCTCAAACTCAATCGGACTCAAACTCAGTCGGGATCACTCGGCTCAAACTCACTCAAACTCAAACTCACCATGCCACACTAGCCTCGCGCTCACTCAAACTCAAACTCACGCGTGAGTTTGAGTCCAAATGAGTCTGACTGAGTGGACTCGTGAGTGAGTTCGCCGACCTCTGCCAACACCTACGCTGCGGTGGTGGCGAAAGCCACTAACGGCGAAGTGCAGAGTGCGTGCAGCGTCCGCGCGCCGTCCGCGCGGCACGCGGAAGAAGTCGCGATCGCGCTCGCGCTAACGGACCCGCAATGTACAACGATACTGAGCGACTCCCGCTCGGCCATCATGAACTTCACCCGCAACAGAGTGTGTACCAGTGCAGTGCGCGTGGTGCAGTGTAGTGCAGTGAGAGACTCGGTGCCGCCCACCCACCTGAGGTGGTTCCCGGCGCACACGGACACGCGGGAAGCAGGCAGCAGCAACAATGGCAGCGGCCACCCCAACCGCAACGAGACGGCGGACGCCGCCGCGCGCGCGCTCATCAACCGCGCGGCGGCTCGCCCGGTGGCGTGTTCCCAAACCATATCCCGTAGGGGCCCAAGCCAACCACACCTCCTAAGCAGGGGCGCAGCCAACGAGGTTAAAAAAATTGCAATTTTTTAACGTCCTTGGACGCAGCACCGTGACGTCTCTACCTATACGTGCGCGACTTCATGCGAGGCGGATTTTTTTCTTTTTTCCCACTCCCCTCGTTTCGGCTGCTTGTCAGGCGGCCGATGGTTTCGCTCCGTGGGCGGGGCTGGCCTGCGGCGCTGGGGAAGCTGACGCACATGTGGTGGAAGCTAACCTTTTGTACCTGAGCCCCTGATCTCTCCGCGCTCTTCTTGCGCACCTGCAAGTTGACGCTGACCTCCGATCGTGTTCCCAGATAAGCGCTCGACTCGGTACTGGAAGTGCGCGCGCGCGGATGGACGCTTTCACGCGCATGTGGCAATTATACACGTTCCGGAAAGCAAACACCCTCATTGAAAGCTCATTCTACAGCACACAGAAGGGTATACAATTTAGTTGGGTGCTCTTTCACTATATACACACCTCAAAACATGATTCGGTGCTGCAGGTAAGGATTACAAGAAAGGCAGCCAATTACCCGTGACTACATTTACAAACTGTCCTACTCTTGCGAAATATTACAGCTGCATGAGCTGCTACATTTTGGAACTTTCATAAGCACTATTACATTGAATTTCGTTAACATTAACTTCATTGCATTATTCTTTATCAGGAACAGTGCCAATAAGGAAAACATTGACATTTTGTTAACAGCAATGAAAGGTGTGAATCGTTCTTGCAAGGGTGATACATTGATAAGAAAGACACCAGCTCAAACGTACACGTTTTACACTCGGTCACGAATTCTACATAATTTGCACTGCTGGTCATAACAATTTAGGGAAACAATATCGAAAATATATACCAACCAATGGCTAAGTAATAGTTGCATTGTACAGCAACTGAAGTAGTCGAGGAGTTTGATATATGTCTTCTGTACAGGGCTATTGACCACAGTCGCTTCACTGAAGCCATCAGGCCGAGTTTGATATCAGTAATCACGCGTGCTACCACTCACACTGTTGCCAATGCCGATTAGTTATTTTTAACAATTTGTGCTTCATGCACGCAGATATTTTGCTGCATAAGATATTTTATTTATAAATAGACAGCTCCAGCAGGATCCGAATGGCGCTGATGCCACCCCCCCCCCTGTAATCGGGAAAGCACACCAAATCGTTACCACTTAATTTGGCTCTGCCCATTATTCCACCGTAATCGCCACCAGCTCTTAACTCTAGGTCCCGCCCCTGCGACTGAACAGGAACATGTTAGTCGGGTCCGTGACGATCCCACCGCACTAGAAGCAATTACCGAGTACGCCCTTGAAAACAGACTCTACAAACTGGTATAGCAGCCTGGCCGACTTCCCCGTTCGGTATACAATGTGAACTGTCTGCAGCGTGCACTGTTTTCAGTGTGAACCGCATTGTCCACAGTGTGAACTGTACATTGAAGTGTGAACTGTGCGTTTTGCTGCCACTGACTGACTTTATTGTGTTTATTTTGCGATTAGGACCCCAAGACTGCAACTGTGTTCATTGTGCGAGTTCTGACCTTCCCCTTTTCTCCTCATCCTTGCTCCCCCAGGGCCCCATGGCCTCTCATTTAACACAGTGTTACACTCACTCAGATACGTATATCCACGCTCGGACGTCACCTTACTTTGTCGCCTGTGGCTAGGTGTTGCCTTCACCGGTGCTTACTCCGGCCGACAGCCCTGCTTGTGATGCGTGCGCCACCGACTAGACGATTGAACACCTTCTGTGCCATTGTGACCGCTTCATAACCCCGAGGCAACAGCTCTCCACCACACTTCGCCAACTCGACGACCTCCCCTTTACAGCGCAGACAATTTTGTGCCATAGGCGTTGTCCGACACAGTACAGGCCGAAAAGGCTATAAAAGCCCTACTGCTCTTTTTTAAGGACACGGGCCTGTCTGAACGATTGTAGGGACATTACTATAGTGCAGTGCCCTTAGTTCGCCCATTTTATCAGCGGACCGTATTAGTTTTGTGCATTTTCTGGTTGTGTGCGTTGTTTGTACCGCCTTTATAGTTGCCTGGTCACGCCTTTTGTTTTTTATACTTTTCTTTCTCTCATTTTCTCCTTTAATACGTACCGCTGTTCTTTCTTTCCCTTTCATTTCCCGTATCCCCTCCCCCCTGAGTAGGGTAGCAAACCGGACAGTATCCTGGTTAGCCTCCCTGCCTTTCCCGTACTATTCCTTCCTTCTTTCCTTTCGCTGGGACTAATGAGAAGTTGCCCGTGAGCTTGAAGTCACGGGAGTCGCAGCAGAGGCAAAAAGTAGTGAAAAAGTTATCTCCTTGGCGCACTATTTTTGCGATAGTGATCTCTGAGTCCAAATAGCCGCAAAAAATTGTCACTTTTAGAGATACACTGATGGGTATAGATGAGCAGTTTGTGTCTGTTTCCTGCGACGCATTTTTAGCTATCACATATATATATATTTCCGTAGTGTCTAGCCTTTTAATTCGCCAGCATTGTGTCACAGCTCGCGCCTCAACTGTAAGCCACACACACGCAAAAAAGTATACAAATGTATAAACAAGAAATAGCAGGAATAAAAATATAAATAGTACAACAAAAGTTGCAAAACGCCGCCTCCCGTACTACAACGCTTCGTATCGAAAAACATACCTTTCGCCCCGTTTCTGGACCTTTTGGACAATCCAAGTTGTGTTGGTGCACCCGCTCTACGTGTCCATGAAGGCGTTGAGTGCTACTTCGTCAGACACGTTCGCGCGGAGCACAGACTCATGATTTGTTGACGCGAGGTCATCTCTGACGACCTCGAGTGGCTGCTCGTGCTTATTCATGAAGCAGAAGTTATAAGCTTCGCTACCATCGCGTGAATGCGCAGGGGACGCGCGTGGCTCACACAATTATGAGAATGGACCCTGTGATGGGCAGTTCTGCGCGAGTGCGAGGCACAGACGAGTATGGCGAATAACACGCTGGCTGATGTTAGCAGCAGACGAGCGACCGACGTACGCGTGTGCTTTCGACCGAATGAGAGCAAACGTTCTGCGCTTCGGTAGGGAGTCCAAAGGATCACCCAAGACCAAAAAATACATTTTTGCCTTCACTTTATTCGGAGTGCTTGCCTTCCGGAACGTAAACAATAACTACATATTGCCGCGACTTTATTATTGTGGGAGCAATCCCCGACCGGCTAACGGGGCTGTTCCTAGTAATGGGTATGTGCTGACTGGTGGACGGAGGACGGGTGGACGGGTATGTGCTGACTGGTTCGCCGACTGTTTCGCCACGTCTTCCAAAGTGCGCCGTACTCCCTTCGCGAAGCATCGCATCGTGACTGATGAATCGACTAGACCTATGCGTCAACAACCCTACCGCGTGTCGCCTAAAGAAAGGGAGGCCATCAAAACGCAGGTCAAAGAGATGCTCGCCGACGACGTTATCCAACCATCCAAGAGTCCGTGGGCCTCCCCAGTTGTACTCGTAAAGAAAAAGGACAACACGCTTCGCTTTTGCGTAGACTACCGCAAGCTGAACAGTATCACTAAACGCGATGTTTATCCACTTCCCCGAATAGATGATACGTTGGACCGTTTGCGTAACGCTAAATTCTTCTCGTCTCTGGACTTAAAATCTGGTTATTGGCAAATAGAAGTTGATGAAAGGGACCGTGAGAAAACAGCATTCGTTACACCCGATGGCCTATACGAATTTAAAGTCCTCCCATTTGGCCTCTGTTCTGCCCCTGCAACGTTCCAGCGTATGATGGATACCGTACTCGCTGGATTGAAATGGCAGACTTGCCTTGTTTACTTGGACGATGTAGTCGTGTTTTCTAGTTCTTTCGACGAGCATCTAACACGACTGCGAAGCGTTTTAGAAGCAGTCCGCTCTGCCGAGCTTACTATTAAGCCTCAAAAATGCCACCTTGGGTTCCAGGAGCTGAAATTTCTTGGACACGTGGTTAGTGCTCAAGGCGTCCGCCCAGATCCGGAAAAAACAACGGCCGTGAGCTCTTTTCCAGTACCAACCGACAAAAAAGCTGTCCGACGCTTCCTAGGTCTCTGTGCCTATTACAGACGCTTTGTCGAAGGATTCTCTGGAATCGCGGAGCCACTCACGCGCCTCACAAGAGAAGACGTACCCTTCGTTTGGACGGAAGCGCAGAAAGTGGCATTTGATGAACTGCGTAGCCGCCTGCAAACGGCCCCAATTTTGGCACACTTCGATGAAGATAGCGACACAGAAATCAGAACTGACGCCAGTAACGTCGGCATCGGAGCTATCTTGGTTCAGTGCCAGCAGGGTGCCGAGAAAGTTATAGCCTACGCCAGTCGCACACTGTCTAAAGCTGAACGCAACTATTCGGCGACAGAAAAGGAATGTCTTGCCGTGATATGGGCTATAACTAAATTTCGGCCATATTTGTATGGAAGGCCCTTCAGAGCCGTAAGCGATCACCATTCGTTGTGTTGGCTTGCCAACCTCAAGGACCCCTCCGGTAGACTTGCGCGATGGAGCCTACGGCTTCAGGAGTACGACGTAACGGTCGTGTATAAATCTGGAAAGAAGCACAGTGATGCCGATTGTTTGTCGCGGGCGCCAATTCTGAATGAAGCACATGAAACGGAAGAGGATTTCCCGTTCCTCGGGGTCGTCCATACTGCGGACATGGCCCTTTACCAGCAACGGGACGCAGACCTACGGCCACTGATTGAGCACCTTCGCGGCGAAAACACTACGCCACCACGCTTCTTTCTTCGAGGTTTGGCTTCGTATTCAATGCGAAACAATGTGCTGTACAAACGAAGCTACGGCAGCAAGGAGAAATTTCTTCTGGTAGTGCCGTCTGCTCTGAGAAGCGAAATTTTACGAGCCTGTCATGACGAGCCTTCCGCCGGGCACCTCGGCGTTAGTCGCACCTTCGCTCGAATTCATGAACGGTATTACTGGCCCAACCTTCTCCGATCAGTACGACACTACGTGAGGACTTGCCGGGATTGCCAGCGCCGCAAGAAGCCTCCCGTCAGGCCACCGGGATTCCTTCATCCAGTGGATCCTCCCGACGCGCCGTTCCGGCAGGTTGGGATGGATCTCCTTGGGCCTTTTCCAACATCGGCGTCGGGGAACAAGTGGATCGTAATAGCCACTGATTACTTGACGCGTTGTGCTGAGACCAAGGCCCTTCCCAACGGCACCGCTTCTGAAGTCGCCAAATTCTTCGTTGAACACATTGTTCTACGCCACGGCGCGCCGACGATTGTAATAACAGACAGGGGCACCGCTTTTACTGCCACCTTCCTACAGGACGTCTTCAAGCTAACCAATAGCACTCACCGGAAATCCACTGCCTACCACCCTCAAACCAACGGCCTTACCGAACGCCTTAATAGAACCCTAACTGACATGCTATCCATGTACGTGGACCTGCAGCACAAAAACTGGGACGAAATTCTTCCCTACGCAACGTTTGCCTACAACACTGCTATGCAAGAAACAACGCGACGTGCAGCGTTTGAACTTGTTTACGGACGCTCTGTAACGACAACCTTACATGCAATGTTGCCTGTCGATTCAACCGACGTGACCAGCACTGATGCCGAGGCTTTTACCCAATGGGCGGAGGAAGAAGCCAGCTAGCCCGCGTTCGCATTCGACATCAACAAGAAATCGACGCCGAGAAATACAACAAGGGACGCCGTAACGTCGACTATCGACCAGGCGACCTTGTGTGGGTGTGGACGCCGATTCGCCGCAGAGGACTTTCGGAGAAGCTGCTTCGCCGATACTTTGGGCCTTACCGCGTTCTTCGCCGTCTGTCCGACGTTACCTACGAGGTCGTACCCGAGGACACAACAGCCCGTTCTTCACGACGGAGGTCCGATCCAGAAGCTGTCCATGTGGTACGCATCAAGCCGTACTACACCCGGTCTTGCGAACCCGAAGCATGATGCTATGCGAGCTTCCGTACCCTGACTCTCGCCCATCACTGCACACATCTACGTGCCTATTTTGGGTTTTGCTACCCTGGCATCGGGCCGATGCCAACTTGGAGGGGGGAGCAATGCCGCGACTTTATTGTGGGAGCAATCCCCGACCGGCTAACGGGGCTGTTCCTAGTAATGGGTATGTGCTGACTGGTGGACGGAGGAGAAAGAAGTCCAAGCTCGCTTGCTCTAGCTTGCTTGTGGATCGCCAGTGTTTGCCGGCACAAGTTCGCCCTGTTAATAAACGCTTTTACTCTCCTTACTGGAGCTCATCGCTACAATATGTACGTGCAAAAGCATCCGTCCGCGCGCGAACTTTGAGCAATGCGCCGAGCGCTAGCTTACCGTATTTACCCGATTCTAACGCGCACTTTTTTTCCGAAAAAATAGGCCGAAAAATCGCATGCGCGTTAGAATCGGATACAAAACCGAAACTGCCGAAACAGCGGAAATTTCGTCCCACCCATCGCCATCTCCATCTCAAGATGGCGCCAAAGGTTTTAGCAACGATTTTTCGGACGCAGCAAGCCTAGGCACCTAGGTTTTTCTATCAGCGTTCACACAAATCGTCAAATCGTTTCACTTGCGCGCTTGATAACAGCAATGGCAGCAGCGGCTCCCACGCGTTCAAAACGAGCGGTCCGCTGAAGGGTGCACCTCTGGAGAAGCTCTCGGGATGGGCGTGCGAGGCGTGGGCCACGATCCCATCGACCATGGTTGAACGTTCGTTCATAAATGTGCCATCGCGAACGCGCTTGAAGGCACCGAGGCCGAGATGTTGTGGTCAGCGGAGAGCGACGAGGAGGGAGATGAGTGAGATTACTTCGGGAAATAAAAAATCGCCCGCTTCTGTCGCATTCGTTTGTCTGGGTCACAAAGTCCCGTGTGCGTTACAATCGGAGGTGCAAGTTTTTTCGGGTTTTTTTTTTTTGCCAGGAAAATCGGGTGCGCGTTAGAATCGGGGACGCGTTAGAATCGGGTAAATACGGTAACTAGGAACAGCATGGGAGACGGGCTACTGACGGCGTACAAGAGAGCGCGGGGAGCGAGCTTCATCTTCCCAGCGCGTACGCCAGGCTTGTGCTAGGAGGAAACCATCGGCCGCCGCGAAGCAGCGCGATCACAAAAGATCAAAACAAATTTTTGTCTTCATTTTTATGAGAGTGTTTGCTTTCCGGGACTTGTATAATTGCCACATGTACGTGAAAGCGTCCATCTGCGCGCGCGCACTTCGAGCACCGAGCCGAGCGCTTATCTAGGAACACGATCGGAGGTCAGCGTCAGCTTGCAGGCGCGCAAGAAGAGCGCGGAAAGATCAGGGGCTCAGGTACAAAAGGTTAAATTCTATCACATGTGTGTCAGCTTCCCCAGCGCAGCAGGCCAGCCCCGCCCACGAAGCGAAACCATCGGCCGCCCGCAAAGCAGCCGAAACGAGGGGAGGGGGAAAAAGAAAAAATCCACCTCGCATGAAGTCGCGCACATATAGGTAGAGACGTCACGGTGCTGCGTCCAAGGAGGTTAAAAAATTGAATTTTTTTAACCTCATTGGCTGCGCCCCTGCTTAGGGGGTGTGGTCGGCTTGGGCCCCTACGGGATATAGTTTGGGACTACGCCGCCCGGTGCCCCGCCCCCCTCCAGCACCACCGTGATCCCCCCCGGCTCAGCGGCCCCGAGGGACGGAGAACCGCAAGGCGATGACGGTTGCCAGGGCATCGAACAGCAGGAGCCCCTCGTCGAGTATGCCGAGGTCCTGCGCTGGTATCGGCTCAAACGTCGGACTATCCCGCAACCCCACCCGGGACTGACGAGGGCGCTGGCAGTGCTCTTCCGGCAGTTGCAGACCAGATCGGTAATCACGGCGGCGTTCGCGCGCCACGTGTGCCCGGACATTAATGAAAGTGACGTGTGCAGTGTGTGCGCGAGTGCCAGAGCAACTCTGACCCACATCCTATGGGACTGTTCTCGCTACCCAACGGAAGCGGCCGCGCCACAGGGGCGGCTGCAGCATCCCATCGCACGAGCGGTTGCATGGTCGGACCTGACGGAGCAGCTGCAAGCCGTCCAGCAGCTTGAGGCGGCTCTCGCCAGGCAGAAGCGCGGGGAGGCGCTGACGGAGGGCTAGAGGGGACATCCCCGAAGGCCCCTCGTGTGCCGAACCGGCGGACGCCTGCGAGGCAATGCTTCGAGGACGCCCTAGGCAGCGTCGAGAGACGGGATGGCTCCGCGGAGCCTTAGGTTTTTGCTCGTCCCTCTTGCAGGCGAACGTTCAATAAAGTCTTTTCTATATATATATATATATATATATATATATATATATATATATATAAATATATGTATATATATATATATATATATATATATATATATATATATATATATATATATATATATATATATATATATATATATATATATATATATATATATATATATATATATATATATATATATATATCAAAGTTGCAGTCCTTATTGCCAGTGCTGTTTGGCGTTTTAACAGTGTTTTATAGTGCCGAATGAGGTATGATTGCCTTTTTTTTTATTGCAGGAAGAAATATTTTGAAAATTCAAGTCGAGAAAAAATGCGCCGTTTTTTCCGGAAGCGGGAATCGAACCCACAACCTCCGCATAACGCGTGCGGTGCTCTACCATTGAGCTAGTTCCGCGGCGACTCCCCTCTCGACTATACCGCGGGGTTTTGTATTTACGACTGCTCAGAGCCCGGTCAACTAGCGCCGCCCCTCGACCACCGCGGGAAGACGTAGAACGTCTTTTTCCAGCGGCCGCACGTAAGACGTGGTCGGAAGTCGGGGATAGCCAAAGGCATTTCAGACTGCTGAAGCCAGAACCCTCGTAATGCATTTTGTAGAACAGAGACGTACGGGACGAGGGATATATATATATATATATATATATATATATATATATATATATATATATATATATATATATATATATATATATATATATATCACCTTATCGGTGCCACCAAATTTACACATGGAGGCCCCTTTAGTCATTACGGTAGTGCGATTACGTTGCTAGTGCAGCCAAATCACAAGAATGCGTGGCAACACCCGTAAAATCTTTTGCAACAGTACCACAATATCACTACCCCTATTATCAAGGTTTTTTGTACACAACGATGCTGTCTGACATCCTGATGCACGGGAAATGCCATAAAATATCGATAGTAGGTTGTTTATTCAGGCCAACATAACAAAATGCACGTCATACTTCGAGAACACTGATGTTATAATTTGTGTGCTTGTCGTGTACTCCCGATGTGAACGACCACAGACGTAGTAGGTATTCGGATACCGGTCACCAGGATCTGGTCAGCTAGGCGCCAAAAGAAATGGATTGATTGACGGATTCTTGGGTTTAACGCGCTGACGCAACGCACGCCATGAGGCGAGCCGTAGTGGAGGCTGCTTCGGATTAATTTTGACCACCTGGGGATCTTTAACATGCGCCGAAATCTCGTACACACGGGCGTTTTTGCTTTTCGCCTCCATCAGAAAAGCGGCCGCCGTGGCCGGGAATAGAACCCGCGACCTCGTGCTCAGCAGCGCAACGCCTTAGCCCCCGAGCCAGTGCGGCGGGTAAAAAGGAATGGACATCGAGTAATTTGAAATTACATCCCAAGTTCAGGCCCTAGAAAAAGATTCTGGAAGGTCATTCGTGCGCAACAATGTAAAGCCTTCTTCCATCTTTTTGAGTCAAAATTCGCACACACTCGTAGAATTTTGAAGCCAGAAAGGAAGCTTGGCGTCATTCGTGTGTTTCTGCTGCACGGCCTCCATCACCTTGCAAGCCGTTCATCCGGCATCCTTCTACGGCAGGTATTGTGCGTGCACTCGGCCTTTGGACAACTGGGTTAAAGGTCGCAGCCCTACTCCACGCTGCCTTTGGCGGTGCATTATCAGTTACACCGGAGAGCACAAAGGACGCACGCCGTATCGACGGTGTACCAGCGATGATGGCGCGCTCTCCTATGACTCCTGTGGTCCGAAAAAGTAGCCCCTTTAAACTATCGTAGCCGGTCTTGTTAAAATTCCGCTCATATAGTTCTGTCCCAATGTTCTATGGACAAAAATTTTGAGATAAAACTTTTGCTGAAAGTAGCTTTCATTCGTATACCCTTATGGGACTCTGAAACAAATGCAAGTTGGACTTGGTGAAGAAATTGCCTCACCCACAACACAAATATATACCTGCAGCATCTCTAAAATGAGGCACAAAATGGCAAAAACGCAAAGGTGAGTGCCTCTAGCAATGTGAATTTTTCCCATAATAGCCACGGAAAGCGGCAAAAATCCCGCCAGAAACACCGTGACCATGCTCCTGTTAATGATGTTAAAAGCGAGAGTTTGGGTTTTTGCTGTGTTATCTCTAAGCATAAACATATGAGGAACAACCTAGAAATAGTGTTGTGTAACCCGGTTCAATAGATTATGCAACAACGTGTCCTACGATGAATACGGCGGTTTTGGATACGTCGACGCCTCATTGCTTGGCCAAATAATTGTGAGACCCTTGTACAGCACTGCGTGCGTGTTACATATTGTGTTCCTTGCAAGTGCTTTCTGTGCGGTACAAACCTCTGAACTGTACCTGATAATTTTAACCATATTGAGTCTATTTTAAACGAGCAGCTACTTGCCCACTATGCAAAAAAGCACCGAATGGGCCTATCACCATCCATCGTTTGCAAACTTTGGGAAAGTGTTTTTTGATATTCACTGTGCGGCTCGCCCACCCGTAAGAATCATCTTTTCAGTAAATAGCTGGTGAAGTGATGAAGTGAGTAACAGGATCATCTGCCAGCACTTCGTCCTTTTTAAGTCCCGAAAGGATGGTTGAGGGAGTGTACGAGTGGAAGCGTGTGAAGATTGATTGGACGCACGTGGCTGCCAACGCAAACGGGATTTTAAAATGATCCTCTACTCTCTTTCACCGGACGGGTGCCCTGACATCAGTACTTCCACTAAAAGAAAGGAAATGAAATGAAAAAAAAGAAAACATTTATTCGTCATCAACTTTTCTTCGGGGAAACGACAAACCGTATAATAAAACCGCTATGAAAAACAACGTGTGCTTATTGGTGCGGAGCAGTAAAAAATGTGGAAGCTGGGAAAGTACAAATGACCCCACACAACGGACAAAACAGCAAAACTTTTTGGACATACTAAAAGCTTACAGGATGTAGTCAACAAACACATCCAGTACTTAGTTTAGGGTGCCGCAAAGTAAAGTACATTTGTAAAATATTGCTGCTGGATGCCAGTCAGATAACTCAGGAACTTGCTGAAAAGACATTTCTCTTTCCCTGTCTTGACGTTCTTAGACCACCCGAATTATGTCATTACATCAGTGTAGACACTGTTGGTCGGCCTTCCTTCAGTCGCAGCAAAGAAGGCATTCGATATCGACTTTAAGAAGAAAGTGCAAAAATAGAAAAGAATCGGAAGTCGTATCTGCTGCGACGAGCAAATCAGCTGACGAGCAAATCACTCCGTGCTGGCGATACCTATAGCTTTCGCAGTGCTTCAAGACGCGAAGAAAAGGGTTAAAGCGTTTGTAGGAAGTGTTGCAGAGATCCTTTATTAAGTAGTTACCTTGTATTCAGTGGCCTCTAAATTGCACCGTTGATTCGCTCGCTTCCCGCTAAATGTGACGCCAACAGTAGCCGCTTTAATGGTTGTGAGGAAAATCAAAAGGGAGCTTTGTTGTGTAATTAGTAAATTCTCAGCAATAGCCGCCCCTCCTTTACGATTAAACACTGAAAGGGATTCCGCAAAGTCGCAGTATTACGTGAAACAAACTTGCTACTTCGGTCAAATGTCGCTCTAATTCTTCGAGTTAAAAGCATGGAGGCTTAGTCGTGCACTAATAACAAAAAAAGGTACGATGAATCAACCATATCAGTATCACTGTCTAGGCCGTGTAGACAGCTAGTTAACAGCATTGCTTTGACATTTGACGACGAATTAACCTAAAACTTGTTCCGGTAAGAAAGATCATTCATATATGGTAGCAGGAGAATTAAATGCGGCGCATGTGGTCCCCAACAAAATACAGTGAAGCTATGTTGGTTGACAGGTGAAAATATTTTGCAAAGAATTTGTACCTTGTGGTAGATCACACCCTGAAGCATTGAGCGTGCCCTACACACCATAACCTGAGCCAGGTCGATGTTGTAAACAGACACCAGAAACTCTCCCGTGCAAGTCAGGGCCAGAAGCAAGGACGCCGCACGCATGTTATCATTGCCGCAGGCGTTCACCGTGTACCTGCGGGGTCATCAGACAAAATGGCTACAAGAAAAATTTCACGTGGGCTGAAATGGCTTATGGCAATAGCATGCCTCGTACAACAATTTTATTTTGTATATGGCTGCACAATGTTTATCTCCTTGAAACACGAAAGCGAGGGGCATTTGGCATGCTCTTGAAATCGTCAGGGGGTTGCATAAAGGGTGGACATAAACCTTCGGAGTAAGCAAGCCAGCAAATGGGAAGGCGATCAAATAAATAAATAAATAAATAAGCAGGCATTGCTGAGGCAATTCCAGCAGCCAATGCGCGTTCCTTGTCTACACAGGACACCGGTACCCGCTATATACGCGTTGTTATGTGGGGCCTTTGTATAGAAACTTTGGGCTCATTATCAAAGGCGGGAGTAGCTGAAGAAAAAAGCAGGTGCATGAATTAGCTTGACTGGCCTACATGCCTCTTTCGTATAGAGCAACAGTTTAAAATAAGCGTGAACACGCCGTTACTCCCTGCTGTAGACTCATGTGCACTTGTTAGACTCATGAACATCAAAATTGCCACAATAGGTAGTATTTACATTTACTATACTAATTGTTCATTTTTTAACACCAGGTGATCATCCGTAGCTCTATAGCCTACTAAACGCCATAGGCTGACGCTTCCGGAGGACCTTTCACAGAGTCGCAGTAGTGCTGAACAAAGGCAGCCCTTGGCTACTGGTTCGATGCGGTTTCAAATCATGTACATCAAGCAAAGACTTGACATTAGCGTTACAAGAAGTGTATCATCTATGCATGACATAGACGTTATTATTGCTAAATACACGGACATGGAGTAAATTGGCTTAAATTATTCCCGCGAGAGCACGAGCTGCGCCAAAAGCAAAAAAAACTGTCCATTATGTGAAGCGTCCTCCTCCAGCGCTACCAAGGAAGATGATGTACAGTTGCTGCAGAACACCAGGGTGCGTTGGGAATGCCGAGAGCGGCTTGCCTGGTCCAGAAATAATGTAGAGACTTTAGCGGAGGGTTTGTCTCTCTTGGTAGGAGAACCATATCTCGGGCTGGGCTGCGCCGTCTAGTTCATACTCGCAGTTGTATGTGCACTTCATCTCTGTAGTACTCTTGATGTAGTAATTAATGAAGCAGCACAATCACTTGCTCGCGCAGTGGAAATTCATGCGAATGCGCTTGGGGAGCAGCCGCAGCCAACCACTCGATCAGCGGTGTGTTCCCGCGGTTTTGTATTGTACCCTAATGCAAATTGCGTTCGGGTGAATGCTCTAGCCATTTTTGTATTCATGAGCACCTTTAACTGAACTATCTTGATGAAGTCAGAGTTATTAGTAATGACCAAGTAATGCGCAAGTAGCGCATCTCTTTTTCGTGCAGACCACAAATTCACCATGTCAAATTATCCTAATTTCTCTCTACAGAACTTACTCGAGCGCCGGAATTCTTGCGAAGACACATGCAAAGTAGGCCACGGTTCCCAATAAGATGCGCATTACGTCGATCCACAAAACTTGGAGCACACTGAGAAGGAAGGCTCTAACTCGTCTCAATGTACCTTTCCTGAAATAAAAAAAAAACATTATCAGCATGATTGCAGGATCGCTGTGATAAAGTGACATTACACAATTTGTCTTGTGTTCTAGCAGCCTAGAAATGCGACCTCAAAATGTCCACCACTGCTTCTAAAACCCTTACACGCACCAGACGCGCATTCTGGAGGTCGGGGGTTCGGATCGCCCCCAGCGGGCATGTTTATCTCCACTTTCATTCCATTTCTCAAGAAAACTTGCCTGTTTAAAGAAAAATAAATCACCTACCACGTTTTTTCCTTTGCTTTCCTAAGAATTTTTGGCTCCTACCTTTACTGCCGGCTTCTTTCAAGGAGCCTATCATTTCCCATTGTGACACACTCTCTTTCTCTTTATATATATATATATATATATATATATATATATATATATATATATATATATATATATATATATATATATATATATATATATATATATATATATATATATATATATTGTAACGAATATATATATTGTATATAACTTTATATATATATATATATATAAAGAGAGAGAGAGAGTAAACCTTTGTTAACTCGCAACTCACAAATCTCGCAATGTTGGTTAAGTCCAAAATTTTTCTCCCCGGGAATTCGCATTCGCTAGGCGCTGTGTATTTCACCCCTTTATCTCGAAACGTTTCTTGGGGTCTACGGATACCTAGAAATGTTGGCAGAGAAGACACAAGGCAAAGTCCTCTACAGGCAGTTGTGGTGGTCTCTTATCCAACATGCCAGGCAACTGTGGGAATGACAACTAGAGCGTCAAAGTGGCGTCCACGGGTGGCGCCACATGTGCGTGGCAGATCACGTTTTTTTATTTTAATATGTCGGAACACGACCGGACTCACCCCTTGCAAGAGCACAAACAAGGTTGTCCTGTTTCTTATGTAGTTTCGCTGGGCTATGCATAGAATGCACGCAGTACTGAGGTTTACTGAGGAGTGTGTGGTCGATGTAACGAAAACTTCCTAATATCGACCGAGATAAACCTGGCCCCAAATTTTCGGCATTTCGCTTAACTCGAAACCCCCTCGATCTCGATATTTTTTGCGTATTCAACGACTACACGTTCAACGCACTCCTCTTTCATAACACTCTAGAGCACCTTTATACGAAATTTGAACCACCTAGCACGAATGTATTGAAAGATATAAGCGTTCTCTTTTTGCAGCGTGGTGGTGGCCGCGTCGAGGTAAGTGATAAGGCAAGTAAAAAAAGTAAAACAAACCCAGCTACCTTCCGTGATATAGGGCCCCTTAAAGGCATTACTCGCGTTATCGCGGTGTTGCTCCGATAGTATGGGAAGTTAAATCGGCGTGTTGGTGCAATTTTTGTAAAGTTGCAGCCAAAAGCCTAAATGTAATCAACCACAGTCGCAGTAGCCTTAATCGAAGAAGCCGCTGCCGCAAATCCAAGAAAAAGCAGGTAATATACCCGGTTGGTTATTTAAACAGTAAAAATAGGTTAAAAACACTTCCGATGCATAGGACAGGCGCTCAGATACAAGAAAAATCCGAATAACAACGCCCATCGAAAGACGAGATAAACAAACCGCAGAAACTGCATTCCTAATGGGCCCAGCCGGCCGGGTTTAGTTTGAAATAAAAACAGAAACTACTAGGGAAGGGTCGAAAATTGTTGTAAAAGTTAAGAAAGACCTTACGCAGAATCCGACACCAAGTGACGAAGGTAAAAAAACTCTAATTAAATTCAGCGCTACGTCAGAAACGCCGTCTCGATGCCAGGTTATAGGAATAGGATGCCGAGCCCTGGGGGACACTAGTAGCATCAATAGAATTATGACTAGAAAACCCCTGTGTACACAAAAAGGCACAACCACTTGCTGTGACCACACGAGCAAGCGCTACTTACATATGTAATCGGTATTTATGTAAAAATTACGTAACTAGAGTTATTGAACATTTGCCATTGTCCCAATATGTCTGTACTTAGAGAACAGGGTTGCCTAACCTTTCCACAGCCCTGCCAAAAGGTCAGCGTTGTTATGGGAGCGTTCAATAAACACTTTTTTGAGATAGAGTAGCGCTAAAAGGGATTGGAAGGATTCTAGTACACCTTCAGCGGCCTCTTTGGCCGGCTGAGCTTCAATTACCATGTTTTCGTAGGTATACACTTCAGCATACCAGTGGTTTACTTTTACAACGGCTAGACGTCAGTTAACCTCTCATCGATAAGCCAGCATCTCAGCTAATTGCTTTCAGAACCGCGCGTATAAAAAGCAAAACCGACAATCGCTGGCTCAGTATCACTGCGGGCGTGCACAGAAACGTCGTTCGCGGAACACATCTACCACTCCCGCTCTCCCTTTTTTGTCTGGCTCTCTGAGCCAGTATGGCATGCAACCTTGTCATGCAAGTATGGAATGCTGCTTGCTACGAAAGTGTCATCATCCCGAAAACCTAGGAGGCTACTCTTACTCTAGGAAGGTTCAACCAAGCCATGAAGGCTCTTGGGGACACCACTCCCGCACCCGAGAACGACCTGGCCAGCCTGGTGAAGTAGTTGGTCGCCACCTCTCATGACTAACCAACTCAACTCTCGGCCCTCAGTCCTCAGGAGCTGTAGAGCACCTTTCCACGGCGGTGGTCAGAACAGCGATACAGCAGAGGATGCTAAGATTATCTGGGTGCAGAAGACAGGCCGCCAATGAAACCTGACCCTGGAAACGTTCAGCGCATGGACTTTGTCTTGGGAAACTTAGCTGTACAACTAGGGGAGCTCTCAGACATTAAGTGGGATATTATAGGGTTTCGCGAAGTTCGAAGGACCGGAGAAGACTTCGTTGAGCGCATATTCTGTGCTACAGTGGACCCCAAGAGAAGAGAGAAGAAGGGTGGAATTTTAATCCAGAGGAAAATTGCAGGAAACGTGGAGGAGCTTTTCAGCATTAGCGAGAAAGTCGCAACCGTTGTGAGCAAGCCAGACAAGCGATACAGGCAAAACAGAGTACAGTCCTATGCGCCAACAACCAGCTATGATGATGAAGCCGCAGGCAGCTCCTACGAAGACGTCGAATCAGCAATGAAAACGGCAACGCAGTTCAAAATTGTGATGGGAGACTTTACTACAAAAGTCGGTAAAAAGCAAATAGGAGAAAGGTACGTGGGAAAATTCGGTATATACAATCGCAATAGTCGATGAGATACAGTTGTGGGGTTTGTAGACAGAAACAACCTGAGCATGATGAAAACCTTGCTTTACCAACGAAAGAATACAAAATGTACGTGGAAAAGTCCCGGTGGCACAACAAGACGCCAAATTAAGTTCATTTTAAGTGGCAAGCCAGGTATTGTGCAAGACGTAGAGGTGCTAGGTAATATTCGGAGCAGCGATCACAGGATGGTTAGATGCAAGCTAAAGCTGAATCTGAAAAGGGAAAGGAGGAAACACGTGAAAACTAAGAAACCCCGCACGGCGTCAGTAAGAGTGAGATCTCAGGAGTTTAAAATAACTCTCCAAAAGAAATCCGTTCTTCTAGACTAGCAGAATGAGGTCTGTGTAGACAGGGTAAATGGAAACCTAAAATCGGCAATCAGTGAATCAGCAGCAGCTGTCGGAGAAGCAACGTGAGGGAACAAACTGAAGAACTAATAAAACGAAGGAACTAATTTTCAAACCTAAAAACATGAAGGCTTCAACTACGGCAGATGAAATTTAGTTAACCGAGCTGTATAAACTGGTTAACAGATGTAAAACAAACGATATTTGCACATATAACATCCCATCGATCGAGGAAGCGCTGCAAGTAAGGGGAAGCTTGAAAGCAACTACGAGAAAACTAGCCATTGGCGAAGACATGCTGTACGCTCCCAGAGGCGAGCAGAGTAACATATTAAGCACACCTTGGACGAAATCATAAACGTAGCAGAACGATTCTACCCCATGCTGTATGCCAGAGACGTTAGATCAAGAAAAACTATTGACAGTAGAAGCTCAACTTGCGATGCCCCATTAGTAAGTAAACGGGAGGTATGAAAGGCTCTCAAACGCACGAAAAGAGGAAATGCTGCAGGAAATGACGGCGTAACTGCGTATCTTCTGAAGGAGTGAGTAGATATTGTACTGGAAAAGCTTGCGCTTGCTCTACTATTTTCGAAATCCTTGAAGACTCCAGTAGAATAGGCTGTTGGGCTAGTTGGTTCATTGCTTATGGAAAATCTAGCGCTACAAACGAGGACAAAAAAACGAAAAACGACAAGACAGATGCGCATCTGTCTTGTCGTTCCTCGCTTTTTCTGTCCTCGTTTGTAGCGCTCGATTTTCCTTAAACCTTGAAGACTCAAAAAGTGTTCATAGCCTGCAAACACGCCAAGATTATTCTGATGAACAAGAAAGGAGATCCCAGGGACCTTATATTTACTGACCCATCAGCTTACGCTCAGTTTTTTACAAGCTGTTTACCAAAGTTATAGATGGCCACACAGGTGACAGCCTGGATTTCCAACAACCCAGAGAGCAGGCTGGGATTACGAAATGGTACTAAACCTTGTCTCACATTCATGTTGTCAATCAAGTGATACACAAATCCGTAGAAGGCCCTAAACCCCTTTACATGACATTTATAGACTATGATAAAACGTACTCATCCGTACTTGGCGGAGCCACTAGAAGCAGTAGAAGACCAGGGAATAGAGGAGACCTACATGAGACTTCTAAAAAACATATATCAGAAATGCACGGCAGGGTAAGCCTCCAAAAATAAATCGATAAATTTTCGAACCGAAAGGGAGTACAACAGGGAAATAACATCTCGCCAAAACCATTTACCGCATGTCTGGAGGGGGTATTTAAAAGCTCGAGTGCGAAAAAATAGGGTTCAGGTTAAACGGGGAATACTTGAGGCATTTGCGATTTACGGACGACATAGGCTTGATGAGTGAGACTGCAGAACACAAAACATGGTTGACAAACTATAATCAGGGACCCTGGCCATGGAGCTAAAAAGAAATATGAATAAATCTTTAAAAATGAGGAATACGCTTGTCACAAACGTCCTCTTTAGCTTAGCGAAGGAAACGGAAGAAGAACCAAAGAATATAACTATCTTGAACATATGTTTAGTGCTGACCACAACCACTAAAAATTCGGCCGCGTATCTGCCCCTTTCGTAGCAAATGTCGACGAAAGACGAGAGTCTTTCATCAACATTTGCCAAGTACATTCTTCCCTTCCCCTTTTCGCTCACCTCTCATGCTGTTTCTCTCCCGTCGCACTCCTCCCAAGATAAACACGCTAGATGTTTGCTCAAGTCAATTTAAATTTACCGCGTTCTATTGCTCCAGGCCGGGTGCCTCTATGCGAGAGCTGCCATAAGGCGGAGACGCGCGTGAATCGAGGCGCCCTACTTCAACGTTTATAAAACCACATTTTTTTTACTTCAAGTGTGTTTCAAACAGAACGTGGAGCTTATCTAGTAGAATCTTTCGTAACTGTTGCCATTTGATTTCTTTTAAATGCCGCCAGACTCTATAGTGGCCCGGGCTACAGCAGACGACAGAGTTATATTTTTTCTGGAGTTGACATGGTATTTTATTTGCTATCGTAAAATTCAAACATTCATAAGAGAACACTGCAAATATCCCTTGTATATTGACTTTCTGTCTTATATTTGCGTAATGTTTTGTTCTTGTTCAACAATGTTGACAGGTATGAACATTACAGCGGACTTAAAAGTCTAGATTTGCCTGTGGGTATATAAGACTATTACGCAGCATGTTCCATTTTAGCCGCCTAGCTGAATGAAGTGACAGACAGACAGACCAAAATTTACCCGTTCAAGTAGCCCAAGAAAGACCATCATCCTTAAAGACGTATATCTTCTTCCGCATATTGACGACGCCGTCGACTGCTTACATACTGCGTCGTACTTTTCTTCGGTCGACCTCCGGTGTAGATAGTGGCAAATTGCAGTGCATCCAACCCACAAACAGAAGACAGTGTTTGTTGCACCTGATGGGCTCTTTGAGTTCGATGTGACGCCTTTTGAGTTTTATAATGCACCCGCTACATTTGAACGCTTTTTGGACACTATTCTGCGTGCGTTAAAATGGGACCTGTGCATGTGCTGTCTTCACGACGTCACTATTTTCCTGATATTATTTGAAGAGCACCACAAAAGGTTTACCATCGTTCTGGACCGCATCGAGGAAGCGGTATTGGTGCAGAATTAGAAAAAACAATCATTTGTGGAGCATCAAACGCTAGCACAAAGATTCCTCGTGGATAAGGAAGAGATGAGGCCTAATCCCAAGAAGATCTTCGCCGTGCGTCATTTGCAAGCGCCACAATCTCTGAAAGAGCTGAGGAGTTTCCTGGGACTGCGCTTCTTCTGAAGATTCATTAAAGGCTTCGCAGCAATTTCCCATCCCCTAACGTCTTTACTCCGTAAAGACAGCCCTTTTCTTAGCCGTCGGACTGTGACTCTTCCTTTCAGCGGCTTAAATTTTTGTTAACTTCTGGCCAAATTTTGTGCTCTTCGATCTCGCGGCATCTACCCAGCTCCACTCTGATGCGAGTGGTGTGGACACTGGAGCTGTCTTCGTCCAGTTACATTAAGGGTCAAAGCACGTCGTTGCTTCTGCGAGCCGCACTCTCTCCAAAGCCGAGCGCAGGTACACTATAACGAAACTGGGGAAACTCACCGCTGTGTTCGCTGTTCAAAGTTTCGCTGCTATCTGTATGGACGACCCTTTACTTTAGTCACTGACCACCATTCGTTATGCTGGCTTGTCGGATCGTGTGGCCCTCTCTGTCGCCTAGCTCGATGGACCTTATGCTTTCAAGAGTACGACTTCACAGTCTCTTACAAGAGTTGGTACCTCCATACTGATGAGTACTGCTTGTCCCGGTTGCCTCTACGGGCACTTCGAGCGACAACACCTTCGATAACTGTCTGGCTTCCGGGTCACCAGAATTCCCGGGCACCCCACGCTTTCAGGTAGAACAACGGAAAGATGCAATGCTGCGTAGGTTTTTCGCAACCGTGGAGAACAAAATTTTGACACCCTTTGTTCTCCGCGACTATATTCTGTTTAAAAGGAATTACTCGGTGGATGGCGACGCCTCCTTCTTATCGTCCCCGCCACGCTCCGACATTTGGTTCTCTGCGCAATGCACGACGACGTCACATCAGGTCACCTTGGCCTTTCCCGCTTGCCACATCGGCTTCGGCAACGCTTTTACTGGCATCGTATGCAGAAATCAACGCAGAAATATGTGGCCAGCTGTCCTCAGGGTCAGCGTTACAGGCATCCTACGTCTCCTCGACCAGGCCCTTTGCAGCCTGTGAATCCTCCTATGTCGCCGTTTCACAAAGTGGGCAGGGATCTGGTAGACCCCCTACCCGTAGGGAAAACCGAACCCACGACCGTGTGTACAAGCGTCGGACGCCATTTTTGCTAGTCTCTGCTGGTGGGCCTATTGAGGCGGGTTCTATGCCGGCCGTGATGGCTGTTTTTCTAATGGAAACGAAAAGCGAAAACGCCCGTGTGTCGAGACGTCGGCGCCTGTTAGAGATCCCGAGGTGGTGGTAGTTAATTCGGAGCCCTCCACTACAGCCCGCCTTATTGCACGGTGTGGCTTCGGCACCTTAAAGCCCACAATCAACCGTTTGCTAGGCTAAGGGGGGGCGGGGGGGATCTATTCCAGTCTGATGTATTTGTATGAATTCAATGGCGCCTTAATTATGCTTGGCTGTAGTAGCTAGAGACGCACCGGCAACTCGGGGTGGACGAAACCTTCTTTTCAATCTTCAGACTGTGTCTCGTGCGTGTACACGCAGTCAAAAGAGGCCGAATGACGGAAAACCGGCTGTTGCCAATTGGAACACGGAGGCTGTCAGAACCAATGCTCTCTACGCGAGGATAGCCTATCACAATTGCGGATCGCATACTTTGAGCTCACTGCTTTGTGTGCTTTAAACGCGTTTCTTTACAAGTTTTACACGAGACAAGTTTCTACTAGGCACGACGCTAAAAATTGCGCGGCAGTTTTATTCGCAGGTGTACACAGTGCCAAGTGTTCCTGAAATGCAGTCATCGCATTTAGCCATTTACTGCCGTATGAATTGCCAGAACTGTGTTTTGGTTAAATATTCTGCACTTGCCTGGACTTTATCTCTGCCAGCAAACTTTCCACAAGATTGTTGCACCGTGCTCCTCGTCGCAGTAAAGGCAACTCCCACTTTGATGGTTCAGTTTTCTTGAGGGCGTCTCCACAGAGGCTGTAAACCATATTAAATAACTGTAACAGGTAATGTAGAACCCACAAGTAATGAAAAATTACATTTCTATTTTTACGGGAAAAACTCACCGTTCGAAGACAGAGTAATAAAATATTCATTTCCTTGAACGGCAGTTTATCTCAGACACTTTATTTGGATTACAATTTTTAACTCCCTTTTTTGTATAAAAGGACCTGCTTCACAACTTCCATAAAAATGTTTCCCTGAAGATTAGGCCAGGCTCATGCAGCACTGTAGTGTTTTTGCTTCGGAGAGCGATCAGGAATAACGGAGGTACAAAATAGCCTAATGAAATTTGCACCATGAGCCGACTGGCAGTTTTCTGACGTCACGGGGCCAATAATTAAACAGAAAATATCGCTAGTATTTTCTGCCTTGATGAGATAATTTTGATGAAGAAATACATCCATACCCTGGCCTATACTTGTGTCAGAATGGTTGCTAAGGAAAAAGTGGTCGCCAGGGAACTACTTGTAAAAAATAAATGCACCAATATAAAGTTGGTACTTACGGATATATAATTACGCAGGCTATCCTAGCAAACACGGATGCACTGTCGCCGTCCATCAAATTCTGCAAAGAAAAATTACTTTCAGTTGAGCTTGCAACATTCGAACATAACCGTTGTTTTTCTTACTGAACCGCGTTTAAGTGAATCTCACTCTTAGACAAAAGGTTGCGGCCTTCACTAACGGAACACTGAGAGGTTACCTGTTCCAGTATAAACGAGGTACTTAATAACTGGAGGTAGTAATCGGGGCACTAGTCAGAGTTACTAACTGAAGCAGGCAGTAAGCACCACTACCTTCACTAGTAAAGCCCCGTCCATAGCACCCTTTTGAGCTACACGCCTTCACTAACTGGCGATGCATAACCTAGTCATAAGCACGACCTTCATCTTGTGTGTACTACTTCCTACACACAGTTATTTCCTAACCATGCAGTTGCTAGTGGCAGAGCCTACGTACTGTACCGCGGGACAGTATGGTTCGTAAAAAGTTACTAAAACTCTTTTACGACCTTTTCTACTAAGAGTGAAACGCTCAAAAAACAGCTCTGAGAACGAAATTAGGCCATGAAGTTTCTGTTGTATTGGCAACATATGAGCTTCTTTACTAAGCAAACTGTTTTTGCTCCTAATAAGAAGCTTACGAAAGACGTACGTCCCAAGGAAGGTGGGAGTGTGGTTCCAACCTCGGTCTAAACGCGATCGACTGCTGTCGTAGGGAGAAGTCCCGGAACAATACCGTCTGTTCCACTGGCGCTATCCCCCTACCCACCCATCTCTCACCAACGCTCAGGAGTGCCTACGGCGACTCCTCAAGACGCATTCCCACGCCAGTTGTTCCCTCCTCCACAAGATACATCCCTCTCAGTTCCCTTCCCTCAGCTCTCCTGTCTGTGACTCCCTGGGCATGTAGGCACGTCAGTTTAACCCACACCCCCATCTCCAGCATCGAGCAATGGAAGGACAAGCTGGGCCCCCCGCAACGGGGTTCAACTACTTCTGGTTGACAAAGCCACCACCGTCACCGCCAGCATTCTGCCGGCGGCCACCCCGCATTCCTAAGCCAACTTTCTTTGCAAATGAAGTTGCTCCGTCCCTCTTTCTCTCTCTCTCTCTCTCTCTCTCTCTCTCTCTCTCTCTCTCTCTCTCTCTCTCTCTCTCTCTCGGACAGCCTCATTCCCTCTGCTACTACTTCAATGAACACGTGGTATTCTCTGCTTGATTGCGAAACCTAAGGAAATCTTTCACCGGTGATTTACTGGTCATTATTAGTGTTTGTCGTCCTTTCGTATAAGCCACGAGCATGGGGACGGCTGCGCAACCTGTTGCCGCACTTCTGCTCTCTTTACGTGGAACGCCTGTGTATTTGATACGGCCTCCCGTGGTATTCGTGCTTTTTCTGACTTCCTCTTACACGTCTAATCATTACAAAGCTGCTTACCGTCCCCCCTCTACCACAAAAATCACACCAACCGCATCTGACATATGATAAACTTTGGTGTTGGCATAGGTTACACCGCTATAAAGAGAAAATTGTGTGCCCACCTCATAGCAATTCAACCTAAGTGCCCTCGCGTATATAATTTTGCTCATGGCTTCGGATTCAATCTGAAGTTCAAATGCTTCTCACTTTTGTACTGTTCAATAGCTGAGTAAGTTTATGCTATTTGTAGTGACGTTGAACATATTTGAACCAACGGACAAGACCATGGTTTGTTGAATCAGAGGGTGGAAGGAAAGGTTGAAGGGAAATTAAAAGATGGAACGAGTGTCCCGGCCTTCGACGGAGTTTGTATTTTCCATGATGATTCTCATGTTGCAGACCAACTGGCGTATGCGGGGGTGTGGTAATTAGTGAGAAAACAAAGATGTCGGATCTGACATGAGCAAAACGTTGGCAAGTTAGAAAGGGCGCATGGCCCAGCATGAGGGGCATAAAATGCGGTTGTTTTAGGATATTACTTGACACTGGGGTCCGCTCCCACGTTGGCAACGATAGTGACGTCGGATATTGAGGCAACAGAAGTGGCTAAGCTTTGGAGTACAATTGCACTCCACTTGAATTAACACAGTGAGAGTTTGCCAAAACGCCCCGAATCGGATCCACTTGTTAGTAGCGACAACTACTACCAGGACCACCACCAGTGGCTGCATAGACGTAATTGGTGCTGCGCAGCGCAGAACGGAATTTCTGGCGCGTAGAGGTGTCGCTGCTCTTACGACCTCCCTATATACAACTGACAACCGAAAAAATTGCTGACGGACAACTCTACCCACAGGTGATGGCGCAAAATGTCCAACTTTAATGGCGTTTACAGACAGCGTGATCACTGGAGATACCGACGTGTGAATTCTGTACCCCGTCGCAGCGTGACGGTGCCAGTATTTCATCTCATAAACAATGGCAAGAGAAAGCAAAAGTGCAATCATCACATAGAATTTATGACATTAAAATTCAAAGATCAGAACTCAAGAATCCATCAAATGTGTACAGTTGATTTCATGAAGCTTTTCCAGTGCCTCATTATTCCTTTGTAATAAAACACAACGCCTTTTAAAAATCTTTTATTAGTTTTTACGGTGTCGTTAAAGCGGCACACAAGTGTCATTGTGCGTCAATTTGTGTCTTGCTTATACAGTGGGGTACCGAATACTTCCAGCAAATAAAACGGTGTTTATTTTTTCTTGATTTGGCGTGCTTGTGAATGGCTCAATCGAATCTAGTTTTGGCGATGCGTTTAGTGCGTACTACTGTGATGCTAAAACTAGCTTTTTATTAGGATTAGTCATACATCGTTAATTTTGTGAACATAATTACCGTGCTCATAACTAGTAAAGAGGCGTTGGCAAAAGTGAAGCAGGCACTATACAAGAACCCAAGGTTTCAGTTTTAATACGTAGAGTAGGAGAAACCAAAAGTGCAATATATCATGCATTGCATTCAAATTCAAAGAACAGGACTCTACAGTTCTTCAAATGGCATACAAAAATATTTGAATAACCCCTGGCTCATCGTTGTCAATGCGTGAGAATTTCACACCTTTATGACAAACTGCGACGAGATGTACAATTACACGCTTGAACGCTACCGCAGCCCCCTGGACCTTACGTCATCCCTATCAACGTCGCCAGAACAAAATTGTCTGCCGCATCCCACCATTTCCAAGGGGAGCAGAGTACGCCTAGTTCAGCTGATAATCGGTGGTGTGGTGCGCTCCAGCGGATGTGTCACTAGTTCCCTGTGCAAATCGTTTGCCTCCGCCAACCTGCCCTACTCCGCTGGGGCTGGCCAATCCGAAAGCACGCGGAAAGACAAGCGAGTGGAGAAGGGCAAAAACAAGTCGCAATAGACACGCATTGACTGATGTCTTTTTGCTAACGCCACCCTTTTCATCCTCTAAGGCAGTTATGCACATACACGCACTCTCTTCCAGTGTGCTTTTATTTTGTGATATTGCTCGATCTGTTAGAAAAAAACGAACACCTATGCGAAATGTTTTCCCAAATTCTCTTTCTGTTGCCAAGCATAATAAAATCGCGGAAATGCCGTCTTCTCACGCACATCTCATCTCGAGTTATACGATCCTGTTCTTTTGTCAACTCTGTGCATCCTCCAGCTTTTTTTGCGGACATATTTGCAATAACAGCGAATATATTTTATGAAAGAACTACCCCAGAAACAAGATTTATTATGAGACGAAATCCTCCCCATTCTTGTGAGGATATTATGCCTTGTTGCTGATATAAACGTTGTGCTGCATGTCTGTGGATTAGTGGCTGAACAAGCTGCACGAAAAGCTTTTAACAAATGAAGTTAAAGCCCGCAACGGTACGAAGGTCGCTCTTTCTTTCAGGCTATTCCGCTTTTAACAGTCTCGCAGCTACCACAAGCACTTCATACCCATTTATGACCTATAAAACAGAGTTTATTGTAAGAGTATACACAGCAAACGTGAAAGCTGTGAAACAAACTCACCTTTTGTCCTTTTTGTCGTGTAATCACCAAGTACCTCAAGCCGCTGTCAATGAAGTTTCCGACCATTGCCGCAACTAGAACAAATCTGATCGTGATTGAAGCTTTGGACCGACCTTCGGGAGGCAAAAGTATACTCTGGAAAAAGAGTGGAACGCTGGCATTTAAAACCAAAAAAAAACTAAACCGCCGATTCAAGCCCACACCATGACCAATGCCAAATTGGGAGTTATGTATAAAAACGCTGGGATATATTTTGTGGTAAGATTACTTACTACAAAGAAGTTTTTCGGGAGCTGTTTTCCTAATACATTCTGCAGGCAGCCAGTACGTTGGAGTTTTAAAAACCAAGGAAATAGGATAAAAAGGTGTTCATTATCTCATCTAGAGTTTCTAGAGCTGTAGAGAAGGGCACAAATATTCGTTGGCACGGGGAAAGTGGGTAAAAGTTTTTTGTACGTCTATCTTTGCTTTTTCATCATCAGGTATTAAAATGTAGCAATCCTAAAAGAAATACATTCATGGCTGTCTTTCACCATCTTCATAAAATCTGTTGTATTCCTTCGCCTGTTTTTTTTTTTGAAGTACCAGTCGGTTTGCGCGCCTTTACCTAAAGCCAATCTGTTTGAAAGAAAAATTACCTGTAGCTTGTTTTGTGGGAGCCAGAAACGAAACGCATCAATGAGGGTTGCAGCCGCCAAAGATCCCAGCAAAGTGCAGACAAATCCTGAAGGAGGTAAGCACCTGCTCCAACGCTTGGCCAGCAGGAGTAACATCAAGGCCTGTATTTGAACAAAATGTTTGGGTTATGAATACATTGCTATGCATTATAGCCAAATATGGAACAAGTTTTAAAGCCAACGTGGGTGACAAAGGGCTGTCCACGCGAATATTTTTCTGGCAAGAGATTTAATGTATAGCTAGATCACTCTTTATCCGTCTTTAACCGATACAGCTCGACAAAATGAACTGATGGATCAGATTTTTTATCCGGAGTGCTTTTTAAACCTCCGTGGAGCTGGTGCGCAACTCAATTAGATATGGTAAAATGTCAAAATTACACTGAAACAATTCCGTTTGCAAAATTGTACGGGCTTTTGCAACAAACGGTCAATGTTTAAGGAAAATACTATGAAATAGGGTCGTCCTGCTGTTTCTTAATGAAGATGAAATACAGTGTAATTCATAATGTGCGAATTTCGTTCGAGCGAAGAACGGCGCTTGTTGTTCTAACCATATTGTAACGATATTCCAACAATTATTATCCCTTTGCCGGATCTTCTAACCTGTAGTGAAGACAACCCGCCATCATTGTTTACGAAGTCTCTAGCTGTTGCAAAACTCGGTTCAATATCGCCGCTTCTGCTCCCTTCTGCGGGGTCGGGAGTTCTGACAAGATGAAAGGCACACGTTCGTTGGCATTTATACGCGTGAGAAGGTGCCTTGGTTTCCCAGGAGGTGTCTTCAGCATGAAAAATGTTGCGATTTATTGTTTTCCTATGACAGCCAGGATGAATAATGAATGATCGACTGTGAACTATGAACCCTGTTCATCCGCAGCTGAACAAACAATCTGTTAGGGCTGCCCCATTGAAGGTGCCGTTGTTTCTGGCTGTATTTGCAGCACATTCATCAGAAATTGTAGGCCAGTCTGAGTAATGTATGCGCGGCACAGATAATTCACGCAAAATTACTACAAACGGCGAAAACATTGGGACAGACCACACCAGTTTTGTCCCCGGTAAGTTATCATGTTGTCTGGTTGACCATTTTACGTAAATGTTTAAAAAAGTGAACAAAGTTGCTTTCTACGTCCGCTGGCTTACAAATTGCGCCTGATTACTGTTGCATATTTCGAACATACCAAACTATACTGTGCGAAGTAATGACATGCTCTGAGGCGCTTGTTGGGTACCATTACGGGTTTTTTTTGCCAAGTTACACCCGACAATAGATTTCACTGCCATCTGAGTTTCAACCGTTGAGGAGGCGTGCTGAGCAAAGCAACTGTACGTACATTCGTTGGCAAAAAACCATTATATGTTTCGCACGTGCTCAATGACACTATGGTGTATGTGCCATTGTCCACAGAAGAGCGCAAGATAAAGAGATTTGTTGTGCCGTGTGGGAGACGGAATGGGTGTACACTCGGTGTAGTGAGTCTTCCTCAGATTCAGGTTTTCGGCAGAGAACATCCCCTGGCGACGCTACACACGGGAGGAGAAGCCATGACACAAGCAACGTCGTTGGAGACACTGGAGCATTTCAAAAACAGCCTCGGCGGGTCGGGTTTCCCAAACAACCACTTAACACAGCACTAGCCTAAAAGACAATCGCGCTGCGTAGCTTTCTCTTTTAAAAACAGCTCAGAAGAACCCCGAGCTCGCTGTAGTTCTGTGGCCGATAAGCCGAAGCAAGGGCACAGTTCTCCCACGAAATATCACAGGGATATCGTATGATGAACGAGCCGTATCTGCTTTCTCTACCACGCATCGCCCTGAGGTCCATATGTAACCATGATTACCTTGTGAGCCCTGTATACCGAGCCACTTGCTTTTGCGTTCATGAGGAAAGTTGCAATAGAAAGGCAGACTAAACGATTAACGCAGAGATGGCACTTGGTGGCCATCTGGAAACACTCACGAATGTCACACGATCCACCGCTTTGAGGTGATATTTCTTTCGAGAACACTCAGTGGAGCCTGGTCGTTCCCATGCTTGTGAGCGGTGCATTTCGTAGCGTCAAGAGCCCGCTTAAGTGGAATCTAGGCGAAGACTCTCGCATATCTAACAGCGATCGCACGTCCCGTATATAACATGTCCTTGACGCGAAAGCAATAATCTGTCTCAACAGCAATAACAGCATCTTTCTTTTGTCCAAAGATCCTAGACGCTACAACGTTAAAGAATGTTAGTAGCCATACATTCTTCTTAATGTTTTTCGGCATTGTAGCCACAGCACAGTTCACACTCTGAACTTTCGCCTTGTTTTTGTGGGTTTCAAATCCGCAGTTCGGTGAGTCAGTTCATGGAAAGAGTTTGCATGTTGCTAATGCACTATTTTCCTAAACACCCACAATGACGTTGATAGGTTCTTGTACGTATTTGCAATAAGTGGGGAAATCATGAAACGGTATGATATAAGTTTTGCCGTGGATGAGGAGGCGGATTTAATTTAATTTGTTGGCATCACAAAGCCGGCCAAAATAAATTTTACTTTTTGTGTTAAGCGTGGCGCATCCTAAAGCATGAATTCCTGCTTCTAAATTTCTTTGTGTGAATTGTTGCGCTCTGCCGCAGAGCTACGCCCCTCGGCAAGCTTCAAGGCTATTTGTGGTCGTACTTTGTTTATGTGTATTGCGCCGTATTTTTTGTTACTTAACCTAGTGAAACGTTACGTATATGCAAAATTATGTGAATGCTGAATTGAAACGGAGTAGTACAAACGAAGGCGTAACTAAAACTAATTATCTTCTGAAAGAAAAACACTAATGATTCGCTAAAATCGGATACTTTTACTCAGTTTTTGTGGTTTTGTCCTAATTAGAGCGTGATATGCAGTACCATATGATTTTTGTACGTTTTTCGTATACGCCGTATATCCGCAATTCGTACGGACCATGATTTTGAGTTTCTGGCTTTCGTGCAGAAAAAAACGCGAGTGGGTAATTTTTTAACGTAATACCATACTCTATTACCTTGTGTTGTGGACACATATCCCTGCTATTACGGAGCTGCTTCCACAAAAGTAAAAATTTTGTATACCCTAATACCCCAAAAAGTATATACGGATCGTTCTCAGATTTCTCTGAAAACTGCAGATTTCTCTGAAGTTCAAGCCGCGAAAGGCCTTTTTTGCGATGAATGGTCAATCAAGACATTAAATATTTACCATAAAGTAGAAGAGGTGATCGTGTAAGCATGCTATCCCTAAATAGGCTGCTGAAATTTTAGCTTTTAACTACTGCGACCCACTCCTCATTGCATGATTTTTCAGCACTTTGCTGGACCGCTGGTACATGAGGCGTGTGTTGGCAACAAGCCCTGAATTCGTCTCTAAGCCAGTGTCCTCAAGCCAGCTGACGATTGTTCCATCTTTTTTGCTGCATAAATATTTCCGACGCGTTGGTAGTGGCGCATTTCGGGAGGCGAATATTGCGGGCATTTTTCTCTGGTTAGAAATGCTTTACTCCTAACGGAATTCGCCTAGCACATGCCTCGCTTTTTATTGCTCCAACGTGGCTTCATAGAGCCGCATTCAATTTAGACGAAAACCAAATTAGACAAAAACAAATATTCCGTCGCGAGAAAGCATCACGTTTAACCATCATTGTCGTTTACCGGAGGGGTGCATGATTTCTTGCTAGTGCGTAGCTCAACAAGACCACCACACGAGAAAAAAAACTAACCATTGATACGGCCATGGCAAAATCGGCAACCGCCGAGCGAAGCGTCCAAGTATCCAGGACATGCAGTGTTACCGCAGCTTGCACGTTCCAGCTTGCCGGGATGAGGACGAGCACAAATGACGCAACCAGTAGCACCTGCGGTAGTGAACTATAGGTGAAACAGCTCTTCTCTGGGTTTATGACTAAAAAATTCAGTGCTGGTTGCTCCGTAACACTAAATGCTAAGAGCAGTAGCGTGGCAGAATCTGTCCTTCATACGGAGAATGGAAAGTTCCCTCATGTTTATAACCCACGAAGCAAAACTAGTACTGTTACATTCCTTTCCTTCTCTAGCCAACAATTGTGTTACCTCGCCCATTGACTAGATATTTTTATTTGTACGGCCAGTACAGGTAAAATCCCCAGGGCAAGTAAGTTTCTACAGAGAGAGAATTTCATCCATACGTTGTGGGGTTCGAATCTTGGAGGAGGACGAATTTTGATTTTACAGAGAAGGTTCGGAAAATATTCTGTAGCTCTTCCTTGTAGCCATGCGTCTGCTTTTCAGGTGGGTGTCAAGTTTTTTATCGCCGTGTTTACTATCGGTCATCGAAAAAGGACTTACGAAGAGTGGAATGTCATTTACATTTCTAGCGTATGGGTGCTTAGTAGGTCTGTGCACAGGCCTTTTTTGCCAATATCATTTGTTGATGCATGCGTGATGCACGCTTCGCTTGCCTATACCTCATCATTCATTTAGTGACATGCAAGGAAGACGACTTGTCAGCAATTCTGGATGAGTTTACTTTTGAGTTCGATGTTGCCATGTTGACAGAAACATGGTGAACCTTACAACGTTCACTAATGAACTTTACAACGTGACAGATATCGAAGTCGTTTCGTTTTGTGAATCGATTCCGTAGAAATGGAGGTGGGTTGACCATCTCGCTTATATGTTTGATTATGACGTTATTTCAGACTATTGTTTTTTGTCCAACACAGTTGCATGCTTAACCGTTATATCAAAAAATTTTATTTATTTCGCAGTGTACCGACCTCCTGATGCCGATATAAACATATTTATTAAATTTCTAGAATGCCTCCTCACCAATGCGAACAACAACCAATTCAATGTAATTCTTGGAGGCGACTTCAACATCGGCCTCCTGAAACGCTGCCCGGCTCAGGAAGCTTTTTTATTGCGGGGAAATGGAAAGGAAATTCTATTCTGACACAGACGGCTACCCGCGTTACGATGCAGACAGCAACACTTATACACTTATTGGTGTATTTATCTCTAACCTAAATATCAGTAATTTACATTCAAATGCGCTGCACTGCCCAATCAGCGACCACTTTCCCATTTATGTGCTTGCTAAATGTGTCATGCAGAATTAGCGTGAGCAGTTTA
This sequence comes from Haemaphysalis longicornis, assembly GCF_048455015.1. Taxonomy (NCBI): domain Eukaryota; kingdom Metazoa; phylum Arthropoda; class Arachnida; order Ixodida; family Ixodidae; genus Haemaphysalis; species Haemaphysalis longicornis. Next base: position 61,140,615 of record NW_027526204.1, on the reverse strand, counting down.
AACAGAAAATTAAACAGATTACGCCTAGCACTCTAGTGTCCTTTCTATTTGCTCTTTCAAATCAACACTGGTATGACGTCTTTTTTTTCTGAAAATTCTGATGAGGCGTTCGAAGCACTTATTATCTGCTTCAAACGCATATACCATGCCCACTTTTTCGAGAAAACCGTGATAAATTCTAGAAAAAAGCCCCAAGCAATGAATAAATCTAGATTAACTTGATTGATTGATTGATTGATTGATTGATTGATTGATTGATTGATTGATTGATTGATTGATTGATTGATTGATTGATTGATTGATTGATTGATTGATTGATTGATTGATTGATTGATTGTAGGGTTTAACGCACCCTACAATCCATTAGAATTAATTTTAACCACCTGGCGATGTTTAACGAGTGCCAAAATCTTGAGCACACGGGCGTTTTTTGCTTTTCGCCTCCATCAGAAAAGCGGCCGCCGCGGCCGGGAATCCAACCCGCGTCCTTGTGCTCAGCGGCAGAACATAGCCACTGCGCCACCGCGCAGTGAAAGGGAGGGTGAGAACGCCTTAAAATGATAAGAAAGAAAAACCAGTTATGTAACAAAGTTATGAAAACAAAGCACCTCACTGATACAGCAAGCTTTAAACAATACCGCAATGAAGTAACGCATTTTCTTAAAAACGATAAAGGAAACTTTCTACTTAATGAGCTTTCGGAGAAATTCTGCGACGGTAGCGCACAATTTTCGAAGAAAGACAACAAATTATTATTCTGGGCCAGATCTGTATCAGGAGTCACAGATCTTGTTTTTGAGGGTGAGCGTACTGAGGGGGTCGAACTTGCAGATAAATTTTATACGTTTTTCAAAGATGCTATAAATACCGGTTTGACTTTGATATTGGTTACAATATTATACGACGAAACAACAATACCATATTGTTGGAACAAACCAATTGCACCGAGGTATACAATTTTCTTCCTTTAAGAACAACAGGTCTTGCAATATAGATGGCCTTGAAATCGTACCACTAAAGTCTGTCCTCAGTCTAATAGCTACTGCCTAACCTTGCCTTATTAAAAGGAACTTTTCGAAGGTATTTGCGGAAATCTAAGATAATAGTATTATAAAAAGGAGGAGATAAAAATTGCTTGTCTAGTTATAGACATATTTCTGTATTACACGTTTTTTCCAAAGGTTTGAGGAAATTATTAAGAACCAGCTAGTTAAATTTTGCAACAGGTTTAAATTGTCATCCACATCCCAGCATGATTTTTGCGAGGTAAATCTACTGTATCAGCTCTATTGTCTCAAAAAATATTCTCAGCACTTATGAAAACAAAAAAAATAAGTGTTAGCATCATTACAGATCTTTCCTAGGTTTTCGATCACCTTAACTATAACACCTTGCATAAAATTAGAACTTGATAGCACAAGAGGAACTCCACTTGAACTCCTGAAATCTTACCTACGTCATCGTCAACACTACGTTAAAATAGGGCAAACTACACGATTATTGCAAAATATTACTGCTGGCGTGCCAAGAGGTAGTACTTTAGGGCCACTTCTTATAAATGACCTTGGTTTGACTGATAGCAAGCCGACGCTTGTAATTTATGCAGACAATGCAAGTTTGTTTATCACACGTAGCTCCACCCAATCTTTGGTTCCTCTTAATGTTTTCGTTAAAGTTAGGCTTGGGAGTGAAACAAACTCATTACTTACAAACACGGAAAAGGCGAAAGCTATTCTTTTGAGTAAAATATGATATGCCACTCAACCCGATATGTGTATATACATAGGTAATTCACAGGTACAGTTTGAAAATACCGTCAAGATCTCGAGAGTATTTTTCAATAAGACCATGACTTGGGACACTGAGACTCACTTCCTACTGTGTAATATGGCAAAACGCACCGGAATTCTCGCAAGATTATCGTATTTTTTTTTGCCCGTGCATATCAAACTATTTATTTATAATGCACTTTTTGTATCGAACCTAAATTACTGCTTATTTTGGGGGGTACCACCACTAAAAAAATATTAATAAAAGCCGTAGGCTATATTGTATATTAGCCGTACGCAAACGTAGTCTACCCTGCTCACACTGAAGAACTGTTTACGCGGTTCCTCATATCCCCAAATAACACTATGTACGAATATTTCTAAGCCTTGTTTTGTTTTCTTTGTTTTCTTGAAATACCCTGTCCAAGACAAAACCCCTCAGAATATTCTTTTTGCAAAAAAGAAATTTGTCACATTCCTTTCACTCGTACAATGTACGGACGACAACTGCTCCGACACACCCTACCCTCTCTTTTGAATGCATTGCTGTCGAAGGGTGTTATTCCCGATACATGTTCACTATGCTCGGGTACAAGTTAAGAACGGCAACGGAAGTTGCCGGACTGCCTCATCACCACAGCCGGATGTTACTTCGCACGGCGCAAGTAGTGCGTTACTGGGAATGTTTTGAACATAGCACGAGCCGTTGTGTGGTTTTCTGGACTTAATATGCTTAAAAACTACTGAAGCAAAATACTTGAGGAAAAGCAGACGATATCACGCATTCATAGCAATCTCCTTTCAAAAGGCGCGCTCCGTTTGACATTCGGATCCGTCGCTTAGGCGGGATGCTACCGTACATGAGATATTGCCGTTCCTAACCTGTTCCCGAGTATAGTTGACCTTAGAAGTGCATTATCTATTCGTTTCACTTGTAACGTAGTGTTTATATATTTTCTTTCCTTTTCCTTTTGTTCGCATATCAAAGTTCAGTTTTTTCATTGTTAGTTTTACGCTGTGTTATCTCGGCTTTGTTTATGTTCTGTGTTAGTAAATTCATCTATAACTGTGTTTTTTTTTGTGATATACAAGATAATAATCACGCATACGGTTTGTGTGTTTTCCCTCTGCGCCTTGTACAGGGAGGCTCTGGCATCCCTCAAATGCTTTTTTTTTTTACTTTTTGCCAGGGCCTACCAACATCGTTCTTTCTGGCGATGTAAATAAAGCTCCCATTGACTTTGACTGTGACTTGGACTTCAATGTGCTACTTTACATTGGTGACAATGCTAAATAACGGTTCAAAGCAAAATAGCCGACTACGCCTTCAGCGTCTTACTATAGTGCATACCGTCTTTTTCGCTTTCTGCGCATCTTTGTGTAATGTGATTCCTTTAGCGCGTGATCCCTTTGACTTTGTAGCTTGTCTAATTTCTATGACATGCGAACGGGTATCGGTTGAACCACTTACCAGCTGTGCAGCATCCAGCAGCGTGGTGCAGGGCCATGTCCGAAATGCTGGATAGTTATTTTGGGCCGTCGTATATCTCCCGAACAACAGGATGATGATCAAAGGAACAAACTTCAGCAGCTGCGCCGCAAGCTCAGAAGGCCAGTCGATGAACGTCATTTGCGGAAGCAGTAGTGCCCTAAAAAAGCAATATTTCAAATGCCTTTTTAGCTAAGGGGTTTACTAATCGAACACACAAAAAATTCAAGGATGCAACCGTTCTAAGAAAAGCCTCTAAATGATGAAGAATAGTAGATGGGAAAAAGTTAGCTATATACAACAGGTTGAAAGGACAGGATAGAGGCCAGAAAATTGCTCTCAGACATGAAAGTTTCTTTGCAGAATGTGATCCACTGCTGTTGTGTATTGTGTTACTTTCATAGCTATTTTATAACCCTTATGACTTTATACGCCCATAACCTGATGTTGAATTCAATTAAGATAATTTGTTGACCAGGCGCAATTATATACCCACAAATTTGAGCCATCGTTCTAAGTAACTGCACCATGACGATGCCAATAATTTGCTGCGGCTGCACAAAATTTTGTTTTATTTGTTGAGGTGCTATTCTCTTTCCATTGTGCCATTTTCTGTTGCTTGCACGTCTTTCGCAAGCAACATACATTTTTTTAAAAAACTAACCAAGGCTGATGCCGGATAGCAGCGAGGCTGAACTAGTACACGGCGTAAAACCCAATTAAAGCGTACACTGAGCTCGGCAGTGTATTTTCCCATTCGTAATAGTGGAACACAAACGGTACATAGCAAAAGTGACATGTACGCTGTCAGGTATTTAATAAAATTAAGTGATGTTGTCAGCGTCCAAGCGACAGCCCTGAGTATTTTTTTTGTCTATGTTAGTTCAGGTGTGTGTGTTACGCCAGCACGGCTTTGCACTAGCCTGTGTGAGGGTTGAGTAGACATCAGAAATCTTTATTTCAATAGACAAGCGCTTGCAGCGTTTCGATGCTGTTCTGGGCGCCGTTTGTTCTGAGCTGTTGCATACATACATATAAAGCGGCCCGGTATTGTTTTCACCATTCGCACTCATCGGTTACGCAAAATATACCCCATATGATTCCATAAGACGCCTTGGATTGTGGCTATTCGGCAACATCTCTTGGTACCGTCAGAGTGGCGGTGCATTTCGGAATTTTAAAAAAGAATTATTCCCCGACAAGTAGTGGAATAATTAACGAAGTGTTAGATAATAAATTGAATTTCAAGTCCAAGGCTTCCGACAATTTGGTGTCCGCCTAAATTTTCTCAATACCAAACTGGTGCCAATTACCTCCAACCTTAACAAATACCGCTGTCGTGGTGGCGTCATCTCACATGACAGGGGAACGCGGTGGAATGTTAGAAAAACAGGTGTACTCGGGCCAAAGAAACTCTGATTTTGGGGAAGCAGTGGCGCGTGGTGTGAGCAGGTTCTGTGTCCCAGTAATTTGCATCCGAAGACGGAGAAACGAAAGCAAAGAGAGAGGTGCAGACACGATGTAGCAATAAAGACGCCAGGGTAAAGGCTGGTTTCTTCTTAGTCCGACTGAGCCCGACATGGTCCGACTGGGCCTGTCATGCCCTGTCGGAGAGGCCCTGTCGGGCCAAGTTGGACGCCGAGGACGAAATCGCGCGGCGAGCGAATTCATCCGGCCCAGCCGTCCGGCTCGGCCATCCGACTCGAGTTGGCTCCGCCCATCGTCCCTCGGCAACATGGCGGCGGCGGCCTGCGGGGACGGTGTGCGTCGCACAACTTGATTGTGATATCAAAACCACGAGCACTTTCAGAATTTACGACAAACCATGCCGGTCATGAGTCGGTACTGCGATACGTGTTTATCTTTGTCTATTTCAAATGTTCGCGCTTTGTGTGGAGTCGAGGCAGAAAAGGCACCAGTACCAGCGTCTGCCGTCCGGTTATAGTGACGCTGCCCTCCCTAGTCACGTGCTCATAGAGCGAGCTCATTCTGACTGCGCTCTTGGCAAGCCCTGCTTTCGGCTCTTTAGTATTCAGCATACATCCGGGGCCCCCACGTGGGTTAGGTACTTGCTTTAAAGTAACAGAGCCATTTTCCCAACGCCGTATCGCTATTCCAGATGTTAGGGTGGAGGTAACATGATCGCAAATCTTAGCCGCGTCTTGACAATGGCTCAAAAGACGACCAAGTTGCTAGAGGGCTAGCGGTGAATTCTCTTGTACAAGCACCACGCCCTCCACATGGCATTGATGGCAATTGCGCTGTCTCCTCCCGTTTTTATTGGCACCCAACTCTCAGTGACGACTAAACGGTGCCCTTCTTCTCTGCCCTGCTCGATGACTGTTAACAGAGGTTGCAGAAGGCCGGGTTTGTGTGGCAGGCGCACGTTCGTTTCAGCAGAAATGCGCTGGGGTTGGCTAAATGCCATCAGCAGAGACGTACAGCCGGCTAGTGCTACAGCCTCGACTTCGAGCGTCGTCTGCGGCTATTCAACATTGATACACCTGCGGTGAAGGACTTGACGTAGCGTGTTCTTGGTGAGCATCGTGAAACGCTCCCACGAGCCACAGCACCACGTAGGTCATCCGACGTACCATTTTCCCGAAATGTTGCAGCCTCCTAGGGCTTACGCCGATAGCGTCATCTGTGACGTGAACTCTGCACAGCAGCTGTTTCGCGCAGTCAGTTGAGCTGGCGGCAGTTGCAAATCCCAAGGCCGTTACTGCCACATGCCTCGAAAGATGAGCTTGACGGGTACATCGGACGGTAAACGGTGAACGGTACATCGGACGTTACAAGTACCCGGAATCGGCTGGGCGTGGCTGGGAACGACAGCCTTGTCATGCACCACTGAATAAATAGAGAGAAAACTTATCGTTCATTCGGTTGGTGCTCCACACAGAAGAATCTCAATACCTTCCAATATTCCCTTCGTACAAACATATGTAGGTGTGTCTTCTTCATGTCTGGTGCGAGCACAATTCGGTCGCACCTGAATTCCACAAACAACATTTAGTTCTTCATCTAGCTTCGGGCCTTTCAATAGTACGATCTTCTACGACGGAGGACCGGCAACATGCATGGACGACAGATTGGAAACCGTGACTTGCTCGTCACTGCATCACGACACACGAAACGGACATTCCGTATATAATATATGTTCAGTGTGCCGTATTATTTATCCCACGGCACTTGTTAAGCATGGCCCTCATAAAGATACGCGCTTATGGTCTTGGTATATTTCTCCAGCAAATATACTGACCACGGAAACGCATGAGCTGCATGAACCGCCTCTATTTTGCAAGCCGGTAATTATCGCTAGAGGCGTGAAGTCCAGGCGCTAGAAGGGGCGCTCGATACAGGTCATTTAGTTTGGACGGCCGGGTCGCTGAACCAGAAGTTTTCCGATGAGCCTGGATTCCGATGCCTTCCATGTGCGACATTGACGATAGTTCAACGTCGGCGGCGGCTCCTTCGGGAGGCGACCCCCCCACAAAATGAAAAAAGCGCGCTTGAGTGTGCGGTCGAAAGACATCGCCGGTTGAATTGAGCCCATAGAAAGTTTCTGGCGAGAACTATCTTCACGGCTTTGAGACTAGGGGAGATTGTAAAAATTTGCCCTGTGCGAGCTTCCAACCTGCGTCCCACCTGTTCAGCACACTAATCTTGTCTTCCAGAAAAGTGACGGAAATCCGGGTGTCTGCAGAAACTTGACCCTCAGCAGTTATTTCGTGAACGACTTCTACGCTGTCGAATGGGCTTTCACGGTGGAGATGTGTAGGACTTCGGCATTAATACAGATATGAAATTGTCATGCTTTCCTTCTGGAAAACTGGTACACAGGCTGAGCGAATCATGTTTTTGTTTTATTTTCTACCCTAAGGCCCAAAGGGAATTACAAACGGGGGATGCTTAAGTAACATCAACAACAGAGATTCTTTAACAAACCAGGTGTGCAGCGGATAACAAGATAATTCATCGTACATAGAATATATAGACCGGCACAGGAAAGACCGCCACAAAAAGTTGAAAAGTAAGCACATCAAAAAGCAGTACTTATCTTTTACACACGACCAAAAGATTACAATGGCTAAGACTGTTTACTGGTTTTAAGGCAGTCAATTACCGAAGTTTAGAAAGTTCATTGCTTTGTGTGAGCGACAATGCTAGCAGGTAGAGAATTGCACTCGTTTATCGAGAAAGTGGAAAACATTTGTGTTTCTGTGTGATAGAAAAATATGGGTTTTATCTCATGGTCATGGTTAATACGTGTGGAAGTGTACGCAGGAGGCTAAATGAACGCTCGACGCAATGGAGAATCACTGTGTAATATGTAGAAAAAAACAAAAGCGGATTAATTTTCTGAGCGTGGCAAGTGATGAGATTTAAACTTTGCCTAACGGATGACAGACTTTAGTCGAGGGCTGGTCTGATTACAGTAATAATTTCGTGTAGTTTGGTGCCTTTGTTCGCAAGTTTCAAGTGGTGCCTAAGAAGACTCATGTTTTTAATGCTTTCCTGGTGATACACTCTACATCGCTATAGTTTAGGATAAATCTATATAAAAAAAATGCCTAACCACTTCACGGAGGGAACCGTTTGAATGAGTAAGTTGTTTATGACATACACGTTCGGCGAAGGATCTGAAACAATAATAAAACTATGTGTTTGGTTTTCTTTATATTAATTTTCATTTGCAATTTTGATAACTTTGTCAGGCCCGACCGGCATACACACCCCCATGCTTTAAAAGAATATTTTTTCCAGAACGACACATTCAGAAATCTTTTTTTTCCCTAGCTATGCGAGAATAGAATAGTTAAGACCCCTCCGTTACTAACACAACTTCGCTAAAAGACTTTGCCTCAAAAAAAAAAGTGCAACATCTTAGCCCACTGTGCCTTCGTTCGTAGATGAATTACAACCTCCTGTTGAACCGTTTGAGTGGCCGAGGTCTCTACATGTGTGCTGTTATTTGTAGTGTTTTATCTCTTTTCATGTAACACTCCTGTTCTGCTTGCGGTTATGAGGTATGAAATGTTTTATATGTATTTCTGGCTACAAATTCATGTTCTGAAATTAGTTTTTGTGTGTTTATCGGTTGTTCTGTAGATTTTTTATGTATAACTATAGTTAAGCATATTTCGTATTCTGCTTTGTATACTTTGAAGACCACCTTCGTCTAAGATTGCAGTCCTTTCTTCTATTTTTCCCATGCTTCTGCTGTTTCTGTATACTACCTGTATGTAAAATATGCCAGCCCAGCTGCTATGGGCTCGGGAAGAGACTGGTAGTATTGAAAATAAATAAATAAGTAAGATGGTTATGTAATTTTATTGCAGTCATATCATCCCTTATTACGCCATTGTCGGCAAACAGGGGAAGTGAAGAGGTAATGTTGGATCCCATAATAATGTCGACTAGAAATAATAAAGGACCGAGAACGGAACCCTGAGGTACTCCCGACCTGACAATGCTGGGACTAGAGACAACATTGTTAATATGCATTGACTGAATCCTGCTGCCAAATAAACGGTTCATCCTGTGGGTCCTGTTATAATCCAGCTGAAGGTGACAGATTATGTTTACTAACCATTTGTATGGCACGTGGTCAAATGCTTTCGAAAGGTTAGAAAATTTAATAGGTGTAGCCAGAGCCATTCAGAGAACCCTGAAGGTCAGTTCGCTATTCAAACAGCTGTGTCGCAAGAATGAATATTATGCAAGGCAATTTGGTTGTCAATTACCAAGTACCAAGTTGTCTTTATTTATGTGTGATACTACGTACGCACCGTAGTGGATTGGTTGCTGAGGCGTTGTGCTGCTGAGCCCAAAAATGCGCGTTAGGTCCCGGCCGTGGCGGCCGCTTTTCTGAAGCGAAAACGCCCGTGTGCTCGATATTTCGCGCACATTAAAGATCCCCAGGCGGTCAAAATTAATCCGGAGCCCTCCACTACGGCGCGCCTCGTTGCCTGCGTTGCGTCGGCACGTTAAAGCTTACAACCAGTCGAAGCCTTATAATCAATCGCAAACAGAATATGCTTCGGTCTTTTGCATGTAATAGAAGCAAGGGAAAATTGGGCGGTAAGTGTTAGCGCAAGGTTTTAAACCAGAATAAAAAATCCCTAATAAAAAGGCCCATTTTTAATCTTCACGGAAGCAACCTGTGTAAAGGGACTGCTAAAATGTTAAATTAAATGAATACGCCGATTTCCGAGAGGTTCATTTCAGACGTTTGGCACTATAACCATAAAGCATAGGAGTAGTCTTGTATTAAAGTGGTCCAGTGGCTTCTGCCACACTCTTTTTATTGATGAGTATTGGAACAATGAGATCATGGATGAAAGTACCTTGTAACGCCTGCGAATTTAGTGGAAGCTAATCTGAAAATACGGAGGTAAATTGATAGCTGAATATTTTCAAGGTTGCCTCTGGCGACAGAGAATTGCCATGCTTGCCTTCAAGCAGAGTCGGGGATTAGTGTGATTACAGTTTAATACGCGGCAGAATTTTTAAACAGCAATTTCCAGAAGGTTAGCTTGTCTGTTTTTAAAAGCTCATTTTTGGCATCTTTGAGGATGCCATTGCTTATCCTAGGTAGATTCTTCTAATACGCCAGCACTCTGTTGCGCTTTTACGCGACGCTTTGCAAAACGCATGCTTCGTTTTGTTCAACCTTCTTTTCACATCCTGCATGAACCACGAATCGTTTGTCTTTGATCTGATAATCATTTTAGATGCCACGCATCTCATTCACCCGCCTTGACCCTGCATCCGGCGTCGGCGTCGTCGTCATTGTTGTCGGCGTCCACCCCTCCCCCATTCTCCTCGCCGCGCCAGCTTCGCTCTCCGCCGCTCACCCCCTCCCCTCTCCGATAGCGAACACTCTCTCGCGAGGGGCATTGGATTGGATTGGATTGGATTGGATTGGATTGGCTTGGCTTGGCTAGGCTTGGCTTGGCTTGGCTTGGATTGGCTTGGATTGGATTTGGATTGGATTGGATCAAAGTGGATTGTGTTGGATTGTGTTGCGTCATAGCCGCGGCAGACGCGCTGGCGCCGGCGCGTCCCCTCACCGTTATGCGCGCTATAAAACGCGGTGCCTGCGCCGCTCCGCTACATCGTTCCAGCGCCGTTCCTCCGCTGTCCTACGCTGCCTTTAATGGAAACGTGCAGTGAACCCCCATGCGTCGCATCCACACAGGGGTTCCCGCGAGTGGAGGGGGGAGTTTCGTTTTATAATAAAACAATCCTCGACTCATTTTAACAAGGGGGGAAATTGTTCTAGTTCTCATTCGCACTGCGATTTTTATATTGGCTTCAAAATTGGGTATAGAGTCTGCCCGAATACGAAAACTTTCCTCGATATTTGCTCAAGCGTAATTCTGTAACGGCTTCATTGACGTCGTTTCTCAGCGCCGTAGAGATAAGGAGCAGTGAAACTTGGGTAAGTAGCGTGGTAAAGACGGGGCAATGAGTACAGACCACACAGGACTAGCGCTAGTCGTCCCCTTGTACCGTCTTTGTCCCGCCTTTACCCGTTGTCCCGTCTTTACCGCGCTACTTAACCATGTTTCACAGTTCGAACCAACTAGCCCACATTTATGCGTTAACAAGGTAGGGAGCAATGTACGAGGCGGTGGTATCTGTTTCTTCCAGGACGAGTGGGCATGATTAGGGAGTATAAGGTATACTGTAGACCACCATTTTTTCGGACTCAAAAAATTGGAACTTGCTTGATGTTTCGGACTTTCCGGAGGAACTGCCAGCTGTCCCATAGGAGTAACGTATATCAAAAACGGGTATTGTGGATGAAATAACGGCAAACGTTCGATTTTTTGGAGAACATTTTCTGCGACAGAGCCACGCTGCGCCACGAGGACGACGCCCTTTCGAATCCTAACCCACCTGGATAGCTTGGGATTGGATTTTTGGAGAGCTCTGGGGCGTTTGGTGACGCTGCACCGGAGCCGCTTGACGAATATACATGCGTCACATATAGCGTATACCGTGCGTGTGTTATTGAGGCAGCACTAAGCGTGATAATCAAGCTAATCCTAGACCACCACGAAGGCTAAGAATACCCATCTAAACCTTAACTCACGCTATGTATATCATGGCATAGCCGGGCTAAGCCATGACCCTACTCATTTTTTTATACACCGATTTTGTTTGGCCGCCAGGTGACGTTGACTTATAAGCAACATCCCCAGAAGGTTTCCTGTGAACCATTCGTGACTTTTTCAGTCCTATTTAAATGAAATAAAGTTCGTTTTTGCGACTCCCTGATTTTTCGCACTGCCCTTTTATTTGGGACTATTTTTAGTTTTCCTCCAGGTCCGAGAAATCGGTCGGCTACTGTGCTATGTCGTTTCAGCGCGTTAGTTCAGTCACGCGCTGCGTGCATTTCGTACCCTCAAGTAATTTGTTCATTTTCGTGTGCTGCAAATCCGACTGAAATTTATAGTACCATTAAAACGTTTCTGTATCCTTCATGTACGAGTCCCTCCGCTTGAAAAAGACAGGACCGCTTGAACCTTCTTTGTTACGCTTACAAGGTGGCGCTCCCGCTTAGTTTAAAGCTACATTTTCTAAGCTGCGAAGTATAGGTACAACCCTGAAGCGAGGAACAACCAGACAGGCTATGCGCGCCGTACAGGCGCTTAGACACGACAACGCAGCCGGCCATGTCCCACTCATGTCACGCGACCCTGCGAGCGGCGTTACTCAAACAGCTGCTGACCTGCTGTTGGATTCTTTACGGCTGGCTGCAATGAAATCTCAGCGCAAACATCTGATAACGCCTTCGACATTTCGCTTTAAAGTTTCCACTTGTGTCGCTAGCAAAAGCGGCGATCACATATCAACGCAGACAGCCAGCCGAAGTCATTTCCGCGTCCTCGACCGCAAGCACTAACCATGCTCGAAAAAACCCACGCCGCAGCTGTTCCTCCTCCTTTTTGACGCAAATATTACACGGCTACTCACAAAACGGGTAATGGTTACTGATTATGTGCTCTCAATGGAGGCTTGATAGCTTCCTAGCTTGTGGGAGGGTGATTATTATTATGATTTGATGAGTCTACCCTGATTCAATTGTCATTTTTTCGGGACCGAGAAACGTGTTTTACAGAGAAGGTGTTAGCCTCTGGTTGGTCTAAAAATACTGTGCCGTAAACAGCAAACCCAGCCACGACCCAGCAGTTCTCACCCAAGACACCGAGCGCATGCGTCAGGCTCTTCAGACTTGACAGATAGAGCTTAGTATTCGTGTATTAAAACCACAAAAAAGCATCGAAACCGCATGATGGGTGATAATGCCCCGGTGAAAAATCGTAATCCCTGGTAAAGATTAGGCTTAAAGCTTCTCTCGAAAGGGGAGAGGGGTTAACGTCATTCGAGGGCTAGTGCATGCGTAAGCTAGGCTGGGGAGGACCCAGCAGTTCTCGCCCGCACCATTAAGCGCGTGCTTCAAGATCCAGTATTTGCCGCCAGAAAAGCCGAACGCAAGTGACAAGCCCGCCCAGACAACGACGAACATTTCATACCGTCCCACATCAGCATGCATAGGGAGTTTAGAGCAGCTTCGCTGGACATCCACTTTCGCAGGGCGGAATGGCGTCTATTTCTTACAAAGCTGGTTACCGTCATCTGTAACCTAAAGATTATACCGTACGCATCTGCCATATCCTAAACAATCGTGGTGCCAGGCTCCGACGCAAACACGAAAATGCAAGGCGACTTAATAGAGATTTAGCGTCCGTGTCCAAGCGCGTACAATTTTGCAGATTTGGCCGCAATGCGGCAAGAAAAGAATAGTTTATTTATTTATTTATTTATTTATTTATTTATTTATTTATTTATTTATTTATTTAAAATACCTTAAGGCCGCTTTCGAGGGCATTGAGTAAGGGGGCTAATAACATCAGGTGCTACAGATCATACAGCATAAATTCACCAGTTACAAAACCCACCAAACAACTATTGGCGACAAGCTTTGCAATACAAGTTTGGAATACGGTAACAAGAAAAAAGAGAAGTCGATAGCATGGCGCACACACAAAATCTACGCATAATAATTACAAAGCGTACGGAATACAACCGGGGTAGCAGATAAAGGAGACTACAACCAAAGATAGCCAACTATACGGACGCGACGCGTACCTATCAGTGGCTATAGTTTGCAGTACGCACAAGCGAAAAAGAACAAGAAAAAACGGAGAACCTATGCCCACACGTAAAAAAGTTTTCAGTATAAAACATTCATAATCAGGAACAAAGTGCGACACTAAAAAAATTAAAAAAACAACAAAGCACGTGCTATGGTTTGGAGACGACCGGTTCCAATATGAACGGGGCAGTCAACGAATACTGCTTCGAGGAGGCAGCATCGAGGACAGCAACGATGCAGGCTACCTTCCCGTCCAGATTATCAAATGACGCCAGCTCCACCTTTTTGCGTATTTATGTTGTAACAAAGGCACTTAATATTTTATTAAAACATTTAATATAACTTACTAGTAGTCAAGAGGTTTTTGTTTAATTTTTAAATTACGTAATATTTGTTATAATAACGGTTACTCAATATGCCTGCTACGAGGATGTCGTCTGCGTTGGTGATCGCTGCGCCATTTCAATACTTCTTCATTTTAAGGAATAATTAGATTCCTTCATAAGCTGTCTACCAAGGTGTCTACGAATTCAAACGCAGTCGTAAGCGAAACGTTCGCATGTTAGAAGGGCGCATGTCCCAGTGCGAGGTACCCAAAATGCAGATTTCTCTACAATATTTCTTGCCGCTGTAGTACGCTGTGGCGTCGGCAATTAAAGTAAGATCGTATATTTAACCAACAGAATTGGATAATCTTTAGGATACGATTTCGTTGCACTTGAATTATCACATTGTGAGTTTCCTGGAAAGCCTCCGGAGTGGGGCCACTGCTTTCAGTACTGCCAGTTGCACCAGCATAGTCACCACTGCCAGCTTCTACATAATGGGTGCTGCGCAGTGCAGAACGGCATTTCTGGAGAGTCGTGGTGCTGCTGCTCTCATAAACTCCCCATACACTTGAGTGGCAAAAAAAAAAATTTAGCGACGCACAACTTGATGGGCACAACTTGATGAGCTAACAACGTGTGCATTCTGCCTCCCGTTGCAGCATGGCGGCCCGAGACAATATTTAAAAAAAAGAATGGCAAGAGAAAGCACCACTACAATCTATCACATTTTATGTATTATATAAAGATTCAAAGAAAAGGACCCCAGGATCCATCAAATGTGTAGCATGAATTTTGACAAAACATTCCAAATGCCTAATTAAGCTTTCTTAATGGAATACAACGCCTTCTAGTCAACGTTTTATTACTTTTTTACCGTGTGGCTAAAGCGGCCCGCAAGTGTTGTTTAAATTGCCCTTTGGCCGCTGATGCCTCCTAATACCGACTATGGGCACGTGGTAACACACACACGCCGAGGAAAACAAGTTGACGATCAATCAAATTTATGTGATAGTGGGGCATTGGCATTATATTGTCGGTTTGTGTCCTTTCGTGCGTTTTTGCTAGCGCAGAGGGATAAAAAAACACAGTAGAATCTCTTCCAACTAATCTTGTACAAATGTATCGTTAAGGAATGCTGCCTTCTTGCTAGTCCATTTGGCTGCATGTCTTAGTTTCATTGCCTTCGCATTCTTCCGCCCATGCTATTGCACAGGAATACTAGTAGCTCTACTGAAAGGTGTTGCATCCAACGTTAACTCTATGTGCAAAGGCCACACAACGTAAACGCATCGACTAGCGTAACTGTCGCAACGTCTGACACGCCTCCGTCCTTGCCGCGGGGTGAAGTACACTCGCTTGCGCCCGAACACCTACCGAAAAAAAGAACCAATTCAAGTGTTCTGCGCGCTTTTTCTGCTATTTTTTCACATTGATTCCGGGCAAAATGACTGTTGTAATGCTCTGGTGTGACTATTGTAAAACTGGGTCATTAGTGTCCCCCTGTTGACGAAAAACATGGCGGCATCTCCACTCCGTGGATGATGGCGAGGGTGCGGAGTACGGGGACTCGAAATGAAAACCGAGTGACATCCGATTTGCGCCCCGACCGTCGTTTCATTTGAGTCGTGAGTTGCACCTTGATTATTTCCTAAATGAAACTTCAACTCACGGCTCAAATCAAACTTCGCTTGACTTTCGCTTGATGATGGTGTGCGCACCGATGGACGCGGACGGACATTGGGAGACGGTCCTAAGGTACTCCGCAGGGTTACAGGCGAGGGAGTAAACCGTTTGACTGACGGGTACTAACTCACGATCGTAGCCCAATGGGTAAGACGACTGAAACTAACTCTGTCTGGTCTACCCGACACAGGCTCGAATCGTGCTGGTGCCTGTGTGATTTTTTGCGATTGCAAATGCTATACGCACGGATGCGGACGGGCATTGTTCGGTCCTAAGGTACTCCACACTTAAAAGGTGCGTTGTTGATTGTACGGTGGTTTAGCCCTTTTAATCATACTTGCCAACCGTGTAGAAGTGCCACATAAGCGGTTTTGCTGGAACAAGTAGTGTCTGGCACAGTTTCTTTTCCGTCCCATACCGTCTAACTCACACTCCTTGTTCAAATAGGAAGGGGGGTGGGGTGGGGGTGGTGTCTGTGAAACATCCGTGCTCAACAGAATACGGCTTAACCCTCATGGCGTGACCCTTATTCAGGATCCTGTGAACCCATTGATTCTCGTGGGCAGCGATATACCATCGCACCTCACCATCCACTTTCATCAAAACTGATCAGTGGCCCTGCGCTACGGCGTGCCGCATCGCGTGTGTAGTGTCGGCTCTTCAAACCTTGTAACCAATCAAATCAATCACTCATCCACCGCCAGTCGGGAATAGGACAGGTAAACCAGTGATTTATTCGTTATACGCTCTTTCACACACTTCATCCACACAAAAGAGCACCAGAGTTCTGGAGATTTGGTTTTTTATTTGTGGGAGGGTAATACTAAAGGGAGGGTAATACTAAGGGAGGGTAATACTAAAGGGAGGCTGATACTAAAGGCGCACGTAGCCTGATGGAGGCCTCAGGCACCCGATTCACAGTCTCAGCACCAAAAGTGAGGTTCACAAATTTAAACAAATTTAAACATAATAACGCAATCATAATTGCGCCATAGCACGAAACCACAATCATTAATACATTTCTTATGCATCATACAATGCATAGCTCAACAAATACACGGAAGGATCAAAGTGTACACACACGCATAGTTATTCCCACGCACTAAGTTTCAATGCATACACAACTACATCACAATTACGTAATAATGTATTTTAGTTTGTAAACGTTCTTAGCATGTTCCAACAGGTGAACACATCCGCATATATTTGAAACACTTGATCATCTGTATTGAAGGCGCTTTCCTTAAGCAACATTTTTTTCACCTGTTTTTTATACGTGGGTTCACTGGCTTCGAATTTTAATTTTTCTCCAAACGTATTTATTTTTTAGCTTGACTGGTACAGCAAAGATTGCTCACCATAGTTCGTTCTTACTTTTCGGGGTGTGTTTCATTGGATGCCTGAAATGTTGGCTGTAGTAATAATATTAACTTCATTGTAAGTTTTTTTCTTTATGAATGGTGGGCAGAACCCTCATTAATGCATTTCGTCAGCTCGAAGCATGGATATTCAGTAATTTAAGGACTTGACGTCAAATATGCGCGACAGCCATAATAACAAAATGTATGAGCAGAATTCCTTTTTGTAATACGATGAGCCTCTTATATGGTTTTATTTGTGGTCCACCACACCAACATCCTGTAGCATCATTTAGAATAATTGAGGGCATTTTATAAATTTTGTTTCAATCATAGTGATATCGAATTTCCGATTCCATCTCTGATACCTATACCTTGAGAGAGCTCGGTAGACAGGTGAGAAACATGAGTATTCAACGGAATTTATTCCTTAAACCAAACACATTCAAACTCCTGCTCCGTTACTCGGTGGAAGACGATCGAAACAACCGGCGTGATATATACCAGGCGCCTCTCCTCCGTATAGGCATGGTTTCTTGCGTTAATATGTTCGCGTCACCCGTTCGGCATGGTCGTTTTGGTGTCGCCATTTGTCTTTACCCATTTTCATCAAAACCGCTTTCCGCAGGAGACAACGACCTTAAGCTGTCTCGTAAAAGCAGTGTAACAAGTCTTTCTAGCGGCCCCGCAGCTGTGAAGCCTTCGTGAATTATTTATAGCGTTCTCATCCCAGAGCTCCAGTGCCTGATCAATCAAGTGTCATATTAGCAAGCACTCTGGAATTTACCCCCCAGCGACGATACTGTCAGCGACGATACTGTCGGCGACGATACAGGCGACGTGGAAGGCTTTATTACCTGTTTTGAGGCCGTCCGACCAAGAAACAACCTGCCTACTGCGAAGGTCACTAGTATCGCATGCCCTGGAGAATGGTTGCGCCGTGGGGTCACCCACTTTAGTAACCCCTATCAAAAACGTAGTGCAAAGAGCCTGTTATGCTGTGGACGTGAACAGTAAGGCTCAACAAGGAAGATGACGCGGCCTCAGTGCAAGCGTTAAGTGATTGCATGTTCACCTGTCGGCATCGTGATTTGGCACGGATGTGGTTGTTCTATGGCATACCTAACAGCCTGCCCTCCTTAACCTCGTCTCACTATCTTATCTGATCTGATTGTAGGGTTTAACACGCCGACGCAACGCATGTGATGAGGCGCGCTGTAGTGGAGGCCTCCGGATTAATTTTGACCACCTGGGGATCTTTAACGTGCACCGAAATCTCGAACACACGGTGCCTATTGATGTTGTAAGAAAGGCATTTAGTATTTTATTGAAACATTTAATATAACTTACTAGTAGTGAAGATGCTTTTGTTTAATTTTTAAATTACGTAAGGTTTGTTAAAATAACGGGGTTACTCAACATGCCTGCTACGAGGCTGTCGTCTGCGTTGTTGATCGCTGCGCCATTCTAATACTTCCCCCTTTTAAGGCCTAATTAGACTGCTTCGTAAGCTGTCTACCAAGCTGTCTATGAATTCGAACGTAGTCATAAGCGACACGTTCGCATGTTAGAAGGGCGCATGTCCAAGCGCGAGGTACCCAAAATGCAGATCTCTCTGCAATATTTCTTGCCGCCGGAGTCCGCTGTCGCGTCGGCAATGAAAGTGAGTTTGGATTCTTGACCAACAGAATTAGATCAGCTTTAGAGTACGATTTCGTTGCACTTGAATTATCCCATTGTGAGTTTCCTGGAAAGCCTCCGGAGTGGGGCCACTGCTTTCAGTACTGCCAGTTGTACCAGCATAGCTACCACTGTCAGCGTCTGCATGCTGGGTGCTGCGCAGTGCAGAACGGCATTTCTGGCGAGTCGTGGTGCTGCTGCTTTCATAAACTCCCCATACACTTGAGTGGCAAAAAACATTTAGCGACGCACAACTTGATGCGCACAACTTGATGAGCTAACAACGTGTGCATTCTGCCTCCCGTTGCAGCATGGCGGCCCGAGACAATATTTTAAAAAAAGAGTGGCAAGAGAGAGCACCACTACAATCTATCAAATTTTATGTATTATATAAAGATTCAAAGAAAAGGACCCCAGAGTCTATCAAATGTGTAGCATGAATTTTGACAAAACATTCCAATTGCCTAATTAAGCTTTTTAATGGCATACAACGCCTTCTAGTCAACGTTTCATTACTTTTTTACCGTGTGGCTAAAGCGGCCCGCAAGTGTTGTTTAAATTGCCCTTTGGCCGCTGATGCCTCCTAATACCGACTATGGGCACGTGGTAACACACACACGCCGAGGAAAACAAGTTGACGATCAATCAAATTTATGTGATAGTGGGGCATTGGCATTATATTGTCGGTTTGTGTCCTTTGATGCGTTTTTGCTAGCGCAGAGGGATAAAAAACACAGAAGAAACTCTTCAAACTAATCTTTGTACAAATGCATCGTTAAGGCACGCTGCCTTCTTGATAATCCATTTGGCTGCATGTCTTAGTTTCATTGCCTTCGCATTCTTCCACCCATGCTATTGTACAGGAATACCAGTAGCTTACTGAAAGGTGTTGCATCCAACGTTAACTCTATGTGCAAAGGCCACACAACGTAAACGCATCGACTAGCGTAACTGTCGCAACGTCTGACACGCCTCCGTCCTTGCCGCGGGGTGAAGTACACTCGCTTGCGCCCGAACACCTACCGAAAAAAAGAACCAATTCAAGCGTTCTGCGCGCTTTTTCTGCTATTTTTTCACATTGATTCTGGGCAAAATGACTGTTGTAATGCTCTGGTGTGACTATTGTAAAACTGGGTCATTAGTGTCCCCCTGTTGACGAAAAACATGGCGGCATCTCCACTCCGTGGATGATGGCGAGGGTGCGGAGTACGGGGACTCGAAATGAAAACCGAGTGACATCCGATTTGCGCCCCGACCGTCATTCCATTTGAGTCGTGAGTTGCACCTTGATTATTTCCTAAATGAAACTTCAACTCACGGCTCAAATCAAATTTCGCTTAACTTTCGCTTGATGATGGCGTGCGCACCGGTGGACGCGGACGGACATTTGGAGGTCCTAAGGTACTCCGCAGGGTAACAGGCGAGGGAGTAAACAGTTTGACTCACGATCGTAGCCCAATGGGTAAGACGACTGAAACTAACTCTGTCTGGTCTACCACACACAGGCTCGAATCGTGCTGGTGCCTGTGTGATTTTTTGCGATTGCAAATGCTATACGCACGGATGCGGACGGGCATTGTGCGGTCCTAAGGTACTCCACACTTAAAAGGTGCGTTGTTGATTGTACGGTGGTTTAGCCCTTTTAAGTATACTTGCCAACCGTGTGTAAGAGCCACATAACCGGTTTTGCTGGAACAAGTAGTTTCAGGCACAGTTTCCCCATAACACCCTACTAAACGCTATGTACCCCACCCAATACCCTGCCACCTGTAACTTCTGCCCTGTTGCTGGTACCCTATACCACGTGGTATGGGAGTGCCAACGGACCCCACTCTAACCCCAAATCCCAACCCTACCTATGAGCAGTGGGTGGAGCAGCTGACCAGCTCCGAATTCTCGGACCAGCGCCGACTGGTGGAACGGGCCCGGACGGCCAGCCAGCTCCAAGGCATCTTGGAATAAGGATGCCTCTCACTGGGTGGAGGCCCAAAGAACATCCTTCTGCTCATTACTAAAATAAATGTTTGTCTCTCTCTCTCTCTCTCCCGTCCCATACCGTCTAACTCACACTCCTTGCTCCTTGTTCAAGTAGGAAGGGGGGGGGGGTCTGTGAAACATCTGTGCTCAACAGAATACGGGTTAACCCTCATGGCGCTGACCCTTATTCAGGATCCTGTGAACTCATAGATTCTCGTGGTCCGCGGTATACCATCGCATCTCACCATCCACTTTCATCAAAACTGATCAGTGGCCCTGCGCTACGGCGCGCCGCATCGCGTGTGTAGTGTCGGCTCAATCAAATCAATCACTAATCCACCGCCAGTCTGGAATAGGACAGGTAAACCAGTGATTTATTCGTTATACGCTCTTGCACACACTTCATCGAAACAAAAGAGCACCAGAGTTCTGGAGATTTGGTTTTTTATTTGTGGGAGGGTAATACTAAAGGGAGGGTAATACTAAGGGAGGGTAATACTAAAGGGAGGCTGATACTAAAGGCGCACGTAGCCTGATGGAGGCGTCAGGCACCCGATTCACAGTGTCAGCACCAAAAGTGATGCTCACAAATTTAAACAAATTTAAACATAATAACGCAATCATAATTGCCCCATAGCACAACATCACAGTCATTAATACATTTCTTATGCATTACACAATACATAGCTCTACAAATGCACGGAAGGATCAAAGTGTACACACAAGCATAGTTATTCGCACGCACTAAGTTTCAATGATTACACAACTACATCACAATTACGTAATAATGTATTTTTGTTTGTGAACGTCCTTAGAATGTTCCAACAGGGGAACACATCCGCATATATTTGAAACACTTGACCATCTGTATTGAAGGCGCTTTCCTTGAGCAACATTTTTTCACCTGTTTTTTATACGTGGGTTCACTGGCTTCGAAGTTTAATTTTTCTTGAAACTTATTTATTTTTTACGTTGACTGATACAGCGAAGATTGCTCACCATCGTTCGTTCTTACTTTTCGGGGTGTGTTGAATTGGATGCCTCAAATGTTAACTTTGGTAATTATGTTTACTTGATTGTGGGTTTTTTGTTTATGAATGGTGTGTAGAACCCTCATTTAATGTATTTGGTCAGCTCGAAGCAATGAATATTCAGTAACTCAAGGACTTCCGTCAAATTTGCGTGACCGCCATAATAAGTTAATGTATGAGCACAATTCATTCTTGTAAAACGATAAGCCTGTTATATGGTTTTATTTGTGGTCCGCCACAAAAGAATCGTGTAGCATAGTTTAGAATAATGTAGGGCATTGTATAAATTTGTTTCAATCATAGTGATATCGAAGTGCCGATTCCATATCTGATACATATGACTTAAGAGAGCTCGGTAGACAGGTGCGCAATATGAGTATTCCACGGAAACTATTTCTTAAACCAAACACCTAAAAACTCCTGTTCCGTCGCTCGGTTGAAGACGATCAATATTCTTTCCTCGACGTTTTTATTGTAGGATCTAAATATGATGTAAGTTGTCTTTGTAGAGTAAAGTTCACAAAGAACAACTGCGGGGTATATACCAGGCGCCTCTCCTCGATATAGGCATGTTTTGTTGCGTTCATATGTTCGCGTCACCCGTCGAGCATAG
The DNA here is from genome assembly GCF_048455015.1 of Haemaphysalis longicornis. Taxonomy (NCBI): domain Eukaryota; kingdom Metazoa; phylum Arthropoda; class Arachnida; order Ixodida; family Ixodidae; genus Haemaphysalis; species Haemaphysalis longicornis. The sequence continues at coordinate 61,118,515 of NW_027526204.1, read as the reverse complement.
TCGTTTTGGTGGCGCCATTTATCTTCACCCATTTTCATCAAAACCGCTTTCCGCAGAAGACAACGACCTTAAGCTGTCTCGTAAAAGCAGTGTAACAAGTCTTTCTAGCGGCCGCACAGCTGTGAAGCCTTCGTGGATGATTTATAGTGTTCCCATGCCAGAGCTCCAGTGCCTGATCAATCAAGTGTCATATTAGCGAGCCCTCTGGATTTTACCCCCCAGTGACGATACTGTCAGCGACGATACAGGCAACGTGGGAAGCTTTATTACCTGTTTTGAGCCCATGCGACCCAGAAACAACCTGCCTACTGCGAAGGTCACTAGTATCGCATGCCCTAGAGAATGGTTGCGCCGTGGGGTCACCCGCTTTGGTGGCCCCTATTAAAAACGTAGAGCGAAGAGCCTGTTATGCTGTGGACATGAACAGTAAGGCTCAACAAGGAAGATCACGTAGCCTGAGCGGAAGCGTTAAGTGGTTGTTCATCAGCCGGCATCGTGATTTGGCATGGATGTAGCTGTTACATCGCATATCTAACTGCCTGCCCTCATTAACATCGTCTCACTATTTTATCTGATATGATTGTAGGGTTTAACATGCCTACGCAATACATGCGATTAGGCGCACCGTGGTGAAGTGCTCCGGGTTAATTTTGACCACCAGGAGATCTTTAACGTGCTCCGAAATCTCGTAGACACGGGCGTTTTCGCTGTTCGCCTCCATCAGAAAAGCGGCCGCTGCGGCCGGGAGTCGAAGCCGCGACCTCGTGCTCAGCATCGCAGCACCTTAGCCACTGAGTCACGGCGGCGGGTCGTCTCATTATCAGTACGTCTGCACAAATGCACAGGTAATCGTACGCCTCTGCATAGAAGTACGCAACGTCAAATAACCTTCGGCGTCTGAGTCGCCGTGTACACATTAGCCGCCATTTCCACGCAATTGCAAAGACCTCTTTCATGCGCCAGCAAATGATTCAGATATCTGCGTGCAAATAACAGCTGCAACGTAAGCTCACCGAATTGTCCTTGATGTCCCATCACCGTGATGACTGTATTGTCTGTATCTTTTCTCCTTCTTCTCCTGGTCTTTTTAGGTTCTACATTTCGGTCTCCAAGACAAGGCCACAGCACTCTGTGGTCATGCAGCACTCTGCGCGTAATGTGGTATTCTTCGTTGCTCTTTTTTCTTACCCTTGAGAGAACGACACTAAAGGTAGGTCGGTTTTACCATCACGGCCGCTTTCACCTTCACGAAGGGTTTTGCAGGGACCGAGCACATCGACGAAAGCAGCGATGACATGTGTTAAGAAGTCCGACATTCTGTGAAGTTAAATTGTAGCAGAGGGCAGAAAAAAAGGTTGCTGCTTGTAATCTCAGCTGCGGCTGACGTTGCGCTGTCATCGATTTTGCTGTTTTCGGTGTATAATCAGGCGCTTTAGTCATGTCATCGTGACGCTGTTTCCCGCCAGAACGCCAACTTATGAGAGCGAAGTGGCTGCCCGGATGCATCGAATTGAAAAGACCGAACATTCAGAGCCAAAGAAGCGATATACACGCTTTATGCAGACAATGACTAAATAAGACATTATTAAAGTTCTTTTAATTAGCAATACACGTGCGCCGCTATTTCTGGAAATATAGAATTGGCTAAAAACCTTGGCTACCTCTGCTGTTGAGATGCGAATATTGATAAAACAGCGGAGCTAGCGGTCTTCACTAGCTTAGGCAACGCTCAGGCAAGACCACCGTCTTCGCTGCTCTAGTGTTTCTGTCCTATCGCGGAGTCTCTACAGTAATTGCGAGCGTGAATGGTTCGACATTATTATTTAATGAGCAATAGATTAGGCATGTGTGCAAAAGTTTTGCTTTTATCAAGCGTCGGTATGTCACCCCAGCGAGCGAGAAAGATATGGTGGAGATAGGGAGCTGGAAGAGAGGTAATTCCGCATCGCTGCCGACGGTGCCAGGCAGACAAGTAGAAGCACAGCTCGCAAGCTGCCTTTGCTTTAACGGGTCCCGGGGATCCCTCCACCGGTTGCATAAGCTTTGTAGAAATGGAGTGTACAGCCACTTCGTGCGGTAGAAGACGACGGAATGAGAACTACGTTGACGAAGCGCACATGCGGGTGGACAACGAAATGAGTGACATGCAAGCAACAGAAGGGGAGCTAACACATTCAGCTCCCCTTTTACCACACTCACTAAACGTGAAATGCCGCTTTTCAGCTGCCCTTCTACCCCCTTTTATCCCACTCGTCGAACGTGACATGCATTTTTTGGAGCAATCATTGGGAACCAGCACGTGCAGCGATAAGGTTATTCAGACCGACTGATAGTCTCTTTCCCTCCCTTCTTTCGCATCTCATTTTTTTTCATTACATTTTGTTTGCTTGTCTTGTATATAAACGTTGTCATTTCAGTTTTAAACGGTTTTCAGGGCGCAGTCCATACACCAAGTGTATGTGTTGTCTTTAGTCCGTCTTGTTTTAAACCAGCGCAATCCAACCAACGATGTTCAACCACCTATTCTGCCATCAGGCGTTACTCAAGCTTGCCTGACACATGTGTACTGGGGTCATTGAAGTTCATCGATAACACCCCGCATCGCATCGAGATTGCTGGTTTTGACACGACGCAAAAGCAATCCGCCGTAGGACTCGGCCTGGTACCTGAGTCTTCCCTGGCACATAAACAGCACAAGAAGCCGCGCAGTGCTGCTACGTAACCCGCAGCCCGTTTGCATGCAGAACATTTCTCTTCAGTCTATAGTCATGGCAACGCACACCCAGGGAAAAAAACTTTGAAACTCAGCCTCCGAAAGTCCCAAACTTGCTGTTGGACTTGTTTGTCTACAAACAACCCGACAGGCCAGTTGCCGATTTGGTGGCACCATTACTTGTTTTTGCTTACATATTTTCCGTTGCTTGTTTCGGCAGCTATCGCCCTAAATAAACAATTCCGGAATTCGTCATCTAACGCTGTTTGTAGAGAGTCTTTTGCTGTGGATTTCAAGCTTCGTAGACCACGCAGTAAAACTCTCAGTATCATATAATAAGGGTCTGATGCTTCTCACAATTTCAGTTTAGGGAAGCAAGGCGATATTGCATACCATTCGTGCCCCCACAGATCCTTGTGGAACACCGCGATACGATGTAAGCTAGACTGCACCATTATCGGACAAACCAATAAAGAATGTGCGGTTTCCAAGACGGGCTTTCACTTATTCTGCAGACATGACTACGGAGTTTAAACCCTCGAGGATTATCATTCAGTCATCGTCATCGTCATCAGCCTATCTGAATCTGAACGTCATCAGCCTATCTGAAGCGTTGCCAATTGACTTCCAATCGCACCTTTCCTTCTCTGCGATAGATCGTTGACAAGGAATTTTCTTCGCACGTCGATCGGCTTAACGCTATCGCCATGCGTTTACACCCGTCCATTTCAGTCCTTTCAAGTAATTCTGTGGTGTCTACTGCATCAAACGGTTTTTTAACCTAAAAATTAATTTTCTCCGCAACAAAAACGAATATAACTAGAATCCAAATATCGCAGAAAAAATTTGCACCTCATTTCAGATGTGCATTATTTATCACCAACAGCAGGTATTTTGTACTCTCATCGTATTATAGATTATCAGCATTTGTATCATTTCCGCATCGTACGTTCCTTTTATTTTTCATCCGTCGCGTCAAAGCACTTTTTATCATTTACAGCATTCCTAACATATTCAACAAACGTAGTAAATACGCACAACACTGACCGCTGGCACATACCTCGCTTTCGTACAAACTACGAGCTACAATCTCTGCAGCACAACTTTCTTGATATTCTTAATAAATTTAAAGGGGTACAGCATTTTCATCCGTCGCGTCAAAGCATTTTTCATCAGCTACAGCATCCCTAACACATTCAACAAACGTAGTAAACACGCACAACACTGACAGCTGGCACATACCTCGCTTTCGTACAAAACTACAAGCTACAATCTCTGCAGCACGACCTTCCTAATATTCTCAATAATTTTAAAGCAATACAACATTTTTTCATGTAAGGAAACCTATCTATATTTTGCAGACTTTCTAACTGCCAAAAAGAACTGAAACAGGCAAAACCCCAGAAATACTTAAAGTTTCATCACTGTAGGCGCTTATATTTTTAATTGTTTGTTATGCTGGAGTTAAAATGCGCAATCTGTTTTGATTATCTTCACTTACAACTTCATTTATTCAACCAATTATCCGTCACTGCTGCATTGTACTATGTTACGTAAATCTGCTTGACCTCTTTTCTTTTGCTCACAAACAGTGTTTTTGTTTGCTACTATGCTTTATTCAGATTCTTTTTTGTTATATATTCTCTTTTGGGATATCTACTGCAATGTTATTTTGTTTACATACTACACACCTTCGAAAACATTGTTTTTGAACAATATTTCTGTACTGCATGAGATGCCATGTAAGCCACGCCATGAATCGCCTGGGCCCTGGTCAAATTGTCTGTAACAACTTTTAGCCAAGGAATCCATCTAAATCGGTTTCTAGTAAATATGCTGAGTACACGGGATTGCTTTGAATTGAAATATAATTGCAGTTTTCGATTATTTGACAGGGGACATCGATGTTATTTCTTGTTGAGTATTCTTTTCTAGATAGTTCTCTATTCTGTTGGGAAGGGAGGCTGTCGCTCAAGACAGTAACTATCACATTTGCAAACAGCTTGTGCACCACCTAGAGTATACTGATGGGTATGCAATTCCATAGCTATTTGACGTATCCCTTATTGGGGTCTTGGAATGGTTGGCGTTTTTCTAGGCTCTGGGTTCTTTTTTATAGGCGTACTGAAAATAATTTAGCAAGCTTTTGGAGTACAATATTTCCTCCCTCCTTCAAGTGATCCATAACCACACCGTCGTCACCGTGAACTTTTACCTTTCTCATTTCATTGAGTGCCTTTTCTCCTCTAGTTATTAGTAGAACCTTGCTGGCTAAGCTTGCAGGCTCAGTATTTCCAAACCTTATCAGCGTACATCCAGGAATAAATTCATCCCGCTCCTTTTATAGTGTCATTGATGCTGCGGGAAACGCAACCCTGTGCGTCTCCCACTGCGTAGATTATTTTTTCCAATACCAGGCTTCTTGGCTAGTTCTAGGCTTCCTCCCTCTTCAATCCTTCCTCAATCCTTGCCATGTTGTAAGGAGTAATGCCATTAGCTCTTCTGCTCTTAATAAATTTCGACAGCTCCGCCAATTCAGTTTCATCTGCGGTCCTCTACCCTTCCATGACCCTGTGTTTCTGAATAAAATCCTTCGTTTCCTGGTCAAGTAAACCTGTTTGTTTCATGCATGCTGCTTCTTTAGCTACTGCTGACTCTGCGATTACCGTTGTTAGGCTGCCATTCAGCTTGTCTTCGCCGATGTATTCGCCGAATAAAAACGCATATTTCGTCTCTAGGGGTCTTTCACATTACTGGGTCCTGGCTCTGGCTGACTGCATGTTGGCGCCCTGGTTTTTTTTTTAAGTCTTCCTGTTTCCCTTCGGCGCTGCTCCGTTATCGTCAATCTTATCGTCTTATGAACGCTGCTACTTATGTCGCCTTGTACCCCTATGCCCTGTACAGTACCCCTGGATTGTCACTTATAATTATATCAATTCCGTTTTTAGTAAAACAAGTAGCGCTTTTTTAGGCTCACCTAGAATGCCCCCGTTTTGCGAGAGAATGTGCTTATTATACTCAGATTATTTCCCTCCGCGAAACCGTCTCCCCTATTGAGACTACGTTATCAAAATTTCCGATTGACCACTTCCCAGGCCGGCTTATCACCTTTTTGCATTAGCCTCCCATCATAATCGTGAACCGAGCTGTTTTTCTATTCGTTGCTGATTAGATCTCCTTGTAAAAACTGTGTACAGCCTCATTATCGTAGCTAGATGGTGCATTGGCTTGTACAGTCGTCTACTGGCTTAGCTGGAGCAACACTTTCCGCATTCAGCGTCTTCACTTTCCGTAGGGTAATTCAGTCACTGCTTTTGCATGGTTTCGAAGTTCAAGATGAAACTTAAGTCCTCCACATTGGTGTGAACGGCTTTACGTCAGAATGTTCGAGCAGTGCCACGATAAAATACTATTATTTAATGCTCCAGCTAAGCCTGTGGACGATTGTACGAATCACACATTTAGCTTCACCACACGGCTGCGCCCGTTGCGCGCGATATCTACGTGGATCAAGAATTAAAGCTCGCGCTTCCTCTTTTCATAAGGCCGTTCCCAGACGGCTAGCGCACTCGCATGGTCACAAATATGTGTACCAAAGGTCATAGGCTCCTCCTCCACTTTAACCGCCATTCTCCCGCAGTTATAACCCGTTTTAGGTGCAGAGCACTTTAGGGGCTCGCCTTGTCGTCGTAGCTCTCTTTCTGGACCCATGCAGAGCCACACAGCGTTCCGACGTAGCGGCATTCGTACGGCGTTACCCGGAGGCTTCGAAAGCCAAGCGATTTACACAGTCATAAGCGTTCGAAACTCGTAAACCGCTGGCGCTTGTCATATATCTCCCCGTCGTGTAGCGCAAAGAACACTTTAGGTACATTTGAAGCAAAATATACCTAACTAACAGGCAGCACCCGCATTCATTTAGTTAACAACGCTCGTTGGATTGCTTGTTACGATACTAAGCGAAAGAAAAGTGCCAGTGCAATGCCGGCACGTGCGGGAGGGAAACCAAGCACAAAAAGAACAGAACTCCCGCTGGCGCAGCTTCAGGCAGGGGGCGCGCGAGCACTGGGAAGGCGGGAAATTTGAATTGCATTGGGTGGTAGCAGTGAGCGGATAACGGCACTACTGCCCATTATGGCGAATAACTGCTCTGCTCTTCCGACAGCTTTCACATTGAGTGGAACGGCTTTAATTTTTGTTTCTTCTTTTCTCTAACAGTTATCCTTCTTCTTGTAGTTTATTGTTCCGCATCTTGTCGCTGTCCCGCAACTTCCACCGTCTGCTGCGATTTTCGTTCACGCAAGTCGATTTGGAACGACGACGCCGACTTTGCGTAAGCCATTGTCGGCCATCCCAAAGGTCCAATGTAAAACAGAATCACTACGAAGTATATAGGGAGGCTTCTTCGGTGAAGCGGATATGGATTGCAAAAACATGCCGATCAGTTCGTCAACTCGTAGTTTTAGTTACTAGAAACCGAGAAAATTCGGTGGAGAGAACACAAGCCCTGGGTTATGTAGTCATGTAGCCTGGGTTTTGTGTCGTGGTGGGAGTTGAACAGCTACTATGAGTGTGATGTCTTTGTATTTTCAGAATATCCCTTTGAATGAAGACTTTCAACTACGTGGCTTCAAGTTTTTTCAGCGCTTTTTTTATGGTCAGCTTCAAAATAAGGAATTCGCCGTTTTCAAGGTATCACGTGTAAGATTTAGGGGGAGTCTGTCCAGCCTGCAGAGAGGTGAAAGGCATCTCACACCGGTTGAGAAGCTTTAGTTGAGACCGCTACACGGAATTAAAAGACAGATCCCGTGTTCCTTAAATGATTCAGTGTTCATGTACTTGATACATCAAGTAGGGACGAACCGGATATCTCTTCGAAAGGCAAAAAACAAGCACTAATTATATAGCAACGAAATGTCCTTCCATAAATGCGGAAGAACACAAAACTTTTAACAAGTCATGTGGTACCTAAAAAATGCAAGCAAAAGATAATCTACAGGTGGCATCAGCTTTTGACGCAACCGACCTAAAAGAAAGCGGATTTCTACTAATCCCTTGTCGTTGGTGTAATGTACGCGGAAGATATTTTGCAGGTCGCGCTTGAATTTCCTCCACAGTTGTACTATTTAGCAATTGTACATACATTGTGCTGTCATGGCGTGCAAGTACGTCTTAAATAAATGCTTGCTTACCTTAATGTCCGATGCGTACTGTCCGAAACCAGCCACCCGTCACCCGCCAACGAAACGCGCGCAGTTCAGTCCGCATGTACGCAAACGTTTGATACGAAACACCAAAATGAAGCAGCCGTCATACGCAGCGAGAAGGATAACACGCGACCCGAGCGTACCACTTGTGTTTGGAACAGATTAGGACGGTGGATCATTTTGACAGTTCTCATTAGCGGCCACAGCCGCGTGACCCGAGTTCTTTTTCATGACAGAGTGTGCAGTTGCCCACATGCCACTTTCGACCCACAGAGTAAGGCGTTCGTATGCTGAAATGGTGCTCGCCAAGTGTTGGATCCGCAACACCAAAAAATGTGCTGTTGCTTGTTTTGGACCACAAGAAAGCCGCATCGAATACTTTGAGTAGAACGCACAAAATTCAATAAAACTGTAAAAGCTGCAAATCGGCGTCACATCAATAATTCATTCAGCCAATGTTCGGTTGACAACCATTGCTGCGCCCAGTAGTTGAAGCATCGTGTTGGGTATCCCAACAACACCCGTAAAGTCAGGCCACGCGGGCCGTTTTCTATGCGGCGGGAGAAACCGCTAACTCCAGTATATTTAGATTTAAACGCCGGTCATTCATACCGCGGTTTGCTCAGTTATTGCGTAGCTCTGATCTTCACGCGTCTCACACTGAAGGTAGTGCTTCGCCGCATGAAACGTATACCCCATGAGTCGCAAAATGTTTTTGTATACAGGGTATTTCATTTCTCAGTAATGATTGGTAAATTTCGGTTCTGAGTTTGTGAATGGCAATTACAATGAACTCCTTTTGAGACAAACTTGAAAAGACCATGGTAATTTGTTCGTCTTATCAGGAGCCTCCCCTCGTTCCCCCCCCCCCCCCCCCATAATAAAAATCCGCAACACGCCCAGGTGCATGTAAATACCTCTGAAGATGGTGACTGAACTACACTTACAATGAAGGAAAAGTAAAAAAAAAAGCATTTATTTGACTGCGCAATTTCATAGAAGCCTGGCTTCAATGCTCGTTCCTGGATAATCCAGTGCAAGTGCTCACGGAGAGCGTACACGCGCTACTTCAAGCGACAGCGCACCAGAGACAGAGAGGGAACCCCTTGCTTTCTCGGCGGTTACGTGGTGGTACTGGCGACATGAGCCGACGCAAACTCACATGCTCCCGCTGAGAAACGGCATAGGTCAGGAGAGCTGCCATGTTCCCGAACAGAAAGTCTCTGTCGTCGCTTTTTTTTTTTTTACTTTTTTACCTCAAGTTCTTTGCCTCTATCCTCGAGAGCAGAGTGGCCATAAAACTCGCCCTCGCCCTTTTTTTTCTTTGCTTTGCCGCTGGCTCCGCGAGTTAAGGGGTGGGAGAAGTAGTATCTTTATCGCATGTTTTTTTTTTTTTCCTTGCGCGCTCCCTTCCTTCGTAGTGCGAATTCGCTTCGCGTGGCGGTTTGCTTTTACTCTTCTTTCCCTCTAGTCATGTGAATGCACCGCCGCACCCCGCCAAGACTGCCATGTTCGCTACCCAGAACTGCCAGCAGCGGGGGTCACACCAAACCTAAGGGTAGATGCAAGGATGTTCGTCTTAAGCGGATTTTTTTTTTTTTTTTGCATTGGGTCTTGGAAAACCAAACAAACGTTCCCCCGTTGTTCTGCATAAGCGAGAATTCGTCTTAACCGAGTTCGTCATAAAGGGACACTGAAGTGAATTTGTCAAGCTCCCGTTTTTGCTTGCACTGCGTAGACTGGCTCAAATTAGCACACTTTTCATCGTTTATCCGGTTGACGAGTCGGTAATTATTTTACAAAGCGCGAAAGAAGAAAAACTACCATGCGCGGTTTGCGGCGGCCGCACCAACTAAGGCTGTGACGTTGGGAGGAGGAGGCGCCGTGATTGGACGATACCCAAGGTTAGCAATAAAACAAGTTTCGGTTTCGGTTTCGGTTCTGCAAAACACAACCGATGGCGTTGTTGGATGGGCATTCTCAATATCTCAGTAATCATCGTACCGCGCTTCTGGCATGTTGTCAGCTGTAAAATGCATAAGATAAGCCTCCCAGGACGGCTTGGAATCGTAGCTTTCACTAGCCGAGGCCTACGCAGTGCATGAACGCCCTCCGCGTCCCCGCAGACGCTCAAATGCCATGCGCTTTTCCCCCATATTTGGAGCTTGCCTCACTCATGCCTGTATCGTAAAAAGCGCGTTAGCACGGGGCCAAGGGTCTGTTGATTCTGGTCTGTGCCCACTGCCCGCAAGCAGTCGGTGCTTATGGCAACAGCACGCCAACGAGAACTCGCTAGCGCGCCAGTGCCAGCCTGCGCGCGTTCTGTGAACTTGTTCGTGGAGCAATGATCGTTGCGGCCCAAAAAAAGGTGAACTCGGTATAGAAAACATCGGCGGAAAACGAAAAAGTTAACTCATAAAAATAAACACATGCGGGGATTCGAACTTGTGACTTGCAAAACACTTGCCATGACATACCTAGCGCTCCAAACCACTCGACCAAAGGTGAGCGCTGCCGACCTTGGAAATATAACGTATATAATGTATAGCCAGTTTACACTTTTATTTAGTTTTAGCTTTCCAAGCAGCTTAGGTCACTATTTGTTGTTTTGCGCTCGTGCAGTAAGCATCCCCCAAGTTTTCACAATATCTCACGTCAAGCAATTGCATTTCTTAGACGGAAAAGCGTTCGCAGATGCGTAGTCGTGCTGCTGGCCGCTGTGCTTGTTCGCCCAGCGCAAAAAAGTGCATCCCGCACCCTAGTTTTACGCTGTACCGTAAAAATATCAGTTGATTTTATTTCCTTAGTACCTATATTGACTTCGCTGACTCTTCTCCCGCCTTCGAGAGGCCTTATATTTTCCTACTGGCGTACCAGTCAGTACGAAAATATAATGTGTGCTTGTGCAGCGCTTGTGTGAAGCGACCTTGACTTGGAGCTAGTAAAGAAAGGCACATTCTTCCATTCACAAACGTGTCCTGGCTTCGTTTCAACTGAGCGAACGAATTGCGACGACCCGTCGGCGGCCGGCGGACGAAACGCTGGGCCGACTGACTCTGTCTGAAGGCCGGGGAGCCGTGCAGTAGCGCAGCCAATTGCGTGCTCGGCTCCTCCCGACGTCAACGTCACACGAAAACGCCACAGAAAATGGGCGAGCGTAAAGAGAGGAGGACGGCATTTCTAATTAATTTTTCTACTAAATAAAATCGCGTAAACGCGCCCAGAGTGGTCGAAACATGGCCTGGGGACTCCGGACTACAATGTGCGCTAGTAATCCCGCAATGTTTATATATCACTTCAGTGTCCTTTTAACGGGATGTCACTGTATAACATTGTTAATGATGATGATGGTTGGATGTTTTTGTCGCAAGGCCAACTAGGGCAAAGAGCGCCGAACAGTGGTTGTGTATGAGGGGTGAGGATAAACTCTAAAAACACTCAATAAAAAACAGAAGTAAGATCAGCAAGAGACAATAACGATGGCTGGAGTAGAAGGCCAGGGGGTGATTGTGCGTGGCATGGAATTAGGTCTCAAGAGCTATACGTGATAGAAATTGAGGTGTAAAAATTTACCACCAAGAAACGTAAAACAGCGTTGTGGAGGAATCTAGGGATCATCCGCTAAAAACAATGCTGGGTGTAGTGGAATGTGTTGTCTGTATACGTAAGGGAAGTGTTTGCGTCTTGTTGTGCGGAGTGCTTTGTATGTAATTGTAATGTGAATTACGGATAGGCCCTTCCCACGCCTGCTACACAAGGGTCTTGGAGATCCAGCGAGCAGATGGGAGTCTGTAGCGTGTGTGTGGCCTATCCGTAATCTAGCTAGTGTAACTTCGATGAATCTGTTGTTGAGTCAGTAGTGTATGCTCCTAGGTCTGGTTTTACTAGGTGTAACTTGTCTGTCTGTGTACTCCTGTCGGCTTGCCACGTTCTCCGAAGGTGTTTACTTATGTGTGGCTTGAAGTCGGATGTTTTTGCAATGTACACTGTGTTAGTGTGTGCCGCAGCGGCGGCTATTTCTGTCTGCGGTCTCATTTCCTGCAATCCCACAGTGACCCAGTACAAACATATCATCACTTCGAGATTTTTGGCATCATATATATTAGACATCACGACCTGGCAGCTATTAAGGCTGCAATGGGGCGTAATCATGATGTCAACATCAACCATGCGCGTTTGTGCGAGATGGTTAGCAGACTGCTGTTTGTTGTCTACTTCAATCAGGACTTTTCCCGTTTTCAGTTTCTTAGCCCTGTACGACTTACCGACAAGGCTTTCAAGATACTTGGAGAATATAAGAATGGACTGGGAAATGATGGACTTTGTCTTATCAAGAGATTCCATGATCAAAAAGCGGGAGAAATTGTCGGGCTTCGGGAGCGAGATTAGGGCAAAGGAGGAAAAGAAACTTCGGTGCGGCCCCTTTTCAGGGGCCGCTCACGTTTGGAGGGTGGGTGTTGAAAATACCACATGCTATAGTATAAAAGCCGGGGACGGGGGTGCTTTCTTCTTAGACCTTACCCTGATAGCTTGAGAGGTCCCGGAGCTCCCTTCCTGGTAAACAGACAGGGACCACATCCGCCGGAGCTTGAGCACGACTCCGACGGCCACCGTCGTGGTTTTTCCCTTTCCACCTATAAACACATCCCCATGGTTGACTACAGCTTATGTTTGGGGGCTCGGGGCCCGCGGTGTCGCGAATACCGTCACCAAGATTACTCAAGGTGCCCCGTGCGGGGTGTATAACATTGTTAACTGTGTGAATTGATTACTACGTTGTGATACCATACTTGGAATTTTATTTGGACGCGACACTTGTCCGTCTGCACTCGCCTCAATTGAACTGTACGTACCCGTTACGATGGACTCGACACTAGCCTTTGGCTATGGCTCCAGCACAAATAAATGTATTTTCCGTCATTGATGAATAATCCTTTAACGTACCTTTAATAAAAGTACGAAAATATCTGTTCTGACGCATTTGAGAGATACTTTGCCGTCAGCTTTCCAATTTTTTATTGCGTGAGGAGTAGATGAAGCGTTCCGCAAAAAAATATGTTGCCGCAATAGAGAAGCAGGAAACGATAGAGTAGAGATAACGCGCTCATAATTATTGGAATGCTCGCAAGTTGCCATGGAGACACGTAGAAGCGCCGAGCGAAAGCTATCGCCGTTACGACGGGTCTTCCTACTTTTGCAACCGCTTGTACGCGTTTCAAAACGAGTCTGCAGCCGGCGTACGCTTCAAATGCGAAGAACAGAAATGAGGCCTCTGAAACGCCCACACTTTGGGGCAATGAAAAGAGCGACAAGAGACCAAACCTGGCGATTGAGATGGTTGTGGAGCTAAGCACTGTTTACCGTTGACGCGGTGTTCGAGGGGCGAGCGAAAAATAGAGCGTTGCAGACTCCTCAAGCCGGAGCAAGCCGTGCGCCTCGGGCCGAGCGTCCAGTTCAGGAGGGACAGGAACGAGATACTTACGCGTTCTTAAGCATCCTCCAATGAATATTCAAACAGTTTTATTAGGTAATACATAGCTGAAAATAAGCGGCAAGACTAAACTCCCGCTTCCATTTAGGGTGGTAAACGGGCTTTCTCGCTTAATTTACCTCGGACGCTTCTGTAATCCACGCCTTGTGGAGAGACATAGTATCGTAAAAGGTCTCTTGACACTGCATCGCACTTCCGGATTAAAGGTACCCCGCTACACACTTTTTGTAAAACACGCTATTTTGTAGAATGCTTGTAGAACGCAGTCAACCATCACATCTAATACTTGAATTATGGGGTCAAAAAGTGCCTCAGACAAAGATTACTGCTCTATGCCAGTCCGATATATTATGAAATTGCTCAAAATATTTTTCTCTTTTTCATTGTAATGGCGTTCTTCGACCGCTGGCATTACGCCATTACAGCGGTGTCGCGGTATTCCGGCGGATTCCCGCCAGTTGCAGCAATGGACACGTTCGATAGCCACTTTAAAAATTAGCAGTGGCTTAGCTCGGCTATGCCAGAATATGCGTAGCGTAAGCTAAGGTTCAGCAATCAAATCCAGTTCAGTTCAATCCAGTCCAGTCCAGTCCAGTCCAGTCCAGTCCAGTCCAGTCCAGTCCAGTCCAGTCCAGCCCGGTCCAGTCCAGTCTACTCCAGTCACTGCTCCTCGCGCATGCGCAGCACGGCTCTCCAGGAGCCTTGCGGAACGGCTATCAAGCGGCTCCGGCACAGCGTTAGACTTGGCTACTGCGCAACGGGGGCGCACAGCTGGGCACGCGCCAGCGCCAGTGCGTCTGCCGCGGCTATGATGTCACTCCTCTGGAATGCGCGAACCGGCGAATGTGCAGTCCCAATTCTCTATTCACCCGTACTCCAATTGGATTGGATTTCCAATCCAATAAAAATACAATCAAATTTATTCCAATCCAAATCCAATCCAATACTCCTCGCGCTTGCGCAGCACGGGCCTTCAGGGTCCACGCGAAACTGCTCAACTTCACTCAGTGTAGCTTACGCTACAAAAGAAAGCCACGAAAGCGAAGCATAAATGGAGGGCGTATCTGCTGCGACGAGCAAATCACCCAGCGCCGCTCCGTGCTGGCGATAACTAAAGCTTTCGCGGTGCTTCGAGACGTGAAAGAAAGCGTTTATCGGAAGAGTTTATCGCACGGGATAGAGATTCTTGCCAGTTTACAAATAAGAGGACTTCTCTAACTCGTTCCCAGTATCGCGAAAGGAATACTAATTTTTTTGGAATAGCTCAATTGATCGCAAATGGCTGACCATGTTATTTTTTGCAATTATTGCTAAAATCACTTCTTGGCATTTTATTCACTCAGCATAACAAGAAACAAACTGAAAGACGTGGCACCAGTTTAACCGATTAGCATCGCCAGCACACACATTTCCACGGCAGCAAAATTTACGTAGTCACCAGCTGCAGCACCTAAGGATCTCCTGCAGAAACCGATTCCTTGCTTCGTATGCTTAACCCTCTACCAGGCAGATAAGCCATCGACAATCAGGGTTCTCAGGTCTGTTGATTTGTCGCCATACAGGCGAATTTTCAAGACTCGGGCCGACGGGAACTTCACTTCGGTGACTTGGCTATTTTCTGGCTCCGTTGAACTTGGTGATATATATTTTCGGGCCATTCCGGCGCCCCACTTTCCACAAAAAGAGGCCTTATATGACTTTTCAGAGCATTTCAGCCGTCGAGACAAACTGAACAAACAGAACAGAGGAAACTTTAGGCAGATGACGGTGATCTGGCAAAGTCTAGAATGAGGCCCACTAATCAATTACTCAAACATGCCACCGTTCCCCGCTACCTACAGGCACAAGCCAAAGTCGGCCTAGCTCTTTTTATTACCCGGCGTCAAAGCCTTGAAGTAACGCCGTCGGTTTAAAGTGTAATGCTTCAGTAGTTTACGAGAGGTTGACATTTCATGCGGAGTGGTGTGAAGTGCGTCTGGCGATGTATAATAGGTGCGGGAATGTAAACAGGCAGAGAAAGCTGTAAAGAATGGTGTGCAGGGAGCGTCCGTTTTACATGATTGATATTTTTCTAATGCTTTACCTAAACCTGCAAATTTTAGCTTTCTTGCAAACTGTAGTCAACCGCTTTCGCTTTCCCGCCCCACAGAAAAAGAATAAAATTTGTGATACGTTGTTCTACTTCTTGAAAATTGTGCTTTTTTCCCGCAATGAAAATCAATAAGTACTTACTAGCATCGCCTTCCTGAACATGGCAACTTTTCTGGCTTTTTTTCAAACGTTCACTTAAAAGGGACGACTTTTTTAGCTACTTTTAACAATTTCCCGCTGACTCTTCCTTCTTCGAACCTGGAAACCCTGTTGACAATCTCTCGCTCCTCCTATTGCTGTAGATGCTTTTTGTTCGTAAACATAGTTTCAGATCCGATTCCGTTTACTCTGTAGGTTCCGCACACTTGTTGAAACCCTTTATGATGTATTTCAGAACAAATATAAAGCTTGTTACGCATTACTTCTTGGGGGTGTTACTCACCCGACCGATAAAAAAATTAAGGAAGCTCACGCAAACGCGTAATACTTGAAGGTAGCAAAGCTGTACGCAACCTTCACGACCACCATGAAGGTTCAAGTCTATGATTGCAGACAATTTGCTTCTTTTTCGCTGCCGCAATGACCTTTACTCTATCAATGTTTCTTTAACTGTAAGCTTCTTTCATTTCTATTGAAGTGTTAAACATTGGACAACACTTTGGAGGGGCGTACGCTATGACGTGTCTTTCTCGTTCCGAGCAAGCGTTGCCACGATTACGGCGAACGTTGGACTCTTTCCCGTTCCCAGCAAGTGTTTGTCGCGATTACGGCGAACGCTAGAGGGTTTATTTGGCCAATCTTGGTCAATAGCCCCAAATAGGTATGCTTGGATACAAACGTGCGTCTGGGACGTTGCGTAGTCGCCGCGAGGGGCAGACACACGAGCGCTAAAAATTTTTTTGGTTTTGTTAACTGCGGGGCGGTCGCACGAGGCCCGCACCCACGTGTGCGCGCTCGGCAATGTGTTGGTATTTTAAGTGCGAATGCACTTTTTAAGCGAGCCTGAATCGTCCGCCGCCGTAGTCCGCATAGCAACAGCTGCGGGTGCGCGCGCTCCTCGTCTTCCTTAGCAACGGGGGGAGATGGGCGCGCGCTGCCTGGCCGCTAACATGGCACATACCCACGTGGGGGATTGGCCAGGGAATCGGGCGTGAGAAGGGCTAATGCACCCGCTTAAAGGAGTACTGACACGAAATTTCAAAGATGGGCGCGCGCTGCCTGGCCGCTGACATGGCACATACCCACGTGGGGGATCGGCCAGGAATCGGGCGTGAGAAGGGCTAATGCACCCGCTTAAAGGAGTACTGACACGAAATTTCAAAGCTGAGATCCGCTCTAGCAATCAAGTACAACGACAACACAAATAGGTGTCTGTGAATAAAGGCATCTTTCTTTCTTTGTAGTTGTGTGTGTATGTGTGTGTGTGTGATCTGTCTGTCGCGTACATTACCGAACCGCGCAAATTCAACTCGTGCATTCGCACTTTCACATTCTTCCCCTCGGGGAAATGCGGGGAATTTTTTTCACTGCGGACATGGAAAATTACGATTTGCTAAACAGCTTCGCTGTTAAAAACGGTGCTTTAAGAGGCGACGCCTTGGAGCTGAGCTGTTTTCATCGTTAAGTGCTCATACGCAAGCTGTGTTGTCAGAAAGCACCATCCACCAAACGCCGACTTTTCTGACTCTGACGCAAGTCGCGAGCGTCAAACCTCTGTGTCCACGGCACTGTTGGTACATTTTATGCTGTGACCGCTGACTTTTCAATGGAGGTACAAGATAAGACCGAGAGGGTTGTCTTTCTTTTTATTATATCTCATAGAAGCCCTACAACAGTTCATGTCGCGGAAGCTGCCCCTATTCATGCACACAGAGACGTGTGTTATAAGTGCGTTAGCAAGCCCTCGCTGGGGCTTACCGAAAAGGAATTGGTTTTCTTGGACACCGCATCACCGAACGTTTAATCTCTCTTTTTGCGTGCGCATGCGCGATCGTCCGTTGCAAAGTGCATAAAGTTGACACAGTGGCACTAAAAAGTATTGGAAGTTTGCGCCGTGTCTGTCCTCACACCGTCCGTGTCCTTTTTAGCGCAATCATTTTATTTACCAATGGAGTACCAACGTGCCCAGGACGCTACCCTTACAGAGACGGAGACGGAGCAACCGCGTTTGTTTTGCTGTCTGCAGGCAGTACCGATAATTGCGATGATCTGGTGCCGCATGCTGCCACGTTTCTTTTTCACAGCATGCCGCGGGTGCAAGGGGACCAGGCTGCCCATGTAATCTGGTAGTGTCTTTGCACTGCGGAATAGACCCCGTGCATTGTTTCCGGCGGCAAAGAGCCCACTAGAGCAAAGTCGTGCGTCCGTATTTCCTGTGTAACGGCAAAGCTTTGCCATCATGCGCTATCATAATTTCGCCTAGCTTCAGCTGCAGTAGAGTATCTGGACGAAGGCTCTGGTACGAACGAAGCAACACTGCCTATTCATTGCTTCAATTGCACCAAAACTCTGCGGTCAGCCCTTAATTGTAGCGTACTCGACGCCGTGGATCACCTGCAGCTGAACCAGTCGTGGTCACCGTTAACTCTTGCGGCGTGGTACGCTCACATCTCCCTCTTTGGGAAGTGGGAAGACGCAGGCGGCGCTATTTCTTTGGGGCTGTCTTCGATTTACCTTAGGAATCTAATATCTCTCTGCACGAATGCGGCCAGTGCTTTGGCCGTACGCCTGCTGTGCCCTGCAGTACACTGAAGGACGTTCTTGGTGGAAAGAACCACACGCTACCATCAACAACCCTGCCAAGTTGCGCGCTCAACGATGACTTCCACTTCACTTCAAGCTCAGTTGTATACTCCTCAACAACCAGCCAGCGGCGGCTACGTTCGCGTTCACCTCGTATGAAGGCGCAACGACATCATAATCAAACTCGACATCCCGGAAAAGGGGAGAAAGCGGTCATTACTCTCGCCATGGTGTCGACGTCAGCTACTACCACTGCGTCTGACTCCAAGACTGCTGTCTTAGCTAAAATTCATGACGGGTTTTACAGCATGCAGATAACATCATCCGCGTCTTCGCTAACGACACATTCGTACAAATTCGCATATCTTGGACACCGATCTACCTGTCCCTCTCGGGAAATCAATTGGGTTATTACATCCCGAGATGTTCGCAATCAGTGACCACAATGAATATATTGAGTAAGTCAACAAGGACGATGGCAGACTGATCACTTACCGAAGTATTAGCCAGCATTACAATGGAGGACGTCTCCTTTATCCAGCGGGACACCTATACCTAAATCCCGGGCAATCTATTGAGTGATAAAGCCTTCAATTTAATGCTTTCCCACATCCCGTCTGTTGCCGCCGCAACATTCCAAGATCATCTAGAAGGTAAGAAATGCTCATTTCTTTTCTGACACAGATGGTGTCGGATTACACCACAAAGCGTTCTGATTAAGTGCCCACATGTCGGTCACTAGCAACGAGCCACGGAAGACCGTTTTGCTCAGCGACGAAACACCTCTGTAACAAATCATCAAGCTAGCAAAGGACGCCGCCAGAGCCCGCTGTATCCTTGCTTCCGTCTAACGGGACAAAATTGACACCACTGTGCCTGGGAATCAATCTGTTTTATACAGAAGCTTTCTATGTCTCACCGATGGCGATGTTACGCAAAAAACGCCCTGCACAAAAGTCAGCTTTAAACAGTAAAGTGGCACACGATGGTGATGATGGTATGATAAAAATCGAAGCAGAAAAGCCGGCATCGCACAACAACAGGGTACATGATGATGACAAAAAGAAAAGGACGAAATGCAACGTTACAAAACAGGAGGGCACATGAGAATGACGGTGAAATGTAAAGATTTCTTGATACAAATGTAAAGTCCACAATTCGATCATCAAAGCCCAAATCAACGACAACGCCGAGCTAACTCAATCAGCACATTCAGATGACTCATTCACAAAAAATAATAAGCAACCATAAAATCACATTCGCTTAGGGCGGCACTCTCGTAGATGTGTAAATTGGCTGATTGGATTGTGTACTTTGCATTTGTATTGAGGGCACCTTCGCAATTCATTCGTCTTCCTTTTAGAGAAGGCGTTTATTCAGATATTGGAGTAAAGTTTACATGACCTGACCTTGCGCATTAGTTCTAAAAGCCAGCGCGCAGCTTTGAAAGGCCCATTCATTCATAGACGATACACCGTGCTTGTTGTGTACGGCGTCGCGAAGGGAACCGAGGGAGAGCTATTCGGGAGGAGATTTTGAAGTGGCGCCCGCAGCGGCGCCAACGAGAAACTGAATAGAGGGGAAACAAAGCAGACGACACAGGATTTTTCACATGGCCGAAGAGGTACCTTGTATTTCTGGAGAACGATATTTAGCCATTTATCGAACTCTAGGGAACACTTTTGAGTATATGTTGATCTGGAAGAATTACTCCAACTGTACACATTTCCCGAGAAGATATTGCTAGCTGTTTTACAGCGTTTTGTCCGAACTAAAACACCACTTACCTGAAATTCAGCCGACCCTCTACGAGAGCACCCGCACTCAGTCATTCTTACCATGGCTATGAGAATCCGTACAACTGCTGCACGCGAAAAGTTACTAAAAGAAGACACATTGGAGTGAAGTCTCCAACGTTGTTTAGCTCTCGGCGTTCGAATTAAATCCCAGTTTGGTAAAAACTGCATTCGCGTCGGTGTGCTGTTTCCCCGACAGGTGCAAAACGTGGTCTCCCACACTGAACATAATCCCACCCAGTAGACGCTTAATTAGGGCGGAAGTGTTATAATACCTTCACAGGCTTTCGCATACTATATACGCGCGAATATGCGTGACACTGACCTGGTTATATATACGCACGAAAAGCTTGGTCAAGTTCGCTAATCGCGCGCGGCTATACGAGCCACCGAACTGCCTTAAAGGAGCCATGAAGAGAAAACACAAGTTTGGTTCATTCAAAAGATTGTCTCGTTAGAATCATACTGACACCACTTTTAACGTAAACTTCGTCTAATAAGCTACATAATTAGGAAAAACGGGAATGGTCATGCGACCCACCAGCTCATTTCCCGCAACAGAACCTATGTCGTCACATGAGCTAAGCTCTGCGATTGGCGGAGGCTGGCAGAAGCAGACGCAAATTAGGTAGAACTTACAAACTAGACGAACGAGCGATTTGCGCTTAAATTTAGAGCACACTCTTTACAAAGCAATAAGAATGATGGGACAAACAGTGGAAGTTACGAAAGCACATGTAAAAATAGAAGTACTGATGCGTTCTGCTGTTCGTACTGCGCACAGCATGCTTGGTTTCGCTGCACAGCACTACGGGGCTTGGGGTTGTCTCAGACGACACTGGCCGATTGACGCAAGCAACGGTGTCTTACGTGACCCCATTTGTCGAGCGAGCACTGTTTCAGGGAACGAATATTTTCTCCCAGAACAAAAACAAGCAGGTTTAAATGCGGGCAAAAACAAACCAAACGCTTGCCACGGTATGGTGGCGCCATCTAGGTTACGGAACGTAAAGAAACGCGGGAACAAACCAACACCGCTGTACAGGGCGGAGACAACCTTTGAACGGTCCCGTGCCGCCGCAATTGGGCCAACGGGCTCAACGCGTTATTCTTTTCGTTTCCCACGAGACCTAGCAACGCGAAACAGACAATATGATTCAAACTTCTTCAGTAAACCGCGTTGCGGCGATACTTTTAGCGCGGTTTTGACACAATGACTTGCTTCGGCGGCGAGCGAGCAACCGAAAATGGCGAAGCCAGCGTATACGTGTCTCTACCCTGTACGGCGGATGCGTGAATGAAGGTATTCTAGGCTGCAGAGCGGTCGGTTCCTGTGATGTCATTTGGGACCACGAAAACGCACGATTGAGCGGGAAAATCAAAATTTTAACCTAAATTGTTTAATTTCTCAGTGAATAAAGCATCGTTTGTATCCGGACAAGCGCTGGGGGCACAATAAAACACGAAATCTTTCGAACCAACTTGCATTTTCTCTTCATGGCTCCTTTAACGGCTGCCCACGCTTTTTAAGCGTGCCGTCGTTCAGGAGAGGGAAACTCAAGAGCCGTGACATCCCGCATTTTTGTGTGTTTCTATTCATTCCGAACACCCAATAAGTGCAGAACGCTGGGAAAGAAAATAGAGGGCTGGGGGTGGAGGCAGCGGCCAGCTTTCCCCTCCTTAACATTCCCCGCCTCAGCGTCAACTTGTCTGTCTTTCTTTGTAGCATTTGTCTGCAGAAAGCCACAGGTTGCGTGATTGTACCTATGAGCGTTGGTGTCGCGGCAACAGCTTCTGTTTGAAACGTACTGGCGTACTGGTTTTTTCGGCGTGCTTAGGCTGCACGTGTTGAGTTAGCTCGCCTGTGTCGGTGTGCGGTGTGTCCCATAGAGTTATGAAACTCTATGGTGTGTCCATCTCGCGGTTTGCGTTCAATTCCCTGTGCTTGGTTCATCACTGTCTGCGTGTCAGCTTGCCCGTCTTATATTCGCTGCTGGCCCTCCTTGCGACGACGTTTAATGACCATTGGATACCAATTCACACAACCGAGTGTGTGGTACGTGTAGCGCTGCTATTTTGTGCGGATTAGAGGTCGTCGTCCATGCTGGGAGCGTGTTTTGCGTTGTTACCTGTAAGTATCGCGGACCTGACTGTTGCGCAGCAGGGGCACAATTAAAAACAAATCTCTCTGTGTTATAGGGTTATGCTCGTTTTTTGTACGTTCGCGGAGCGGTATCCTGGCATATCTTCATCAGCGCTTTCATCGTGGAACCATCAGCTCGTTTTAACGGTGGCCTGCGGCGTGAGCGTTGCAGGTAACAGGCGCTAATGTTACTTGCACCCGTTTTTCGTAGAATGAACGCGTTTTTAAACCCTTGTCGTGTGCATTGTTTTGAAGTGAAGGTTGCTAGCTAAAAAAAAAGTACAGCAGCTTTTAGCATGTTCAAGTTTCATTCCGGCGTAGCGTGCGCTCTGGGGTCCCTATCGTCTTCGCAAGCAGGTTTTATAAATTGCCGCACTGACTCGGGACTCAATTCGTAGGTATGAAACTTACTACGTACACACAGCGTGAATCAAAAGTGGCCTAGAACCAAACTTCTTTTGTGCCCGGTAAGGCGGAACGTTTAATAAGAAATATCGAAAAATTCGCAACTTTCGGCGGCTTGTCGTGTTCACCCCGGGGTAGGTTGTCCGACGGAACAGCTGTTCGTTTAAGTCACTGTCTTTCCACCACCGCGAATGATTGTAAAGGCGTTTCGGTCGGTTTTTCGTGTCTGTAGCGATTTCTCCGCTGTTATTATCGTTTCCGTCTGAGATGTGCCTGATAAACTCTGCGCTGAAGTGTACTACCAACCGAGTCCAACGTTCGTTTCTTAAAAACTTTAGCTTTCCTATCCAGATATTGCGTTGGGTTTCCGGCTGTGGAAAGCAATGCAGGTGCCGGCTAATGCCTGATGTGTATTTCGTAGATTTCCACTGCCCCACTGCGCATAATTTCGCCGTACATTAAAGGAATCTTGGTTGACCGACCAGTGCCCTATGGAAACCCATGTATTTTTGTCGTTTGTTCCCCTCTATAGACATTTGACTGTGGCGCCCCGTAACCTATGCTGCGGCACCTATATGATGATCTCCTGGCCAACTTTCTGCGGCAGTGCAATACACGCTACAGAGCTGAAGCACGCGGTCTCACTGTGAAGCTGTAAGTACTTCAGCAAAAATAATTTGTTGTTTGCTGCATAAGCAATTAAAATATAAAGGTCTTGTTGTTTAGCAGTGGATATACAATGGCTGCTAAATAGAGATAAAGAAGCGCGCCACGAGTGCAGCCAGCGGAAGATAGCTCCACGAGAGGGGCTCACGCGGTAGTCGGTTCGTTGGCATCTTGATAGCCGGACGCCTCATTTCCTTGTTCGCTTTCGCAACACAAACTTCTGGTGCCGAAACCCTAACCAGTCCGGTCCCGCCTACACGCGCCCTGGGCCTACTTCGTCACCGCCATGGAGGTCTCCGCGCGACCGTCACGAAGATGACGGCATTCGACGCCCTGCTGCAGAACACGGTGGCACGCACCGACTCTAGACTTCCAGACACATTTGGACATTATCCCCAAAAAGCAGCGAGCTTTGTATGAGCTTAACAAGCAGACTCAGGCGACTCTCACCGACACGGAATTTGATGTTGACGTTTTGGACATGACTGAGTACGACGAGCGCGTCTGCGTCCTTCCAATGCACGTGCACTCCGTCACAAGCCCGGTCCCTTCACCAGCACAGCTACAGGCGAGTCTGGTGAGCCTTGCGGGGGTGCACTTTTCGCAGCCTCGACCGGGAATTCCTCAGACAGCGTAGGGAACCCGCTTCGCTGCACTCCCGAAGCACCAAATACCGACGTTCTTGGGCGACCAGCGCCACCGGCAGGGGTTCTGGGACCAATACGACTCCAGCATCCACTCGAACCCAACCTTGCCACGCATCGAGAATTTTAAGTACCTGCTCTCGTACTTGACCGGTCCCACCAAGGACGCGATCGATGGCATCAGGCTGGCCGACGACAACTATGACTTCACTGTCATAGTTATCACCAACCGATTTGGGCGGAAAGATCTTCTCGTGGACGACCACCTGAAGAAATTGCTCGCCCTGGAACGGGTGCAGAGTTCGGACGACACCGACAAATTTTGGGTTCTCTACGACACATTGACGTTTTATATAATGCGTTGGAGCGCCTTGGGGTCCCCCCGGACCAGTACTTTGTCGTGCTGTACCGCGTTCTGCTACGGAACTTGCCGCACGACTTGGGCCTCCTGTACCGGCAAAGGCTGAAAGAGGCGCCAAAAGACGAGTCTGAGGTCTGCGCAACTCCTTGGGCCAGGTCCTGGGAAATCAAAGTAATCTTATACTTCATCCACGTCCAGGGGGAAATTCGAGATGAAACATTATCTGATCGTTCTGCTTCGTTCACGCCCCACGTCCAGGAGAGACCCCTGTCGTCGCCACAGCGTGCCAATCCTCCAACGGCGGTGACTCTCGGCACCCAATCTCTGTCTTCGAGGTTGCCCATGTGCCATTTTTGCAATGATAGAGACCACGTCCTCGCCCACTGCACGGCAGCAAAAACGCCTGAGGAGAAGCGAAAGCGTCTGCAGGCCAACAGGCGCTGTTATGGTGTTGCGGAACAGCAGCACCATCTACGAAAATTAACGATATTGTGTTACTTTCAGTACCGTTGACTATTTCGCCAATTCCTTCAGCATCTTTATTAGCTCATATGGAAGTGAATTGTAAAAAAACTCATTCAGTCTTTTGTCGATGCTGCTAGCAGTAGTTCAAGAAGTGCGAGATAACTGAGTAATTAGATGATTAAGATAGAAATCTAAACGCACATTAGAAACGCCTTGCTATCTATAGGTGAATCAGATACACTCGGCACAGTATAAGGCTGCAGTTGATGTAGCGGTAATTGGTATCCCCTAATAAGAAAGCTGCTGGATGTGGAAACCTTGTTAAGATGGTGTGTTAAGCAGGTGAGAAACTGTGTCTGAAACGTCAAAAAGCTCTTGGCGGCCTCATCCTAACATAAAAAGCAACATCGCCGTGCCTCATTTTAATTCCTGCGCAGGCTAATTTTAGGGAAAATGAAACAAAGATTGTCAAACAGATTGAGGCTGTCTGCCACTTCGATAAGCACACTGACACTTATCTCTTACTTCAGTCGCAACGATAGTTGCATAATGTGGCGAACATTCCGATACTTCTTGGTTGCATATGTTCGACGGCAACCGTGTCTGCAAAGTATCAATGTCGGCGGGGCATATAAATCGGGGCGCATCTTTTATAGCGTTTATTTACAATGCTACAGTGTAGAAAAAAGCAAATCACCTGCAAGGCGATGAGAGTCCACGTATAGCTATGCGGGGTTGGATGTTTTAAAGTGAAACTTTAGTGTTCTCACCGTTGACGTCTGTAATGCGCAAACGCCCTGTAGGAAAGTAAACTTTCTCTGACAATGATGATGAATTATAGTGGTTGGAATGAAAGAAAAAAACGCTTCAGTGGCGGGAATCGAACCCGTGTCCCTCGCGTAATGAGGCCGGCGTCTTTCCGATTGCTCCATTTCGACTTTTCTCTCCTTCATAGAAATTTCAGAACAACTCAATTAGCACAGTATATAAACACTAACAAACAGGAAAGCGTACGCACGTCAGTCTAAAAAAGGTCGGCACCATTTCAAAACTCCGGCAAGCAAACGCACGCATCGAAAAGAGGCAGCCACTCCGCTGGACCAATCTGCGCCGAATAACCGCCCTGCACCAACGCCGCCTGGGGGTTCCGCATGCCGACCAGTCATGAGAAACTTCCACAAGCGAAACAATCCCAGAACAAAAAATGTCACATGGCACCCAATTAACGCCTTGAAATGGCAAGAAGCGAAGGGTGTACAGGATGATGGCAATGTCCTTTTTTAGTATCCGTTGCAAAACGTCCCAGAAAAACACCGCGTCACGCACTGCACAAAACAATGGTCTCTGGTTGATTGCACAAGCGGCAATTGCCTGACCAAGTGATCGACATCCCTTTTTTGCGCTGACATGTTTTAACTGGAAGCGTCTGCGAATGAAGCTCAAAAAACAAATGGCAGCATCCCCACTCCGTTGATGATGGCGAGGGTGCGGATTACGGGGACTCTGAATGACATCTATGTTGCGCCCCGAGTGACATCCGATTGGCGCCCCGACCCTCCTTCGATTTGAGCCGTGAGTTGCACCTTGATTATTCCCTAAATAAAACTGCAACTCACGGCTCAAATAGAATTTCGCTTCCTATTCGCTGGATGGTGGTGTGCGCACGGATGGACGCGGGCGGACACTGGGAGGTCCTAAGGTACTCCGCACCGTTACAGGCGAGGGAGTAAGCCGTTAATTCTCGGGTACTTACTCACGGTCGTAGCCGAATGTGTAAGGCGACTGGCACACCTAGGCTCAAATCCTGCCGGTGCCTGTGTGATTTTTTGCGATTGTAAATGCTATGCGCACGGACGCGGACGGATATTGGGCGGTCCTAAGGTACTCCGCACCTAAAACCTTTTGGCATTTGGCGGCACGCACATACGCTTGGCACAGTCTAAAATATTGTTGCTCCATTTCGACATAGTCGGAACTCCAAACTGGTCCAAACTCACACGACAACCAAAGAATTCATCACGAGAAGGCTTCGCTTTCCACCCTCATCATCGTTTGACGGAGGGGTGCATGATTTTTAAGAATTCCTTCCTCGTCAATATTATTGTGCCCTGAAATAACCTTGATCCGTGAGTGTTTTTGGACCCTAATACTACTGATAGGTTTGTAAAAAAGATGGAACTTTTCCTAACTAGCGAGACTTTTTGCGTTTTGGTTCTTTGCACTATGACTTGTGTACCTTTTTGAGCGTATGAGTGTCGTTTATGATGTACTGGCCCACTTCTGCTACAGCCCGTCAAAGCTAGGAGTATCTCAAAATAAATAAATAAGTAAATGTTATGCGCAAAAGATTACACCACGGCTTGGGAAGGAGGTAGGAAGGATTCATCAGCGTCGATCCTGTTATCGAGCTCTCTCTTTACATGCTGCATTCTGCCAACGGGTCGCGTTTGCGCAGTAGGACGAAGTTACGAGAGTTCGTGACCAACGTTGGTATGCAAAGACCATCTGTCTTTCCATCGTTTGTTGGGCCAACGCCGCCTGTATAAACAGTGCCTAACGCGTGAGCGAAAAATTGCCAAACAGCCACTCTCCTGTTGCTCTCTCCTACCCTTCCCCGCTCCGTAGCCTTCCAGCGTGCTTTCGTGTCCGCCAGCCAGCGCCGCTTCTCGGAAACTATGAAAAATAGTGGAAAGTTTGTTTAGCGTTCCCGAGGCGGCGCTCCTACGCCTTCTTGTTTTTCACCATGCCTGTCTGTCTTGGTCTGTCACTGATAAAACTTCCTTTGTCACGAAGCAAAATCCCTTGCGCTAAAACTTCCTTTGTCACGAAGCAAAATCCCTTGCGCTGCCGCAGGCTGATGCCGGCTTTGCGGGCTTATCTACTCGGATCACAGGCCCTGAAATTTTCTGAATGGGGCATCCCACCTCTATCCCCTCCGCATTTAGGTATTATTTTTACCCTGCTGTTCGCACTCCGCATCGGTACGCACTTCTAAAATTGAGGACTGTACTGTAGAAGCACCCGGACAGCGTGGCGGGATCCCAGCTGCTTATTTTTTTGTTTCCTATAATTTTCTGAAGTTTACAAGCACGTGATATTATTGGAAAGTAATCGTAGAAGTGAGCGCCTGAACAAAAAAAGTGCACGCAATTTTTTCTTCTCTAAATACTCCAGAAAGAAAAATATCAGTAAAATAATGGCTGCCCCATCCGAAAATATCGTTTTTCTGTTAGCTATATGTCTACCCGACAATCAGTATGTTCTTACACTATTTCAGACCGCCTCCGTCTTTATCTTTGGAAAAACGCAGCAATTATTAAGCGAGCGACACGTTCAACGAGATCCCCCAGTGCGCCACAGAACTAGCGTCCCGTCGCGGCTAAGATGTAAGCGAAACGGTCCTTGAAGCCCAACAGGCAAGCTGACAGACACACGTCGTAGAAGTGGGTGCAGCATTCGCGACTCGCGAGCAGTGACGTAAGGCGAGATGTCCGCTGGCACGCGCCACATAGCGGATCAGTGCCTGAACTAAGCGTTCCTACCCTTCCCATTGAAAAGCGCGCGACGCGTCAGGCAATGTTAATACAGGCGGCGTTGGTTGGGCGCTCGGCACGAAATAAAAAAAAAAGGAATACAGCTGTGTGCGCCCTTGTGACTCAGCCCAGCGACGGAGTAGATAACGATCGTGCGAGCGGGCGCTGAATGCGGCGAGAAGACAAATCAAAATGCTCGAACGTGGAAGGATGGTATTTGCATGTCAAGGTTGGACACGAACTTTCGCAACTTATTCGCACGGCGCATACGCGGCCCGTCGACAGTATGCGCGGCATGTTCTGATAGCCACGCGCTCCGTTGTTGTATTTCAGTATATCGCGAAAGTACGTAGAAGCCTTTGTTTTCATTATAAGTTGGTTGTATAGCACTGAAAATTGTTCCCCACTAGTTTTCGCAAACTACATTAGTTTCTTAGGCGCTCTACGGGCCCAAATGCGAAATTTGCCATGAAAATGTAAAGCCGCCGTGTCAAGTTCAGATTTTCAAAAACTTTTTTGTCTTATTGTTTTAAAGATGGCCAAGTTTCTTATATCCGCAGAGCTTTTATTTGGCGAATACCTTCCAAGTCCCAGGGTACGAAACACGGCTTCATCCGACAGTTCCGATTTGAGCGCTCACAAGACTAGGTCCCGCACTTTTTTTCCGAATCCGCCAACGTTAACGCTCCATGAACGAAACCATAAATAATCACAAGGGCGCACACACCTTAGAAATACATGTGCTCTTCTTGCTTTTATAGTCACCAGAGGAAAGTCCTCTGTTACAGTCGGTGCGCTTGTCACAAAAAATGAGATAGTTTAGCGCTAATTTCTGAATTATCTATATTGATGTGATCATATACAGTTCAGCATGCGGATGTCAAAAAAAAACTTTTTATCCGTAAGGTGTTTATAATAATAATAATAATAATAATAATATAATAATATTAAGATAATATTATTATAATAATATAATTGCTTTATTTCCCATCAAATGTAAATAAGTCGCGAAATTTTATTAAATACAAAGCACCTATTCCAAACCCTTTCAACACCTACCAAGAAGGGTGTTGATTATTTCAACGCCATTTTTTGCCCCATGGGTTTAAAGCTACAAATTAGGGCGCTGTCAACTAAAAGAAGGTGTAAAAGATCTCCAACTACGAAAAACGGTGTAACAGACCTGCAACTTTGGAGGCACTTTCTACCCGTTTACCCAAGTCGACTTGAACACTCTCTACAAGCGGGGGGATGCTTCGTACCCAACGTTGATTAAAATGAGATGAAAATTGGCTTTATTTATTAATAGCGGAGCTTTTTAAGCTTGAGATTGGTTCCGTGGAGGTAGCCAAAAAATAATAAGAAAGAAAACTGCGCCGCTTGTAAATGGCGCACCACCGCAGACCGGGTATTACTACAGTGAAGCTGGCTATTGCACCTGCTCGAGAACGAGCACAAGGGGAACATGCGTATGCGCTCCTCGTACTATACTTTTGAAAGTTAGCCTTTTGGGGCTACTAAAATTTTTAAAAACGGCCGCGTATCTGCTCTTTTCGTTGCAAATGTCGACGAAAGACGATAGTGGACTGGCGCCCCGTCCAAAGGAATGCCCCCCTTTTTTTTCCCGCTCACCTATCATGCTGTTCCTCTCCCGTCTTGTTCCTCCCAAGATACCACACTGGAGGTTACTCAAGTCAATTTAAATTTACCGCCTTCCACTGCTCTAAGTGGGGTGCCCCGCTACCAGCTCTGCCGTTCGTCAGAGACGGGCGGGAATCAAGGCACCCTACTACAGTGTTTATGGAACCACGTTGCCCTACTCCATGAGCGTTCCACGCTGGAAACCTGTCTAGCAGAGTCTTTCGTTGCTGTTGCCTTTTGAATTTTAAATGCCGCCAGGTAGCGCGGGCAACACCAGGCGTCGGCTTTCTGCAGGTGATGTAGTATTTCGTTTCCTATAGCAGAAACCAGGCATCCATGATTTCCTCAATAAAGGAACACTTCAATTTTCACTCATGTATTGATTTTCTGTCTGAAATTTGTGTATTGTCTTGTTCTTGTTCAACAATGTTGACATGTATGTACATTAACACCAGACTTGGATGTGTGGATTTGGCTGTGTGTATAATACCCCTGTCACACGGGCACTTTCAATCGTGATTGAGTCGATCCGGATCGGGCTCAATCCGGATCGACCACCTGCTACACGGCAGTTTCAATCGCGATCGAGCTCGATCCCGCTCGAACTCAATCCTGGTTTCTCAAGCGCGATCGAGGCTTCCAAGCGCGATCGAACGAAAGCCGCGATACTCTCGTACCCGCTCAGTAATGGCACCGAATGTGACAACTTCAACTAACGCCACAAATTGTGTCAAATAACTTGACCCAAATAAGCGTGAGGTAATATTTACATAGTTACGTATACCTACGACCGCGCGAAGTCACCAGACGCCGGCCGCAAGTACATGGTTAGCGCCATCTGGCGAACACGAGCGCAACCCGTGCAACTTCTCAATCGCGATTGAAACGTGCCGTGTAGCAGCGGCAGTACGCCGAGCGCGCTCGAAAACTCGATCGCGATTCAGTTCAATCGCGATTGAAAGTGCCCGTGTGACAGGGGTATAACTAATGCGCAGTTTTTGTTTCACTTTGGCAGGGTGGCTGATTCGACTCACCGACATAGGAACAGACAGACAGACAGACAGACAGACAGACAGACAGACAGACAGACAGACAAACCAAACGTTTCGCGTTTAAGTAGCCCAAGAAAGACTATCATCTTTAAAAAACTGGCGCAGCTTGTACAAGTGGTACAATGCTGAGGAAACAGCAGAGCTGGGGGTCGACGGAGCCTATTTCCCCCTTGGATTGACTGTAAGTGGGGGACGCGCACTTGAACAGCCGTCGGAAATCCGGCTAAACTTGGTATCACCTCTCAGCACTTAGCCTAGCCAAGCAAGAACATCGCAAAACCAAACAAAATGTAGCAAAGCCAAGCAAAACCTAGCAAAACAACACCGGAAGAATCTAACTGCGCTGTTGTTTTCTTGCAAATTCACACCTATTTCATACCCTTTCAACACTCTAGAGAAAACCGAGAATGTTGCCGTCGGTCAGCACCCTTTCACCTGATAAAAGGGTTTAAAGCTATCAATTATGTTGTTGAAACCTAAGAAAAGGACGTAATAATTTTCAAACATCCTTATTGCATTTATGTTACATTTTTTTAAGCGATTCGGGTGTAAAAAGGTTAGTGTGCACTGAAGAAGAACAATAAACGTCCGGTCTTTGTAAGCAGTTGATTTGATGATTCCCGTTACGATGGAGAAGCTGAATTCACAGGGAGGCAGCTACGTTCCAAAGGCTTACCATCAATGTGGCCGGACAACGTTGCTCAGTGTGCGGCGTTGGACTCCGCAGGGGCGAGGGCCAACAAAGGTCTCATGACGAGACTGGCTGCGGTGGTGCCTGGCCGTTGACACACATCGATAGCGCCTGGATCGAGAGGCAAAAAAAGAGAGGGAACGTCCGCTTCGTAGCCACTCTTTCCTGTCAACTCAAGAAGAACCATTAACATTTTCGATATATTTTTGTATATAATTCGTTTACAGGTAAATGTAGCCTCCCAACGCCTACATTCCGTCTGCCTCTCCTGTTTTATTTTTCATTGCGACATCTTCCAGCACAAACCCCCACTCGTCTTCATTCCCGCATTGGAGAAAGTCTTGCGTGCTTCCTCACACACCTTCCCTGCCTTCTAAACACTCACTAGCCGAATCATAAGGTCGTCCACGTAAAATGCCTTTTTTAGCTGCATTAAGGCTTCTCGATACAGCCCACGACAGGCGTAAATTTTTGCAAACTTTTGTTGCCGCCAGTGACGGGGACGATAATGCGCCCAGTAGAACACGGGTAATTATAATAAAGAAAATAGAGGAATCTGGGTCATTTCGCGTAGACACACCTTCCACCCAGAATTTCAGGGCGCCGCGGTCTTCTGGGTGTAGCGGGAAACTGTTGGTTACCCTTCTATACGTCTGCGGCGATGACAATAATGGGAAAATGAAAGGTCATCATGCCTTCAGCTCCAATCTTCACCCCCTTGGTAAGGATGTCGTAGAGGCATGGCTGGTCGGCTTCGTGGGTAGAGGCGCCGACACCACTCGAAGGCTTGTCGTCACTGCGTCTTTCGTGATGACGCAGTCCATGCCACACCGACCTGAGCCTAATGCTGTCAGACGGATGGAGCAAGTCCCACTGGACGGTTAGGTGACATCTAAAGCCACAACAGCGGTTCAGATTGCAGGACTCTTTGCATTCACGAAAGTCATGGTTGCTTTTGCCCCACCGAAAGTCGCAACGAGCGCTGCGGGATCACGACCTGTTCCCGCTCGCCGACCAGCCCACCACGGTGTTACCACGACTTGCCAAAAACTCAGGCTGCGGTCAAGGGTTACGATGATATGATGATGATGGTTAGTGTTTAATGGCGCAAGGCCAACGAGGGCAAAGAGCGCCAGAGAAGACGTTATTTAATGGAGAAGTGATTACCATACAAAGGTAGGTATAAAAAGAAGAAAAAAAAAGTGTAAACCGAACATAGTAAAATCAATTAAAGAAAATGGTGATGGCTGGTGTATAGGGCCAGATTTGATTATGCGTGGTAGGAAATGAGGTTTAAAAACTTGACGTCTAACAAATACTCAAACACACGTTTCACAGAAGCAATGGCATCGTCACCTAGAAAAAATGATGGATGTAGGGGAATATGTTGTCTGTAGAGTTCTCTGAAGTGTTTGTGTCGTGTTGGGTGAAGTGCCTTGCATGTGATTAGTATGTGCACTACGGATAGGGCCTCTCCGCACCTGCTGCACTGGGGTCTAGAAGATCCCGTCAGCAGATGCGAGTGCGTCGCATGGGTGTGCCCTATCCGCAGCCTTGCCAAGGCGACTTCTGTGTGTCTGTTGTGTGAGTCAGTTGTGTACCGTCCCAAATGTGGCTTTATTACGTGTAGTTTGTTGTCTGTCTGTTCGTCCCAGTGTGTTTGCCATGTTCTGCGCAGGTGTTGTTTTATGTGAGGCTTGAGGTCTGTATATGGTACGCTTGTTATGTTGACAGTGTTCCTGAGTGCAGCAGCACCGGCCCTCTCGTCCGCCAACTCGTTCCCAGCGATCCCAGCGTGTCCTGGGACCCAGCAGAGGAGCAGCCGATGCTTCTCCGCATACACCGACATTATAGTGTTGAATACAAGATTAATTATGTGGTTTTTGGGGGGTTTATGCGATGATAATGCGCGAACAACACTCAAAGAATCTGTGTAGATGATAGAATTGGGAATTTGATTTTCAAGGATATGTCGTACAATCAGTAAAATTCCGTACGCTTCTGCTGAAAAAATTGTTGTGTGCACGCTCATGGTTCTGGCTGCATTGAAATTTGGACCATGAGCAGCGCACGACACCATAGTGGAGGTTTTAGAAGCGTCACTGTAGAATTCAGCACGTGGGTATTTGAACTGCAAAGAAAGAAAGTGCTGAAGTATTGCAGCTCGCGGTACCCGATTTTTGTCAAGCTTTATAAAAGAAAGGTCACAGGACACAGGGCGAACTTGCCAAGGCGGTAAAATGTTTAAAGAGGATGACCTGTACACGTCTAAAAACGAAGCACTCAGATCCGAGGCTCGCTCTCTCGCTCGAAGTGAAAAAGGCGGAGTAACGGACGGGCGATTTACAAACAGCACAGATGTGGATGTATCGTTAAGGACAGGATAAAAAGGGTGGTTATTCTGAGATGAAATTTTAAAAGCATAAAGTAAGTCCATGTACGTCCGCTGGTTCTCAAGGCTCCACTTATTACATTCAACATATAGACTCTCGACAGGGCTAGTGCGAAAAGCACCCGAAGCAAGCCGTAGCCCCAAGTGTAGTACTGGGTCAAGCATTCGCAATGCTGTTTTACTCGCCGACCCATATACCACACTGCCATAGTCCAAACGAGACCCAACCAAAGCAGTATAGAGCCGCAGTAGGAGTTCTTTGTCAGAACCATACGAATGGTGGGAGAGAACCTTCAGGATATTCATTGTTTTAAGACATTTTTGTTTTAGTTGTTTCATATGAGGGATAAAGGAAAGTTTTTCATCAAGAATTATACCAAGGAACTTGTGTTCTTTTTTGACCGGAATCGAGACACCATTCAGTTTGATGTCTGGATCTGGCCTGATCCCACGCCTTTTGGAAAACACAACACAAGAGCTCTTGACTGGGTTCAGCTTAAAACCGTTCTGATCTGCCCAGCCTGCTAGTTTGTTGACACCAAGCTGGACTTGGCGTTCGCAGATTGACATATTGCATGATTTAAAAGATATTTGCACATCATCTACATATATTGTACAAGAAATGGTTCGTGGCAACGCCTTTCGAAGTGAGTTCATCTTGACAATGAACAATGTGCAGCTCAAAACGCCGCCTTGAGGCACGCCGTTTTCCTGCAGGAAAACATTTGAAAGGGCAGTGCCAACTCTCACACGAAATGTTCGCTCCTCCAGGTAGCTATGAAGTGTATTAAACATATTTCCCGAGACACCGAAGGCTTTTAGGTCGCAAAGTATCCCGTATCGCCAAGCGGTATCGTAGGCTTTCTCGAGATCAAAAAACACCGTAGCACAAAACTGCTTATGGACAAACGCATCCTTGATATACGACTCAAGGGCGACGAGTTGGTCGTTTGTGGATCGCCCCACCCTGAAGCCGGCCTGGCAGCTCTCGAGAAGACCATTGAACTCTAAGAAGTACACAAGTCTCCTGTTGATCATCTTCTCGAGAAGCTTGCCCAGGCAGCTTGTGAGGGCGATGGGTCGATAACTGGCGGGAGAAGAAGGGTCCTTACCCTCCTTCAGGAACGCCACTACAATAGCCTCCCTCCAAGATTTTGGGATGTGCCCCGAAAGCCATATGTTGTTGTATAGGTGTAGGAGTGTTTCAAGAGTGTCCGGGTGTAGGTGTTGTATCATGGTGTATGTAATCTTATCTGCGCCGGGAGCTGAAGGTTTACACGTGCTCAGTGCAGCCCTCAACTCATTGAGTGTAAATTCAGAATTGTAACCAGATTTTGACCTGTTATTGCAATGTAGGGACTTCTTTTCACAGGTATTTTTATGTTTCAGGAAAGTGTTTGTGTAGTGTGCAGAGCTGGAAACGTGTTGGAAGTGTTGTGCAAGAGTGTTAGCTTGCTCTTCGAGTGTGTCCCCTGTTGTACTGACCAGGGGCAGGCTATGTGTATGTTGTCCTTTAAGTTTGCGTATTCTTGTCCATACCTTATGTGCATCTGTGTATGAGTTAATGGATGTAATGAAGGTGCGCCAACTCTCTCGTTTTGCCTCACGGCGCACACGTTTTCCGAACGCCTTGGCCCGTTTGAACAAAATGAGGTTACCCGACGTGGGGTACCGACGAAGGATACCCCACGCCTTGTTCTGGGCCTCTCGCGCCCGCCTACAGTCCTCATTCCACCACGGCCTCCGCTGGTTGCGCGGGGCTCCAGAGGCGTGGGAAATGGACCTTTCGGCGGCGTCGAGGATGTGCGCCGTGAGGAGTTGGGTAGCTTCTTCAACGTGTAGGTGTCCTATGGATGAGTGGTGTAGTTTGGATGTCTGTGTAAATGTATTCCAGTTAGCTCGTGCTTCATTGAACCTATTATGGGAAGATGGACTGCTTGGGCCTTTGCTATGTATGTGAGTGAGGTGGGGAAGTGGTCACTGCCATATGGGTCAGTTCCCACTCCCCACTCGACAAGAGGAAAGAGAACTGCGGAGCCAATAGCCAAGTCAAGACATGAGTATGTGTTGTGACCTATGTTATGGTATGTAGGCTGTTTATTGTTGAAAAGGCATGCTCCAGAAGATGTAAGGAATTTTTCTATCAGGCGACCTCGGGCATTCGTTCTGGAAGAGCCCCAAAGAGAGTTGTGAGCATTAAGGTCGCCTGTAAGGATGTATGGTTCGGGCAGCTGGTCAACCAGCGCCTCGAAGTCGGAGCTCGTAAGTGAAACATCAGGAGGAATGTATATGGAGCATACCGTTATCAACCTATTAAATATTATTAAGCGTATTGCTACAGCCTCAAGGATAGTGTTCAAGGTGACAGGGTGGCATGCTAAGGATTTCCGCACGATTATGGCCACACCGCCAGAAGAGTGTGTGCAGCCATCCCTGTCTTTCCTGTATACCCGGTAGCTATTCAAGAAATTTGTGTGTTTAGAATTCAAATGTGTTTCCTGAACACACATTACACTTGGCTGATTGGTATGCAGAATCTCATACACGTCGTCAAGATTATTCAGAAGGCCTCTGCAGTTCCCTTGAACAATATTTTCTCTTCCCATTATTTAGTGTGAGAGCTACTGGAGTGTGTATGTTTATGTGTCGTCTTTCGGGGCTGTGACTCTTGGATTGGGCTTTTTGGGCGGCCTATCTGAAGGCTTGGACGTCGGAGGCCGCTCCTTGCGCTGCGTTGCAGGCAAGAACGGCACGACGTCCATCTCGTCGTCCGATGTTCTGGGTGTGCCCTTCGAACCGGGCCCCCCGGACTTGGCCCCCCTTCGGGGGCCCTTCGTTTGAGCCGCCACCGCCGGTGGTGTCGGAGGCACCAGAAGTGGCACGGGCGGTGCGGTGGCGGTGGGAGCCGGTGCGGGGCTCGTGGTGTCCATGGCACACTCCAACGCACTGGACGATGGGGAGGCACGGACGGGAGCGGCACCGGTCCCGACGGAAGAGGTTGCCACCACAACCGTTGCTGCCTCAGCAAGCGGCGTGGTGGCGGGTTGGGCGGCCAGAGGCAACCCAGGGGGGGGCGGGGGCGGGACCAAGTCCGACTCGCGGTACTGGGTCCCCGCCGAAACCAGACGCCGCTCCGCCCCCCGGCGAGCCGCGTCGGCGTACCTCCCCAGGGGGAAAGAGGCGAACCTCTTCCGCGCCTCTGGGAAGGTGATGTTTTCTGTCACTTTTAGATGGATTATTTTCTTTTCCACTTGGAATTTCTCACACTTCCTGGAGTAGGCCGCATGAGGGCCCCTGCAGTTTGCACATGTGAGGTTGTCAGAATTGCAATTGTCAGTGGGGTGGTCCTGCGCTGCACATTTCGCACAGGTAGTTTTGCCGCGGCAAGAGGTTGTGCTGTGCCCGAACCGCTGGCACTTAAAGCAGCGGCGCGGGTTCGGTATGTACGGTCGAATAGAGCATCGGATGTAGCCTGCATTTATATATTGCGGAAGTGTCGAACGGTCGAAGGTCAGGATAATGTGTTTGGTTGGGATTATCTTATCGTCCCTGCGCATCGTGATGCGCCGCACAGCTGTGACGCCCTGGTCCTTTAAACCTTCAAGAAGGTCGGAATCTGTTTCTGAAAGGAGATCCGACTCTGAAATCACACCCTGGGAGCTGTTCAGGCTCCGGTGGGGCGTGATCTTGATGTCCAGATCATGGATGCGAGTTTGGGCAAGAAGTGTGCGGGATTGTTTTTCATTGTTGAGTTCGACAAGGATTTCTCCTGTCCTGAGCTTTTTGGCTTCATACTTTTCACCTAATGTGCTTTGCAGAAATTTCGAGACAAAGAATACCGACAGTGAAGCGACGGGTCTCGTTGGGTCAGCTGACTCGATCACAAGAAAACGAGAATAGTTATTCATGTTTGTTGAAAGGACAGTTGTTGACAGAGGTGGGAATGAAACTTCGGTGCGGCCCCTTTTCGGGGGCCGATCACGTCTGGGGGGGGGTTTAGAAAATGCCATATATCATAGTATAGAAGCAGGGAGACGGGGGTACTTTCTTCCACAACCTTACCCTGATAGCTGAGGAGGTCCCGGAGCTCCCTGCCTGGTAAACAGACAGGGAGCCCATCCGCCGGAGCTTGACCTGGGCTCCGACGGCCACCGTTAGAGGTTTCTGCCCTTCACCTTAAAAAACACATCACCACGGTTGGATCCAGCTTATGTTTGGGGGCTCGGGGTCCGCGGTATCGCCAGTACCGTCACCAAGATTGCTCAAGGTGCCCCGTGCGGGGGGGTTACGATGATAACGAGTGCCTCCGGTTGTCGTGAAGACTTGTCGTGATGGGCAAGCGAGCTGCGTGCAATGCGCGGGTGTTCCTGTTGCTCTTACTGACGATCTTCAATTTCGACACTTGATAAATATAGGATCTCCTTCACTCACAATCTCCTTGTTAGTGTATCGCAGATTCATCCGTCTTACCTTGGCCAACCACTCTAAACTTTTGCCGCTACATCAGAGTCAAGTCATCGTTAGTCATCGGAGGATCACACAATTGGGGCTTCGGGGTGATGCTACCGCGGAACTCCCAAGGCTCTCATTGCGTTGACAAGAATTCAAAACTGTCGGTACATTTCCCGGAGCCTGTCGGTAACAGCTGATTTTCGTGGCAGTTTCGATTCCAAGATGGTGTAAAATTTCTTTGGCGATAGCACTGAACATCGGTGTTGTTCTTCGCGCCTGAAAGACAGATTCTTGGAATGGTTTGTTTGAAATCGCAGATTACGTACATTAACAAGTACTTCACTTCCCAATCTTCGGCGACTCGTTATTCTCATATTAGCTCAGGTAAAAATTGTCTCAAAACTTGTGCCGGTCATGTAGAGCACCCGAGAACGAGGGTTATTTTAGATTGCGAAGGACGGACATGTGATCAAGTGACACAAACGCGTGAACACCTGACCCACCCGGTGAACCCAGGAAAAAAGCATCCCGGCGTTATCCCCTGCAAATGTTTTTTCTTACGGCCAGGAGCGCGCAGCTTCTGGCTGCCCGATGTGTTCGACTTGGGATCTCATGGCTGCCGCGTAAAAAGAGGGCTGCTGCAGCAATTCTGTCAAAAGAGTGATCGCTATAGTAACACCATTCCTCGGGATGGAACGAGTCGTACGAAGGTGGTCAATTAATGAAACCACGCTTGTAACGCTCTAATGGGTGATTTTTTGGGTCGAGCAGAACCAAAGATATCGCGTAAGCTACCGCTAGCCAAGGACTCCGAGGCCTAAATGGAGCAGCAGTGCTTCTGTATTTCCCGGTGCGGCTACATCTGACGACAATGATCTGGGGCCGTTTGCCCCCGCACGGTTCTTCATCGGTTTCTCTTTCGACAGTCGACGCGCAGTGCAGGAACATGATTGGCACAAGTATTCTCACAAGGTGCCCAAACTAAGATCATACAGCATATCCGAACGAGTGTTGCTGACACATTATGGATGTGCATTCAATGAAAAATCCTAAAAGTAAGACGGTGTTGTTCCAAACGTTACAATATGCTATCCATCTGACATACAAAAATCGCGCCGAAGGCTCGGCTTTAGGTTGCCCCCAAAGAGTGCAGAGAAACATAAAAAGTGAGCTTCTGGAATGCAGGAATCCAGTACCCTCTCAATGTGTGCGAGCCGAATGAGGTTACCAGAAAAGCTGCCAGCCACAGTCATTAGTTCGTACGCAGACGGATGTGCTGCTGCCCTTGTGGTTGTACTGCAGAGAGGCGAGGAAGAAGTTGAAGGTATTCCCAAACATCCATGCCTAGCATTCGGATAACCTCAGCATTGTTGGTCCCGGTGGTCCAGGGACGACCAGGATTAACAATGCTGTGGTCGCTCAGGTGGTTTTCCCGGGTTCGAATTATGGACCAGGACGAATTTTTCTTCACCTGCGAAGTTTCTGAGAAAAATGTATAGCTTTCCTTTGTAGCCGTATGGCGGTGGATTTCCAACTTTCCACTTAGGTGGATGTCCAACTTTCCTTCGCAGAACCTCAGCATTGGTTACAACGTGGTTTGGCCCAGCGAAAGTTGAAGACGTGCGATCTGAACGTTCTGCGTATACTGTTGGTGTGTAAGCATATAACATGCCATGTTGTCTGTTGGGTTATGGTGCCCATTAAAAGAACGTCATTTGTACTTTGTTTTACTTGTTTGTGTATTCGTATTATTTTAATATCCAAAAGTGAAAGTCATGGTGCTTGCATTCTCATTTCGTGACTTGTCTTCACTTATTTCGATTTGTTTATTTTGCTCGAGTTATCGTAGACGTCCCGTATGGAAGAGATGATGCTTGGATCCTCTTCTCATGGACGAGCGAGTCAGGTATTTCCATTCCGGCTTTACATTTGGATGGATGTTTATACATTTGGCCATGCATTGTTGGGTGGGCTCATTTGATACAGTCGCTGTTCCTTTGCTGTGCTGTGTGTGAATCGTCTGTACCCTTCCGGTGAATCCTGGAATAAGATAGCTTGTACGTGTGTTCTGTTTTTCAGGAGAGTTCTCTTTGTTACCCTACGGCCGCAACTATGTCCTCAACCTCTTTGTCTGGTTTCTGGGAGAATGTTTTCCGGGATGGCTGAAGACGATTGGTGGAACTTTTAAGTGCAATGCACTTCTTAAGCGACCCTGAACCTGCGTTCACCGGCGATGTCCGCGCACGTGGAGATGGGCGCGCACAGCCTGGCCGCTGACATGGCACATACCCACGTGGGGGATTGGCCAGGAATCTCCTCGTCTTCCTTGGCAACGGGGGGAGATGGGCGCGCGCTGCCTGGCCGCTGACATGGCACATACCCACGTGGGAGATTGGCCAAGAATCGGACGTGAGAAGGGCTAATGCACCTGCTTAAAGGAGTACTGACACGAAATTTCAAAGCTGAGATCCGCTATAGCAATCAAGTACAACGACAACACAAATAGGTGTCTGTGAATAAATGCATCTTTCTTTCTTTGTAGTTGTGTGTGTGTGCGTGATCTCTCTTCCGCGAACATTACCGAACCGCGCAAATTCAACTCGTGCATTCGCACTTTCACATTCTTCCCCTCGGGGAAATGCGGGGAATTTTTTAATTCATATCTGCGGTGGTACACTGCCTGTTGTTGCTTCCACTCATATCTACATAACAACATAGCTGTGTACGTACTGGTCGCTCGTTTAGCTTAGCAACCTCGGAAAAGTTTTTGAGGGTAACATTTCGGCAACGTAATTTGATGCGAACGAAACATCACCTAACTCTTAGGAATAGAAGACACTCGGAATGTGTTACAATTTCAGCGAAAACAATTCAGAGTTTCATTGAGAAAATACGATTAAGAAATGGCATAAAATGCTCTAACCAAAGACAGCCGTTTTAGAACCAGCTTATTTCTTTCCTCAGGTGCGACTGGAGCCATTTTGCAGCGTAGTCTTCCAGTCCTGCCCGTAAGTCACAAGACGCCTCGCGGTGCAGTGCCGAGTGTGCGTTCCAACAAATGCGATAATTTTGTTTTTTGAAGATTTATGTTTTTTGCGTTTTGTGAATATGCCACGACTTTAGAAGTAGTTTTTGCTCCAAATGGCCTAGCGTTCGAAGATGAATTCTCCGCCGAAGTCAACTTTGTGCTTGGATGTGTCGCGGCGGTTGATAATCGCGCGACGCTGTCTCTTTGTTATCTTCAGACATCCTTCCCGTGCTACCTTATTCGTTCCACTAGGTTTTTGTCTTACCAGCGTATGAGAAGGACGCTCTCTTCCTCTGTACACGGAATCGAAAATACCACAGCAGTCTTCTTTCTTGTATCTGGTGTGTATAGAACGCGTAGGCGTTTTGGATTCTTCTCCGTCCATATGTGTTGTAATGTTGTGCTCTTATTTGTTAAGAACGAGTTGGGCATGTTGGTTATACATGACGAACGTTTACAGCGCAGAATAAAAAAGGACGATGGGAAGTACAAAACAACACGAGCGCTAATGTTGTTTCGTTCTTCCTTCTGTCTTTGTTCTTCTGCGCTGTAAACGTTTTTCTTAACTGCTCTCTGCAGTGGGCGAGGGATTGGATAGCCTTTTTTATTAGGCAGCTGAACGGGTCGCTGTTTCTTTATGGCGAGAAAAATGCTTCTGTCTCTGCAAAATTAAGTGCACAAAACAAAGAACTCACCTCGGTACGTGGCGTGTACGCGGCTGGCCGCACATGGGTGAATGCCGAAACGGCTTTGGGTGCAGAAAAGTGGAAGTACAGTAAATATTGGGCCAAATGTCTGATGACTGGGTGCCAGTCCGAGAGTGTCGCTACAACACATACGCTGGACAGACAGCAACACAAACGTCGATGATTAGAAATTTTCTGGATAGTCGATCAATGTGATCGAGTTCGCACTCGACGTAGAGCTTTGCACTGGTCTGAGATGAACAGTAAGGTAACACTGGTTCGAGATTCTGGCGGTATCAGACATTTTAATTGTCGTCAAAGCAGGGCAGGTGGCCCGCAGCAGCATTGTGGACCGAGAATTTCAGGTACCCATTTTGCGTTAAAGGCTTTAACTCATGGAACTCGTATTACATGCATGTTGATGAGACCTCATTTGATGGATGGCATGAACTCAATGTAAAACATTCCCCAGAAATTAATTATTTCCATAAATGATCTATTTATTGTCATTTTCCCGATGAAGCAATCTGAAATTCGCTCTTAGAAGGGCCGTCGAACATCATTAACACTGTGGATTCAAAACACTTTGCGGAAAACTGCAGCTTTTATTTAACCGAACAAGTTTCTCATAATTACGAATACCTTGTGGCGACGTTCTTTGCAGATTTGGTGAATTTTATTGCGGGGTAAATTGCATGAATGAGAATATATCGACTGGTTTAAATCTGAGACATTGGAAGTATGGCTAGCAGTATGGGTGAAAACTGCCACTTAACAGTGTGACGGAGCTGTAATTCGAAGTTCTTTAAAATTACAAAGAGTCGTATGGGCAGTTTCCTAGTAAAGAAGTGCCTATAAGGATTTAGGCCATGCTGAGAAATTTTTTTTGAATTTTTAAGCACCGCTTGCATCTCAGCCGCTTTTTATTTCTGGCCTTAGCAAGATCTACCAACTGAACTCAGGACGTATTTTACTCTCTTTTCTGCGTTTTTTCCTGTTTATTGTTCAGTAAACCTAAAAGCAGATCTTCGAAGAGAAGGCTGACATAGAATAGTTACCCACAAAACCTATGTTATCGTTCTTTCATTACTGCGCCTAGCCACTGCTGTTTGTCTTCGAAAAAGTCATACTGCAGTTGGAAATAGACAAAATCGGTAAATTCATGGCGTCAAACGCTTTATTTTTCGTCGTACAGAAGAAAGCTGGCATAAAAAATGAATATGCTTTTCCACTGGTCTTTAAGTTATGACGTGAAATTATGTATGGTATCATGGTGAGTGCAAAGTGAATGGTTGGCATAGGAAACCATGCTGTTGGAGTCGGCAAAGCACCAGAAAAAGTTCGCGCTCTCCTGAACAATAGGAACCATAAAATATCAATCGGCGATGGTTACGCGATCCGAGCAGCAGTGATGATCACAGGGCGACTGATAACAGTTCAGAATTTCTTCGGGCGCCTTTAATTCCCGACTCCACAGCCATGTTGTGGAACATGGATATATTGTCGGAAAGTAGCCTGGACACCGTGTCGAACTCCCGGACCTTGCCGTCTTCAAGCACCAGTATTCTGGAATTGTATAGGAGAAACTTGTTTGCAAAAAACTTTCTTCCGGGCAAAAGTTAAATGGTTTGCATTATGTCTTTGGAATGTAACACAAACCATTGCAACCGGCCTTTATGTGCTAAAAGAACAGAAACTCCATTATAAATTGTATTTTTTTTTCGAGGTTGGTTTCTTGTGTTCAGTTA
Source organism: Haemaphysalis longicornis (assembly GCF_048455015.1). Lineage (NCBI taxonomy): Eukaryota > Metazoa > Arthropoda > Arachnida > Ixodida > Ixodidae > Haemaphysalis > Haemaphysalis longicornis. The sequence continues at coordinate 61,074,568 of NW_027526204.1, read as the reverse complement.
TCAAAAGGATGCAACTCTTTAGTTTGGTCATTAGTTTTGCCATTAGTTTGCTGTTGTGGGGAAATGTTGAGAGTGAACGTTTTTATGAAAACTTGTGGTTATGTAAATTAGTACAAATTTAAACAAGAGCCTAATACTAAAGCTCTGGGACATCCGTTATACCGTAGCGATAGTTTTAAATATCCACAAGAAACAAAGGCAACAAAATAGACTCGACAAATGCGAAAATAATGAAAAAAGATGAAAATTGGGCCTCACGGCTTTATCTTGCAACCCTGACAATCCAAACCACATAGCACACACTTAATCAAAATGACGGCAACTTTGCAGACGTACATGCACGTTGCCTACTGCACATCTTGTATCCAACATAACCAGACCACATTCGCCCCCTTAGCTCATTGTGAAGAAGGCTTTCGTTTTATAAACACTCGTGGTCGGTGTCAGTTTTTAATTTGTATCAAAAAATAAAGGCGGAGAGCTGTTTATTTGTTCACTTCAAGAGAAAAATTGCGATCGTCGTTTTTCGGAGCGTACAGCATTCTCCCAAACAGTTTCTAATGCTTCAAAACTCCTCACTCTATCGGGTTGCTTATCCTCTATATCTAAGTTTTTGGTGTGCTCAACACACATGAACTGACACAAAAAAACCCTACTCGTTACAACAGAGTTTCAGCCTGGTCAAAACCTCATTTAAAAAAGAGCGTAAAAGAAACAGAATCTGGATATTCCGTTTAAATATTTATAAGCCGCGAACCGCTACATGGGAACAAAAATTAGCTAAACTGATGCCTTCACTTATGCAATGTTGCACATTTGCTTGGTGATGACGATAAACATAAATAGGAAAACCAGTTTAATGACAAATAGGCGGGTAACAATTTTTCGTTCTTTTCTTTTCAATTTATGTACCCGCTAGTAGTAAACAACTGACCCTCGAAATTTACCGTCTGTTTCTTCTGAAAGTGCGTTCTCTAGACAGTAAATATGTGTTTCTTTTCGAATAAAATAAGGGCATTTCCTTCTGTTCAAGCTCAAAACAAAGAAAAGAATTTTCGTGCGGGATTTGTTCACCGCTGCCGCAATTGTTAAAAAAAACCACCGTTTCATAAAGTCGCTTTTAAAATACCGTCGTCTATACCATCGTTGTTGATGTCGTCTATATCTGTATTTCCCCAACAATTGAGTTCATTTACTTTATTTCACAATCTTACTTATTAATTTTTCTGAAAACGTGAAAAAGCTAGGATTTGCGTGGTTTTCATCTTTACTCCATTTTTTTTTTAATTACCAGAATCGTGTACTGCCCATGTCAACAGATAAGCGTGTCTTCATGCCTCCTAAAAAGCTACTATTGAATGCGTGAAGGCTCAAGCAGAAATATTTCATATACACAACATTTTAAAGTGTGTTTTACTCTCTCAATCAAGCGATTCTCGGTGGCCGTTAGGAAACGCTTGAATTCCTGTTGCTTAACTTGATTAAGCTTCGCATTCGGCTCAAGTTGGCTGCGAGCACGACCAATAATTGTCGTTATGTAGATGCCGGCAAACAAACCAGAAAGGAGAACAAAATGAATCGAAATAATAAATACCACCATTGTGAGCTTTAAAATCTGAAAATTTAAGGCCCTCAAAACACATCATGCTTGCATTCAGTAACTTTCAAGCGTCACCAAAGTAGAGGAGTCATCTGAAACGTGGTCACCCTTAGACCAACTCTTACGGCGCCACAGAAAGTAAACGCAATAGCAGCTCGAATGATAACGCACACTTAGGAACTTTGCAGCTCCACGAGACATAGAGTTTGGATAATTGAATGCCTCATTAGCAAAGAGAAATTTTTCTTTACTACGCTGAGATGAAGCCACGGCTTTCAGCCTTGTCCGGCGTTTACTGTATTGTACAGAAACAACTTAAAGTAGCGTTAGTGCCTACCACAAAAAAACGTTTTTGAATCCACTGAAATTGAGCACCCCCGGTCTGAAACCACACCCGTTACTTTGATAACCAAGCGCAACGTCCACTTAACGTCGATCCGGCTAGTGCAGTTAAAGATCTGTCTCCCTACGCCCATACCACGTAACACAACACTACGTATAACCGCAAAGCTCATTAATTCATGCGGTATTGGTTTAACTGTTATAGACGGCGATGTGACAGCCCTGCCGGAAAACAAAATGCCGCGTTTGCTGGTTTCCCCATTGTCAACTGCGCACGTTAGGCCGTTCGGCTGCTTCATCACCGTCTACATCCTTGCAAATTTACTTTTAAACGTAAATCCAGGGTTGTAAAGCTTATTTAGTAGTGAAACCTCGCCTTCGTGGTAATTATGAAGAGCTGAATTTAGCTCTCGCCGAACGCGTTAGCACCTCTCCGCCTCGGTGTCCCGTTTTGTAGCAGCGCAGTTTGAGGCTATTAAGCCATGGCGCTGACCTGTCGTAGTCGATGACGGTGTGTATGCGGTGGGCGATGGTGATGACGGTGCAGTCGGCGAACGCCGCCCTCAGCGCCACCTGGATGAGCTGGTCAGTGTCGCCGTCCATCTGAGACGTGGCCTCGTCCAGAATCAGGATGCGGGAGCCGCGCAGCAGGGCTCGCGCCAAGCACACCAGCTGCCTCTGGCCGACACTGCGGGGGAGTAGAAGACAGGCTATCAATGCGAAAACCTCCAGCGGCCACTCAGAGAAAACGCGGGCGTTCGTCGCCAGCTTTGGCACCTGGGATACGAAAACGGCTCCTTGGGGAGCGCTCCAAAGCCCGGCACGAGGTCCTATGCTTGCACTGAAATCGCTGCAGATGCACCGCGTTCGCGACAGAAGGCTGTGAACATATCTGCCGCTCTTATCTCGAGCAGTGTTTAGAACTCTCAGACGGATGCGTCAGAAAAGGCGGTGGGGTGGTCCTGCGCCCGCCGCACTGGAAGGAGCACCTGGCGGCGTTCAACTGGGCATTATTGCTTCCGGGTTCACCACTCATCCGAATAACCTAGGTCTCCTCGTATTGTATGTGTTCATTGGGTTAGCATCTCACACCTGACAAACAACGTCGTTTCGGTTGTAGAAAAACGGGCAAACCGCTGGTGAGGAGTGAGGAGCCGTTACTGCGCAAAATACATGTCTTCCCATTCCCTTGCGAAACTGCATGCCACTGCTGACCTAAACTCAACTAGCCCCTCTCACACACCAGCCTCACTGTCACCTGTTTGCCGTTGTTACCAAAGCGTAGCTTACCTCCGAGATCTACTTGGCAATCGTTCACCTACACAGAAGCGTTCAGCCAAATATACCACCCAGAGTGGGCGCGCCCCAGTGGAAGTAAAACGCCCGCCCGGAACGGCGACCCTTCAGGGTCAACATGTGATAAATGTCCCGCATAAATCTCCTCCGTCAGGTACGATGTGGTAAACTTTTTTTAGTGAAGAAAAAGTTTTTTTCTGTGTAGCTATAAACATTCACCACGTGTGTACAAAATGGGATGAAGTGGTTAATTGATACTTTACTCTTGATTAGCGTTGGCCAGTGGGATTCGCATTAACTGTATTTTTAAAAATGGTCCAAGCAGGAACAGAGCACCTGCAGCCGCTCACGCCAAATCTTAACCCCGAATTCCCTCTCGTAAAGATGGGGGATCACGCATCGGCCGATAACGAAGTCGCGGTACATGCGCATGCTGTCAAAATTGTTGATAGCAGTAGCAGATGGTACAATGGGTTGTATTTACGACCAATGAAATTCTTGTCAAGGTGAAGAACTTACCTTTTTACTTAGTTATATATGCTATTAAATAGATGCTATTAAAATGTAAATACACAGGACATGACTACAGCTTGACAAGTATATTAGTAAATCGAAATATTTCATGAATCAAACGTCTTGCAGAAATAACTCTCGGAATCTGTTGAATATTTTTTCATCGGCGAGGTAAGTACCGCTATACATGTTGCAACTAACATTTACACCTCCTTACGAATAGTAGAGCCTTCCTCAGTAACTGAACAGCGAGTGCTCCGTGTTTTCATGTAAAAACCTACCAGCGTTTTGCAAACTCTTCGCCTATGTCAATGCCGAAGTCAACATGCACCCGCTTGTCTTGTTTGACGGTGCAATATAGAGGTAGGCACCCCGCATTGGCCACAAATAATACTTTAGTTGGCACGTTGCAGCTATAATTATTTCGCTGTTTTTCTACTTGCCTTAGGTTAGTGCCGCCATCTGTGGTCTCCAGCAGCAACCCTTTCCCGTCACTGGAGGCCAGTTTTGCTAGGTGCGTCCGCTCCAGACACTGCCAGACTTCTCTGTCGGAGTGCGAATTGGTAGGATCCAGATTCATTCGCAGCGTTCCTCTTACCAGGCTTGGGTCCTGCAAACGAGTGAAACAAGCAACCCTCATAATTTAACAGCGAAATCCTAAACCCAATGTTGCTTGATAGAGCACACGGGAAGCTCAGCAGCCAAGCGCCTCATTGGCTCTCCAATGAGGCGATCTTTAGGCGCAAGTATTTTCGTAACTGGAGAAAGAGCGGTTGCTCTCCCGTAGTGTGAATGGTGGGGCAGTATAGCATGAGTAAGACAACAAAAATGCAGCCACAAACTTGGGTTTATACGTGGCCTTGACTACAACCACACATGTTACCACTGTTGCGGCTGCCAAAATGATAGTGGAAATTTGGCTGGCCTTTATTAAAGAATTGTAGTTTCACGTACATAGAAGCTTCACGTACGTAGAACTTCCACGGGTGATCAGTGCGCATGCTCGGAGCTCAAAGGTACTACGTGAGTCCCGCGGACGTACCAGATATTTGAATTTTTACGCTCCGGTGTTCAAGTTGCTTCCGTACGTTGACTTGACCAAGATGGCGGTGCCCTGCCCTGCCGCTTCGCAGCGAAAACAGCTTCGTCGCTAATCTCTCGCCGCGATATCGTATTCTTAGCTGTTGATTTCGCTTTCAATTTGCCCATTATTACCTTCACCTAAAGTTTACTTCGAAAAACAGCTTGTGTTTCCCAGATAGACGAGCGATATTTCTGCCGTTAATCCTGACGAAGTAGCGTTTGTCGTCGTCACAGAAACGGGCTCGCGAGACCACGAGCGGCTGCAGCAACGTTGCGCACGCATTCCGCTGTTGTTTCTCAGTTTCGTTGTTTTGTATCTCCAGTAAACTTGGTTTTCTTCGGATTTGCAACGCAATGTAGTCCTTCTGGGCCGAATTCTTCTGCGAGGAGCCATTGAAACTAGGGGATCCCAGTTCGAAATAACCGTTCTGGATACCGATGCATTCGAAATATATGGAGTTTTCCCCCATTGCAATATACAAGGCTGTGCCGGGATCAGGGCGTCAGTGCGAATTAACCGGAAGTTCGGATTAACCGAGTTCGAATTAATGAGCTTTTACTTAACCGGACAATTCGTGAGGCTATGTTTTTAATTAAAGTAATTCATTCTCATGTTCTGACAGCCACTTTGCAGTAATTATTCTCTACGAAATCCTGAAATTAGGCTAGGAGCACGTAGAAAAACATTCGCTATTGCGGACGCAGTCCCTCACTTGTCGGCGATTTGTTGAAGCTTGGCTCATTTCATGGCGCCAAATTCAAACTCGCGCACAAAAGTATAGTGTACCGCTGTAAATATTTTGTACCCGTAAAAACTGTTCCCCAATGTTCCCCAAATATTACCGTGATAAAAACGGATAAAATCTATGTTAGGTTCAAAGTTTTTTGTTAGCTCGGCCGACAAAAAATCCCCCAATGTCCATCAAAAAGGTAGGTAAACACTCAAGAAGTGAATTTGCTTGTGACTGTAGAGTGACGAGAAAAGAAAAACATTACGAATTGTCAACTCGTGTTCTATGTACCGCTCAGGAGTGAAACCCCTACCAAAAAAAAAACGCAACTTCGACTGGAGACTACTTCCCGGTTATTTCGCTGCCAGGATTTCTTGCAGAACAGAATTGAACAAAATTGACAGAGTTTATCTAGACCGTCTCAAATTTTTAAGTTTAGGGCCATCAATAGGTTGGTATTCAATTTGGTTTTATTTTAGAAGTACCCAGCAATGACTGTGCTGTGATTATGATTTCTTATTCCGAACCCAGTGTTGATATTATATATAGAACCATTATTTTAAACAAGCATTTTCATCGAAACCTTTTTGTTTCCATCAGCTGCACGATCCCGTGTAAAAGTTCGAAAACTGAAATAACCATCTCTGAACATAATTTCACAAGACAGAGAAAGAGCATCTCGATTCATTCAAACTTTTTTACATCCAGGCGATAACAACAGGAGTGATTGCGTACATTAAACATTACTGTGGCGACTATTGTTTATGAAACCTCCTTCCGTTGAATGAATACCCAAAAGTAAGACTTGAGTACATATTATCACGAGAATAAAAATAAGGGCGCCGTAGGCGCACCGCTGTGGGCCCGATGATCAACGACGAAGAAGCTGTGTGTGTAGCGTGCAGCCTGGGCGAACACTCTGCAACGGTTGCCTCGTAATTAATGTAAATACACAATCTCGCCCTTTAAATAGATCCCTTTATCATCCACCATGGTTATCCTCGTCCCTTCGGCCACCACGGAACATCAAAGTGAAGCTGCTGGGTCTCGATCACCGTCGTGACTTCGGCCTCACCGGGCCTCAGGCCCTGAAGCCGCCGCTACAAGCCTCTTGGATCACGTCGGCCCACTCCAGCCCCGGTGAGCCATGGACATGACCCGCTGCGCCCTTCTTCGTCTTCTCCTGACAATACACAGTGTTCACCTCGAAACGTGTTTCAGGACATTACGAACGCTAGGATGCGAAGAAGTGTGATGCAAATTTGTAGTCATTGGTCTTCATATTTTTGAATTTGAATAAAAGAGTTTGAAGCGTATTGATTTCTCTCAGTTAGGTGCTCTCATTACCTGAGGTATAACGGTGATGCTGCTGCGCAGTTGGCGAAGAGGCACGTGGGCTGTGTTCACGCCGTCAATGATAATACAGCCCTTCGACGGTCTGATCATGCGCAGAATAGCGAGCACCAGCGAAGACTTGCCAGCACCCGTGCGACCGACGACTCCGACCTGAAAGACAAAGTCGTTGAACTCTGTGACAACAGAAGTGAACAAAAAGCCGAAAGCATTGTGAAGTGCCTACATACCATTTCCTTCCAAAATATACTTGACTGTTGTGGCCCCACCAACACTACTTAATAAAAACACTGAATAGCGAGCTCCCATATACGGCTAAACTACCAAACGCGCTGTGTTCTGTCACATCACGAAATTGCCATGATTGCATTGCGAAATGCCACTGAAATCCGTGCCGGCTCTGTCAGCTGCTGCGGCCGTGGCATTGACGTTCATTACCTCTGTAACCTCAACGGTTCGTTATCTAAGTGGACCTGTATATTACAAATGGAGGCAGCTCGCATAGCTGGCACTCTGATTTATTTCCCAATTTTGCTACGCTGTGTGAATACGGCAAGGGGAACTTTGTGTATTCGTGTATTTCCGTGCCAACCTTGCTTTCGTGGAAAGGAATTGTTGAAATTTTCTAACTCTGCAGTTGCCAATTGTGCTGCCCTCCGATAGGAAGACGACAGAGCAGTAGCGGAGCCCATGAGATGGCATTGGATGTTTCTTGGCAAATGGAGTATTAGACGTCAATTGCTTCTTATTTACAGCTTGCAGTCGCACATCGCTGCTACATCACCGTGCGCTTTGGTCCCTGCGAAAGTGCTGTTGTTATTATGCGGTTCTCCCTTCGCCGAAGCTTAAAATTATTTTGGTATGAAGTTCTTAGTAGATTCCGTACAAACAGCTCACTTTTTAAACATTCCGAGACTTCGTAAAATGTATACCCACCTTTTCTTTTGGACGAATTACGAATGTTATCCCGCTGAGAACGTCGGGAAGCAAACCAGGGCGGTACGACGCCGTGTAGTTATGAAACTCCACCTGTCCTTCTGTCGGCCAGCCGGGCAAAGTGGCAACGCTTAACACCGACTTATCCCCATCGGGCGCGTCATCGGCGTCAATCTGCGTAAATTCGGTGCCATACACAGGGGTAACCCTCAATAAAATGCAAATAATTGTGCACAGCAATTCAACGGGAGTTTTGAACAAAGAATTTTTCATAAATCGTGTGATTAATTCCGAGTTTTCATAACATAATGTAAAATGTATGTGATAAGTGGTCGGCATCGTCATCACCAGCTGACTGCGGGCTGCTCTGTTAATTAATGGCCCATGTAATCGCCATTTTGTAGCGTAAGCTACAGTGGCCGAGGTTGAGCAGTTTCGCGTGGACCCTGGAGGACCGTGCTGCGCAAGCGCTAGGAGCATTGGATTGGATTTGATTTGGATTAGATAGGCTTGGATTGAATTGGATTGGATTAAACTCGATTGTATTGGATTGGCAATCCAATCCAATTGGAGCACAGGTTTGTACAGAATTGGGTCTGCACATTCGCCGGTCTGCTCATTCCAGAGTGACGTCATAGCCGCGAAAGATGCACTGGCGCCAGCGTGTGCCCAGCTGTGCGCCTCCGTTGCGCAGTAGCCAAGTGTGACGCGCCGCGGGAGCCGCTTGATAGCCGTTTCGCGCGTGGCTCCTGCAGTACCGACGAAGTGCCAAGCATACAGCGGATTTCTCGTGTCCTCCAGAGTACAAGCACGGCTGTTCTGAGTGGCAGCCACGACTGCTCACCGGAGCTGACTCCCCAGTTCCCTTGTCGACGGGGCATGCGTGTTCCCGTGCTTACAGGCTCCCCCGAGTTCTAGCGCTAATGCAATGGTACATGCGTGTTCGAGCGCAAACGTGGCTGGAGGTTGGGCCTCGTAGGGTTACCCGAGCTTGAATCTCCACTGGAGCTGAGATGTAAAAAAGTTAGGTTGTTGAAATATTTTAGTGTTATACTTCTATCCTTCTTCTATCTTAGCCCCGTTTTGGTTCATTAGGTCAAGACGCTTCAATATAAAAAAAGCCCTGTACTCCAACAGGGTAACGCATTTTGGTATATTTTGAAAGCTCATTAAACAAAGGCCATCTTCGATTTTTTTCAATCTTTCAGAAGTAAAAGACAAGCTTGCTCCCTATCACATACATTAAAAACATGTTGCATTATACTTGTTGTTTTCAGCTACAAAGCGCCAAATACGGCCTTGTTAGCAGTATTGCGGTAACATCCCCAAGTGCTTTGTAAGAAGCTTATGACCGCAATGTAGGGCGAGAAATTTGCGGTCACAAAGAGAAAATCATTAAATAAACATTGCGGTGAGCATGCTTTGTTGAAATTAGGCGTGAAAAAAATAGCGAGCATTTTAACAACTGTAGAGAAGCACCCCAACTGGATCGTTCAAGCTAGCCCACTCGCTCTGGTGGATTAATATTTTCATTCGCTGCTCAATGCTGTATGCGCACTGTGCAGGCCCACTCGCATACACATAGTTGGTAAGATCAGATCCGGACCTTTCTCGATCGACCGGGAAGCACAGGCAATGCTATAGCTTACTATAACTTGCAGCGTCCGGGTAAGCGTTTCAGGGGAAATAAATAAGTACCGAAGGATGGCGGCTGAACTTCCTGATTAGTTTCAAAAAGATATGATCTCATGCTCCCCAGCAAAACTAAAAGTATCAAACAAAACATATAATCATGACCTTAGCCGTCTTGAGGGATAACAGAATCAGCCGACTTGAAAAAAACCGCCCAGTCCAGCAATAGTTTCTGCCTGATCATCGCCTGCGGTGATTCATGCACATCACCGAGCCAGTGGCGGCTAATACCTCAAGAGTAGTGAGGAGCGCGTGCTTTGTTCTGATTATTTAAGAGGGCATAAGTAAAAAATTGCCTCAAGGAGGAACTTTCTTAGCGTGAAAGATCTGGACACTGGAACAAAAGACCTTGTTTAGCCGACGAACCAGCATGTACTTGCTGGCCGGTATCGAAGGTCGCTAGACGGCTGCCGCCCTGGCACTGTTAGCATCTAAAACGCTTTGGTTGCCACCAACCCCCTATAGACCGCTTGGATCAGCCTCACTGCCCTCCTGCTTTATGTTCAAGTGAACGACAGTAAAGACGTCAGGCCTCGCCGGTGCTAAGTGAAGTGCTCCGGACTAGCATATAGTCCCAAGGATATCATCGCGAACCAGTTCATGTGTACTTAAATTTTCAATGAACGGACAATTACACAAGGGTGCTATTTGTGAAGTTTGAAAACAGCGCGAGTACCAGATCAGAGAAGTGAAATGCATATAGTTCGAACATAAGGCTAATTTGTAGTCTTGGTTAGTTACAGACTTTTGTACCACTGCATGACTCTGCTGTTTTTGATCCAAAATATTACGGCAATCATTTAAAGCCCAGAACATAAAAAGGCCAGGTATCGAGTTGCGCGGTTGAGACCGCACCAGACGACACGATAGTTATACACACGACCAAAAATGGTCTCGGAATCTGGAGCTTCAACTAGGAATTTAGGTGCAATGTACTTTATACTATCCCAATTTTAACAAAGTATAATCACCGCAGTCTTTATTTAATAATTTTGTATTTGTAACCGCCATTTCTCACCTTACATTGCGGTAAAAACCGTCTAACAAACTACCTCGGTATGTCACCGCAATGCTGCTAACAAAGCCATATTTGGCGCTTTGTAGCTGAAAACAACAAGTATATATATAGTGCCATATGTTTTTAATCTATGTGATAGGGAGCAACCTTGGCTCTTATTCGTGAAAGATTGAAGAAAATTGAAGATGGTCTTTGTTTAATGGGCTTTCATAATATTCCAAAATGCGTTACCCTCCTGGAGTACAGGGCTTTATTCTTATGAAGCATCTTGATCTAATAAAGTAAAGTTGGCAAGAAGATTGCGCAAGCATAGAAAAATAACGTTAATAATTTTCATTACCTAGCTTCTTGAGATATTCAGAAAAAATGCCCCACATTTGTACATTTTTCAAAACTTTTTTCTATTGTGAGACATTTTATTACATATAATTCGTTCTGCAAGCCAAACACAATTATGTTAAATGGTTTGAGAGTACGCAAAGTCTTTACATAAAAACTATGGTGATAGCTGCATGAGTTTTTGTTTTACAGCGGTACAAGTTTTCAATTTTCCGCGAGCCCCTCAATGCGCCAGTGACCCGAGCCGGCTTTGGGAGTTTTTTTTTCAGAAATAGAATTTATTTCTTCAGAAAACAACTTCACATATGTTTGTCCCTCTGCACAAGGATCTATATATAAATCTTTCGTCAAAATTAAAGCGCTGAACCGGACACGCCCGTCCGTTCTCTAGTGAAACACCCCGAAGTAACCTTTGGCCGCGCACCTTCCGGGTACCGAACCCGAATGAATGAATGAACGACTTTATTTAGAAATAGGCCTGAGGCCCTGGGGGGGTTATTGGAAGATGAGGGAAAGGGAGTCGAAAGCCTCAATGAAAATCTCATGTACGCTATTAAACACAAATTGTCCGTTTCCAGGCCCTACTAGGGCTGTCAGACCGCTCTACACCGCTTTGTAAAGACCACTGGCAAGTGAATAAATTCCTACGCGTTCGAGAAGACTATCATCGGAACGCAGGCGCTCCAGGTGCTCCGCATTCGTACGTGGTGGTGGGCAATTGGCTACCAGCTGTTCTCGGCCGCTTTCGAATGTCGGACAAGACCATATTAGATGAAACAAGTTCGGGAGGATATTAGCGGCACCGCAGAAATTGCACGTAGGTGCAGATGAAAGGGATGTGCTGCCGTGGTACCATTTGCGAACAATGTACGGAGTGTAGGCGGCGTCCGCGCAAGCCTTGTTAATAAAGATTTCGCCCTGCCGAGAGAGGGATATCGAAGCAGGGAGAAAGCCTGGGGGGTAGCTTCTTGGAGCCGCCGTTGACTTTGTTGCCGCAGTTGCCGTCTTTTTTGATATCAGGCTGAAGATGTAGGTGAAGTTTCGTCAGCGGGAGTGGTAGCCAGGGGACGAGTCGAAAGAAGGCACTCCCTAGCAGCGTTGTGTGCTTGCTGGTTTCCAGTCGCTCCAGCTATGTGACCAGGTGTCCAAGCCAGACGAATATAAATGCCTTGTCAGCGCAAGGATTGAATTGTGCTTATAATGTGGTTGGCGGTGAGATTATGGGTATAAGCCTTGTTGAGTTCCTGGAGGGCAACGTGTGAATCGGTAATGATGCGGTAATGGTGATATTCGGGTTGCTGTGAGGTCTGAATTTGTTGAAGTGATCCAAGAATGGCAAATAGCTCGACATCGTCAGTAAGGCCGTACGTGTTGCTGATCTGCCGAGATCCATTCAGGGTTGGGTCTTCGGGGCAAGTCGAGGCTATTGCTGCGCTCATGCCGCTAATAGACGCATCTGTAAAGATGTCTAACTCCTCGGGGCCTTTGTCGTGGGCCGACTGGGCAATGTACTGCTCCCGTACAATTCTTCGACGTCGCTCTATGGGGCGGCGACGAAGTAGGCCGAGTGCCGGGCGTTCCCATGGCGGAAGAGCAGGCGGCATATTTGAGATATCTGTGTGGCTGATTTGGTGGTTCCATTGTTTGAGAGCTTTCCCTTGAGGGGTAAGGTCAAGGCGCTGTTGGTGATGCAATTTTGTCTCTTCCACGAGGATGGGGAGGGGTGGAAGCGGTGCAGCCTTCTCAAGGAGGTCGACTCTGGTGTGTCGCCGGAGGCCCGTAATGGCACGTATAGTGGCACGATGCAATATACCGAGGTCTTTCATATGTGTATCTCGTAGGTTGTAAGTGGAAAAGCTCGAGCTCGAACGGCTCGAGCCAGGGTGAGGCAGGAGCGCTGTTGGGTTCCACCATACTTGTTGGATATTCTTGTAATTAAATGCAAAGTTTGCCGCCAGGTCGTTTTTAGTTTACGGATCCATGCATTGGGGCTGTTGCAGCTGCTAACTTGCAAGCCCAAGAGCCGGATGGCGCCATTCTGGGACATAAGTGTAGTGTTGCCCATCTCAAGTCTTAACTGGTAAACCGGATTCGTGGCCTGTCGGCCATCGACGCTGAGAAATTCTGTCTTGGTTGGGGACAATAGCAAGTTCAGGGCTGTGAGGGATCTCTCAAGGCAGAACACAGCTGCTTGAAGTTCCGTTTGCATGTGCTGAGCGTCTGGATAGTCCACTGCTTCCGTCCACACCACGACGTCATCGGTACAGATAGCACAGCGAGCGGACGTGTCTTGTTCGAGGGATCTGGACACTCTGTTCATAGCCAGGTTGAAAAGCATTGCCCCTAGTATGGAACCCTGCGGTACCCCTCTGTCGAGGAAGAATGTGCGTGGGGTCCATCTATCATCTTTGCTCGAGAGCCCAATTGGGCGGTGTTCAAGAAAGTTGCGTATGCAGATTTGCGCTCGTTGACTGGGGAAGGCCAGCGCGAGCTCCTTGAGTATGCCTTCTTGGCTAACGTTATCAAACGCTTTCTGCATGTCTACTACCAGGAGGTAATCTGGTGTGAGCTTTCGTGAGGTCCGATTTATAACTTCCTATTGTTGACTTCCTATTGTTGACGAGTTGATGTTACAGGCAAATCCCTACGATGTCGAGGACAAGATTATCCACACGTTCTTCCCCCACGCCACGTGCGATAAGGCACAACTGTCCCGTCTACCCTGCCTCTCACTCCCAAACCCACAGGAGTCGCTTGACGAACCCTTCACAATGGGCGAGCTCCAGGTGGCTCTGGGACAAGGCAAACCTCACTCGGCCCCTGGCCATGACGGGGTTACGTGGCAGGACCTCCGTAATCTTCCTGCTGCGGGACATGAGGCGCTTCTCAAACTGATAAACTCTTCCTGGGAGCAAGGCCAAGTAGACGATCACCTGAAGCTTACGATCATTCACCCCATCCCCAAACCAGGTAAAGACTCCCGCCGACCGGAAAATTTGCGACCGATCGCACTAACACCGACGATATGTAAACTCATAGAGCGCTTAATCAACAACCGAATGCAATATCACCTAGAACAAACAGCGTGGTTTCACCCGGCACAAACTGGTTTCCGGCCCAATACCAAACCCGAATAAAATAAATTTATTGAGCGCCGCGATGAAGTGGATGCATATGTAGCGGAAGCTGCTCAGCACCACCGCATTCTTTTCTATCCCGTCAGCAGCCGGCCGTAGACAGCGCGCCTACTCGTGGCGCCAGCGCCTCGCCCTCCGTGTAGGGGGAACAACTTGTTGTCGGGGCCGGCTCCCGGGATTAGCCCTGGCGGCATGCTACGTCTGCTCGCTCGGGGGCCCCCCTTTTCTCTTTCTCTTTTAGAAGAACGCGGGGGTGCCTCCTTCTCTCCCTCGTCGGGGGGAACTCTCTGCACTCGGACGTAAGGAAAATAAACAGTTTGTCTTGCAACTCCAAACCACCCGCACGTCTCCTTTCTCGCTTCATCCGGCAGCCGACATTCCCGGCTGCTACAAAATTGGTGACCCGAACGCTTCAACGAACACACCGCGATGAGCTCCGACGACAACGCTGCTGCCTCCACGCCTGCGGTCATCGCCACAGAACTGAAGCTACCAAATTTTTGGCCGAAAAATCCAAGAGTTTGGTTCAGCCAAGTGGAGGCCCGTTTTCAGCTCCGGCACATCACCTCGCAGTCAACAAAATACCTTCACGTCGTCGCAGCCCTGCCCCCGAAATCGCCGACGCTATCGACGACATTTTGGTTTCGCCCCCCGCGCAAGAAGAATACGACACCCTCAAAAAGACGGTGCTGGACCGCCTCGAGGCGCCTGAAGAAAGCAGATTGCAGCAGCTCTTGTGTCGCGAAGAGCTGGGCGACCAACGACCTTCCCAACTGCTGCACCGTATGCGGCAACTACTCGGTGTGCACGCGCGTCAGGACGGCCAGCTCCCACTTCTTCGTGAACTTTTCCTGCTACGGCTGCCCCAGTCGGTGCGCGTGGTTCTCGCGGGTTCAAATGAGACGTCCCTTGATCAACTAGCGCAACTTGCCGATCGCATCACGGAATACTCAACTCCAACCTTTGCGCCCATAGCTGCTGCAAGAACACATGAGCAACCAGATCGACTGTCGCGCCTTGAGGAGAAACTGCAACACCTTACCGAGACCATGCAGAAACTTGTGCTATCTGGCGCTCCCCAACAGGACGAGCAACGACGCAACCGATCCCCTTCAAGACACCCAAGCTCTTCCCAGAGAAGCCAGGCACGAGATAGACAGGACGGAGTTTGCTGGTACCACCGTCGTTTCGGCACGGGTGCTAGCCGCTGCACTCAACCTTGCTCGTTTCCGGGAAACGCTCCGGCCAGTCGTTAACGGCGGCTTACGACATCGGCCCTCCACCCAGCCGCCTGTTCTTCGTAGTCGACCGCGTAAGCAACTCGCGCCTGCTAGTCGACACGGGAGCCGAAATCTCTATTGTCCCGGCAACCCCCGAGGATCGCCGACGTAGCAAGAACACATCGTCGCTGCAGGCAGTGAACAACACTGCCATCGCTACGTACGGCTTCCGCTCGCTGACAATAGACGTCGGACTCAGGCGCCTGTTTCGCTGGGTCTTCGTGGTGGCGGATGTTAATTTCGCCATACTCGGAGCAGACTTTCTCAGCCACTTCAACCTGGATGTGAGCGTACGTGACCGCTGCCTCAAGGATAACAACACATCCCTCAAAGTACGTGGTTTGGAGTCAAACATCTGCTCATCTGGCATCTGCGCCTTCCAGCCAGTATCAGCCTACCACCACGTCCTGGCCGAATTCCCCTCGCTCACCAAGCCCCGCAACACGGAACAGCCGGTGAAACATAACGTGACTCACCACATCGTCACCACCGGGCCGCCAGTCACCGCCCGGCCGCGACGGCTGTCCAGCAAAAGGCTTCAAGCGGCACGCAGGGAGTTCGAGCATATGCTGCAGCTGGGAATTGTTCGCCCTTCGTCTAGCAACCATTCACCGCCGCTACACATGGTGCCTAAGGACGACGATTGGCGCCCGTGTGGTGATTACAGAGCCTTGAACGCATCGACAACGCCGGACCAGTATCCTCTGCCACACATTCACGATTTCAGCGCGCGGCTGGCAGGTACGAAAATATACAGCAAGATCGACCTCGTAGCGGCATACCACCAAATCCCCGTCGAACCGCAGGACATACCAAAAACAGCCATAACAACTCCGTTCGGCCTGTTTGAGTTTGTCCGCATGCCCTACGGCTTGAAAAATGCCGCACAGACCTTTCAAAGGTTCATGGATGAGGTCACCCGGGGTCTTCCTTTCATCTTTGTCTACCTGGATGACATTTTGGTGGCCAGCAGAACGCCTGCGGAGCACGAAGCGCACCTCCGCAAGCTCTTTCAGCGTCTGGATGAGCACGGTCTGGTGTTGAAACCTCAAAAGTGCGTGTTTGGAGTAGAGGCGCTCAACTTCCTCGGCCACCACATCACTGCTGAAGGCATTATGCCATTGGAATCGAGGGTGGAATCCGTCAAGAAGTTTCCAGCTCCAACATCTTTTCGCAAGCTGAGAGAGTTCCTCGGGCTCTTAAACTTCCACCGGCGGTTCATTCCGTCTTGTGCTCGAGTGCTCCAGCCATTGACCGACCTGCTGCGCCGAGACGACCAAAAGGCACCAGAATTTTGTTGGTCTGACGAACACCAGAACGCTTTCCAGAAAGCTAAGGACGAGCTAGCCGCGGCTACCCTCCTCATTCATCCACGGCCTGAAGCTCCTACACGCCTCATGGTGGACGCTTCCTCCACATCGGTCGGAGCAGTGCTGCAGCAACAGGAGGGCGCCCAGTGGAAGCCACTGGGCTTCTTTTCGAAACGTCTGAAGCCTGCAGAAGCACGGTACAGCACTTTTGGAAGGGAGATGCTCGCAATCTATTGTTCCATTAAGCATTTCCGCTACTTCCTCGAAGGCCGTGAGTTCTACATCTTGACAGACCACAAGCCCCTCACCTACGTATTCAACAACAACAGTTCCTCCTACTCAGAACGAGAAATCCGTCAGCTCTCATTCATCTCCGAGTTTTCTACAGACATCCGCCACGTTCCCGGGGTCGAAAACGAAGCAGCTGACGCCTTGTCTCGCGTCAACGCTTCCGGCACAGAAGTCCTGGACTTCGAAGCTATGGCCGCAGCTCAGCGGGACGACCCCGAGTTGACAAGACTGAAAGGAGGGGGATCTTCACTCGTGCTCTCGGAGGTTGCACTTCCCTACGTCCAGAGCACGATAACCTGCGATACCTCCCAGGCAGCACCACGACCTTTCGTCCCACTGAATTTTCGCCGAGTGGTATTCAACACTTTCTACTCCATCAGCCACCCAGGTGTCCGCGCCACCCAGCGGCTGATAACGCAACGCTTCGTTTGGCCCGGAGTCAACGCGGACGTGCGACGTTGGGCTCGGACATGTGAAACGTGTCAGCAAGTGAAGGTGACTCGCCACAATCGGGCTGCACTACAGGAATTTCGGACTCCTGAGTCGCGGTTTGACCACATTCACCTCGACCTCGTGGGACCACTACCGCCCTGCCAAGGATTTAGGTACCTGCTCACATGCATCGACAGGTACAGCCGGTGGCCCGAAGCTATACCAATTGCGGACATATCAGCTGAGACCGTCGCGCAGGCCTTCATTCAAACATGGGTGTCGCGCTTTGGCTGCCCCGCCCGCATAACAACTGACCGGGGACGGCAATTCCAGAGCAAACTTTTTTCCGCACTTTCAACGCTCCTCGGCACGAAGCTGCAGCATACTACCGCCTACCACCCCGCCAGCAACAGAATGGTTCAGCGCTTCCACCGGCAACTCAAAGCCGCACTGGCAGCGAAACTTGACCGCCAGCACTGGGTGGAGAAGCTCCCGCTCGTTCTTCTTGGCCTACGCTCAACGGTGAAGGAAGACCTCGGCTTCAGCGCAGCGGAAATGGTCTACGGCTCAACAGTGCGCCTCCCGGGAGAATTCTTCTCCGACCAGACACCTTCCGCCCCAACAGCCTCCGATCACATCGAGAAGCTGCGCGCATGGCTTGCGCAACTCAGGCCTACAGCACCTCGCATCGCCCGCAACAGGAAAGTTTTCACTTTTCCTGACATGGACTCCGCTACCCATGTGTTCGTGCGACACGACGCAACGAAGCCGCCCCTTACTCCGCCGTACGATGGCCCATTCAAAGTTTTGGGACGTACTAACAAAACCATCACAATCGACGTGCGGGGGAAACGAGAAGTCGTCGCCGTTGACCGCGCCAAGCCTGCTCATATTGAGGTTTCCATTCAAGCAGCCTCTCACGTACGATTTCACTGCTAACCATTGGACTCTGACCTTTCGCTATTCAGCCCGTAACTGCTGTCCTTCTTTAAAAGCTCCGCAATCTAGGGGGGGAGCCTTTGTAGCGGAAGCTGCTCAGCACCACCGCATTCTTTTCTATCCCGTCAGCAGCCGGCCGTAGACAGCGCGCCTACTCGTGGCGCCAGCGCCTCGCCCTCCGTGTAGGGGGAACAACTTGTTGTCGGGGCCGGCTCCCGGGATTAGCCCTGGCGGCATGCTACGTCTGCTCGCTCGGGGGCCCCCCTTTTCTCTTTCTCTTTTAGAAGAACGCGGGGGTGCCTCCTTCTCTCCCTCGTCGGGGGGAACTCTCTGCACTCGGACGTAAGAAAAATAAACAGTTTGTCTTGCAACTCCAAACCACCCGCACGTCTCCTTTCTCGCTTCATCCGGCAGCCGACATTCCCGGCTGCTACACATACACCATAGTTTTCAGCGCGTGGCGGCTGGACAAGGCTGGCCTCGGAAACATTGAGCGTTCTCATTACTCACGCGCTTGCGAGTGAAGCGCAAATTCAGCGGGGCCACTGGCAGTTGACAGCCCAATGACCTAATAAAAGGTTGGACAGACGCTCCTTTAACGTTTCCGCTTCATCGATGAATGTGTCACGGCAGATTAGGGAAACCTAATAAGGAAATCTCTAAACAGCGAATCAACTTGTACCACGTTTCCTCGGTTGTTTCGACCAGTTACAAGAACTGCTTTACCACTCGTATTAAGCCCTTGAAGACAGGATGGTCTCGGATGAATTTCTGGACCGGTACCACTAAACCCTGGTCGCATTTTAATAAGGAATAGTTTTGGAAAACATCGACAAGTTAGCAGAATCGGCCGCTGGCCCACTCCGACTTAGAGGCGCAAATAATAATTACCCGAGAAGAACTGCAGAACAGAAAAATCGGCAAGTACGTATAGATTCCTCTTATGCCCAACAGCGCTGCATCGACGAACACGGATGGACAGAAGAGCGCATGTGCTGTGCCTTTTCTGCGTGTTTGTCGATTTGCCACTGTGTTCTGTAAGGTCGGTACATGAAAAGAAGCAGACAGGAGCCATCTGAGGGTACTCCCTGCTTAAGCAAAGCAACCTCAACAACGGGTGTTACACCAGCGCAGTTTTGTAGCCTGTAAAACCCATCGGGTCAGATACACGCGGGAAATTTCTGGCCGAAATTCAGGTATTCAGAGCAAAAAGCGGCGTTCTAGAGGGAAAGCCCAGGAGTGGTCACTAAGCCGACGCATGAAACGTGAACGGCCATGAAAGCAAGCTTCCAGGAAGACAGGAAACATGCGTAATTCAGGAAGCAGGCCGTGCATCATGGAACCGATGCAAACAACGACAGCCGCCTAAAGGGACAGCCGGTTGCTGTACACGGGGGAAACGATTACCCGGTCATCGTGCGACTATCTTTTGTTCCAGATAACAAGGTGACGGGCAGGGCTGGACCATCTAGCTACACGACCGGGCTGCGCGCCGCTGTTACAAGGCCATGTAGATGTTTGCTCGTTTTATTCCCTCCGATAGCAAATTTGCTTATCGCGAACATCTAAAAACGTTGACATCGCTACCAGTGGAGTTGAAGAAAAAGGTCAAAGACCTACTACATTCGAATATAACTCCTGCTACTTCGCATGGCGCTCATTGCATAAGCAGGATAATTTAAATAGGATCTTGCAAATCTCCCCTTGCTGCTTTCTTGCACCAAGCATGGATTATCACCGAGAAGCCGATATTAGATGCGACGCTCAGAGCATCTCTTGTCGGCGGCCCTGTCCTTCCTGCGTGCGTCCGTTGTTGTCCGCAGCCACTCTCCCGCTCTCCTCTTCGATAGCGAACACTCTCTCGCGAGGGCATTGGATTGGATTCGATTGGATTGGCTTGGCTTGGCTTGGCTTGACTTGGCTTGGATTGGATTTGGATTGGATTGGATTAAAGTGGATTGTGTTGGATTGTGTTGCGTCATAGCCGCGGCGGACGCACTGGCGCCGGCGCGTGCCCAGGTGAGAGCGTGTGCGGCCCAGCGCGCTCTCACTCCGCCGGTGGGCGGCGCTGCGCGCGGTGCTCCGCATGTGCAGTACTCTCTCCGCGGTCTCCTCTCCTTCGGGCGCGCTGCGCATATAACCGGTGTGCCGCTCTCCGGCGGCCTTTCGGTCGACGGTTGCTCTCCGCTTGCGCTTGAACCCCCCTCAGCGTCGCATCACACCAGGGTTCCCGCGAGGGGAGGTGGGCGTAATTTTTTTAATGAGTTTTGAGCCCGACAAACAGCGTTTTTACGTGTTTGTGAAAGTACAGTGCATCGCGGTGGTGACTTTCTGTAAGCAGTACAAAACGTGTCCTTAAATACCTCTTCAGGAAGCTCAGAGTACTCGACACAACGCTCGTAGGACACCACCATCTGGAGCACATTGAAGAACATTATGGCAAGCGTCATCAGCGACACCGGCACCTGCACACAAGAAAAAAAATCGTGGCTCACTTATTCCTCAGAAAGTAATCAGTGCCACAGAATGCGAAAATAAGCGTTGCGATGGAGCAAGCCAGCAGACTTTTAAGCGGAAAAGCGAACAAACACGGTGGTATTAGTCGTACTGAGCGCGCGGCTCCTATTTACCATTTAGCAATGTTCCCCATATGTACAATACGCGGCAAATGAAACGCCAACACGAAAATATGAATCAGAACACGCAAAATTGAAAAATACTTTCGTTGAGGTCAAATAATGGCGCGCTGTCGGTATATTCGAAACGCCACAATTCCCGACTTCGTATTTGTAATGAAGCCACGCGTCATTTTGACTTGTATGGAAAGACGTTGCGCTATTTGCGTGTTGTAATTCATATTTTCGTGCTCGCGCTTCACTTGCCGCGTATTGTACACATGCAATGTGCACTTGACACCATATTGCGCGACCCACGGCAGGGACTCGCGCCGCTGTCGTCTGCTAGACTCCGCTTGTGAGGGGCAACAGTGCCTGTGCTAGAAATCGCCCTATTTGATGCGTTAGTGCATTAAAAAGCGTATTTCTAGTAATTAAGTTATTCTGCAAGCTTCTGACTCATCTGAATAATTTCAAGCTGTATCCCGTACAAGTTTGCAGCACACGAGGAGAGAGAGAACAACTTTCTTCGGAGCATTGGTCAGATGATCGTGTGTAACTCGTCCTTTCTAGCTTATTTGCCAGGTTCAGTGCTCAGAGCTCCTCCATAAGTGTTCAAATGCGTAGGCTTCCCTGTATTATTTTTGGAATGGTGTTATGAAAATTGAACAGTTTAATGTTTTACGTACCAAGCAGTGGGCCCTTACACGCGCATCGCACAGCAGGAAATAAAACGGCTGTCTTCTATTGCTTCATTTATTTTGTTGTTGACTTTATCAGATGAATGTCATTTCTGTGCCCAACGCAATAGTTTTTCTGCACCGTCACAAGTGTCTTATTAGGGGGTTCGGGGCTGTTTCCGGGGCTCACAAAGTTCGTGTGGATATTTTCCCTTCTTCACAAATTGACTTTCGTTATGGCTGCGTGCAAGAAGGTGCATATCCGCGGCTTGCGTTGTTTATTCACATGCAAATGCAATGAAAAGGTTTCTGCTACAGTACTGCGAAACGGCGCAGAGAACGTTGTTCAGAGCTATCGAAGGTGGCTTTTGTGCCCCGAACTTCTATCGTAACCATGATTATCATAACGAACTCACTCTCAATCCTTTCAGTTATGATATGATTACGGTGTTGAAGGCTTGATATACTCGGTAACGAACGCAAAAAATAGTATACGTGCCCGCTTCCAGTACAACACGAATCGAAACCAATGAATATGTACAAGCGTTTCTTTATTATTTTCCAGGCCTTTCGGTCGCAAAGAACAAATTGTAGCATACTCGGGATGGCGTACTATAAACTCCTGGCGTCCTATATAACTCTTACTCTCTACTCCTTACTGAGGACCCCGCCCACTAACCAGCTCGATTTCACTGTTAAAGTGTTCTCCTCTTCCTCCTATTCCTCCACGTGTGTGCAGTTTTACTGTAACGCATATCTGCTGGCGTCCTATATATCTCTTACTCTCCACTCCTTACTGAGGACCCCTCCCGGTAACCAGCTCGATTTCACTGTTGAAGTGTTCTCCTCCTCCATCTACTCCTCCACGTGTGTGCAGTTTTACTGTAACGCATATCTGAATATTCTGAAGATATGGCTGTGGGAATTGAACAGAAATATCCCTCCAGGTCGGAACAAACATAGTGTTACGGTATTTTTACTGTGCACGTGACTCGTTTTGCTCAATAAGGCCCCGCACTGATTAGAAGCCTCGAATAAAACCCAGCACACCCCTATACACACGGTAGGTTATTTGGAACTCAACCTACATTCTTTGCGGCGCATAGTGCATGTCAGCATACGTTCATGCCATGACAACGTAAACTGATGTGATACAATACTTTAGAGCGTTCGGAAAGGTTGCAAAAACTTTTTTACCTTATATACTATTACCGGAAATCGTAATGCCTTCCGCCAAAGCCGAAAGACCCGAAGGCCTAGAAATTTGTTTTGGTCTTTCATTTTCGCTGTTGTCGGTCATTAGCAGCTGACTGTTTCCTTTGTTTGAAAGATTGCTGCATACAGAAGCTGACTCATGGCTGCGGCTTTTCGCGCTCTGCACAGGCCCGGCTTCGCAAGGAATGGGGCGGCGCCGGCAATGTTTCTTCCCGAGCGGTAGCAAAAACTATACTTTAAATCCCGCCCTGAGCTAGCTTATGCTATATTAAATGTCTTTTATGATAAAAAGTTGGCACAAAGGAAATCTGGTGCGGACAAGCATCAAAATTCACCCTAGCACAACGAAACCGCTGGGAAGCCGAGCCCGAGTGAAGCAAATAACATATGCGAGAATCCCTAAGCGACGTCACGGAGACGCGCTCCGCAGCGCCGCCCGTGGTCGCGCTAACAGCCAATAGCGGCTGAACATTATTGATTATTTCGTTGAACGCTGGGTCTAATACTACAATAAGGTTGAAAACATCAATTTTGTCAATGCAGCCGATACAACACAGGCGAAATTTTCGCTACGACATCGATCAAATTCTCGCAATTTTTGGTGTACCCGCCGCGGTGGCTCAGTGGCTAAGGCGTTGCGCTGCTGAGCACGAGGTCACGGGTTCGATTCCCGGCCGCGGCGGCCGCTTTTCTGATGGAGGCGAAAAGCAAAAACGCCCGTGTGTACGAGATTTCGGCGCACGATAAAGATCCCAAGGTGGTCAAAATTAATCCGGAGCCCTCCACTACGGCGCGCCTCATCGCCTGCGTTGCGTCGGCGCGTTAAACCCTACAATCAATCAATCAAATCAATTTTTGGTGTGCTTCGGCATAGCCGTGGTGGTGTCACATGTGAAGCAGAATGACGAGTCATCGTTAGTTGATGAAAAGCTCATCAGCGCACAAACTTTTCAGTATCGGCTTACCGAGGTGGCTGAACTAAGGGCCAGACCAAGACTGCTAGGATCGGGTCCTCCGGGGCCTGCGAACAGCGTGTTGGCAACAAGCGTGCTGATCACCACAATGAAGCCCGCGGCAGCCGTTATGCTACGGGTGAAGCGGTACGCTAACGCGAAGGAGATGGAGCCCTGGGAGACTTGGTCGCTGAGGCGGCAGAAGTGGGAACGAAATCGTTCGGTCACACCGTAGGCACGCACGCTGCTGATGGCATCTAAGGTCTCGCCTACGTGCTGCAGAAGACGCGAAGTAGCCAGCATGCAGAAGTAGCGGGAGGTGTGTGACGCCTTCACAGCGAGATTCTGGGGAGCAAAGAGAAAACAAGAACTGCCAAAGGTGTTGCATTACGCAAAGGATGAGGCATGAAAGTGTATTGCGAAAAGTCGACAATTTAAAAAAACTAGTCATTAAATAGTGTCCTGCTACTGTGGCCTGAAATTCCCTTAAGCCTTTTCAGCTTGCGTCTTTGAACGGGGTGACGTGTTCAAATTAATGTTATCTGTTATAATTTATGACAAAAATATCAGCTAAAAGTCACCTCTCTCTCTGTTGGTATGATGCTACTGGAGTTATTCCAGCTTTGTGACATATTTCTCTCGGCAGACTGCTATACTTTCCCGCCTATCCCCTCCCTCAAATCTCTACCACCATTCCGCCACTCCATTAACGCTTCATGTTATGAAGGTCCCAAGTGGTGGCAAAGTCCTCAATTAGCATAGCATAAAACCTCGGTAGTGGTAGTCCTACTACCGTCGATCCGCGGATATATTGAACCCAGATATATCGAATTATTGCATTTATGAAACAGTCCAAAATCCCCTTGGAAATCCTATGCGAAAGGAAATATTTCATATATCGAATTATCGATATATCAAACTTATTTGCAATCCCCTTGGAGTTCGATATATCCGGAAACGACTGTATCATAATGAAGCAAAGGGAACGAACTTAAAACAAACAATAAGGATCCTCCCAGACGCCCCCGGTAGATTTTATATTTCGTATCAGAACGACCGCCTACACGCGGTCACTCAGAGTTATTCTCGCATGCTGACACACAAAATTGTGGTAAGTGCAATTGCTATTTTACATGAACAGCTGCAAACATTAAAACGGAATATGAGCACCACTATGCTGGCCCGATGCACGTATAAATGGCTGACACCACTAACGCTCGCAGGATCACCAACGTACTCGGTATTAGTTTGCTTGACACAACGATGACCTGCCACAGCCCCATATCAGAAGTGGGGGCTAACCCCCTCATTTTACATTAATCAGGCTATGAAAGGGGAGAGGATCCCTGCATTAGTTATAAAGTTGTGAGGGTATGGAGAGGACGTATCGCGAAGTACGCGAGGATCAACAAAGCCTGCTCTTCGTCAGGTTATACCATCCGGTAAAAATGCTAAGCAGGAGTGTAATGTCTGCAAAATAGAAAATAGATTTAGTTATCAGCATTACGGGTGCCCGTTTATCTCTTTATAGGACGTGCAAAATAGTGCTGTCGATCGCCAGGGAGCAAATAACCTTAATAATAATTGAAAAATCTTGTGAGCTCTATCTAAACTACTTAGGGCTTTGTTAAGTATTAAAACGATAGTATTGAAGGTGCGGCAATAAAGCTTTGGCTTTGAAGACAGTGGTGTAGCCTCATACAGCTATTTCTCTCGAATTTTGACTTTCCATAATGCTGTTCTCAGTAAGCACCCAGTCCGAAAAAAAACGTTGCCCCTTCTGGCACGAAGGTTCTTACCTGGTGAACCAGGATATTTCAACTGTTCGGCGAACTGCACCTTTTCCCAATCTTTTGGCGATAGCCCTTTTACGGACGATTCCTTTTGCACGTCTACAAAGAATCCTTTTTACAGCTAGCAACTTTTCAATGCCGAACAATCGGGTCTTGATGAAGATCTCGGTAGTATAGCTTTTCTGCCGACAACCTCCTTACTCTAAATACCCTTTTTTGTGTGTATCTGAAGAAGCCGTCCTTCTCTCTGGACATATACGGTGCGCAAGGTTCAAAGGGCAGTGAAAAATGTTAGCTCACCATTCCGAAAGTAGCCAGTACAATAAGAACCGCCGTCACCCCGAGCACGACAGGCGACTGCGTTCCGACGACTGCGACCTTAGCGAGAGTGATGAGCGAGTTCTGAATGCTCTGCTTGCCGCTCAAAAAGGTTCGCGCGTCGATGTACTCCATGTCCGTTGCGAAGCGGTTCAGAATTCGCCCTCGTGGCGTCGCATCGAAGAAGGACACGGGGCTATGCAGAACATGACCCATCATGTCCCTGTGCAGCGTCCGAGACACGTACTTTGCAGTCATGGCCATGAGAACGCTTCCCAGCAGACGCAAAACCACTGCAATGCCAAAGCAGCGAAGATACAGAGAGTGCTCGTTCGAACAGCACCTACGTAAGTTGTAATTTGGGAAGACAATAACGTCTGAGCTTATTTGAAATCCCTGCCCATATTCTGCGCGTTTGCGAGTCAAGACTGCTCTACAGTTGGAGTCAGGGACTTCTCATGTAGAAAGTTTTTCTTATTGCGCAGCTGTGTCCCTCATTCACTTACTAGTGTGTACGTGGTGCTATTTTTGTTTGCGACATTTGTGAGTGCACATTGATGTCATTGTAGAACTAGATGCCCGAGCATAATAAGCGCTAGAAAGGAATGGGCTAGTGAGCTGGCATATTTAACAAGTTGGTAGTGGGTCAACAATCAGCAAAACGAGTGGAGAAAAGAATGAACCAGACA
Organism: Haemaphysalis longicornis; assembly: GCF_048455015.1. Classification (NCBI taxonomy): domain Eukaryota; kingdom Metazoa; phylum Arthropoda; class Arachnida; order Ixodida; family Ixodidae; genus Haemaphysalis; species Haemaphysalis longicornis. Next base: position 61,048,013 of record NW_027526204.1, on the reverse strand, counting down.
CGGTAAGAGCGAGAAGCACATGCGGCCCCGCTTGTAAACAGAAATATCGCTCCACAGCCTACCCAAACAACAAGAACCACTAGCTCCAGTTAAGAACAGAACAATGCGAGAACAAAGAACACCGTGACAGGAACTTTGGTATTCTAAGCTAACAACTCCGCAAGCTGCTCCCCCTAAAGAATACATGCCATGATCTTTTCATTCCCTCCCGTATGTGTATCTGTCCCTGCCGGTGCTCGTTTCATGTACTTCCGCGAATCCTTTAGTGTCCTTTGCGAGTAAACATGCGTCTTTCAAGAAAACTGTCACTGCGGAGGCCGATAACGTAGAGGGCTGCAAAATCCAATACAATTGTCCTATGCATTTCACTGCCCTGACCATCCTTTCTGCAAGGTAACTGCAGAATGCACTATTCAAGTCCGGAAGTAAGAGGTTGTGCAGTTAGTCTGAAAAGTAAAATAGCTGTTTTCTCGAAATATGGAACAAGACTTGGCCATGTTTAGAGCCGTGTGCGTTTTAAATAGTTCTGAGACCATACTTATTCCCTAATTAACCTAATTTACTGGTGCCCATGGGTGTGATTTCTTGCATCTGACGCTGCGTCCAGTGTACCAAGCACCAGCGGCAAACGTAACAAGCGTAACGATTCCTTTAGGTATTTTTTTCTAATTCTGACGGTACAAAAACACACTCCGCACCGGTTTTCACCAACAGCAAAGTACGAGCGCTGCCATTATTACGAATTAACTCGCTGTCAGGATAAATTATTTTAAATTTGTTTGGTGGCACAGACTCCGACGATATTTAATTTATGTAGTAGCGGCTATTTTTGACTTCATAAATTGTTTGAATTTATCGCGTTGAGCTAACAAATATGCAGCGACCAACAGCAATAGGCACGTTCTGAGATCTAGATGACACTGATTCCATAATCAGCACTGCAAACTTCCAAATCTCGTTCGGAGAACCGACTTAATTATCATCTACACAATTCAATATGTACATAGGATCACCATGGGTGGGTACTAATACCCCATGATTGCAGTCGCCAAAAAAAGAACATAGATAGCTGACGTTTTCACATCAAAGGGCTTGTCCCGGGGACTCAGCGACTAAAACGTTGTTCCAGTAAGCACAGACCACAGGTTCGACCCCCGAATCGGGCTGCTGCTTTTCGATGGAAGCAATAAAAAAGGTCCCGTGTGGATGACATTCCCGCACATTCAATCTCACCATACAGTACAAAGTACTCCGTAGCCCTACCCTTCAATGACCCCTTAGCATAGGTGAAGCTTGTGTGTGTCAGACTAACCTTAACCGCATTTGTTAACGGTGAGATGAACTGCTAAGGCCACAATAAATGTGGGAAATCAATCTTAACTTGAACCAACGCACAAGAAACTATGCTTTCTATTGTAGACCATGTAATTACGGGCTTGACCGTTGTAAACATCAATGGTTTCGCGCCACCACAGCGCCATGGCCTGACGAGTTTTTGAAATCTAAGAGCCAAAGTGGACCAAACGACGCCCAATGAGAGATAAGCTTAAAATAACACGCCTGCGCCGTTAAATCACGCAATTCAATTATGTCGTTCTTCATTGCGTAATCTGACAACTAAGATCGAAGTGTGCGATGGAATTATACCTCGGGGCTTATTATTCGTAACATTACAACACTTTGCCGCAATTATTGCTCACTTGATGCTTCATGGTTGAACAGGTGCTTCAAAAATTTCAGTGTAAAGCTCGCAAATATAAGTAGCAGCTACACCTAAGTTTAGTGGTGTGAAAGAGTATGGAAACAATATGAACAACTAAAAAATATCTGTAGTACGCTCATTTTGTGTAACTGCGATGGAGTTGCCGGCCCCTTCTATAGTATATCCTCTAATGTGGAACCAGCGAATTCACCCTGATAAACCCATTAGTCAACTCACGTCATTTTACGAAGTAGCCTGCAGTATCAAAGATTCAATTTAAGATCGGGTGCAAAATAAAAGAATCCTAGTCGGTTGTTTCAGGCGTCGGCAATAATTGACCACTCATTTGTCTGAACAATGTTAATAAGCTAAAAAGCTACCGAATCAGTGAAAAAAGGTACTTATACCATCAGTGACGCAAAGTGCTATCAGATATTTCCTCCACGGCGTCTCCGGCTGCAGCTGTTCGTCAGACACCCCGGATGTTCCGGAGTCCGTCCACTCCTTGATGCACAACTGCTCCAAGGCGAAGGCGCAGGCAGCAGCGCAGAAAATGAAGATCGACAGTGGCGCTGGCCACTCGGACATGCGCACGAGGCAACGCAGCAGCTGCCAACCTGTCTGGTGGGAAACGGGGCGATCTTTGAGGGGGCTCGTCGCAGTCAGTACCGAATTACAAACAAATTTGGAAAACATAAACGGGGAGGTTCGTCTGATCAGATATCGCTACTAAAACTGCGAGAACGGTTTGTTAGTTCTAAATTATCTTCTTGTCATCATACCTTAGCTGCAGCAGGGGTAGAAACTGGTGGTGCCTCATACCAGTACTTTTTTAAAACTCTCCCACGAAACTTCTTGCCCCACCTACAACTTTTATTCCACCTCCGCCAAATACGACCTCCCAAACATTACTTCTTATTTTTCGTCGATTGGTACACCACCCAGTACCCCCGTTCCCCTGCCCTTTGATCAGTGGAATTGCGAGTTGTCAGTTATTGAAGCGAAGACAAAGTGAGCTGTGATGTCCAGAGCAATTTGGAGCAATTTGAGGGCTAACTAGAACAACTACATACAGAAGTGATGGAGGATGAAGTCCCCCGGATAGCCGAATTCGCAGAGCATTTGACACGTAATTGGAATGCGTAGGTTTGGTCCCTACTCTGGACACGTGTTTCACAACAAAGCTCCATACATCTACACCCAATGGTTTCATCGCCGTGACCAAAAGCGAGCTCCGTGGGCAAAACGCCAAGGCGCCCAGGCCTAAGACACCGAGCTAATGCGTCGTACTAATCAAGCATACAGCACAGAGCTCAGCATTCGTTTAGGGAAACGGCACAACAAGCATCGAAGTCGCATTAGGGATGCTCAGGAGTATGATAACAATTGAACCCCCCACCATGGGTTCTTGGTAAAGATTATTTGCAGATTATCTTTGAAGGCTAGGCAGGACTAGTGTCCCGCGCCATTCCTACGTATCTCATTTATTCTGAGGAGTCAGAAGAAACCCAAGATGACGACCTAGGCAAAACACTGATGATGGTCGGTCGATGAAGCGGGATCGTCGGTGTTGAGGAGTGTTTATAAAGAATGAAAAAGTGACGGCCTGAAGCCGGTGATGATGATGATGGTTAGCAATCGCTATCTACAAGGGCAGACATGCTTTTCCCGTAAACAATATATATATATATATATATATATATATATATATACATATAAATACATCAATTTCTTTCTGGCTCAAAAAATTCATCTGTTTCTATGACCCACCACAACCTCCCCTTTGCTTTCTGAGGTTTTCTTGACTGCCAACCCTTATTTTCTGTCTTATTTTCAACGAGCCCCTCATTTTCTATTCTGATTCGCTACATGCATAGCAAGGGCCTCTATTCTGGCAATCTTGGTGCCATAGGGAGCGTAAGAGGGTTCAACGCTGGTCGACCACTCTCGCATGTCGTAGACACTCGATTCACGGCCCGGGGGTTAAAAAGAAGGTCCCCTTCACCCCGAGAAGTGGGAGCGGTGCTGGCTACCACCCCCAAGCACAGGAAAAAAGTAGATTGACATAAATACCCCAGAAAGTAGAGGGGAAAAATAGCCCCGCCGGTAGCGTAGTGGTTATCGCATCGGACCGGTATTCTGGAGGTCGTGGATTCGGATCCCACCTGGCGGGCACTTTTTGTCCACTTTCTTTTTTTCTAAATTTTTGGTCTGTTTCTATGACCTACCATATCCTCCCGTTTGCTTTCCGAGGTTTTCTTGACTGCCAAACCTTATTTCTGTCTTATTTTCAACGAGCCCCTCATTTCCTATTCTGATTCGCTATATATATAACTTTGTACGATTGCATTAAGTACGTTGTGAATTTCTCAGCATGCAAAATGCTTTAGGTAAACAGATAGTGTATTTTAGGCACAAAAAAAAGCCCTCGTTCAATGCAAAAAACAAAACAAAAATACTACCATTCTCAGTAGTCTTTATTATTCATATATGTATGGACCATGCACTCCTTAAGAGCCCTTAGCGTTTAAAAGCATATTAATCTGGCTTGAAATTTCATTTCTGTTAGCTTGTAGCATGATATATGAATGCTCGCGGTCGAAATGCCTAACAATATGGGATCGTATTTTTAATGCAATATATTGCCACTCAGCCGGTAGCGCTTGCACAAAATTAGGTTTTTGGATTAGCTATATCTGAAGGAACACCAAGTAGAGGATGTGCTAGAAGTTACTAACTTTTATGGAAACTCCTTTCTCCTCTTGCGTTATTCGTCCTACTACCTTGTTGTCTTCCAACTGCTCTTCTGGGCCACTGAAAAAACATAAAATACAAGTGAAAATATTTTCTTTGTTTTTAGGCTTTGATTTCACAACGCTGTCTATCAGTGCAAGTTTCGACAGGTACGTTGAGCGTAAGTGTATTTACGTCTGGCATTATTTAATGACAAGTCTCCCTTCATTCTTTTTGTGAACATTATGATAACGTCGCTAAGAATGCTCAATAGCCTTCTTCAACTGTGGAAAGGTTTCCAGAAAACGACGCCTTTCTAGCATTAAATGTCTACCGCTCCGTAAAGATTGTGTTACCCAGGTGAATAGCTTCTTTGCTGCTTGTGAAAAAAGCTGCTCACCAGATAAATACCATTTTTGCAGACGTTATCGCATGTACAAACCTTCGTCACGGCATAACGTTTGAGCGCCAAGGGTTCAAATTTAAAAAGAATCGGTCAAGTATCCTAAATTGGGAAAGTGCGTTTACTCAGCGACTACCGTACGTAAACACGTGCCTGGCACACATTTTCTAGATAAAACATAAGATAACGGCACCGCCTACGGTTCATCCCTCATTCACTGCACCCCACAGAAGTCAAGATGCTCCTGCTTTTAGCGTATCTCCTACTCTCCGCCGCCCTATCCGGTATCTGAGAGCGCCGTTGGTCTTTGGGTAACTTCTTACATGTATGCTATTTCTGCTTGCTACAGACCTAGTACCCTCAAGGTGTATGGCAGGCAGTTTAGATGGCTGTTTTGATTTTAGTCGTGGTTCCTGGAGCTTATATATTTACAAGAACCGCAAAATCCTGCTCGAAATGCTGTTGGAAAGCCTGCCGTTGTGCCTACTTTAATGACAAGCCGCGTCATCAAGACGGCCGTAACAGCGATGAGGGACTAGGGTCGCTATGCAAAAAGAAATAGAAAATATTAGACTCGTCTCGTCTGAACCAAGGTTTTGGTGTTCAGAAACACCTGCGAAAAATTCGGAATAAAGTCTACAGCGTGTTTATTCGCAAGCGCACCTAAGAATTACTTTTGACACTTCGTGGCTGAAGAATACATAATTGTTCCACTCTTGGACATTCCATTGTGAGGTTGTGTATTCATGACATATTGTACAGACCGGAAGCGTTTTGTAATGAACGCTTGCGTGTTTCAGAAGATTCTAATTTCGTGCGCGGTACCCTACACGTCACAGTTAGATTGCGATAAATTTGTCTAACTTGTAACGTGCGAGAATTTCTATGGTTGTGTAAACAAGAGATACTTTTTCGACTAAAAGGGTTTAAATTTTCTAGGTTGAAGATAGGTTGTCTCGCGAAAATTCCCCTCGTGGTGTTGGTCCCAGCTTGATGTATATAACCTGCCAGAAAAGCAAACGGTGATAAGAATAGTTCCACACCAAAAGGTGCCTTTGAAACTCTAATTGATTCGCTACTCGGTCGAGTTCTTTTTCCGGACAGCTCATGAAATGCACGTCACTGAAGGCTTGTACTAACTTTCTGCTTTAAGTACAGTACTCACATGTCGCAATGACAGCCTAAATGTAAGTGTTGATGTTTTACGATGAAAAATATTTCACGGAACAAGACTGCACCTGTCGACACCTTGTTCGTTTTCTTGAATCAGCGTCACAGCTGTTCTGTTCAACAATTTTTAAATGACGATCCGACACTTTTTAAAACATTTTAAAACAATGGAATTTGCAACTATAGAAATCACTCAGAGAGCGGGGGTATTTGTAAGCTGCGCGGACTGCCTGTAATTACACTAGAAGCGGCATTGACAAAAAGTAGCCGATACTAAGCTATTTCAGTCTGTTTATTGTGTTTGCTTCAATTTCTCCATCTGGAAGGAAGTTATAGTCAAGCGCTGTGGTATATTAGTATGATGGCACTCAAAGTTGCACAGGAGCCCTTCTTAGCCGGTGTCATCCAACGCGGTGCACAGCAGTGTGCCACCCATGGCCGTAAAGAGTGTACACTCCATTTATTTACTGTCGCATGCTATGGAACATCAGGGATTGAATATGAAATGTCGGCGCACATAGTTGTATTTTGTTACGCGAGGATACAAGCTGCAGGAGATAACCGTTCATTGAAATATGTAGGCCTCCAGGGCCACATCAATTCTTCGGATTGCCGAGTACGAAAATCTGTTAAAGACTTTTCGAAGACAGAAGTACTTCTCTTATACGTGCGGTGAAACACCCCGGATGTCTCTGATTATCCAAACAGTGTCTTCAATGCTTTAGATTTGCAGCACCCAGTTCTAAATACACAATGCCGAATATTAAGACTTTCCTTCGTGTTTCAGCTGTAGAATCATGTGTGTTTGAGATCTGGGAAGACTTCGTTGTTCTAGGAGGCGAAAGGTTTTCTCGATAGTGAGCCTGTTGTGGGGCTGTCTAAGACTACCTTAACTGTAATAAATAACATAGACACACCTTTTATAGAAGGAAGAACGTTCTGAAGTAATGCTTGCCCGGTTTCCCAAAGTGATCCGGGTGCGTAGAAACCAATATGTCCAGCACTCCACCCGAGGTATCACTACTTTCTGCTAGACCTGATGTAGCTTCCCGTTGGTGGACGTTTAAAGAGAAATGGAAACGCTGCACGATATGCTACACGAAAAACGTACCATAGCACACTTTACAAGGATTTTTAAGCTCAGGAGAAGAGTTGAGACCATAAAAAGACCTTGAGATTTAGAAATCCTCGTCCATCTACTTGGCAACCACCAGTGCATCTATTGCTTCAATTCAAAGAGGTCGACATATACTGCGTCTACTATGTGGTCCTATCTCACCAAAAAAGAGGCCACAAAGGAGCCCAAGACACTTGGCACCTACCCTCCAGGACCGAACTGGCCGTTTTCTACTTGGTCAACGCATGATGCCATGTTCAATAGACCGCAAATACAATGCATACTCCTACTCCGCAGCATATATCGAATAACTTCAATTTTATTTTCTAAAAATATACTTTCAATTTTATACGTGCTTAATTTAACGCGCACGATACCGGCAGTAGGGCAATATTCTTTTCCCTCAAATTTTTACTCACCCATTCTGGTTTATATGGTTGGATGTCTTTTTCTGAAATGTTTCCCGCAAGTTTTGCGGTGCTTCCGGATCGTTCAAAAGGTCATCAACTTTATTATACACCTTTATTCGCCCTTTGTCCACCAAAACCAGTTTGTCCATATGGTGCAAAATGTTACCCTGGTTGCATACCATGATGCGCGTCTAAAACAAAGTGAGCAAAACGAACGGTAAGCAGGCAGAAATCATATCATTCACAATAATAAATAGGTGCATATCAATAAAAATTCCAGAAGCACTAAAAGCCAGCTCGAGCTTTCGTCAGGCAACAATTTATAAGAAAAATACTCCATTCAACAAGAATTGCATTTGCAGCACATGGTTTCAACCAGTTTTGAAGTTTATATTTAAATGTTTCAAAATTTAAAAAATTGTGTTTTCAGCATGAAGACTGCAACACGTAACTCTTTACTTGAGATATCACCGAAAGATAATAAAGACCACCTCAAAAACATTTGTCATCTCCTTCGAGTAGGTTTTGCACATTTTAACCAGAGCTTGAAATGGGGCTAGTTGGTTTCTTACTCGGAACATTGCTGGCGCTAGGCGGGACAAGGACGACGAATTACGCTCCAGTTGTGTGTAATTCGTCGTCCTTGTCCCGCCTAGCGCCAGCAATGTTCCGAGTTGCACATTTTCTCGTATGACTGATTAGACCCAGACGCCAAATCTTTTTGTGGGTTTCTACCAACACAATACCAGCGCATTACACATCGAATTTGCGAACAGACAACAAAGCAACGATGCTACTTACGATCATACGCTCTTCTGTCAAAGCTATTCTAAACTTCGTATCAACGTGAAAAGTTATTTTGTAATCCTATTTTTATCCTTTGTACATGGGGCTTTCTACTAGAAGTCACAACCAACTTTACTGATATTATTTATTTCCTCGGCTACCCAAAGGTTCATTAGAATGATAGAAATTTCTCAAATACGCTGCGGGAATAGTTCGTTCAAAACAATTTGGTCTGACAAAGGCACGAAGCGTATGTTACTTTGGAGCATATGCCTCAAATAAGCTTTACGCTGCGAGAATCTCGATTGCTGCGTCTCTTCACACAGCTACCATTTCCCTTGGTCTGCAACCTATTGACTCTATTTATTGTTACTACATTATTGGGTAATGGTCATTTCGAATCTATTGGTAAATTACACCGCAAGCGCTCAAATAATCATGTAAATTAGTATTGGTTTTGAACTTTGGTGAACATCCACTCTGCCACTTCTCTCCCGCCTCCTTATGCCCGTACGCACAAAATTAAATCTAAATCTGAATCGGTGTACTCAAAAATAAACAAACCTAAGACAATAGGTTAATTTTAAAGCAGCAAATATGTTTTACAATATGCTGTGCATCAAAGCAGATGAAAATTCTTCGCTTCTTTTTTGCGGCCACAACAAACCATACAAATCCATAAACGACAAGCCCTTGCCAAAATAAAAAAATGTGAATAACTAAACCAAACCATGCTAGGGAAATTTGTTGTGAATGCTTTCGAGCGAATCCGAAGTCGATAAGGGCTGTGCTGAAAAAACATGTACAATCGCCGAATACGTGGTCCGACAGGAGGTCATCCGTATGCTGAAACTAGCGTGAAGTCGCTGGAGCTAGGCAGACTACACTTGTTTAAAAATATTCTTTCGTGTCCCGAAATGCCTTGAACTCTTAAGCCCGTACTTCGTGCATCAAGTCTGAAGTCAATAATTTAGATGCGTTAGGGCCATTCAGACAGAGTTTTGAGACTTTTTTGGCACGAGATGGTAGCTTCATAGCGATAATAAAGTTAGTTCAGTCTGAGCTAGTGAAAACAAGTGATCGAGAATACTGCTGCCGTGGTTCACATTTTTATATCATGAACTTGTGGCCGTTCCACTGCGATCCAGTGCATCTAGCTTGCATCAACATTCAGCCTAAATGGTATGATTTATGTTCGTGCAGTATAGGGACACTAAACATGCAATGCCTAAAAGTAATAACTTTTAACGTATATTGGTGATGTGAAAAGCACGAAAAGCGAATTTCACGTTATATTTACCTTATCCTTCAAAACACCGTGCTTTCCTATTACATCTTTGAAAACCCGGCTACCAACAACGGGATCAAGTGCGCTCAAAGGGTCATCGAGCAGATACACGTCACTCTGGCTGTAGACGGCTCGTGCCAGGGAGATTCGTTGCTTTTGGCCTCCACTCATGTTGGTGCCCTGCAGTGCATTTAAGAGATGTCGGCAATGCATTGTTGAAACAGTCTCTACACGTCAGAGAAAAAAGGTGCTAGCTTCAAGATTCAGTATTTCCACGTGCAATTAGTAGTACTTTATGACGGTGGTATTGGCCGAAACATGTTCTCTCATTTTAACAGAGCGATATTCTGTAGAAATTGAGCCCACTGCCCTTGCAGATCCCTGCGTGACTTTGTTGCAGAATCCCCAGCAACCAGTGCCACTTTGCACTGTACCCTTCCTAGTTTAAACGTACATCAGTCGCCACTTCCTAACAACAACTAAAACAAGTGTCGTTTGCGGTACACCATATCTTGCAGCAACGTTTAGAAGTCGGTGGTAAATGCTCGGCGAGATTGTCGTCGGAACACTTCGCGTGATGGCTTAGTTAGGGCTATGAGTATTGCCTCTCATTTGGCTGTGCGTACGTTGTCTTTTTAAAGGAGGCTTTTACGTCTTAAAGGGATCTTATAATGGTATCATGATAGGTATGGCTGATTCATATCACTCTTAATATGTGTATTCAATGGACCTCCGTTAAATTTGAGCATATACCCGTACTTAATTCCGGAAGCGTAAAAATGTTGTGTTTGTGTAACCCTTTTATACTGCCACTTCAACTATAAAAAAGCATGTGCTTGAAGTATTGGTTCGATCAGTTGGGCTTAAGAGTGACATATTGGCGAATTGGTGAAGATTTACACAAGAAAAAGAACCAAGAAGCAGGCACATTTTCCTGCTTCTTTGTATCTTTTTTTTCAAGTATGAGCTCAACGTACGTGCAGACATTTTAAATACCCAATGGCCGGGTGAGAACATTTACCGCAATAGGTGCATGTAATGACTTTAAGAATTATCGGCCCTATGAGGGCACAGTTCATGGCAAGATTTTCTATTTACTCTTTCGAGACTAAGCTTGTGGAGCAAAATTACGCCCACCTCCCCTCTCGGGAACCCGGTGTAGATGCGACGCATTGTGGGTTTCCCTCGGCGTTTCCGTTGGGTTGATTCTCCCATCGCGTGAAACGTGCCATGAACGCGTACGATGCATTTCCGTCTACTACGGGGTTCCCGCATCCCGTGCACGTCACTTTGCAGCCTCATAGTCGGTGGTGCTAGCAGTTCTGTTATTGGGCTGGCCGGTGCTTGTTGCGGTTGCGCCGACCATCGCGATAGCAGGCTTGTTAGTCTCCATTCAAAGCAGCGTTTGACATAGTAGCACCGGCGCTGGAACGACGGAGCGGAGCGGCGCAGGTACCGCGTTGTATACCGCCGCATAACGGTGAGGGGAATGAGAGAGAGCAGCGCATGCGCATGCGTTAACCGAGCGCTAGCGCCCGCCGACGCACAGCTGGCATTGCAAGGAGCGAGCGCTAACCCGCAGATAACGCTGCAGTGAGAGCGGCGGAGAGCGCATGCGCAGCTGGCGCGGACAACGACGACGACGCCGGATGGATGGAGGGATGCATGCATGAATGGACAAGGCGAGTGAATGAGATTCAGTCGCATCTAAAAGATTTGTTGACACACAGCCATACAAACGTACTTTGCTGTTCGAAGTAAAAATCGTCGCGACGTGTTGTGTTTCAGTTTCAGTAATACATATGATTCGCTGTGTTGGAAAGTTATAAGCGAAACATTTCGGTTTAGTCATCATCATTATCATCACCAGCCTATCTACGCCCACTGCAGGGCAAAGGCCTCTCCCATTATTCCCCAATGACATCGGTCCTGTGCCAACTGTGACCAATTTATCCCCGCAAACTTCTTGATCTCATCTGCCCATCTAACTTTCTGCCGCCCCCTGCAGCGCTTGCCTTCTCTAGGGATCCACTCTGTTACCCTTAATGACCAGCGGTTATCTTGTCTTCGCATTACATGCCCTGCCCACGTCCATTTCTTCTTCTTAATTTCTACTAATATGTCTTTAACACCAGTTTGCTCCCTGACCCACTCCGCTCTCTTCTTGTCCCTTAATGTTACACCTATCATTTTCCGCTCCATTGCCCGCTGAGTCGTTCTCAATTTAAGCTGAACCTTCTTAGTAAGCCTCCAAGTTTCTGCCCCGTAGGTGAGTACCGGTAAGATGCAGCTGTCATATACTTTCTTCTTCAGCGACAATGGTAGGCTGCTATTCATTATCTGAGAATATCTGCCATATGCACCCCACCCCATTCTGATCCTTCTAATTATCTCTGCCTCATGGTTGGGATCCGCGGTCACAACTTGGCCTAAGTATATATATTCGCTTACCACTTCCACTGCCTCGCCATCTATCTCAAACTGTTGTGCTGTGCCCAGGTTATTGATCATTACTTTAGTTTTCTGCATATTAATTTTCAGGCCAACGGTTCTACTCTGTTCGCCCAGTGCGGAAAGCATGCTTTGCAATTCGTTCCCCGAGTTACTCAGCAAGGCCACGTCATCAGCAAATCTGAGGTTACTGAGGTATTCTCCATTAACCCTTACTCCCACCTGTTCCCAATCCAACGTTCTGAATACTTCTTGTAAGCATGCTGTGAATAACATTGGAGAGATTGTGTCTCCTTGTCTGAAACTCTTCCTTATAGGTATTTTACTGCTCTCCCTATGGAGGATGATGGTAGCTGCAGACCCATTATAGATATCCTCTAGTATTCTTACATAATGCTCATCTACCCCCTGGTTCTGTAATGCCTGAATGACTGCTAGGGTTTCGACCGAGTCAAATGCTTTCTCATAATCTATGAAGGCTATATATAGGGGTTCAGTATACTCAGCGCACTTCTCTATCACCTGATTGATCATGTGAATATGGTCCATTGTTGAATAACCTTTACGGAACCCTGCTTGTTCTTTAGGTTGACTAAAATCTAAGGTTGCAGAGATTCGGTAAGCGATTACCTTGGTAAATACCTTGTAGACGACTGACAGTAAGCTGATCGGCCTGTAATTTTTCAAGTCCTTCATGTCACCTTTCTTATGGATTAAGATGATGTTCGCGTTCTTCCAAGATTCCGGTACCATTGCGGTCATTAGGCATTGCGTATAGAGGTTTGCCAGTTTTTCAGGTACAAATTCCCCGCCATCCTTCAAGAGGTCTGCTGTTATCTGATCCTCACCAGGTGCTTTGCCCCCTTTCATTTCTTTCAAAGCCTTCCTTACTTCTTCGGTCGTTACTGGTGGGATGTCTATCTCCTCTGAACTACTGTCTCGTTCGGCATTATCCTGGATGTCCCGGCTACTGTACAGATCCCTGTAGAACTCCTCGGCCACTGTGACTATTTTATCCCTATTTGTGATGATATTGCCTTGCTTATCCTTAAGTGCATACATCTGATTTTTTCCCACGCCAAGACGTCTCTTCACTGCTTTCAGGCTACCTCCGTTCTTTACAGCGTATTCGATCCTCTCCATATTATACTTCCGTATGTCAGCTGTCTTACGCTTATTGATTAACTTCGAGAGCTCGGCTAGTTCTATTCTGTCAGCTGCGGTGGAGATTCTCATGGTTTGCCGTTTCCTGATTAGATCTTTCGTCTCCTGAGAACGTTTACCAGTATCCTGTCTAGCCATAGTTCCCCCGACTTCCACTGCACACTCCGTGATAATGCGTGTAAGGTTGTCGCTGGCTTCCTGTGTCGTAAGCTCGGCTTCCTTGTTAAGGGCAATATCGGTTCTGCAGGGCGATCCTGAATTCTTCTACTTTACGTCTTAGTGTTAGCTCATTTATCGGCTTCTTTTGTACTAGCTTGTTGCGGTCCCTCCTCAAATCTAGCCTAATTCGAGATCTTACCATACGGTGGTCACTACACCTTACCCTTCCGAGCACTTCCACATCCTGCACGACGCCAGGGTTATCGCATAATATGAAGTCTATTTCATTTTTGTGCTCCCCATTCGGGCTCCTCCAGGTCCACTTCCGACTCTCCCGTTTACAGAAGAAGGTATTCATTATGCGTAGGTTATTCTATTTCATTTTTGTGCTCCCCATTCGGGCTCCTCCAGGTCCACTTCCGACTCTCCCGTTTACAGAAGAAGGTATTCATTATGCGTAGGTTATTCCGTTCTGCAAACTCAACTAGTAGGTCCCCCCTGCTATTTCTACAGCCCAGACCATAGTTCCCAACTGCCTTGTCTCCAGCCTGACTCTTGCCTACTTCAGCATTGAAGTCCCCCATAACTACGGTATACTGCGTTTTGCCATTGCCTATTCCACATCTTCATAGAAGCGTTCCACTGCTTGGTCGTCGTGGCTGGATGTGGGCGCGTAGCCCTGCACCACCTTGAGCTTGTACCTCTTATTGAGCCTAATTACAAGACCTGCTGCCCTTTCGTTAATGCTATAGTATTCGTCTATGTTGCCAGCTATGCTTTTATTGACTAGAAATCCCACTCCCAGTTCTCTTCTGTCCTCTAGACCACGGTAACATAGGACGTGTCCATTTTTCAGCACCGTAAAGGCCTCGCCTGCCCTCCTAACCTCGCTAAGCCCTATTACATCCCATTTGATGCCCTCTAATTCCTTGACTTGCTTCGCTAGATAAGGTTCGCGCGTTAAACGTTGCCAGGTTCAGATTCCATTGGCGGCCTGTCCGGATCCAGGGATTCTTAGCACCCTCTGCTGCGTCACAGGTCTGACCGCCGCCGTCGTCAGTTGCTTCGCAGCCGCTGGGGACTGAGGGCCGAGGGTTAATTGGCGTATTCATGGGAGGTTGTGGCCGTTACTACACCAGGGTGGCCAATCCTGCTCTGGTGAGGGAGTGCATTACCGGCAATGGTCGCCGGGGTCAGGCCGCACCCCAAGCCTCTTTGTGCAATTCCATCAATGCGCGGATTTTTTTTTTATCCGGTTGGAATTGTCCGGCACCGGGATTCGAACCACGGTCCTTCTGCACGCGAGGCGGGTGTTCTACCTCTACGCCATCGCTGCGTTTGGTTTAGTATTGAGCATAAAATACTGATACAGAAAACAGGAAGAGACGACACCGAAGCCACGCGTTGACAACCGCGTTTATCCTGCAGAAAACATCCTACTATATATCAAACAGTCCACAAAAGCTTTCTTTATTACCACGAAAACATGCCAATATGTTGCTCACTCACTTATCATCTGCCGTAATAGTACGTTTCGCATTTATGATTTGATGAGCAGTCTGCCCACGGCTTCTTACCCCAATAATTATCTCCTGCTATAGATCAGCGCATCCACGATACTACAGTGTCAAAGCAACATTTTTATTTTGCTATTTTCTAGTAACGGCTCATGTTCCCGCCCGTCTTCACGCGTCAGGGAGATAGGGTACACCACTTCAACTGCACATTCCTGTATTTTTTGTGTTTCTGTATTGTTTCGCGGTTGAAATAACAAAGGTTTCACTCCAAGTATATATTGCTGTGAACCATGCCTTCAGTTTTGTTTAATTATGTGCTTTGTTGCCAGCGTCTTGCCGTGCCTGACTGTATTCCCTGTTTTCGATATGAAGCGCGTGTTTTTTTCTCTGACGCTCTATGCCACACATGCTATCTTATCTAATAGAGAGAGTGTGTCGTCCGGTCATCACTAGATTCGAATGTTATCCTTTGATCACCAGCGTTCTGCATCGAGTTTGAAGTTTCCACAAAAATTACACATAAAGATAAGTTCTCCCAGTGCCAGACCGAGACATTCGATTCGCCGACGCTCATCTGTGCATGACGCTTCGTTGATTGCTTCTACGCCACCTGTATTTTTTTCCAAGTTCTTTTCGGTACACAAGTTCGCTTCAATGAACGTTATTCCTCCTATAACCCTGCGTCATGCTTGGCTGAGTTCAATGTCAGAATCTGTGCAGTTGTGCTCAGAACTAGACATCTCGAAGTTTCCGTAGTTAGTAAAAGTTGTCAGCATGTCTTCTTGGCCCACGTAGTCCAGCTACTAGGGATTGGAACATAAAATTAGCATAGGGATAAAACTACAGAAAGGCCGCCACAGAACTGTCAATCCAAAAATATTTAATGTTACATTATCATTGCTGAATTCACTTGTGGCAGAGAAAATGCGTGACGTGGGAACATGTAAAAAGTTGTAGGTTCGGCACGGCGTAAAGCAGATTCTGAGATAAAACCGAAGAAAGAAAGCGCAGGGACGGCCGTTTTTTTTTTTTTTTTTAACTTGGCAACTTAGTTTTTTGCAGATTTTATGTTCAGTGGTTCAATCATCCGCAAGATAATGAATCCAACAAAAAACAACACATGACGCTAGCTGGTTCTTCACCGTTACTTATGCCCCAAGTTTCACAAGGAGCAACAAAAAACACTACATTAAAAAAATACTGCAATACGTAGAAACAATGTGAAAACGAATGCCCCAAGAAAACAAGCAGGACATTTTGTCATCTTTCTTGATGCGCTTTTCTGCGGTAAGGCTACATAATATGACTTGCTAATTCCCCGTACGCTACAACTGACTATTCATTGTACTGTGCAAAGCTTGGCGTATCAAAAATAGCATCCGCTAGCACTGCCGTGAGCAACTTTTTGTAGGCTGAAGCAACAGGAACTGATAGTATATGACTTTTCGCTAGAACGAGATATTCGTCCATACCTTCTCGCCAACTTCGGTCATGTCCCCTGACTTCAACTTGTTGAGGTCATTCATCAGTTGGCACCTTTGAATGACGCGCTCATATCTGTAATAGTTCATGGGCTTGCCGTAGAGGATGTTGTCCCGAATGGTCATGTTGTGTACAATTGGTAACTGTGGCGCAAACGCCACGCGGCCCTGTGAGACGAAAAATTTGAAAAAGAGGCATCCGATTTGCAATCACCAAAATAACAGTGGGTAAATGTGTATACGACTTAGCGTTGGTTGCGACCTAAGGTGTAGAAGTTGGTCGATTGCTATTTTTTCAGCGCTGCAACGGTTGTTTTATTCACTGTGCAGGTTTACAGTGCCTTATTGCATTTAGGGTACGCAGTTTTGCAAGCAGCAATTCAACACTATTTTTTTTCCTCTAGTTGCTAATGCCTCTACTGCCAAACAAGGAAACAGTCGATAAAACAGGAAAGGCGGTAAGACGTTCTTTCATGCAAATTTTTTAATGTTAGAAATTCAAGTATGAACGCAAAATGACACGACGCCGAAACTCCCTGTCCTGTTTTTGAAGCTGCATTTAAGATTACCGCGTACAGAAGAAACAATACTGGGGGTACCGAATTAAATCCGCGAAAAAAAAACTGCAGCTGCCGGCGTAGTGGTGTAGTGCTCTGCTCTCTGGGGTCTGTTTTGTCGCCCTGCTATTTTGTCGCTGCCAAGGGATTATCCATTGTCTGTGCCGCATTGCCGCTCCTCTATTTGTGCTCTGACTGCCGTGTGGTGCGCTGACGCCGCGCTGTTTTTTTAGTGTGTTGCCTAGTATCTGATGCTTGGGCGTGTACAATTTTCTGACGGCACCTTTTGCACTGTGTGATAGTCTTAGTCGTCCCTAATTGGAATTTCAAGGCTACAGAATCAGTTTGTTACCTGTAAAATAAATCTTAACTTATAGACGGAGCAATGCCGACCCGTTGTATAGCTTAACCTTTGGTGGTAAGAAGAACGCGTGTTGGTTACTTTCAACCAATTTGTTGCGTTTTCAGCGGACCCATACAACTGAAGTCATTTTTAATTCCACGTCGACGGCGTTCCACAATCAACAATTAATTCTTCTTCTTTGTAGATTGTTCAGCTCTACAGTTTCCAAAAAATAATATCTTGAAATAAAATCTTGTTCTGCGCAGAGCAAAAATTTTTCCCTGAACCATTTCGGGACAATGCGATAAACACTGCAAACATCAATAGCTGAGAGAACATAATTCCGGTAAACACTTACACGGGCTGCTAGCGCTAGTTGCTTACACCAGTGCCGAGTGGGAAGTAAGCCAATCACGGCGCCTAGTGGCACGCGGTGATAACTCAAAGGCGTAACTACACCGGAAACCACTGTAAAATTCAGGCACTCACGTAGCAGGAAACACTGCCTTCAAGCCTGTGCATGTCGCCCAGAATTGCCGCGAGTAATGATGACTTGCCGCTTCCGACAAAACCAACGATGCCTACAAGTGACCCGGGCTCAATGTTTAGGTCAACGTTTGTAAGCTGCGGCTCCGACGTGCCAACCCGAGGCTGGGTCCATGAAAACGAGCACCTACTCATTGTCACCGTCCCTGCAGAAGGCAAGCAGATATGGTTTCACATCTTTCGTGAACGTGGACTCCGCAAACAGCCCCCCTCGCAAAAACAGTGCAACTAAACTGGTTTATATAGTTTGTGGACACTTTGTGCTAATTATATATTTATTTCAATACTTCAGAGCCCGTAGGGGGTTAAAGAAGATAATAGTTGTTAGTCAAGATATTCCAAAGCAAACAACTTTAAATACATGAATATTGAAAACCTGCGATGAAAGCAATACACACAAAATCAAAGAACGGGAACTAAAACACGTCGCACAAAGTATCACAACATTATCTAATATTAAGAAATACAGTCAATCAAATAGAACGACAACCTCGACAGCGCTTTTAAAACTGGGGTATCAGCATGAGTTTCAATTGCGTGTTTCTTTATTTATTTATTTATTTGATGATTTGATGATTTAATTGTGGGGGTTTAACGCGCCGACGCACCGCAGACGATGAGGCGCGCCATAGTGGAGGGCTCTGGATTAATTTTGACCACCTGGTGATCTTTACCGTGCACCGAAATCTCGTACACACGAGCGCTTTTGCTTTTCGCCTCCATCAGAAAAGCGGCCGACGCAGCCGGGAATGAAACCAGCGACCTCGTCCTCAGAAGCGCAACGCCTTAGCCGCTAAGCCACCGCGGCGGGTTGTATTTATTTATTTATTTATTTATTTATACGTGTACTTACAGCGCAATCTAGGGCGCTGTTGTGGGGAGCTTACTATGCAAAAATGCATAAACGACATCATGAATGCACTACGCAGTACAAATGAACAGTTTACAGCAGGCGATAAATAGTACAAAATGCATTGGCAGCACATCAAGAACTACGGAACTACGGAAGTACCCTTGACATCAAGAACTACAGAAAATATCAAAAAATAAATAAAGCACCACTTAAAGACATGATTTTTTAAAAGGAAGGGAAAGACTATAAGTGGGGCGTTAACAGTCTGCCGCGGGAGGCTATTCCATTCCCGCATTGTTCTAAGAAAAATGCATTACCAAGAGCGTTTGTTTGACACACATGCTTGCGTACTTTCAGAGGATGAACTGTAGCTAGGTGACTTGTGTAGTTATGTTTATCGATCACTAATTTGTCGTGGAAGAGACACATAGAAGAGACACAATCTGATATATTTACGGCTTTGTGAAAGTAAGAGCCATCCCAGCGGGCTGAAAATTGCGCTCGAGCTTATCCTGAAGTTGGGATTGCCCGTCACGAACCGGGTGGCGCGTTTCTGGACCCCCTTTAGTTCATCGATATTAACTTCAGCCGCTGGGTACAAGATAGTGCCGGCGTATTCTACGGTACGGCGTACATTTGATACGTTAAAAGTTTCTTCAAGTAAAAAGGTACTTTGCTGAAATAACGTCGAAGAAAGTTAAAAACGTAACTCGCTTTTGATTGATTGATTGTGGGGGTTTAACGCGCCGAATCAACGCAGGCGATGAGGCGCGCCGTAGTGGAGGGCTCCGGATTAATTTTGACCACCTGGGGATCTTTAACGTGCGCCGAAATCTCGTACACACGGGCGTTTTTGCTTTTCGCCTCCATCAGAAAAGCGGCCGCCGCGGCCGGGAATCGAACCCGCGACCTCGTGCTCATCAGCGCAACGCCTTAGCCACTGAGCCACCGCGTGACTCGCTTTTGCCGATTCCCTATGAATATGAGCATTCCAGGACAGTGGGCTCTTAAGGACAAGCACTAGGTACGTATATTCTGTAACAACACGTAGCGAGGTTTGTTCCATGCAGTATTTGGTAAGTAGCAGATGCTTTTTTTGCAAACCTAATGACACTGCACTTTGACACAATGAGCTTAACTTTCCATTTGCTGCACCACGCTAACACTGATTAGCTGATTACGGGGCTTAACGCGCCGACGCTGCGCAGGCTATGAGGCGCGCCGTAGTGGAGGGCTCCGGGCTAATTTTGACCCCCTGGGGATTGCTAACGTGCGGCGAAATATCGAACACACGGGATTTCGCTTTTCGCCTCATTCGAAAAACCATCCGCAGTTGGCCGGGAATCGAGCCCCCGTCCTTGGGCTCAGCAGCACAATGCCTCAGCCACTCAACCAACTCGGTGGGTACCACGCTAAGACTCAGACAAGGTCTTTTTTCAGTTCGGAATGTGTTGTGCACTTCACATAGCGGTATATGCAGCAGTCATCTGCGTACAATCTGATACGACTGGCCACACATTCAGCAAGATCATTAATATAAATCAAAGAAAGAAGCAACCCCAGAACGGAGTCTTGTGGGACGCCTGATAAGACATACGTGTGATCTGGTGCCGCAATTGCAATGATACTTTAAATGAACGGTTAATAAAATTATTCCTATGCAATAAAATAAATTATTTATACAGTGAGGGAGTCGGTGAACACAAACATTGATATTGCCACATGTAGAATGTTCATCAAGGGCACATAAAGTTAAACTAAGCTACGGGCTTATATGGGCCTGTGCGAGATTTGTATACTGAAGCTTGACTATTGTGTTTAGATTGTATCTTGATGCTCTTCACACGGCCTCCGCACAATGAACCATCGCTGAGCAAGTTCTATGCAAGGATTCTTAAAATAACCACGATATTTGGAAACTTTAAAAATGCACGGTTAGCTCAAAGCAATGAAGAAATATGCCAGCTCAGAAATGTATGTTTATCGGACTAACCTCGCAATTCATCAAAAGAAGCCCTGCGTGGGATTTTTTCTTCTTCCTGCGGGACTTCTGTGCAAAAATCCGCAATTCTTTTAAGGGAAAGTGCGGCCTGAAAGAACAAAGCACCAAGAAAACAAACTTCAAAAAACTTTCACAATACGTTGCGGAGCTTTGCACAACTTTACTTATGGACACAGCATACAGTGTAAGCTTTTCATTGTTTCTTCTGCACTGTTTCCTGTTTCACTGCTTCCGCTGTTTCCGAAGACTTACCAAAACGAAAATACAAAAAACTTTTGAAACCATCATCGCACTCCCTTGTCCACTTGTTTCAAAGACGTATTGTACTGGGTTTTATAATAATGTGAAAGACAGCACAGCGGACAGCCGGCCGTTGTCTATAAACAACAAGGTAACAAAACGCCGCACAAACGTTAAAAAACTTAGAGCCAGTTCTACGCCCGCGAAATCTCCTGATACAGCGGAGCGCACTACGCCACGCTTGAGATGTCCTCCCGATGTTGCGGGGGTTTACCCACGAAGTACACCCACGAAGATGTGGTAGTTTATCAACAACTTTTCAAGCCAGCATCGCCCTGCCTTCTTTACTTGTTTCAAAGACGTATCGTAATGGGTTTTATAATAACGTGAAAGACAGCATAGCGGACAGTCGCTCGTTGTCTATAAACAACAAGGTAACAAAACGCTGCACAAACGTTAAAAAACTTAGACCCAGTTTCACGCCCGCGAAATCTCCTGACACAGCGGAGCGCACTACACCACGCTGGAGATCTCCCCCCGAAGTTGCGGGGGTTTACCCACGAAGTTCACCCGCGAAGATGCGGTAGTTTATCAACAACTTTTCAAACCAGCATCGCACTGCCTTCTTTACTTGTTTCAAAGACGTATCGTACTGGGTTTTATAATAATGTGAAAGACAGCATAGCGGACAGTCGGTCGTTGTCTATAAACAACAAGGTAACAAAACGCTGCACAAACGTTAAAAAACTTGGACCCAGTTTCACGCCCGCGAAATCTCCTGATACAGCGGAGCGCACTACACCACGCTGGAGATGTCCTCCAGAAGCTGCAGGGGTTTACCCACGAAGTACACCCCCGAAGATGTGGTCGTTTATCAACAACTTTTCAAGCCAGCATCGCCCTGCCTTCTTTACTTGTTTCAAAGACGTATCGTAATGGGGTTTATAATAACGTGAAAGACAGCATAGCGGACAGTCGCTCGTTGTCTACAAACAACAAGGTAACAAAACGCTGCACAAACGTTAAAAAACTTAGACCCAGTTTCACGCCCGCGAAATCTCCTGATACAGCGGAGCGCACTACACCACGCTGAATATGTCCTCCCTAAGTTGCGGGGGTTTACCCACGAAGTTCACCTATGAAGATGCGGTAGTTTATCGGCGCATATATAAGAACTGACGCGCACCGCGTGCCCCGACGCACGAGCTGACATTGCGCAGTGGACGGCCGTCAAGGAAATCGCGCCTTCTCTCCTCGCAGCGGGGCACCTCCGCTTGGCATGACGGACATCAATGGACGTTGCGAACCCCTAACAGCTCGGCTGTGAAAACCACGACGAAATATTGTGGCGTCTAAAACAGCAGATGAGCATAAAGACCACATTCCTGTGTAGTCAGCATACAGTTACGACACTATTATCAACCAATCACAAAGCAGACAACTTCTTGCGGACCGCTAGAACGCATCTATATGCGACAAATGTCTTAGTACTGCTTCGGTGCTATTGACACAGAACGAACTGTGATTTTTGTCATCTTAAGTCTCACCAACACAAGACACCTTCGTAATGGCCTGATACTACTAAGTTCGTATTGCTTTTACGTAATAAACATTCTCTTTCAAACAAAATCACATAGAGAGATTGATTCCACTCCCTTGACGGTGCAAACCCACCCATTTCTGGAAGCCCCCAGCCCAGCTCCTTGTAATTTCGAACATTGCTTCAATAGTTTTGAGGCACTGATAATACAACCCCCACTGTTCGGCCTCAGTAGACTAATGGGAAGAAGCACTGGTTTTGGAACGAGTGACCTGCGTTTGAACCCCAGCAGGGTGCAAACATGTTGCAAGACCCATGTTTTTTTACTATAAAATGTTATCTCAACTTCATACTACTCATTCCTTTCATAGATAAATGTGGATTATCATCTTTTAGGCCGGTTTAGGAGCCAGTCAAGGCATATCAACCCGTTCAGTTAACGTACTACATGGAACAGGAAGTGCCTGACTTGGACCTATCTTGAAACGAAATATCACAAGTTATTACTGACGTTTCAGCAAGGCAGTTTGGCGATTTATCTTTCCTCAGCTCCTCTCGATTTCTTTTGCTGCATAGGTTCGTGCACAAGACCGGCATGCTGCTTTGCAAAAAACGAGCTACGAGCGCGGCGAAAACTCTGCTTTCGTGCACCCGTCGTACCTTTTGCGGTCTTTCTGCGCATTTAATGCATCTTTATAACGTACAGAGCGATACTGTACCTGGTTGTAATTCCTCAGTGCCTGGCCGGATCCGTTCATAGTGAGATCCGTTAGATACAGCAGGGAAACGCAGGAGAAGGACAGCGCAGGCGTCAAGACAACGTCGGGGCTTATAACCGAAAGGGTGCTGAAGAGAATGATCATGAGCTGAAAGAAATTCGCAATGGTTAGTTTCGTTTCCCGCCTAGCACTATACCCTTATCGGCAAAAACTAGAGGCAATAGACGGACCACATTGGAGGCACGCGAGACGCACTATGGCAAATATATAATGGGAAACATGGCCTAATCTACATCTGAACCAGCACGAAGGCTTTAGAAGTATTTTAAAGTTAAATTTCCACACATAGGTTTCGTTTATTAGCACTGATAATTTGGTAAAAAAAATCATGAACCCCTTCATCTAATGGTAGAACTCGAAACTTTTTCGCGAGGGATTCCTTGGTTTTCGTCTTAGTTACGACTTTGACTGGCACGCAGTTGGGACTTTTGATCGCAGCGACTTTGATCGCAGCGACTTTTGAAAGCACCGCGGTTAACTGTGATCATTTAGACGGAGGTGTGCATAATTTTTCTGTCTCTTTTTGCACGTCCATCCACCCCTCTCAAAATCCAAACTGCTTCGACGCATTCGGAATTTTGCTATCGGAAATACGTCTGCTTTATACGGGAGAGGGACCCAGGTTCAATTCAGACCACGGGAAGGGTTTTTTTCTTTGAGTTCATCCGCGATCATCAACATCGCCAGGAAAAGTTAGCTTACCTGCACTGCGTTTTCGACGCGACATAAGCCATCGAAGATGCATATTGTCACGGTACATAGCGGTGGGCAATACCCCTCAGCGACATTACGAAGCACTAGCGACGACGACGACGCCGAATAAGGTGCCGGCGAACCCTGCGCAGCTGCCTGATCACCGCCATGGAAATACTGTCAATAGATGGTTCGCCCTCTTCATGGTTCGTCTCATCTGCTCTGCCGCCACGTTACAATATAAAGGTAAGCTTCAAGAATGTACGTTTATGTATTTCGCACCGAAAATATTTCAAACTGCTGCTGCGAATCGAACGTACCACCTCATTTATAGCAGCTTTAAGCATCAGACAGCAAGAATGGCAACATTGTTCCTTGGGCTTTGCGGAAATAAAAATGAAAGAATATTGTCAACCACGGCATCTCAATACCGCATAATTTTCACCAGTTTAAAGAAATTCCCGTTAAAACGTTCTGCACGTTATGGGCCTGAATTTATTGGACAACAATTACCGCACGTTAATATCCAGTTCATCATCAGAGCACAAAGTGTTTTAATTCTACGAGTTGATTGAAACCAAAATGCTAGATATTATTCATTAAAATGTTGCGCCTACGGGAAATTTAAGGACTAACATGTTGTTCTAGAACACGGAAGAATTAGCACCACTATTTATTTCTACCTCACTTCCTTTAACTGTAAGCCCACAGGTGAAACTCTACTAACAAAAAATGGTAAAAAATCCTTAGTCGAATTGCGCCTCGGACGAATTGCACATAAATGTACATAAAAGCACCCGTTTCCGTTCGAGTCGACACACGAGAACCACAGCTCTGCTGTTTCAGCCGATTTCACACCGTGCGGAATTGGGCTGAATATTTCCCTTTGCCGACTCCTTGCCCTGCAAATGAGTTCCGGCCTGTTTTGCCACCTTCTTGAGTATTTTGAAGCAGCCCGCCGTTGGTGTCCTGGCTTAATGGAACATCAGCCACTAAATACTTGCGTCCTAAAGAAGGTGCATCGCGAGAAAATACGTACCACAGAGCTGGTAGAGCTGTAGATGCAGTCCAAAAGGGCGTCGAGAAGGTTCACCCTGAACAACCATCCCAGCTCAATGTCTCGCAAGCGTTTCACGTTCTCTTGCATGGCATCCTCCCATGCGTACATCTTAACCACGCGGATAGTGGACAGCAGGTCCGAGATGGCTTTGAGCCTCTCGTCTCGAACCCGGATTGCTTTAGCCTGGAAGAGATACGTTTCTATGAAATACGTTGAGGCCAAGCGAGGTACCTCAAACCATTTGTTTTCAGTGCCTCCTCCACAAATGGGACACCCTTGATCCGTTATTGGGCACCAAGCACTACCCGTTCCCTCCTTGCCTTTTAGAAAACTTTTTGTAGATAGATTTCGGTAACTGTATAATAAACGATGTTGATAGAATACATATTTCCGAGCTGCGCGCCATTAGAGAGTGGGCGAATATTCCCGCTGTGAGAATCACGACACATGCGCTGTGCCAGTAAGACTCATCTTGAGAGGAGACCAGGGTAACGAAGAGACAGGGTGATCGAGGGGCACACGAGGGGTTGGAGAAGGTAGCCATTGCCGTGGCACCATTGTCAGTGTAAGCTGGGCGGCCACGTTTTCACGTCGCGTGAGCCACAGGTAACCGGACATTCTACACCTTCGTGCAATGAGACAACCTCAACCACTTGTGCTGCAGCGTTGTCTGAATAAAAGCGACGCCAAATAACGCCTTCTGAAAAAAAGTCCGTTCCAGGGCATTGCGCGCCCGAAAAGCTGCATGGCGCTAACGAGACATGCTATGATTGACTGATGTAGTACGTATTACTTCTGCAGAAGTTTGCGCACACTTTTAGGTTGACTTCCCGTAACTTATTTGCGTAATTCTAAAGTCCCAATGCGCAATTAATAAATACCCCCTTGCTCGAACATTTGGCTCCTCTCTATGCCGTAACGAAGCGATGGCCCCAAAAACGGCTGACATAGCAGATCGAATGATGAAAAAAATAAAATTGCTTGGGCTCGGGTCTGGATTCGAATCCGGGACCTATGGAATATGAGTCCTACACGCATCCCCTCCACACGGGGCGATACTTGGCCCTGATAATTGGCCCTGGCCCTCAATAAGTGAATGTGCTGTGTACTTCGGCTTGAAAACCGGTCTTTGAGACTCGTACTAAGGCCTACAGAAGCAATTTGAGCGTGCTAGTCACAACCGTAACAAAGTACGTTTAGGTCAGCACCGCATGCGTACGGAAAACGGGGGTATAAACAAAAAAACTGTGGTTGATACCTCTGTCACAGGAATCAGTCACACACGAAATTGAAATTTGCAGCGAAATTTGCAGCTGATCATGATTTGCGGGTCGGCGGCTGCCTTGTGGGTGTGCTAGCTGAGCGATGTCCTGCTGGCGGCTCGCTTCGGCAAAAGTGTACTGGCGTCATTTCCGTGACGGATATGACGTCAGTGAAACCTTGGAGTGCCGCGGCATAAAATAATTTAGCGTTAAAATATAAAACACAAAAACGATCAATACTAAGCATAACGTATTCTTTAGTATTAAAGGTTACTTCCCCGCAAGAAGACCTTTTGTGCAGGGGTGCACCCTTTACAGGCCGCTTACTTCGTAGTACTCGCGTCACTTCCGTGACGGATATGACGTCACCGAAATCTTCGTGTATCCGGATTTAAAATACTGTCGTGTTAGAACAAACGCAATACGAAAACAACGCAATGAAATAGAATCACCACGGTAGTAACTACCGGACGCAATTGCACCACTGACGCTCTACCGAAGCAATTTGAGCGTGTAAATTAAAAAATTAGCTGAACACGCTTCGGCGAATAGCGCAACTGTAGGAAACCAAGGGTTGATGTCCTATTCACTCACTCATAGTAACGAAAGAAAATGACACAATAGGACAATGTCCATGATGAATATAACGAGCGGACACAATCGCAACACTGTACATAAAAAAATACTTGGATTTCTCTCTATATCTGCCTGCTGTCGGTACCGCTTCTGCTGCGATGGCCAGCTCTAACACGTGGCCCCTCTCGAAAGTACCCCTCAAAACAAAATGTAATGGAATTCAAAAATGCCCTACCCGAACCAATGAATAATGCTACCAAAGAAGCAGTCTCCTTCGCACGAGGGGCATTTTCTGCGTACCCTGTAAGGCAGGCTGCCGCTACAACGATATATTTTTTGTTGCCCCAACAACGTTCGATTCCCGCCGTTGCCTTTTTACCCAGGAAATTCTCTTCCAGATAAAATGAGACGTAATGTTCCAAGAAAACCTCCACAATGCGGCAGCCATACCTGGCGCCAAACATGAAAGCGGCGTTCACTAATGTGACCCACGAAGCGATTTTGACCAACCCAAACAGCCTTGAGTGCAGGAACCGGAATTCTATTTAGGTCAGAGACTTTCTGTCAAACTGAAACGCCACACTAAAACTTGGCGAGTTGTCCTCCCACCCCATAGACGTAGGCAGCAGAGGCACATCGCAAAAAATGGTTCTTTCTCCCCTCTCATTCAAAATAGCCTATATAGGCCTACCTATCATCATGAAGTCATAGATGTTCTGCACTATGGCTTATACGCCGATGACATCACAACCTGTACGTGCAACGTCTCGTTGGGCTGGATTCTGGCCGTCTCCATCAGGCTGCTGATGCTGTGAGTTACTAAGCCCGGAGGTGCAGGCTATCCCTCTCACCTCAGAAGTCTGAACTTCTTATGGTCAGAAAGCGGAGAATGAAGAAAATTCAAGACTCGCTTTCCAGGCCACCCTGGACGGCCATACCAGCTTGCCGCCTACCAAAATCAAGATCCTGCGTATTACCTTCCAATAAGACGTCCTAACACCCTTCTCCTCAACCAGCTCGGTCACATGACAAGGAAAACTACCTATTAGTACACATGAATTGAAAATCAATTACAGGGAAGGAGGTAGGTGGACACCATTCGTCCGATCCAGGAGTGTGTCATTTCGCGCCTCACCTAAGCTGTTTCCTATACTACCCTAGGTGGAGTTACTGGAGAAAAATTGGGAGAATAGCTCTGAAAGCATGTAAACTGCTTTAAGGCTCCCCATTACTACGTGGACACACATGCGTCTGAAATCAAGCCTTCCCAGAACTACCGCCGAGCTCACCGCTGTCCACCTTGAAAGCCAGTGTCTACGGCTAGGTAGACCTGCGGTAGGAGTCTTCTCAGCACACTGGGCATGTCATCCCTCGAGAAAACTTGTACAGATAAGAATAAACATCGATGTCGCCCCTCCACTTCACAAGATCGACTCTACTCAGTACGCATGAAAGAGGCAAGAGCACGTCCACTCACGACAAAATGTAGCAGGGATCGGAACCGCATTGTTTACATTGGCTACCTCTGTCACTGGAAAGAATGGTGTACAACCGCTGCGCACTGCCGACGACAACGTGTGGGGCGCAAGCCTGGCGCATTACTAAATAGCTGGTAAGAAAGCTTACGTCCGATTAACGAGGCAGACAGCAAAGGTTGACAAGAGTACAATTAAAATAAAGATTGATTGATTGATTGATTGATTGATTGATTGATTGATTGATTGATTGATTGATTGATTGATTGATTGATTGATTGGTTGATTGATTGATTGATTGATTGATTGATTGATTGATTCATTCATTCATTCATTCATTCATTCATTCATTGTAGGGTTTAACGCGCCGACGCAACGCAGGCGATGAGGCACGCCGTAGTGGAGGGCTGCGGATTAATTTTGACCACCTGGGGACCTTTAACGTGCGCCGAAATCTCGTACACACGGACGTTTTTGCTTTTCACCCCCATCAGAAAAGCGGCCACAGCGGATGGGAATCGAACCCGCGACGTCGTGCTCAGCAAATTAAAATAAAGAAAACGAGGTTTTAGAATAGTGAACAAACTCGGGTGAAAGACCGAAAAAAAAATCTAGAAAAGTGCACTTGGGGTGTTCATATAAAGGGGTATGCACACGAAGGGGCCTTTCGGCGTAGAAATCCGAGGGAGATCGTGACATCACCGTAGGCAGACTTCCGCTCGGCTAGCTCCTTCGCTCACACGGAGGATGCGGCTGTCGGACGGATATCACTTGTTTGCAGTCGCCTATCTCTAAAGCAGAGCTGCCGTAGCACCGACGATTCCTTGACAGCAGCAATTTTTGCTAAAGCCCCTACGTACTGATCTTGTCAGCTGCCCAAAAAATGCCGTGGACGCGGTGCAGGCGCTACCGCGGGTAGAGAACAGCACGCGACGCGCGAGGCAGCGGGTGCAGAGACCCGCGCTGGGAGCAGCCGGATGGTCCGCCCACAGGCCCGCAAAGAGATGTTAGGCTTAACAATGCATCGAAGATTCGATAGCCGCTCTCGCAAGCAGCGCAGATGACGATTTTTAATGCAATTTACCATCACATAATTACCCCCTTTCTTGTATGGGGAGCTTTGTTAGCGCATTGGGGAGCGATAACCAGCTATCGCTCGGGCTACCTGCGCCGGCCTGCGTTACTTCGCGGCTGCGTCCGCCCCTCGCCCAGCGACTCCCTCAGTGCACCTGTCGTGTGCGCGGCGCATTTTCGCGTCCAGTGTAATAAAAATAAATGAAAAAAGAGCGCCTGTAACCGCCTTAGAATTTGAGTCGCGGGCGGCTGCCCGACGAGCAGACGAAATCCCGCCGCCTCCGCCGCCAAGCGTCGGATCGTTTGTAGCTCGCGAGCAGACGCGGCGCGCCGAAGAAACCGTGACGTAGGGGAAACGTGCCGCGCACTCCTAGGAGCCACACGGCGGATTTCTTTGTGGTGTGAATACCCCTTTAAAGGGAAAAAACAAGAGATTTTGGGGGCTCATAAGGGAAGCTGTCGTCCGCTCGGGATAAAGATAGGCGTTGGTAAATAGGATCAATCAAAACACACCAATAAACAATAACAGATGCTTACTCCAACTCATTCTACTAATGTG
Organism: Haemaphysalis longicornis; assembly: GCF_048455015.1. Taxonomy (NCBI): domain Eukaryota; kingdom Metazoa; phylum Arthropoda; class Arachnida; order Ixodida; family Ixodidae; genus Haemaphysalis; species Haemaphysalis longicornis. The sequence goes on along the minus strand of NW_027526204.1, from coordinate 61,018,073 downwards.
GAATTTCAAAAAATACAGACTTACGTCCCGGGTTATGGCGGCGTTACCGTAAAGCTAAAAAAATCCATGAACCTTCTAAGGTGCCGCGGGGACTAAGGCGTTAAGCTTTTTTCAAATAGCGTGCACCTCCTCTGCCATCATAAAAGCGTTCTGCACGACTGCTAGACAAGTATACTGTCCGAGAAAACATTACTGTGGCCCCAACAGCGCTTTTGTGTAGCTAAACGTTCGCAAACTTTCATGTCATTCCCCTCCAAATCGTATGTAAACCGTTACTCACCCCGAAACAAGAACTCTGTCTTCCAGCCAACAATGATGGCGCTATATTTAGTAACTCGTTTGTTATACATTCTAGACTGGGGTACTTTATTTTTGGAAAACTCCTTGACGAATTCGCAGGGAACCGCTACCAGAATGCCAAGAGGGATGTCACGGTCACTATTTTGACGGAAGCTGCATCCGTCACATTCCTTCCATCCTTCCATCCGTCGCAAGCCATCCTTGTGACTCCTTCACTTTTTTCGACCAGCTGGAAACATTACGGCACCATTCAACGGACAATGCGTCCCCACTTGTCGGTAAGATAAGCAGTGCAGTGTCTATACGACCAGTTTTGCTAAATGGACACAGGAGTCTATGGACAAGGTCTACGAAATTCTCGCTACAAAGTGTTAAACATTTGTGCGGAGAACGGAGCGTTTCCGAAGGCGTTTTTTCCCTCTACAAAACCGGTCCAGTAGCCTTCATGCGTGTTCCTGACCTCTTCCGGACCGGTTTCCAATCGGGGAAAACATGGGCGGAAACGCATCGCTCTCCGCAAATGTGTTTTCTCTTGAAAAGAACACAATCATATGGCCCGTTAAGCCATCGTTTGTGTGAGCTGCAGTGCTTACCCACAAACTTCGTTGAAGGCAGGAAGTTACAAACGGAAGGCAAAGGACAAACACCACGTAGGCGGCGCAGCACAGTGCCGGGCCGACGCCAGCACGCGAGGCCAGCATCCAGAAGACAATGGGTAAGGTCACGGCTCCGAAGAGTGGAACCGGAATGGATGTGCCGCCAGTGATCACCATGGATGCGTCGACGCTCATGAGCAGAGTTATCTTCCCTGTCGGGTAGCGCGTCCTGGCCCCAGCAGTCATGGTCAATATCTGAAAGGACAAGGCGTAATGGCAACTTCTCATATGGCCGGCCCCCTGTGAGACGCCTGAGAAGCGGATCTAACTTTGACTTAAGAAGTGTCGCACCGCGCACCGTGTACACAGGTAAAATCTTAAGATATATTCAGTTCTCTCCCGCTCTGAGCAAAAGGATGACATGCGGAGTCGTGCACTGTCCAAAGAATGCTCAAAACAAAACCAATTTCGGTATTATCTGCTCTTCAGCATACTTGTATTAGATGTCTGTTCTAGCAGAAAAGCTTAAGCTGTCGGCTTTCTTCCCGTAGGAGCCCATGTACTGACAGCGGATGGAAATTCCCCAATATTTAAAATATGGCGGTAAACTACGTAAACAGGACAACATAATGAAATATAAGAGTCGTATAAGCGGCTAATTTGCATCTAATTTCATTCGGGATACTTTCGAATACCCATTAAACAAGAATTACAACCGCTTTTTGTAATTATAGTACCTTCGTAGATGACAAAGCATTGGCAGCAGACGGTAATTCTGTAACGTTTACAACTTCACTGGGAGCTACAATTCACTAGAAAACGGTGAGATCGCAAGGATTTCATCGATTCAGCAGTTTTAGTGCCATATTTTTGCAGCATCTGTTGCGCGATACATCAAGGCACCGAATCACCTTATTGCGGCAAAATACGAGGCTAAATTGTTCTCGAAGGACGACAACGTCATTGATCTACGAACGCTTACAGGGGAAAATGCCCAAAACAATTTTGTACTCACAAGTTACATAGCGGAGTTGTCAATACAGCACTCATATTCCGCGTGTGTAAGTGATATTTCTGGCCGTGTGTACTGATTTCAAGCGCGCCTTTAACAGAAAGCTGTGCTCGGCTCATAAGCGAACTTGGCGTGCCTCTAGAAAAATTTCGTAACGCGTTGCCCGCTGACAGAAAAAGTAAAACATATGACCAAGACAGTTTGTGTTCCCGCTAAGACCCCATTCAGTTGTTTTAAACGACGCGCCCTTGATTCACAATACAAATCGAAAGCATAAAGCGAAACTGCGACATCCGGCGTCACCATTACCATTAGGTAATACCGAAAATAGCCCAGAGTGATAACTAAAATAACATAAAAGCAAAACTAGGAATTACGCGATTAGAAACCGGGTCTTACAGAATGCTAAAAAACACGCTCAGTGCCTGAATTGCGGTGCTTTCTGTTCTTTGTTGCCTGGAAGACTAGTCCTAAAAGCTTTAAAATCACCCCCTCTATGCAATGACAGTGTGTTCACTGACATATATTTTAAAATTTATGCCGGCACATACACGCCTAAAGAATTTGCAATCAGTCCGACGGCTGCGATTGTGCAAGCGCACAAGCGCACATTGTTCACAAAAAAAAATTGACTTAGTTCCCCGAGGTCCCTCCGCATGGCTGTTAATGATGCGACACTTTCACAGGCTATAAAAGTCGGCGAGCACAAAAACTTCGTACGGCATGCAACACTTTTTAATACTGAAAAAAATCATATACTATAGGGGGTGAGGGGTAGTCCTTTTTTTAAAAAACCGTGCTGCACAACATCCCAAAAATACAGCATCCCGGCAGAAAAGAAAGCACGAGCGACAGCTAACAGACTACCGCACATACACACTTTTGGCACATACACACATACACACTTTTGGCGCTAAATCGGCACCAGAAAGAAACATTCAATGAAAACGCGCGCCATTTGGTGCCTGGAGAGACTTTACAGATGCTCGCGAGACAGACGCACAGCAACCTTTTTAAAGGAGTACTGACACGAAAATTTTATCATCATTTTAATTGCTTTTATCGATGCCTAATGGTCCGGCGAACCCGACACAGCACTTTAAATACTTCAGCGCCCGATAACTAATTACATTGAACAGCCTGAAAATCTTTCGTTTCAATTTCCCGCGCTTTCAGCCCGAAAGGCGCATATGACAGAATCCCGGCACGACCTCATCGCTTTGTGCGGACGTCAAAGCACTGCGGAGGCCGGTGGGGACGTTGTTTCGACCGCGCCGCCGCCGGAGCTGAACGGCTCAGCTTCCTGAAGGTGGTAGGCCTACCATTGCGGCGGAAATTTGACGACTGCTTCAAAATAAAAGTCCTGATGGCGATTTCTAGTGCGATTCCGGGCTATATTATCGCTTCCTCTCCAGTGTGTGGAACTTTATTTTTGACAACAGTGCCTTTCTGGGCAGCGGTTATGCCTGCAGCTCTGCCTGTGGGAAAAAGGACGAGCCGCCGAGACACGCTCTGATGCTTGATTTAATCGAACATGATCATGATGATGATGATGGGCCCGAGAGACGCGAGGCGCTTCTTTTTCAACATCCTCCCGCGTGCGAAAATGGCTAAAAGTATCACTGCGTGTTTATAGTTTATGGCGGGAAAGCGGTCCAGTTGGCAGGCATCAAGAAATCAGGTCCGTTGAAGCAAACAGATTCGGAGACCTTGCCGCTTCTGCTTCCATGGATGAAAACGCCGCTTGTTAGCGTGCCGAAGCGTAGACCTGTTTTCTTGCTGAGAAGCCGCTGATCTGCGGAAAGGAGTCCCTCTTCTGGGTGGAAACTTCGTTCGCCAACCGGCAGTCGTTTTGTCCATCACAGAAGCTCGCATTACTCGTATCCCTCTTAAACGCCTTGCAGACTTCTGTAGAATGATAGGCGCTATTTTCCTTCGTCGTTTCTTTAACTTCCTTTTCTCCGTCTTCCGCAGGCTGTTCGCCACTCGGTCTTCCCGCTTCAACTTGCGAGTACGTATCCAATATTTCCTCTTGTGTCTTGAATGTGTCACGTTGCGAAGCAAACCACTCCTAAATTTATTCTCTATCGGCGTGGTTGTTCCTTTTATGCCTTTATGGCGACATTTCAGAGGTTTGATACGATCTTCTACTCTAGGGAACATGTGCGGATGATCAAGAAAAATAGTAGTTTTTTTCTCTGGCCCTTCCGATGGCCCGCTGCTGTCGGCTTCTTGTATTTCTCGTGGTGGGATACTTCAACTGCCGCATTTGTCATTCTTGGTATCTTATAGCCTGCGGTCGCCTCGTCAACGGTGTTTTCCGCTTGCTCTAGTCTCTCTTCACCCAGGAGAAACCCACCCTGCTCTGAGCAATCATTGTCCGACAGATGGCCCGAAGCATCCGCGGCACAACACCCAAGACAGCCGTTCTGCATTGGCAATATATCTTACAAATTGAATGCTGGATTTTACTGGCATCTGTGATTTGGGAGGCCAAAATGCCTCTTTCCATTCGGTGTTTCCATATTTTTCGTATCTATATCTCCACCCATTCGGTGCTGTCGGAGGCCTGACGAAATTCGGGCTTTGACTGACGCTATGGGAGTTTGTGGGTTAGTTTTGGCATGGGTGATCTTCATTTCCAGTTGCACTTTCGCCGAAATTACCCTTCCTTCAAAATCAAAGGCGTCAAACATCTCCGTTTCGAGCTTTTCAATGTCGACGATATCTCCTATTTCCCGGTTAATATTTTCCAGGCAATCGTTTTGGTCAGTCAAAGTTTCCAACAGGTGAGTCAACTCACCTATGGGTGGTAGCTCCACGCGAAGGAAGTCTTCTACCTTGCCGATCACATCTGCCAGTTTCTCCCGGACGATCCGCCACCTTTCGTATAGGGCCTCCATGTTCCAGTCCAGCGTCACAGACGTCCTTGATGATGAGATCGGACTCACGGGCAAAAGGTCAGCGCGAGCATTCTGGCAGGTACGCAGCGGCGAAGGCGCATCTCATGTGTGTCGGCAAAGGTGCAGCACGAGTGTGTCCGGTTGGTTTCTTCTTCTTTAGCTGGCCAGCTTTCTCAAGGGGTTCGCTGGTATGGTGGCTTCATTTCTGTTCCCCAGAGGTGAGAAGGCGGTTGAAAGTAAGCCTTCAACACTGCCTACGTGCACCCTTTTGTGAATGCGCCAGCGCCCAGACGCCGCTCGAGGGGCCGCGCGCGTGAAGTGACGTCACTTGTTTTTGACGAGCGCTGGCCGCGTCACTCCTTTTGGCTACGCCGGGATGATGTCACACTAATGTCCATTTGCTGAGCGCCGTCTTTGTGCTGTTCCGTCGGCGCGATAAATGACATCCAAGTAAAGCATGTTCTTCGCGTCGCAGGCCGCTCATATTTCAGCCAGGGTACTATCCTGAGCAGAGGAAGTGAGCTGTGCAATGATATTAACGCTGAAAATCGGTGTCAGTACTTCTTTAAAAGAAAGACCCACGATGGGCGCGTGTTTGCCCCAGCCGCTGCGGCAGCTTTTCAGGAGGAAGCGAAAAGCAAAAACGCCCGTGGGTCCAGATTTGGGCACCCGTTAAAAAACCCAGGTGGGCAAAATTCATCCCGAGCCATTGACTACGCTGCGCCTTATAGATCGTGTGTAGTTCATTCAAGAAGAACCCAATATTCTAAAATACGGCGATGAGATGCTTCAAGTCTCCCTACTGAAACGTTCCTTATATACGGAATTATGGGAATAGGGAGTTCATACGGAGTGTTACGCCCTGAACTGTAATAAAGTAGATGTTAGATCCAGAAACAGAGGAATCATATGAGTTCGCACCATATAAACGTTTGGCACAGTTTTCGTGTTTTTATCTTCAATATTAATCAAAATCGCGCTCCGTGTGATTTTCGTATACACCGCATATACGGAATTCATACGGACAATGATTTCTCGGCTCTAGTGATCATACAGACGTAAAACAGGTATGAAATTTTCCCACAGGTATGCAGTGTTTAGTTTTCATATACTTGTCAAAAATCTTTCTCGCTTTGTGGCGGCTTTGTGTCATGCTAGGAATGTACTCCCCATTCCCATAATTCTGTATATACGGAACGTTTCAGGAGGGCTGGAAACTAAGAATGTGGAATGCGAGCATGCTTGTGACAGCAATTATTCTCGCTTTTTCCCACAGCTGCACAATACGCACCGAAATGGAAAATACGTATTTCAAACTCGTATATTGCTTCTCTAAAAGTTTCCGTTCACGTCTTCCGATGAACAACACTGCTTTCAGATACGCGACGGCACTCTTTATGAAGATCCGAGCGTCACTGCAACTTCGCGCACATTTCAAGTCCTCGTAATGCAGCCCGGTGCACCTCATCACCTGCAATGTACTAAAAGAAGAGCCATTCTCCGAAGACTCCGAACACCTTTTCCCGTTCAACTTGGATAGATGTATTTTGCCCAACGAAATACCCTGCCACATATATATTGTGGCCTCATTCACGTACCCTGATTTATACAATCTTGGGGTGCGCACAATTATCCCTCCCACTTTTATCCGCTCCGCTTCCACTTTCTCAGCTGTGGGAGAACCGGATGACCCGCGCCGGCTTAGATGGCCAGCAGCACCTGTACTCCATAGCTGAGACAGCACGGTCGTCTCATGGTCTTCTGGAATGAGGGAGCACTCCCTCATATAACAAGGCTCAAATTAAAGCTCTCCAGAAAAAATTGGGCCCATCTCCCCGCGAGGGGGACTCGAGTAAATGCGTCGCATAGGGGGTGGGTGTATTCCGTTAACGTTTAGTGTTTGGGGAGTTGGTGGTAGTGAATGCGTTGTATCAGCAGCTTCTTGACGTAGTTTGAATGAGTCAAGGATATAAGGCGCGTTCGTAGCCTTCCATTCTGTGTCGGCTTTGTGGCGCAGTGGGTAGAGCCCCATGTACCTTGCGTTCCGCCCGCATGGTCGTGGGATCGAAACCAGGCGCCGTAAGGCTCAGCGGTTGTCGCAGCGCCGGTAAGTATTATTTTTTTATATAGTGTAGGGGGAGGGGTGCGGACTACTACGGACGCCTAGAACGGGTGACATCGTGAGTTAAAGAAATGCTCTGCATTTAAAAAACCGCTAGAGGGTAACTTCATTCTGTACTGTGGATTATGACGACAAAACTGTGCTGGGCTGCTAGTGGTGGTTGTGATGGTGAGGGTGAGTATTACGATGACAGTGTGATAAGATTGGGTGCAAACTGCTACAACTTTACCTTGGAGAAGATAATGCCTTGAAGTATCGAGAAAGATCTCGAGCCAAACATGTTTAGCAGGTCCATGTGGTAGCACGAGACGAGAAGCTCAGCGGTTGTCGCGGCGGCGAAAAGCAGCACAGCTGTCAGCATGCCGACGTGGCTATTGCTGTTTATCAACAACCTAGAAAAGATAATCCTTCATCACGTACACTCGGCCACAAGACTCCTTTTGTTACGCTTATTCGAAACTTGAACTGACGAAAACGTCAACGAACAGTTCAGAAGAACACGGGGCTTCTTTTCGTCGTGCGTCACAAAAGAACGCGCACGACTAAAATGTCAAAATATAATTAGAAAGCAAATTCTGGCGATAATATAAAAATTCCCAGTTATACTGAGTACTTCAAAATAAAGACAACAGGATTGGTCAACGTTCAAAACCAAAACAAGGATAGGTCATTTTGATCCAAATTCCTTTGCGGTTAAGTAAATTCGTCTAGCTTGTAAGAAACTCATTGTAACAGCGACAGTAAAACGAGGGTGGAAGTGTCCTTTTATGAAAACAAGCTAAAAAGACTAATTATCAACGATGCAATGGTGTAACCTTCCGTATTTTATTATTCTTTGCGCCTGATCGGCTGGCCACAAAATCAGCCAGAGGCGTTTTGTCATTTTCGCTATGTGAGGGAATCCATATTTGCTCGCGGCATTTATTCTCGCTAGATGCCTTCTTTGTCGGTGAGCCTGCCACCAGGCTATCTCCTTTCCTAACAGCAGTTGTCGCTGTTCCCTATTCCAGCTCAAGGCGAGCGCCCTCGTCTGGCTGTCGCCGCCGCCATTCCGGGTTGACTGTATCGACAACTGTCCGCGGACGCTTGATTAGCACGGCTGATTACCGCCGCAGCTGTGGACGCCTAAAGGCCACGAAAATCACTCAATGAGCGTAATTACGCTATGTATTTTGAAAGACATTGCAGGGTCAAGGGCGATGAAGCTAATCAAAACAACAATGCTGCGTGCGATTCCAGCTCCATTATCCAAGGAATTCGCACTACTAGAGGACTAAGTTCCTTCCCGTCCGGGGCAAATTCATTCATGCGGGCGCGTGTGTGAGCGCTACTTTGGTGCCGTTTGTGTCAGCGCACGTGTGTACGCGCGTGTAGTGTGCGCGTGCTTCTGTTGGTATGGTGTGTGTGTGCTTGCGCGTGCGCGCCTGGCCCATGTGCCCGTGTGCGTGTGCGTGCGTGCGCGTGCGTTCGTGCGTGTGCGTGTGCGTGCGCGCGCGTGTGTTTGTGTCTGTGTGTCTGTGTGTGCATGTGCGTGCGTGCGTGCGTGTGCGTGTGCGTGCGTGCGTGCGTGTGTGTGTGTGTGTGTGTGTGTGTGTGTGTCTGTGTCTGTGTCTGCGTGCGTGCGTGCGTGCGTGCGTGTGCGTGCGCGTGTGTGTGTGTGTGTGTGTGTGTGTGTGTGCGTGTGCGTGTGCGTGCGTGTGCGTGTGTGTGTGTGTGTGTGTGTGTGTGTGTGTGTGTGTGTGTGTGTGTGTGTGTGTGTGTGTGTGTGTGTGTGTGTGTGTGTGTGTGTGTGTGTGTGTTCGCGGGTTCACGGGTGCGGGCTGGAAGTTCTGCTTTGCCTAAATTGTATGACGCCACATTTTTTACTTGGCGACAAATAGTGGAATTTCTAGACAAGTCGTCCTTTTCTGCTCGTCAAACCTGCAAGACATCTTCCTACGTCTTCTGAATCTTTGACGATATACTTGCCCCTTCTCGTCTTCTGAGCGTTTATTTGTCTGGATATACTTCAGGTAGTCTTTTTTTCATTTTCGTAGTCATTAAACTTCGCCCGCTGAGATAATTACGATTATAATTGTGCCTGTCGTAGTTTTTTCAGTGTGCGGCTCTCATTCAGAACACACATTACTTTAACCGTCTCAAGAACGTTGTTTGATATAAAACCTTTTCGCCTTTCACTGCTACATTCTGTCTTTGCATAAAGAATTTCAGCCTTTGTTGCATGCGCAGTTACGGAAGCAACTTTTATAACAGTGAATCCAGATTAAGCAAAAAAAATGTTTTTCTGCCTTCAAGTTTTTACTGCAGAAGATACGGAGTGTCCACCGTAATATGCGTACCAGTAGCAGTGACCCGAAGTACTTACTTTTTTAAAAGAAAAAGCGATGTTTCACTCGACATAGTTCAACAAAAAAGTTTGCGTCACGTGTTTGTTCCTTCAGATTACGAAACAAAAACGTCGCTTTTTCTATCAATGTATAACTACAGCTTCCCCGCTGCGGTGGCCTGAAGGCTAAGGCGCTGTGCTGCTTAGCCCGAGGACGCGGGTGCGATCCCGGCCGTGGTGGCTGCTTTTCTGATCGAGGTGATGAGCGAAAACTCCCGTGTGTCGACATTTTGGCGCATGTAAGAGATCCCTGGTTGGTCGGAGTTAAGCTGGAAGATCCCTTTTCTACGGCCTGCCTCACAGCTCAAGTGTAGCTTCGGCGCGTTAAACCCCAAAATCGATCGGTATAACTACACCTTGCACTTTCCGCGAAGGCCCATGCAGTCACCATTTATGAAAAATTTATCATCCATCAGTCACAATATCAATTTCTTTCGCGTCCAACGAATGCTATGCAGAAAAGTTCATTGCCAGGGAAGTTACAGGTAAAATAGTCTTGACAAACTTGTTTTTCCAGCAACAACAAGTGGCCGGCACCTGACCGCACTGGTTTGAAAAAAAAAAACGGCGGTATGGTGGCGGCATCTTCTGCACCTTAAAAACCCTTTTCTTCTCCACGGTGGCCTTCACTGCACATGTGAAACACTCCAAAGCAAGAACTGGCTATCAAAGTCTCATACTTTGTCATCTGTACTACACAGAATTTACAACAGGGTTATTCCGTCACTTCAAAGATGTCTAACGGGCCTAACGTGCAGAAGACGATGCAATCAGCAAAGACAGCACCAGGAAAGCACAAGCAAGGAACGTAGGGAAGCGTCATTACGTAACTAGTCTGAAGGCTCACACAGACGAAAACTCCTACCCTTGAACGTTTTAAGGGGTGATTGAGTGTAAACCATATGGTCGTCATTTAATACGTGACTTGATATATTTCGCATAGCTTTAGCATCGCTTTACGTGGCATTTCTCATGAAACAGCGTTTGAACTGTCACAAAAGTTGCATTGTTCCCGACACGCTTCAGTGCGGTCTTTTGAGTTGAAAATGCTGACCATTATTTAGCTAATTTCCGTACGTTTGTTGAACGTGGTGCATGAAACCAAACATGTGAAAAAGAACGCGCAAACTACAAGGCTTTGACTTAGACTACTTAATTTTTTTGATACATCGCTATGTGCACTACTCACTTTTTAAAAAGGTTCGCACTAATTCAGAGACTGTCCGAACTTTCGCCCTCTCTATTCTCGTAACAATTCCAAGCCCCAGAACAACTCCGGGTGTAGGCCCGTTTGTCACATAGCGTTTCGTCATTGGCCTGTTCGTAATAGGCGGTTTGGTCACATAGGATCATTCGTCATAAGCCAGTTTGTCACTTAGGAAAGTTCATCCCAGGAACTGTAAAACAAAATTTTCGGTGTGTTTTTACACGTAAGCGGTGATAAGGCATCACACGTTGCCGTTTTTACATCATACGTAATGGTTGCTGAGTAAGGAAGTCTAATTATAACTAATTAATTTGCACACGTTGTTCTCACAAACCACGTGATCCTCACAATCCTTTTTCAGCAATGTGGAGTTGAGAGGTTTTTTTACAATATCTTTCCCTACCCGTGTGACACATTTATTTTGGAAGGAGAAGTAAGACGAGAAAAACACAGCGTGCTAAACCAAAAAATTAATTTCAACCACCACCTGCAAAAAAATAAAAAGGGAAGGCAAACCCACCAAATGACAAGGGCACATCCTCGTAAGAATTATCAGAGTTGAGGCCGCTAACAACCTCCCCCTTCTCGACATCCGCCGAAAATGAAACTTCCAGACGAAATTTCTAAGAATGAGAAGGTCGGTGAGTGAGAAGGTCACTTTCCCCATTACGGGAGCACTTAGAACTATGCATATGCCTCTTTGGCATGACGAGTCGGCTGTGACGAGTTGGCCTGTTATCATGGAGGGTGCCCAAGCCGGCCACAACACTGAAAAGGGTGGCGCGGCTTCTTCTTTGTCGCCCGTCTTCCAAGAACTTTATTAGGCTACGTCTTTTCCTGACCTTTCTGTCGAGGGTGGTTGAACTCCTATCTATATTCTTGATCAACCCAGGTAACCCTGCTTGCCTCCTCTGGCTTGCATCTTTTGCTGAACTTTCCGAGATGTACGGCCGAAAAGAGAGAAACAAAGAAAACATGTGCCTCACTTTTCCCTTTTGAGTCCAACCATCCTACCTACTTCGGTGGGACCCACATGCGTTCAAAAAAAAATTAAGAACACGTGGACATTCGTTTTGTGCATCTATGACGAACCTTCCCATTTGTCGAACCGGCCTATGACGAAACGCCATGTGACGAACGGGCCGTATCCTAACAACTCCAAACCTCGGTGCACATAATCCGCGTTCTTGATCCTAATGAGACTGTTTACGAAGGTTATTACATACTCGAGAGCCGGGATTCTTCCAAAAAGGACGGCGTAATAGGCTGCTGTCGCTAACACCATCCGTAGTATATCCACCCACAAGACTTTCATTAAGGCGAAAACGAATGATCTTCTTTGGCCAGGTCGATTTTTCCTGTAGAAAAACAAATGGCAGGCATATTTATTTGCATTTTTCTGTAGACAATTCGTACTGTGCGTATATAAAAAAGAAGAACATGCACGCACAGATTGCATTTAACCTCATGTATTTAAGTTGTACTCATAAAAACTTCTGGATTAGTAAAACATTTTGTTTCGGAAAGTCATAGAAAAATATTTGCGGACTTTTGACAGCATCTTGAAACCATGCTTCGAAAGACGCCTCGATCATTGTTCAACCATGTTCTTTCGTCTTATATATCCATTACGCAATAAGTGCATGTAAACATACAACGCGATTATTGATGTTTCAGCTTTTTATACATTTTTGGATATACGGCCAAGGCTCTAGCTTTTCTAGCGGGTTTTGTGGTTTTGTTGAAAGTAGAGTTTTTACGCTTCACACAAGAGTGGAGGATGAACAACAACCTTTTCGCTATTGTAATTATCTAGTTCAATAGACAAAATTATAAATACCCATTATACGAAAATCTCACCCCCGGCATCGGCGCAAGCGAAAGATGGTACCAAAAATATCCGATGGATAAGACAGAATAAAAGAAAGTAAACCAAACAAAAGCGGGTAAATTGGTATCTGAGATCTGAATCTCAGTATTACAATATGTGAGTTTATTTCATATCTCCACTATGACTGATCATTTCAGCTAGCTGACAGCGGGCATGGTAAGTGCGTTGTGGCCTCCAACTTGGAACCTAGTGTTACGGAAATGTATTGAGGTCTACAGGAGAAACTTGAGCATGATAACCGCAGAAGTGGCAAAGCACGATCCCACTAAACACGAATCTGAAGTCCTTAGCAGGGGAATAAGAATAGAGATAATAAAAAAATACAACGAGAAAAAAACCGTGACAATAGTATTTTGAGGCCAACGAGAGTAATCCGAGCACGCTAATTTCAAAAGTAGTCAAGCGCGTTTATGCTAAAAGCATATGCGGTGAAAGCTCTTTAATTCCAACTTTCAAAAAAAAACAAAGTTACGATAATTAGAACTGCACAATTGGTCCAGCCAAGCACCACATAAGTCAGCTTAAAAAAGGCGAGTTTACTTGAACGCAAGACAGAGAGAGAGAGAGAGAGAGAGAGAGAGAGAGAGAGAGAGAGAGAGAGAGAGAGAGAGAGAGCGATACACGACTTTATTTGGCCCAAAAAGTTTGAGTGTCGACGATCAGCGAGTCGTATTTGCTGATGGCGGCTTCTTCTTTCGGGCCAGGTTATGGGAGAGTGGCCTGTGCCACAAGCACAACTTTGCATATGAAGACAACTAAACCATTCTTCCTGTTTTTGCAGGCTTTGCTGTGGAATGTACCAACTGCTGTTCACGCTTATCGGAAGCTACTACGGTGTTAACACACTTCGACACACGTGGGACATGCCTATCTACGATGAACTGGCGCACGCGTGTGGAACCCAGATAGTGGAAGCGTTGACATTTCGCTTGACGATTTAGCTTGAAGATGTGATAACGATTCGGGAGAGTTAATATTGATGAAAATAAATGCGCGTAGCCTAGCAAACAAAACGATTGAGCTCGAACACCTTCGTTGCGAAAATCACCCTGATATAGTTACTATCACAGAAACCGGGCTGCGATCAGAAATTGAGTACTGCGAAATAATACCACGGGCATATTGTATGATCCGAAAAGACCGCGATACGCGAGGAGGGGGCGTAGCTATCATTTTTAATGAAAAAGTAAAGCTTGTAGTGATGCAAAATAGCCCCGATAATGAGAGTGTACGGTGTTCAACACTACTGTGTGAAGTACTTTGTGCATTGGTGCTGTTTACAGGTCACCCAATGATCCAGTGTCGTTATTAAAATCAATTCAAAACTTCCTGTCTACTAGTATATCTGGTAATACTCGATTGATTATAGCCGGCGATTTCAACTTGCCCGGTATAAAATAGGGTAAATTTTTATTCAGCCCTGCTGACGTTAAAAATAGTAACATTTTGTTTGAAATAGCATTCACAGATGACCTTGCACAGCGTGTCCATGGTGCGACTAGGGCTGATACTACATCGAAATGAGTACTTGATCTTGCGTTTATGGATGGTCGATTGTCTGAATTCGGTGTTGAAATTAATGATGGTCTTTCCGATCACAAACTTCTTTTGGTCTGCATCAAAAAAGGCGTTGTCAGCTAGCGTCGTTAAAAGACCAACTTTTACCTAAAGAAACTTCTCAGGGGCTAATGATGTCAGTATCCTTGATTACTTAGAGATGTCATTGTATCATTCGATAGGAAGATCGAAGTTGATGTGTTGTGGAGCCGCTTTAAGAAAACTGTAAACTATTGCTTGGAAAATGTGTTCCTTTTCGAGTAAGAACAGTTAGGAGTCATCACCCCTGGATAAATCTAGAAATTATTCATTTAAAACTGGAAATAAAGCGCAAGTGAAAGAAAAAGAACAGGAATCCATCGAAAGTTAGGGATCATTCGCTTACTTTTAAGCATAAGTAAAAATGCGAAGGAAAGATATTTTTCAGAAACACTTACACAATTCATGAGTGCTTCCCCTCAGCGCTTTTGGCGCAGCATTTCTCCGTCACAGGAGAATGTCCAGTATGTTACCGTTAATGAACGCCTCATCACTGATGGGAAAGAATTAGCCCAAAAATTTAATGAAAACTTTCTGTCTTTCGTCGTGTTGCGGAATCATCGGTGAGAACTGGCTCAGAGATTAATGGTTGTCTACGATCCAACATGTCGAGTGTTGTTCTGTCCGAGCAAGGAATATCGTCGTTATTATTGAACATCGGCAACAAAAAGTCGCCTGGACCTAATGGTATTCCGAATGACTTTTTAAAGCGTTGTGAGCAATGGGTTTGAAAATATTTGCTAATTATATTCGATGCATCCCTGAAGCAATAGAAATTGCCTCCTGACTGGCTTATAGCTAGAATTGTAACGGTACTCAAAAGCGTCTGTAGGTTTAATATTGAAAATTACAGGCCCATTTAAATTACTTGCACTAGTTGTAAGATATTCGAACATATCCTACCCAAACAACTTTTCACTTAGCTGGAAAGCTCAAATGCATTTTATCCCAATAAACATGGCTTTCGACGAAAATTATCAACTACAACCCAGCTTGTTCAGACTATGATTTTGCCAAAATTTTAAACGAATCAGGCCAAGTGGACGCGGTTTATATAGACTTATCTAAGGCTTGTGATCTTGTACCGCATGCCGAGCTTATAGTTAAACATAATCTCTTAGGAGTGAATAACGAACTTATTAATTGGAACAAATCCTATGTTACCAGCAGATCGCCGTATGTTGAGATGAAAGGAACGAAATCCGCAATTTTACAGGTAACGTCCGGGGTTCCCCAGGGGTCGGTACTCGGTCCCGTTCTATTTCTATGTTATATTATTGATATTGCAGAAGGCATTGATAGCGCACTCACGAATAGCCTCTTCTCGTGTGACTAATTTCTGAAATATCAAGCCAGAATGACCAGGTCACATTGAACAGAGAGACGGAGGGAATTCACGAGTTGTGCGCGAAATAGAAAATGTAAATCAACATCGATAAAACAGTTTTCGCAATAACAACAAATAAAACTTAGAATGCCATTTCGTTATTATGAGCCCAATGAAAAATGATTAACGCGAGTTACCCACTTCAAATATCTAAACGTCACAATAGCCATAGATTTCAAATGGAAGTTGCTCATAAGTAATGTATGCTCTTCCGCAGAAAGAAAACTATGGTTCTTAAGCAGGAATCCTAAACTAGCTTCCATGAAAGCCAAATTAACAGCATATACGTCGCTTGTATAGCCCGTGTTAGAGTACGGCAGCATAGCACGGGACCCGTCCCAAAAATACTAAGTTGATCAGCTAGAAAGTATCCAAAGAAGAGGAGCAAGGTTTATAATGTCCAACTATCGATCATCGGAGTCTGTTACATAAATTCTGCATAAGCTCCAACTCCCTCCTCTTTCCCAGTGACGAAGAGTGGCACAACTAAAGTTTCTTTATTTATTGCACCATAAGTACTTTATTTTCAACTCAGAAGCCCCGCTCCTCGCGAATACTGAAAAGTAGTCATCAATGTCAATTTATGCGGATAATCACACGTATAAACGCTTTCAAATACTCTTTCCTTCCTAAAAAATAGAAGAATGGAACCTTTTGCCACAAGAAATCTTAAATGAAGGAACCCTAAACCAATTCGAAAAATCATTGTTAAACCATTTTTTAATCGAAACTAACAGTTTTACAGTTCTCCATCTTCCAGTCGTCTGCTACTCAGAACGGACAGAATTCCACTGTACTTTTCTTCTTACGTAACTGAGAGCCTCGAGTTGTTTTTAAAACTGTCTGTGAACCCTGAAAATTATGTAAGGTTTGTGGTTGCGGATATTGGAAATGTACATTTCTAAACGTGTGAGTATTGATGAGTACCTTGAAATTTTTTTTAATCTTTGTCTCACACGTTGGCAGTTCTGTGTCTCCACGTAGTGGGCGGCACGACATTTGACAACATTATGACTATTGTCGAACAGTGTTTGGCGCATGAAGAGTTATGTGTTTACACATGTCGATGTGTGCTTTTTCTTCTCCAATGTATGTGTTTTCTAGCATTCACTTTAAGTGTTACTTAATTTATTTAGCAGCTGCCTATCCTAGTGTTGTTTATTTTTTCCACCCTGTATCGGCGCTCACGGGCTAACAGTATGAATAGATAAATAATAAATAAATAAACTACACACCACCACGCCGGCAGTTTCGGGCCTGGCCAACGGCCAGAGAAACAGACCCACTGGCCCGCTGCCTACACACGGGGCAGCATCGCGCAAGGAAATGAGATAAAAACGGACAAAGACGTGAAACCAGGTAAAAGATACCTAAAACGCCCACGGCGAACGTTTTCGAAGCGGTTCTTCGAGAACAGCGCCGACGTGGACAAGCGCTCAGAGTGTGGGGCGTGCTCGCCGGTGGTATCATTTCTGAGGGTAGAAGGATAGACTTTTCCGCCGCCAGTGACCACGAGGAGTGGACGGACGAAGCTTCAGGTTGTCCATTGCTCAGAAGTAATCACCGGATGGAATGCCGCCCGTCTGTTTTTTTTTTCACATTTAAAGTTCTCAAAAAGGAGGAATTCGGCTACATTCGCTCGTCATAGTAGAAAGTTCTGGCTTTCGCCTACAAGGACAAAACCAGGCTTCCTTCGCGGACTTCTTGGCGTATTCTATTGCTGACACACCCTACTGCTCCCCAGTCGCATCGCACTACTTTTATTCCTCAATTTTGTTAATTCGGAGTTTCATTATTGCAACTGAGGTGGCGTCCCCTTGCGATTCGAATTAACGAGCTTTTACATGCAGTGCCAATACGAAATGTTCTCCAAGCCCCTGATTCATAGTAACACAGACAAAAAACAACGCAATCGGAAGATAATAATGACGATGTCAACTACAGGGCACAATCATAGCACCGGACGCATTTCTGTGCGACTCTGCCATCTGCTTGCGATGGGTTATGAAGCATGTACCTCAGCCAGCGGCAGCTTTTAGGCGTTGTTTCGGCCGAAAGGACGCCTGAAAAAGACATGGAAGCAAACACAAAAATTCCGCACGGCGAGCAAAATGCAGGCGTTCCCTGCAGGTAAAGCCACTAGCCGGCGCCACCGCAGCGCTTACGACCGAAATATTCCGGATATTCCAGACATTTTCTGTGGCGATGCTGCCACCACAGAAATTAAGATAATCACAGCACAAGTACCATAAAATGTAGATAATGGCCTAGGCTGAAGCAAAATTAAATGTTTTAGCATTCCGACACATAGGCATTCCTAAGTGTCCTTCAGTTTTTGTTTTGACATAACTTTCACTTTGTAACCTTTTGTTCAGTTTAGCAGCGTCAACATTTGTCGTGGTGGCAAGTCTCGAATAAAAAAATAAAAACACCGATTACACTAAACAACCAGAGGGTGGCATGGCGAAGAATTTTGTAACAAACGACAACGTATCTTATGAGCTAAACCTACGAATTGGCGGTGGACCAGAGAACAGAAACATGCCAGCAAAATCTCAGCACATGTTCTCCACCGACATCCATTACAGGAAATTCAGGCATAGAAATAGCTTGGCTTCCCCTTTCAAGGACTTCTCTTGCGCTCTCTGTCTTCCCCTTTTTGCTGGAAACTACAGTCGAACCTTATTAATTCAAACTCGCCAAATTCGCACTTCTGGCTTATTCGAACTGACGTTGCGGTCCAGGCAACGTTTTGTGTATTTAAATTACTTTCCTTAATTCGAACTTTAATTCTAGGAAATTTCCGGGCCCCTTCGAAATCGAATGAACGATGTTCGATTGTATTAGAAAGTTGGCTCTTCTTACCGTTACTACAAAAATTGCAAGGGCCATACAACTTCAAGTTTTGCAAAGCTCAAATAAATGTGTTCTGGCGGGATACGTCAGATCCCAGGTTTTTACACTTCGCATTTTTTGAAGCATGAGCTGGTATTTTATTGGCGTCTTTATCTTTCGTTCTTTTTCCTGATGAGACTTCTTAACATTTGTTTACTTCAGTTAGTGTTCGAATTTCCGAAAACTGAACGCAAAAGGAGTATGGCTTAGGTTTTCCGTGATCGTTCTAAAGAGAGTTTATTTAAGGGTTGCTAAGCTTCTTCTGCAGGTCGATGCCACAAAGTGCATGTCACAGCGCGCACCATACAATAGGTTAAAATGAATCAATCTGCACAGTCATAAGTACCCTTGCTGAAGGACAGGTTTTAAAGCGAAATCTTTCTAATGAGATTGATGGTACCCTGCCAAAAAACTAATACATTTCCCCATCGACTGCTTGGTTCTTCTAAAAACTCTGATAAGATCTCCAGACACACGGCACGTGCGTAAAACAGGGCTTCCATTCTGTCAAAACGGTCACGTGGAAATAGCCAAAAACGAACGTTTCTAGATACGACAACACACACGTCGATCATGAAGGAGTACAATGGTAAACTTTCATCTCATCACCACATATCCGTATCCATGCAGACTTGGGGGCGCGAAAAATGCCCTCATGGGTTATTCTCATGGGTTATTCTCATGAGTTATTCGTTTTCAATGCGAGGATTTCAAAATTTGCCGAGCGATATTATGCACTTTTGATGCAGTTTTGGTGTGATAAAGCTTTACGCTTCTCTGAACTTTCGTTTGGAAGGGGTGGTAAATTTTGTTTCTTATTCTTCGAATCAAGGCATCTGCATCACCTGTGGAATTCCCGACACTACTGAACATAATCTCTGCACATTCCCTCGATTTCAAACAGAACGACAGATTCTTCTTGATACTCTTCCCGCTAGCTCAAGACCAAATTCATAAAATAATCTCCCTCATCCACCACATCCAGCCAAATTAGCAAGAGCAGTCTAAATATTCGTCCGAGTTTTCTATAGCGACGCACTATTTGTCTCCTGCTTTTTCCAACCGACGCCGGCCCGGCACCATAGCTTTTTCTTACCCTATGAGCGTGCGATGCATTTTTTTTATTTTAATAAACGTTAAAAGGAAACATATTTGACCTACTTGTGTTCCAGCTCAGCTGTGAACGCCTGGGTAAGAGCTCTGCAACGCACTCCTCTTCGAAGCGGGGGTATGGCGTTTGTTGTCGGTTTTCTCCGCACGATCGCTTTGAGGAGCCTGCATCACATCGATGACTTCAACTTAAAAAAACCGTCAACAAATATGTACTCATGCAACACTGTTCTTATAACCTGTCTGACACGCGCTTGCAAAAACATTAGAGCTACATCCAGCATGTCTTTTTCTGTAAGCTGTGGATGTCAAGAAACTTAGCTATATGCTAATTTTATTCTATTGTGGTGTTTCTCTAGCAAAGCTATTTTAATAGGTACAATAATAAAGTATATCTACCACGAAAGATTATATTTTTATTTAGAGTTTTCTTGTTAAAGCCAGAAATGAAAAGCATCATTTGTGAGGCAGTTCTGCTAATTTTAAAACTGTCCATCAAAACTGTCAACTGTCAAACTTCGATAGACCTAAATAATTTCTTGAATCAAGCTGAATGGGGAAATTAGCACTATTTTTGTTTTCACTACGAAATACGGGTTTTGAGGCAAGTGTTGCCATGTTTACCACCTAAACCAGTTATCTTAGAAGCACATGCTCGTTCTAAAAGCATAAGTTGGGGCAATACATAAAATTTATGAGTTTGTTAACTTTATAAAAACCCCTTTTAATTCCTTTGCATTGACTTTTCTGCACCGCTACAACAAACATTCCTACAATTGTACTGACAAAAACCTTTCTAAGAAGCTGTTTATTTATTGTTACTCTAAACAACGCACGGAATGCACGCCAGGACCTTGTCAACAATGAGGTGTACTGCAAACATTAAAATAGTAATAAATAACTAAAATTGCATTTTTGATTTCTAGCATCCTTGTTGACCTAAATGTGGAGAAATATTAAGTTAGCGCACGTTTTGATTTGGTCAGAAATGTAATACAAATGCTTGTCTATTTCGTGAACGTTAATTAAGAGCTGAATAATCCCGCTATCAATATTTATACATACATTTGTTTTGTTCGTGCGGTATCAGTGTAAGTGTTCTATATTTCTAAAGTTATATTTCTGACATATAGTTGTTTCTGGAAAATTATCGACATAAAAAGCCCGTTGGCTTCAGATGCTCTATCAAGCTGCTGCGCGGGTGTATCTACTGTTGAGAGTGACGTTACTTTGCTGAGTTGGCGCAATCCTGGTATTTTTATTACAGTTCTGCGCATAATAAGGTGTCAAACGTCTGAACAGCAGGCGAAGCCAGATAATAATTTAGCGTATAGTGTCTTTTATCGTACAACACATTTGTATAATGTACATTATAGTATGAGCAACTATGTGGAATCCACGTTCGAAAAAATATTAAAATGCATCTCGAACAAGACAATCTTAAAGCTGTGATATCTGTATTTGTGAAGTATAAAAGGGCACAATGGCCTTCTCATTCAATGCCATCAAATGACATCCACAGCTTAGATACACGCATCAAAATTAGTCGCAATGCATTTGTGTATAGTTCCCGGTAAGGAAAAGTTAAAATAAAGCTACCGGAATACATCAAACCTCTTACAAAGAGAAAAAATCGCTTCAGTGATCTACATTTATTCGTAGCTTCTTTCCAAACACAAGCATCTATCAGTACAGTTTCTTTCTGCAAGCCATCCAAGACCAAAATTCTTCTCCTGCACAATTCATTTTGGACGGTGAATTTTCTATTCAATTAGAAAAACATCCACCCCCCTAAAGTTTGGGGACACGCGGTCATTTAATTTTTATGACTGTACCCTTACATTTTTTTGTAGTCTGTTGTATCGTCCTTTACGCCAGTACCTACGCCTCGTTGGTCCCAATTATTGACCTTTGAGCTTATTGACCATATTGACAATTATTGACCTGATTGACCGTTGGGCTCAAACATTGACAATCAGAAAGCACTTTCTACGATGGTAGCTGTGGTGAAGGATATAGTCCGGAGGCAGAGGAAATCGTTGCACTTACGGGAATATAGACACACACGTAGAGCGACCAAATATAGACATCGTGTCTTCATCCAATAATTCCTGTAAAAGGTAAAACATAACGTCCTCGTTCAAAGAAGTACACATTTAACGCAATTTTTCAACGTAAGCCGCATTTGAAGCTGATATTCTTCAATACGGATTATCCCACACAACCACTTCCTGCATCTAGTCCATGTGCTTTTTGCGCCGGGCCAAAACAATGCGGACCAAATAACTTGCCTATGATTATATCATATGATATCTAACCGTTTTGACGGAAACGCTCATTTGTGCAGGCATTGTCGCGTACTGATTGCGGTAGCTTAAAATCTCGGTTTTCTAGATTGTAGCTTCTGCTACAAAAATAAAATTTCACAAGAGTAACTCACCTATGTTTTATATATTGAGCGCGCGTGTGTAAACCTTTTGTAACATCTACTGCGAAAATGAAATTTCGTAGCAGTTGCTCCCTGATGTTCCAAAATCTAGTGTGCAGACGTGTGACACTTTTGACTCTTCCACTGCAAAAATAAAGTTTCATAGCAGTAGCTCACCCACGTTTTAAACCTTACTGTGCGTGTGTGTAAAACTTTTGTAACTTCTACTGCAAAAATAAAATTTCATATCACTAGCTTATCTATGTTGCAGACCTCTTGGGCGCGTTAGTAAAACTTTTGTAACTTCTATCGCCAAAATAAAATTTCATAGCAGTATCTTACCTTTGTACCGAAGCTTGCGTGCGCTTTCATAAAACTTTCTAACCGGCCATAACTTCTCCCTGTTATTGCAGTACAGATTCAGTGTTATATAAACGAGTTTTCTGTCTACCATGAAGCGCGAGGGAAGGGACAAATTTAACCGGAAATCCTAAGACGCTCCCTCAACTCGAACACTATTTCCAAAACACAAACCAAGGCACGATAGATTTGGAGTCTACTCAGGTGTCAAATAAGAGAAGCTGTGTTTGGCCGTAGGCCTTAATACGCGCTTGTAGCACGCCGTCATTCCGAGGATGGGCCGAAAGAAATTTGGCCAATCCTAGTTCGAAATAGCCGCGTGTTTTTTCCCTTTCTTGTCGGCGTGTTATTAATCATTTTCATGATTCTTGCATTCGACGTCTATTTTTAGGAAAGTTGCCATGGACTAGGTGGGGCTATACCCTGCTTGTCGCTTTTTTAAACATCTAGTACGTCAACAGGTGCTGTCGTGATGTCAGCGGAACTCTATGTAGTGGGGCTAAAATTTTCATGAGTGAAAAAAATTGTCGCCACCTGTGCGGCTCAAACAAGTCACTTCACAGTTCTAGCCTAACCCAGCATTCGCTATCACACTAAGTGTAAGCGCACTTACTTCTGAATCGTTAAATAATTTCACCCGATCGTCTACGAGTTAGCTTGTAATAGAACTTATTGCCTCAGAGTAAATACGCCCACAAAAGCACAGCTAAGCCTTAATTTTTGTTTCGAGGATCATGTTGACGAAAATTCCGAAATTTTTCCAGTATTGCTGCACCTTCATCACAACGCCTTTTTTATGCTACAATAGGAATGGGCATCTGGATTTTTAGCCAAAAAGTATGTGGGAAGTAACGCGGTACTCGTCGAAATTATCCTCGGTAGTTATTACTGATGCGCCACAGAAGTCTGGGGGCGTACAATTTATTCACAGGATTAGGCCTCTTGTAAAAACTGTTTGCCATTGTACGAACGCCGAACTCTTAATTATTGCGGTAGTATACTGATCATAAATCAACCATTTCGAAAATGTAGAATTGCTTGGGATTGGGCGTTGGTTAATATCGACTTGAAGCTTCGGCTTGAACGAAAAAACACAGGACGTAAAAACAAAAAAAAGCACAGGACGTAAGAAGAAAACACAGACACAGTGCGGCATTGTGTCCGTGTTTTCTTCTTACGTCCTGTGTTCTTTTCGTTCCAGCTGAAGTTTCAAGTCTATTTCAGAGTAGATTGCTTTATTGAGGTATATGAGTTAATTTTGAAGAGACACTAAAAGCTCGTCAATATACGCTGACCTGCTAGAGAGTACGTGATATGAAACATTTCATCTCCGCGAGCTTCGGGGGATGAAAACATTGTTGCATGCTAGAAATATAGTATCATTGATGAATGGTGCCTTCAGTCGAGGACACGAAAAGCAGACGCTATGCTGCTGGTCTTCTTCGTTAGAACATGGATGGTTTTGAAATGCATTGATAGACAGGACACAATTATAAGAGCTAATAATGAAAGTACTGCAATCCTTCGTTGTCTGGACATTAAATGACATCTTTATAAGCAAAACTCAGAATCAGGCGAAGATAAGTTGCTGTGAATGCATTCCAGTGAGGGCTATGAAGCATATCGAACAAAGCAATTTTGTTACAAGGCCCTAACGTTCCTTATTTCAGAGCATGCGCTGTGAACGTTTGTACCATTTAAGGAAGTAGCACGTACACTCGAACCGCACAAACTTGCACTTTTTTCTTAGCGCGCGAATGGTAAGTTCCTCGTACTATCCGAGTGTGACCGTAAACGAAGGACACAGAGGGAATTGACACCGGGTCATCGGACATGCCGGCGTAATGGCTACTGTATGTTCCAAATTTGCAAGAGAGCGTGGTAGGTGCCCGAAATGCACAAAAAGCGAAATTAGGAAGATGAAGTTAGCCTATGTGTAGCCATGCATGGGCTTGCGTGAACTCAAACCCTTGCGTGCCAGCAGCGCATGCGATCTGTACTTGTACACTGTGGAGGCGAGCATTTGAGGTGTACAGTAAACACTGGGGACAAGAAACACTTTTCATAAACTCTCTTTTTACTACATGCGCCAAGCATTGTATGAGTTACAAGTAGCTTCCACCGGTTAGCGGGGCCGATGGGCCAGTTAAACTGGTCTAGTGGAGCTTTTTTTACTGTTCCTGAACACATAGTCTAAAGAAAAAAAAAGAAACGTTTAAATTGTACTATGTTCTAATATTATATTCATTCCGTCATGTTTTTCTAGCCACAACATCCGCCAAAAATAATTATAGACCGGAAACATTGCCAGTTAGAACACGATCCTAATGTAAAGGCCCAAGGGGGGCGGGCTTAGCCGGGACGGAACAAAATCGGTACTGATCATGAACGAAATTTTTATTTGGAAGCGAGGGCATACAGACTGGCGCTTGCTCTCTGTACTCTTATGGACACCAACATAACACCACAAAATTAAAAACCAAATAGCGCGGTTCTGATACCCCTTACAAATCGAAGCCGTCTGAAACGTTACATCAATAGCAGGAAGCACGGCGGGAACAATATGCGAAAGCGCTTCGAGGTGGAGATAAGGCCCAACTACAATCGCTCAGTCAGCTGTCGCAGAGTTTGGGCGATGGAGAGTACCCAGCTCCCTAGCCATTCGGTAAAGGTTGCGCGCAGTAAGGGAATGCGGAAGATAGCATTATAAACGCAAGCTTTTGGGATAAATGTACCGGTAGTCCACGCAGGACGTAAATGAAGGAGACACACTCCCGTTTCCAGAATTTGTGCGTAAAAGCAGAAGCGGAAAGAGATCGGATGTAAATTTGTTTCAATATAGCTCACCGTAGTCGCGTTAGTGCTCTGCTAATAGTTAGAAAGAGCCGTCTAAATATGCACGCCCCTCTATGACCAACATGTCTGGTTATATGCGTAGGAGACCCCTGCGTTCTTCGTGCTGTGCGTGTCTTTGCCATGACGGAAACAGACGTGCTGTCATGCTGCGGAACGCGGCCATATAGCACGCAGTGAGCAGACAGGTGTCACCTTGGCGTGTTCCCGGCGCAGTGACACATGGCCTCGTTGTTACATGGAAGAGGACATTATCCAAGCACAGCTGTTTCTTCCAGCCGTGGACGTAGTGTAAAAAACAGAAACAAATATGTGACTTGGAAATCCATTGCGGAGTACCGCATTCCTCTGTCCCGTAAGAAAAGGTACACCGGGCAGAGTGGGCGTCGTCTCAATGTGCGCCGCTAGAATACAAAACTTCAAATGCCCTGAGGACAAAATATAAATTTGTTCGCTTTGGAATGGTAGCCTTGTAAACCATTCAGCTCAATTCCAGCCACGATATGTTTTTTGACCAAGAAAACTAAGAAACATTGAAAAGTTTTCAAACTTCGAGTTACGCCACGTACGGAGGGACGCAACAGCGGCCCGCACTAAAACGTAGCTATCACAGTGTTAACTGCAGGTTAGTATTGAAGTGATAAAATAAAACAAATCTAGAAGCACCCCTATAATCGCCCAATCACGTGCCTTGGCAATGGGCTTTGTAGCCGACTGCAAATCTTAAAAACAAGATGCTCTGATGTCATGGAACCCTCACCACAAAAAGGCTGGAAAGGTGGCACTGCTTTAAGTGTTTCCTCTAATATCCCAACTATTTGTTTTAAGACTACGCCATCTTGCTTGTTGCACTTTCCAATGCACCATTGTCCCTGAAGAAGAAAGAGTATGACAGCTGCATCTTACCGGTGCTCACCAAGGGGGCAGAAACTTGAAGGCTCACTAAGAGGGTTAAACTTAAATTGAGAATGACTCAGCGGGCAATGGAGAGGAAGATGATAGGTGTAACATAAAGGGACAAGAAGAGAGCGGAGTGGGTCAGGGAACAAACGCGTGTTAAGGACATATTAGTAGAAATTAAGAAGAAGAAATGGACGTGGGCAGGGCATGTAATGCGAAGGCAAGATAACCGTTGGTCACTAAGGGTAACAGAGTGAATCCCTATAAAGAAGGCAAGCGTTGCAGGGGGCGGCAGAAAGTTAGATGGGCAGATGAGATCAAGAAGTTCGCGAGGATAAATTGGTCACAGTTAGCACAGGACTGGGATAATTGGAAAATAATGGGAGAGGCCTTTGCCCTGCAGTGGGCTTAGATAGGCTGGTGATGATGATGGTGATGATGATGCACTTACCTCTTTCTTTATTGGTGCTTTGATGATGAGATCCTGTATCTCAGCTCCTATAAAAATTCCCGCCGCTGTGGCCACCATAAGGCAGCTGACAATGATCGTTTTTTGCTCCGTCTGAACTGTCGACAGTAGCAGCTCCTGCGAATAAGAGTTTTCATTTTTTTATTTCGGTCATCCTCGACTATAACATGAAAACCAGAGTTACTGGACGCAAACGGTATCATGCATTGCGTTATCATTATCTGCGGATGTTTCGTGATTTATTTCTACCTGTGTGGGAAAGCTGGCTCAGCATTAAAGCAGGGTCAGTGAGAAATAGCTTTTTTCAGCCAATCTAAATGGCGAACACCTAATGCAGAAAGTAGAATTATTGAATGCGCGGCTCCCAAATTACGACTTGGTTAAGCGTAAAATTACAAAATGTGCGTGGGAGAAGAGGCTGACCTACTGTAATGATCGTGACAGTTGCAGTGATGTTGTATCGCTGTTGCTCTTGTGGATTATGATGATTATGATTATGATGACGCCGACGATTATACCACGAATAAGTCTGGCACTTGCCAACAAGGAGGATTTCTCAGAGTGAAGTTCGCTGCGCCCCAGTTTGATCGTGTTTAAAACTAAAAGAGGACCAGTAAACGTTCTAAAACCAACGGTTAGTTAATTTGGCCACACAGCGATGGCAGCTGCTCTTGGACCACAAGTCCTTGGGTGGTAGCTGCCTGAGCGGGCCTTTTGAGAAGCTTAAGTTTATCCCTGGGGTACGGGAACACTAGCGTGCTTCCCACTGAACGCAGTGCTCATGACGGGCGAAGAGGATTGGGATAAGGAAGGAGTGTGGGGGCACTCCCAAGTAATGTAACAAGGTTTGAAGGTTCGGCTCGGAATTTGCAGGTGGTGGAGCAGGAGGTGGAGCGGATAGTGTGGGGGAGGGTTCCCTTTGGGTATACCGTTGTTTGAAAGTGGCGGTGGGCGGTGGCTTCTGCCTTAGTCAACTTGTCGCGGGTCGAAGTAGGAGTGTGGCGTTCTAGGCGGGTGGGATGGAGGACATCTTAATGTTTAAGGCAGAGAAGGGTACTATTCGGGCGTTGACGGTGAAGTGCTCGAGGGGAACGGCCGGTAGATATGCGCGCGGGCAACGGCGTGAGTGCCTCCTTCCCTTCCAGACGCTCCTGTCCAGGGGAGTAGGGAATGTAGAGGTGAGCGGGGTTAGGCTGGAATTGTAGGACGCGGAGGGCTAAAAGAGCAATGAAGCCGGTGGAGTAATGCCGACAAGCAGCTTGAGAGTGGCTGACAATGATGATAGTCTTGTGCAGTGGTAGCAGTGAGGGCTACAGTGACTTCTTTAGCGGCTGTAGAATCTTTGGTGGTGACAGTTGCAGAGTTTCGTTCTTTTCCTTGGTGCTTTACGGTTGTACCTGCGAAGGCTAATTTGGAGCGGGTATTTAGCTGCGTCAACATACCGAAATTCTGCAGGTTTTACCTGAAGCTTCTTGAGAAGCACTCGGGTGCAGTTTTGTCGGCGGCTTTGGTTGTGAACCGGGTGCATATTCCAAGGTATTGGGGTGACAGAGATAAAAATCAGAAATTGGCGTGGTACATGTCGGCGAAGGTTTTACAAATCAGGAAATCCGTAGATAATGCGACGGGTTAGATTGCCTCCCAGTAGATGCAAGGTTGGACCGTTCTGTCTTATTAACATGATGGGTCTAGCAGAGTTCCTCCCAGGTTTTATGGATCCCCATTTGACAAAATGTGACAGTTTAAGTTGTCGGGTTGAGCCCTAGTGTTAATTTATACGCTTTACGAATACTGATGTCCACTTTACAAATTTACCTTTTTTTAGAGCTAAATATGGGGTTCCGTACGTGATGTGACTATCTAATAAGGCGTACGTACGTAGGCCTTACTACGTATAAGGCCGCTTTCTTCCAGCTCTTGTCGAAGGTCAGAAATGCGTCTAATGAAGGGTGTGATTTTTAAGTGTGTGTGTGTGTGCCTTGTAATTAATAGATAGCGAAAATGCCTCCGCCGTCCTATTTCATCGTAAGTCCAAGAACGCAGGTAACATGTGTATGGGTAACGTTGTCGCGTACGGTCTTGCGGTATTTTAGTAGTACTGGAAGGATGGATGTTTCGGGGGATCAAATGACGCCACGGAAACCGAGATAGCTGCCGATTGTGTTGGCGACTTTTTGAACGGCGTCTTGTTGTTCAACAATTAAGCATCTGCTGGCCTACATTGTGAGATCGTCTGCATAAAAGGCATGTTGGCAGAAGTTGGATCACAGTGTTGTTAAAGAGGAGTGGACATGACTGAACCTTGGGTGCATACCGCGGGGTCAGTTGCGAAAGGAGAAAGATCCGTTGGGACTGGGGCCGAAGGTGGAAGTGCGATCGGTTAGAAATAAATTCATTTAGTAGAGAAGAGATTAGTGGTGGCGTGATATGGGAAGGAAGCGGGTGGCGGGTGATTTAATTTTGTTTTCAGGAATGAATGAAGCACTTTGCATGCGTTGGAGGTATTAGTCCTATGTGAAGTTCATTCCGCGAATGAAACACACACAGCAGAGCGGCAAAGCAATGCCGATTAGAAAAACCACAAATGCTGTGAAGTAGCTAACCCTTACACCTAAAAGCAAGCAGCATCCCTCTCCACAATCGACCACATCCTTCGGAACCAAACAGGTCGATACAACTTTAAAAGACAACTCAGCAGGGCTTACTTCTCACAGATTGGGATCAACGAGTTCATGAATGAATGGGGGGCACGACATCACTGCAAGAATGGATCGCTCACCCTTCGTATTGTTGCAGGTTAGTTATTTGAATAACAGCTTCTGCGTTAAATCGTA
Source organism: Haemaphysalis longicornis (assembly GCF_048455015.1). Taxonomy (NCBI): domain Eukaryota; kingdom Metazoa; phylum Arthropoda; class Arachnida; order Ixodida; family Ixodidae; genus Haemaphysalis; species Haemaphysalis longicornis. The sequence continues at coordinate 60,988,824 of NW_027526204.1, read as the reverse complement.
AAATCGCTGTCTTTTAGTGGTGCCGTGCCCCAGACACTCTCTTTGTGTGCTTGAACGATGTAAAAAACGAATCACCCAATGCATAAGTAGCTTGTTGTTGCTTTTATCTGGCGACGTGGAATCAAATCCCGGTCCGGATAACATCCCTGTCGCGAATACCAGTACTCATAAGGACCCTCCCCACCTTGATAACAATGATAGGTTAGCTAAGGTTTTGGCAACAGTTCAAAGAATTGAGTCTGGCCAAGACGATATTCGAAATGAACTTCGCGCAGTTAAACAGTGGCAAACGTCCGTTACACAGTGGCAGGCATCAGTTGATACAGAAATAAAACAACTATCTCAAAGAATTGCATTGCATGGCAGTGGCATTGCATTGCATGGCAGTGGCTCACCCTCGGGGCCTGCCTCTCCTGAATCCCTCCCGAAAAGCATATCAGACCAACTGAAAGCCATAGTTACACGTTGCGACGACGCCGAGAACAGGCTTCGACGTGATAATTTACTCTTGTTCGGCATAGGTGACGCATCTTCCGAAACATGGCCTCAATCTGAAGCCAAAATAATAAATTTCTGTTCGCAACACCTCGAAATAACACTTCAGCCATCCCAAATTGAACGGGCTCATCGGCTTGGTCGTTACAACCCCGAGAACTGCAGACCCATAATTGCTAAATTCGCTTTTCACAAAGATAAGCAGGCTGTCTTGGCAAACGGACTTAAACTCAAGAGAACAGACTTTGCAGTGCGCGAAGATTTTTGTTTTGCAACGCGGCTATCAAGGAAAAAGCTCATGGAATTCGCTAAAGGGCAAGACGCTTCATACAAACTTCGCGGCAACAAACTACTAATCGGAGATAACATTTATGAGTATGATGCCACAAGTGACAGCGTAACGCAATCTTCTAAATAGCCACGACAGCTGAGGGCATCATGCGGGTTAAAAAAGCCTTCGGAACCTCCGTACAACAGAACCAAGCAGCACCAACTTTCCGTATCTTATTCTAACATGCGCAGTATTCTTCAAAAACGTACAGAACTGTGCTCATATCTCGATAACACAAACTGCGACGTTTTAGCCTTAACTGAAACCTGGCTCTACCCTGATATTACTAACAACGAAGTACTGCCAGACTGCTGCAATTTTGCTATTTACCGGAAAGATAGGACTACCAGAAGGGGCGGAGGTGTCCTGTTCGCTGTAAAAAAGCATATTACTTCTTTTCTTGTAGATGTAACAACTCCCCTAGAGTTACTGTGGATTTGTATTACGTCGAAATCTTCACAAAATATTTTTGGTGTCTGTTATAGACCACCTGATAGTCCTGAGACTTTTACTTCCGATTTCCACAATAACCTCATTGAAATTACCGCTAAATTTCCAAAGGCCAATATTCTCTTGGTCGGCGACTTCAATTTCCTGGATATTGACTGGCCTAACCTAACTTCCAGAACTAGCGAAACAAGTAAATTCATAGAACTTACACTAGATTTATCCCTAGAGCAATTAGTGAACGAGCCAACAAGAGGCTCAAATACATTAGACCTGGTATTTGCTTCAGCGCCCGATACGGTGAACCAGATTTATTGCACTGACGGATTTAGCGACCACAAACTTCTTGAGTTCGCGATTACTACGTCTTTTACCGCACGTGTCACCATCCCCAAACAAATTTTTGATTACAAAAGAGCTGACTATGATTCCATAAACCGTGGCTTGGAAGAATTCTGCACTTCTTTTCTTGATAATTTTTCAAATCGTTCAGTAAATGATAACTGGTCGTTGTATAAGACAAAGTTATTGGAACTAATTGACACTCATATCCCACGTATATCTTTCCGCGTTAGTTCTTCAAAGTCATGGTTTAACAAAAAACTTCGCTCTCTTCGAAATAGGAAAAAGCGTCTGTTTAAAATCGCCAAAGGTTCAAAAACAGCCACTGCAACCAATTACCACAGAGCCTCAGAAAAAGCTTACTGCAGTGCTGTTCGTAAAGCAAAGCAAAAGTATTTGTTACATGACCTACAATCTTTAATGACGCACAACCCTAAAAAATTCTGGAGAACAATATCACCTCCTAGCACATCTGATCACATTTCCCTTCGCAATGACACTGGCACCCCGATAACGCAAGAAGCATGCCCCCGAGTTTTCAACGACTTCTTTTCCGAGATGTTCACGAAAGAAGACTACTCCAGTACTCCATCGGTTTCAGATGTTGACTATCGATTTATGAGTCCCATAGATATCACCATCGAAGGAATTACGTCACTAATCAAAAATCTTTAAGTGTCCACCTCGCCTGGAATTGACGCCCTCAACACGAAAATTCTCCAGCAGACCGTTCCCTTTTCAAGCACCATCCTGTACCATATCTTTAAACAGTCCCTCGCATCAGGTGAAATTCCGTTTGATTGGAAAATTGGAAAAGTGGTACCGATACTTAAATCTGGGGACAAAAGCAAAGTAGAGAACTATCGTCCCATCTCACTAACATGTATCGCGTCGAAACTCCTAGAGCATATACTTGCCTCCAAAAGTGCGCAGCATTTGGCAGATAACTTTATTTCCCGAAACAACACGGCTTCAGGAAAGGTTTTTCCTGTGAAACACAATTACTAGAATTTACTAACGACTTATTTTCTAATATGGAACAATATCTTCAAACTGATTGAGTATTTATTGATTTTTCTAAGGCATTTGATCGGGTACCTCACTGTTGTCTAATCGCCAAACTATCATCCTTGCATCTAGATTCATTAACTATCTCATGTATAAGAAATTTTTTGTCATTTCGCAAACAGTTCACAACTGTTGACAACAGCAATTCTCCGTTATGTGACGTTACATCCGGGGTACCACAGGGTAGCGTTTTAGGACCCTTGTTATTTCTTATTTATATAAACGACTTACCCGCTAACATTACCTCCTCCATCCGTTTATTTGCTCACGATTGTATAGTTCATCGAAAAATTTGTTCTCCAAGTGACCACGTTGCTCTTCAACAGGATCTAGATAGTATTAGGGAAAGGTGCCTATCCTGGCAAATGTCTTTTAACACTGATAAGTGCAAATTATGACCTTTAGTCGCAAACGATTTAACTCTACCTTCACTTATAACCTAAACGAAAGACCCTTATGCCCTGCACTCAGTTACAAGTACCTCGGAATACATTTCACGCCTAACCTCTCGTGGTCCACTCATGTAGAAAAAACTACCGCCAAGGCCTCATGCACTTTAGGTTACCTTAAACGAAATTTCCTCGGCACCCTGGCCACCACTCGTCTAATAGCATATAAATCATTCGTTCACCCCCAACTTGAGTTTGCGGCATCCATTTGGTCCCCTCACCAGGCATATCTTATCCGTGCCCTCGAGTGCGTACAGAACCGTGCGGCGCGTTTCATCACTGGTGACTATAAGCGAAACTCTAGCGTCACGAACATTAAGCTCTCTCTCTCTCTCTCTACCTACACTGCAGACACGTAGGAAGATAGCCCTTCTCGCCCTTCTACACAAAATACACTACAGTCAACGCCCTTTCGACCTACCCTTAACAAAGCCGTCCCGTACATCACGTCGTCTTCATAATTACCTGAGCCACCAACGCCTTCCTATCCGCACTAACGCCTTCAATTCATCAGCCTTGCCTAGCGCGATAATACTCTGGAACGAACTTCCAGATTCCATTGTTAACTCCGTAATCCCGTAGTATTCAGAGGCGAACTGAGCAACTTTGTGTTCTAGGTACATTTTATTGCTAAGTTGCTATGTCCTTTTATTTGATACCTATGTGCATTGTCATAATATTGTTCTACATTCCTGTATACATAGACTGCCTTACCTGCAATATTCCTGGCCTCAAGTGTACATGCCATTAACTACTGTTTAAGGATGTACCTTCTTCGCGAGATCCCTACCTCTGTTGATGAATATTCTAGCCCCCCCCCCCTCACGCAATACTCCTACTCAGGAGCCTGTAAAGTCTCTGTAAATAAATAAATAAATATCCCCTACCCAATCTACGAGTCTCACCTAGCCCACTGGAAACGACCCACTTCATCTACCTGGCACAACAAAACCCGTCGCACGCACGAAGCCCAAGCTCCGTCAACCCTGCTGCCTGCGCCTAGCGGTTATAAGGCAACCCGGCTATTTTACGTGTACACACACGCTAGCACAGTTAACCCCAACTTGCACAGTACGCGAGTCAACCCAGATGGTTTATCCGATCATAGACGCCCAACATCACCCCATTTTCAACCTTACTTCAACAGACACCCAACTTATCGCGTACAGGACGCTGTCGACTACTTTATGTGTAATTACCACCTCCAATTCCGCCCACACTTCTCATCCTGACCCCTATGAAACTCTCTAAAACTTTCCCATGCGAGGCCCACTCACCCTTCAGTCAACCACATTATTCATCACACACCTGCATTAAAACAATAGGCTGCAAGGTCCCAACTTACTGGACCCCCGGTCACAAACCAGCCAGCTCTCGAAACTAAGCAGCTCACAAGGCTGTGCAGGAGGCTCTTCTGACAACAGCCTCTGGCGTCACCCCCGACGCCGCCCTCGTTAGACCACCCCTGGCATAACTACCCCTATGATTACCAGGCTCTAGCATCCGCAATCAGACTCTATGCATACAAGAAACGGAAAAAAAGCTACTCCTCAAGGCGGTCCCACCCCCTGGACCGAACCCTGCCTTCACTTCTTCTCCCTATGGCGCCAGGCCTTTCTTATTGTTAAAGTTCGCGACAACTAGTTCTTTCGTGGATTACCCAAGGAGTATAGTATGCTTAACAACCCGCCGTAGTTAGCATCGGTGGCACCATTTTTGTTTGCAACAAACGTGCGATGCACGGGCGTCTAGGCACTGTTTCTCCTAAATACTTCTGTAGCACTGCAGCCGACGGTAAACGTCACTCAAAACCGCGTGAACCAAAGATAAAGCTTTGCATGAGTGACGAAGCAGAAACTGTTGTAAAGTATTGCAAACCGTCTTTTCTCACCTGCAGCATCACAGGTGCCGTGAATTGCCGGAATACGTCCAGGACACAGGCTGTAAACAGCATGCCCAGAACTGTTGTTGCGAAGCCCGACGGCGGAAGGCCGAGTTTCCGGCGACGCCTCATTATAAACCCTAGAATAAACTGACATTTTTGGAGGGTCAGACATGTACGCGCAGAGCCTGTACACGAGCACGTAATTGTTTTGGGTGAAGACATAAACAATTTGGTGAAGAACGATGAAGACATCCGAAAGCAAACTTATTGCGGATGATTGTCTTTTTAAGAGCAATGCCTGGTATTTTTATTCTGCAGTGCCACATTGAGTTCCTGCTTATACAAAAACATGCAAGTTTGAACATTTAAATGAGTTACGCAAACACAAGTCCACACAAACACAAGTAAACACAAGTAAACACAAAGTAAACACAAAGTAAACACAACGTAAACACAAAATAAAGTAAAACAAAGTAAACACAAAGTAAACACAAGTAAAAACAAGTAAACACAAGTAAACAGAAGTCCTGGAGTCTTGTCCAACAGCAGCGCTTTGACACGATCAAAGAGTTTGTCGCGCAACTGCATAAAATGTAATGTTATTACAAAGTGTTGTTTGTATTTATAGGGTTCATCTGAATTTCGCAAAAGACTCCCCGCTACACAGATTACTTTCAGTAAGCAAATGCTAGATGGTTCAATAAATCCAATTGTTCCAAATAAATCATGGGTTTTATTTTGCCTAGATTTTACATTACTGAAACCAAATCCAGACTACAGGGGTAACCCAAAACACCCTTCTTCTGACATTGTGCGGCACCAGTACTAAGTTTCTGAACAGCGTTACGGAGAATAAAAACAAATGTGCAGCGATGTGAGTGCGGAAGCAAAACGTTTAATAAAAATGTAAGAAACTCTTCCTGGTCACAGTCGTTTCGAACAGTATACCTCTCAATATTTCAATCTGGGGTACTATCACGCTGAAAGTTTCTTGGATTGCTGACTGAATTCCACCTTCACACTATTATATTTTTCACAAGCTCAACAGGGCTGCCACCGCTCTCGTTCAAAAATATGTCGAATAGCTCAGAGTCCTTTTACTCATACTAACGATACGTTATTAGCGTATACTTTACGATACGTTATTAACGTATTTTACTCATACTAACGATAAAGGATATTCGTTTCAAATTTCAAGCTTATTTATTTACATTCTGAGTACGTGTAGGTTTGGGCAGGTCAGAAAATAAACCTTCCTGAAGCAATAAATCGCTCACCAGGGAAGCAGCCATAGCAAAGTCTGCTGAAGCTTCCCGAAGTCTGGATAAACTGAGGTACTTATTCATTTCTTCGTATCCCAGAGCCATCCGTCCCTTGGTAACGGCCAGCGTTGTAGAAAACACCAGCAGAACCTGCAGCCCGCCGACAATTTAGCAAGACAAGGACACACGCCAGCACATTTTGCAAAGAAAGGTTCACAGCAACTTCCGTGGAAATTGCCGAAAGTAATTGTAGCACGTGAGCACAGGTTATAGTGTATATTGTATATATTAGGAAAGAATTAGTGTACAATTTTGAAATGCGTCCCCTCACCATTATTATCATCCTCCTTCCTTTGCGTATCTTTGTCTCCACTACTATGATTGACAGACTTTGCAAATCCCCCTTGTCTGGCCTGTATCTAGGCCAAACATTCCACCAACGTAAAGCTGATCCTTGATGCACAGCTTTTCCGGCGGGCAGAAACGACGAGCTCGATTATCGACGTAAGCGTGTGTGAAATCGGCGAAGTCCCGGGTACGGCGAATGCATTGCTAGACGCTTGTTGCGCCGACGTACGTGCAAACCCGATTTCTGCGTACTGTATCTGCGCGCACCGCGCGTACAAGTGGCCGACAGGCTGTACGCGCTGGCGGAACTGGTTTCAGCGCGAAGCAAGCGTAACAGTGTCGTACGTACTCCTCCGCAAGGCAAATGCATAGCTCCGCGCCTTGTGCAATGTTACCAAACATCCGCGCGCTGTTACAGAATATTCGCGCACTGCAATTCCTGAGCACTGCACCTGCTAGAAAATTCCCGCGTACCGCACCTGCGCGCACTGCGCGCTCAAGCAAGTTGCGCCCACCATCTGAACGCACACAGCCCGCAGAGTGGCTGGGGATAACGGGGTACTGTGAATTCTCTGTATTTCTTCCTTCGTTGAAATAAGTTGCGAGGAAAGAAATCGCCCATGCACTTAGCTCGAATGGTTAACCAGCGAAGCTGTAACGTGCGACCGGTGTTACCACATGTGCAACTGTTTAAATGGTTCACTAATGTCTTTTTATTATGCGCTCTTGCTAGCGGCACCGCTGATCTTAAGCTGTCTGCACCTCGGAGGCACGTTAAAGCGTAGCCTTACAATTTCGAAGTAACGTGCAGCCGGCGTTTGCCATTGCCACGTTGACACTGCTCCCCCCGCACGCACAACCAGCGCCCCTACCCGCCGTTATCGCTAGACCTTTGTTTGGCGCAGTAGCTCGGTGCGCACGTGCTCTGTAGCAAGAGGGGTACGCAGAGTCACACTCTCTCTCTTTACTGGTAACTCCTCTGCAACCTGGTTTAATCACCCATGCTTATAGAATTTCGCTGGAGGAGTTTTCCACTTCCACACGACCCCCAATTGTTTCTTTCGTCTAGGAGGATAAGAACGTCCTTGTTCTTTTGTTATTCCCTTAGGGCAAGTTAACGATCAGAAATAGTAAAGACAAGCTTCGGTTGAAGCAGTGCCAGAGGTTTCAGGGGTGCTGTACGGCCGCAGGCATGGTTGCGGCTGCTGTCATGGGGTTGGTCACCCGTCCCGGCCTACAGTTCGCGACAGTGCGTACTTCTACGCTTGGTTACGTCGATGCGCGAGTGCTTCGGAATTACGCGCCCATGTCGTTGGGCCTATACGTGGTGCAAAGCAACCTCCAAATAATTGTACGTCACTATCTGGGTACTTACTGGTTGACGATGGCAGAGCTCAAAGGGTGAAGCTAGGCCTAACGTCAGGATGGTACCATCGCTTTCTTTAGCTACGTACATTCCCACCTTCGCATTTAAATGGATGTCGAATCGTGGCGCAATTGTTCCCACAAAGTAAATAGGGCATTCTACGACATGAGTAACTCATTGCTGGAAGCCATGAGTTCCGCCGTCAGTCCACATTTCATATGGAAGCTGTTCCAAATAGGTCAGGTACTGTCGCGGCGCCGAGAGCAGAGCTCCACTGTGCGCCCCAGCGTCAAGGCCTTCTAGCACCGGCAAGGGGGACCTTCGGTTCCCTAAGGGGCCTTCCGCAGCCCAACCGAAAGGGTTCGCACATCTACTCCATTAACTGAAACAACTGGCCTCACGCAGCGGCTGCAGCCCGCACTGCAGTGTTACTGACTGATGTCCTCGGACAGACAGCACTATATCTTATTCTTTCTCCTCTCTTTATATCGTTCTTTATTTCTCTAACACTCCACTTTATTTTTTCCCTCCCCCTCTACTTACCTTCCCCCGCACTGGGTTGTATGCAGGTGAGCTCCCTGCCGAGCTCAAAAATATCCCCAGTGCACTTTCTTTCGTTTTCCTTTGCAACAAACCACAACAAAATGTTTGTTGAGGATCGCTGTTTGTGTCACAGCAACTACTGGTATGGTTGCGCCCATAAAGTGCCGCTCGCCGTTATCTAGGAATGTTGTATTGTACAAGACCAGCCTCAAGTACACTTGCAAAAGCTACATCAAAAACACTTCATGAAGAAAACTTCACTAAATTCTCGAATCCTGGTTCCAATTACTTTTGCAGGCACTTGTGCATGCATACATACATACATACATACATCATACATACATACATACATACATACATACATACATACATACATACATACATACATACATACATACATAGATGCGTACATACATACATACATACATACAGACATACATACATACATACATACATACTGTTCTCATCTCACTTCATGGCGAACAGTCAAACCAAACAATTTACATAATTAGCAGCTGTAAAATTTTTTCGCTAAGAACTTATGAATACCTAGCCATCAACATAACTTCCACTCTTTCTTGTTCACCGCCCGTCTCGCACGTTGCTAATGACGATAACCGTGCACTTGGCTACTTGCGATGAAATTTGAAACTTTCTCCCCCTTAACTAAAAACCTCAGCTTACACTTAACACTAGTTAGGCCTGAGCTGGAATACGCATGAGCAATTAGGGCCCCTTTTAATCTACTCATACATGCAAACTCTAAGCCGTTCAAAACCGTGGGATGAGGTTTATTTATTACACTATCCATGTTGCCCAAGCGTATCCACCTTCAAATACCGCGCAAATCCTAAAACCTTAGCCTCACGACGCAAGATCTCTCGCCTTTTCCTTTTTCGTAAACCCTCTCGCGCTTCGCGTTCTTCATCTGCTGTCGGTCCCGTCAACCGGACTTCATGCCGCACGAGCCATGGTAGAGCAGTTTATCCTTCAGCCGACCGTACTTCAGCTCATTTACATTTACTCTTCGTGCAAAGAGATAAAGACTGGAATAACCAACATACATACGACCCAGATTTACGGCAACGCATGTATCACGTGTATCGCAAGCGAGTGCGCGCTGCGGATAATCACGCACTAGTTCTGACGTTTTCGTACCTTGCTAACCGCAGCGGCGCCAACGAGCGTTCAAACGTTTCGCTCCTGTTCTAATGCCATATGACAGAGCAGCGCCTTACGATCCCTGGCGTTTCAGTATGCGCCGCAAGCTGGCGCTACGGGATTTTTCACTCACTGTCAACTCCGCCGGCTTTTCTGCGCCACAAGGCCATCAAATCTCGCCATTAATAGCCTCCCAACCATAGGGTTTCGTACTTATTTATACTACAGGGAAATCTGGCGCTGCATTCGCGTGTTGCCGTGTGCGGCGCCATTGCAGCTGGCGACGTTCCTCGCCTCCTTGGCTTGGTTAGCCACATGACTTCTTTTTCGTCTTGAAGCCAAAATCACCAAAAACGTGTAACATTGTTTTTTTTTTATTCAGCTTTCATGAAGCTTCTAAATTATCCCTGACAAATACATCTTTCTCGAGCTTTAATTTTATAATGATAGAACAAATTTGATGAACCTTATGCAGTAATATTGTTGCATTTTTGCAGCCAGAGGCGACTTTTCAGCCTGTTCGTGAGCCATGCCAAGGACAAGTGAAACGTGCCTGCCCCGTATATGACGGAACGCTCGCCGAAGCGCGGCTCCCCTAGACGGTGGCGCCAGATTTCCCTCTAGTGTATATTAGTATGAAACTCTATGTCTCCCAACTCTCTTCCCGGCTAAGGTAGGCAACACTGGCTCACAGGGAAAACATGATTAGAGTGCTGAATGTACAAACTCACCAAGTGAACGATGTCCAGCAGGGTAAAGCAGGGGCCCCTGCGAAGCTTGGGGAAGTTGTTCTGATCGGTCTGAGGCAAGCCGAACAGAAGCACCATGAGGAGAGGGCCCCATTTTAGCACGTAAGAGGCAACTTCAGCCGGCAGGAGTAAGCTCCCCATCGCACGTCAGCCTTAGTGAGATGATTTCGGTATAGGTGTGGGTGACCTGCAACAGACGCGATACTTTTGAAGAATCCATTCTTTGGGAAAGCGTCTTCTCCTCTCCATGCAGCGGTAAAAGGCAACGGTAAAACTGGGTGTTGTTTGTGGGTAGCATTCACATCCATGGGTTTCGGCATACAGTAAAATCCTGACCGCCGCCACTCAACCACGCACCAGGAAACATTGGCCGTGTAACTCCTCACTTCGCTTAAAATGTCGTCGAAAGACGATAGTCTGCAACTGCCCCGGCCGCGAAGATGCCTCTTTTCTCTTTGCTGCCCACCTGTCACGCTTTTCCCGTTCCGTTTCGCTCCTCCCCCGATAAACACGGTGGAGGATTGCTCAAGTCAACTATATTTCACGAAGTTCCCCTGCTCGAGCACTATGTCGCGGAAGGTAGCGCGAGTCACGACCCAGAGCCCTAGACAGAGCGACCGTGCTTCTTTATTCGATGTGCTCGAACCCCTTATGCCGACGATGCTATTGTGCATCGTGCCGCTTCCCGCCTTCCCCTCTTCTTAATTTGCTACACGCCACATGCCGGAACCTTCCATTACTGTTGGACTTTTAGATACGAAGCACCTCATGCTCGGGGCTGTGTCCCTCCCTCCCTCGTGGTCGTTGTCCGCCGTCCGCACTCTACTGCGCATGCGCGTCTCTTCAGCCCCGTCAGCGTTTGGGCTGACGTCAGCGCAGTACACTATAAAAAGAAATAGGAGGCGCCCGGTTTCGGTCCCACGACTCTCTGGCCGCAACGGGAGGTACGTGGCGCTCTTCCCACTGCGCTACAAACCGAGACGGGAGCATGTGCTACGAACGCGCCTTATGTCCTTCACTCATTCAAACTACGTCAAGAAGCTACCGATACAACGAAGGCACGCGAAGCTGAACGTCAACGGAAACGACGAACTGAAAACTAATGGGAACTTCAGTCGACCCCATAGCTGCTTCGCATACTACTCAGGGTTCCCCTACGGGAAGATGGTTATTTTTTTGGAATGCACCACGAGTTCTAGACCCAGGCGCGAGAGATTTTTGCAATTTTAGGTTAAAACATTGTTTTAAACTATATTTTTTTTGCTGTCACAAATCCCAGCACCGACGTAATTTTATTTAAAAGAACGCCGCAAATACACCTTATGTAATGATATTTCACCTAAACTATGCCTAATCTTTCCTTTTGGTGTAAAATATTAAAAAATATGAAGTGTGCCTCCAGATTTAGGGGTTTGGAAAGGTTTTGCCTGTATAAACCTTTGTTCAAGTATTATTTTAGCTTTTGATTGAAGGCTCAATCGCGGGACAGGCTGACAGCTATATTATTATCTCCGGGTTAACAGTGCCCAAGAAAGACTACCGTCTTTAACCACTCGCTGCACATAAAACTGTTCACGTTGTCCTATACTTCCTTACCTTCGTTCATACTGTCTACTTCACCAAATATGCTAAATCGTCCGAAATATGTCCGTCCGTGTTCTGTTGCGCGTGCACTACTGGTAACTTTAAAGGATCGGCTGCAGGTGTTTGCAAGAAAGGCAAGAGCGTTCTTTGGTACACTGTTAGCATTTTTCTAAGAATCTAGGGTAAGCTTAGTTTAAACGAATTTGCGTTAGGCCGTTATTTACAAAAAAAGAAAGGGAAGTGTCCGCCTAGCATTCCTGCGAGCAAATTTTAGTTCAAGGCACACAACGCACGATTAGACGCATGTTGTTTGGAGGTAAACAATTTCCCGGCAATGATGACACCCGGTATTTTTCGTGTCTTCTCAGAAAAGATACCATCTCGTAGTGACATGAATCTTTCTTTTCCTCCGAACTTGTCAGAACATACAATGGCACCGAAACTGGAAATCCCTCACACTTCCCGACAGTACACATACACAGTGGAGCCCCGGTTCTATGTCCCCGGGTTTTACGACAACCACGGTTTTACGACGGACTACTCGAGTCCCGGCGAGATCCCCGTAGAATCAATGCATTAAAAACCTGGCCTACCCGACGCGGTTTCATGCCTCACCCGCGCTATCCGACGACCCAGCGATGCGCGCGACCCATCGGTGGATGAAATGAAAGTGCACGGGCCTGTTACGAGGACGTTGAGCCCGCTCAATCGGTTCTCTACGGCACAGCTTTCTTCTCCGTCTGATCTTTCGTTTCTTTGCCCTCCAGCGCCTGTGCACAGTCGCTTTCTCCTCCCCTCATTTGCGTCTCCTCTTGTTCCTCAGCATTCGCAGGGGCAGTGCACAGGCGTTCTCTGCTCCCACTCAGCAGTGGATCGCCAACGTGGTTACGCTGACAGGTTTAGGCTTCCATGTGTGTTTGTCGTGATCGTGTGTGCCACGTGTGAAAGTTGACTGACTGGCGAAAATCTCGACGGCGGACACCAGCACAAGATTTGTTTTAATAGTTTAGTTTCGCTGGTTCTTTTTATGGAAATGTTTGTGTTATAACAACGAGATTGCCCCCTGCACTACATTATTATTTTCTCATTTACTTCGAATTTTACGAACGCTTGTTACAGCCCTGAGAAGCTGCACACACACACACACACACACACACACACACACACACACACACATATATATATATATATATATATATATATATATATATATATATATATATATATATATATATATATATATATATATATATATATATATATATATATATATATATTCATTAGCCTAGCTGTGTCCAATGCATGACAAAAGCTCTCTATCCCAAGAATACCCCGTTAAGCCATCGAGTGTTTGCTGAGTCTATGCTCCCCCCCCCCCCCCGAATTTTCGCAGCTCATCTTTCTATCGAATCTTCGGCCGATCCCTCTTGAGTGTGCAGGCTATTGGCAGCCACTCTGTTAAACGAATGGTCCACCTGTTGTCCCTCGTACGCTTTACGTGACCCGCCCATGCCCATTTCCTTCGCTTAATTAGAACTAGAATGTCCTCCACATAGTCTGTTCGATTATCCACGCGGCTGTTTTCTTATCTCTCAGTGTCACCTCTAGTATTCTCCGTTCCACGGCCCGTTGGGCCGATCTAAGTTTCCTTTAAAGTCGTTTGGTGAGATCACAAGTTTGGGCGCCCTAAGTCATTACTGGAAGAAGGCATCGATTAAATACAGGCTTTTTGGGTCACAGAGGAAGCGTACTAGTCAGGATATCTTGAATATTACCAGAAGCAGCCCCCCTCCTATGCTTATTCTGCAGGTAATTTCCCTTTCATGGTGTGGATCAGTAGCTATGACTTACCCAAGACATACGTATTTGCCTACTGTTTCCAAGACTTTATTACCCACCTTAAAGCCATGTGCCTTGGCATGCTGATTGGGCAGTACTTTCGATTTTTTTCGTGTTTATTTTTACACCTTCAGCGATACTTGCCAAGCACAATTGGCAAAGCATGCGCTGCAAATCCTGGCTGCTTTGACTGAACAGGACAATGTCATCGGCAAACCTAAGGCGGCGGAGATATTCCCCATTGATTCGGAACCCGGTATTCCTCCACTTAAGCTTTCTGAACGCACCCTCCCGGCAGGCTGTAAATAATTGTGGTGATATTGTGTCCTCTTGCCGGACATCCTTTTTTATAGGAAATTCGCAAGTTCCGCGATGGAGCCATAGAGTTCCCGTGCATCCATCGTATACATCTTTGAAGAGAGCAATGTATGTCTCGTCGACGCCGCGATCCCGTAAAGAATTCATTACTGCAAATGTTAGAACTGAGGCAAATGCTTATTGATAATCTATGAATGTCATATACAGCGGTGCGTTATACTCTGAACACTTTTCGATTACGTGTTTGCTAGCCTGAATATGGTCTGAACTTGAGAAACCTTTTCAAACCGGCCTGTTCTCGTGGCTGTGTAAAGTGTAAAGTGGCACTTATAGGATTAAAGACCATTTTTGCAAATAATTTATAGATAACTGACAGCAGGCTGATGGGTCTGAAATTTTTAAGCTCTTTGGCATCACCTTTTTTGTTTAGAAGAACTACATTCGCATTCTTCCACGGCTTTGGCACCATTGAAGAAATCAAGCACTGCGAGAATAGCGCTGCAAGCTTTGTTAGCACAACGAGGCCTCCGAGGCGCAATATATCAGCAGTAAAGCCGTCGTCTCCTGCAGCATTGCCGTTGTTCATTGCTTACAGCGCCGTTGCGACCTCATCTGCCGTAGCCGGCGGAACCTGAACGACCCCAGTTGAGGAAAAACTTGTCTCTTAAGGGGAAGAACTGAACAGTTTTGTGTTGAATTCCTCGGCTATTTTTAATATGTCATCTATATTGTTTGTTATCTTACCACTGGCGTGCCGGAGTACATGCATTCTATTTATGCAAATAGTGAGCTTCCTCCTAGTCGCTTTTAAACTTCCTCCGTGCTTCAATTCTGTTTCAATGTTTGCAACATTGAATACAGGAATGTCAGCAGTCTTGCTTTTGTTCATCAATTTGGGCAGCTCTGCCATTTCTATTTCTATTCTATTCTGTATATACCGTATTTATTCAATTTGAAGCACCCCGTTTTTTCTGAGATCGCGTTGCCGAAAGGGAGGGGGCTACTTAGATTCGAAAAATATAAAATGACCCTCCCCACCCACACATACAACCCACATACTATTCCCTGTGGTAGCTAGGCTGGACAGACGCAAGGAAAGTTTTATACAGCCCACAACAAAAAACATAGAGACGGACAGTGAACCCAGAGTCTACGTCTGATTCTCAGTCACTCTCACTACCCTTCGATTGTGTAACAAGGGATGAGCTGTTGCTCCTTGTAGCCCACAACACGGCATCTTCTGTTCCATCGAAGTGGTGTGCAATCTAACATTTCATAAAGAACTTGGCCACAACGTCAACTTGGACCCGCTTCCATGTGTGTGAAATAATCCACCTTGAGGGTTGATGGGGGCGCTTTCTGCAGCTTTCCCGTCGCGTTGTGTTTTATGATGTGTCGTGTTGGAACGCAGCAACAGGAGTCGCAGCCGGTGAACCTCAGCGGGCGCGCGCTCATGCCACCAGCTCAGCTGGACGCGCACGAAAAAACAGACTGCGCCACTTTGACAGCTCCGGCTAATGAACACAGCCAGCAAACGCAGTTGGCGGCGAGGTAGGCGCGCAATTCCTCGCAGTAAAAGGGGTGCTTATATTCGCAAGAAAACTGCCTTTTCAAATATTTTTTCTGGAAGTAGGGGAGGGTGCTTAGAACCGGGGAGTGCTTATAATCGTGAAAATGCGGTATATATAAAGCAGCCGAACAGCCCTGGCAATAGGGAGTGCAATTTCGATATATGGTCTTTCCGGAATCCTTCGCACCGTATGTTTCTGTTCTGCAAAATCCAATACGAGGGTTCCGGATTCAGTAGTACGGAAATGACATTAGCTATCCCCAACGTACGACTACGTCTTCTGTGGTGGCCGCTGGGAAAAATCAAGGCGTTCCACGCCTCCCGCGGTGGTCCAAGGGCGGCGCTAGTTTACTGGCATCTGAGCAGTTTTAAATATAAACCCCCACGCTGAAGTCGAGAGAAGTCGCAGGGGAATAGCGCAATTGGTAGTGCACCGTTTGATTCCCGCTTCCGAAAAACAGCGTATTTTGTCTCGACTTTCTTTCTCACTTTATCCCTGTATCGCAAAAATGACTATCTTGCCGCATTCGGCAACATAGCACACTCACAAAACAGCTCAATAGCACTGGCAATAACGACTGCAACTTTGATATACCGTACTTACCCGATTCTAACGCGCACCTTTTTTTCGCAAAGATAGGCCCAAAAATCGCATGCGCGTTAGAATCGGATACGAAACCGAAACAGCCAAAACAGCTGAAATTTCGTTCCACCCATCGCCATCTCAAGATGGCGCCAAAGCTTTTAGCAACAATTTTTCGGATCTAGGTGCCTAGGCTCTTTTATCGGCGTTCACACAAATCGTCAAATTATTCAACTTGCGCGCTTGATAACAGCAATGGCAGAAGCGGCAATGAAGGTGTGCCTCTTCCACGGCTTACGAGCGGCTCCCACGCGTTCACAACGAGCGGTTGGCTGAAGCGTACGCCTCTGGAGAAGCTCGCGGGATGGGCGTGCGGGGCGTGGGCCACGACCCCCTCGAACATAGTTGAACGTTCTTTCAGAAGTGTGGCGTCGCGAACGCGCTTGACTGCACCGATGACGAGATGTTGCGGTCAGCGGAAGGCGACAGGGAGTTCTCGGAGGGCGACGAGGAGTGAGATGAGTGAGACTACTTCGGGGAATAAATCGCCCGTTTCTCTCGCATTCGTTTTTCTTCCTCACAAAGTTTCTTGCGGGTTCCAATCGGAGGTGCAAGTTTTTTCGGTTTTTTGCCTGGAAAATCGGGTGCGCGTTAGAATTGGGTAATATATATATATATATATATATATATATCAAGGTTGTATCTTTACCGAGTCCCTCGTCCCGTATCTCTCTGTTCTGCTATATATATATATATATATATATATATATATATATATATATATATATATATATATATATATATATATATATATATATATATATATATATATATTGTAAAGGTCAGAGGTCCAACCAGCACCTCGCACCAGACCTAACGACCGGTTTCGACACCCATCACCATCACCTGTATTTCCAATTACGCAAAACCCGCCGAACAGCACACTTGCGACTACCTCGCAGGACACCCGGAAAGTTGCAGCCACAAAACTGTGCAGAAAATGTCCCGCCGGCGTCTCACCCCACCCCGGTCCAGGTGCGGATGCCTCTGGGATCAGTGACCGGGCAAGACCGTCGGCGGTGTTCGTCGGGAATACGCCGCGAAGCGCACATGGCGTCGGGTTGCGTTGATGACACGCCTCGAGCGCTCCCGGGCTCCGATTTACGCAGCGAGGCATGCAGGCACCGGGGCTGTCGTCGTGTTCCTTAGGGACGGGCCCGGGGGAGGTACGCCAGGGCCGCTCCCCGGCCCGGAGGTCAACGACCACAGGAATGAGTGGTACTCCAGGCCAGCTCGCCGGCCCGAAGGTCCGAGAACTCAGGAACGAGAGGTGCGCCTGGTCCACTCGCCGGCACGGAGGTCCAAGAACACGGGAACGAGCAGCTCAGTTTTTTTCCCGCTCTTCCTTCGCGTGCCTCCGTCTTCTTAGTTCTCGTCGTCGGTCCCGCCCGTCATTCACACTTTACCGCGCTTTCTCAGATAAGGCGTTGGCCATTGAGTCATTCCGACACTCCACGTTGCGCGCACGAACACTAAAATCCCACATTTCACCATATATATATATATATACATATATATAGAAGTAAGGGTTTGTAGTCAAGAAAACCTCGGAAAGCAAAGGGGAGGATGTGGTACGTCATTGAAACAGATAAAGAATTTGGAAAGAAAGAAAGTGGAGAAAAAATTCCCGCCAGGTGGGATCCGAACCCACGACCTCCAGAGCATTTCATAAAGAACTTGGCCAGGTCATGGGTTCTTGGAGGTCGTGGGTTCGGATCCCACCTGGCGGGCATTTTTTCTCCACTTTCTTTCTTTCCAAATTCTTTATCTGTTTTAAGGACCTACCACATCCTCCCCTTTGCTTTCCGAAGTTTTCTTGACTGCCAACCCTTATTTGATTCGCTATATATATATATATATATATATATATATAGTAAAAAATGGGTATAGCTTCTAACAAAACTGTTTATTGGTCGACGTTTCGATCGGATGCCGATCTTTCTCAAGACAACATTTCGTATTTCTGTGCACGTATTTATAAGCTCGTCGTCCAACGACGCCGAAAAAAGAGAGAGGGGGGATTTGGGGAGAGAGGTAGCAACAAACACGCTCTCGGCGAGGTGAGGTGAAGGTTTGCAAAAAAGAGAGAGAAAAAAAAAGGAAAAAGACAACGCAAAACAAAAACAAACCTAAACATGCAGAAAAGAGAGAGGAGTACACAACTCTTTCAAAAACACTGTCCTCCATCGTTCGTCAGCTTGTAGAACGAGTGGCAGGTAGCGCCCGCTTCAGAGGGGGGCCGCTCTGCTTAAGAAACGAAAGCGCAAAGCAGTAACAGGGACCCTCTCACACCATCACTGGGAGGCACAGAATTCTAATGGTCACTGACCTTACGGGAAGAGTTTACAGGAAGCGGTCGCAGCCGCACACATATCTCAGTGACGCCAAACCTACACTCTTAACGAGCCTGCCTGTTTGTTTTGTAGGTTTGGCGTCACTGAGATATGTGTGCGGCTGCGACCGCTTCCTGTAAACTCTTCCCGTAAGGTCAGTGACCATTAGAATTCTGTGCCTCCCAGTGATGGTGTGAGAGGGTCCCTGTTACTGCTTTGCGCTTTCGTTTCTTAAGCAGAGCGGCCCCCCTCTGAAGCGGGCGCTACCTGCCACTCGTTCTACAAGCTGACGAACGATGGAGGACAGTGTTTTTGAAAGAGTTGTGTACTCCTCTCTCTTTTCTGCATGTTTAGGTTTGTTTTTGTTTTGCGTTGTCTTTTTCCTTTTTTTTTCTCTCTCTTTTTTGCAAACCTTCACCTCACCTCGCCGAGAGCGTGTTTGTTGCTACCTCTCTCCCCAAATCCCCCCTCTCTCTTTTTTCGGCGTCGTTGGACGACGAGCTTATAAATACGTGTACAGAAATACGAAATGTTGTCTTGAGAAAGATCGGCATCCGATCGAAACGTCGACCAATAAACAGTTTTGTTAGAAGCTATACCCATTTTTTACTATTTGCTACGGCAACCAAAGACAGCCCTTCTCGCAATCTATATATATATATATATATATATATATATATATATATATTTACATTTATAGTCGCGAAGTGTAGTCGTTAGTTGTTGCAGGACTATGCACAAAGTAAAAGTACGCTATTCGGAGATTTTATTTCAACGTTTCGTCCTAAATCAGGTCTTCAGGAATGAAGCTTTCGGAAAAGCTTTGGGAATAGTCCCTATGATTTTTTCCCAAACCTTTCATTCCTGAAGAACACCTGACTCAGGTCGAAAAATAAAAGTTTACTGATGTTTTAGGTTCCTTTCTTCACCGATGGTACTCCGTTGAAGCGTTGAAGACTGGTCCTCCAGTCGAAACGTCAGTAAAACACTTTTTTTATTGGTGAGTCAACCATTTTCTAAAGTATTTCTTCTGGCTCCTCGAGAAGTTTTTTCTACTGTATATCTATATATATATATATATATATATATATATATATATATATATATATATATATATATATATATATATATGTATATATATATATATATATATATATATATATATATATATATAAAAAGCGAATCAGAAAATGGGAAATGAGGGGCTCCGTGAAACAAGACAGAAAATAAGGGTTGGCAGTCAAGAAAACCTCGGAAAGCAAAGGGGAGGTTGTGGTGGGTCATAGAAAGAGATGAAGAATTTGTTTAGTCGAAAAGAAAGTGGTGAAAAAATGCCCGCCGGGTGGGCATTTTTTCACCACTTTCTTTTCGACTTAACAAATTCTTCATCTCTTTCTATGACCCACCACAACCTCCCCTTTGCTTTCCGAGGTTTTCTTGACTGCCAACCCTTATTTTCTATATATATATATATATATATATATATTTATATCTAGGACAGTACTTGGGTGCAGACACTGACTTTGGTGCAGCTGGAGAACATTGACACGGATTTTATTATAACCAACAGTTTCGAAAGTCCGACCTTTCTTCGTGAGGGGCTATCTTAGAATGGACATAAAAACTCCTAGAGACACTTGGCCATCGTCGGAATCTTTTAAACTCACCCTCGCCAAGGGGAACCATCGGGGAGAGTAAACCAGTAGGAGAGTAGTAATAACATCTCGTAAGTTTACCACAGATGCTATGCAAGGGTGGGAGAGGAAAGAAAGAAACAAAAAGAAGAAAAGAAAAAGAAAGGAGAAAAGTGGCAAACAGAAAAGAGGCATAGTCGCGACGTCGATAGAGAGAAAAAAGACGCAGAAAGTACAAGCCGTACGAGTTTTTCTGTGGCTGACAAAAGTTTATTATATTATAGAGACGGTGTCTTGGCTACACCTTTTATAAAAACAATGCCCAGAATATCGCATCGTTTGTGCCGGAAAGGAGTTTATATCACAGCTACGACATACCCGTAGTTGAAAGACACGGGCACATGTCGTTGAAGTCATTGACTAGGCCCTGTCATGTACTCCAGTGCCCACGTTTTAAAAGCCGGATGTCCTGTTCGCATAGTCTATAATAGCATACGTATCGGTGCACTAAACCAGGAAATAATGGGGCACGAGTGCCAGTTACTTGGCCCCATAAACGACGTGTTCGCTGAGACGAACGAAGCACAAACGCGAAGTTACACAAAATTGAACGCATTTCTTTGGCTTGACATACAAAATTGAGCTTAGATAAAACCGATCGATCAGCACTGTCTTGCGCGGAGTTTTTGATAACTTCAGTACGCTCAAGTCAGGTAAACGCACATTAAGAATACAACCACGATCTTCGGAGGAAAGTGCCGTGATAACCCTTCATGTTTTACTTTCCGTATGACTGTAACATCTAAAACTGTCTAACTCACCAAGAACAATACCGATTCTCCCGCCGTATTGAAGAAAAATGTGGTGGCGAATGTTTCCTTTTCCCGGGATTTTGCTAAGCGACTCTTTCGCCTCATTTTTAGCGAATAACACCTCAGCTGCTACAGTCGTTTACTCAGTAGAGTAGTAGGCAATCATCGTCTTTGTTTTCCTCATCCCCGGTGACAGGCGAAGAGTAGTAGTGATAACCATTACGATTATCACCGTCATTCTGGCGGATGCGTGAACAGTCAGCAGCCGAAAGAACTGCACTCGAGGCGCTCCCCATTTTTGCAAAAAAAAACAACAAAAATGCCGAGAACGAAACAGTAAACCATGGGAATTATCACCAATGCTTGTTGTTGTTCTCGACACCATTTACGCCGATACCATAGGTCTGCCACGAAGCTAAATATAAACAATTATTGGCATGGTACTCTTTGTCGACGCGTGAGAACAGACGGCAATCAAAACAGTCATCCCCAGTACCAACAACGTTTTTGGCACACTAATTCATTGAAAACAAATTCCAATGCACCATATTGTCTCCGCTGTGCAAGTGTGCGGCAGTTTGCGTGACGTCGCAAGAGGTACTTTCCTGTGCTCAGCATCGGATGCTAGTTAGCTTCAACGTAATTCAAAATCTCCCAAAGCTTCGAGATATCACAACACGCATTTTTGATGCTCAAGAAACCAGCTCTATTCGCACAGCACAAAGTGGAAACATGCAAGTTTTTTGGTTTAGTAAGTAACGAATGTTCATTAACCTATCACATAAAAAATGATATGGAAAATCGAGTACCTTGAAGAGGAGCAAAAAGAGTAACTTGACGAGGAGTGACTGCGCAACCCATACTCGTTAAAGTTGTCGCAGGTTAAATTTGTAGACTAAGTGGTATCTACGACCTTATGAGTTGTAGCAGGAAACAGTGTAGGTGCCCCTGTAACGTTCGATACCTTGGGATCAACGCAAAAAGTCAAGGCTACCAGCTGCCCAAAACATACAAATAAAGACAAACGCGCAACAAAAGACCGTTTGCTGAACAAATTACAAATCAAAAGTTCATGCCTTAGGCAAGAAGCTTGCCAATTCCAGCGACAGTGAAACGGAAATTGCGGTTCCCGAGCTGTGTGCCTCATGCACGATACCGGCTGTTGAGGGATGAATTTAACACGGGGAAACACAATGCTGTGTGGAACGCGGAAAGAATCCAACAAAATTCCATTCCGCGTGAACGCCTGTACACTTCGCTTCGCCCTCTCAAGAAATTTAGGTCAATTATGCGCCAGATAGGAAAGTGCACGTCTTTGGCGTGCCCAGTGCGTTGATTTGCAACGTTCGCGCCTGAGTTCTCACAACAGTCTTCCTGGTTGACGGCTCTGTGGGAAGTATATGAATTTGCTTGCGGCTAAAGCATTCCAGAAATAAAGCGTATTTCCTGTGCACACGCTAAGCAAAGAAATACTGTCTTTTGGTGTCTTGAAGCAACATATAGAAACATACGTGAAGCTCCCGGATATATCCTTTCCTAGGTAAAGTCGTAGTCAACCAGAGTCGTCTTCTTTGTAGTCGATTAAGACTATCTGGCCTGGAGCCATTCGTTAGGCACAAAAAGCGTGCACTGTTCTAACCGACGCACTGCTCATTTGCCAACCACTTCTACAAAACGTTTCATGGATATTGGACCCCACACAAGCAGCAGATATATAACACGTCACATTTTGGTGTGTTTGCAAGGATTATTTCGCGAATATTTCAGAACTGGTTTGCAAGAAAAACGAACGTGCCCTCTTTTTAATGAGCGTGTAAGGCAATTTTCGGAAACGTTAACAGTAAGCCATCGGGCTGGGAAACCTGGCAAAAACAACCAGTCGCCGTAGCTCAGTGGCTAAGAAGTTATCCTGCGGAACACACGGACGCCGGTTCGAACATAGTCGCAGTGGCTGCTTTTCTGATGGAGGGCATAAGCGAATGCGCGAGTGTCGAGGTTTTGGCGCCCCTTAGATGATCCACACGTGATCACAACTATTTCGGAGACCTGCACTACAGCTCGCCCATAACCCTGGTGAAGCTTAACCCCCAATCTATCAAACTTGGCAAAAACATCCATACGTTTCTGGGGAGTGTGAAGAGCAAACGTAAATGGACACGTTTTTTTATTGCGTCGTTCACGGGCAAAACGTAGCCAGCGCATTTTCTAGCTGGTATGTGTTATTCGCCGTTTGACAACAAGAAAAATATTTTTCGGCGGCCTAGAATTAACTACTCGCTTCTTAAACGCAAAGCTAACTGATTCCGTCTTCTATCTTGAACCACACTACATGGCTAACAAATGGCTTTCCAACCACTGCGGTCCACTTAGTTTATGCGTTAGCAATTCAGCGACATGTTTGTTTTTTTGCAACCTAAAAATTACGTCATCTCAAATTTTCAACAAGTTTACACTTACAGCAGTTTACCATTTTTGTAACATTTTTTGTCAACTACATATGCTATGTCTATTGGAATCTGAATGCACGCTACCTGAAAACTGTCCCGTTATAAACAGAAAAACTCTTACCTGTGCTGAAAAAATCCCCCCTATTCCCACAGGAAGAATGTTGCGTCTCGCCTGGCTGCTGCGACCAGATAGAGAGATACAGAGTACTGGGACTGCCACAACGGCCAACCTCTCGCGTTTCACGCAGCTGTTTGAAAAAGTTGAAACCGAACCTCTGTACAGAACTGCACCGGAAGCAGTCATAATAGAAAAAAAAACATACAAGTGGTATGAGTAATGCACGTGACATGGATCGTAGCACATCGTATTTACTTTAAAAGGAGTTACTTGACAACCTAGACTTGTTGGAATCCCGTTTGTTTTTCGCTGGGACTGTTCAAAATCTAACGTATATTTATTCCTAAGTTATTCTCAATTGTCAATATTGGCAATATATTCCCAATTGGCATTGGGCAATATATTCCCAAATTATTTAACTCCAGTAAAATTGTAGTTCCCCCTGGCTGAATTATTTCACGTCAGTGCTCCCTCTCGGGTTGTAAAGCAATAGATTCGCATGGAATGCTGTCTTTTTTCTCTTTTATGCCGACCTGCAGCTAGCGTCATGAACTTTCGAAACTTCGCTCGCAGCAAAACGCTTAATTGCGCAGCGAATGTGACCTTGCTCAAAGCAGAACGCAGACATTAGGAGTGCGATAAAATGGTGAAGCAGGTTGTTTTCCCAGAATCATGAACGTTGAATGCAGCCATGCGTATTACCGATGCCGATGCCGATGGTAACGGCGCCCTTAAACTGTAGCTTGTGAAACAGTCTCTTGTGGGTGTAGGCATGCCACCCTCTTGAAATTCAATTTTTGGGTTCCACTCATCCACTGTAGCTACACATCTGCTATGAGGGGTTCCGCAGTTGAGAACAACGGATTAATGTTGACTAAGTTGTGATCCCAAGTCGCCACGAAACCTCGACACATGGCCATTTCTGGTTTTCTCCTCCATCAGAAAAGCGGCTGCCGTGGTCAGATGGAAACCGCACAGCGCTTTCCAAATTTTACACGCTACGTATGTTTAACAGCAGACATATCGTTATTTCGTGTCTGTAGGTGGAAAAAACGCCAACTACAAGGATGCCGCAAGAGGAAACCAAAGCGTCTATCGTGTCTTTTTAATCCATTCTCGACGTTGATACTTGTTTCTACGAATATATAACACCAGCCAACAAAAGGAGCAGTGAGCCCTTACTGATATTTCAGTTGGAATGTCTCGTTTGTACCAGAAAGTACCGATGTGGGATGGGTGGGAAACTAATCAAAAATGTGTTGAATGCGACGAGTGGCTGAGAGCTAAAAACGCTTGGGAATATACTTGTCAACATTTTTATTTTGTCTGTTACATCACTGCAAACACGCTTTAGCAGTGACGTCCAAACTATATTAGTTTTAAGCCTGTTCCCTTAGGTGTCGAGCATCAGCGCTGAGAACTGGCAGTCTTGTTCATTTCTTCAGTCACTTGCATTGCGAGTGGTGGACATGACATAGTAATGTAAAATGGCACACAGCTGAGATTTTCGGTGTCCTGAGGAACTAACTTGAGGAACAAGTGGCGAGCATTTGCACACACGCTGACGGTTTGGGGGAGGGGGCAGCTTATGAGACATAAAGTGCTCACAAGCATGTGGTGCGTCTTCTTAACAATAGGAAAAGTAGGGCAAGTTAGTGCGTGTTTTCCTAATGTACACGTCTTGCGCTTTTCTTCCTCTCTTCAACTGCACCATATTAGGATCAGTGCTTTCTGAACAAGATTTGAAGTTGAAACATTTCGCTTCAGCGCATTACTGTTTTCGCAAGAGCAAAAAGTGAAGTAGCAAGCCCCGCCGTTTGTGGGGCTAACCTCTTCAGTATTCATTAAAGTTTTCTCTCTCTCTCTCTGTCCCTGTAGACACACTACCCACGTGTGTGGTTTCCAACTTTTATTATTGGTACTTCCTGAACATAAAACCACCATTACACGCCGTTATTGTGAGAGTGTTGGCACGAAATATAACGTAGCGGTACACAGTAATACTGCAAATGTTCCATACATTTTCCCATTTCGGTTATAAAAGTGACCCAAGTAAAGATGCAGGTGCAACCTAACATATTGTACGATACCTTTCAAACCTCGAGAACAAGTCAGCATTGAATATGTAAACAACGTGCATAATCACAGAACTCCATCACTGTCATTTGTTATGGTGAAAGTTTGTATCCTCAGAAGGCTTAGAGCAACTATCATTTGCGTGTTACGCCTGTGAATACAACACGTCAAAGGATGTTACAGAAGCAGGTTAACTGTTTAATGCGCTGATACATTTGAATTGCAGTAGGCAATTATTATGAAACTTCAATATGAAAAAGACATTCTGAAGTAACGAATCCCATCACTGCCTTTGGTTGGTAAAAGTGTATTTCAAAGTGAACGTATTCGGTTTACACAGACAGTATGAAATAAGCCGTTAGCACGAAGTACTGAATGGCATGCCAGTTTTATTGTAGTAAGGTTTACAATGAACTTTCATAACCCCGCTTTTGATGGCAGAATTAATGTTCGCTTGAGATAAAAAAGGGACCAGAAACACTGCCAACATCCTGTCCGCTTTGACACACAGTCCTCACCGAGGTTGATTGAGAGCGTCATAATGATCCTTTCGTTTTGGTCCCCCACATCATTCCTCCTTTTGAACTACACTGTCAGTATGCGAAGACTAAAATTTCAGCGCTTGTTTTAAAGTTTTCGAACTGTAAAATCACCATCGTGGAGAACCTTAAGCCTATATTACAAGTTTTATGTTTCTGCTTCTGTAAATACCGATCAAGCGGGAAAAAAGCATTGTGGTAAGTTCTAAATGTTCTTTCGTGCTCTCATTAGACCGAGCTACCATCGTAGCAACAAACGCAGATGCAGCTGAGGGTATAGGGAGTCAATGAGAGACGTATTTAATTAAGCTATACTTCTGACAGAAGTGGCTCGTGTTCTGAAATGTTACTGGCGTTTACCTAAGCCACAATATGTCTGTTTTGTTTTATTTTCGTCAACCTATAACAAAGACTGGTAAAGTTGAATACAAACAGTACTTTTATTTTCTTGCCTTTTTGAAGTTGATATGCAACATATTATAAATACAACGCCACTATTTGGCTAGATCTTCGAGATCTTGTGAAGATATTGCGATACTACTTTTTCTTCTGCCGCGCGCTACTGCTCACTCTTGAGTTCAGGATATTTTTAACCCCCTGTGACAAGTCATATTCACACAATTTTTCGGAATAGCTGTAATATGATAAATACTAGCGGCATAAAATTGTACATATGCGCAAAGCTCTGAAAACCAAGGTGTCGAACCGGAATTTATTCGGGTTCGGTTCAGGTTCGGGTTTGAGCCTTCCGGATGCGGTTCTGGGTTCGGTTCCGGAGCACCATTGCGTTTAGATTCAACACCGCTCGAGCCGGTTCAAACAGGTTCCAATTGGTTTGGAGGGAAAAAAGCAGTAGTGTTTTCGGTGCTTTACTCCTTTAGTGCTGCGTTTTCGTGTCTCTAACACGCCGGTATAAAAACAGATTCATAATTAAGGTTTCTTTCTGCAAATGTTTTAACTTGACCAACTTAACTGCACAATCCACAGCAAAACGTTTTCCGTGGCAGGTCAACGATTTCAACACTCACCGAAGCGAAGTAAACGGTTCTCAGGGCACTTAGAGCTGATTATGTGTGTGAATGTGAAAGCATTACACTTAATGACCACAAGTTTATTTTTATTCAGTTAGTTTAGTTCATTTGTACAGTTTTTTTTACCCTCGGCTCATAATGTCGCCGTTTCATACCACCCAGTTGTTTTCTCGAGGAAACAAAGAAATTGGCTGACGATTACGGCACTCCCTATTGCTGCATTTTAAGCGCAGCGCGAACTGCAGTCTCGCCGGTGACAGCGCATAGCTGCCTTGTCTCTGTGAATGATTGCGTCATCAGTGAACGCACAACGGCGCGCGTTACCCTGGCGTTGTCTCGTAGCGCGTCGCCGCCGGGAGGCATGTCTCGCGCGGCCTCGGCGTACCGCTCTCCCTCTCACATTTTCACCATACCTTCATCCTCCGCTTTGCTGCTCGCTCTATCTTAGGTGGCTTCTAGGTTTTTTCGGTTACAACGAGGCTGACGCCGAGACACAACGCGAAACTACAGGAGCGGGCCCTTAAGAGCTGCGCTGTAAAACAATACATCTACGTAGCCGCCGCGGTGCCGCCTTGTGATCCACACCCCTTGCCGACCAGTGACGAGCCGCACCTCGTCCCCAAATAATGCATCCCCGTCGCATTCTCCTGGCCGGCAGGCATGTAACCTCCTAGCCTATGGGCAGCGTCCCAGTGCCGCCCACGCCCACGCCCCCTCCCCCTCACCCACCTCCCTCCTTGCGTCATCCTCGCCTGAATGTTCTGGCAATGGGCAGCCTCCCTTCAGGATGCCCATTGCCCCGCTAGTCCACCACCGTTTTCTGATCGAGTTACGCCGTGGTTCGGCTTTGCACCCCCCTCCTCCACTGGCCTGCTCGTGAGGGGCCGACTCTCGTCCCCAAATCACGCATCCCCGCCGGAATCTTCTGGCTGGCAGGCAGACAGGCAGGCAGGTAGTTCACTGCCATGCGGGCAGCCTCTTTGGCGGACAGGCAACTTATCGAGCTAGCAGAGAGCCTGTCCGACCGCCACTCCTTCAAAAATGTACACAAGCACGCGCGCACGCATACATTTTTTCGCACAATGGCGTAAAAATTTCGCATTGAAAGAAATTGGTTGCTCTGCTACGCTTTCCATGTGCCTATAGTTTAAACGCCTTTTTAGCTTTACTCGGGGTCATTAGCAGCGCTAGAAATCGACAACTCTCCGGCGCTGGCGTCAGCCTCAACCTGTCAAAGTGGCCGGTGGCCCTTACAGATATTCCATGCTCCCCACGGTCAACCTGCTAACGAGCCGGCTAGAAGAAAGGAACGGCTATAATGACTCCCTAATTATAGGGAAACATCGGTGATAGCAACGTGCTAATGACACTTCGGCGACACTTCACAGATGCCCCACTGGATGGTGCGCCAGTGGTCATTTCTTGGGTATGCCCCTCAATGCCCCTGGGTAGGGGCATTGAGGCAAGGGGCATGCCCCCTTGGATATGCCCCTGTACCTAATGGCTGCCGCAAAATCGCGCACACTTAGGGCCTCGACAAAGAAGCTGAACTCCTTGGACTCGGGGCGCTTCAACAACTGCAACACTCTGAACCAACTAACGTCACTAAGTTCAGACTAATTACGAACTCTTATACAGCGTTAGACGAGCTCAACAATGCCACACTCACAATAAAACTGGCAACAACAATATAGCACTACTAAACATACTCCAGCAACAAGGCACGATTGTTCAATTTACGTGCACGCCTGGTTACACTGTTAGAGCAGATTAAAATCAGAAAAGCCACGACGCTACAAGAGAGTGCCTCCTAATCTCTCCTCCCC
Organism: Haemaphysalis longicornis; assembly: GCF_048455015.1. Classification (NCBI taxonomy): domain Eukaryota; kingdom Metazoa; phylum Arthropoda; class Arachnida; order Ixodida; family Ixodidae; genus Haemaphysalis; species Haemaphysalis longicornis. Next base: position 60,959,608 of record NW_027526204.1, on the reverse strand, counting down.
TGATTCCCAACCCTCTGCCTGCGCTTACTCCAGCGACATGGTATTTGCAGCACCAACGCCTGCAACAAAAAAGCCGTAAGCGACCACAGGACATTACCCCCCAGAGCTTCCTGCCTGCTGGAATCCCCCTCAGACAGCAAGAAGAAATTTTTATTAACAAGGCCTACGCCAACGCGGCCTATGCCCCAGGTGTAGCACGAAAATGGTATAACAGCGCTACTTCCCTCACATTGACACCCACGTGTACCTTTTGTGGGCAGGCTAGAGCGCCTAACCTGAACCATCTAATCTGGAACTGTCCGATATTCGAAAAGGGCAGAGCCGCCCTCCATTGCCATCTGACGCTCACAGCTACTCCGGAGTAAGGCATTCTTGCTCGGAGCAATAGGCCAATACGCACTAGAGAGTGGTCTCTGTAAATCAGTAGACAGCGGGCCCGATCATGTATTTTAGGAGGCCCACAAAATTGAAGACGCCCACGAAATGACCTAAAATCCCACAATGACCTTTAGTGCTATCCCCTTTCATGCCTTTTCTACTTACCTCCTTGCCCTCAAGGTGCTTTATGCCTCCTTTAAAATAAAGCCTATTCATTCATTCATTCATTCATTCATTCATTCATTCATTCATTCATTCATTCATTCATTTTTAATCGACAAACCATAGCGATTGGGTTCTAGAAAAGATGTTACTTAGTGAATTCGCAATCAGCGGTAGTAGTCACTGGTAGTCCGAGGCTTCAGAACCGTAGCATGAAGGAAATGAAAGCTTTAAAGAATGCTGATTGCCTTTGCGACAAACCAGCTGATCGCTTCCCATTTCTTTATTTCAGTTTAGTTGCTTTCTACAGTCGTACCTCATATATTTTAAGTTTCGAAAACTCTTGGATGAATACTAGATATAGATTAGGCAAGTATTTATTAAATTCAGTGCTAGATGTCAGTCTTACGCTCGAAACAACTCAGCAGCGCAATACGTGCATGAAAAATGACATTTTATGGCATTCAGGTGGTCATCCCCTAAAACGTTCCGCCTAGGTTGTGCGCAACTAAATCTCCTGAATGGTCGAGAGGGAGAGCGCCGAACAATTTCCAAATGCCAACGACCTCAACGATATCGAGGTTAATCCGAACCACTAATCCACCTTACCCGGCCGGCTAAGTCCTCTAATCCAAATTAATCAGCAAACTAATTCAACTGATTCACGTTGGCTCATCCACTAATCTCACTATCCTCCCCAGTCTACCCACGGATCTACATTAGTCGACTTTAGTCCATGCGCCAAGGCCTTATTTGAAAACTGACTAGATTCAAGATGATATGAAAATGCTGTCACATCTACTTTAACAGTGGAGTTGAGAATTCCTCAAAGTGTTGTGTCTCTATTGCTATTTTCTTTTAGAAGCAGTAAGCAGGAAAGACAAGGTCGCTGCTCAAGAACAATTGCAGGTGACATAAGGGACTGCAAGTGTTTGTGTCTCACTGCTGTTTCTATAATACTGTCTATTCAAACAAGAATGGGCTAGATGTAGATTTATTGTTGATGATGTCCATGAAGGCCTTCGCGAAGGGCCGGGATGCATTAAAAAAACAGTACATTGAAGACGTCCCAATATTAAACACCATGTATGTGAATGGAAACCATGAAGAATAAGCCATGATATGTTGCCTCATAGTATACGTTCTAGCTTAATCTATTCTAAATGCAAAATAAAATTGGGGGAGATGGGCAGTATACAATATACGGACAACATTAAATCAAATTGAGGGTAATAATAACAAGAGAACCTGATAGTTGACTGTGGGAGTTTAACGCGCCGACGCAACGCAGGCGATGAGGCGCGCCGTAGTGGGGGGCTCCGGATTAATTTTGACCACCTGGGGATCTTTAACGTGCGCCGAAATCTCGTACACACGGTCGTTCTTGCTTTTCGCCTCCATCAGAAAAGCGGCCGCCACGGCCGGGAATCGAACCCTCGAGCTCGTGCTCAGCAGCGCAACGCCTTAGCCACTGAGCCACCGCGGCGGGTAGGTTGTGGGACTACAGACAATGCACAATACCTGGGCCCGCTTGCACGAACACACGTTCTTATTGGCAATCTTATTTACAGTCTAGTCTTATTCGCGGACTTCAATAAGACCACGAATAAGATTCGGACTAGTGCGCTTGCTCGAAAGCACTCGGGCCAGTCTAGAGAGCGGTCTTATTGAAGACTTATTGAAGACAGCGGGTACCTACATGAGCACAAGAGAGGCCCCTAGGGAAAAGCGGGGAATACGCCGTAAAACTGCTTGTTGCCGTCGCCGGCGTTGGGCAAGCGTTTATTTCCAACCATGATTGGATAAATTCAAGAAATGCTGATCATCAGACGCCGTATTTGGTCCTTGTGACACATACGTTACAATGATCCGCCATCCTTGGTACGCCAACTCACGCGGCCGGGCCTCGGTCGCCCGGCCGCGTAAAACAAAGATCGTCTGCTCGAAGCGTGGGCCCGAAAAACCCACTGGGCTGACGCAAAAAGCAGCGACGTTGTCTGACGTTGTCGCAACACGAGTCGTGCGTTCATCTCACCGTAAATTAGAAAGTCGCGAATGGCTTCGGGTTAGTCGTCGTAGACTCGGATGCAACGAGCACTCCAGCGGCTCACGCCGCCTGGAACGGCGACACGTCACACGATCGCAACAACCCGCTGCCTAGCCGGCAGCACGTTAGCGAGGGCTGCCGATGTAAACAATCGCGCTGTAGAATATAGCCGAATGTTTGTATTATGCATGCTGCTTTTACGTGCCGCCTCCGGATCTCATTTGCTCAAGCAGAATGCGCTTCGTAACCGCCACTTTCGAAGAGAAGGATGGAAAGACGCGAGTCTGCGCAGCTTCTCGTTGAAAACGTGATTTTATTTGACGCTCACGGGCAGAGGTACTACAGGCTGCTAGCGTTTTGACGTTGTGTGTAATTTTGTTGTCACATTGTAGTTCTATTGTGAACGCCTATTTGTTGTTCCTGGGTTAATGGGCATGATTTTATAAAACAATACATTTATAAAACAAACAAATATATTATAAAACAATCCTTTCCGTGCCACCTTTTCGTAGCTACTGTAATGACAGCCGACATAGCAGACGATCACACATTCACACCGCGCTCTTGGCCGCCCGATGTCTACTCGGGACTAATATCGGGCCGCAGACTATCATTCCTGTCCATCTTTGTTTGACGTGAGGGAGAAAAAAAGCCGCTCTACCCGGGAAAAAGAAGCACACGCCCATAGCGCACAGCGAAAGTTGAAAACGGTGGTTGGCCGCAGCCATCGGTACCACATCAAAGTAGGTAGGCCTTGCGGCTTCCAGCGCCGCCGTTGTCTGTCCCCTTCCACCGTCCCTCCCGACGGCGTTTCCAACGGCGCCGATCTCCTCGGAACAGGCATTTGTTTGTTCGAAGCATACGGTAAAGCGGCCGCCGCGCGGCTTCATTCGCCACTTCTACGGCTTTTGTGCTCGTTTTTTACGGTATGGAGGTCGATCTTTATGATGAAATGACCGACCACGTCAGCATAAGACTGTGAATAAGACTGCTCGGAGCAGGCTTATTCACAGTCTTATTGCGTTCTTATTTAGAGTCTTATTCGCTGTCTTATAAGTTTCCAGAAAGCGTCTTATAGCCTAGGGAACATAAGACCCCGAATAAGACTGCTAATAAGATTAGACTGCGAATAAGACTGTCTTATTTGGCTTCGAGCAAGCGGGCCCTGGTGGTGCTGTCGGGCGAGTGGTAAAAATATATTGAGACGCAAGGTAGAGCACTAGAAATAACAGTGTTGAAGCCCCGGAACTGGCTCGAAACGGTTGCTTCGATTCGTTCGTTTGGCGTTGAGTTCCAAAATGGCGGGAAAAATGCGGTCTCGTTCAGGGACGGTTCCCAGCGAAAATTCGGGTTTGGCTCCGGTTTTCGCTTCAGTTCCGGTTTCGGTTCGACACCCTGCTGAAAACACAGTCACATTAAAACACTTTCTGACAGATAACAACCCAGCCAGACATTCCGATTATTTCAAGCAGCGGGATGATCTTCAAGAATAAATCAAGGGGCGACTACCTCCATAAAAACTAGGCTTAATTTAGCAAGTTACTGATTTTTTCATGCTGAAAACTTACTGTAGCACCAGGCGCGTAAACCGGGGTGTGTTCAAGTGGCAGAATATTCCACTTAATTTTAACAATGCTCTCGAATTTCCTGCCATTTTCAAATTTAATGCCTTCCATTTTTTTCGTGCTCTCTAAGCAATGACCCAGATTACCAAGAGAAAAAAAGGGACCCACTGGAGAAATAAGCCCTTAATTTTCACCCGATTTTGCAGCATTGCTGCGTTACCGTCAAAAAAACTTCCCTTCGAAGTAAACATTTCTTATTCATTCGAAGTATATAAACCACGTCGGTCGCGTTCTGTTGTAAAAATTTACTACCACTCCCTGTATAAACACGAATATACACCTGTAAGACGGGAGGGGATATATCCCGTTGAAGAAATTATATTATGTCGGTATAGACGGGAAGATATTCCATCGCGGTAGGGTGCAGCGCTCTTCCATGCACCACACGTCATTTGAAACAGTATTCCAACTCACACTCAAGTGCATACGCTTGATACACTTGGAAAAAAAATTAGAAGTGGCTTAGCTCGGCTATACCCGGATATAGGTAGCGTGAGCTAAGGTTCAGCTAGTTATTCTTAGGTTTCCTGTTTGTCTAGGATTAGCTGATTATCACGTTTACTGCTGCTAAGACGATTTACAATCCAACCCAGTCCAATCCAGTCCAGTCTAGTCCAGTCCAGTCCACTCCAATCCAATCCAGTCCGGTCCGGTCCGGTCCGGTCCGGTCCGGTCCGGTACGGTCCGGTACGGTTCCGTCCAGTCCAGTCCAGTCACTGCTCCTCGCGCATGCGCAGCACGGCTCTCCAGGAGCCACGCGAAACGGCTATCAAGTGGCTCCGGCGCAGCGTCAAACTTGGCTACTGCGCAACGGAGGCGCACAGCTGGGCACGCGCCGGCGCCAGCGCATCTGCCGCGGCTATGACGTCACTCCTCTAGAATGCGCAGACCGGCGAATGTGCAGACCCAATTCTCTACACACCCGTACTCCAATTGGATTGGATTTCCCGAATGCAATCTAATTTATTTCAATCCAATCCAACCCAATGCTCATCGCGCTTGCGCAGAACTAAAGTGAACTAGATAGTTCACTTTAGCAGAAAGGCCCTTCAAGGTCCACGAGAAACTGCTCAACCTCGACCAGTGTAGCTTACGCTACAAAAGGGTTCGACGGTGCGCACTCAACAACCCATCAGCACTCAATAACGAAGTATCGGCGTTATGCTGTGACGCGACAGTGTAATGAAATCATGGGTGGAGCGAGCGTTCGCCCAATGGTCTGGCTCGTATTCTTGGTGATTGATCATGGCGCATTGCCTGGGCGTCTGGGCGGCACCCACCGAACCACGTGGTTGTCACCGTCCTGGCAACAGACCTCCGAAACCGAAGGCTTATCCGGCAACCACATGTTGGCCGTACACTCCTATTTCAAGCAAAACGCCTCTCACCTCTCCACTACTGCCGGTGCACCACCCGCATGAGCAACCACGTTCCAGGAGCGCCTCCACAGATCTCACGTTTACGTCAGACATAGCGAAAGCCAGGCAGTTCTGCCTTCAACAACGCTTGGGCAGACACTACTACCCCATTCAACTCCAAGTGACCGCCACAAAAACAAAATAGGCAGCAAATAGGGATAACCCGGCTAACGAGCTTGAAAGCATTTGGGAGAAGCTTCGTTGCCGACCTCAGTCTCAATCTGGAGGAATGGGCGACCCAGCTCCTTTCTGAAGCTGACAAATACACCAAAGAGTGTCCACTAACTCAAGACCGTCCAGCCGTTCATGTCCACCTACTGCACCTCTGGGACAACCGAAATTGACTCCCCAAATTACGGGAAGCACACAACCCAAAGCGCAGGCTGCGAATCCGAACCGCCAAATTTACTGTCGCAGCAGAAAGCAATAATCTTCCGTTTCTAAAAATAAAGCGCAGGAAACACTGGGAACCCGCTCTTGGAACGGGCTCCCTTCTCTCATTGGAGCAAAAGAATCAAAATCAACTATCCACCAACCTCGAAGTCTTATACGCAACCTCGCAATCCCCGATCAATACGTCACACAAAAACTAAAACAACCTATCGAAGTGACATCGTTACAGCCTACCACAACATATCTTGCCATACACCTGCAGGCTGCAACCCCATTTCGTTACTACAAAACCATTCTTAATCACTTAAGTCAAGGCAGCAGTACACAACCTCACATAAAACACCACCCCAGAAACACAGTTCTTCAAAAACTCCATTCAACAGCCCTTGAAAACCAACCACACAATATCAAAAACCCCTGGACCGGCCAATGACGCCGGTTTAATACGAGGAGCGGCAGCCATTTTTCCGTTTTTCCGATGGAGCAACACCTGTCTGTCGAGATTCCGGCGCATTGAAGTGATTCTCATGTGCTCAAAATTATTCCGGAGCCCTCAGCCATGCCTTGCCTCGAAATTCCGGTGTTGTTCCATCTCGTAAAACTACAAAATTTAGAAACTGTCGAACAGTCACTGGAAAACTGGTGCACTAAACCCGCAATGGAAACACGCGCATATAAATGTCAGGCTTAAAACGGGAAAACCACAAAACCCCCAAACTTTACGACCAATGGAAAAGCCCTTTACGACCAATGGAAAAGCCCTAGAACGCACGGTCCATAACCTATTTCCCACACGCATCGAGGACAACGGCTACTTCCAGGAAATTGTGTGGATTCCGCCCACACTTCGTGCACGGGATGTTGTACTTGAACTGAAAGGTGTCAATAAAAACAAATAAGTGACAACAAACTCTCAAACCTGACACTAGACATCAAGGGAGCATCTAAAAACATATCACTCAATCAATCCTTCAAGCTCTCACCTCCACTAACTGCGTCCATTGTTCTAGGACTACACTGTATCATTTCTTGCAAGTCGTTTGGCGTAGGGCTAAGCCTGAGGTGCTTTCTTTCGGACCCTGGGAAAGAACTCAAAAAGCATGCCGTTTTTCAAATACTGGGGGCACAACACACTTCATTCATATACCCAGTCATTTAATCCCCTCAATATGGCCTAGCACAAGCACTGTGATCGCTAGGTCTCATTTTACACTTCGCTACAACCTCCAAGACTGAACCACGCGCCAAAAAACCACTCCACAGTGCTCAACGGCTCATATTCTGTACGCTGCATCCTCCCTGCCTCCGTTCTCAATCATTTCAGCAAATCGGACCACAGGTCCTGCTGGTCCATGTTAAAACAACCACTACTACTACCAAGACTCTTACCACCACTCCTAATGACTTCGGCCTTCCCAACAACACCCTTTAACATTCGTTTGCAACATTCTTGCGCTGCGCATAAGATCAAATTCATGGAGTGGTCTCCGAATAAGGTCACCAAAGTGTTGAAAATACTCAAGATGAAGCGCTGTAGTGGCAAGACGATAAGACTATCTGAAGTTAGCCACTCGAGGCTTTGTAGCATTTCCCCGTCGCCACCAAAGCTTCATTAGTGGCGTGAATGACGTTGACTGCGAAATTCTGACATTTCAGAGACTATTTACCATCTCCTGGGATTATTCGTGCGACTCCAATTGCAGAAAGACATCCTGCCCATCACTGACCCTTTTACACGTCTGCATTGGTTCCTGCTAAGTTCCAGAGCGGACACGTCACATGAGGACAGGGTATTCAAGTCTGTCATGGCGTTATTACAAAGTAAGGGCTTAGCAGCTAAATTGCAGGCCACAAAGATTTAAGCACCGAGATGAACTGTTCTGCATACACTCTACAGACATTCATTGGACAATCAACAGTTCAAGCTAGAGACTATCCTAGGACAAAGACCCCTACAATCGACTTCGCAGAAGGCAACAAAAGCCCTTTTGCGTTTTATGAAGGACACAGGTTTAGCTGAGAGACTCTAGTGCCCACGAAGGAACTAAAGTGTGTGCGCGACCCCGCTCCTATCCCCCCTTTTTCGCCTGCCATCTCTTTTATCCCCTGAACACCCCTTCCCCAGTGCCGAGTAGCAATCCGGGCTCTAAGCCTGGATAACCTCTCGGCTTTTCCATTCGCTTTTCTCCTCCTCCTCCTCCAGTTCTGAATACAGTAATGCCCTCACCGATGCCTCACCTTCACCACTGCCACCCTCAGTGCACGCTCCTTTTCCTCTTTCGCATAAGCGATAAACTGGTCGTAGTTTATCGATAAAACCGACCTTCCTGTGTTGTCCTTTTAATAAAATTCTTGCCCTCTCTCTCATAGTCCCCTATGCATCTTTTGGGGGCGTGTACTCTAGGAGCAATCAGTGCGCGGCGAGGCTGGAGAATTAGAACAAAGCATTTATTTCAGAAACATTTAAAACCTGGTTTCGACAGTTTGCTCCCAAATAAGCTTATTGTGACGTTTTTCATTAGCAACCCAAAAAAAACTTCCCGAATATTTCAAAAATACCACTAAATATAACTCTGCAAACTTTTAAGGAAACCGCATGAGATCTGAAACAAACTACCTGTTGCATTTTTTCCTATCAGAGGCCCGAGCAATTTCATCGCATCTCTGTTAGCTAAGGTACGAGCTTTTGCGGGCACCAGCGCACCAGTGTCCAAAAATGCGATTGGAAATACAATGTTTCGCAGGATAATTCGGCACGTCGCATACCTGCGCAGCGGTTTTCAGGTAGCGTGTGCGTTTTAAGTGCGGAGCACTTTAGAGGCCCGTCTTGCCATCGTAGCTCGTCTGCGGTCACGGAATCTAGCCACCGCAGTCACGTGGAACCACTAGCCTAAACAGGGTCACGCGGCGCCACGCACCCAAACGGTCTTCCAAAAGATAACCGCTTGAAAACAGGTGCATTTGTCCATCCAAGCAGGTACAGAACAAGCATCGATAGACTATGCGTCAAGTAACAAATACTATTACAAAAGGGAAACGCAAGCAAAAACAACAATGCACGAACCCATTTCCTGTCCCGTATTGCGGTTCAAAATCCGAATTCTAGCTTTGGACAAACAATAAAAAGTATTAATGCCCCAATTCCAACTCAAGCACCGCCGACCATGCCACGGAACTTCCCGTCCTGGAATCTGACGCCTCTCCGGATAAAATCATTCATACCCGGAATTGATAAAAAAAAAACATATACCTCAAATTGGCCTGCTGCAGATGACGCTTGCACACATTAACAGATTTTACTCGGCAACTACTCACATTTATACCGATGGATCGGCAACACCTGAGTGCAGCTCCTCGGGAATTTTCATTCCATGAAGTGAAAAAGCATTTTCATATCGGCTTGAGCGACCAACTTCGCCTGCGTCGGCGGAGCTCTACGGGATTAAAGGACTTCGATATATTCTACGCCAGCCGCCGACATGTTGGACCGTTTTCTCTGATTCGAGGGCAGCACTTCAAAGCTTACAACGCGCTAGCTGTTTCAGCTTTCACGAACATGTCCAGCGCGACGTAAAGTATTTGCACCATCTGGCATACGTCGCTGGACATCGCGTTACCTTCCAATGGCTCCCAGGCCGCAGCGGCATCATGGGAAATGAGAAAGCGGACGAGGCTGCCCACAGGGGCCTACAAATGAGAAAAAGAAGGAAGATTTTCTTCACGAAGCATGATGCCGCCACAATTACGAAGGCACTTGCTCTGTCGGAAAGGAACCGTTTATGGTCCTTGCAGCAGCATCATTACGGCTTTTTATATTCCATAGACCCATATATCAGAATGCGGCTGCCAGAGCGTCTACCCCGCCACTTGGAGACGTTGCTGCATAGACTTCGCTTAATGCAGCACTAACAAATTCCTATCTACATCGGATCGGCCAGACATCAAGCCCATATTGCGACAATTGTGGTTCACTTGAAACTGTTGAACACATATTACTGGAATGCTCTGCCTATGCCGACTCAAGGTGCCGTTTACAACATAAAATTGATTGCCTCCACCCTGGACCATTGACATTAAGATTGGTACTTGGACCATGGCCCTCTCCCTCCGCTCAGCGCAAAATCTTGTCCGCGCTATTCGAATTCCTCAAGGACATTGGTGTGTCCACGAAATTGTAGTCGTTCCTCCATCTCACGAGCCTTTGAACTCAATACCCTGAAGAAGGATCATATTTTATTTTTTTTTCACTACTACTACTCTCCTTTTCTTCACTACACCTACTACCTTTTTCCCTCTCCTCCTTTCCCCGCAGAGTAGCATGCCGGCGAACTAATGTCGGCAAACCTCTCTGCACTTTCCTCTTTAATAAAGAGTTTCTCTCTCTCTCCAATAATGGCTGCCTCTGGCCGACATACAAGTTGTAACTACTTGTACCACGCAGGGTACGAAATAGACAGCGTGGAAAGGTAAGTTGTTGACCAACGCGAACATAATTTCAGGGTTAAGACTCCGCGAATGTTAGTAGTGGTGTTCCAATTTTAAATCGTTACAGATCCACATATGGGATGGCGAACACTACTGATAGCTATGTATCGTGCTATTAGTATGGTCACAAGGCTAATATTCTACGATTAGAATTTCCAAACGTTTGCTGTTTGCCTTGATGAAGCGGCACGATCACCGCAGGAGTAATGCAGGAGGAAGCGTGGCGAGCTCTGCTTCCAGATATTCGAACAGACGCGTGCGCATGCGCAGCAGCATTGACAACATAGCCTTGGAAGGCCGGGACAGGAGTGACGTGACACCACGATGCCTCCATACAACCAGGGTCCCCACACACAACAGAAACGCCACTAGGGCACCGTGCGATTTTGAGCGCTCCCCGAGGCGTACTTCAAACGTCCTGGACATCAGCGTCCAACACATCAATGCTACACAACAATGAAAGTTTGCGTGTCGCAGTTTCATTTTGTTCGTATTGACTGTGTTACGCCCCGTTATTACTGTATTATTCCCCCACGCTTTCAAGCGGTCTACAGTGGGCAAAACACCCCTACCACGCTGCCACCCGAAATCTCTAACGTCCGCTTCGTTAGCGCGAGTGCGATCGCCACGCCCGCAATGTACAACAATACTGAGCGACTCGCGCTCGGCCATCGCGAACTTCGCCAAGGACAAAGTGTGTACAGTGCAGTGCGCGTAGTGCAGTGTTGTGCAGTGAACAGTGAATCGGTGCCGGCTACCCACATCCGTTGGTTTCCGGCGCACATGAACGCTAGCACCGACGGCAGCGGCCACCCTAACCGCAACGAGACAGCGGACGCCGCCGCGCTCGCACTTACCAACCGCGCGGCGCCCCCCCCGCATCTCTCAGGCGGAAAGGCAGCAGGACTCAGACCAGGAACCCCTCGTGACTTACGCCGAAATACTACAGTGGTACCGCCTCGGCAGACAGCTTCGGCCGCCCCCACACCCCAAGCTCACCAGGGCTGAAGCAGTGCTGTATAGACATTTACAGACAAACTCTGTGATAACTCCGGTGCTGGCGCAATATGTGTGTCCAGAAGTGTACGAAAGTGTGCTGTGCAGTGTGTGCGCGAAAACGAACGCGACCTTGGCCCACCTACTGTGGGACTGTGAACTAAATCCAGTGGAGGCAACCGCCTCAACGCGTTGGCCGGACGATATCACAAGTGCTATGGACTCGTCTGACCACTATGTTCAACTCCGGGCAGTCCAGCGGCTCGAGGCTGCTCTTGCAGGGCAGAAGCGTAGGGAGGCGCCGACGGGAGGTCTGAGGGATCCCACCCGACGACCCTCCGCGCGTCGACCTCGTAGACGCCAGCAAGGCGTTGTCTCGGGGACGACTTAGGAAACGTCAAGGAGGGGGCAGGCCCTGAGTGGCTCCCGCCCACCTCCCCCCGCAGGACAATTCAATAAAGTCTTTCTCTCTCTCTCTCTCTAACGTCCGCTGGGAGAACGCAAGGAATAAGCTGTCTCCAGCGCGCCTTTTTAGAGCTCACTTTCTGCTCCACAGTGAGTTGCGCCACAGCAAGTTGGTCACAAAGTTTGCTTGAGCAATGTCCGAAATTTTCATGTCTGGAATCTGTGCTATCAATTCCCGATTAGATCAGTTGGATTCAATAAACTTTCTTTAGGCCCGGAGAATGACGTTTTTACGCACCGCGACGCGGGCCTCGGTGTCGTCCCGGTGAGTAGCTACTAGTCAGCCGAGACGCGAGCTAGCCGTTGCCGGCTCGCGAGTCTCATGCCTTCAGAGCGCCCGCAGGACCTGCTGGACTGCCCGGTGTTGATGCTCGTAAGTGTAGCTCTTTGCGGCTTCTGCAAGCCCTGGCGGGATGGTTCTTGACGTCGCTTCGACTGGGTTCATGACACAGTCCCACAAGATGTGTTTCTGGTCTGCAGTGTCTCTGCATCAGACCTTCCACTTCTCGGTCGGGTTCACCTCCGGACACATTCGGTACATCAGAGCCGGGATAGGTAGGGACCCGGTCTGAAGCTGTCTTAGTAGCACTGCCTCCGCCCAGCTCAACCCCGATTCCGGAAGTGGGGAGGTCCTACGAGCCAGGCGGCGGTAGGCTCCGGTGATTTCGCCATAATCCGTCATTGAGTCTTAGCACCAAACGACGTTGGAAAGGTTTTCGTGACATAGGTGTAGAATGGCGGCGGTTCCTCTGCCAAAGGACAGATGTGGGGTTTACTGTAAAACACGCGTCGCGCTGTGCCGAGGAAGCAGCATTGGGCAGCAGCAGTTGCGGCGAAAGGAGAGCAGGCTGACAGCATTAGCTTTTGCAGGCTGTTTCCGGCGGTTAACTCAGCGCAGATTTGGTTTGCTGCTTTGGGTGTGGCTGTGCTTGCACGCCTGCCCAGCAGCAGCTTTCCCGAAAGACCTTTCTGCGTCTGCAACGACAGCCCGCTGAGCACCTTACCACCTCCGGGAGGATAAAAGCCTGAAACGCACACTTTCAGCAGCATTGTGCATCATCAGTTGCGGCGAAAGGAGCGCAGGCTGACAGCATTCGTTTTTGCAGGTTGGTTTGAGTTCTTTGCGCCAGTTTTCTCAATTTAAAGCCGCAACTGCTGCCCAACGCGACTTCTTTGATTGTCTGTGTGCTCTGTTTGCTATGCCTATATACTTGCGCAGAACTTGCCAAACGAATCGATTCTCTTGAGGCCTTTCTCAAGGACAACATTGATTCTGTGGTGAAAGACCTTGCCACGAAAATGCTTAAGTTTGAGGACCAGAGTGTTCGTGAGCATGTAAAATTGGCCGAGATAGTGGGGGTGGTGAGCGATAAATATGATTCCGTGTTAGCGCCAAATGCTGAACTTGTCGCAGCCAGTAAGGAACTCATGGCGCGCAACGAAGTCCTTGGAAAGAAAGTGACTGACATTGAACAGTATTCAAGGTTAAGTAACGTCAAGATTAAGGGCATTCCTACAACAAAAGGCGAAGACAGCAAAGCGATACTCCAGTGTGTCGCTAACGCGATTGAATGCCCTATCTCGCCCGCTGACATTGATACTGTCCACCGTGTGTCCACCAAGTCTAAAGAAAATTCCTGATCGCACGTTTTTGTTCTTGGGACAAAAAAAATGCGTTCGTTCGCAAGTCCCTAAAGGCTCCGCTTCATGCTAGCCAGCTTGGTTTTTCCGGAGAAAACTACCAGCCCATTTTTGTGAACGACCACCTTACCATTGATAACAAGCGTTTGTTTGCGAAAGCACTGGCTGAAAAAGGGAAAAAATGGCAGTTCCTCTAGACTGATGAGTCATATGTTGGCTCGAATGAACGAGGACTTCAAAGTCAGTCGCATAGTCCCTGAAGCTGACCTGCGCACCTTCAACTGAACCATTCATCCGCGCACACGCTCCTTCGCACCCTTTCCAATGTCTGTTTGATACCCCCATGTTTAGCGGCATCACCTTAAATTTTGACCTAATCGATGACTCACCATGACTATGTCATGATTATAACCTCGAAGCATTTCTTCACTTGTCCAACGTGATTCCCCTCATCAAGGCCTTGTTGATGATGATGCTTAGTGGCTGCCCCTTTGTAACGGGGTGGCGTTGCACAGTGGCCTTAGTCGCAACGCCACTGTACAATCACCTCGCCAAAAATTACAAACAAATTGAATGAAAAAATATTACCAAAATAAAAAAAATACTTTTACGAAATTTTTGGGCTAGTCTGACTTCTTTGTTCACATGTCTTCCCAGATCCTTCTCTGCTCTTTTCCTACCAATATTATAACCTTCATTTACAAACCTCTACTGCTGTCCAATTCACTTTTCCGCTAACCTTAAAGCCAAGGGCTTCCGGAAGCTGGATGGCTCCATCACTGAAGACTGGACGGATACTTTTGCACTCCGTTACAATATGTCGCATGGTTTCTGGCTCATTTCCGCAGCCTGCGCGTAGTTCTTCCTGTACCGGCTCGCGGATAAGCGTTTTGGTCCGCAAGAAACCCGCCTGGGCTTCAAAAAGCAATGCCCTCCCTTTGGTATTATCGAATAACTTTTCCATTGTGATCTTCTGCTTCCCGATCCTGTAGATATCTAAGGACTTCTTCGCATCCATCCTCTTTTTCCAGGTAGTTGTCTTTGTTTCTTTCACTTCATTTTTTATTTCCTTGGTCGTTTCCCCTGCACTTCCAGGTTTCATATACTTTGTCTTGAGCCTTCTGGTTCTTTCCCTCCACTGTGTATCCACGCTCTTCATGTAAAGATACCGTAACACTTTGGCCGCCCATCTCTGGTCATCCATATTTCTAAGTCGTTCTTCAAAACATATTTTGCTCTGTGCTTCAATCACTTCGAAGGATGCCCATCCCATGCCTCCCTGCACTGCCTCATTTGTTGTTTTACTGTGTGCTCCTAATGCCAATCGACCTACCGCCCTCTGATTTACTTCTTGCCCTGGTTGAATCTCTGATTTGACACACACTACTGCGTTTGTAAAAGTGAGTGCTGGTACCATTACTCCTTTCCAGATTCCACTCACTACTTCATATCTGTTATATCACCACAGTGCTGCGTGCTTCATGATAGAGGCGTTTCTTCTGCATTTCGTTCTTAATGCTCCTCGTGAGTTTTTAGATACGCCTGACCTTCGTTTAACCATATGCCGAGATATTTGTATGCCGTTACTCACGGTATTGCTGCTTTTTGAACGAATACCGATTCGTTACGGGCGTTGTCATTAAAAACTACAACTCCCGACTTTGCTGTGCTAAACTCTAACCCCAGTTCAGTGGCTTCTTCCCCGCAGATATCTGTGAGCTATTGCAGACACTGTTTGCTATCTGCTAGTAGTACTATGTCATCTGCATATATCAGTCCCGGGATATGTTGTTCCACTTCCTGTCCTTTGCGGCTATAACATAGATTGAAACCTATTTTACTGCCTTCAAGCTTTCTTTCTAGTCTAGCCACGTACAGCATGAACAGCAATGGCGACAGAGGACAACCCTGCTTTAAACCTCTATTTGTGACTACCGGTTCCGTGCACTTTGGTCCTCCCAGGCAATTTGCACATCACTCTCAGTGTAAATTTCCTGTAACAGCTGTATAAAGTCCTGGCCTAATCCCTCTCGCTCAAGTATGCTCCATAGAAGTTCTCTATCTATGTTGTCGTAGGCTTCCTTTATATCGAGAAACGCTATCCACAGTGGTCGCTCCTGAGCCATTGACACCTCTATGCAGAAGCGCCAACTACAAGATGCAGTGGGGCTCGTGCCCCCCCCCCCCCCCCCCCGGACGGCTTTACGGGGGGGCAGAGCCCCCTCCGGCCCCGGCTGAGGATTTTTTTAAGGGCTTGGCTCGGCTCTGCGCCCGTCAACATCGGACTGTTGGCGGTCCTCTCTGCCAACTATTGTTTACAATAGGGGTTGGGATCTTGAAAGACAGTTCCGTCCTCCCGATGGGCACGGGGAAACGCAGGGCCGTGTCGCTTTTCTTCACGGTGAGTTAGACGTGCTCAGTGTGCGGATTGTTAATTGACAACAATGTATCGCTGCGCTCGGCTATGGTGGCTAGAAGGGTGGCCCTTCTAGCCATCATAGCTTGGCTTCAGCAGCACGCTAGCAAAGCGACATTTTGTCGGGAGCATAGGTCGGCGCACTCACTCGTGAGTACACTCATTTGTGCTCATTTGTACTCAAACTCACGAGTGAGTACGATGATGAGTGAGTACACACCCAGATTAAAAAAGTCAGTATGATGACGATTGAGTACAGGGGTAAGTCCACTACTCGTGAGTACAGAACTCATGAGTACACTACTCATGAGTATGAGTGAGTGCTCATGAGTACAATACTCATGAGCATGAGTACTCATGAGTGAGTACTAGTGAGTATGTTACTCATGAGTACACAGTACTCATGATTACAATACTCATGAATACTGTATTTTCGAGTGCTTGCACTCGTGAGTACATTCACTCGTGAGTACAGCAGAGCAAACAAGTTCTATCACAAACTCAAGTCTGGACGCACGTGTACGAGTTTCAGACATTTAACGGTGGCGCTGTGCTGCTTAACTCTCGTGGATGGTAAAATCAGGCAACGAAAACTGCACCTCCCTCCTTTTCCTGTCCTTGTTTGGCGCTGTTAGCGTTTTTCGGCGGTCGCTCGCTAAGGGGTCGCGATGAAAAGGGAAAAACGAGGGGGTTAGGTCCCGGTGGGAAGCGCGGCCACAGTTTCTCTGTTTCTACGGCACCTGTTGATTGGAGCAGTTATTTTTGTTTACAAATGCGCGGCCGGGGAACGCGTAGCTGCTTCATTCCGCTTGCTTCATTCAAATTGTTTTAGGGGAAGCGGTGGGGGCTGCTCACAATGCATGCACTACGCGCACCGAAGTCGCTCTTTTCCGGTCTTAAGCAGTTTCCATAGATGCATGTCATGCTCTGGAGTCGTTTCGTGAGCGTAACCGCTCATTTAAACAGTCGCAGTTAGTTTACGTGATTTGCATCAAATTGACTGCATGGTTTGTGTCAACCACATGGTTTTATTAGGCTCTCGTTTTGAAACTTTTTGCTGAGGCTTGGTAGGACTATGTCCTCGTGCTGTCCATTTACAAGTGAGCATATAGCCCCACCGTGCAGGTCGCGAGTTGTTAATCGGGCATCATAATGCCCAGTCGAACGCGTGTGACGCCTTGTTTCGCCTCGCAAATTTTGTCGAACAGTGCTGGCATCTTGCTGCTGGAGGAGCGTTTTGCTTTCGAATGGCAACCCGATGCGCTGCTTCTCGTTTCTGCCTCCGTGTAATGATGAAGCTGACGACGATGGTGAATTTCGGTGGTTGTTCTTCGCATACCTTCATCTGCTGTCCACTGGCGGGGCGACCACTCCTCGCTAGCAACTTGTGCCGAGTTTAAGATCGCACTGTGGAAGGCCTCGCGAAAGGGCCATTTTATATATGATGAACGCCAACGCCAGACGTTGGGATTTTATCTTTAGCTCGCGTCTTGGAACGTCTGGTAAAACATGTTGCTAGCCATAACGACGCCACCGCACTTTTTTATCGATAGCTCTCAGCTTCATCAGCGCTTCTCGAACCAAGAGCTGCAGATTTTCACTCTGCAACCAACGCACCAACACGGGAATACAGTGAAGTCAGTGCAAGCTATCACGCCTCCGAAAAGCCTGTCTGCAAACTTTATTTTCGAGGTCACAAAGCACGCCAGAGCAGTTGGACAGTGCTGTAACGGCTGCCAAGCACCGACAGCAACTGGGTGCACTGCGGCCGTCGACTGCGAGCGATACCCGCTCCAAGCCTCCAAAACACATACACATACACTGTTGGGACAGGGCCATCCCAGCTCAGTCAGTACTGTTGCGACGTTGCCCTGCCCAGTCCGCTATCGACGCGGCGCAGACCATAGCGACGAAGTAGCCGAGCTGATGGTTATTTGAAGCAGCATTTATATACAATATATACAAAGGTAGCAAGAGCGTTACATGGCTAAGACAAGCGCGATAGCACTTCTCAACTCAGGGCCTTCGATGAGATGCCGCCGCACCACCGCTGCTTCCGGGCTGGTTTTATACCCAGAGGGTTCCGTTGCAGCCGCGTGCAGTTCCAATGCCTCCAGTCGGAGCTTTCACTGGCCGCATTATGAATTTGGAGAATGGAGGCGAAGCGTTTGCGTCAGGCGAGCCGCCACGACCGGGAAAGGGAAGGCGACTCTGCGGCGGCGTCTCCAGGCGCTACTTGCTGCGTGTCTGCGGGTATTTGTTCGTCCCAGGCATGATTTGTCCAGCCGTCGCGATGGGAAAGGGAGAGCAGACTCGGCGGCGCCTTTCCCGCCCAGTCGCGGCACGTCTGACGCGGGCGGTTTGACCTAGGCGCGAATCAACCCCGCCATCGGCACGTCGCCAGGTGCAGCGAATTTGTGTCGGGCGCTCTGGCACAACACACACACGGATACAAAAATGAGTGGTCAAAGTCAGACTCGTTTCGGAGGCTCTTCACGGAAATGAAAACATAGCAGCGCGTAGCGCCCCTGTCGTGTCAATTTCTCGTGTCCCTTTCTTTTTACCCCCGAACTGCCTATTAAAAGAAAAAAACAAATCGACTCGTTTTTTTTGTGCTGATGGTTCAGTCATGCAATATTTTTAAATAAATGTGACCAGTAAAACACGTATTCAAAGAAATTTCTACTGGATGCGTCAAACCGCTGAAGTTCACGGTTCATAGATTTGCGGGACGTCTTATTTGGGGACACCCCGTAGTTAGCCGACACAATGTAAAAGGCCTTCACTGCTGCAGGTGCCCCTTATGATGATGATGATGAGGATGATTAGTGGTAGCCTCTTTGTAGTGGGGTGATGACGTGTCATCTCATAGGACCCCCCACCGCTTCCTCCCCCCCTCCCTTCGCCGCTTCGAGGCGCACTCCAGGTCGCCCCCCCCCCCCCCCCCCCGGAAAAATAAGAAGTCTACGCCACTGCCTCATTGCATTGGGTTAGGACAAATAAATTGTCCTATAAGCGTCTGTCTCGTCTGAAACCATTTTGTAGTTCTCCCAGTATGCTGTTCCCCTCTATCCACGCCTGTAGTTCTGCTTTTATGGCTTGCATTGCCAGCCTGTATGCCACTGAGGTAACTGTAATAGGCCTGTACGAATTGGCATCAGCCCTGTCTCCTTTGCCTTTATATATCATCTTCATCCTGCTCTTACGCCAATTGTCCGGTACTTGCTTAGTTTTTATCACTTTTTCGATTGCTCGAATCAGTTGTGCCCCTCTTTTTGGACCCAGTAGGTTGACCAGCCGTATAGGAATTTCATCCGTCCATTTTGCCGTATGAGCTGGAACATTTTCTTCGGCTTTTTTCCAGTTTAGATTCTCCAACTTTAGCTCTCTATCTGTACGCACCTCAGTTGCCCCGCTCTCTAAATGCTGTAGTAGTCCTCTCCCCGTTCTTCTGAACTTCTCTTGTATCATTGGGAGTAAGTGAAAAACCGCTTCTTCCCTTTTAGTACCTGGCCTTCAGCGTTTATGACATGACGTTGTACTTCTTCGGTCTTTTTCCTTGGCTTCTTTACACGATTCCAAAACTTTCTCGGCGCGCGTTTATCCTTTGCCCGTATATTCGAGACCCATCGCTCACTTTCTTGTTTAAGTTTTTGCTGTACAAGTTTTTGTACTTCCAGCTTCTAAGGCGGTACCAATTCCACTTCAAAGTTATTTCCTCTGTTTGCATTCCCACTCGCTCGGCCTGCCTGTGCTCTCTCTGTGCTCTGCCTTTGTGATATACCTTCCTTGATTTCCTTGTTCCACCAGCTTCTAGGTTTTCTTTTTCCTTTCCAGTAGTTGCGCTCTTTCGCGTTCTTATCTGTCCTTGAATGAAACCAATCAGTTCGCTGTATTCCCAATCTTTCGTAGGTTGTCTCTCGATTTTCGTCTCCAGCCTTTTGGCAATATTATCCATTAGACCTTAAATTAGACCGTCAATATTAGACCTTAAATTTGGTACCCCACGCGCCCTAGCGGCGTCATCGGGAATTTTAACCCAATTTGTCACTCGCCATGACTGTCATGAATTCAAACAGGAAGCATTTTTTTATTGATCCTACGTTTTTTACCTCATCGAGACCTCTAGTTTGACACCCAGACGCTCTAGCGGCATCAATTTGAATTTTAACACACTCTATGACTCTCCATGACTATCTGATGACTATAACCCGGAAGCATTTTTGTGTTTGTCCCGCGTAGTTCCCCTCATCGAGACCATTATTTTTTTAGAATAGAACCCAACACATCCCGGTGGCATCAATTTTATTGTTAACCCAATCAATGGCAAACTATGGCTATCTCATGATATAACCATAACGCATTTTCGTCCCATGCGATTTCCCTCATTGCGTCCTTTGATTTGATGCCCCACATCCTAGTGGCGTCATTTTGAATTTTTACACAATCTCTTACCCACCATGAGTATGTCATGATAATAATCAGGAAGCATTTTCGCATTTGTACCACGTGATTCCCCGAATCGAACCTTTAATTTGATAGGCCACACGCCTTAGCAACATCAATTTGAATATTAACCCTATTTATTACTAACCATGGTTATCCCATGATATAACAATGACGCATTTTTGTGCCACGTGATTCCCTACATCTACACCTTTAATTTGATTCCCCACACGCCCTCGCGGCATCATTTTGAATTTTCACCGAATGAATGACTCATGAATATCATATGACTATACCCAGGAAGCATTTTTTTATTTATACCGCGTGATTTTCTTACTCGGGACCTTTTATTTGATACCCACACGCCCTAGCCACATCAATTTGTATTTTGACCCAATCTATTACTCATCATGTAGTACTTTCTCATAACGCGGCATTGTTCTATCTAACCGGGCGTCGCCCGGTCGTTGCAGTTGACACCTCATTTGTAACAGAGGAAGGGACGGGCGCCGCATCCTCCTCCGCCCCCCCTCCCCCCGGGCGCTAACCACTTCATTTTTGACCGCTAGCAAATCAAACCGTTAACAGAAGCAGGCGAACAACCAGCAAGCAAGCGCAGCGCCGCCGTGGGCGTTCCCACCACCATCTCCCACCTTCTTAGAAGATCCATCAGGAAGAAAAGGCAAAATAAGCCTTTTTTATGACCTCACCATTCGATTATCGATCACACGCGCAGCCGCTAAAACGTGGTAGAGAGCAAGTTCTGAGGTCATGAAAATTCTACAAGGAACTTTTGAAGATCAGGACCCCCCCAAAAGCGGTCATGGGGATCGCGAATGCTGCCGTATCCGCCGGTATCCTGAATCCCGAGCCCAAAGCGACGCATGCAACTTAAGAGCCAATCATAGCTGCCTCCTAGCTGACGCAAACGCTTGCGCAACATTCACGCAAGTATAGCAACGCAAGTAACTAACGGCATGCGAACGGACAAGCGTAATCTTTGGGGCTGCAGCCCTATAGCCCAATCGTACCTCGCTGGAAACGCAAAATGAACTGCTTGCAAAAAAAAAACACATCATCCTAGTGCAATATGCAAAATATGAATTGTACGGCATCTGCTATCATTAGACTTCATCGGCAAATCTGTACCGGCTCTACTCACTCGCAATTTTATTTTTGGTATCACCTCTTACTCGTGCTCAAGTAGGTACATTGCTGAGCAACGCATCTACACTTCTCTAAGCTCAAACTCGCTGTGAGCGCAAAACTAACAACTCACTCGGGCTCAGAACTCAAAATTGACTCAAAACTCAAAATGAACTCAGAACTCAAATGAACTCAGAACTCAAAATGGACTTAAAGCACAAAATGCACTCAGAGCTCAAATGGACTCAAAATTTAAAATGAACTTAGAACTAAAATGGACTCAAAACACACTCGAGCTCAAAACTGAAAATGAACTCGAAACTCAAACGGACTCTAAATGGATTCAGAACTCAAAATGAACTCAGAACTCACTTGGGCTAACAATTCAAAATGGACTCTGAACTCACTCGGGCCCAGAACTCCAAATGGACGCAAAACTCAAAATGAACTAACAACATCAATGGACTTAAATCTAAAAATGAACTCAGAACTCAAATGGACTCAAAACGCACTTGAGCTCCAACTCAAAAGGTACTCACAACGGAAAAAAAATTGGTTCTAATCTACGATGCGAAGGTGGTTGGAAAGCAAAGCTTTAAACGACACCCACAACAATTCCCCATGCTACGTCACTTGAATTCACACACATGGCTCTACAAAGAGTGAAAGCAGAGATTCTGCCAGCCGTTACTTAGCGGGGGCGCCGTCCCGAACGCAGCAGCGCCGGCCACGGCCAAGTTCGAGTGGCGGACGCCGCTGCTGTAGCCCGGCAGTGTGTCGGAAGAAAGAAAACGGAGATGAGCGTGTTTCGAAGGGTGAGACAGCGGAACTTAGCGATCCTGATGTGCTAGCTCGGGGCTACACCACCGCGCGACACAAGCGCAGACACCGAAACAATCCGGCATGTCAGCTTAGTGATCCCCATTTATACAGATTTAAACTAAATAGTTTCGTAAGTTAGAGAAGTGCGAGAACACTGACGGAACTTTTATAATGGCTATTTATCAGAACCAGTTGCTCCATGCGTCTTCTGTAATACCTGTTAAAGCACAACCGAATTGGTATTGAGCAATTTAGAAAACTCATTCCCATTCGTGACAAGCAGTGCGCAAAAGGTGGCGTTCCTCTCGCGGCCAGATGTCTGTAAGTGGTCTCTAGATTTTGTTTTCCCGCACTGAAAACGAATCCTTGACGTATCTTTGCCGTACGACCACTTAATTCCGTCCTGTCCGGGTTTTCCGAGAGGTGCTGTCGAGCAAGTTAATCAAGCCGTGCGAAGGAAGCGCGCAATAGACGCGAAGCACGCCAGAACAGGCCAACAACAACCGTCGCTAAAGCAGACGACAAATTCGTCGCGCCGGCTCGCCCGCCATTGTACGCAAGGACCTGCGCGGGGAACGCTGGGTAACCATTCGCCGCGCCATCTACACTGTGCTCCGTGAGTGGGGCGGGCCGCCGCCGCCGCGTTGGGAGTTCCTTTTCCCGCACGCCACGAAAGAACCGTTTGCTGGTAGAGCTAGAAAGCTTTGCTTTAAAAGGGCTCAAAACTCAAAATGTACTCACAACTCAAATGGACTCAAAACTCAAAATGAACTCAAAACTCAAAATGGATTCAGAACTCAAAATGGATTCAGAACTCACTCCGGCTCAGGCGTACTCAAACTCAAACTCACGTGTAAATTTGAACCCAAATGAGTCTGAGTGAGTAAATCCATGAGTGAGTCCGCCGACCTCGGGTTTGAACCGATTTTCTGGGCAGAGTAGTGCATTTTACATGTTGCCACCGCTTCTAAACTCTTCGATGCGAATGCGGTTCTTGAAGCCGGGACCCAGAAGAACATTCACATGAAAGGCGAGCCCAACTCCCTGAAGGCCGTCCGAACGCTTTAAGAAACGCCACGGATGAACCAGCGATTAGAGCAAGGCGCATGTAAGGACAAGGGGGTCCATGTATTCGCGACATGTTTTCCCTCGTTGGCGTGACTACTGCATGTGTGCACCAGCTGTTCGGGCATTCTAGGGCCATCTGAAGAGCGGTAGTTCGATCGTCATGCGTAGACCATGAAGTTATACCTTCACCCGCAATGAGCAACCTAATGTCAGACATAGCGCTGACACGCTAGGCAAGTAGAAGTAAGGCTTTATTAAGCAGAAGAGGCTTGAGTACGAAATACTAAGGAGCACCCAGGCGCGGTTGATAAGGAACATAAAGCGTGCTTACGATTCGCACATGAACTTTGCAGCGAGCTAGGCACGTCTCAATAAATACGCATACAGATCGCGGAACATGAGTAAACCAACTTACAAGCAAGAAAAGGTGCTGTCATATACCTTATGTATATTCATTCCGACGCAGAGCGCAGCAAACGAGCGCTGAAACCATTTAGAACGGGTGTAGAACAGCAGTCAGGACCATAATTCGCAGAAGACGACTTCTATAGACGGTTACAACGATGACCTTCGAGCCACCATTGATTGCGCGAATTAGGCCTAACATCTACAAGTTTCGTTGTAAGAAAAGGAAGACGAGGAACTGCAAGAAGTGTTGACAGGTTGGTAGATTTAGGAATATAGTTACCATTGTAGCCATGAGCCCGCCTGTTTATATGTGACCAGATAGCTACATTCGATTGGTCACTTTTATGAGAGGAGAAAGGAAGACGTGATTAACGTTCTTGTAAGGCTGATACATGGTGCTGTCTGGACATTAACTTCTAGGCGGCAGCTAAGACCTCGCCGACAGTGAGCGAGCCGAGAATACCATCGACTTCCGCCAAATCCGGCCATCCTGATCCGGAGATCCGTATCTGACCGGATCACGGAATCTGTGATGACGTAATAACAATCCTGCTCAAGAAACAAAGCGTGATCCCTGAAAACTTGTGCAGCCGCCTGATTAGTTAACGGTTTGGTCTCTTGTCGAGCCTCAGAAATTTGAGCTACGC
This sequence comes from Haemaphysalis longicornis, assembly GCF_048455015.1. NCBI lineage: Eukaryota > Metazoa > Arthropoda > Arachnida > Ixodida > Ixodidae > Haemaphysalis > Haemaphysalis longicornis. Next base: position 60,935,045 of record NW_027526204.1, on the reverse strand, counting down.
CGATTACGTCACGCAGGGCGTACGCACATACATACCAACGAACACATTCCTGCATAAAGCTAGTTCCCGCTATGTTATAATAAATTATTTTTACCGGCCAAAGTGAACTGAGCAGCGATCACAGTAGAAAAGAAGAAATGGGCTGGCATTTTTTCACTTGCCTGTGTAAACCGGGTATCCGGCGTTCGCGATTGCGGCGCTACACGGTGTCGCCGTCCTTATGCCCGCCGCGTTGCTAAAGTGCACTTCAGACCCCTATAGCCGTTCTCACAAAAAATAACTTTGAGCGCTCTCTGCCAGAGTTCGCGATGACCACATGCGCACAAACTGAGCCAATGAAAACAGAATCGGCACAAAAGAAGGCACGTGTCAAAAGCGAAAACTGTTCGGCGCAGCGCAGCGCGATTCTCTGTTGAACCCAACTAGGTCATGAGCTAAAACGAGGCAGTGTCAAGTTTGCCCGACGCCAGAAGACAGATGTTTATCTACTCTTTTTTGCGCGCTCTCAATGTACGCTCATCTGCCCCCTGTGGAGATGCTACAAATGCGCGCACAACGTACAATGCTCTGGAAAGTGGGGCATATTCAGAATGAACACCCTCCGCCAACAGAGAATCCTGTGAATTTTGTTTCAATATCGTGCACAATTTGCGTTCGTCAGTTTCGCGATGAAAGGAACCCTGCAACACTTCTTCCAACTTTTTTTTTTTTCAAATTCCTAAATGCTTGCAAAACGTAGTCATCCAACACATCAGTGCTTACAATAGGGGTCGCTAAGTAACTTATCCTAAAGGGACTACTCCGTGCCCACTAGGTAACTTCAGAACTTGCTTAAAAGATTTTTCTCTCTTTCTCGGTCTTGCATTCCTCACCGGCTGGAATTACGCCATTAAAGCGCGTAGCGGCTATTGGCCGGTTTTCCTTCAGTCGCAGCAATGAACACATTCGAGAGCCACGTTAGAAGCAGTAATAGAAGGCTTACCTGCTGCGACGAGCAAATCACGCAATGCAGCTCCGTGCTGGCGATAACTATAGCTTTCGCAGTGCTTCCAGACGCGAAGAGTGAACGCTTTACTCGGAAGTGTTGCAGTGTCCCTTTAAATACATGGAAGGCGAAGAGCTTTTGACTTCTTTGCGACAAACAGCAAATATTGAAACACGAATTTTATGGCTCTATTTGAAGCGCGCCATTTAGAATTACTCAGCGTGTGCTGTTAAAAGTACCTGCCCTAAAAAATGTGGAAACCTTGCCACATGAACGTATGCGTGTGTAGTGCCTACAGACAGAATGTCATAGAGCAGACGATAATGGGGCGGACCATCTGTATGTCTCCCAACGCTATCACGTCATTTCCGCAGTGAAAGTAGCACGGAGAACGTTGCCAGTTGGCAGTTTTTAAACTTTTGTAGTATGCATGCCTACATGCTGTAACCAAAGGCTTTCCTTTGTCTATCACACTGAATCGCCTGGCAACGTTCTCCGTGCTACTTTCACTGCGGAAATGACATGATGGCGTTGGGAGACATACAGATGGTCCGCCCCATTATCGTCTGCTCTATGACATTCTGTCTGCAGGCACTACACGCGCATACGTTCATTTAGCAAGATTTCCACATTTTTCAGGGTAGGCACTTTTAACAGCACGCGCTGAGTAATTCGAAATAGCGCGCTTCAAATACAGCCATAAAATGCGTGGTTCAATCTTTGCTGTTTCTCGTAAAAAAGTCAACAGCTCTTCGCCTTCCATGTATTTAAAGGGTCTCTGGAACACTTCCGAGTAAAGCGTTCATTCTTCGCGTCTGGAAGCACTGCGAAAGCTATAGTTATCCCCAGCACGGAGCTGTACTGCGTGATTTGCTCGTCGCAGCAGGTAAGCCTTCTGTTACTGCTTCTAACGTGGCCCTCTAATGTGTTCATTGCTGCGACTGAAGCAAAACCGGCCAATAGCCGCTATGCGCTTTAATGGCGTAATTCCAGCCGGTGAGGAATGCAAGACCGAGAAAGAGAGAAAAATCTTTTAAGCAAGTTTTGAAGTTATCTAGTGGGCACGGAGTAGTCACTTAAGGATAAGTTACTTAGCGACCCCTATTGTAAGCACTGGATGTGCTGGATGACTACGTTTTGCAAGCATTCAGGAATTTGAAAAAAGTCGGAAAATGTGTTGCAGGGTTCATCTCATTGCGAAGCTGACAAACGCAAATTGTGTACTATATTGAAACAAAATTCACACAAACCCGTCATGATCTTTTTTCCAGTTTGAACTCTGGAGTGTGCAGCTCGTGATTGCCGCGTTTCCTCCCGGTTATCGCACATTCTCAAGACGCGAGACAATGCCTTTAACTGCACTGGGAAGGCAATTGGGCGAGTTTGTAATGCTTCGTGATTTAGGTAGGGCAGAAAGACAAGACCGGAAGGGGAGACACACAGGCGCTACAATCACAACTTAAGTTTGCTCAGGGAAAACCCAACTAACGTGCAAAAAAAAGGGAATGCGGACCCCTTTATACTGATATCTAACAATATTGTCACGTGGCGACAAGGTAAAGACGAGACGAATATTGGGCGACGGAGCAGCGATGTATTTACATGAATGAACTATGACAAGCGGCCATGAGAGCTCGAGCTGAGGCCGTGCCACAAACTGCTTCATCGTCGTCGGCGTAGATCCACAGGAGCTATGTGCCAGTGTCCCTTTTCTGCTTCCCGTAACAATATAAACCGACACCACTTTCCATGCGTTCTGAACAAGAAGTTTATAAAAACGTGAGATCTCGACTACGTAAACAAACGGCGGATTAGCACGCATAAGTTCAGGATATCAACCTTTAATTAAAAATTATCGAACAAAACATATATGTCATAGGAACTCTCACCACAAACTCTGGAGGTGTCCACTTTCTTTCCTTCAACCATTTCAAATAAAAAAATCTGTTTCGAAAAGAAAAAATGACGACCTATACTCCTCATACGCCCGCCTAAGCGTGTTGACTGCTGACTTTTCCTTGTTTGTGCAATCAGTGAGCCCTTCATTCCCCATTCTGACTCGCAACATGCAAAGTGATGGATACAAGACAAGACATCGACCACCGTTTCGTCGAACACCGTTTTATCGAAACTGCTGCACCCAACGTCATTTCGCCGAACTGACATCGTCCGTTTCATCGAATGATGTTTGGCTGGACTCTCTTCGTCATAGTTTGCAATCTTCCGGAGCGATTAGTATTGCTGCTAGAACATTTTCGGTTTGAAATAGCTGGCAATTTTAAGATCACGCACAAGAACCACAGTTGTCTTTTTAAACGGCAACGCGGAGCGAAAATAACGCGTTGTGGGTGCTGCTTGCGACTGCATTATCTCCGCTGAAGTTTGCTTTTGAGTTTACCTTTTTTTTTTTTGGGGGGGGGGGTTACTAGAGTGTCGGCTCTATAAAAGATTTGAAAGTCACGAAATACCAAGCGGCACACACTCTTGCGTCGAGCCTAAGACAGCAGTTGACTCGAAGAAGCCTAGGGAATCAATAATTGCTGTATAGGAAGTACACAGTACAGTAGCATAAAACCCTACGAGAAAGCAGCCACGCGCACTGATTCAGTTGGCCAGAACCAGTTGCTCCTTTCGCCTTTTGTAATACTTGTTCAAACACAACCTAACTGCTGTTCACCAATTTAGGAAACGGAGTCCCATTCGTGGCAAGCAGTGCGCAAAAAGTAGCGTTTCTCTAGCGGCCAGATGTCTGAATGTGGTTTGTAAATTTTGTTTCCCCGCCCTGCAAACCAATCCTTAACGTATCTTTGCCGTACGACCACTTAATTCCGTCGGGTCCGCGTTACCCAGGATGTGCTGTCGAACATGTTAATCAAGCCGTGCGAATGAAGCGCGCAATGGACGCGAAGCACGCCAGAACCGGCCAAAAACAACCGTCGCTATTGGCGGTGAGATGTTTGAGTGGCGCCCCCTGGCTCTGACGTCAGCTTAGGGACTCGCTCCGCTGTCGTCTGCTACACTCCGCTTGTGAGGGGCAGCAGCGCCTGTGCTAGGAATCGCCCGCTTTGGTGCTAAGCGTATTTGTAGTAATTCAGGTATTTTTACTAGCTTCTGACACATCTGAATAATTTCAAGCTGTATCCACCACAAGTTTGCAACACACGAGGAGAGAGCGAGAGAACAACTTTCGTAAGAGCATTGGTCAGAAGATCGTGTGTAACTTGTCCTTTCTAGCTTATACGCGAGGTTCAGCGCTCAGAGCTCCTCACAAGTATTCAAAATGCGTAGGCTTTTATACAGTATTTTTGGAATACTCTCATGAAGACTGAACAGTCTAATGCTCCGTGTCAAGCAGAGGGCCGGTACACGCGCATCGCAAGCAGGAAATAAAGCGGCTATCTTCTTTTTCTTTCGTTGTTCACTTGTATCAGGTTGTTTTTACTGTGCCCAATGCATCAATTTTTCTGCACCGTCACAAACGTCTTATCAGTAGGTTTGGGGGTGTTTGGCAGGCTTACAAAGATCGTGTGGATATTTTCTTCGGGCTGTACGGCATACATTCCCTGGTTTACAAATTGGTTTTCGTTATGGCTGCGTGCACGAAGGTACTGTCTGCAGCGTGCCTTAACTATTCACATGCAAATACAATGACAAGGTGTGTGCTACTCCGCCGTGATCGCACTCCAGGCAACGTACGTTGTCCAGAGTACTCGAAGGCGGCTTTTGTACTCCGAATTTCTACCGTAACCATCGATATCATAACAATTATGACATTATTACGGTGTTGAATGTGCGATATACTAGCTAACGAACGCAATAAAAAGTATACGTGCCTATATTACAAGAATCGAAACCGATTAATATTTCCAAACAGCTCTGTATTGGTTGTCAGCCCTTGCAGGCGTAAAGGACAAATCCTAGTCTACTCGGGATCACGCTCTGTGATTTGAAGAAAATTACTCTTACTCTCTTGCCCTGGACTGAGGACCCGGCCCATTAATCAGTTCGATTTTACTGATAAATAAAATTTTCTCCTCCTCCTCCTTCTCCTCCTCCTCTTCAGCGCAGTTTTCCTGTGACGCATATCTGAAGATAAGGGAGATAAGGCTGTGGGAAATGTACCGAATTTCCCTCCAGGTCTGAACAAACATAGTGTTACTCTGTCTTTCCCGTAGACCTTACTCGTTTTGCTCAATAAACCCCCACACTGGTTAGAAGCCTGGTATAAAAGCAGCACGCACCTATACACGCAGTCGGTTATTTGGAACTCAACCTACAGTTTTTGCGGCCGATAGTGCATGTGGCATACTTTCAAGCTATTACGACGTACAGTGATGTGATATAATACTTTCGATCGTTCAGCGAGGTTGCAAAAACTGTTTTTCCTTACATATGATTACCGGGAATCGTAACGCTTTCTGCCAAATCTGACAGCCGCGAAGGCCTGGAATTTGTTTTGGTCTTGCATTTTCGCTGCTGTCGGTTATTAGCAGCTGGCGGCTCCCTTTGTTCTTAAGATTGCTGAACACTGAAGCTGACGCTTACTCCGACTATTTGCGCTCCGCACAGGGTCGGCTTCGCAAAAACTGGGGCGGCGCCGGCAATATTTCTTCCGGAGCGGTATCTAAAACTATACTTTAAATAACGCCTTCAGCTGCTGTATGCGATTTAAAGTGTTTTATTATGATAAAAAGCTACGCACACGCCAAATCTGATACGAACAAGCATCAGACGTCAACCGAGAGCAAAGAAACAGCAGGGGGAGCGAGCCCGAGTGAAGCGACGACAAACGCGAGAGCCCCTAAGCCGACGTCACGCAGGCGCGCCGTGGTCGCGCTCACGGCCAACGCGCCCGCTGGTGCGAGCATGCAGCTGCGCGCGGAGAACGCTGGGTAATAGCGCCCTATCGCCGCGCCATCCACACTGTGTTCCGGGAGTGAAAAACACCCTCCACATCCCCAGCCCCGTTGGGAGTTTCTTGTCCCGCACACCGCGAATGAATCAGGCCCTCCCCCGTCGGAAAGGGCGAGGGTCGGATTCCTCCACCGCCACCGCCACTTTTGCGCGTGTGAGCTACCAGTAGTGTGGCCTTCAAAAAGCAGGGGTGTTAAGCGCGCAAATGCCCGGGACAATTGCCGCAAGTGAGGACGGAGGAGGTGCAAAACTAGGGAGCCCCCACTCGCCGGCGCTGCCTGCGGAAGATAAAAAAACAGTTAGTAGTGGTTTAGCTCTGCTATGCCAGGATATACGTAGCGTGAGTTAAGGTTCAGAAATCTAGTCCAGTCCAATTCAGTCTAATCCAGTCCAGCCCAGTCCTGTCCAGTCACTGCTCCTCGCGCATGCTCAGCATGGCTCTTCACGAGCCACGCGAAACGGCTATCAAGCGGCTCCGGTGCAGCGTCAGACTTGGCTACTGCGCAATTGAGGCGCACACCTGTGGCCCTATTCTCGACTGCGCAAATTGCCGGCAATTCGCCCATGTTTTTTTGCGTAAGCACGCACGACGTAAGCAATCAGTGACGTGCTGCACCTATAGCTATGACGACATGCAGTGTAATTTGACGAGTCACTCATAAAGATCGCTACCAAGGTATCAAATATTGTGCAAGAAAGATATAAAAACACTTGGCATGTACTATTAAAATTAAGACGGTAGCTGAGGTTGACAAAAAAAAACACATTTCTGGAGGTCAAATTTGGCGTCAACACCACAAGGCGATCGAGTAACGTTGATCCAAAAGCGAGCGAAAGGCGGATGTCGAGTTAAAGAACATCACACAATTTTTTTACCGTATCTATTTATTTCTTTCAATCGCTTCTAGTAACATAACTGGGCTCTCTGCTTCAATGCAAGCTTTGTTGCGTTATCACCCTCCCTGCCGCCACCGCCGCCACTCCATCGTCTGCTGCTATGTTACAAGTTTATGGCGCGATCACAGAAAAAGACGGCCGCGACCATCCCTTCTATGACACATAAGAGCACCGAAGCGCTACGCCTGATAACCGCGGAGCGCACCGATGTCGCCGATTCACTTATTCGTCAAGCTCGACTTCAATCAGCGCTGTAATGAACCAAATAGTCACTTTTCTTTGTTATTTTTCTCTCGAGTTCAATCATCTGACCCAACAGCTTACTAGGACAAGTATGGACAAATGCCATGCATTGAGTTCTCTTTGTCATGGAGAGGCTTGTACTGCGCTCTTATATTGCAGTTACGCCAAACAAATAATTTTTATTTTATTGTCAAACATAAAATCAAAATACTGCACGTTATTTGTATGCTCCACGATCGCTGACTTGGAAGCAGTTGAAACTATAATTTGTTTCGGTAGGAAACATGCATTAAACAGCGCGCATGCGAAACTGCGCCTGCTGCACATTGCTGCACATTTCGCGGCGCCGTAAGCCGGGGCAATTTTTTGCCCTATTTTGCTTGTATTTTGCGACAAAAACAGCCGCCATTCTCAAGCTGTTACGTAGCATTGCGTCACTTTTACGCAGCTGAAGTTGCCAATGCATGACGTAATCGTTCCCGCCAACTATTTAAATTACGTCACGCCTTCTCAGCCAATCACAGAGGGGGTGTGTATTACAAGCAGTATTGTTGTTGAATAGCAAAGACAGGCTTACGTTGTCATGTCCGCTGCATTTAGTCTGGTTTTTAAGTGCGAATGCACTTTATAAGCGACACCAAACCATCCACCGCCGGCGGCGGCGGCGGCGTCCGCAGTGCTCCTCTATATTTAAAAAAATTCCCCCGCATTTCCCCGAGGGGGAGAATGTGAAAGTGCGAATGCACGGTTGTCGGCCCGCTTGCGGCGCTTGCGCTCGGCCCCCGCAGCCCACCGCCTCGCCGCCTTCTTCCATCTCTTCCATCGGGTTTGTAGTATCACGTGTACACCACGCAGTTATCAAGCCGCTATAACGCCGCTGAGTCGCCAACGCACGCCGCTGACGACGTAGTTTGAATGCGTTAAAGATATAAGGCGCGTCACTAACACTGATATCACCGTCGCGTCCGTGGCTTGGTCGGTAGAGCGTCGCGCTGCGCCCGCAAAGTCCTCGGATCGAAACCTGGCGCCGGATGCTGTTTCTTTTTTAAATATAGAGGAGCACTGCGGACGCCGCCGCCGGATGGTTTGGGGTCGCTTATAAAGTGCATTGCACTTAAAAAGAAACAGCACCCGGCGCCAAGTTTCGATCCGAGGACTTTGCGGCCGCAGCGCGACGCTCTACCGACCAAGCCACGGACGCGACGCTGATATCAGTGTCAGTGACGCGCCTTATATCTTTAACGCATTCAAACTACGTCGTCAGCGGCGTGCGTTGGCGACTCAGCGGCGTTATAGCGGCTTGATAACTGCGTGGTGAACACGTGATACTACAAACCCGATGGAAGAGATGGAAGAGAAGGCGGCGAGGCGGTGGGCTGCGGGGGCCGAGCGCAAGCGCCGCAAGCGGGCCGACAACCGTGCATTCGCACTTTCACATTTTCCCCCTCGGGGAAATGCGGGGGAATTTTTTTTCATTGCCGGCCCAGAATTATGCGCCTTTAGTAACGAGAAATAAGGCAAACTTTAGAACTGGTGTCCGTAAACGACATGGAACGTCAAAATGACGACAGCACACACAACCGCTTTGTCAACCGGAAGCACGTGACCAAAATTGAAAGCCAATCAGAATAGATTTCCGGCAAATTGCCAGAATTTCTGGCAATTTGAGCAGTCGAGAATAGGGCCCCGGGGCACGCGCCGGCGCCACTGCGTCTGCCACGGCTATGACGCAACACAATCCAACAAAATCCACTTTAATCCAATCGAAGCTAAGCCAATCCAATCCAATGTCCCTCGCGCTTGCGCAGAACGGCCCTTCACGGCACACGCGAAACTGCTCAACCTCGGCCAGTGTAGCTTACACTACAAAAAGCGGTACTCCTTGCGAGGGAGACCGGTTCCCTGGTGAAACGAAAGGCAGCCATAAAACCATAAACCGCGCGCCCGCTTCCCGGCTCATTCTGCAGTGGGAAAGGCTAGACTCGGATGGTCGCAGCTATTTTCGTGTGTTACAATGCGTTCGCGGAGAGAACACATACACGCGCGCAAAAAATAGCTACGTCGTGTTAACTCCAATCAAAGGAGGAAAAGTACCATGGCTGTGCGCCGAAAATTTCACGACGCCGGTGGTTTTCGGAACATAGAAGTCACGTAAGCGCGCACATTTGCCGAAAAATTATTTGGAATTTCCTAAAATAAACTTTTAAATGGCAATGAACAGTACGAAAATTGAAACGTCTACTTTGTATAACCGAAAGTAATTGAGTGAAATATTCGAGTTAAAATGAGTTTTGTGGTTGGCTGGCTTCTGAAGTTTTTGCATTCTGAACCGTCAGCATTCACGAAATAAATTTAATCGGCAGTTCCGGTGCACTGCTGGTGCCTTCGTTTCAATGCGTTGGCCATCAAAATTGATGAGATGGGTACAAAACGTAAATGTGAAAGTACTCCAGCTTCGCGATCTCCATTTTGCAGCATTTGGAGGCGTGAACTCTCAATGAGCCCGTGAACCTCGTGTTCTTCATCGTAAAGAATTTATTTTTATCTGGTAGTTCATGCGCACAAAACATTATCACAAGCGCCGAAGAAGCGCACACCAAAATGTGTTGGCGCTGTTTAAAAGTGGCGAGGTGCATTGATAGACTAAGTTTATCACCAGTGAGTTGATATGCTGTTTTATATCTCTTATATGTGGGCTTCAAATTATGCTTTTCACCTTTTTAATTGCCAGACCGGAAGCAATAGAACATTTAGAGGCCTATGAAGGTGGAAAGCCAGCGAAGCTGTAGCGGTGGATAACTATAGGTATGCTTACTATATTGAATGAATATAGACGCACAAAAAAATTTTACGATGCCAAAGACGACGCAGTTGTCTTGAAGGAAAACACGTTTATTCGAGCGAACTTGTACTCCCCTAACAAAAAGAATACACAGGCGGCAAAGCAGCAGTCAACAAAGTGACCTGTGCGAGCGAGCGTCGACGATCGGAATGCTGTGGCGTCTGCTCTGCAGGCTTTTATCTTTCGGCGGATAGAACCGCGTTTCCCAGATGGTTCCACATCGGCTCCGTGTTTCTTGATGAAACAAGCAGTTTTATTGCGCGGAACCCTATAGCATAAGTATCAACGAACTCGTGAAGTTCTGTGCTTTCACCTGACCATCAGACGCCCAAGGAACTGCGACAATAGTGCCACAAAGAACAGGTAAAGATCTTCAAGACGCTAAGCCTTACACCGTCGAAACGTCGACGGAGCCGGCTCGTGCACCGCTGCTTCGGCCGCCGCTGCTACGGCCGCCTCTGCAGACAAAGCAGCCGCTCGTGCCGCTGCAGGAATGCTCCTCTGCGTCATCGCCTCGTGCTGAACCGGCGCCGCTAGCAATGCCTAGCGTGCCCGGCACCGCCGCTCCTTCAAGCAGAGCCCCTACGCCGCAAACTGCGCCTCACCTGCACCCAGACGCTGTATCGCCGATGGATGAAGACACCGAGGTAGTGCCGGTGACCTCACCACAACGGAACCCAACCCATACGGACTCTCAACAGACCCCTTTAATCACGTCACAGCAAGTTATGCCACCTGAGCAACGATGGAACCGCCAACATATTCACGCTCAAGACCAAGTGACCCGAACGGACCGGGTAAGTAGGCCCCGCTTCCAACTTGTGCTAAGACCGCTCGCTAAATGCAGCATCAACGATATCCCCAAGCACACATTTGCTCACCTAATTGGAACAACCGCTCCACAACCGTATCTAGCGGAACTCGCCTCACACAGATCTGACACAGCAGGGAACTGCATCTACATAACCGTCTACGATGACACACACGTATGTCGCCTTCTTACTGTTTCATCCATCTCCTTCGATCACCGAGGAGCGCGCCAATGTGTCCCTGTTGAGGTAAAACTCTCCCCCTTCAAACCAAACACCACCAGGGGCGTCATCACGATTGAGCCAGATGAGACCAACGAAGAAATTCTCCAATGGCTACGATGCGAACAGGCCAAAATACTAGCCTGTACTCGACTCGGTCGCACTAACCGGGCTGTGATAACCTTTGACTCGCCGACATTACCAAAGGTGGTCAAATATTATATGGCGATTGTGAAGGTGTCCCCCTACCAACCCAAAAGGCTTGTGTGTTACAACTGCCATAACGTTGGGCACATGGCCCGCTCTTGCACAGCACAGGCAGTATGCAACACCTGTGGCAAGCACCACCCGGAGGATGAAGGCTGTGGGCCCCAAATCTACTGCGTCGCCTGTAAAGAACCCGGGCACATAGCACTAAACCCCACATGCCCCAGCAGAATACCTTAGCCGCCGGCCAACAATCCCCAAAAGGACGCCACCCGTGGGGTCACGTGGGCAGATCGCACTAGGGAACACGGATCTGATTCACCTCGTTCAACTGACCCATCCCTGACGCCGAACAACACTAACCCTAAGGAACTGACAACGGTCGCCATAATGAATCAGTTGAATGCAATGCGTGCAGATATCCAACAGCTGCGCATCGAAAATCAGCAACTGCGCACCGAAAATCAGGAACTCAAGCGTCTTCTGAACAACAAGACACCAGCCCAGTCTAATTCAAAGCGTCTCCCGACTTCCCAGACACGACCTAGCCGTAGCAAGAGCACAAAACGTACCCCTACCTCCCAACCGACCACGGAATCTCCCTACCAGTTAGCTCTTCGAACAGTGCGCACAGACATTCACCACGAACGTCAAGCACGCCAAGCGGACCGCAAAAAAGATAAGGAATACTTAGACGACCAACTCTCCCAGATAAGGTCCCTTATTCAGTGCGTAATAAAGAAGCTGCCCTCGTTTGACGATTCTGAGGAACCGCCCCGAAAAGTAACCTTACGAACCTCAAATCCGCAGCAATAGGAACATCACCAACAGCACTCCAATGGAACTGCCGCAGTTTTGTACAGCAACAAACTATTCTTAAACAGAAAATTAAGCAAATACAGCCACTATACATTCTGCTGCAAGAAGCCCGATGCACGCCACAGGTTCCAGGATATACCACATATGTAAGCCCCTCCATACCGCACTACACTCGCCGCGGCGCCATAACAAGTGCTACGGCACCCGGCTATGCGGCCGTGTTAGTTAACTCTTCTTTGAGCAGCCAGCAAGTATGTTTCGCGGAACTCAACTCGAAATTCCACGAAGTCGTTGCAGTGCACACTCGCCTTCCCAGCGGGAAAGCAATCATTGTAGCAACGGCCTATTACAAGCCAGTCACGCTATCCGAAAAACAGTACAACTTCACTTGGATTTCCACCTTGATTTCCCAATTTCCTGGTACTCCGATATTACTAGGTGGGGACTTCAATGCGCAAAGCACCACGTGGGGATACTCTAAAACTCACCCGCGAGGGAAAGCGCTTGAGGACGCCGCCGACGCATCCAATCTGCTGCTCATCAACGATGTTGACATCCCCACTCGTATCGGCCTTCACGCTACACAACAAGACACATCACCGGACCTTACTTGGGCCACCCCTGGACTCACCAGAAAATGGATGCCTTACTCCACGACATGGGGCAGCGATCACCGACCAATTCTAATTCACCTACGTGGCAAGAAACTTCGGGAGCGGAAAACAGGGACGAGGCTAGATTGGAATATTTTCCGAGAAAGCATTCTGGGCTCATCGCCGCCGGCTTCGATCAATGACTTCTGTTCTCTGATTCTCTCTTCAGCAACACATGCACAGGAAGAAATCGATTGCGCTGCAGAAATTACCCATTTCGACAACCACATGGCAAACCTATGGAAGCGAGTTCATAAGCTCACTCACGTTTACAGGACCAACGGTAAGCGGCACAAAGACCTGAAGAAGATCCGAAGGCAATATCGCCTAATTACGGATTACCAAAAACAGTTAAGTCAAACCAATTGGACATCTCTATGTGCTAATCTGAGTCATGAGAGAGGCATTCCGGCACTCTGGAAGCTTCAACGGAGCCTCACCCAAAAGGCAAAGAAAAGAACCCCCCTATTTTCTACCCTTGCACTCACTGAAGACCCCAGGGAAGTGGAACGGCGTCTCATAACCACCTTTTTTCCACACGCCTCCACATCACCCCCTGAACCTCTCCCTGACATCCAAATTTTCCAACCAGACCAGAACCTTGACCTACCTTTCACGATGACTGAACTACGAACAGCCATTGGGCAAGGGCGCCCGAACTCCGCACCTGGCCATGATGACGTAACATGGAAGCACCTTAGAAATCTGCCATCTGAAGCCCTCTCGCATCTGCTCTCTCAAATCAATGACCTCTGGGAACAAGGATGCATCCCTGACCATCTCAAGCTGACCTTGATATTCCCTATACCTAAACCGAACAAGCCAACTGCAACTCAGGGGAACCTAAACAACCTACGCCCCATTTCATTAACCCCGGTCATATGCAAATTAATTGAGAGACTAATTAACAATCGCCTCATGCACTATTTGGAGTATGTGCAACCATACTTCCACCCCTCCCAAACAGGCTTTCGTCCCAATGTAAGCACACATGACAGCCTCTGGCTTCTGCGCAGAGTCATCAACCGATCCCACTACGCAAGAGGAAACCCAGACATTGTCATGGCCGTTGACTTACGCAAGGCGTTTGACAACGTCAGCCAAAAAGTCATTTTAGAGGAACTTGCAAAGGCGTATCCGAGTGTAAGAGCTCAAAAGTGGATTCGAGTTTTCTTACAAGGCCGACCTATAAGACTCCATGGGTCACACCCTGGCTGGGAACCCACTACTTATTACGTAGACCGCGGGGTCCCTCAAGGTTCGATTTTAGGACCAGTTCTATTTAATCTAGCAATGGCTAGGGTGGCACGACAGTTGGAAGTCGACACGGCTGCCCGCTTTACCATTTATGCGGACGACGTCACAGTTTGGACTGAAGCAGCCGACTTCGACTCTCTTGAGGACCAAACAATAGAACTGCAAGCCGCGGCTCATAGCCTCGAGCTTACTCTTGCCGACCTGGGACTCCAGCTGGCTCCCGAAAAGACTCAGCTCTTGGCGGTATACGGCTGCAAACCACCCGCTCAATCCGATGTGATACAAGTTATAATAGAAAATCAAGTAATACAAGCCGCAACAGAACCCATCACCCTCCTCGGCCTGCCAGTCGGAACAAAGAACAGCGCTGGAATATGGCTGCAGAGGTTGAAGCAAAAGTGGAAGGGTCTGCTCCACACCATCCGCAGACTTTCGAACAAGTACGGAGGAGCAACCCAAAAGGCCACCCTGACAATGACAAGAGCTGTCACAGTGAGCACTCTCACGTACGGCGCTCTCGCCTATGAACTCAACAAAAGCCACACAAGAGCCCTCCAAGTGTTGCACAGGGCAACCCTCCGTACCATCAGTGGTTTGCCTAAGCACACACCTAACCAGAAACTCGAACAGGCAGTTCCCCTTCCTCCCATTGAGGACGTCATCAACGAAGCCAAGGCGCAGGCTGAATTCAAACGTCCTTTAACACACCAAGGACATGCCCTCGCCGCATGGGACGTGCGCAGCCCACCAACACCCTGCACTTTCCCCACCCCACTTGACCCATGGAGTCGCCCAGAAATCGTACCCACTACGCACAGCAAGCCGATTGGGCGCAACAATCCTGCACTCCGAGAACAACGCGTCCGACGCCTTCAGATGACAAAACTCGAAAACGAAGTTGACATCTACACGGACGCTAGCGTAAGCTTAAATGTCATCGGACTGGCCTGGACATGCCCGGAGGTTCCTGCCCTCTCGGGGTATCACACCATGTTCAACAACCATGCCACGAGCCTTGAAGCAGAACTGCATGCCATCAACCATGCCATGACATTTCTTGCGTATGATACTGATTATCCGCTTCCGCCATCAATTCGTATCCTCACAGACTCGTATGAAGCATTGGAAACAGTAAGATCTCACAAGACCACAAATCCCCTGGCACATCAGATATTATACCAAGCGCAACTTTTGCAACGTAACAAAACACAAGTCCGCATTGACTGGGTACCGGGCCATGAACCCTCTTCCTCGGGAAACCAGGCGGCCCATGAGGTCGCACAGGAGAGTGCACATTTACAACCTCCACTGGCGCCTGACGAAGAGCCGGCACGGTCGCCTGCACCTCCACCGGCGATTCTACTCCACCGGTATAAGAAGGGCCGAAGAGAGCGGCTGAAAAACAGAACTCCAGCAGGATATTTGAGCGCTTTACCACCGCTACCCCGCTCCAGTGAAATCTTTCTCAACAAATTTCTCACCGGCGCAGCCTACACACCTGAAATGCATCGTAAATGGTACACTTCCCATTTACCCCCAAGATGCCCATACTGTCACACAAGTACATCAGCAGACCTCACTCATCTCGTGTGGTCATGTCCTACTTTTGCCAAACACCGAACATTCATGGCACCACAACTTCACCCTGATCCCCGACAACTTGACAAAAAATTAATCCACCAAATAGCCCTTTATTCTCTAAAGAGCGGTCTGGCACGAGTTGTCTGAGCGGAGACCTCACCGGTCCTACTCACAATGGACTATTTTGCCTGGCCCACCAGTTGGGATGGACTCATTTCAAGAGTGAACCTGAAAAGAACTGAACCCTCATAAGCGTGAACACGAAGCTATGCAGTGCAAGCCAAGAACTGTACTACTAGTCCCAGTGCTTTTACTACCCTCTCCCCTTTCCATTCCCCTGTTTAGACCAGCGGTCTCCCGTTTTCAATAAAAGCTTCACTACTACTATCTTTCGGCGCGAGTGTTTCTGGAACCGTCGATTTACATCCACAACATTGTAGATCAGAGAAGATTATTCTGGGCTAATGACGGTAACACGAAACAGTCTGCTTATCTGAATGAGATAGCCCGTGCGGCATAAAAATAAAGAATGCAAGACGCGCTTCGCTTGACACAGATAACAGAGCCGGGCGTAGCCGGGCAGTAAAAACAAACAATAAATAAACAAACAAATGCATACATGGTTCGCGGCATTACCCCCCCCTAAGAGTGCATCGACCCGATGTTAAAACAAAAGACAGTCCGAACAAACAACAAAAAGTCTGTCATCTTGAATAATAAGGTTTCAAGCGAACCACGTGGACGACTTCGGGCCGCGTGCGTCGTCGTGATGTTCCGGAATCACCATCGGGGATCACCTCGTAGGTAAGTTGGCCGACACGTCGTAGAATCTGGTAGGGTCCGAAATACCGTCGCAGAAGCTTCTCACTGAGTCCGCGTCGTCAGCTGGGAGTCCAAACCCAAACACGATCCCCTGGGTGGTACTCGGCGTCTCGGCGTCGGAGGTTGTAGAGCCCGTCATCCACCAGCTGCTGGTCCGTTGTACGAACTCGAGCGAGCTGGCGGGCCTGTTCCGTACGCTGAAGGTATCCCTGGACGTTGATATTGCGGGCGTCGTCTTCTACATGCGGAAGCATGGTGTCAAGCATCGTAGTCGGCCGTCTTCCGTAGACAAGCTCGAACGGCGTCATCTGCGTAATCTCCTGGATAGCCGTGTTGTACGCAAACGTGACATACGGGAGCACCTCGTCCCAAGTCATATGTTGAACGTCAACGTACATTGACAGCATATCTGCGATTGTCTTGTTCAGACGTTCCGTTAGTCCGTTCGTTTGGGGGTGGTACGCCGTCGTTCTTCTGTGATGCGTGTTGCTGTAGCGTAATATTCCTTGCATCAGCTCCGCAGTAAAGGCCGTTCCGCGGTCCGTGATTAGGACTTCCGGAGCTGCATGTCGCAGCACAACTTGGCTTATGAAAAACTTTGCGACTTCCTGTGCAGTCCCCCTCGGAAGAGCGGCGGTCTCTGCGTAGCGTGGCATGTAGTCTGTTGCTACGACAATCCACTTGTTCTCGGATCGTGACGTAGGGAACGGGCCCAGTAGGTCCATTCCAATCTGTTGGAAGGGCCTCGATGGACGACGATCGGCTGCAGAAGTCTGACGGGTCTCGTCGGTGGCGTTTTTCGTCGCTCGCAGTCACGGCAGCTCCGGACGTAGTGGGTGACGTCGGATGTAAGGCGGGGCCAGTAGTACTTCGCCTTGATTTTTCCAATTGTGCGGGCTGTGCTGAGATGTCCGGAAGACGGGTCGTCGTGGCACGCTTCCAAAATTTCGTCACGAAGGTGTGCGGGAATGACACGAAGGTAATTCGTTCTTCTTAAGGCGCTGAAATTCTTCTTCATAGGACGGAGTTTCTCAGGCTGAATGCTGGTAAGCTGCGTTTGAAGGTCCTAGGAACGGCGACGATGCATCCCTCGAGGTAGTCGATTATGACGCGTAAGTCGGGGTCGGCACGCTGCTGGGCGGCTAGGTCGCCCTCCGTCACGATTCCGAAGAACGCGCGCTGTCTTCATCAGAGTCTTGTGGTGGTGGGTCGACGGGGGCGCACGACAGGCAGTCGGCGTCGGAGTGTTTCCTGCCGGATTTATAGATGACTGTAACGTCGAACTCCTGCAGGCGCAAGCTCCACCGCCAAAGACGGCCAGAGGGGTCCTTCAAACTGGCGACCCAACACAGCGCGTGGTGGTCTGTCACAACCTTGAATGGTCTTCTATACACTTTTGATCGAAATTTTGAAATCGCCCATATAATTGCCAGGCACTCTTTCTCAGAGGCAGAGTAGTTTTTTAAGTGCGAATGCACTTTATAAGCGACCCCAAACCATCCACCGCCGGCGGCGGCGGCGGCGGCGTCCGCAGTGCTCCTCTATATTTAAAAAAGAAACAGCATCCGGCGCCAGGTTTCGATCCGAGGACTTTGCGGCCGCAGCGCGACGCTCTACCGACCAAGCCACGGACGCGACGCTGATATCAGTGTGTGACGCGCCTTATATCTTTAACGCATTCAAACTACGTCGTCAGCGGCGTGCGTTGGCGACTCAGCGGCGTTATAGCGGCTTGATAACTGCGTAGTGTACACGTGATACTACAAACCCGATGGAAGAGATGGAAGAGAAGGCGGCGAGGCGGTGGGCTGCGGGGGCCGAGCGCAAGCGCCGCAAGCGGGCCGACAACCGTGCATTCGCACTTTCACATTCTCCCCCTCGGGGAAATGCGGGGGAATTTTTCTCCTCCCTCGACAGACCACGGCTGGCATAGGCGATCACCTTTTCGCAACCGCTTTGTTTTAAATGCGAATGCATTTCTTTGTCGGGGGTTGTCGTGCGTTGGCCGGCGTGCGCCTAGCAACAACTGTGGCGCGCCTAGCAACCGGAGCGCGTGATAGCTCGGGCGGGAGTAGCGGAGGGCAAGGGGAGAGGAGAAGCGCGCACGGCGTGTGAGGGCGCTCGCATCGCGGAGCTCGGGCGGAGTAGCGGAGAGTGAGTGGAGAGGAGGAGCGCGCTCGGGCGTGTGAGGGCGCTCGCATCGCGGAGCTCGACGGAGAGAGCTCGCGCGCGGGGCAGGCGTGTTGCGCGATGCCGGCTCCGACACGTGCCCCACTACCATACACGGGAGTTGCATTGATCTGGTCTTTACGCGAAACTGTGCCGCGCGTATGCTTCTCAAAGACCCTTTGACCGTGCACTTCAGCGACCAGAAGGCGGTGATTGTGGCCGTCAGGTACAACGATAACACAAACAGGTGCTGATGAATGAATAAATGGTTACGTTCACACTCTCGTCTCTCTTCATTAAAGGGAAAAGCACGTACGTGCACTGCGCGAAAAAATAGCGTTCATGCGCTGTAAACGTATATGCGAGACACATCTTCCCGGTACACGCATAAACCAACAAGCAGACTCTGCTTCCGCATTTCCTTTGTTCGTTGTCGTCCACCCCAGCCCCGTTACTCATCACCGTACACAGACCCACACGCGCGCGCCACTTCGGCAGCGGCGCAACGGCGCCTCCGCGATTGTTAGCTGCACTTCGATGAGTGGCGTCTTACTGCTTCACATGCATTTATTCTGAAAACACTGCAGCGTACTAGTGCCCGCTCAGCATTATTGGCTGTAGTAGGGCTTGATTTTCGCTTGTGCGTTGCGCATTCTGCTACAATATTACGGCCACCTCGTTATAATTAGCAGACCAGTCGGACAAGGCAGTTACGTTGTAGTTACGTTACTTTAGGTAACAATCACCAAACGTTTGTGATAATGAATCGTTGGCCTGTTTCAGCATTTCTAGATTTAAGCATTTACCGCGCTAGTCGGACAGAGGCCGTATATTTACTCTTCGCTCCTAATTTTTTTTAGTATCATCATTATATATATCACCGACTATCACTGGAGCACACTTGAGGTTCAGTAACAACAAGTGCTTGTCAGGTTATAATATGCAGCCACACGGAATCTTGGGCAAAAAATTAGGCCCCCGCTGTCAACACGAATTATGGCACGGTGGTGGTTCGGAGTGGTGTTTTTTTTAATTACAGACAAACATCACCTTATCGTGACATGTATACTTGCAAAATAAGTAATGTGGTTGTCTTGGTTCTTTTACTTTGTAGGAATACTGTTTCCTCTTAGCCGGAAGAGAACTTCTATCAGGATTGGCCCCTTGTTTTAGTTTCGCCAAAAAATTGTTTTTTTGAACACTGTCCTGAGCCCATAGGGAAAGAAAACCAACGCGTTTAACGAAACAAGTATTTCCTGAACAAATGTGACTTGGTTTCTGGAATGGAACGAAACAACCCCGGCCAAAGTACAGCAGTATTCCCCATCCTTCCTAAATCTAGAATCTAATGTGAACATTCACGTCCGTCGCATCAAAAGGAAAAAACCGCATTGGAGCGGTTTACAAAGTATTTAACGTAGTGTAGTATATTCTCTGTCATCAAGCACAGCCACCTCGGCTGTCGCTTCCGTATGTTATCAAGCATCCCGGCGAGGCATTATTCTGCTTAGGAATACGGCATGATAACGTATGCCTCGTTTGGCGTTCGTGCATAATTTTTGAACACGAAAATTGTACAAATGAGTGCTATCAACCAGAACAACAAGTATCATTCACAAGGAAACACGGCGAAAAGAGCATGGCCGAGGCGGCCGATCCGGCCGGAAGTCCAGGTATGACGTTTTTCAGCCGGTTTTCGCCCGCGCTCTTCGGTCTTCCGGCATCGCCCGGCGAGATGGGGGCGGGGCATCGGGCCACTTTTGTTTGCTCATTGCGCCGCTTCTATTGCATGTATTGCGAAAATATTTCGTACACATGAACTATTCAATGTGTACTTGCTGCTAGTCAACTTTTCTTTTAATACTAAAACCGCTTCACCTTCCCTTTAAGTACGCCATTAATAATAATTACTCGCAGCGCACTCATCGGTGCACCCAATGCATTCGCATTTCCGCACGATCCCCTTCGGGGAGGTGGGGGGATTTTTTTGGACGAGGACTGCACCCAAGCCTATATCACTGGCGTCCGTGTGCATTTCCGTTTCGGCGTTTTCGTCGAAATAAGCGAGCGCGGGCAGGCTTTGCAGGCGTTTTTGCAGCTCGCAGAATGCTTTTTCTTGGTCCTTTTCCCAGCTAAAAGGGGTGCTATCTTTCGTCAAGCGTGTGAGTGGCTCTGCAATGCGTGCGAAGTTTGCGACGAAGCGCCGGCAGTATGCGCACAGTCCGAGAAATCTTCGCACACCCTTCTTGTTTTTTGGCCTTGGGAATTTGGCAATGGCTGAAGATTTTGCCGGGTCAGGTACGACTCCCGGGGCGTTCACGACGTGGGCCAGAAACTTGAGCTCCTCGTACGCGAAACGGCACTTTTCAGGCTTCAGCGTTAACCCCGACGTGCGAATGGCCTCGAGTAAAGACTCCAACCTTGCAAGGTGTTCGTCGAAAGTCCGCGCGAATACCACAACGTCGTCGAAGTATACGAGGCAGGTGTGCCACTTCAGGCCAGCTAGCAGAGTGTCCATGACTCTTTGAAACGTTGCTGGCGCTGTGCACAGCCCAAACGGCATCACCTTGAACTCGTATAGGCCGTCCGGGGTTTTAAATGCGGTCTTCTCTCGGTCTCTCTAGTCCGCCTCAATTTGCCAGTAGCCGGTCTTCAGATCCATCGATGAGAAGTACTTCGCATGGCAGAGGTGGTGTAGGGCATCGTCGATTCGTGGCAGGGGGTACACGTCCTTTTTGGTGATTTTGTTCAGTCGCCTGTAGTCAATGCAAAACCTTAATGAGCCGTCTTTTTTCTTCACCAGTACGACCAGCGCAGCCCAGGGGCTTTTCGATGGCTGTATGATGTTGTCGCTGAGCATGTCGTCGACGTGGGTCCGGATGGCTTCCCGCTCGTGTGAAGAGACGCGGTACGGTGACTGTCGGGTAGGTCGGGCTCCATCTTCGGTTATTATTCGGTGCTTCGCTAGAGGATTTTGGCGTAGTTTTGAGTTCGACGAAAAACACTCGCTGTAGCGACACAGCAAATCGAATTCTTCCGTTCTTCTTGCGGTAACGCCGGATTCACGTCGAGCGCCCCTGTTTATATGCTGGTATTCCCCGCTGAAATTAGTGACCAAAACTTGGGATTTGCGTTGCTTAAAGTGCGCAATGCCTCTTGCGACAGAGACACCGCGGTCGAGGAGCAACCTTTGGTAACTCTCTACGATAGCGTCGACGTCAGGAACCGCATCTTCACAGTAGACGCTGATCATCAAGCTTGTGCGGGGTGGCAGGGTGACATGATCGTCGGCGATCCTGATAGCAGCACGGTTTTCGGGGTTGGGTTCCGGCATCATGCAGTGATCGGAGGAAAATGTTATAGACTTGGCCTCTAGATCAATTATTGCACCGTTGTCCGTCAAAAAGTCCATTCCGAGAATTACGTCACAGGAGCAGTTAGGCAAAATGACGAACGCCGCAGGGTACGTTGTACCGTCTGTGGTGCCCCGCGATGTGCACGTTCCACTTGGCGTCACGAGGTGGCCTCCTGCTGTGCGAATGTGCGGACCATCCCATCTGGTAATAACTTTCTTCAGCTTAGACGCAAATGGTCCGCTCATGACTGAGTAGTCGGCTGCCGTGTCTATGAGGGCGACTACTTCAAAGCCGTCGATGGACAGTTGAACGTCGGACGCTGCTTTCCTCGAGCTCCGGGTGCGTCGTGGCGCCGTATCTCGGCTTGTGCGTGTTGACGGTCGGGTACTGCGCGTCGTGGTCGTCGTCGTCTCAGCGGAAGGTTCGGTCAAGTCGGGTACGCGTCGCGCCGTGTGGTTGTCGTCGTGTTCGACAGTCACGTCCGGGTTAGATCGGGTCGTCGGGCCGAGGGCATGTCGGGAATCAACGTCTTCCGCGAGTCGTTGCGTCGTTGGAGGGTTTTCATTTTTCCGCGATCGTGCAACTTTACCTCCAGTGTGAGGGGCGACGCGGGCCAGCGAGGGCCCGAGACGCGACCAAGGCACTCGAAGGCAGAAAACTAACTTTATTAGCGAGGCAAGACGCCTCGAGGAGCCTCTCAAGCTACTACCGCCGGCCGCGCGCCGCACACTCGCTCTCCTCGGCTTCGTGCTCGCTTTCGATGTGTCAGGCAGGTGTCGCCGTAGTCTGTGTGCTTGCGGCGCTGGCTTCTGATGTGTCGGGCAGGTGTCGCTAGTAGTCGGTGCGCTGGCTCACATGCGGCTCCTCTCTGTTGGACCAAGTCCCTTTGGTCACGGAGGTGGCACTGCTTGCTGCCTTCACTGCTAGAGGGAATAGTCCTTGGAGCGCTTGGGGGTTCGGGCGGCTTCCGCTCCAGGGGCTCCGCTGGCAGCTTCCACTCCAGAGGCTCTGGCCGTAACTTCCGTTCCGAGGGTTCTGGTGGTGGCTTCTGCTTTGCTGACACCGGGGCTTTTTGGGCGAATTCTTGGGCTGATGCAATTTGGAAGACTCCTTTTTCTTCCGTTCCGACTTCTGCTTTCGCGGTTTGTTGGAAGGGGGAGGCGGCGACGATGGTGGACGACGTAGCACGGAGCTGCTCATTGAAGGCTTTGCGGAGGCGGGTTCTGCGTGCGCTGGCGGTGGAAGCGAAGAGACTTTCAATGCTGCTTCTTTTTGAGAACTGTGCCCCTTGGAGGAACGCTTTTTGTAGCTTTTGTCCTTCGACTTGTCTCGGTGCTTCTGCGATGACTTGTCTGCTCGCCTTGAATCAGTTTCTGACGATGAACTTATGGCCTCAGACAATTTTGGCTCTGTAATTTTGGCTTCCAACTGCTTTAGTTCGGGTGGCTTGTGCTCTGCATTGTGCTCAACATCTCCTGCAGATGAAGGTTTGGCGTCACATGACTTGTTTTTATCCTGGGGTGGATCTTTGTGCCGCTCCTTGTTTCTTGAACTGCTCTTGTGCGCTTTACAGCTCGATGAGGACGAGGGCTTGCGGGAACTGCCACTTGTGCTGTTGCTGCTGCGACTTTTGCTCAACTTGCTTTTGGACTGGCTGCGTTTCTGCTCAACTATTGGAGAAGCAGCTTGCTTGCATTCCGGAGAGGGGCTGTAGGTGCTTGGAACATCATCTTGGCAAGATAGTGGTAACCACGGCTGCTCTTCTGGGAGTGGCAAACGCTGGAGGCCTGCTGATCTGTGATGTCCAGGCATGTGGTGATTGAAAGAGGGCCCCTGGATCATAACAGCATTCGACATCCTGGGCAACAGTCGTTCATGGCACCGAACAATCGTTCCTGTGGGTGCGTGGCGAATTTCAGTTGGCATGGGTGGCTGAAACACCAATTGTGCATGGCTTGCAGAAAACCAGTCTTCACCTAATATAAGTGGCACAGCATTATTATGGAGGGCGGCTGCTTCAACCAAGGCGGTGATAGGTCCGACAGAAACCTTCAAACATACGGCACCAGCTGGAGCTACTGTTTCTCCACCGACGACGACTAGAGGGGGTCTAGTCCAGGGCAAGAGGGGCAAAGAGCTGACCAGGCAGCGGGAAACAAGCGTCACTTTCGATCCACTGTCGGGAAATGCATCCACTTGACCAATCCCAGCAATTGTGGTGGTAACAAGGGCACACTGGACCAGTGATCCATCGAGGGTTTCCGAAGGGGTACTGTGGAGAGCTGGGGAAGAATGTGTACTAGACGTTGGAGCGGTAGCTCTAGATGGACACTTGGATGCGAGATGTCCTTTTTGGCGGCATTGGAAGCACACGGCTTCGGCCAAGTTCTGTTCAGGACGGTAGGCAGGAGCACCATGTTTAGCGGAGATGGTGTGGTATCGGAACTCTTGTTGGTCTGGTGGCAGGGCTGAAATTCGCTGTGGCCGGCTCGTTCTGTCTGACACAGCCTGAGGATTCATGTACGCTGAGTTGCGGGAAGGCGACTGTAGGCTTGGAGTGGGTGGTGTGGCGTTTAGATACCCTGGGCGTGAAAATGGAATGGCCGAATGGCTCAGTGTTTGATCAAGCTGAGTGACAATGTCCATATATGCTGCGACGGTCGCTGGGCGTTGTGCTGCTATAGTAGTGGCCAGGTTCGAGTCGGCAATGCCTTGAAGGGCGTACTCTATGCGCTGAGTGTCCGAGAGAGTGACTGGGCATCCAGAGATGAGCTTCAGCTTTGCCAGAGAGTAGTTGACAAGATTCTCTTCGTATGCTTGCACGCGACAAGTAACTGCTTGTTGCCACTGCAGCAAGGTCTGCTTGGCGCTGAATTGATCTAGGAACGCTTGCCTGAACGTTTCCCACGTCGGGCATTGACGGCCAATGACGGCTTTCCAATCAGCGGCCGCTCCACGAAGTTTGCCCATGGCGACGGCGAGTAGTGTTGAAGGCTGCCACGAAGCAAGGTTTTGAGTTCGCTCCAACTCTTCAATCCAGTGGGACGCTGAAATGCCGCCGTCCCCACTGTAAGTAGGAAGCGATGCGGACAGGTCTGGAAGAGTTGTGACTTGAACAGGGACTGCAGCGCGTTGCGACACATGAAGGAGCTGCTGAAGTAAACCTGTCAGCAACTCGGTAGTTTGTGCTGCATCGGAGCTCGGCGGAGGCGGTGCTGTGTCAGGGCGCTGGGAGGACGCCGCGGAGTCTGGGGAAGTGGGCGTGGCTGAGCGGTTTTGAGCGATGTCGGCGATAAGGCGGTTTATTACTTCTTCCTTCGGCCCGTTAGCGTCCAGATTCCGGTGAGCCAACTCTTCACGGAGATAATCTGCTGTAAAGCCTGCGAGGTCCTCTGGCGTAGCCTCGTTCCAATTCACGAGCGGCATGGCGGTACAAGGCAGCAAACTGGTTACGAGACGAGAGGGCGAGTAGGGCGAACGGTTTGGGCACTGAAGGCAGGTTACTTCATCGGGCGGGCAGGCGCCAACACGACAGTCGGCGAAACACAGGGCGAAGCGCGAAATGGCTCCGGCGAAGTGGGCGGTAGCACCTGCACACGGAGGGAGCGCTGGGCGACGAAACTTCACGGGGCGCTGCTCCAGGCACGGTTCGGGGTCGACTGCGCCAGTTGTGAGGGGCGACGCGGGCCAGCGAGGGCCCGAGACGCGACCAAGGCACTCGAAGGCAGAAAACTAACTTTATTAGCGAGGCAAGACGCCTCGAGGAGCCTCTCAAGCTACTACCGCCGGCCGCGCGCCGCACACTCGCTCTCCTCGGCTTCGTGCTCGCTTTCGATGTGTCAGGCAGGTGTCGCCGTAGTCTGTGTGCTTGCGGCGCTGGCTTCTGATGTGTCGGGCAGGTGTCGCTAGTAGTCGGTGCGCTGGCTCACACCAGAAGTTGCTGCTTTTAGTTTCCCCCGCGTGGGCTGGGGGACCTTCCACGTGCGAAATCAGCATTGCTACGGCGGTTGGGCGACTGGTATGGGTAGGGCGACGGCGATCGGTTGAAGCGGGCTGGTCCTCGGTTGGTGTTGGACAGGTATTCGTCGATTGCAGTAGGGCGCTGGCCGGGTCTGGGGTGTGGGGCGTCGACGGAGAAACCACGTAGTCCGAGTCTCCTGTACGGGTAGCGACGATAGATGTGATCGGCCTCTCTGCAGTGGTAACACAGCGGACGATTATCGGCAGTTCGCCATACGTCCGTCTTCCTCGGCGCCTGGTTTTGGCCTGCAGGTGGTCGGGCGGGCGACAATGGACGGCGGTACGGCGGGACTTCTTGATAACGGGTTGGAGCAGGGCGGGGTAGTCGAACAGCCGCGGAGTAGGTCATAGCTTGAGGCCCACGTGGTACTTCGGAAAGCGTAGAAGTCCCCAAAGCGAGTTGAATTTCTTCCCGGATCACGTCGCTCATAGAGGTGAATTGGGGTTGCGGCGTTGTTGGGAAGTTTCCGCAGTTCTTCCCTGACTACAGCGCAGATTGTCTCACGTAGTGTGTCAGAGCTAAGAGCCCCGGCATCGATCGAGTCCGCAACTAGCGCATTGATGGGACGGTCGTACTGCCTCGTGCGAATTTCCAACGTCTTCTCCATGGCGGTCGCCTCGGACGCGAATTCGGCCACCGATTTGGGGGGTTGCGGACAAGGCAAGCAAAAAGTTCTCGATTTACTACTCGCATCAGAAACCTGTTTCTATTCTTCCGTCATATCCGGGTCCGCGCGACGAAATAGTCACTTCATTTCCTCAACGAAAATTACGACTCCTTCGTTCGGGTGTTGCGTTCGAGTTTCCAGTAAAAGCGCAGCTCGTTCTTTTCTCTCCACGGTCGTGAAGGTCTTAAGGACCTCGCTTTTGAATTGCGTCCAGTCGGTCAAGGCGCTCTTGTGGTTCTCGATCGACCTGCATCCTCCAAGTAAAAGAAAACATGCCGGAAGGTTTCTTCATCGCCCCACCTGTTGAAGCCCCGCTCGCGCTCCAGCTTCTCCAACTATTCCTCCGGGTCTTCAGCGGGGGCTCCTCGAAATGTTGGCGGTTCCCGGGGCCGCTCCAGCAGGATTGGCGAAGTTCGTTCTTGCACCATGGTGGTGGTTGCAGCAGTCGTTGTCTTGGGTCTTTCTGGCAGGAGGCCGAACTCGGGTGGCAATCCTTGCAGTCGGAGGCTGGCTCTAGTTGGACTGGGCTGGCGACTTCCAGAGGTCGTCATAAAGGATGCATACCCCGCACCTCACCAGACGTCACGAAGCCAGAGACGACGCAGTTGTCTTGAAGGAAAACACGTTTATTGGAGCGAACTTGTGCTCCCCTAACAACTCAAAGAATACACAGGCGGCAAAGCATCAGTAAACAAAGTGACGTGTGCGAGCGAGCGTCGACGATCGGAATGCTGTGGCGTCTGCTCTGCAGGCTTTTAACTTTCGGCGCGAGTGTTTCTGGAACCGTTGATTTACATCCATAACATGTAGATCAGACAAGATTATTCTGGGCTAGTGACGTTAACACGAAACAGTCTGCTTATCTGAATGAGATAGCCCGTGCGGCATAAAAATAAAAATGCAGGACGCGCTTCGCTTGACACAGATAACAGAGCCGGGCGTAGCTCGAAAGTAAAAACAAGCAAATGCATACATGGTTCACGGCAATAAGGTAAATTAAATTATTTTTCAACTAATTGTCATATACTTTGTTTCGGAACAGTTTCGGTAAAACAAGAGCTGCAGCCGTTTCTTCAACTATACTCCCTCTGTAGAAAGACATGCATGCTGACAAAAGACGGGAATTCTCTAACGCTTACAACTGCACTGTGAGCTCATTGCGGCCGGTACATGAAATTCGGAGTAATGATTGAGTTGTCTTAGAAGCCAATCGTCATGTAACTTATTTAGCTATAGTTTCAATGAAAGAGGAGGTACAGCCGTTTCCTGTAACCATACTCCCTGCGTATTGACAGAACACGAGAATTCTATAACGCTTACAAATGCACTCTGAATTGTGACAAGTACATGAAACTCGGCGTTATGATACAGTCGTCTTGGCGCCCAATAGTTCTATACTATAATTTCTTTAGGCATCGTATCAGTGAAAGAAGAGTTACGTCCGCTTTCTGTAAGCATACTTCTTCCGGACACAGCCATGCATTGACAGCAGACGGGAATTCTTTAACGTTTGCAACTTCGTTGAACTAACTAGCTCCAACGTGTATAAGAAACTCGGTGTAATGACCCAGTCATCTTAGTTGCCGATTTTGTTTAGAGATAGTTCTGATAAAACAAGTGGTAGCTGTTTTCTGCACCCATAATCCCTACGGTAGATCGACGTCAGTGGGGAATTTTGTAATGTTTAAGACATCACTGCAAACTAATTATGACAAGTAAATAAAGCTCAGCATAATAGGGTCGTCTCAGCGGCTAATTTCAGTATTTTTTCTCCAAGATACATATTTAGAGTAAGAGTTGCTGAGCAGCTCTCTAGCGCGTGCAATTCTTGGCCAACATAGGCAGTTTTTCTCAGAACCTCGTGCCAAGTATCTCGCTGTAATAAGCACTAAACAAGGCGCTTTTCAGCCGTACTTTTCCAGTCAATTATATAAGAAATGTATAAAACAGGAATACGTGACTCATGAGTACTTTCATGCTGTGAGCTCGTTATACATATATAACTTTGTTCTTTTTCCACAAACCCTTGGAGCTCATGTGGTATTGAAGTGGCCGACACAGCAGCCCGAGATCTTACTGCCCGAGCAGGCTGTTCTGTTACCCCTAACCACGGAAATCAATACATTCTAGATAGCCTTATGTGAACACCTTATTACATGCACCGCGCACTACCACCTCCTCCGCCAGAAATACGCCCCGTAGACCACACGCGACTTTCCGTTATATACTTTCTACGGCGGAAGAACGCTTGCATCAGCTCCTTCGAATTAACACACTTTCACGTTGTAAATACCTTCACCGCATATATCCTGATCAATACCCATCACCCATGTGCAACTTCTCCGGAGATGACAGATGACATCATTTGCACACTATGTGGGCGTGCCCCCCAAAACCCCGTACTCCTAATCCCCTGTATTGGCCAATCGGAGGCGGCGTGGGCGGCTTTGACCCCGTCCATTCCCTAGCAGGTAGAACGAGCTACCGAAGTCGACTGGGCTGCGCCCAGTGGACACCACCCATCCTAAACTGCAAATGAAGTATATGAAGTAGAGAGCACACATTGCGATACTTACAGGCACCTGCAGCTCGGTTCTAGTGTGGGCTGAGCCAGCTGCTGTAATGATAATCACTTTGATTATAGGGTTTAATGCGCCGACGCAACGCAGGCGATGAGGCGCGCCGTAGTGGAGGGCTCCGGATTAATTTTGACCACCTGGGGATCTCTACTGTGCGCCGAAATCTCATACACACGGACGTTTTTACTTTTCGCCTCCATCAGAACAGCGGCCGCCGCGGCCAGGAATCGAACCCACGACCAATGATAATCAATTCATTTTAGATTTGAGGATATTCACACGATACAAACTGAATAAAAAAAGCGCTCGATTTGAATTCATGCGTTTGTTCTTTATACACAGGAATGAGGCAGTCCAAAATATTGAATTGAATTACAGAATCAAACAGGAACATCAAATACATTCCACTCCAATTCGAAATCAAATAACCACGCATTCTTCATTTGATGTACGAGTTAGAAACAGGCCAAAATGTTTCGAAGCTTAAGGGAAGACGGGGATGGGGGAGATTTTAACTAAGACACACTTTGGTGTGGCCGGGCCCCTACATGTACACAGCTATGAATGCAAATTCTTAGTACAAGGGAAAATGTAAATTTCTGGACATCCTAGTGACATTGCCAAATGATGTTATAACACACCTGTAGTAATATTGCATGGATGCCCACAAGCAGATTATCTTGGGTGAAACATTGTATGGACAACACATGGGTGCCCTGAAACGACATTGGGTATTGCAACCAATTGTGGATATCCTATGAACTTTCGTGGTTTTCTGGGTTATTTCTCAGCAAATAATGCATTGTTGCTCATTGAACAAAATCCGAGCTTAGAAATGTTTTATCTTTCAGTTAAAACCAAATTTTATTCAGCCTTTAGTGTCATTTTAAGGATGTTGTGAATGAGCTGGTGCTGAATGTTGGATTTTGTTAGATGCAGGATGACAAATACTTACATTAATCGGACTGTCCTTTTTGTTCATACCGTGATCTCGCCTGGTAAACTGTGTCATCATATGCACCTTATCTGTTACATTACAGACGATCCAAGGTCGTTTCTGGTGTTGGCTTGAATGGTAAGGCCTAATATTTCGAGTAAATGGCTAGGTTCGATCGAGTGTCTCCTACGCATTGCGCCGCTGGTCGTTCCTTCCGCAATGCACCAAGAGTTGACGAAGGTGCAGTATGCTGCCTGTCTGTTCACTTGTTCAGCTGGATATTCTTCTGTCCCCTTAGTTCATCTGCAGTGTGCTGGCAAGGACGGCCACCTTTTGTAACTGCCGAGGGAAAGCGTGTTGTATGGAACACCCCGCCATTCGTAGACCTGCCGAGCCCCAGGAGACTTATTTGTGAATTTTTTCACACGATGAGAAATGCCGGGGTAGCTAGCCATGAAGAGCTTCGCTGTAATCATGAAGGAAAGAATGAGCGCATGCCACTTGCAGCTCCGTAATACGATAGGGGATATCTAGCAGAAAAAAATAGTGAGTCCAAATGAGGAATTAGCAATCGTGCATACCAAACTACGGCGATTGGTGCTAAATCAATTTTGTTTTAGAGATCACGAATTAAATTTTGCGAACTGTAGCGAATATAAAAAATACAAACGTAATCTGGTCTGCTTACAGTTTTAGCTCGATCAGACAACTAAGCAGCAACTGAGTCGAGATAGTTTGTGTGATGTGGAGTATCACAATAATAACGCAAAAAACAGCCTTTTCAGTGTGCGCACAGGTTTATTGGCATATATTAAAAAGAAAAAAAAAAGCAGCAAGTACAGCTTTTCATTAGTTGTCCATCTTGAGCCTGTAAAGGTTGACAAGAAAACTGCCATTATTGTGCAGACATCGTCGTGAAAAGTTAAAACAAGTAGTGCTCCAAAACTACCACGATTAGCATACAGGAAAGAGCGCAGTTATATGCCAGTCAAGGGAAAGCCACAAAGTTTGGTCCACTGTCTTAACATGTATACTTGAAGACTAGGCGGCGAATATTTGAGGGCTTAAAAAAACTCCACAGAAAGTTTATATCACGACTTTGCAGCAAAAGGTTAACTTGTCAGCACAGGTGCATTTTGGAATTTACAATTAACGTCCAAGTAAACAGGTGACTACCTAAAGATTTCTGCGCCTGCTGTTAATAGGTATTGCTGTAATATAACGCAATTCTCGGAATCTAGAATTTAGAAAAGGGAAGTACGTGTGCCATAACAAATGTTGCAAAATATAATCAGACAAATTGTCATAGAACCTATTCACTATGTGTTAATTCATCAGCAACAGCATTGCAAACATGATTGTTCGGTGACCGAAGATGTAAAACTGTAACAAAGTTCAATAGAAAGGTAGCAACTTGCATACCTCCTGGGTGTCCTGCCCATATCACCAAGTTTCTCCACCATGAAATGGTTCACCTGCTTGAGCAGCCCGGGGATGACGTCAGGTTGCACCCCCTGCTTGTGGAGCCGCTCCTTGTAGCACTCTGTTGGAGTAGATTTACACAGCAGTAAGTGTACATGACACCTGTTTTTAGCTAAAAGGACACACTGTCTGTTAAAGTGACTATCGCTTGCACAACAATGTTGTAAATTGTAATTGTCAAGCATTACAATATTCTCCAATTATGCAAGGGGAATATCGTATTGCCTTGAACAGAGCCGCTAATGATCAGCCAAGTGGGCTTGAAGGAGGTTATGCTCAAGCTGAGAACAATGCTTATTTCAACTGTTAGAATGGCAGAATAGAGAGCATGTAGATGGGTGTACTGCAACAAACTCCTCTCAAGTGCAGCTATGGAGCACAGATTTGGCCAACCAAGGCACTACAAAGTGAAATGAAGAACTCTTTTGTCTTGGTGTATGGCTTACTCTATACAAGCTACATTAAAACGCTAGAGCATTAAAGGAAGTCACATAGCTGTTCGAACTAGTAGCAAGGAGTTACTGTGGGAGTGCATGTGCCCCTTGTCGTTACATTATAGTGCAGTTCACTTACCTCGAATGGCTGCCACCTTCCAAGGTGTCAAAGGTTTCTTTGGGAGGCGGTCTGGGAACCGAGGACATTTATTGCCTGTAAAGGGGAGGAAATATAAATTACAAGAAACTAATGGAAAGGGAACACGAGATGATACATACCCTGTAAAGAGCGTCTTTTCAGGTCAGCTGGGTCCCAGACCGCTCCTACAAGGTCCTTCACGAAGCGAGAATCCTTTTTACGGCCCTGAATCCGCTTCCACGCTGCAGTTGGGATACATAATCCCCTCCCAATGTCGACCTGCAAAACAACAAAAAAGTGAAAATTACACATGGAGGACTATCTGCATAATTACAACCAACTAACTAGTTTAGGTGCAGTAAAAAAACCAACAAGCACAATAGGCGCGACCTTTGTCAAAATTTGTAAGCCGAGTTTCAGGTATAAAACGCCCGCTGATAGTCTACTGTTATCAAGGGTGTGCAGACTAGCCCAACACAATGTACCCTTATGGGGAGGCAAGAATAATACTAGCTCGTCACATACGAGAAAGAATCATGACAAGCATAAGTGAAGCGAGTCTAATTGTATAAAGTAATGCAAGGGGTTGGTAACTGCACCCGATAACCCAAAATCACTATTCCATTATTGGTTCTATGTGACCTATCAAAATGTATACAACTGTTTAGGTAATCTATTTGCGTGACCAATTGTTCTGACTGCGTCAATACTTTACAAAAAAATGCTTCCTTTGAAAATTTTAACGCAACTTTCATACCTTCTCAACACTTTACAGCTGAGAACAAGGACAAAAAGGTATGACGTATACAACACCAGCGCTGATTTTCAACCAGTCAGCACTCGTGCTGTTCCGTTGTACCTTTTGGTCCTTGTTCGGCGCAAAAACTTTTTGTCATGCATAACCAACAAGCCGCTCTGGTTCCTAGTTCCTACCTTGTCTCCTTGACTCGTCACTTTCTCTGACTGTGTGGCCTCTATAGGTGACAGGTTGGGTGTTTCTGGGGGAGCACCTGGGTTTTCAGGCAACTGCCTATGTGCTAGATCCAGCATCGGTCCAGTTGCACCCGAGAAAGATGAGGTATGCAGGAGCTCTGCTGCGCAAGCTTCACCTGAGACACAAAAAGCAAAGTTTACTATCAATACATGAAAATCCTCAGACAGTGCTCCTGTTTTTGTATCACAAAAACTCTAGCTGTAGGTCTGAAAGCGTGGCATAAGGATAGGGTGCCCAATCACTAAAATATGTCTATACCATTTCTGGCTTCATTTTGAAGAAGCTGCCATTGTAGCCTGCGGTTGAGGGCTCGTAGTTCTTTGAGCTCATTTTCCAGTTTATGTGTGGTCCCACGAAGTTGAGCAACCTCCTCCTTGGCAGCTGCCAATTCACCTCTTAAGCCTGCTGCAATGTCCCCTTCTGACAGGCTTGCCATGCCAAGAGCGTTGTTTGCAGCCTCTTTCTTCTTGGGTTCCTGAAAAGCAGCATACAGACATGAACACTCACTGACGTAACAAAGTATATACTTACAAAGAATATATTTACCTGAGTTGTGGCATCATCACTGTCGCCACTGGATTCACGCAGGCGCTTCACCCGCACCCGGCACCCATCAATTTTATCTTTAAGCTGCTCTGCGGAGGCTGAAATGGGTGAATTAACAACAGCAGCTCCATTATAACCGATTACTGAAATTTTACAACAAACAACATTGCATGACACCACATAGTTAAGGTAAAAGTCAGGTGAGCTGGCAACAAGCATCTATAAAGGTTAGCATACTAGTTTTCAACACGAGGTTTTTAATCCAGGACCCAGTGCTGTCAAACCCTTCCCCCTTACATATTTTCCCCAGACTTTAGCGAATTGTGGTGTGCAACGTCGAAACGTTTAGCACCTTCTGGAAGTTTTCGTTCACTATGAACTGCGGTGTAAATGTTCTTTAAAAAGACAGGTTTCGTGACGGGGTATCGAAGCAGTTTTTTCGAAGCACATTTTACGAAAGCTGTTTTTCACAACCTTTATATTTAAGAAAATTTGCAGTTCATTTTTTTAGATTCCTCCATGTTATGTCATCAAAAAGCTTGTCTCCACTGCAGGTGTGTATTATTCACCAAAATTTATAGTAATTATAGCAGTCGCTTTATTTCCTGCATGCGTTTTCTGTTTTGGGGATGCGAGTTTCCAGAATTTGTTTTGTTCTGCACAAGTGGAACTTCTAAAATGAACATCAGTCTCCCTCTGGTCCCCCATCTGATCTGCGAAAAACCACGTCGTTGTAGCGTATAGGCTAGTATGCCAAGATATGCCCAGTTTTTCAAACTCCACTTCAGTATCGGAACATAAATAACCCTTTTACCGCATCTGTTTATGTAAGTCGGGCACTTGTGCGTACCCTGCCACGGTGGCTAAGGCGCTGTTAGTGGCTCTTTGTTGTGCTGCTGAGCCCAAGTTCACCGGTTCGACCCCGGCTGTAATGGCCACTTCTCAGAAGGTGAAAAGCGAAAACCACCGTGTGTTGAGCTTTCGGCACCCGCGCAAGATCCCCAGATTGTCAAAAAAACCGGCAGACATCAACTACGGTGCGCCTCGTAGCTTACCTGTAGCTTTAGCGCATTAAACCCCAAAAAAATCATAGCTGGTGCATTCAACGTCAAACATCAAGCTGGACAACTAATAAAAGTCTACTCTGATTTCTGCATTCCTAGCTCTTTATCGGCATGGAGTTTTTCTAGTGGGTTACCAGTTCTCCTACTGCTCTTGATGACTTTTTAATTAAAATAAAAACAGAGTTACAAAGTTAATTAGTCCCCATGGTGCCAGTTGGTTCGTCTTCATTTCTCTCCACCTCAGCATGTCACAGGTTTTCAGCCCACAAGCTTCCTTTTTTTAAGTCTCAGGCCATCTATTTGTTTCACAATGATATCTCCATTCATGTTGCTGTCGCCACCGTACGCTTAGAGCTGCACTTCCAGAGAATGCTTTAAAGGCAAAATAGAAGGCTAAAGATAGCTATATCCTGTTCTTGTATCCTTGTTCCCTCGGAACTGATTTTGATTCCACTTATTCTACCATTTCAACGCATTTGTGGCACTGGAAGAATGAACTCGGTTGGTTCCAGATGCCCCGCACTAGCGACAGTGAGTAATGAGGTCTGACAAAGGTCACGCAGTACTCATCGCGTAATACTTGTCAGTGGCAATTTGGGACAGAGGGGATGGCAGCTATCGAAAGTCATCATTGCTTGTGGCCTCCCACCTCTTTCGGGGCCTCACTTTCACCACTGAACACCTGCCCCCCTCCCCTCATCCATTTATGTAGCACAAGTCTTTTCAACGTTCATGGTGCAATATTTGTCCAAGATGCAAAAACATGACCGCATTGTCAGAGTAGGAATCGCGTGCAGACTACGTAACTAGAAAAAGTGGGGCAGGACAAGGCTATGGATCGTGTTGATAAACTTTGGCTCAAGGTATATATTTGGCAATACTAATATAAATACCAAAAACACAACCAAGACATATTGTGCATGGCATTGATCATATCCCAGACAACACAAAATGTCCCAGGGACATCCCAAAAAAGTCTGAACATCCCATGTCCCACACATTACAACCAAAGGAGGTCCCAGGGATGTCGACATGGGATAGTCCGAAAAGCGTCCCTAAAGGGCTCAGATTGGGATGTCCCTGTGCGTAAATGTGCTCGTGCGTTATTTTTTCACAAATAAGCAAATATAAGAGGCATAATGCTTTGTTGCTTGGGTTCATTTTCACCATGCAAAAAATAGTTCGCACGGCAGATGTATTTATTGCCGTATGCATATGTCCATATATATACTATCAATTACCATGATCCTTGAGCAGGGAACTGTAATCTATACTATGTTTTCAGCGCACAATTAACTGCTTACCGTCCACAACACTTTGAGCCGTGTTTGCGCAGTACGTGCATTAGATTTGATTCTCGCGGCTATAGGTTTCGTTGACTAGTGACAGTTTCGTATAAATACAAAATATTTTATATTTAGCTCAACAAAAATTATAGTGCGTTTTTTAAATCGTCAGAAAACAGCAGACATTACATTATATGGCTTAGGCAATGCTTTGCGGTAAACTTTTTTTGTTACGAAACTGTGACCGCGAGCTTGGCGCTTTCTACCGTTCCCAACAAAAAAAGGTTGCCGCTCTCGGTCAGGCCGCGTTTTGTTTTCTGTGGTACTGTGCGTGCGCGCCTGCAGCTGTGGAGTTTTCTCGGGGTCACATTACTTTGTAGGGTGAGTATTTTATTTACTTAAACATTTCATCAATGCCGGTGATATTCATGTGTGTTTCGATGTTGGTGCGCGGTTTTATTGTGTTCTAGGGGCAGTACGGGCACTTGGCGGGAAACGGGCCGGTTTCCTTTGTTGGCGGTGCGGTAGACAGAGAACAACAGTCCTTGTTTTCTCTATGGCAGAACGGCGGGTGGTTTCGGCACGTGAGTACGACGCTTTGTTTTGTCGCACGACAAGTTAGCTTACCAAAATATGGCTTATCTACATCGGACCACGGCGTACCGCCGCATCCGTCGTGCGGTTAGGAATGACATGAGCGCTATACTGCCTGCGCGAGGAGGGTCGTTTTTGAGTGCCGCGGAATGTTTAGCCCAAGCCTCGGGAACATTGAACGGGTTGCATGAATTAGGGTCGCTTGGCTTGCCTCAAGCTGTTCCCAATACAGAGCTACCCCCAGAAGTTGTAGCTGACTTGCCGGAGATGCGCGTAGATGCCGGAGATGTATCCTCAGGACAAAACTACTTACTAGAAGCGGAAAACGTTCCTTGCAGTTGCAGCTGCAAAGCAGGTGCGGATTCCTCGGGAATTTCTGACTGCTCTGAAGGCTCTATATCAGAAGAGCCGGAACTTGTGTCGCTTCGGAAAAGGCTGCAAGAGTGGAGCTTAGAAGCAGCGGTCCCTCATGCAACCGTAACAAAGCTCTTAAAGATTCTGCGCTCGCACCAGTGTTTTTCGGAGTTGCCAGCGAGTGCCAGGACCCTCTTGTGTACACCGAGGTCATCGGAAAATATCAAGAGCATGGGACCTGGCCAATACTGCCATTTTGGGCTGAGTGAGGGCCTTCGAGTTGCCCTCCAACATGTGCCTCAAGTTCCTGATCCTGTCATCATTCATATAAATGTGGATGGGCTCCCTTTGACGAAGAGTACGCGGGACCAGTTTTGGCCCATCCTTTGTCACGTTGCCAACTGTGAAGGCAGCGAACCCTTTCCAGTTGGCGTTTATTATGGACAGGCCAAAGCTCTAGAAGCTAATGTCTTTCTTGAGGCATTTGTGACAGACCTTAACACTGTTCTCCAGAAAGGCGAACTTCTCGGAAACAGCAGGGTGAAAGTGCAACTGGGGGCCATAATTTGTGACGCCCCAGCCAAGTCTTACATTCTTTGCATTAAGGGGCACACTGGCTATTTCAGTTGCTCTAAGTGCACAACTGAAGGGGATTTCTTGAAAGATCGAATGAGCTTCCCTCAACTTGATGCACCTTTGAGAACTGACGCTAGTTTCCGCACTAAACAACAAGAGCACCACAGCTCAGAAACAATCCTAGAGCAATTGCCCATAGACCTTGTTCGCCAAGTGCCACTGGACTACATGCATCTCATTTGTCTCGGTGTCATGCGGAAGCTTTTACTACTTTGGGTGAAAGGTGAGAAAAGCTACCGCATCGGTAAAGCTGCTAGGGAGTCTCTTTCTGGGGCAAACGTTGAAAGTCGGCACCATGTTCCTTCAGACATGTCCCGAAAGCCCAGAAGTTTATCAGACCTTGACAGATGGAAGGCGTCAGAATTGCGCCTTATTTTGCTCTATACTGGGCCAGTAGTGCTAAGGCTCAAGATACCTGATCATCTCATGGACAATTTTCTGACGCTGCACTGTGCTGTAACTATTCTGAGCAGCCCAGTGCTTTGCACTGTGTACCTAGACTATGCACATAAGCTCTTGATGCATTTTGTTGAGACTTACATTACACTGTATGGTAAACATTCAGTGTCTCACAACGTTCATGGCCTGATTCATGTGGCCAATGATGTGCGTACACATGGATCTCTGCACAGCTACAGTGCATTCCCCTTTGAGAACTACATGCAGAAGCTTAAAAAGTATGTGCGCAAGCCGGAAAAACCCCTCCAGCAGCTTTCCAACCGGATTGCAGAAGAAAGATCGCTTGCCTCGTGTCTAGCTGCGAAACCAGGCAACACAGCACCATCAACATCACAAACTTCCGGCGTCAAATACACAACAGGACGTGTGCATGAAGCAGGACCCTTGCCGCAGGGGTGCATCGGACCCCAGTACAAATCTGTAAGGTTCTTGGCAGACATCAGCATCAAGACAACTAGGAGGGACTCCACATGCATGATGAAAGATGGCAGCATTGTCAAAGTCGAAAATATTGCGCATTCCGCAGCTTACGACCACCCGGTTTTAGTTGGAAGGCGGTACCAAAAACTAGAAGACCTTTACACATATCCATGTAGCTCTTCTCTCTTGGATGTGTACCTGGCATCAAAACCCTCTGAAATTCACTTCTGGCCACTCAAGGAGGTTGCGGCAAAATGCGTGAGACTCCCAGTTGGAACTAAGTATGCTGTTTTCCCAATGGTGCACCAAAAGTAAGCCAAGCACTGGAAGTCCTGTAACTTAGGGTGTTTGTTTTACTTGCTCGTTTGTACTCCTTGTAAGTTTGTTACCAGTGTTGTGTTAAGACAAGCTACTATTTTTTTATGTTAAAACCACAGCACCATAACTGGAATACCAAAGTTTTTTTAAATATAAGAGTTTAGTAGTGAGCCCCTTTATGTTGACTTTGTTTTCCTGTATAATTCACATATACATTAACACTGCCTACGTTTTTGTGAGCGAACTGCTAGTCCCAACAGCTCAATTTGTAGATACAAAAATAATGCATATGATATACTTTTGGGCCCTTCATGAATGGAGTTGCTTTTCAGTGTTTGTATTTGTATTTTATAAAATTTATAACCGTTACTCAAAAGCACTATGATGGTTTTACTGTTATTTTTTACAGGATTTTCTGTTTTTGTTGCCTCAACCATTCACAATACGTGTGGGCTTCATCAGTATGTTGCAGAGGTTATGAGTGTTGCCATTTCTGTCGTAAATATTTTTGTTTGCTCAGGTGATGAGTTTGCAGTCGTTATTTTCCCGGAAGAGGACTGCAGTTTGGGTATTGTTCATGAAAGTTGGCTGAATGAAGATCATGATAAGACCCTTTGGCCCAATGAAAAGAACCCGAACAAGCGACGTCGCTTGACTGTTCAGGGGGCAGCACCAACGGAGGCTTGGATTGAAGTGAAATGTATTGTGAAAGCCTGGGCAGGTAAGTCCGGTTTTTGTATTGGGGGAATTTTCTCTCAACAAGCAAAGTTTTTTTTTTTTTTTCAGACTCGTATGAAAGGGCAGTTGAGCGAGCCCAATACTTAGAGTACACCTCAGATGCGACCAGTGAAAGAGAATTGGGCAGAGGGAAGAGAAAAAGGCGCTCCACAGTTCCCTCCGACTGCGACAGCAGGTCTAGCAGCAACAGTTCAGGAAGCGACACAGAGTATGTGCCACCAAAGCCACCAACGCCGCCACTTCTAAAGAAAAAAAGTATGGCGTCTTTTCATCTTTTCACCCTTCAGTAAAATATGTAGTGAAATAATTTAGCAGTTTTAATAACAGCTTTGTGCATTTTTGCTGCAGGTGTAACTTTTTCATCGGCTTCTGTCCATCAGCCTGGTGTGTATGCCTTTCATTTCCATTTAGTGCTTGTGGCAGACAATACCTGTTGGTTGAGTACTGCAGGCTTCTCTTCGCAGGCCTATACGAACGAGCTTCACATCCTTCAGGATACCCATGCGTGCGCCGGCCATACTCAGGTGACGATCCTTGAACTAAATGCTGAAGGTTACTTTGAAAGCACATTTGTATTTCAGACCCGTCAAATTTGCCACAAGTTCATTCACTTGCCCACAAGGACAGGTCACCTGGAAGCCTGTATTGTGCAGGTATGTTGAGTTCTACCTTTACCAAGAATCTTGATCTAGTTTTTTTCTTTTTGGTATGTCGTACTAATAGTGTGGCACATTTTACAGCCCAGCCTGAAGTACGTCAACCTCAAAATCATGAGAAAGGTATATGTACAGTCATATTCTTACATTTTATGCAGGCAGAAATATCCGATTCAACAGTTCAAATAACATTTCAATCAACTTTTAGCCACCCTAAACCATGACATGGCACAGTCTGCGGAAAAGCGGCTCCAGTACTTAGGTAAATTGGTATTATTTAGTTTCAGAGTTTATGGAGGTTTAAAATGACTTGCCTACTCTATTCCAGATAGGTCTGACAGTGCACCCCCAACACTTTCCTTCGACACGGAGCCACATTTTTCGAACCTGCAACATGTTGGTAAGTTCTGTAGGAAAACTATGCGTTCATTTAAGTGCTTCGTTTGTTTAGGCAACTTGGAAATGGGTTTCCATGATGGTAGCCTCAAATACCAAATTTCTGTTACTACGCTTTTTGGGGCAGCTTCTGAAACCTGAGATCACAAGCCTAATTCCTCGCTTCAGTGGTGCTACCACTGTGAAGATGAGATTGCGTTATAGCTGCGGGTATGTTGGGCTACCGTTTAGTGAGAACTAAGATGCTCACAGTTGGGCACAGGTTCAGATAGAAGCAAGAACAGCAAAAAATTTTGTGTCGTATTTGTGATAGAAGCCAAAACTTCAGTTTGAAATTGCACTATGCGGGTAATGGGGAGGTGTGCATCTGCTGGGACATAGGATTTATACTGACTTGTATTTCATTCCAGATGTTCCTGTCAGCTTGGTTCATGAACCCCCATTGACAGGTGCCACAAGATCTAAAAGCTTTTCTGCCAGCACCTCTAGGCCACCCCGTGCTTCTGCCAGTACCCTTAGGCCAGTGTGTTCATCAGAAGCCATCAATCTTCACCCAGATTCCAACATGACTGGTATGTAGTTTGTATTCTTTTTAATGCAGATATTGTAAAATGTGCCACTAGACCTTGCATAAAAGCTCTTGACTGTTGCATTGCTTCTTCAATTATGGCATCTGATATTGGTCATTGTCTTTTTCAGCATTCATGGAAAGGATTTTGTGCACACTTAACGCGATAAAATTGACGCAGCAAGCTCATTCTGAGTTCTTTGCAATCCTCATGAAGCAGGCCACTGATGATTGTGTGGACGAGGGAAGTTTGCCTGCACTGCCATTCATG
This sequence comes from Haemaphysalis longicornis, assembly GCF_048455015.1. Lineage (NCBI taxonomy): Eukaryota > Metazoa > Arthropoda > Arachnida > Ixodida > Ixodidae > Haemaphysalis > Haemaphysalis longicornis. The sequence continues at coordinate 60,893,710 of NW_027526204.1, read as the reverse complement.
ACAACTGCAGATCTCTTGGAATATGAAGAAGAACTTGAGTCAAATGCAAAAGCAAAGCTTCGAATGGTAAGCATGTGAACTTTGTGCATCATTAGCTTTGTTATAAAAGCACACTTAAAGCAACAGGCTGGGGCCTTTTTTTCACTAGGCAATAGCAAACGTCTGAAATTCTTCATAGGTGCACTTTTAAACTCTTCCTATGGAATGGGTAATGTTAGATTACTAACTGTATTTCCCAATTTCTCCTGTCAGCGAAAGCACATGCTTGTTCAAGGAGGAGACTCTACGCAACAACAAACATCCCGCATCTTGAGAAGTATTCTGTCGTGGGACGTAGCGAAGGATTACAGCTGGTATGGCGCCAAAGGGAAAAAGAAGTTCTCTGACCTCAACATCTGCAAGCTCTTGTGCAGTAAGTAGTTTGTCTCGGCGGCGCAGCGCACGCTGTGCGCATGTGCAGCGCCCTCTCTCTCCGCGGTCTCCTCTCCTTCGGGCGCTGCGCATATAACCGGTGTGCCGCTCTCCGGCGGCCTTTCGGTCGACTGTTGCTCTCCGCTTGCGCTTGAACCCCCCTCAGCGTCTCATCACACCAGGTTTCCGCGAGGGGAGGTGGGCGTAATTTTTGTTTTTTCTGGTTGTTTTCTTTCTGCTTGCGGCTGTTATGTGCTGCAGTTGAGAAAATAAACTTTCATTTGAAGTCGGCACTGCTGTGTTTTGTTCAGATGGAAGCAAAAACCTCTATTCTAGGTTTCGGAGCACGTCAAAGATCCCCAGGCGGTTAGAATTAGTCTAAAGGCTTCCTTTACGGCACGGCTCATCGTGTGTGTAGCGTCGACACATTAAACCTCCTCATCATAACTGGGCGTTTCTAGTCTTTGTCTGCCGTGTGGCTTGTTCTCATGATGCTTCTCTAACTAGCCCAAGCTCCTGTGTTAGTGACTTTCTGTGTAATGGTAGGCACAATTGCGCACTTGGAAATTTACTAAAAGGCTTGCCCATTGTTTTTATTTGTTATTCTACAGGCAGCCTCACTGAACACGGGAAGTCAACTGCTCCAGCCACCCTTAAGGACATAGAAAAGGCTGCGATGTCGTGGTTCCGCCATGCTGCAGAGCGTGCAGCAGCCCAAAAGAAGACTTCAGCCCACGCAGCTGCTGCTCAGGATTGATGTGTAAGCATTAGCAGTGTTTTCCTCTTTGCAGTAATGTTGGTAAGAATGCGTGAGCAAACAAGTGTGAGAGAGGTGAGAATTTAAAATGCTCGGATTTCATCACAGGTTTTTCTTCAGTTTGTGCATGGTGCAAGTACATTTGTTGCTGTGCTCTCGAGTAAATTGTCTTTTTTTTAAACCACCTATGCATAATTTGATGTGATGGCGTGCAATGTTCGAGCTGGATAATGCACTTCGTTCCCTTATTTTGTTTGAGCCGCAGCCATGTTTTTTATTTTGTCTAGCCTGTTTGATTGGGTTCTTTTGTTCTGCATTTGAACTTTAAGTGCTCCAATTCTCCCTTGTTTCACTCATCTCAAATTGTTTGTACATAAGTTTATTTTTACAGCAATTTCTAGTAGACAATCTACATGAGTCGATGTGTTTTTATTCCATTTTTCCCCAGTAGCATTCAAAACAGTCAAACTTGTGTGATGTTGATAGGGAACAAGTTGAATAGCAAGGAACCGGCAGTGGGCGTTGAAAAACTCTTGATGCTTGAGGCCCAGTTAATACGTGCTAGATCCATAACCTTTGCGCTCAATTCTTACTAGTGGTTTTCTATTCTGCGTGAATATTTTAAAATACCACATTATTCAGTACAATAATGCTGGACTTTTTGTATGCAAGGCATTGCGCACAGGCCTCAAATGTTTTCTCCTCTTTGTCTTACTAGTTTTCATCTCCCTGTCCAATCTCCATCGTCTCGCCCTGCATTCAGGTGGAGCCCAGCAAGAAGCACGGGGAGGACGACGACGACGAGGACAGCAATGAGAGTGACAACAACAACTCGTCGGGATCGTATAGCAAGGACTGTGGTGCCCCCTCCTCTACAAGACCTCCCCTGCCTCCCCTCCCTCACGACCCAGTGCAGTGCTCACACACCCTCTGGGGGGAAGGGAGGAGCTGAGGGACAAGACACCAAACTCAGTGCGTGTACTCAAGACAGGAAACAGCGCGGAAAGCCTCTACTCTGCTAGGCGATGTCTTCTGCACGAGCTGTGCCGGCGACGCGAACGCAGATGAAACTACCAAAGTTCTGTCACACCTCTGTGCTGCAAACAAGTGCCTGCGAGAGACAGCACCCACTGCATGCGAGATCGTTATGGAGTCTTCTTCAGTGATAGGGAATGCAGGCCGCCAAAAGGCAGTATGGCATCGAGCCTGGCTGAATCTTGTGTTTCGTGCCCTACTTTGAGTTGCTGTATCCACCACCTCTGCTGAACATGGCACGATGCTTGTACAGACCACCTTCAGCTAACCTTGGAGTACCCTCTGTTTCTGAAATTCTCAAGGATCCTGTGGGGAGCTTCTGGGCGAACTTTGCCTCTCGTTCGTTGTAGGTGGTAGATGCAGTGACAACTTCCTTGATTGTAAATTTGCTGGACTGTGTCGTAGCTGTAAGCATGTTGAGTGTAGGAGAGAAAGGTTGCCTTATGTTTGCACCCCTGCAGGGAAAAGCCTGTGTAGCCGGCGTGCTTGCCGCAAACCCTTTGTTGTAATGTGACGGAAAGTTGCGCTTGGGCTCTCAAGGATATTCGGCCCTTGACCACCTGGCCCCATAAGCCCCTGGATATGCAAGTCTTCTTGTCTGGCTACCAAAAATTTTTCGTAGCCATCAGTGTTCTTTATCGTTCCGTTTTACCCCTAACACCCGTTGAAGAGCTCCAAAAGTGCTTGGTATCCTTTCGAAACAATGTTCCACTTTTTAAAGCCTTGTTTTGTTGCTTTCATAGTTCGCAAGGCCTGTGGGTTAGCTGTGTGTGTGTAACAAGTAGACGCCCTTTTTTTGTTCAATTTCGGGTGGAAGTGAACCCAAAGTTTGGTGTGCCTCCATACCACTATAATTGTTTCCTTCTCCAAGTGATAAAAGTCTTTCAATGCTCAAGCAAACGGCAACCGTTATTTGTAACGCCTAGGTGCAAGTTGCACCAATTGTACGCACGTGTAAATGTATTTCCGATGCGTGTATGTCCCCGGGCCCCGCAATAAAACAATTTTTTACCTTGCACACTGCGTTCTCAGCTTCACTTCTACATTGCAAAGCAGGTATAAGCTGCAATAAGGGATGTCCAATTCATGTCCCAAAAGCTCTTTTTCAGGGACTTCCCGAGGATGTCAGTTAATGTTGCATCTGGGAAGTTTTTAGAACTTGATTTGGATGTGGTTGGGATGTCCCTGGGAACTCCCAAACCTCCCATGTTGGACATCCTACGTATTACCTTAGGATGTCTGTGTGTTGTCTGGATAGTGGTTAATATTGAAATACAAAAAATAGGAATAAACATGAGAGCTATCAATGATATCAATGAACATGCAAAAAATTAAACGTCTTGTTAAAATACTCATTACTTATATTTATTAAAATACTCTTTTTTTTTCGCGTACGAAACTAGATTGGAATAAATTACCCGCTGTATAAGTGTCTTGTTTGTTTGTATTATCTGCATCTTTTTTGATTTTTATCTTTTTCTGTTCCCCTGCTTTGACCTAATCATGGTATGCAGTATGTATTAAATAAATGAATAAAGGTGAGCAAAACAACGAAAACGCGGGAAAGACGTGTCAACGTATATATGCAGGTTCTTGCACAAAATGCACGGCCACTACAATGTCGAATGAAACTAGGTGCAGATTTCAGATTAATGCAAGGACCAGTTAAACAAAATAAGCATTGAAAATGACAGTGAAATTTTGCTAAAACGGACGTAGGTGGTTCGATAAAATCGCATTTTATAAAACGGCGTTCGATAAATTGTCTGGGAACCTTCGTGACACGTTAGTTGCTCATGAGGTTCATTTTTTTTCGTCGGTTCAAATTTACAACTTTACCAGCTATACAAAAAAGAACGCTAAAGACACCACACGTAATTTTTAGGCCATCAAGCGTTTTCTGCATGCTGCTAATTTATGTCCGCATCCGCTGTGTGCGCGTCCGCTGTTCGCGCCGGAAATTTGAAATTAGCACTGAAGTGGTGGGGGGGGCGCTTGCACGGGTGGGGGCGCTTGCTCGGAATTTTACGGTATTTTCGTTGCTGCGCCAAACTGCCAAAAGCTTGCAACGACTGAACTTCTCGACGTTCAGACGGGAAGTTCGGCCATTCCAAACATTCCGCAACTGCCTCAGCATCTTAAAAAAAGTTTTTCCGCATGAGCGGCGCTCAGCCGCGAATTCCCAAAATAAAAGACCTAACACATGTGCGGAGAGCGACGGGTTTCTAGGGTGCCTAGGTGGCTTTCCGCACGCACTTTCCCCCTCTCCAAAACCCGTCCTGTAGTCTTCATGCGTACTCCAGAACGCCGCCGGAGCGATTTCACGGAGGAAAACCACGTGCGGATACGCGATGCTCTCTGCACTTGCGTCTGACTTTTAATTCCAACCAGGCAGAACGGGATTGCTGACATATTTGTACAAGAATATTCGCTTGAGCACATTAAATTGCGTGGTTCACCACTCAGGGTTTCAAGAGCTGGAAATTTCAATTACCTGCGACAAGGAAGACACGCGACGGGTAGTAGTCCGCACGGCCGCTCGGGTCGGCCCGTTTGGTCAGATAAAAGGACGACCTGAAGTCGTCCTTCGGGTTGAAGTTTTTGATGTCCTCCACCCGAACAATGGCGCCACGACTGTTGTCCGCGTAGCGAACATATGCATGGGTAATCATTTGAACGGGAAGGAAGCCGCGACGGGAATAACACAGCCTGTACGCGCACGTGGCAGTGACTGAACCACAGAACAGGGAGGATTTTAGAGAAGCAAAGGTCTAGCTTTGCCTGTAGTGCCAGAAAAAGCGTAGTGGCGGCGTCGTGAACTACCCAGTACGCCCGCTTGATGGCGCTGTAAACACGGCTTTGTAAACATGGCGGATGCTTTTTGCACAGGCCGCTTGAGCTCCTTAATAACATGGCTGCCCTCGCACGGCGGCCGCCGGCTCGCTGCTCCACGGCCGGACTCGACTCTCCTCCTCCCGCGCGCGAAAGGGGCGTCGAGTCCGGCCGTGGCTGCTCCTGCTGGCTCCTGGCTGGCACTAGAGTGAACTAGAATAAGGGAGTGTCCCGAGCGGCGGCGCCGAGCCACTCCGGTTGGCGTCGACACCGCGAGGTGGCGCGACTGCGCCCTTTCGCAGCTGGTCTGGCGCAGTGAGACTGCGCGTCTGGCCTTGCACTGTTATGTTCTCGCGTTCTCTTTCGGTTTTCAAAGGCATTCAGAAGCTAAGCAAGATTCCAAACGACCAAACCTGATTTTTGCTTTACTTACTCCTGCTCCAGGTCGAGCATAAGAACTGTGGCCTCGATGTGGTGGTCCGTTCTGGTTGCAGGCACCTTAGTTCCGCTATCCGCGATTTTGATTCGCCTCGAGCTTTATATCTGGCGCGGGCGCTTCTGAATGTCAATGAACTGTCACCTGTGTTCTCCGCAACACGCCGAATACAGCCTAACGAACGATAATTACTTACTTTTCGCGAACTGGCAGGTGTTCAGCATGGACCGTTAGGCCCTGCACAGGGCAGAGCATCGCGGTTCTCATTTAAGAGCGACAAATATTTTAGCCGAGGTGTTGCAGTCAACTCTGATGTAGTATTTATTCGGCGCATGTGCGCAAATAAGCACGTTGACCCCCCCCCCCCCCCCCTATCTCCTAAAAAGGAAGTTTAGACGCGCCGCATAGCACAAAAACGAAACTAACTTCTGCTTGCTTGCCAATATGCCATGGTATGGAGTCTACGATTTTTCAGAGATCAGAGGTGCTATCATGGCGAAAGGCAAATTATTTTGTAGTTGTTTCTTGTTATAATTACAAGAAAAAAAGAACAGTACCTAAATGTTAACACTTACATGCAATGCTACATGTTAAGCAAAGTTGTGTACAGCTAATGGCCCAGCTTCACCTTTTGTAAACCCGATTGTAATTTTTATAATATACATACAGTGAGCGAGATAGAACAGATTACGTTTCAGTGTGCTGTCACAGTTTCTTTCGCAATTTGGTCCAGTACTACGGGCATTTACCTAGTTCAGCATACTTTGCAGATTGCCGTTTTTTTTGCATTGCTTCTGCTGATGATTTTGAAGTAGACGTGAATGCGGGTCGTGAGGTAAAACGCACCTCTGCCGCAACAGCCTTACAATGATCACTGCACCCAAGTTCACACTGCTGCTTAGCCTTCACCACACTCAAAATGTAAAGGATGCTATCCCAATGAAGCTCATCAAGAAGACTGAAGCATTCAGTGAACGCGTTCTCCATGTTTAGCACAAACCTGTGCAGAACGGCCTGTACACAAAGTGGAGCTCGCACACTGCAGCCGACGATTTTGTGAGGGGCTTGTCCTAATAGTGACAAATACGTTTCCCCATCCAGTCATGATGCATCTGTTATTTCCCACACAATTCGACGGACAATGTAAATTCTGTACTCAACCAGGCACTCTATGGCACATAATATGGGAGTGCGCCAAGAACCCAGACCTCCCACCTCCTTTTCCTTCCCCTACTCCTGAGCAGTGGGAGATACTGCTGTCCAGCTCCCTCCCTCAAGATCAACTTCTTCTGGTCGAGAGGGCCAGTCGAGCCGGGACGGCACATGGTTACCTGAAATGAGAAACCACCCCACCTAAAAGCTCGATAGAAAAAAATTAAGTATGAGAAAAATTACATCCCCCTCGCGAGGGGCACGATCAAATGCACAGCATTTCCGAGGGGGTGCGCCGGCAAGTCGTATGGATTACGTATTGGTTGTTGGTTTTCTTGTTACACGCTGCACGTCATCAAATTTGCGGTGGGCTACAGCGGGGCGTCCCGGCAGCACGAGACGCGACCAGCGCTGCTGGTCTCTCGATCATAGTCTCGATCGCGGGACCTGTGTCGCCATCTTGCGGAGGCGCGTGACAACTTATGGCGGGTCTCTCGATCATAGTCTCGATCGCGGAACCTGTGTCGCCATCTTGCGGAGGCGCGTGACAACTTATGGCGCTTTCGAAACAAACCATAAATGAGTGAAGGATATAAGGCGCTATCGGTGCATCGAAATCCGTGTTGGTTGCGTGGCTCAATCGGTAGTGCGCCCGGCACTTGCCGTTCCGCCCGCGGCGTCATGGGTTCGAATCCGGGCGCCGGAAACTGTTGTTTCTTTTATAGTGTAGTGGCCTGGCTGCGGACTAGGCCGAACGCCGCGTGACATTGTGAGTTACTAAAATGCTATGCATTTAAAAGTTTTGTCTCTCTCTCTCTCCTGCCGGCGCAAATTGCGCTTCCACTTTTTTCGAACCCCTTCGTCTCTTGGGGCAGCAATCAAAGATGCTTTTGGAGCGCCCTGATAGCCGGCGTGACAGCCAGGGCAAAGCAGTGCGCATCAGTCCTTCTTTTCGCCGTCTTCCTCACATGCTGGTCCTTGACGAAATGCACTCTCTCACTGTTTTGAAAAACACGTCAGAACCTCCGCACCAATTCAACCGAACGCACATGCACCCACCGCCTTCCAAGTTCTACGTTTCGTCCGGTCTGATCGAGGGCTGCGGCGCCAGCGCAGGCGCACGGCGCGGCTGACCGGCTGCGAGATCGTGCACCAGCGCCACTAGCCACCCTAGCGGTGGTCGACGGCGCGCGGCACGCCGAAAGCAACGCCGTCTCCGCCCGCTCGGGCCACTCCCCTATTCTAGTTCACTCTACTGGCACGCTGGTCGCGTGTTTACTTGCGCCGCGCTAGTGAAGTGATGTTACGCCAGGTGACCAGATGGCCTCGACTGGCACAGACCACAGTGAGCAGCAAGTGAGAACAAATCGTTTATTGACATCCGCAAGTTTACAGAGGCCAGGACATCATTTCATTTCGATCGCTGCAATTGTACGTCGCTTTCGTGACAACATTTTTTTTTTGCCATAACAACTCGTTCACTTGCGCTAAGATTTCGAACGAAGGGCACAAATGAAGTATTGACGGCGACAACGGTTTCCTTTGCACCGTCTTTCTAGCGGAGTGCATAACACTCACCTTCTGTTGGAAGAATCGAATATTCTGGCCTCGACAGCTGCCTTCCGATGCGGAATTTCCCACATTTGTCATTCCACAAGCACTCAATTCCCGTGTTTTGCCAGTCCTCTCAACAACTGATGGACGCAAAAGCACATAACAGCAATAACAGTCACGAAACCGGTGCTCCGCGCACATTGAAACGGTCGGCCGTTGCAGCCATAGAGTTAATACTACTGACTGTTGCAGCGGTTTCAATTTGAATTGGCGGCTTTGTGGTTGCGAATTCAGAAACGAGGTGGTGCACCAGTCGGCTGTTCGTAAAAAGTTGCGTACATTTTTGCTCAACGGATGTTTGATGCGGAACTTGTTAATAGTATTTTTTAAATAACACATTGTAAGCGAACTGTGTGGGCTCTTTGAGTCACGGAATGAATGTTTTGTATTCTATACCAAAAGTAACATTTTGCCTGCGCCGTCTGGTGGGCTTGATGGTCGAAAACAGCGCTTAGGTTGGTCACGTGGGGAGTCGATTTTTACGCCGCCTATAGGGAAGACAGGGAACGTCCAAGCTTGAGAGGCCTGACTGAACCACAAAACAGGGACTACTGCTCAGCGAGGTTGCCAGCACAAAAAGTAACCACAGTAGCGAGATGTCCTCAGGAAAAATCAAAATATATGTTTTAAAAGTAATAATATATGTTTTATAAGTAATACAATGTAACGGTGTCCTCACGGAAAATATAAACTAGTTAAAAATAATTTGGTGCCGTCTGAATTCACCTGTGTCGCCTCTGAACGCAACTAAATTAACAATTTGGTTTTCAGTGCAATAGCAAGCCCAATCGCCATCAAAAGCTAGCTAATATGGCTCCCGGCCAAGTTCTTTGAATGCAGCGCGCGCTTGGTACCAACGTACAGTGCCTGGAATATATACCAGTAAGTTCTAGGCACTATAACCAAAGCTTAGTACAGCATGTTGCTAGACTAGTCGACGCAGCATTTTAAAAAGAAAAAGAAAACTAACCTTCCTGACTCCGCATTCCCAGTTAACAAGAGCAGAAGCCACCACCCTTCAAAGACTACAGACGAATACGTTCCCCCACAGAACCCTACTCTATGCGATTTACCCCACCCAATACCCGTCTACCTGCAATTTCTGTCCAACGTCCGGTACACTGTACCACCAGATGTGGGAGTGCCAGAAGACCCCAGGCCTTGCCCCAATAACCTCCCCCTCCTACAAGCAGTGGGTGAACCGCCTGACGATCCAGGACCTTGGGATCCAGCGTGAACTGGTGAAGAGGGCCTGGACCGCCAGCCAAGCTCAGGGTATCCCGGAATAGGGAAGCCCCCCACCGGGCGGCTGCCCTAACATCTGCACCAGCTTGGCAAATAAAGATTTATTCATCATCATTCATCATTAAAGGACAGGAATATGCAGGGAATGTATCATACTTGTGGAAAGCGGCTTTTCGATGCAATAGCTTTGGGAAAGAGCTCGTGGTTTGAAGGGAGACATGTTGCTAATGGCACTGAAGCATGCTCTGGAAACTTTTTCGTAACTGCACTGACCATGCGTTCTTCTCTGCACAACAGTTATTAGCGTAATTAAAAAAAAAAGCCCATTTGTAAGCAACAAGTATTTTCCAAATCAATCAGGAGAGCACAATGTGGAAGAGAAAGCACAATTGTAAGCAACAGGTTTTTTAATCAGTTGTAAACACTACCAGAAAAACGAATGAGAACTGCAAGTAATCGATTTTCTCTCTACTTAAATTGGACCAATTCATGTCTAATTTTCTTTTTTCTACTAGGGAAGCCGTCAGTCTGCTTGGTGGCCACCGGAACTGCTGCAGTGACTTGCACCATTAATCAGGCTGCAACGACCAGGGCACACGTTGCCAGTTTCTGCATCCACTAAACGCGATCAGCCATGCAATTACGCCTAACCGGTCGAAATGCACGCAGTGTGCAATGCCAGCAAAAGCCAAATGCTTTGGCATTCAAGCCGCGTAACAATCGAGAGCTCCGATTTTTTCGTAGCCTCACAAGCATGACGCTTTTTGTAGCATGACGCTTTCATAAATAACCCAAGAGTTGAGCTGGGAATTTAATTGTACTCCAGCTGGTGTATGGAATTCCCAGCTTGGAACCTAACAATCAGCTAGCTGCTCCCAGCTCCCATTTACTCCTGGGAAGCTGGCACAGGGACTCCACCATCCCCCCCCCAGACACACACCATGTCTCGGTTACACAATCCTCTGCCTGTAACGATTCTATCACAAGTCCTGAGCACCGTTCAGCAGCCGGTTCTCCCTAACCCTTCACATGGGCTATTACGGCAACACGCTGCATTAACATTGCAAATGGGCCGGATTGCAGTCACTCACCTCCCTAGCTTTCCTGCCACAATTCTGAAAGCATGAACAGTGCTCCCCTCTAAAGAGTTTGTCCAGTTGCACACAGGCCCAAGTATTGTCTGGGCCGGCAGCTTTTCTTGTTTCAATTACCAGATACAATGCACTGCAGTTGCGAAAACTTCACAACTGGCGGGGACGGAGAGCTTGAAGTTTCCTAAATTTTAGGGGAAGACATCGTCAGCCCTTGATCAGCTTAGCCCCGGTCCTTGCAATCAGCTCTACTTGAATTCGTTGCAGTCCCCCACCAATCATAAACACAGCCTAGACACAATTTTAAAGCGAAACTTTAGTGTCCTCACTGATGTTGTTGTACACCCGGCAGGTAGGCGCCCTAATGCAGGAGAGGCAACTTTTTCTGACGATAATGATGAATGATCGTGGGTGAAATGAAAGAAAAAACGCTTCCCGTGGCCGGAATCGAACCTAAATCTTTCACGTTATGAAGCCGGTGTCTATCAGACTGCTGAATTTCGACATGGTCGAAGCGAACACCAAGCAGCAGGTACCAACTGAGGCTGTACTCCCAAAACCCAAATGTTAGGCCTGCGGACTGCACACCCGAGAGCTGCTGTGGGTACTATAGAAAAGTGGTGCGTACTTCGAGGGTAGTGCATTCTCGAAGTTCAGGATTGGCCAACCAAAGAATCCACCACAAGAAAGCTTCGCGTTCAACCATCGTCGTCGTTAGATGAAGGGGTGCATGATTTTTCGGTTTTGCCTCAGCGCGAGCCACCTGGTGCTCTCAGATCTGTGCGCATGTACCCACGGACATTTTGGACAGCAACACCAAACTAGCAGGGATGCGTTGATGCATCACTGCTCACACAACACCTGGCCCAGCCTACAATGCCTGCATCTGACGTACACTCCCATTACAGCGTCGTCGCTGCTGGGAGTGCAATGTACAACTGCAAAGCCTGGAGCAACTAACGCATAAGCTCTACTCAAAAGAATTAGGGACAGCTTTTCACTGTTGATTCTAGCTCAACACCGGCATTTATGCCTGTGCCTTTTGCCCTTCTGCCAGAAACTTCGCTTCCTGCAACCTTTAGATTTGGCATCTTCATCCATTCCGCTAATCCCAGCATCAGCACCTGATTAACACCACCTCATCCTTACTAAGACTGGAAGGGTTCATGGCTGCTAGTCCACAGCGGAGACCCTTGTGGCGACTTCGCCATCTCCACTGTAAGGTGCATTTCTAAACTGTGCATCAGTAACACCGGCATTAAGAGCCAGCCCCCCAGCCCACATGACACTCACTGGCATGGGTCTTTTTTACGCGATTCAATATGCGTCCCCATCAGAGACACGACGTTAATGTTCGCTGCTGTCTCTGACCTCCATGCCACTCACGCAGGCTGGGTTGCACTGGCCATTATGCAAAATACCTTTTCTTTAAACCAAACACTGCAGGTTCAATGATCCTGCATTCATTACAATACACAATAAATCTTAAGAAAGCCTTTATTCAAGACAGTATTTTCATCCAAAAAAATGCGTGTGGCCATTTCACCAATCCAAAATCCATTTGCTCAAACATCAATGTAATTAAAACAGTGTGACTTCCCAGTGATGATTACTGCTGCCATGAGAAGCTCATGGCCAATTCACTAATTTCCATTGGCTGCTACATCAACCTACCCACTGAGAGCACTCTGCAGTGTCCAAATGATAATAAGTGTGTTCCGATTCACTCGTGACCTCGGAGTCCTGATTTGTTAACTGGCACACAATTATGATGAAAACTTTTTTCAGCCGAATTTGAAGCTGTGCCACACCAGTGCTTAATCTCTTACAGTAAATGTAATCCTAAAAACTATCTTAGAGACTCTATACACAACACAGTACCTTGACCTCAACTCTTGCTTTGTGGCAGTCCTGCTGCACACACCTCAATGCAAAAGCACTGCCCACAAGTGCATTCAAAGCAGCACCAAGCCATGGGTGCCGCTGACTTGACTGATAACACTCTGTGGTGTACGGCATTTCCCAGCATCAGTAATGGCTGCATTATTTGCTTTAGGTTCCCACAATATCAACGTTGACTAGTCCTTTATTTAACACTCACTTCTCTTTCAAACATGGTGTTTTATAGTTGCCACTGTTCAGTGAACTGTTAGCGGAAATTATTTTTACACTTTCTAAACTCCGGGCTCAGTTGGCTTTTAAGCATGCTTTCAGTGCCAGGTTATACACTTGTTTTGAAAGTGGGTGGGCCCGCTATGCGTGGTGCACACTGCGAGTGCTGTCTTCTGATATGCTTCTGAAGGATGTACTTCCGGTTAAAGGTTCCTGGACAGCAATTGCACGTGAATGGCCTTGCCCCAGTGTGAATATGCATGTGATCCTTTAAATGCTGCTTTTGGCGAAAAGACAACAGGCATTCGCTGCATTTGTATGGCTTTTCCTTCATGTGAATCCTAAGGTGAGTTATCAAATTGCCACGGTGCACACTTTTGTAAGGGCACATGTGACACTGGTGAGCTTTTGTGTTGTCCACCTGAGAACGAGGTGTGCTGCACTTCCTTGAACTCGAGTGCAGATGCGTTGTGTATCCGTGATGGCCCACTGCTGGCGATGCTTCTGCAGCGAGCATCAAGAAAAGAAAACACCAAATTCAAATGTGCATTTTTTGCAAGTTCAATTCTACCTTTATGGGTTTTTTTGCTAACTAAGAAGTCATACATCCTATATGCAATGTGTATCTTTATGAAGTTACTTGCTTATAAATGAATCAGTTTTGAATACCTTTTTGCATAAAAATTACCGTGTACTGAATGAGCGGTGCTACTGCCAATCTCCAAAAGAGAAAGCCACAAATTTACAAAAGCAATACCACATAACTACACCTGACTAATAGCAATCAAGCTACAAGCAATTTCGTGCATTCCAGGAGTTATATGACAGAAAAGCTGAGACATCATGGCAACCTCACATAAATTTGAACAGTAAAAAAAGGACAATGGCCTTACTCTTTTACCACTACAATAGGTCTCTTCGATTTGGCCTGCACTTCCTACTTCAGTTCACTAGTTCAGCACAGGTGCCACCACAGCAGAACCAGTCCTGCACTTTTGTCGTCTGCTTCTGCACCTCCTCTCTGGGAAGTGCAAAAAAAGCTGGGTACACATCCTGTACTTTCTGCATCGTCCATAAACCGAAGAGAAAAGTGCTGGCACCATGCGCAGCACTCAAAAATTGAAGAGGCGAGTGCTGCACTGCCTGAATGAGTTCAGTGAGTGCAGCCAAGTCGAAGACACCTAATGTACCTGACATGGGGCCATTGTAAGCTTTTAAAAGCCTATTTTATAACCTTATCCTAGGAAAGTAATCCATTAGTAACAGATGTCTTTTAACCCTCTCATAGTCAGGTGTTTCTGACCGTAACCCACCCCCAGTGTCGACTTGGTTCCCAGAATATCAGGGAAGGAGCATAGTGATTTAATTGAGTATGATAGCATCCAGAACGTAACGTGTTCAAAGGAAAGAGTGTGGGTGAGAAGTCACCTTTTAGGTGCGGAGTACCTTAGGACCGCACAATGTCCATCCGCGTCCGTGCGCATAGCATTTACAATCGCAAAAAATCACACAGGCACCAGCAGGATTCGAGCCTGTGTCTGGTAGACCAGACAGAGTTAGTGACAGTCGTCTTGCCCATTAAGCTATGACCCTGAGTTAGTACCCGAGAGTCAAACGGCTTACTCCCTCGCCTGTAATGGTGCGAAGTACTTTAGGACCTCCCAATGTCCGTCCACGTCCATCCGTGTGCACACCACCATCAAGCGAAAATCAAGCGAAATTCGATTTGAGCCGTGAGTTGCAGTTTCATTTAGGGAATAATCAAGGTGCAGCTCACGGCTCAAATCGAATGACGGTTGGGGTGCAAATCGGATGTCACTCAGGGCGCAACTTGGATGTCATTTCGAGTCCGCGTACTCCACACCCTCGCCATCATCCACGGAGTGGAGATGCTGCCATTTCTTCCCAGATATTTTCAGTTTGCCGTGCGTGCTTCAGCCATAACGACCCCACCGTTTCAACATCAGAATCCGACACAGCGGAACTCACACCTCTTCCTCAAATGAGAAATTCCCAGAATGCAAATTCAAGCTGGGCTCATATTTGGATCAGATTCGGAAGAATCATCGATCCTGTCCACAGTTGGAGGACCACCGTGGTCAGCCATCCGAAAGTAACTGCGCGCATGGAGGGAGCACTTTCAGCAGCCTGCTGAATGCACAGAATTGACGCATTGCGAAGTAATAATGGCAGATACAGATAAAACGGGGATGCAAGATTGATACAACAACTTCGTTTACTGCTGACAGATTTTGCAGCTGACAGCGGCAAGTGAGGGCAAGGTGAGCAAGCGAAAGCCGCGATTGAGTCATGTTTCCGCCTATTGGACAGGCAACGTCGCGCTGGGTTTCCCTGGTGTGCCTTAGCAGACGCAGTAACCAAGTTTTAAAAGAAAAATAGGAACTCGTTGCGGATGGCACAACAACCCTTCCACTGGTAATCACGCGCGTGCCATATGGTCACTCATACTGAGAGAGTACAGTACGCGGAGCAACCATGCCCCCAGCAACAAAGGGTGAGCGCGGTCACTCCGTACTCTTCAATATACCGTCGTATGGCGCTTGCGAGTGAAAATACGAGTCCCTAGAACGACTCCACAGATGGCACGAACAGTCCAGGCGCGACAGCTTTGCGCGCTGGCGCGAATTTTCGATTGCACAATGTAGAACGTACCGGTACGTCAGTGACACTGCGGAGGGGAAATGCAAAAACGTACCAGTACATCAGTGACAGCGAAAGGGTTAATTTGGGTACAATACCAGTTTTTCTCAAAACTGTCTCAACTCAGCCCAGTTTTTTTTTTTACGAAACTATATCTCAGAAGTGCTTTCAAAGTGAACATATTTGCAAGAGCATTGTCCTTTTTCATGTTGCAAAGTTTAGCTTCCTAGCTTTGGTGATAATACGTCAAACTAAGTTAACCTATTAGGTTCTGCGAGCAGTTTTGCCTTTTATGGCTCAATTACTGCCATCAATATGATTTGAAAATTTGTGATGCGCAAAAGACATTTGTAAGCTGCCCGGGGGCACTCTCAGCCTGTCTGAACTTGTTTATCAATATTGGCTGCCTGGACAGTTTTTACGGGTGCCAGTTTGTATTTATATATTTGAAAGAAAGTGCTTACAGTTCATAAATATTTGAAACAACGTCTTTTACATTGCTGGCTTAGTTTTAAAATGTGGATACATGCCCTATTTAACTTCAAAGCTGTTAATAGTAATGTCTAGTTGTTCCTTTAAAGGCATTCTAAGTAATGCATAGACTGGCCTCACAACCTGATGTAACAGCAAACAACCCCACTTTTTATAATTCGCCAGCTTGTAGTACCAGTAATGGCTATTGAATTTTACAGCCTTTACAGGTGCCACGCAAAGACAGTGCAAGACTTGGGGACATTTAATGGTTATAATTAAAGGCATTTTCTCAGTTATTGCTTGACTAAATCGCTGGAGTGCAACAAACAGCCACAGCCAAGAAGCAAGATAACCATCTTATGCTCACCAACTGAACACCACAAACACTAGCAGCCAAATTACACTATTTTTACTGATTAAAATCATATTTTAAAATGCTTAACAAAGCCCAGACCAACTTATCACACTATCGCAATAGGCTTCAGAACGCCGGCATAACCAAATTTAGAACCACAGAAGGAGAAAAATTTTGTAAAGAACACGTAGGTACATCAGTAAAGGGCAGTAAAAGATATTTGCCAGTGCTGTAAAGACGCATAATGTTTTCAGTGAAGAGTTTGGTAGACGGCAAGTTGGACCCATTCTTGTGAAAGTAGAGCCAGACGAAATACAGAAGAGAATGCTTAGATCCGCCGAAAAGCAAGGGCAAGAAGCACATTCACATGCCCTTGACATCAATGTGCAGTACTGTACACTGTAGAAGAATCGCATGGAAGACTTTACCCAGACAAGAGTATAAAAACGAAGCTCTCAGTGTAAGCTCATACCCGACACAAAAAAGGATGCTGATAAATATGTTCACACCATTGATACCGGTTTTTGACTGGGGAATAAAAAACACGAAAAAATAAATTGTGAAGTAACACATACATGAAGATTTTACAGTATGGAAGGGGCAAAGACATAAGAGCAGATAAAAGACAGTCGCATGTTTTGCAAGGCTCTATCACCTCTTGCAGGCTGTGACAGCTGTCAATGCTCCTGCAACAGTGGTCACTGCATTGAAGCAATACCTACTGAAAGTAAACAACCTTGAAGTAATAAAAACATGTTTCATTTACAATAAAGGAGCTAGCACAAAAAAGAAACAGCGCTTCACTTAAAAATCATTGCAAACAGCGCAGTCAGTAAAAAGACAGCGAACTCAAATGACACAGCAGAGCAAGCACCAGGGCCAAGGCCAGACTTCACAGCTGTACACAGCAGCCTGAGAAAAGTGATAAATAAAATCATGAAAGCACACATAAGTAAACAAATAAAACATTAAAAATTCTTAGGTCGGGTTGCAGACAAGACACTACCCAAACAATCGCTGATGACAAGAAACTACCCACACAATATTATTGTTAAATTTAGCTTGCATTTTACAGAACTAAAATCGCTCATTTTGGCTATGTTCTGATTATGGTTAGGTAAATTGGTCCTATGCCATTGCCAGCAGTCAAGTGGCAGCTCTTACCCAACCCGACCAACACAATTTAGACCCACACACCTCACTCATTTACTCATTTTGGTGCTACAGCTGGGCATCAAGTGAGTCCACGGTGCTTTCCTAGTATGCACATGTATTAAAAATAAAACTAAACTGTGCAGACGCCTTTATCGCAGTAGGGTTACAATGTATGCAATGAATGCCTTTATCACAGTAGGGTTACATTCCATGCAAAAAATCACCCATTTCCTAGCAAGCAACATAAATTGTCAGGCTTTTAATTGCTCCAAGACTGGCTTCCACGCAGGCATTAACTTGTACATTAAATGAAAATAGTAAGAATACATCAGTGCATAATAAAGAACATGCGTTTGAAAAAGCCATATGGATCCACATAACTTGCTTTAAAGTCAAGCTTAAGACAACAAATAACTTTGATGGCTACATTTTGATTGATTGATTGTGGGGTTTTTCGCGCCGACGCAACGCAGGCGATGAGGCGCGCCGTAGTGGAGGGCTCCGGATTAATTTTGACCACCTGGGGATCTTTAACATGCGCCGAAATCTCGTACACACGGGCGTTTTTGCTTTTCGCCTCCATCAGAAAAGCGGCCGCCACGGCCGGGAATCGAACCCGCGACCTCGTGCTCAGCAGCACAACGCCTTAGCCACTGAGCCACCGCGGCGTGTATGGCTACATTTTCCTAGCTTTTATTCCGTTGTGTTACTTTTGCTCCTTTACTCAGAAACCCAGGGTTAATTGATTGCTACTTGAAGCCTTATTGTAGGTGGAAAAATTCACACTGAACCCAGCTCTGCAGGAGCACCTGAACGTCTATAAATACTTCTGATAACTTATGGCCGTTATAAGTACAAGAAAACACTGCACTGCGGCATGGCCTTTGAAAATTTTCAAGCATTTCAGCCTGTGAGCCCGTGCCATTTTTATTTTATGCTGTTGCTATGGCCACTGATCCATCTAGTATACCCGCAACAATCAACCTGCTTCATTAGAGACAAATAACCATAGTGCTGTTGTTCCAGTCACTGATGGAGTTTGAAACTTCCCAAGATCACATCTTCAATGCCAGCACAATTACGCACCAAGGTATTCAGTAATTCCTTCCCAAATCATGCATCGGTAACAAGGAGATGTGGCCAAGTCTGTCGTGAAACATCACAACCAGCAGACATACTTGCCAGCACTACCAAGCTAGTGACTTCAGGCAGGATTAATTCCAAATGGTCCCAATACTACAACACTGACATCCCAGGGTCACCAAACACACAAAAAAATTCCGAAGTGGAGTCTTCAAAGTGGCTCAAAACAAAACCTTTCCGAACAAATTAGTCCAGTTCTTTTCTTGTTTAGGATGCAGGAAAAAAGGAAAACTTTACAGCAAAAACAATGCATTGAACTGTCAGACAAATGCATTGCGTGTGTGAAACGTATTCAGCTTTGCATCATTCCCACATCCATCACCTTTCATCCAATAATGATGCCCGATTGATAGACACACCAGTCACTGGTTGTTTTCCTAGCTAGTGACCCAAGTGGGTCACTCACTAGGCCCACTAACTGACAAAGGGAGGGCCACAAGTGATTTAATTTATGGCTCAGAAATTTTGACAAGCAATCCCCCTGGAAATCCTCGTCATCATGGAGTACAGGAGGCATACATAACCATTTGTGGACATTTACATAGGACGCAAGGGTACAATAAAATCACTGAAGATCTGTGAATAGCATTTTCTCCAATCGGTCCAGGCAAGGCTTGCAGAAAATTCTTCAGGAACTGCACTTTGAAAGTTTGGGTGCAGGTTAAAATAATTACAAAAAAATCAAAAATAATGTTAAAAGCGCAATAAAAAAAGAAAATTGACTAATTAAATCAGCTCTATTCTATCCACAAAAACACTTTTTAACTGAAAAAATGCCAAAATATAGAAAAACCTGCAAATTTTACACTGCATTGATGTATGATGGGAAGGATGTTAAATGCACCAGCACTAAAAGGAGTTAGCGTTAGCATTGAAATTATACACCCAAACGGAACAAGAGGCCCCACTACATTCACAGTCATTTCTTGGTGGTGGCCTAGGTCAGTGGCTGCCAATCCCGCAAAAGATTCTGTGATGCGATAAAAAGTCAGCAGAAAATGCCTGGAGAGTTGCCCCTGCTACCCATGTTTTTTTAACGTTTCAATTATTTCTTTCACTATGGTAATAAAATCGGGATCTGTGATGGTATTGGAGGCTAGTCCTCAAGACTCGCGTTGCAGAACCGAGACAGGTGCTTGAGACGGGCGTACAGGATGGAGACGAACATTTATCGAGATGGGATGAGATAATGAGAATGGCATTACTGGGGAAACAAGACTGAGATAAACAAATTCATCCTAAACACACAAAGTTTGGTGAAAGGGGGAAAACTAACACGTCCAAGTTCAGTTCAAAAGAAACCGGTAATGAAGGAAATGTCACGTCCTGTGGCGCACTTGATGCAGTCGATACCGATACAATCCCGGTGGTCGGCGACGTGTGGTAGCTGAGCCCGGTATGACCACATTGCCCTGTCGGGGCCGGCAATTCAATGCACTACGTCGAGCAGCAGGTGGATATGGCAGGCGCTGCAAGCTGCTTAGGTTTACGGGTGTCCTCAATGACGGCCTCGGGAGACGACGGCTACTGCATCTTTGCAGGCAGCCTTCCAAACCTCGCCTTCCAAACCTCGGCTCCTCCGGTTCCCCTCTGCTACGTCAGCCAGTCACAACCCCACTTCTCACATCACTTTTCCTTGGGGCTATGCTGCTGGTTCCCTTCTGGTGACATCTTGCTGGCTCATACCGACAAGAGGCGATTGTCCAACTTCGCTTGTACATCTTCCTAGCATTCTTCTGCGTCATCCAAGCTTACACACACACCCTCACGGTCACCTACGTCGTCGCAGCATCGTTGCTATTGGGAAAAAGCAGTCTTCTTAATGAACTAAACTTGTATTTTATTTTCGTGGCCCCTCTAAACATGCAAAAATATACCTTTGAGGTATATATTAAAACTTCCGCAAAACTGAATGAATGCAACTGTTATGTTCTTCGGGTAAGACAGATGACCATGATTACTTGCTGCTGCCTTGGCTGGTTTTGAAGCCCTGATGTCAAGAGGAGGGGAAGGAATTGCTGTTCCCATGATGACCATTTGTTCGCAGAGAACGTGAACGATTTGAGCAGAGGTATCATGAACACCGCCGCCATGATGATGATGTTTGCTCGACGACTCTGACACAATGTTATGTTCTTAGGGTATAGTGTACACCGGTGGCCAGCCAAGCGCAGCAAAAAAAAGTAACGGCAGACAACGGTCCGTGCATGTGTACAGTAGCGCCATCTGGGAAGACCGACGGCAAGCAGCACTGCAGCCGAATCATGCAGCGCAAGTTCATTTGTATATGCGCGCTTATGACTTCATTGCTGACATTCCGAAAACGCACGATTTGGCAAGATAATCAAAATTTTAACTTAATTTAATAATTTCTCAGTGAATAAGGCATCATTTGCTGCCGGACAAGCACTAGGAGCTCTATGAAACATGAAATCTTGCGAATAAAACACTTTTATTTTGTCCTTATGGCCCAAAGGGGTTGCGAAGAGAGAGCATTTGCATTTGCTTACTTTTGACTGCTTGAACGACCTTTTAAGGGCATAAATTCCAAATATTTTCACAATTGATTGCTTCTGGAACTAGGAGACGCCTTTGAAATTCTCGTTTTGAAGCACATCACAAGCGACCATGTGAGCATCGTCGGTCAGCAGCGCAACTAGCTGTGACGTCACATTAAGACATTCGAGAGTAAAACGTTGTACAGCTGCAAACCCGATATTTTAAAAATATTGCATCCTTTATTCGTTGCCATAAAGAGTTATCAATGTAACCAGTGTCGCGACCACCTCAGTAGTCTGGCAACCATTGTAGCAGAACTCTGACTTACTGGCTGCTTGTACGGTTTGTAGCAGTTTCCCTGCTGAAGTTCATTTTGTTTTGGAATCCTATGTTTTTGTATCAAATAGCACAAAACCGCTCAAGCAACAAGAAGAGAAGTGCCCGTGTGCGATTCGAACTTGCGGCCGCTGAGCCAGCCCAATGTTACAACTAGCCTCCATTGATGTCAGACACTTTACCCACTACACTATTGACATAAGAAGCACGCCTGGCAGAAAACTGCGGCATTGAAGCCGCTTCGCATTTGTAATCCAGCACTCCGGTATTTTTTCATAAATTCTATGCAACCCAGAGCTTTAACAGCCAACTTACTGTTGAATGCTTCTTCAGTAAGCCAAAGGGGAGCATATCCAATCAACAAAACAACGTTAACAGCATTGTTTATGGGAGGAAACAGAAAAGCAATCGAATTGCATGATGGTGGGACTCGGCGACACAGCGCTGTATCACTGCTTCTCGCTAGCTATTTTTGCCCTTGATGAGTAAGCAATGAGATTGGTTTTAAGTTACGTCTACTCAAAGTTCCTTCAATAAACGTGCTTATGTCGCATTTTAAGCTTTCACTCATTTATCTCGTCAGGTTAGAAGTTTCACGTTCACGCAACTCGCATTCCGGGCTACGTGAGGCAGACGTCGGCAAGCTTGTGCAGGAATACCGGCTAGCCGAACGACAGTTTAGACTCTTCAAAACAGCGTAAACAGTTTATAAATACCCAGTTTACTTTAAACATGGTTACTTCTGTTTGCGCCACTCGCCCACGTTGTTGACTGAAAGGTTGACTACGTTGATCAGTTGTATCAGAGATCAGACATCTCCCATTCAGTTGCAGGGCGAGTTTCATCATGGTGCCTATGTTGTAGCTTTATCTGACCTTTTGTGAGGACACTTTATGCTGACATGTGCAGACGAGGGGAAACTGTGATTGGTTTCTTACCAAGACGTCACTTCACGAGTTGAGGAGGAAAGCCTCAGTGAAACCGTAACTGCATTTTCCCCCCTATTTGCCGATATCGGGCAGCGAAACGGGTATGCCTTGTTTATCAAGGTCCCACAGTTATAAGTACCCACACAACACACGCTTTTTGAAAATCTCTTCACGACCCCTTTAAGCACTAGAAAAGTGTTAAGGATTAGGCAGCAAACTCGAATAGAATATATTTTAGTTTAAATTAGGTGTAAGAAGTAAGAATTGTGCAGGTCATGTCATGCGAATGATGTGGACCACCCATTTAAAGGAGCCATGAAGAGAAAACACAAGTTTGGTTCGTTAAAAAGATTGCCTCGTTAGAATCATACTGACACCACTTTTAACGTAAACTTCGCTCAAATAAGCTACATAATTAGGAAAAAAGGGAATGGCCATGCGACCCACTAGCTCATTTCCCGAAACAGAACCTATGATGTCACATGAGACAGCTCTGCGATTGGCAGAGGGCGGCAAAAGCAAATGCAAATTAGGCAGAGTTTATAAGCTTGCTGAACGAGCTATTTGCGCTTAAATTTAGGGCACATTCTTTTTAAAGCCCTAAGAATGGTGGGACAAACAGTGTAAGTTACAAATGCACATGTAAACATAGAAGTACCGATGCGTACTGCTGTTGGTACTGCGCGCACTATGCTTGTTTAGCTGCACAGAACTGCGGAGCTTTGGGGTCGTCTCAGACGATACGGGCCGATTGATTGACGCTACGGTGTCTTACGTGACCATATTTGTCGAGTGAGCACCATGTTCCAGGCAACGATTTTCTCCCAGAACAAAAACAAGTCAGGTTCAAGAAGGTCAAAAACAAACCAAAGGCACAAAACGGCATGCCATGGTATGGTGGCGCCATCTAGGCTTAACATAAACAAGCGCGTGAACAACCTTGATGCAAACACTGCCGTACAGGGTGGAGACACCCTTTGAACGGTCCCGTGCCGCTGCAATCCGCCTCTTTCACAACCCCACTGCGCATGCGCAATCCCCTAGCGACCAAGTCCCTAAGCAGTCCAGTAGGGGCAGCAGACGACATTCCCCACAGCTCCCGCACAAGCGGGAAGGGGTCGTGGTTGTATTTACATCGTTTGATTTTTTGTGTGCTCGTTGTGCGCGGAACAATGCCCACAACTTGTGCTGCGTTCCGCTGTAACTCGGAGTGCCGAAAAGGGAACGGTGTCGGCTTCTATCGCTTCCCGTCGGCCGTACGCTATCGGCTACGGCAGCTTGTGTCGCTCGCGTCGGCTCGGGTGATGGGAACTTTGGGCTTAGCATCCTGGCGGATATTTGATCGCCGCTATCTGTGCAACTGCGAATGACAATCCGCAACACAACTTTTCACTACACTATCATCCCCTTTCTCGCATGAGGAACTCTATTTAAGCTATAACTGCCGTTTGAGCGATCGGTGACCGAGACATCTGCGTAGCCTGTTTCGATGCCTCCGCGCAGGTATCGCCACCTCTGGGCCGCTCGGCGCACCGCGCGCCGCGGCGACCGGTCAGCGTAGGCTTGCATCGCGGCAGATGTCTGATCGCCGCTTTTAGAATAAGCCCTGACAACAATCCATAGCACAATTTTTCACCACACTAACACCTACTTTCTCGCATGTGGAACTTCTTTTTAGCAATCAGATTGATTCAGAAGAGCAGTGACAAGCGCGGTTGCTACCGTGGTCTGCACCGGTTCGGGCCGCTGAGTGTGCCGAGCTGGCAGGTGCGGCCGGCGTGTGCGCGGACTGTTTCCGAAGGCAGAAAACGCTTCGCGATTGCTTGCTTTATCCATTTCTTGCGAACAAACGCGCAGAATCTACAAATTCAGCTCAGCGATCATCGTAGTTGACCATGGAGCAAAAGCAGTGGGCGGAGCGACGCCAACGACGCATCTCATGCGCGCATCGGGCCGTACTACGCGTACTAGTCGGGGCGACAGCCGTAACGATCAGTCGCATGCGAATCGCATGTACCAATCGTACATGTGTCCAGCGCTTAAAGGCATTTTGCGAACTGCCGGCCTTTGTTGAGCTGGCGCTGGCGATCGCACTTCATGCCAGACGACTCCAAGTACTGCTCGCTCTGCTACTCGGACGGCACACGGATCTGTCCGAGATTTCTCTGCCAGCCCTCATTCAGTGATAAGAAGCCGCCTGGTATTATGTGATGACCAGGGGCTGTCATCTTAAGGCGTTATAACACCAACACAGAAGAAAAACTTCGGCTGCTCTTCGCCGTAATGTGGGATCGCCGTGCATACAACGAGAACGCAGCCGGAGGAAATGCCGGCAAACCCTACCGCCTCAACTTCCGCTAGGCACGCTAGGTGGCAGCACACCGCAATGAAAAAGGCGGATTGGTCAACGTGCTCAACGAGTCGTTCTTTTCGTTTCCCACGCGACCCAGGAACGCGAAACAGATAAGATGATTCAAACTTCGCCAGTTAACCGCGTTGCGATAATTGTAGCGCGGTTTTGATACAATGACTTGCTTCGGCGGCGAGCGAGCGACCCAAAATGGTGGCGGCAGCGTATACGTGTCTCCAGCCTGTACGGCGGATGCGTGAATCAAGGGACCCTAGGCTGCAGGGCGGTCTGTGATGTCATTGCGGACCACAAAAACACAATTTAGTGGGAAAATCAAACTTTTAACTTAAATTGATTAATTTCCCAGTGAACAAAGCGTCGTCTGCATTCGGACAAGCTCTGGGGGCACTATAAAACAAAAAATCTTTTGAATAACACAAACTTGTATTTTGTCTTCATGGCTCCTTTAAAGTGGTTGGAAATCACTGGGGGAGGCTTTTGTCCAGCTGTAGACACGAATGGACTGTGAATGAAAATAAACACACCGGTAAGTGTAAAGCAATTTGTGGGAGAGATATTACTTGTGAGAAACATACCCGCACCATTGTACCACCAGGAAGGGGAGGTAAAGGGAAGGGAAGAGAGAGAAAAAAAGGGGAGAGGTGGGTGGGAAGTGGAGGAGAAACAATGCCTGACGGGCTCTACTGCTCTTCTTTCAGGTTTCATGGCTCTACTTTCATGTTTAAATGGGGTTTGTGCACACCTGATGCTAACTTTCTTTTGCATTACTGGATCCCTATACATGCAGGGCAAGCATTGTGATTTCAGTGTTCAGCAAATGCATTAGCTTCGAGCTTTAAGGTTCAGCCATGATGATGACATTCAGCACCGAGTCCGATGTAGCAGGCGGCTACTTTCACCCAAACTTGCAAACTGGCGGCTTTTTTCTTTTAAGACTTGAGATTGTTGTGACATGATTGTCGGGAACACAAACGCCCCAAATAACCGAACGACAAGTCTTAGAACTACATAGTGGTGCAACCCACTCCTTGCTGCATTAGATGGGCCCACACGCAAACCAAGCCATTTTTGGCCAGGTTACCACATATAATGTGAGAGCACATCACTAGTCTCCGTGGGCTGCCACTGAACTGTGCTGGACCGTCGTCCTCACGGTCCAACAACTCACAGGAGCTTTTTGTTCTTGGCTTTCGTGGTGCTTGCATAGCATGGGCGGGGCCTCACCACTTATGGTAATTGAGGGTGCGCCTAACACGATGGTTTCAAAGCACTCAAAGTAGCTGGTCAACCCACTTTGGAAGGCTTGGTCTTACCATCATGGCACTTACCTTATTTTCTGGTGCATAAGTAGCTGCTTTTTTCTGAATTTTCGCTGGTGCGTCTTATCTACTGGTGCGACTTATGTATGGAATAAACCTGGTATGTGGCGGCACGCGAAAAGGTGCCTGTGTGCTGCGTAATTTCAGCGCAAGTTAAGAGAAACAGCTCTATGGTCTAAATGAATTAATGATTTGCTAGTGAGTCGGAGGAGGAAGCCTTTGATGGTTTTGCCTAAACACCGTCTATAAGTACATGCCATATATCTGTGTGTACCAACAAACCATTTGTGAGAAGTTAGTTCTGTCTAGACTTTGGACGGTAGATGCACGTGTCTAGCACTGCTTACCGGGGGATGCGTTCAGAGGTGGCGGCTGCCACAACCATGTACTTTTGCAGCACTTTCCAACGAACTGATCCTCTATGGGTTTACTGATTAACAAGTGCATTTAGTACACCAGTGCATCTTATACACTGGTGCGACTTGTATAGGTTTTTTTTTCGGAAAAACTGTTGGTTTGAGGGGGGTGTAACTTATACAAAAGTGCGACTTATAGACCGCAAAATATGGCAGATATGGCAAAATATGGCCGAAGATGACCCTCACTTGTGCATATCTAGTCATCATTGTCACTTTCTCATGCAAGTGGAATTTCATTTTTGCTAAGAGTTGTGTTTTGGATATCAGCGCTGAAGAGCTTGCAATGTCCCCAGTCGTCATGTCGCCCTTTGTGCACACACACAAACTGTGGCTCCGTGAGCATGTCCAGATTGCGGGTGGTAGGTTCTCGTGGGGAAAAAACATCTTGCGCAGGTTTATGCTTTTTGAACTTGTTATTGTGGGCAAAGGGCACCTGTGTTCGGCCTTCATATTGAAGAGTTCAGCCGGTTGGCCCATTTTCAGTGTTCTGTGCTGGCCCGTATGCAGGTGTACTGTGCACTACGCTAGACCGAGCTAGACCTGGAACGGGTTTCACTGGACCAATCAGCCCACAGACTTGGTCAGTAGTGTGGGCCCACCTTTTTAAACCCACTTTAATCGTCTGATTTTCTTTTACTAAGTGCTTTCGAAATGCCACAATGTTTACAAATATTTCACTTCGTATAATCTGTATGTGCAGTTCTCACCAGCTGATCTCTTGCCACAAAGTACAGTTTTAGCTCAAGTGACTTTGTTCTGTTGTTATTTTGGGGAGGGGGGGGGGGGGAGGCGATTGAATTACTTAAAAAGGTAGCCCAACAGGAAGGCTCAAAAGAAAAAGGTAACAGTAGTGCGAAAAAATATATGGTTGCCTGGTTCTTTGCAATGCGAAATAACCAATGGTGCCTGCATGCCTAAACTACTGACTAGGTGAGTCAAGGGCTGCTGCAGAGCAGGCCAAATTCAGCAAATGGTGCGGCTGTAGCGAAAGAAAACCAGCGTCTGGCTTCCGATGTGGTGATGGAGTCGATTAGCGAGGCAGAGCGCGCCCCCGATCCTCCTCTTCCTCTTCTCCTACTCCCCCTACTATCGCCCCCTGCCTGCGCATCTTTATTTCTCAACATACTCCCGCCACCGCCAAGTTGTTCAGGAGCTAGCTGGCAGCGGCACGTTCAGTGGCGAAGTCCGGGCCCCACTACGACCAGTTTTTCGACTTCCATAGTGGCGCATGATTTGACAGCAGCGATGCTTGCAGGCTGGCTAGGGGATCCAGTGGAGCATTGGCTGGGCATATCGGTGCCGTCGATTTCTGTAAACAGCTTTGTCAAGGCGGCCACCGGGATCGAATGGGCACAGCTGCGGCGGTCGGTCAAATTTTCAGAGATCATGCGGCGAGCGTAGTGGCACTGTCGTTGCGCCCACGTCTGATAGGCGTTCCGTGAAGTAATCCGTGGGTTCCAGAAGCACACCCGGTTTCTCTGCAAACCATGGGACTTCGCTCTCTTCGGACCTATAAACACTGTAGAAACGCGCGTTCAGCATCGACTTGTGCTTGCAGAAGAAGGGGTTGTCACTATCGAAGAATTTGTTCTGCTTCGCCACGAGGACGCCTCCCCACGGGGCCTGGACGAGCGCGGACGAAACTCGCTTCTGGCGTCGAAGTTCGCTCCCGGAGCGTCGGAGGAGCAGGCGCTTCGTTATTCTCCGAAGTGACTCCGCCTTCTGCACGAATCGCGTTTTCGTTGCTGGACCCAATGAAAACATCTTCGACTCGAAACCGGGTTGCTGAACTGCTGGCGAAAAGAGCGATGCGTTGCCGACGTAAGGGTCGCAACAGGGAAACTCGGAGGTCTCCGAAACAAGAGTCACATCATCGACGCTGAGGCCGTGGCAGAACGGGTCAGACGTCTCCCGAGCGGTAGTCAAGTCGTCGAAGCGAGGGTTTCGGAAAGGCTGTAGCGACGTCTCTGACGTGAGAGCGGTGTCGGCGACGCCAGCGCTGCGGCAAGGCCGGTCAGACATCTCGGAAACGATAGTCGCGTCAGCGACGGCGAGGTCTCGGCAGGGTCCCTGAGATTTCTCCACGACGGCAATCACGGCATCACCAGGGTTGGGAGGTCGCTGGAGCCGCTCTCCCGGGCTGAGCCTCTCGGGGTCTTGCTTGGCGTCCTGAAAGGCTGCAGCGCCTCCGTCGTTGTTGTTCTGTTCTTCTACCGCCGCACCAGTTATTTCCCGGACGGGCGGCACGTCAGCCGGGACTATTGTCCGCCGGGCCTCCTTGGGGAGCGAGCAAATAGTTGAGGTTGCGATGCGGGTGGTGAACAGGGCCGCCTGTCGTTGAAGGACGGGGCTTGCGGCAGTGTCTTGAATTGCAGAGAAGCGTACACGCGTTCCCAGGGCGCAAATACGCTCGTCGTAATTGATGGCTTCCAAAACGTCAGCATCAAATTCTTCATCCGTCAGGTTCTCCTGAACTTGAGCGTCGAGTTGGTGAAGGCTCACCTGGTCATGCAAAATGAGGTCGAGGACATTTTGTCTGTCAAGGGCCGTTGCTGCCTGGCTCCGCAGCAAGGCGTCGAGGACTGTCATGGTCCAGGAGATGGTCGCTCGCAGGAAATCTCGGCGAATACGAGGATCACCCATGGCACCAGCCGATGAAGCAAGACGCTAGGGTTTCGAATACTAGGGGTCAAGGGCGGGCTCGGGCACGAGCCGAAAGGGGCGGCGGCCGAGGGCAAGGCTCCCAGGATAAAGCAGTACGAAGGTATCCAAGCCTCGCGTGCCTCGGAGCCGCTGCGCCATCGAACGTGGGTCCGCTCGTGCCTCGTTTCCCGGGTTTCACGACACCAGAAAATGTGTGGCGAAAGAAGACCAGCGTCTGGCTTCCGATGTGGTGATGGAGTCGATTAGCGAGGCAGAGCGCGCCCCCGATCCTCCTCTTCCTCTTCTCCTACTCCCCCTACTATTGCCCCCTGCCTGCGCATCTTTATTTCTCAACAGCGGCTCCAAACACCCATCAAGAATCACTGTACAACCCTTTGGCCTCTTCATTTGCTACGTTTTTTTCTGGGGACAAGGGGGGAGGAGGGGGGAGGGCCGTGAAAACTAATTCGCACTCCCGGGAGGAGGGACGTCAACAAATTTGAGAACACAGTTTCAGAACTCGGGGAAATGAATTAACATGGAGCTCTTGCCGCCTTCCCATTGCACGCCCTCACCCTGCACTATAAATAAATACAACTGCAGTGGTGCCCGGCATGCAATGCCCATTTCTCGTGTTCTCTCCTTGCTGAATATAGACAAAACCGAACAATCCACTTGTATTCCCTGAAACGGTCTTAGCTTATGTGAGGGCAGAACAGGGTCACGACTGTGGCTTAAAGCCTAAGCAATTGTTGGAAGCGTTCGATTATGAGTATTGTACTCCCCGCAGACTGCCCAAGGTACAATTTGGTATTCCTCTTTCACCCACATTTCTGGGGCGACGACAGTCTTCTGGTTACCAGCAAACTATTTGCAGTCAGAGAACCATAGTTAAAAGCCCAGAATACGGCTCAGGCCAGCAGTTAAAACACTTGCCTTGACCAGGCCAGCCATTGAAAGCCTGAACACGGCTCAAGCTTGCACGAAAACTACCTTTTGAGCCCGAAACACAGCTCCGGGTGTGTCTGAAGGCAGTGCTCTGCATAGCCTAATGTCAGGAGCACAGAGCCCCATGCGTTTCGCCACTTCACCATGTCTCCAACTTGTAAATTTTGAACTTTAGGGCTTATCCTACACATTCATGTAATAAAACTCTGTTGTAGGTTCCCACATCAGAAAATGCTGCAGCCAAGGAAGCACTGTGAAACAAGACATTGAGTAAATTTAAGTTCTCCTTCTCAGAGATTTTTAAGCAGGTTCTACAGGTCCCAGAATTCTTCAAGAGAAGAGCAACAAAGTCCATTTAACAGGGTCACATTATCTTGCTCAAGTTATTTGCTGCTTGCCTGGAGGTCGTGCTTGGTATGCCGGTTTTCAAAATGAAGGCACACAAGTTCTACAGCGATTCTGAAGGTAATGCGCGAATAGGGGTTTATGCTCTGCATGGGAGATAAGTGAAATTTTTCGCTGTTCTAGAAAGGTAAAAAAAAAAAACAGGAAGGTGTTAGACAATCAAACTAGGCAGTTTTTTAGTGTAACTGATAAGAATGTGGTGAAGGTTAAGAAGAATAAATATTTTGGAAATTCACAGAAATTGATAACAGGGAAAGTACGTTATACAAAGTAGAACTTGGAATTAGGAGAGCACATCTCAATAACAAACAGTAACTTATCGGTCACTGAAGAGAACACACAGAACACATGCGTACGTTTAGTACCCACTGAAAGGCCATCTTGGGTCCTTCAAAGCAGCTCAGAGTCAAATTAACTCGGTGTAATGCAGAAGGATAGAAACTGCGCAGCATTAAATATGGGGTGATTACATTCGATGACATATTAGCGGGCCATTATAGGGTGAGATAATGCATGCAAAAAAATTTAAACAAAAAACACCGTAGAAAGCTGAAATGGAACATTTGGGAGCAAAGATTCAGCTTAAACATTGCAGTATTTGAAATGGTGGAACTAAGTGGGACTGCCCTTAATCCTACAGTCAGAGCTCAAGTGGTGTGCAGTAGTTTTTACATTTCATGTTACTCTGACCGTTTGCATAAAAGATAGAAAATTATTATAGGCAACATATGGCCCCCAATCTAAGGATGTGAGCAACAACTTTGAAGCAACTGAATTGAAACCTGAAGCTGTAAAAGTACATGCGTCAGCTTCTCTCACCAGGTGATGCAGCATGAAGTTGATCCCAGGCATGTCTGGCTCACTTCTGCCAGCAACAGCATCACTGAAGAGCTCCTGAATGGCTGAAGATCAACCGTGGCTTCCCATGGTTGCACTGCCCTCTCCCTGCACAGCAGGCAGAGCATTTCGTTGAGCAAAAGCGCAAGTTGGAGTGGAAGCTGTACTTGGATACAAGTGCAGCTGGTCAGTTGGGGCGCCTGCTTAGTAGCTAAACAGCATTTTTCTCTACGTTCTTGACCTGAACGTACGCTGCTAAAACTAGGCACTCGCACCCTTAACGCAGCACAACTTTGCAACGCTGGTACCACTTTTATGGGTTTTCAGACAAATACTGAAGTCTTTGCAATGTTGGAAGCACGTTTATGGGTTTTCACAGAGAAATACTGAAGTTTTTTACAATGACAATCATCCGACTTCTGAGTGATAGGCTTGCACTTTGAAACGAAGATAGTTTTTTGTAACAGGTATGATGTATGCTTGGCTTCAAGCAAAAATTTGTCCCTAGACATGTAAGAATGCATTGTTACAATCACTGCACAAAAGTGTGTGCATGACCGCTTTTATCATTGCACTAATGCATGCTTACCGCTGTACTACAGTAAAAGCTCGTTAATTCGAACTCGAAGGAGACCATAAAATTGCTCGAATTAAGCGGAGTTCGAATTAGCGGGTGGGCGCTAGTATGAGTGGACATCGCGCCACACTGCGCGGGCAGAACACAACGAAGCCCACCTCTGTAGTCGTTATCGCAAATTAGGCGCTCCTCCCCGTCTGTGGCAGGGGATTTTGTAAATAATGCTCATAAAGCTCAAACAGCGAACGAAATTATTTGATCAGTCAGTTATACGGCAGAAACAGGCACTGACACGCATTCATGTGAGCAGCGAGCCGTAATGTCTAAATAATGACACTGCTTATGCTCGGAAAACATTTTTATTTACGTGGCAGGGTTGAGGCAATCTACGTTTCTTCTGTCGCGACTACATGAGCATCGCTTCCCACTGGACACCAGCGGATCCCCATTAGAAATAACCGTTCTGGACACTGACGCGTTCAAATTATTGGGAGTTCTCCTTTATAAATATACAAGGCTGTGCAGGACCAGGGCGTCAGTTCAAATTAACTGCAAGTTGGAATTAACGAGCTTTTATGAAAGCTACCTTCAAAACTCGGTTTACATGAAATTGGCCGACTGCTAGTACCACCTTCAACGTGGCACGGAGTAGGCAGACTGCCATCAGCCCTGTAATATTTGAGGACCTGCCTCTGGTACACTGAGTTGGTAGTTACTGTGCGGCTTGCTCAATCATCAGCAACATCCATGGCGGGAATGACCATGATTGAAGTAAGATGATGCACTCAGAAAGATGATCAACTCCCCCCCCCCCCCCCCCCCTTCCCATTGAACTGACACAAGTAAACAGCAGGGAACTAGAGTGTGCTATGTGGACTTGCACTTTAGCAACTCGACTGCACATCACAAACACTGAAATGTGTATTCGTTGCCTTTCTCAAAATCATAGTTTTTAGCTTTTCATAAAAGAAACGCTAACACTGCATTATAGATGTGTGCTGGCCATGAAGCCGGGTGTTCTGGGGGCATGTAGTGTGATGGTGGTGCTGTGAGGACGTTTGCCACACTCAGTCGTATGTGTCGCATATTGGACCAGTTGGGGTTCAAGAGATATGTTACAAAATAAGCAAAGAAACGAAAAACACCGTGTTATGCACCGAAATGCACAGAGAACACACCAAAAAATGTGCTAGTGACGACTAGGAGATGAAAAGAAAATGGACATGGCTCACAGATAAACCTGTGCAATCCGCAATCCACTGTATGTCACTCAGACCTCTCGTCTACTAATGCGGTCTGTTGTGCGATGTTGACTTTGGCAGTTGACTTGTGCAGGTCCGCGACTGCTACGCTGGTTTGTAATCACCTCCGGTCCCCTCACAAATGCCAGGCACCCGTTCGCCACACCAGAAGCCAGAGCATAGCCAGGGAGGGTGTTTCGGTGTTGGAACACCCCTCGAAATTTTCTGAGCAGTGCATTTTAGCCCTTAAAGGCTAACTGCACTCGAAATTTCGACCTCTTGAAAACACTATTTCCGTATAGTCGGCCTAAAAAGAAAGCAAGATGCAAAATTCAACAGCTGAAATGCGCGCGTGGATGACGCAAATGGTCAGCAAAAATCGGCGATTTTGAAACTGAAATCGAGGACAGCACGGCCATTAAAATGACGTTGCAGCTGGCAAGCAAGTGGCCAGGCGGTCAGCAGCTCGGTAGCAACCCTGCACGCAAGCTGTGCGCATGCGGGGCAGCAAATGGGCGACGCATTCGCAGCAGAGCTCGACCGGTTCTCCAGCTACGTGGCTGGCCAGAGGAAGAAGCCCCCATCGGCTGGAGCGTCACAGGCGCGTCATGACTGTTTATGCGATCCGCAGGCAGGTGCAGCGTAAGCTGCGGTGGAGCTTTTTTAAATGCTTCCGACTGATTAACAAGGTGTTTCACAGGGCTACCACCCATGTCCCAGCTGATTTGGTGGCACTTACTACACATTAAAAATAAATTTGGTCGATGTGAAATTTGAGTGCAGTTGGCCTTTAAACAATGCATTTCAGTCCGCATTTCAGCCCCTTTTCATCCATGCTGTTCACACTTTGCATCGGTATATTAATACTTAAAAACAAAATAAGAAAATTAAATAAGAAAATAAAGATGAAATGATGTTTGTGCACAGGCTACCTCTCTTTTTATTTCTTTTTTGTGTGTGTGTGTGAGCGGCATAACATCCCCCGATAAATATTTCTGGTTAGGCCACTGCCAGGAGCACCATGGGACTCTGAGAGCATCTGGCCACAGCCATCGACGTACAGCGGAGGTTAAAAAAAATGCGAAAAACAGAGCGCACAGCCTCCGACACATCCTGCACCATCTGGCTGCAAAGTGAGTAAACTGCGCACATGCGCACTTTTTGGGGAGCGTCTGAGAGTGTGGCCTACATTTATGGGAAATGCTTGATCAAGAAGTGACGCCGCTCGTTTCTTTTGAGACTCCTGTTCACGCTGCGTCGCCACTGAACAGGATGATAATTGAAGGGCACCATGCTAGCTGCAATCAGCCTGCTGCGCACTTGGTTCCCGAACGTCATAGATCACAGAACGCTCAGTGGCGACACAGCATAAAAAGACGGCTCAAAATAAATGACCGGCGTCACTTCTTTATCAAGCATTTCCCCTAACAGTAGGCCACACTCTCAAATGCTCTGAAAGAACTACACATGCACGCAGTTTACTGACAGTGCAGCCAGACGGTGCAGCATGCGGCAGAGGCTGTGTGCTCCGTTGCTCGTATTCCTTTGAATCCCCCCTGTACGGCCTCACATTCACGTGTGGACTGCCACAACTCTGCAGGCGCCAGCATCTGCCCTTGAGTCTTGCAGAGCCTTGTCCGTTGCTACCACTGTCCAGCTGCTTGCAGGAGTGCCTGCTTGCCTCTTTCTTCTCTTCATCAACTTTGCAGAGGGAAAAATGGTGTGGTTTTCCAACAGTCCGCTTCCAGTCTTCACAACCTGCCGTACTTTAAAATGTTGTTTCAGAAAACACCTGTTTCTGATGCATGTCATGCAAGTGGGGTTGACATAGAAAAATAGCAGCCGTGTGGTCCTGTGCTGGTAAGTCACACATATATGCATGCACGCACATATTGTTCCAAAACACCACACAAGACACAAGAACGGCTCTATCGTCTTCAGCTACATATGAAAAAGCACTCAAAAGCAATGAATTAAAATAAACTCAAATGTCTCAAACTTCCCACCTGTCCCTGCGAAAGCGACAAGCACAGTGCAGGTTCAGAATAGATTGTGCTCTTTCAAGTCTGGTCATACTAAAAGTTTACTGATTCCAAGTACTTTGGAGCAAAGTCCCTGTGGTAGCCTTCAAGGTGCAAGGTTAGAACTCACGTTTTGGTCTTTGTCATTTTGGTGGGCTGAATATTGTACCGTGTTGGAGCTTGCAGCCGCATCCAGCATTTTCAAATTGCTGAGTCCACAACTCAGCAGCCTTCTAAAAGTTGACATCAAACACAGTACCCATAGTCTTATAGCTCTTTGCACGACACCAGCCCTGTTTTCAGTTTGACTTCACGATATACGATATACCTTTTGCTGAAACGAAGAGAAAAAATCTTATTGCTGTGATGCGTCCTCGTGTATGCAGTAAGAGATTCTTCCTACTACAAGCGACAGTATACTTAAAAAAAAAATCCTAGGCAATCTCCACTAATGTGAAACCTGGGGAGGGGCAAAGCATGCATTGTACAAGCGTATTCTTGGCGCCTTGGCGTTTCTGCCAATGGAGATGAAACCGCTGGGGGGTAGAGGTATACAGTTTTGCTATAAAAGTCTCCTGTCTTTAAGCACGAAGTGTTCCAGCGCTACGGGTAAACGAGCGTTCAGGTGTTTTTTAACACGCGTTACGAAGGGTTGTAGCGAGAGGCGTAAACGAGTGTCTCGGTGTTTTAGTACCGTGACTACATGAGACGACAGTTACGACGACGACATTAGACGCCAACAGCCCCAGCCCCGAAGGGACTTCACCCCTAAAATAAAGAAGACGCGCAATCAGTGACTTTCACTTACGATCGACGGCTTCGGCGATACCCTACGCCGGAACGCCTGGAAGTGCCTCAACACTTTTTTAGCTACAAACGGGAACATTTGGGCTAGCGTAACGAATAGGAACAATCACGGTTTCACGACGTAACTGACGTAACTGTTAAAACCAAGAGAAAACCCTCCCTGTGCTGCGAAAATACGGTAGACAAATCACGCGCGATAGGTTAGGAGTTGTGTTCGATACCTACTCCGTAGGTGACATGGTGCATCCCTGGTGCACCAACAGCCCTTCGCCTTTCAATCCCGGACTCACCACGGGCCGTTCAAAGTGCGCACTTTGTATTTTTTAAGAAGTCCATAAATTAGCTTCGAAGATGCTCTACCCATGAGTTTCATAGTATATACAGCAAAAAAAGATCTATGACACTGCCCACAAACATCAAAGTACTGTCGCACATAATAAACAAGAAGCTTTGGCCGGTTTTGGTTCCTTACGCGTTACAAAACCAACTAGCCGTATCAATAGAAGTACAAACATAGCCGCGCTTGCGCGCTGCCCTGTTGAAGAGCTGGAGGGAAGCGTTCCTTGCGTGCCGTACTCGTCTTCGTCATATCGTAGTCGTCGTCTTGTTCTGCTTCCTGGATATTTTATGTAAGAAGTCGGCTCGGTGAGGGTTCGTTTTTTGTCATGCATGTCTATTCGGATAGGGTTAGCTTCCTCGCCCACTCGTAGCTAGCCGCCGTACTGGCCGTACTACACCTGCTACACCTTTCTCGCTCGGCTCCCGCATGTAAAGTTGTGCAAGATTCTTGTGCAAAGATTCACGAAGGCTGTGTGGAGTGCGGTGCAGGACTTTTCTTCAGGAAGGTTTGAAGGGGTCTTTAAGATCAGGGCGGCGGTCGATCGCGCTTTAACTGATCCTGTAGTTGAGTTTCGCGAGGAGAGGGTGAGGTTTGAGTACCGATGGTCGCGCGCGAAAATCGTACGGGTCTTCCCCTGGAAGAGCAGGATAAAAGCCGAGGCGCGTGTTGAGCGCGTACGGGATGGTTCAGGTGATTCAACGCGAGAGCATTCCTGGTCTAACCCAATATTACCACCTCCCAACGTAACCTGGCATAATGGAGCGGCACCGAACCTAGCCAAATGTAACGTAATTGGACGTATCATAACCTACCCAAGTCTAGCTCAACTGCAACAAACCTGACCTAACCCAGCCCAATGACACCCAACATAACCTGTATTAAACTATATAATCCAACCCATTCTAGAAGTCCTGTGCGTGGATCTCTTGAAAAAGTAATAACCAGAATGAAAAAAAAAAAAAGCATTAACGAAATCACCATGAGCCAAATGTTAAAAAATTCCAAAGGCAAAAAAAAATGAAAATAGAGAAACTTCCGGGCAGGCGCCTCGTAGGCGTTTGAAATCCCCCCCTAACCCATGTTGCAGTTGCAAGCCACATGTTGCAGTTGCAAGAGGCCACCATGCGCAGCTTGGCCGCCAGCGTCAGCTCCACGTAGCCATGGAGCTCGATGGCTGGTCAGCCGCCTGCAGCCGCAGGAGGGCTGGTCGGGAGTCCATCAGGATGACGGCCTTTCGGTCCTGGGTTCCCGCTCCAGGAGACGGCCCGCAGTGAGGTGCAGTGCGGCCAGCTCTGCTGTGTGCAGTGATGGGCAGGCAATACACCCATCTGGCACCAAGCTCCAGGGCCGTGCCTGCAGCTTCTGCGCTGCCCGTGCAAGGGTGCACCGATCCGTCTGTCACCTCCTGATGGGTGGCCTGGTGTGGGGTCGTTTTCTTGCTGCACAGCCCCAGGAGTGTCGTGGCAATGCGCAGGGCCTCTCCCGTGCCAGGCGGTGGTGGCTGCCGGTGGTGGCTCCTGTGGCACCTCGATGCTCCCCTTGCAGATGGTGAGCAGCATGCCCATATGGGAGTTGCAAAACAGTATGGGGACCACCGCGCGAGAGGTTGAGGAGGAGGAACTGGTTGCGGGTGTGTCTGCAGAAGCCACCACAGACGCTGCACAGACAATGGTGCAATCTATCGCCTTTGCGGAGAAACCCACAGAGCCATGGGAGGCAATGGCGCTGCCCTGCAGTATCCCGAAGAGGCAGAAGCACAGGAAATCAAAGTGCAAGCTTTTTGTGGAGCCTGTGGTGAAAGGCTCTGAAACAAGGCAGTGCAAGGTGTCTCATAATGAGGTAAGCCCCATCAGACGCAGATTCACAGTTACGCCTAGTTCTGAGGGTACCGACCTCTGTGAGGAAAGTGACTTCAGCTCGGGTAAGGATGCCTTCATGGAGCTAGAACCGAACGCAAAGACGTAGGCGAGCGTGTTTACTAAGTGTGCAACTCCTGTGAAAGCAAACATGATTAAAATCGGTCAGACTGCTTTTGTCCTCTTCACCACCATTTAGATGCATGTGGCTTTAATCAGACACCCCCACCTTCACTTACTGCAGGTTACTCCGTAACAATTGCAACCTTTAACTGTTGCGGACCGACGAAACTCCCGAAACAGGCTGAGGTGATCAATTTGGCCCACTCGAAGCATATAGATGTGTTGGTTTTACAAGAGACCTACGTCCATCGAGTACGGCAGATTAGGCAGTTCGGTAGAAACTTTGGCACCAGATCTCTCATGTTTCAAGGGGACATGCTCGTGCTGCGTCAGCGTGATGCCGCAATTCAAGGGCTCTATCTTTCGTCACTTCCGTGGCTCTGACCTCCCCTTGCTCTCAGTTGACCTAGACTGTGGAATGAGTGTTATTAACATGTATCCCTCGAACAGTAGACCAGCTCAGACAAAGAAAATTTTTTCAACGCACTCCATAATGACCTCGTAGGGCTGTTGCAACTCATTGTGGTCAACTTTAACCGCATGCTACACGCCTCTGGCCGTGTTACGTCCTGCAGTGCTGCGCGCCATCATGAAATAGGTAGGTGCCAGGCACTTTGGGAGTTAGTGGATAAGTTAGGCCTGGTCAGAGCCTGGTGTGGCCGTGACAGTTGGGAATGACTTGGACTGGCCAAGGCTTTCAGAGCAGGCTGGGTCGCTTCTACGTTTCTGGATCGCTGACTTTGCACTTTTACTAAATGTGAAAGGTACCCTTGGCACTCTCCGACTATAGTCGCGTTGCATCTCGCAAGCTCCGATTTTGTTCGATCTTTACGAAGGCCTTGGCCTCTGAACCCATGACTGCTTAAGAAACTGTTGTGGTAGATGTGGAACACCTTCTGACCCGAAAGGCGTCGGGCTTCAATGCTAGGCATGACCTTAAAGTGTAAGTGCGTAACTGAATGGTAAAATTATGAACGTAAATAAAAATTATCGCAATTACCAATCAAAGTGGATTTATTTTGTAATGTTCAAACAGTGTTTGTTCTGTGTCCTCCGAATTAATTGAGTGTACTACCAGTTTTGTTAAGGGGATGTCACATGGTGTTCTCGACTGGCTAGAAGAGTGGATGCGGTAGAGTGGGCGGGTTCAACAAAACGCACAGTTTTTCTTCACGAAGGAAATCCCTGATCGCACTGACCAGCAAACAAGACAACACAAACCCAAATAAAAGGAACTCGTAGTGCAAAAATTATTAAATGCCTGCACTAAAGTAAATGGTCTAGTCAAGTTCATCACACAATGCCTGCACCGAATTAAATGGTCCAGTCAAGTCCCCACAAAGTCCAACACAAAACCCCTAGCCAATGTCCAGCAGTTAGGTGTCTCTAGTGTACAGGCGTATCCTAGTCGCTGGCAGTGACGTGACGCAGATGTTCTCCAGCCACGAGGTTGTCGTAATGGACCTTTTTCCAATAGTGGTCTGTGCATGCGCGCATTGCCGATCGGCCATTTCAAGATGCACCTCGGGTTATATAAGCAAACAGGTGCGCCCTCAGCTTGCTGCTGGGGCAGCACCTACTGCAGTCGAGGGCTGCACCTTTTAGAAGTGAAGCCCCTTAAGAGCTGGTGCTGTTGGTGTCTCGTGTCATCGTCGTCGTAATAATCATTCGTGTCATGTAGTCACGGTACTAAAACACCGGGAGACTTGTTTACGCTTCGTGCTAGAGAGCTTCGTGCATCAAAGACAAGAAACTTTTACCACAAAGCTGTATACTCTACCCTCAACGGTTTCATCGCCATCGGCAAAAACGCCAAGGAGCCAAGAATACACTTATACACTGCATGCTTCGACCCTCACCAGGTTTCACATTAGTAGATATGGCCCGGGGTTTTTGGGTAATAAAAAAGTTTATTCTCTCTCTCCGTCTACGGGGAAAATAGTGTGAGCACGTGCGTCATCGTTGCTTCCTAACAGTCAGTCAGTCCCACCTGGTAACTCATCATCAGCCTGTCACATGCGAGCACCACACCATCTTCATCTCCCATCGTCGCGCCTTCATCATTGTTTCTTATAACCGATTTTTCAACAATCTCGTGGCGGATCCGTACCCGCGTACACACACACAAAAACTTACAAAGGAAAGGGGCAAACATGTTTAAAATTGTCTATGCTGCAAACACGTGGCTACCATTGAAGAAGTGAGCAAGGCCAAAAAAAAAAAGGAAAACAGGTGAGGCACTTCACCAACTACAGGTGTCAAATGTGTGCTGCTTCCATGGCTTCCATGTGGAAGAAAGGGGGATGAGTAGATGGGCGAAGTAGTTTTGTGCGTGGCTTTTTCAACGAAGATTTTCGAGGGGGGCATGCCTGACCATTGTTTTTAGCTCACCATGGCTGCCGCTAGGGATGACCAGTACTGGAAAAAAATTAAAGCTGTTCCACTCAATGTGAAAGCTGTGGGAAGTGCGGAGCAGTGACTCACCATAATGGCCTGTACCGCCGTTATCCGCTCGCTGCTGCCACCCAATGCAATTCAAATTTCCCGCCTTCGCAGTGCTCGCGTGCCTTGTGTCTTAAACTGCGCCAGTGGGAGTTCTGTTCTTTTGGGGCTTGCTTTTCCTCCCGCACGTGCCAGCCTTGCACTGCCACTTTTTTTCGCTTACTGTCGTAAAAAACAACCCAACGAGCGTTTTTAACTAACTGAGCGCGGGCGCTGCCGGTTAATTATGTATATCTTGCCTCAAATGTACCTGAAGATTTCTTTGCGCTAAACAATGGGGAGATGTACGACAAGCACCAGCAGTTCATGAGTTTCGAACGCTTGACTATATAAACCACTTGGTTTTCGAAGCCTCCGGGTTACACTGCAACGACAGAAGGCCGTATGGCTCTACTTGGGTCCAGCGAGCGAGCTACGGCAACAAGGCGAGCCCCTAAAGTGCTCTGCACTTAAAGGTCCATTGCAGTTCAATATGGTGATGCTGCTGTTGACGCGTGCGACATTTTGGCGCCACTGTCATCCCGCTGTGCGTTGGGAGTTGGTCCCTTGCTGGCTGCCCTTGCAGTAGCCCTGGCAGCAAAATGCATCCCCTGGCTTTGGTACTGTCGTCATGGCAGCCAGAGGCACTGGGTGAATCTGGGAATGTCGCCATGTGGGGGCCGTCAAAGTGTAGTTTGATGGGGCGGAAACGCTGGATGTAGGCATTGACCTTTGGTGCTGTTGCCACCAATGCGCAGGTTGGCGGTGCGACATGGAGGCCGGAGCTGATGCAAAGTTTGGCTGCTCCTGCCCTAGCTTGCGTGACGTGGTCGATGCCGCATCACCCTGGCTTGCTCCTCTGCGACTTCTCCGGGTCCATGGGACCTCATGTTGCCTCCCTCTGGTGTGTCCCTGCACTCCTCTTGTGCCACTCTTCCTCCGTGCTTATTAACTCTTTTGTTACCGCGGAAACTTGACCGATTGGTAGGTATCGGAGAAAACATTTTTTTGAGCTAAAGATATTGGTTAGGCACATATTGCGGTGACATAAAATGCAGATTATTCAATGGCCTTTCCAACAACAGCAGTTTAATAATTTTTTCCTAAATAAAGATTGTGAAAAAAATTGTCAAATTTGAAATGTTTCTCCAGGTGTCGAATAAAATAAAGAAAAAACATAAGTTGTGTATAACAAACCACAAGTAGTAGAAAAACTTTAGAATATACATTTTCTAGGTAAACGTTTCAAAAACCCATCCTAGAAAAAAAATTGATTTGCGTGGAACAATTTGTCAGATAGTATAAAAAAAAATGCTAGCACACGTGGTGCCTGTGCCTTGTGGTGAAGCTCAACCTCTATTTGAAATTTCGCAATTTTGGATGGTTTTGGGGAAGAAATCTGGTGGTTTGACATTATTAAAGACACCAATTGGTCCCCACGTGATGTAAAAACACCTTGTAAATGATTGTGGCCAGCACAATATTGAAGGCAAGCAGGCAATGCGAAGAAATCCACATGGAGTTGAAAACTAAACTTGGTTGTGGATGCTTGTTGACGTTCTGGTTGTCACTTATCTGTCAGAACTTTCATTTGCAGTTTATCATCATTTTCTGACCCACTATGGTAGCCCTGCTTGCAGGAATAAGGTGCGATGTGCTAGAATCATGCCCAGGAAGCTTTCACCAAGCAGCTGTCGTGCTATGAAGAGAGTTCAGCACTATAAGCCTCTTCATTGCAGCGCCATCTAACATTTTCAAAAAGAAACAATGTCAAGTCTGTTGGAGACTTTGTCAGACCATACAGTTCTACTAAGAAGGGACACTAGACCTCCGGAAATACCCTCACACGAAACAAAACTGGCCAGTGAACAGCTGGTGGTGTTCAAGGCCAACTGGAAGCGATCTTCTGGTCTGCACTGATATCCGACAATTTGGTGTTATCTTTCGACTTTCAGCTTCAGCTGAAGCTGTTATCGTAGAAGTAAGGTGTGGGTGAAGTGGAGTCACGAACGGCTTGCATTTTTCGAGGAACAGTAGCGGGCAACAGTGACGCCATGACAAATTGGATTGAAGTTGGGAAACTGCGTTGTAGCGCCAAATATACATTTCACAACGCAAAAACTGAAACGAAACTGCTATAAACTGGCTGAAAATGCTAGGTACACTAGTTTAACTCACAAGGGACCTTCAGTATTAAGCTTTGGAAGAGTAAAGCTACCCTTTCTTCAAATCAAAGATCACTAGTGAATAGCTGGTGTCATTTTTAGGTAGTTATCACCTTTCACTGTTGTCGGATTACAAAGCTGACAACATAATTGCGTACTAGCTAGGAGCCTTTTGTAAAAAAAAAAAGGGATGGTAATGCAGGATAACTGCGAGTGGCATGCTTTTTTGTGAAGTGCCGCAACCACACCCCCTCTCACGAAAACACGTGCACCTACCTGAGCTGGCAAAATCAATGTCACTGCAGCAGGAAAATTTAAACTGATTCTAAAAGTGAAGTGCTTAGACTAACCACTGGGGTGCATTAGGTGGACGAGAAACGACTGCAACATGTCGAAACCGGCAATACAAAGCATTGATCACCGGTGATTGATTTGAATAGGCATGGTAACGAAATAATAGTTAGGTAACTTTTTTGTTACAGCGGGAAATTGACTGATTTGTAGGAAAACACTTTTTTGTGCTTGTTACAACCTGCCCCGCGGCTGGGCGGCGCCCGGAAATGCACGCACAGAGTGGCCAGGGCAAAAGAGAGCGTTCATTGTCCGGCTTGTGTTTTTATAAGAACGAAAGGCAAGGGAAGGGGGGAGAGGGAGATAAGATTGAAGGCGCGCATGCGTAGACTGGCAGCGCTTGTTTAGCGGTGGCCAACAGTTCGTTGCATTCCTCCTTCCTTAGAATCCATAATGCTCCACTGGCTTCTTGACACGTGTGGAACGTCGTAGCTTAGAGGGCGGGTGCTCCGCAAGACTGGGGGAAGTAGCTGTTGGAGTTTCGTGGTCTTGTACTGGCGGGTCCGGGCTTATCGGGGGGCTAGCGAGATCCTGTTAAGTCGAAGGTCCTTTGATGCTTCTCCGCCTGAGCTGGTCCATGTGCCGGTGAACAAGCTCGTTCTCCGTGTCGACAGACACGAGGTGTGCACCCGAGGTTGACCGGACCTTCCCAGGTGTCCATTTGTCACCACGGCCATAATTGCGAAGGTACACAGGATCTCCCGGTGCAAAGTTCCACCCGGCGCTGTCAGCAGAGTGGACATCCCCTGTTGATCGGCTCCTGGGAGGAAAACAGATGTCTAGTAGGGTGTGGAGCCTGTAACCCAACAACATCTCTGATGGTGAGCGTCCTTACGGGAGCGGCGTGTTTCTATAGCG
Organism: Haemaphysalis longicornis; assembly: GCF_048455015.1. Classification (NCBI taxonomy): domain Eukaryota; kingdom Metazoa; phylum Arthropoda; class Arachnida; order Ixodida; family Ixodidae; genus Haemaphysalis; species Haemaphysalis longicornis. The sequence continues at coordinate 60,849,711 of NW_027526204.1, read as the reverse complement.
GCACAGGGTTCTAGCCAGAGTCTTTGACAAGTCTGCGTCCCCACACTTCTTTAGTCCGTCTTTGATGGTTTGCACCGCACGTTCAGACAGTCCATTAGGGGGCGCCCGCATGTGAACTACCCCGTTGTGTTGTAAGAACTCGTTGAACTCCCACCCGGTGAATGGCGTGCCATTATCCGACACTATCGTGTGTGGCAGACCGAATCTACTGAACATCGTTCACAGGGCCTCAACTGTGTTGCGCGAGGTCGCGTGAGCCAGGGGAATGGCCTCAATCCATTCACTGTGAGAGTCCACGACGACAAGCAGAGTCTAGTTTTGGATCAGTCCCGCGAAGTCGACATGCAGTCGCGACCATCTTTCCTGTGTTTCTGGCCAGCGGATGGGTGCTTGCGCAGGTGGCATGGGCAATGCCTGTACGCAATTCTGACACACAGCAGCTAAGCGCTCAATATCATGGTCCAAGCCAGGCCACCAAAATTTTGACCGTGCAACTGCGTTCATTGCCGAAACTCCTTGATGAGCTCCATGTAATAACTTCAGTAGCTTCTTCCTGGCTTCCGCCGGAACCACAACACGATGGCCCCAGTGCAGCAAGTTATACTGCACGGACAGCTTGGGCCGCCTTTTGTGGTACTCCCGCATCTCTGTGCCTTCCTCAGCAGTGCGTTGCGGCCAACATTGGATGACGTACCTGCGCACACTTGACAGTACGCCGTCTGACTGCGTGAGGGCTTGAAGCTCTTCCACTGGCACCGCAGGCTCGTCCCACTGGTCCACGACGAAGACGTACTCGGCCGTATCCTCGGCGTCCTGCAGCTCCTGTTCAAGAGATTGGGGTAACCGGCTTAATGCATCTGCGTTGAGCATAAATTTTCCGGGCTTGTACTGCAGTTTATACTTGTATGCACCAAGTAGTAGCGCCCATCTTTGGATTTTGGCTGCTGCCATGACGGGGGTCTGACGGTCGTGCCTTAACAGGCCCAGCAACGGCTGATGATCCGTAACCAGAGTGAACTCTCGCCCCAATAGGTAGTCCCGAAACCTAGTAATACCAAATATCAAGGCCAACACCTCTCGCTCGAACTGAGAGTACTTTCTTTCTGCAGTTGTCAGCATTTTCGGTCGAAACCCTACGGGTCGCTTCTCGCCTTTGGTGTGATGAAAAAGTGCAGCACCCACTCCGTACGGAGACGCATCACACTCCAAGAAGAGCTCACGGTTCGGGTCAAAATGAGTCAGTACGGGTGCCATTCGCAACGCATTCTTCACCTGGACAAAGGCTTTCTTTTCTTTGGTGCTCCACGTCCACTTAGTGCCCTTTTCCAGCAGCTTGTACAACGGTGCTAGAATGGTAGACAAGTCGGGCATAAACTTCTTATAAAAGGTTACCATGGCCAGAAATGAGCGTAGCTGACCGACGTTCTGTGGTGAGGGGGCTAGCCTGATAGCAACCACATTCTTTTCCATGGGATGCAGTCCATTCGCGTCGATATGGTGACCGAGATATGTAACCGAGGGCTGGCTAATGCGGCACTTATCAGCACGAAGCTTAATGCCATGTTCACGAAAGCGCTCGAGCACAGCCATCAGATTTCGGTTTTGGCTGTCACCCTCTTCTGCTATCAACACGTCATCTAGGTACACTTGCACCCCAGGCAAGCCCTGCAGGATTGATTCAATCCGCCTTTGAAATATCCCCGGTGCCGAAGCAATCCCAAAAGGGAAGCGGTTGTAGCAAAAGAGGCTCTTGTGAGTGTTTATCACGACCAATTTGCGAGACTCTTCGTCCAGCGGAATGTGGTTGTAGGCGTCGCGCAAATCCAAAATGCTGAATCATTCTCCCCCCACCTAATTGGGCAAAAATATCCTCGATAAGAGGCAGCGGGTATTGTTCCAGCTCGCATACTAAGTTCAACGTAATCTTGAAGTCACCGCAAATGCGAACTGTGCCGTCTTTCTTTAAGACTGGAACAATGGGCGTAGCCCATTCCGACTGCGTCACTGGTGATATAATGCCTCCGAAACTTTATCCAGCAGAGCGTAGGGTACCTTTGTTGCCTTGAAGAACTTTGGCGGCACTCCAGGCTTGATGTGAAGGCGCACCGGTGGGCCTTTTATCAGTCCTACGCTCTCCGTGCACAGGTCGGAGTAGCGGTCCAACACAGCAGGCACTGGCGGAGACCCCGGGCTCGACTCGAGTGGTGGCACAGCTGCGTGGAGCACTGCTGCGCCCTGCTCTTGTAGTTTCTGCAACAAATCACGACCGCAGAGGAGAGGACCTTCGCAGTCCGAGACGATTAGGTTACAGTCAACCTCCGCTGATCTGTGGCACACACGCATTGACAGTACTCCAAGCACAGGTAGCTTCCCCAAATAGCACGCCAGTTTTATCTTCGGTTCCTGCAGCTTCGGCCATTGATGACGATGGGCTTTCTAGGCTGCTTTAGGAATGACGTATACGGGCGAGCCGGTATCTACGCCCATCTTCAGCTTTACGCCATTCCACATGAAAGTTTCCTGAATCGGTGGCACCAATGAATTCTTCGAGGTTACGGACCAAAGTTGCGACGCGCTGCTATCACTGTCGTCGGCTTGGACTGTTACATTCAACGAGTTGTCGATCCTTTGGCACATTCGTGCCAAGTGCCCTTGTTTTCCACATTTGTAACAGTGCCTCCCACGCATTGAGCAGGTCGCGCGCTTATGATTACGCCTTCCGTAGCACTCGCATGGCTTTCCGCCATCGTTTTTATTCTGACCTCGCGGCACCCAGCGTGTTGCTCCTTCATTGCCGAAACTGTTGCCGGGGCCGTTTCTCGATTTATGTTCTCCGCATCTAATTTTGCACTTTCTGCCGCCAACGCAAGTGGCTCTGCTTCTTGTAATGTCAACTCAGGTTTTGCGAGCAGCTGCTTTTGCAAATTTCTTGAACGTCGTACCCCGCACACGGTACGGTCCCTTAAAGGAGCCATGAAGAGAAAGCACAAGTTTGGTTCATTCGAAAGATTGCCTCGTTAGAACCATACTGACACCACTTTTAACACAAACTTCGCTCAAATAAACTACATAATTAGGAAAAAAGGGAATGACCATGCGACCCACCAGCTCATTTCCCGCAACAGAACCTATGATGTCACACGAGAATGCTCTGCGATTGGCGGAGGCCGGCAAAAGCAAACGCAAGTTAGGCAGGGCTTACCAGTTTGCATAGTGAGATATATGCCCGTTAAACATACTGCACATTCTTTTTATGACACTAAGAACGGTGGAGTAAACGGTTGAAGTTCCGAATAAATACGCAAGCGTGTATTCCAATGCGTACGAAACTACCGCCAGCCGAACTCGACATCTTGCCGTCGCCACCGTCGCGCAGACGAATTTTCGGGTTCGAGGCTCTTCGGGGCCAACGAACCGTCCCAGCACGCACAGCCGCGACCATGCTTGGTATCGTAATCCCTTCACAGGAGGTTAGGCGTCATATCTCATATCGCCAACCAGCAAAGGTAAAAATAGAAACGAGGGGAGTAAGGAACAGCAAGCAGCGACGAGATAGTGACAGTTGTCGCAGAAGTTTCGGAATGGTGTTGGCTTGCTGCTGTTGTTAGGAGCTTGTTTCCAGTTTACAACCACTGAAAACTTGAGTTTGTTCGAGTACTTTACAATGAAATTTCGTTCCCGCGTTTTGAAATGCCCATGTAGTACGGCAAATCGTCGAGGGAGTGCGACATCCCCGCCGGTGAGGAGATCTCCTTTCATGTGCTGCCCAACGACGAACCTCGGCGAAGCTAGTGGCTACGTTTTGTGAACTTTGCAAACGGAGGAGAAAGAGAGCTAAAGGAAGTACGAGTGTGCTCGCTTCATTTCCGAGGAAGTGATTACAGCAGGGACCCTTACGTTAGCTCACTCCTGGGACATGCTGGCGCTCGTCGCCGACTTCGTCAAATCGCCGTCAAAGCGCTCTGACCTTGGGGGAAAAAATTGCCGTACACACCGCGCATTGACACTCGTATCTTTCTGGTCGGAGCAGAGAGCTCGCACGAACGGCTTTCCATGCACGACACCGGCCAACTGGCATAAGCGATACTGCTACTGAAATTGAACTATTATTAACCGTAATAAAAATACGGCACATACATACCAGTCTGTATTCGTCCGTCGTGACGGGGCTGACGAGGCAGCGGTGCCGACGGCTGGGCGTTCGTTTGTTGTGGCTATCGCGGAATGGTCACTTTCCGGTCCATCCGCGTGTCCCACAACTCCTGCCGCTCGTGCACTTAGAAGCATTGAGCGTTCAAGTGGTGTGAGGTTGTTAAATGCAAGCCCGAGCTTCTCGGCAAGAGTTTTGTTCTCCAGATCAGGTGATTCCATGACTAGGGCTGCGAGTGCACTAGGTTTTACTAGTATTTTTAAAATGGCCGCCGTCTCGGTTTCGGCACGAGTTCCGGTTCCTGTTTCATTCCCGCGTGTGGGTGCTATATGGAGTCGACATACTAAGTATCTGTTTCATGGACTGGCTCGTATGACGCCATTGTTCACGTCACGAAATGTGCAATTTAGCGGGAGATTTAAAATTTTGGCTTAAATTGCCTTATTTCTCAGTGAATAAAGCATCATTTGCTTCCGGGAAAGCGCTTAGGGTACTATGAAACACCTAATCTTTCGAATAAAACAAACTTTTGTTTTCTCTTCATGGCTCCTTTAACATCCTATCCAGCATGGACGAGAAGTTGCAGTTATGCGCTAGGCACCTTATTTCCACAATGAATGCGTGAAAAAATTTGAAGCTTTCTGCAATTTCGTTTGGTCGTGGGTCATAATACTCGCTTAAAACTTTCACGACCGCATCAAACCTGAGTGCGTTTGGCTTCTGCGGTGCCACTCTACCGCATAGCACCTCAATCGTTCTCGACCCAAGTGCAGCGACCAGCAGGGCTCTTTTCGTGGCATCGTCAGTGACTTCGTTTGCTTCGAAATATGCCTCAACCTTCACGAGGTATGCTTGCCACTTATCTGTGTCGTCGTTGAATTCCGGGAGGCAGTGACTCATGACTGCCAGTGGGGTGGCTGCTTGCCCGCCTTCAGGAAACAGCTGGGTGTCGGTCTCTGCTGACATCCTCGTCGCCACTGTTGCAACGTGCCCCACGGCTGGGTGGTGCCCGGAAATGCATGCACAGAGTGGCCAGGGCAAAAGAGAGCGTTTATTGTCCGGCTTGGGTTTCTATAAGAACGAAAGGCAAGGGAAGGGGGGTGAGGGAGATAAGATTGAAGGCGCGCATGCGTAGACTGGCAGCGCTTGTTTAGCGGTGGCCAACAGTTCGTGGCAGTGCTAAACATACTGGTTAGGCACATGTTGCAGTGACATAAAATGCACATGATTCAACGTCCTTTCCAACGACAGCAGTTTTTAAAATGTTGTCATAAATGATGGTAGTAAAAAAGATAATCAAAATTAAAATTTTTGCCCATTCATTGAAGAGAGGGATTAATTAAGAGGTGTATAACAAGCCACCAATAGGAAAAATTTCGATGATACATTGGAAGGTAAACATTTCAGAAACACATCCTAGAAAACAACTTGAGTTGCGCGGAACGATTTGTCAGATATAAAGAAAAAATTCTAGCAGGTTGGGTGCCCATGCCATGCGGTGAAGCCCAACTTCCACTTCAATATGCGCAATATTGGGGTGTTCTCTGGAGGAAATCTGGTGGTTTGAGATTATCAGAGGCGCCAGTTTGTCCCCCCGTGTAAAAATTCCTTTTCAATGACGGGACTTTGCATTGGCGGCCAGCGCAAGATTCAGAAAAGCATGCGATGCGAAGAAACCCACTCGAAGTTAAAAATTTCTGCCACCTCCCCTCGCGGGAACCCCTGTGTAGATGCGACGCATAGGGGGTTCCGTTGTTGTTTCTGTTAGGTTGATTCTCCCATCGCGTGAAACGTGCCGTGAACCCCCTGCCGTGGCTATGACGCAATGTGGCGCGGCTATGACGCAACACAATCCACTTTAATCCAATCCAATCCAATGCCCCTCGCGAGAGAGTTTTCGCCATCGGAGAGGAGAGGGGGTGAGCGGCGGACAGCGCAGCTCATGCGGCGAGGAGAATGGGGGAGGGGTGTGGACGGACAACAACAACGCCGTATGGAGGGACAAGGCGAGTGAATGAGATGCAGTCGCATCTAAAATGAAACTCGGTGGGGGGTGCCTGTTGACGTTCACAGTCTCTTTATCTCTGACTTGCTATTGTAGCCCTGCTTGCTAGAATGTGGTATACTATGTGCTGGAATCATGCCCAGCAAGCTTTCACAGAGTATATGTCGTGCGACAAGAAAAGAGTTCAGCAATAAGAGCCCCTTCACTACAGGGCGGGCTAGGATTTTCAAAAAGAAACAGTGCGAAACCTGTTGGAGACTTTGTCTGAACAAACACTTCTACTAACAAGAAAACAATTCTACTACCGGGAATACCGTTGTGTGAACACAAAATTGGCCTTTGAACAGCTGGTGGTGCGCAAGGCCGATTTGAAGCGCCCTCCGTGTCTGAACTGATATCCAACGACTTGGTGTTATCTTTTGACTTGCAGCTAGAGCGGTTATCACTGAAGTACGACATCGATGAAGTGAAATTATGAGCGGCATGCTTTTTTCGAGGAACAGTAGCAGGCAACGCAGGTGCCATTGAGAATCGGCTTGAAGTTTGGCAACTGTGTAGTAGCACCAAATACGAATTTGACAACACGAAAAGCTTAAACTGCTGGGAACTGCCTGAAAATGCCAGGTCCACTTGTTAGACAAGCAGGGGGCCTTCAGGAATGAGCATGACGAAACCTTCAAAAAGCGCAACACTGAACACAGGGGACAAACAGAACAACAGAATGAGCGCTCCTGTTCCGTTCTGTCGTTCTGTTTGTCCCATGTTTTTAAAAAAGTGTTGTGATTTTTGAAGGTTTCTTCATGCACATTTACCAACAAGCCCAGCTCTTCATTCAAAAATGAGTTTTGGCAGAATAAAGCAACCCGATCTCCGAAGCAAAGCTCACTAGGGAATAGCTGGTGCCATTTTCGAGTAATTATTACCTCTCAACTCTGTCAAATTACAAAGGTAACTACATAATTTGATATTTGACTTGCTGGGAGCTTCTTGATCAAGAAAGTTTGGTGGTAATGCAGCATAACCACGAGCGGCATGCTTTTTTGTCAAGTGCAGCAGCCACACCCCTTTTCGCAACAACGCACGCATCTTAGCTCGCAAAAAGTGCCGTAAAAAATCTCAGTGTCGCCGGAACGCGAAAATTTAAACAGATATTAAAAGTGCAGTGCCTAGGCTAACCGTTGGCACGCTTTGGATGCACAAGAAATGACTAAAATGTGTCGAAATTGGCAATATACAGTATTGATCATTGGCGATGAGTTTGAATAGGCGTGGTGACGAAAGAGTTAAATGCATTTTGCCATCTGTTACAGCATTCTCTGATTGGCTATTTTGTCTTCATACTCCAGAGTGTTTTATTTGACACCACCTTCAGTTTGTCCTTTGAAACCTTCCCCAGTTTGTTCACTACTTGGTGGCAAATTGAAATTTCTTCATTTTTTTTTCCAATTGATTGCAGGGTTCAACGCGGCGACGCAACGCAGGTGATGAGGCGTGTTGTAGTGGAGGGCTTCAGATTAATTTTTACCACCTGGGAATCTTTAATGTGAGCCAAAATCTCTAAAAAAAAAACGGGCGTTTTTGCTTTTCGCCTCAATCAGAGAAGCAGCTTCCATGGCCAGGAATCGAACCCGCATCCTCGTGCACAGCAGCGCAATGCTTTAGCTACTGAGCTAACGTGGCGTTTATTTTTATCTTTTCTTTTTCCACCTTTCACTCCCGCATGCTTTGCCATCACAACCCCCCTGGATCATGACAAACACCTTTTCTTGTCATTTTTGCTGCTCTTGACATGTCTTCATTCCAAATAAATGTTAAGAGCCAAGCCAGTTACGAAGCGAATGCAAATCAGTACTCGTCCACAATTGCCAGAGGGACACAGATGGCTTTGAGTAAGTTGCATTGATGCTAGCGCGGGTTTCCTGTCTAGTATATAAAAATCTCTTTATCACCTGAACCTTGTTCACAGATCAGCACTCGCGCTTTAGCACTAAAGCTTGTCCAGTTCTTGTCCCAGTGCCAGGAACCTGTTCTGTTGTGGTGAACACTGGTTTCTCGCCTTACGCTTCGTGTCACCTTGTCCGCAGCCACCTCTTGTTCAGGCCAGCTACCTGTTTCTTCTGGACTGAGCGACCGCTGCTTGCGACCCTGGCATGCCAGGCCTGGTGCTCTCCCCTGGCTACATGATGCAGGCTTGTGACCGTGCCATGCGAGGCCTGGTGCTCCAGACTTGCCCTGCGAGGTGCCAAGCTCCGGGCTACCGAGCGCGGGTGTATGGAGCCGTGGTACAGCTGTACCACATCGCAGAGAGCCACCAGTGCTGGATCTGTGAGCTGACAACCATCAACCCCACCCCCACCCCCCCTTCCTAATCACTGTAAGGTTGTTCTCTGCTTGGTGCCTGTGTCCTCTCTGTCTCCTTGCACTGAAACTTCTATGCTAACACCTTGCATAGGACTGCTGCCTTGTGTTTTTTTATGTGCAGAGCACTTTAGGGGCTCGCCTTGTCGTCGTAGCTCGCTCGCTGGACCCAAGTAGAGCTACACGGCGTTCCGTCGTAGCGGTCGTTGCTGCGTAACCCATAGGCTTCGAAAGCCAAGCGGTTTTTATAGTCATAAGCGTTTCACACTTGCGAAGCGCTGGTGCTTGTTTAGCGCAAAGAAAACTGCAGGTACATTTGAGGCAAAATATCCGTAATTAACTGCCAGCACCCACGTCCATTTAGTTAGGAACGCTCGTTGGGTTGGTTTTTACTAAGCAAGAAAAATTGGCAGTGCAACGCTGGTACAGGCAGAAAAAAAAGCAAGCACAAAAAGAACAGAACTCCCGCTGGCGCAGTTTCAGGCAGGGGGCGCGTGAGCATTGTGAAGACGGGAAATTTGAAATGTGTTGGGTGGTAGCAGTGAGCGGATAACAATGCTACAGCCCTTTACGGCGAATCACTGCGCTGCACTTCCGACAGCTTTCACATTGAGTGGAATGGCTTTAATTTTTAAAGACGATAGGCTTTCTTGGGCTACTTAAACCCAGAAATTTTGGTCTGTCTGTATGTCTGTCTGTCTGTGACTCGATTCAGCCACCCGGCCAAAGCAAAACAATGCCTGCGCAATAGTCTTATATAGTCACAACTAAATCTACCCGTCTATGTCCGGTGTAATGTTCATACTTGTCAACATTGTTGAAGAAGAACAAGACATTACGCAAATATGAGACAACAAATCAATACAGAAGTGATATTTGCATTGTTCCTTTATAAAAATTCAAACATGCTTGACTTTTGCGAAATTAAATACTTCATCAACTGCAGAAAAAGAATTCACTCCGCTGTCGCCTGCTGTCGCCCGCGCCACTAGCTTCTGGCGCCATTTTAAGAAATCAACCGGCAACAGATGCGCAAGGTTCCACTAGATAGGTTCCACGTTCTGCTTGCAACACACGTGGAGTAGGGAAACGCGGTTCTATAAACGTTGAAGTAGGGCGCCTCGATTAACGCGCGTTTTCGCCGTACGGCAGCGTTCGCATCGAGACACCCGGTTTGGAGCAGTGGAACGCGGGAAATTTAAAATGATTTAAGCAAACATGTGGCGTCTTTACCTTGGGAGGAGCGCGACGCAAGAGGAACAACATGAGAGGTGAGCGGTAAAGTGAAGGGAGGCATTTACTTCGCAAAAGCCGATAAAGACTATCGTCTTTTGACGGCATTTGCAACGAAAGGAGCAGATACGCGGCCAATTTTTTTTCTATTGTTTCTCCTTATATCTTTTTTTTTCCCCTTGTTTTGGGGCGAGGACCTTTGCTGTCTCGTCAAACTCGAAACGTGATGGTTGTCGTCAAAGGCGGCAGCGTTGGCAATAACACAAACCATACCAAAATGACGGCCGCTGCAAAATATGTTAGCATCGTGTGGGATTTGAACTCGGGTTGCCGGAGCAGTAGTCAAATGCTTTAATTCTTTCGGGACCGCTCCATAGGCCATCGATCACATATGATCGATGGTTTCGCGAGCCTGCAGAATACAAATTTTCGCTCGATGGCACACCTAGCGACATCTAGGAGATAGTTTGAAAACTGGAGTTTTCTCTTCTTTGAAGTTGCTTTTTTTATCGCCATGTGGCAACGCATCAGGTATTTTATTCTGACGGGCAGTGGTTTCGAATGTAAACAAACATGGCGTCATACTCGCGCGAGTGCGATAAGAAATCCGCCTCGTCTCGTCTCGCATATCTTCGCCTTCTACTGTTGATTTTAATGATGAGAGTGGCAGTGAAAAGTCGGAATGCGGCTTTAGAGAACGGATTTCAGCTCGAGTGAGGATTCGGGTGTCGATCAGCCTGGAACATCAAATCGCGCTCAAAGGTGGGTGTTAGTTTCGGTTTCAATTGGTTCTGGAGTAGCTTTGTGCGCTCGAAATATGTTCTGGCTGGTTTATATTTATTCGCTAGGGTGTTAACTACCTATGGTGGTGATTCCTGCCACCAGCGCAGAAACGGATCAAGTTTTCGCCGAGACAAGAGCCCGGCGTGTACCTGGGCGACGACGTAGCCATGGCCCTAGTGCCAAAGAGATCACACACAAAACAAAAAACCAGTTACACCTAGCCGCATAAAACTTTTTCAATGAAGAAACAGAGCATTGTGTTAGATTTTGTATATCCTGAAATAATTTTATTCTTTTTTAATATTTTTATATTTACGCTTTTTTCTATATTTTTCTGTAATTTTTTTACGAAGTTCTTAGTTTCAGATTTTTTCACGGTTCTATCGTCAGTGTTGAAGTAAAACTTGGTATTGTATGTAAAAGAACATATAATTAGCTGCATTTCGGTATATGCTAAGGCAAGATGGTGCCTTTGCTTTATGTAAAAAAAAATTTGTACCGAGACCTCCCTTTTTCATCACTTTTTCCGGCGGTCCCGAAAGAGTTAACTACAGCACTAACCCAGCACCCTGCCAAACTGGAACAAGAATTAGCCGGATACATGCTCTGTGATCTGGGACAGGTGCACACAGTGGTGTGTGCAGAAAACTGGTGCACAAGGAGGAGAGCTTTCACTGTGGGAAAGCTGCAACGTGGAGTACGGCCAGTCTGTCTGTCGGAGTAACTCTCATTAAAAGGCAACGAAAGAGGGACACAAACATGAGGTAGCCGTAAAGAAGTCTTTGATAATTGCTCGGTCTTCAAACAGCATAAATGTCCGAGCAATTTCTTCCATTTACCGCGTGTTTCCCCTTTTTAGAGTGCAGCTCCTACACGCCAACTGATTGATTGATTGATTCATTGTAGTGTTTAACGCGCCGACGCAACGCGGGTGATGAGACGCGTCATAGTGGAGGGCTCCGGATTAATTTTGACCACCTGGGGATCTTTAACGTGCGCCGAAATCTCGTACACACGGGCGTTTTTGCTTTTCGCCTCCATCAGAAAAGCGGCCGCCGCGACCGGGAATCGAACCCGCGACCTTGTGCTCAGCAGCGCCTAAATGCCAACTGCACTCAAGATTTCGCCCTCTTGAAAACACTATATCCGTATAGTCTGCCAAAAAAGAAAGCAACATGCAAAATGCTACAGCTGAAATACGTGCTTGGATGCCGCAAGCGATCAGCAAAAATCGGCAATTTTGGAACCGTAATCGAGGAGAGCGTGGCCATTGAGGTGATGTTGCAGGCGGCCAGCGAGCGGCCGGACGATCAGCAGTTTGGGAGCGAGCCTGCACACAAGCTCTATGCGCGCGCGTGGCAGCAAATGGGTGAAGCGTGCACAGCAGAGCTCGACTGGTTTCCCATATGCCTGGCTGGCCAGAGGAAGAAGCCCCGGTGTGCTGGAGCGTCACAAGCGCATCATGGCAGCTTACGCGATGCGCCGGGTGGTGCAGCGTGGTCTGCGGCAGATCTTTTTTACACGGTTCTTATTGATTAACGAGGCATTTCAGAAGGCTACCACTCGTGTCCTAGCTGATTTGGTGGTACTTACTATACATTCCAAATAAATTTGCTCGAGGTGAAATTTGAATGCAGTTGGCTTTTAACTCTTTTATGAGCGTGCCATAGGCCATCGTTCAGGGATGAGCGATGAGTTTCAAACCGCCTGTGAAAGCTAAAAACGGCGCTTTGCGGACAACTAACGCCGTCTGGCGTATTTATCGACAACTCATTTTTTCATTTCAATATTGCTTGTTTCCGTTTCGTGTATGTAGACGGCGTCAGGAGTAAAATTTGAACCCAAGGCAGCGGCGACAAAGGCGGAGAGCTCTTTCAGGAACCTCGCCCACTGCTGCTGCTGATTTTATTTACCGCATCAGAAGTGATCACTCCAGCAACGATGTGGATTCTTTATTTTCTCGCCTTATGCAGGATGGATATACAGCTGGTCCCAGATATGTCGAAGTAACCCGCCGCGGTGGCTCAGTGGCTAAGGCGTTGCGCTGCTGAGCACGAAGTCGCGGGTTCGATTCCCGGCCGCGGCGGCTGCTTTTCTGATGGAGGCGAAAAGCAAAAACGCCCGTGTGTACGAGATTTCGGCGCACGTTAAAGATCCCCAGGTGGTCAAAATTAATCCGGAGCCCTCCACTACGCCGCGCCTCATCGCCTGCGTTGCGTCGGCGCGTTACACCCCCCAATCAATCAAATCAATATGTCGAAGTAGGTGTTGTGTGTGTGTATTGAACTCTTGTTCAGTGACACATTCCTTATATCAAACAGTGCACCGCAAGTGCTCCTGCAAGTGTGGTTCTTCTGATAGTGTTCTGTGTTCTGGCGATGACTTCTTGCTTGCGCTACAGCGCTTGGGGAGGTAGGCATCGCATCACTTGGGTTCTTTCACACATGCTTGTAGCACTTGCATAGGGGATATATGTATAGGAACAAGTGCAGGGAGTGATTGGGTGGGTAAAGCAATAAGAGAGGAGGGGAAAGCAACCGGAAACGCTTTGTTTCTGCATGCTTGAGTGGGGATTGCTTGACCAGTGGTGGCTCTGCTGGCACCAGAAGGCTGGCGGGCATTGTTCTTTTCTTTTTTAGTGGCATCACGTTATGCATTTTGGAACCACAAACGTGGAAAAAAAAATGAAGAAATTTGGCTTTAGCAAGGAAAGCCAATGTCGTTGGACATTTGGGTTTTGCCGATTTTAGTCAGCTGGGATGCCGTTTATTAATTTTATCTGTTGTGGTACTGAACAGGGAGGGTTGTTAATGGCGGGATAATGCATGGTACCAGGGAAGTTGAGTGGCTCGAAAGACGGAGTTCATTCTAAGCAACGTGGTGTCCACGAATTTGCAGTGTTTTGTCCTTGAGCATGATATGTGGTGCCTGTGTCTGGAAACGTTGTTAGTGAAGTGAACTTTTGGACTCGTAGCTGTGCTTGACAGCGAGCTCGCGAGCCTCGGGAATAGATCGGTTGAGTGCAAGTTGTTGCCTGCACTGCACCGGTGCAACATGTGCAGGCAGCGTCCGATACCAGGACTGGTTACGATTGCACACGCGTAATAATAATTGCGTAGCTGAACTGAAATTTGATGCCAAAAGCGAGGGGGCTAAACGTAGCAACATTACTCAATTTACAATCTGGGTGAACGTGCACCTCGGGGAGTGAACATGCGCCTTGGCTGTTGAAAGTGTGACCTTATACTTTCAACGGGTCAGTTTTAGAATGGGTTTCTCAACTTTAGATCATATTCATGCTATTTAACCAGGTGATCGAAAAATAATCAGAGTATAATAAATCATTGTACATGTCATTTATACGTTATGAAAAAAGTGTTTGTCTTGCAAACACTTTCTCAAAAGGCTCTTTCAGTGTTGTGTGTGTATCAAGCTGATTAATATTTGTACTTGCCTCACAAAGTTGCTAAAAATTTGATTTTTCAGGACCCTAAGATGCTGCAATAAACATCGTTAGCTGGTCCAAAGTGAGGTTCTTGTTTTCCAACATCGAAATGTTGCTGCTCCAGAAACTGCTCTCAAATTTGTTTGAGCTGTCTCACACCTGATAGTTCTTGTTTGCAATGAGACATATTCATGTGCCATTTACCAAACTGATGCCCCAATCCAACCTCTAGGTTCGTTCCCTTGTTGTTCTCATATATTGGTATTACTGAGGGAATATAAACCACACATGCAGGAAGGCACATATTTTATTATGCATGCAGTACAGTATTTACAATGGAGCCCTCACCAAAAAAAAAGGCGCCTCAAAGCAGCTTTGTTTTTTTTTCCCAGCAGTCTGGTCGGTTTTCATGAACGGGAGTTCACTGTTCTTCCTTGTAAAAAGAAGTCCTTGCACATCACGCAGTAGCATTTAATTAGCTTAGCAGTAACAAATTCATGGCACTCGTTACAACCTAATCCAGGCACTGGAATCTCTTAAAGCCTGTCTGTCATTTGCCACAAAGTATTAGTGATTACAGCATGTGTTTCGAGTGTATCATGCACAACTTCTTCAATTTCTTTGATTAAGGTGTGCAGCCTGTAGCAGGGCTCTTAAAGGCAACTTGGCTTCAACGATCTCAACGCAGTCAAGCATCTCCAGTTGAATGCTGTGCCCTCTGGCTTTAAATGGTGAAGAGAAGCTGTGAGCATGATAGGGCATTCTTTGCACATTGCTTTTGTTGCACCTAGCCCGCAAGGTAGTAAACTACCACCTCATGCGCACTTGCTTTTTCATGGTCACGGTCACATTTGTCACAGCAAACCCCTCGGAACAAATCATTTTTGCTTCATGTCTGTTTTTTATTGCAAAGGGCTACGGTCATGTGATCAATGCAGGCAGTAGCGTTATGAGCGTTACACTGCTCTTAATAGTCTGTTCCTGCCTCACTTCATCTGTTTTCAGCCAAATAGAAGATTCAGGCGGGTATGGTGTAGACAGTGTGGTGGTTATTTGGCAAAGCAACTGCCCAAGGGCGTACCTGCGAATAATAAACTGACTGTACGTTTGGCTATTTTGAAGGGGAGAGAGTGAAACAAAATGAAGTATGCTGGGGCTACTCCAGTACGATCTGCTCGCCAAATGCTCAAAGCGACTATGTTAATAACAGAAGTTTCAAAACGTCATAAACGTTACAAGCGTGCAGGTTGAAATTTTGCCCCCCTATTGATATGCATAATCGGATTGGGATGCTTTCTGTTCATTTTGTAAAGAAGCAGTTTGAAATGTACAAATGCCGATTTGATCCTTTTTGTTGACTATGTCTGATAGTAAGGTCACAGTGAGTTTCAATGCGTAAATCGTTCTGTTGATTTCAAAAGTACATCTGCATTGTTGCAATGGTAAGGGCAGTATCAGTGCTATTTTTATAGGTTTGCAGTAGCTAGCTGGTGCAGGGGTGACTGTCCCCGAAAATGGCTGAGCATAATGTTGCAGGTATGATTCCCGTTTATAAAAACCAAAAGTACCTGTTTTTTGGCAAGCATTTAAGTGAGCCTAAAAAACTTTCTGGTGGCCTAAATTGATCAATAGCTCTTCAATAAACCACGTACCTCGTAGCCCGGGGTCCCCTTTTACACATTAAGCCCTGATTTGAGCTTTAAGCTGTCTTGCTAGTTAAGCTGTCTTGCTAGTTAACTTAAACAGCACTTTCGATGGCATCGTTTTTTTTTTTTTCGAGAAATATGTGGCAGCTTGCGTCCAATGCCGCACTACTTTAAAAAAATGTGGAGCTTAACTTGTAGTTTGTGTGGCTTAAGTTTGATTTCATTTTAATTATGAGGTGATAATATCAGGCAGGAAGCCAGAGTATGTGACATTAAACTCTCGCATTCGTCGTACAACAGACAATTTTACAATTTGAAGAACTGCGTGTTTTAGTAAGCAGCTGTTACCATCTGTGGCGTACACGTGGACGTAAAACTAGCTTGGCAGTTCTTTTTCACACAAGATACACAAGCTTTCTCTTGTGATGTGAAAATACAGTATAAACACTTCTTGCTTAGCTGTGGCTCTGAATTTTCTACTGCAGAGTCTAGTGTTGTTACATTTACGATGTCTCAAAACACGGGGGAACTCAATTTTCTTATGGGTAGGCTTCACTGCATCTCTGGGTGCAGGAAAGCCAGCTTTACAGTACTCTGTGTTCTTTGCCGGTGCCCCATTTACAGCAGGGAACGACATTTACACTGAGGCACCTGAGTGTCGGCTTCTGTACTTCGCAGAAATCATTTCTGGGAACGCATTTTTGTAGGGGATGTAAGCAGCCTTATATCGAAATGCAAATGCTGTAGTATGTTTTTATCTGAAGTTTATCCTTATTACCCACGCCTGTTGGTTACACGGAGTCAAACCAAGCGGTGACATTCAATGGATGCTTAAGGCCATGCCGACAAAAGAAAAGTTTGTTTTATTCGAAAGACTGCATGTTTTGTAGTGCCTCTAGTGCTTGTCTGGGAGCAAACGATGCTTTATTCACTTAGAACTTAATCAATTTAAGTTAAAATTTTGATTATCTTGCTTAATCGTGTGTTTCCGTGACGTCTGCAATGACATATGTGCTGGGGAGCCTTATTTGTTGTTAGTTAACGTAGATGGTGCCATCATACCACGGCAGGCCGTTTTCTGTCTTTGCTTTGTTTTTGACCGTATTTGTACCTGGCTTGTTTTTGTTAAGGTAAAGAATAACTGTTTCGTGAAGCATGGTGTTCGCTCAACAAATATGGTCACGTAAGACAACGTCTCTTACAGCAATCAGCCAGTGTCGTCTGAGAGAACCCCAAAGCGTCGCCGTGCTGTGCAGCTAAAACAAGAATAGTGTACGCAGTTCCAGCAGCAGTGTGCATCAGTACTTCTATGTTTACGTGTACTTTCGTATCTTCCACTGTATACCCCACCATTCTTTCTGCTATAAAAAGAATGTGCCCTAAATGTAAGCGCAAATAGCTTTTTTGGCAAGCTTATAAGTGCTGCTAATTTGCGCTTGCTTTTGCCGGCCTCAGCCAGTTGCAGAGCTGTGACATATGACATCAGAGGTTCTGTTGCGGGAAATGAGCTAGTGGGTCGCATGGCCATTCCCTTTTTCCCTAATTATACAGCTTATTTGAGTGAAGTTTACGTTAAAAGTGGAATCAGTATGATTTTAATGAGGCAATCTTTTGAATGAGCTTTTTAACAAAAAAAAAGGATGTTTTTTATGTTCTGTCTGCATGGCCCCTTTAAGCATCAAATGTACTGTAAATCTACGGTGAAAGCTACAAACTAAAATGGAAGAAAGTGAGCGGTAGGGTTTTATGCTCTCATGCCCAAAAAACTTTTGCAATGAAACATATGAATTCACATAAAAAGGACAAGCACTTGTATTACACACTTTGCTTTTGCAGTAACTTCGTATGATCGCACAGCTTCAACTTCTGTTACAGAAGGCAAGGCTGGGGGGGTAAAATATTGGTGAATCATTTCCACTCGTGTCCGGACGTATAGACTTGTCAAATTTCGTTTGCACAACTGGATGCTTTGAGTAAGGATGCTTTGAGTTACTAAAGTTCTTGATGTTTCCATCGTAAATTTAAAAACTGGAAGCTTTAGTAACCTGGTGAAGGGTAATAAGTGATAGGAATGAAATTATTTATCTATATTATTGGTTTTTGTTATTTTTCATTTGCAAAAAGCTACATATCACTTAAAACAAGGTCTTTTGGGCAGAAAAATTGACTGCGAATCAGTGACTACAAACATGGAGTCTGAATGAAGTATATTTCCCATAGGACACAGGAACTATAACTGGGTTAAAATAATAAAACTAGGGATGTTGTGTACAATCGAATAAACTTTTGGTATGTCTTGACCCTTACTGTAGGTACGACAACGGGACGGAGCCCTCCTACTGACACGCAGCACCTGCCAGGCATGGGAGACGACGACGCTGCCTGCCCTGTCAAAACAGTATGCTCAAGGAACCACATTCTTAGACTGGCCAATGCCACTTCCGCCCTTACAGAACTTCCAGTTATGGTGACTTCATAAAGCACATTATCAACATGTGGAAAGGGAGGCACCAGGGTAGAGTTGGCCCAATACGAAGGAGATAAGAGGTGCTGCTGCAAAAGCATCTTTCCCTCCAGCCCCATCCAACTGGTACACCTGCAAGCATTGTCTGGTTGTTAAAGGGGCACTGAAGTGTTTTGTAAACATTGTGGGATTACTTACGCAAATTGAACTCCGGTGTGCCAATGTGTCTAGGCCATGTTTTGGCCACTCTGGGTGCATTTGCATGACTTGATTTAGTAATGATGGTCGTATTAGAGTGTCCTCGCCACAACTTCAACTGTGTGTACTGTGCTAAGTGAACGCTCACAGTGCAGTGAAGACTTTGTATGAACAATCTTCCCCTACCCTTTTTCCCATGTCCCACAACAGGGCCTATTGGCCTCCCCGTATAATAGTAATCGATTCCATTCCATATAGTAGAAAAATCATTCGAAAGTGCTTTCCTCCTCTCTGCATTCCCCTTGCTTATTTCCTATGACGTGTGATGGTTACTCGAGGTGGTTTGACTTGACTGCGTGGCTCGCTGACCCTCCGACCGACGACCTAGGTGACCGCCGAGGGCTCTTCACAATTTGTTCGCTCAGTTAAAACTAAGTGACGACAAAATTTTTTGCACAGATGAATGTGGCTTGAGTTTGTTATATTGAAAAAGCGTGGTAGTGTGGGCTTGTTGGTACATACAGAACATTTGAACAACAACGCTTAAACGGGACAAAAGAGTGACAGGACAGGCAGTGCCCTGTCCTGTCACTCGTATCAGCCGTGCGTGCCGTTTGTAAGACCGCGCTGGCGGTTTGTCAGACCCTGCAGCAGCGGCTGACGTGGACAAAAAAGACAAAATAAAGATTGTGGCTCTGTTTTTAAGTGCCGTGCGTCTGAGGGGTGATAAAGAATTACTTGAGAGGTCGGTTACGATGTGGCTGGATTCGAGCATGTTTTGTTTATAGTGCGGTACCGCTTATAGTGCGAATTTTCGCGGCTCCCGTGACAGTGGTTACAAGTGGTCTACACTGCACCATTCATTAAAAAGACTGCATTGTTGCGATAAAGATTGTAGTAATTTGATCGCAAACCTCAAGCATGTAATGGAGACATTCAAGAAAGCAGATGAAGCAGCGGCGACCCCCCAGCCACTTTCTGGCATTTTCTACGACGTCACGGAATGTTGTTTGTGTGATTTGTGCCCGCTGACCTAATCCGTCTCCAAGAAATGTGATTACGTGATTGTAGTGGGGCCTCTACTTCCACTGCATTCTCACTTGAATGGTAACGTGTAATTGAAACACTAATTAACTGCGTATAGTACTGGCCCATATTATGTCGTCCCTTCTTAAGGAGACGCTGCCCTTATTAAAACAGCTTCCTTTAATTTTTATGGAAATTCTGTTAAACTGGTCAGTCTTGCTGCATTTCAAATATTCCTTTATTTCTTGAGTCAGTCAATTAGTTTCCAGGGTAATTAGAGATAATTAGCCATTTTTTGAGGAACAATAGACAGAACAATGTTAGTCATAAAACTGTAATCTTTACATTTTCCAATACTGTGAACCCTGGTGAGTGCAATAAGAGAGGCGGTTTTTTTTATGTACTGCTTGGAACTCATTTTACAGCTCATTAAACTCTGGTGTCTGAAATGGGCTTTCGAAATGGTTCCTTTCCTTTGGTGCCACCAAAGTTTAATGAGTCGTAAAATTATTTCCAAGCGGTGCATCAAAAAACCGATTTTCATATTGCACTCCCCAGGGTTCATAGTATTGGAAAATATAAAGATTAGAGTTTTGCGACTAACATTGTTCTGTCTATTGTTCCTCAAAAAATGGCTAATTATCTCTAATTACCCTGGAAACTAATTGACTGACTCAAGAAATAAAGGAATATTTGAAATGCAGCAAGACTGACCAGTTTAACAGAATTTCCATAAAAATTAAAGGAAGCTGTTTTAAGACCAGTGTCCCCCCTTAATTAACATGCTTTTGTAGAGCGAAAATTATAGGGTTTTTAACATTTCTTGCCTTTTTTCGTTAGAAAAATGTCTCTCAGGGCTGGAATGGAGCCGTGTCAGTTACCATTGACTGGTGCTTTCAAATTGAACGAAGTTGTGTTTGGTCTTCATTGCCCCATTGTACTCAAAGTATGCTACAGGCACTGGCCAACTCGGCATGAGTTTTAGTGGGGAGTTTTTCTCTTAAGGAATGCATAGTTTTGTGTGCCCAAGTTCATTGATGCAACTGTCTGTCTGTGCTCCCAAACTTCAAATTTAAATAGTGTGTCTGGTTTGCTTTATTATTTGGAGTTCCATATCTTCACACACCCTGCAGTTTTTATTTACCAGTCTGTGTGGGGTGAGAAGTTTAGTACTGCTGGTTTTGTAGGAAGTTTCGTCAACTGGTCAGTAGGTAATCCTTTGCAAGATAAAAATGGCAAAAAGTGTGTGGACACGAAGTTGAATGAACAATACATGGCGCTGTCTCCTGTTGGTTCTTTGTCTTTGACACGGCTGGACATGTCACTGTGTCCTTTCAGACCTTTCTGTCTGCTGTGCAGCTTCCTCACCGCCTAGGAAATTGTATTTTGTGCTGTGCCTTTTACTTGCCATTCCTTGCCGCATCGTTCGAGCCAGGCACAGTGGCTGGAACTTTTTATGAGCATTCTGTTTGTCTTGTGTCTCGTACTGTTTTGGCTAGAACTGGTGGATTAGTTTCAATACGTTTTACCAAGAGTAGTGCGTTTTAAAGTGTGGTTGATTTATGTGTCTAATGCATTTCTTGGTGGCTTTGATTTCTGTCGTGTCAACCAAGTTTTATGAAGTGTCGCATTTGTATCACTGTGAACATTACAAAACATGCTGCATTTTCATCGCTGTTGATATACAAGAAGTGTTGGGCTATTTTTGTGTTTATTTGCTTTCTTTTGAAATGTTAGTGGTACAGTGTAGACCATTTATAACGTTACCACTTATACTGGGGGACCAGATCTAATGTGGGTTCTTGTGACCACCTGTTTGCCTCCCATAGAACTCAGTGCATAAGCGTACCGCTTAAAATGCGGTTGCCCGAGCGCAATGCCGTTCATAGTGTGGTTTTTTGGAGGGTCCGTTGATCGACTGCCGCAGGTGAGGCATCCGTTCAGGGTCACTAGAAAGAAAAAAAAAAAGACGGAATCAGCCATTCGACACAGTGCACGCTTTCTGCTTAACTTGGATGCAAAAAGGAGACAAAATAGGCACCATTTCGTTCACGTGTTCCGTTTGCACTCCCATGATAACCACAACTTCCCTTGCTTGACGCAGCTTAGAAGATAGCGAGCCACCCCTTCTCTACCCCCACCCCCCCACCCCCTCCTATGAGCGTGGTAACTTGTTCCAATTAAAACGTTGTGCAGATAAGCAACCACCCTATGACGTTTCGAGCATTTGGTGATAGTGAGCAGCGACGCCGGAGGTTTACACTACCTATACGTTGTACTGATAAGCAACCGGATTTGGCATCGCGAACACAGGGTGTTGTTAAATAGAAACCTGTTTGCGTTCTTCTCACGTTGTCCCGCGGCATCCATTGATAGGCACTAAGGCACCCAGCCGTGCTCCCTCGAAACACGAACACAAAGGAAGTTAAAGCCGCGCTGGTGGTTTGTAAGTTCATGTAGCTTGTAAGGCCCTGCAGCAGTGGCTGATAGGGAAAAAAAAAGGCGAAATGAAGACTGAACCTCTGTTTTAAGGAGGCCTTCGTTTGAGTGATGATAAAAAATGATTGAAAGGTAGTTTGAAGTGTGGCTGGATTTCGGCATGTTTTGTTTATAGTGCAGATTTTTGCAGCTCCCGCAATATACGGTATAAGTGGTCTACACTGTATATTCATGAAATGTGTTTCTCTAAATTAAGTGTGAAAATATTTGAAAACAAAACTAATAGCTTTATGTGTTTACAAGTGTTGAGGGCAAGTGTGTTTCAATTTAAATTTAGGGGTCACATCTGGGAAGATCTCGGCAATCTTCTTTACCTGCTCAATAATTTCACGGCAGCGAGTCCTGTTATTCCCTGATGTGGAGACAGTGCTAGCTCATTGAAAGTACAAGCAGGGGTACAGCAAGAAACAGCTATTTCCTTATTTATGCAGTGCACTGGGTAGTAAAACAGGAGTACACTGCTACGGCAGCACTCATCTTCATGTCATTACTTGCCTGTGGCTATCTTTTATCTTTTGTCCTGCTACATGTTCCTAGCCTCTGGATTCCTGTATGGATGCCTTATGCACTTTCATGAGTGCATTGAAATTTCATACCAGAAGTCCAAATTTCCATGCTACCAGATTTTAAACCGCGCCTTACTTTTATCATGTCCTATTTCCTATTTTCTATTCCCCATTTTTGTTATCATTACCAAGTAAAACATTTATGCAATTTTGAGCATTTGAGGTATTATAGCTTCGCATGATTGAAGTGGCTCAATTGTGTTCTATGTTTCCAGAGTTTTGATTCTTGCGTTGATTCCTTACTTACCTTTATCAAATCTTTGCGGTATTGGATTACAAGTCCACATTTCTGTGCTGGTGGCAAATTCGCAACCTCGCATTACTTTTATAATGCCACTGTACAGTTCCCATTACTGCTAACAAGTAAAATATTTATGCAACTAGGAGCATTTTGGTTATTGTAGCTTTACCTGATTCAAATGGCTCCACATAGTGTCGTCTGTGCCTTCCTGCAATTAACCAAGTTTGTATCATAATATCTAGCTAATGCAATTTGGAAGTGGTAATAAAATGTAATGCCGACATGACTCAGAACGTGAAAAAAAAAAAAAGGCCAAACGAAACATTTTGGCATTGTGAAGCTCATTTCTTGTGCTTTTATTGGCACTGCAGGTTCATTGGTGGTGAAGAGCTGTTACGAGGACAAGAAAGACCTGGACTCTACGGCCAACAGCAAAGACAATACAACTGTCTGTGGTCATGACCGAGGGGTGAAGACGAGGAAGGGAGCTCACCGGTGTCAGTTGTGCCGCTACACGAGCGACTCCAAAGATGATTTGATGCGGCACGTTAGGATCCACTTCGAGGAAAAACCATTCAAGTGCAACGTGTGTTCACACGCGTTCAGGTACATGTACCGTTTGACAATTCACATGCGCACGCACACGGGCGAGAAGCCGTTCTCCTGCAATCTATGCCCATGGGCCTTTAATGAGAAGGGTTCATTGCTAGCCCACGTGAAAAAACACCACCCGATGTACAACGCGTCCAACATTTCAGTCGTCCCACCATCGGGGAAGTGAGGGGAAATTAGTGTGTGCTTAAATTTAGGAACTAGGCCTTGCAAGGAGCACAGGGTGATATTGAAGCCGGCATCACACGAATGTTCAGACTGCATTTGTAATGACTTCACATGTGATTGGTGGGCTGTATTGCGTGACTGCCCAGTAGGTGTTTGCTTTGCCTCGAAGCAGCTGCAAAGGTGATGATCAGTTTTCTGCATTGTTTCAGGCGTTGTCAATGGCTTACGTGCAGTGGCATTGACTTTGAACTTGACCATTAACAGTGTTGTCCACTGCCTGCGAGTTAACTGTTTGCCTTTGATGAGAATCGGCTTAAAGGAGCCATGAAGAGAA
The DNA here is from genome assembly GCF_048455015.1 of Haemaphysalis longicornis. Lineage (NCBI taxonomy): Eukaryota > Metazoa > Arthropoda > Arachnida > Ixodida > Ixodidae > Haemaphysalis > Haemaphysalis longicornis. The sequence continues at coordinate 60,825,983 of NW_027526204.1, read as the reverse complement.
AATACAACTTCGTTTAATTTGAAAGAACCAGGATTCAGTATCTTACTCAGCTCTGTTACAGCCCCAAAAGATGTTTTTTTAACAAAAAGAAAAGCAAGAAGTATTTAAAAACTTTCAAATTTTGCGCCACAGTGACGTGTTATGAGCAAGAATGACGTCATACGGGCCAACAATAAAACATAATTTTCAGTGCGTTAACTGCACGTTAGCATTCAAGTGATGCGATCAAATGGAACTAGAGGCCCCATTACAGACGTCCAGTCATGCGTCGTCGCGACAGGTCAGTTAGGCGGCCGCCAATCGCACAAACAAGGTTCCGTGATGTCATAGAAAAGTTGCGGCAAATTGGCTAGGGGGTCGCGACTGCTTCACACGTTTTCTTTAATACCTCCGTTATTTGTTCGAAGATTGCGATGATATTGGTATCATTGTTATCGGGACTAAGCAGTCTTTCTAATAAACCCAACTTGTATTTTGTCTTCATGGCTCCTTTAAGCTGGCCACCATTTCATAGCCACTGTTCATGGTGATCGCCAACTGGTAACATCGTCAGCGAAAAAATGTCTTGTGTTTTCAGGACTCGGCGTTTGGTAAGGTTGGAGAGGAAAGGCCCAGACTAGGTGCATTCACTAACTCGTGTCTCGTTATGTAACTGCTTTCTGGGTAATATGGTTTGCTGCAAAACTTGTGCTGGGAGGCGTAGTATTGGCCATCACTCCACTTCTGCTCCAGGCTTTCGCGACAGAAACGCTAAAAAGTGCAGGAATCGACCAAGCCTGCGAGTGCGACTGACAAAAACGATTTAACATAACTTGTTGCAGAGCTAGTTGGTACATACTTATTAAAGAAAGAAGAAAACGTGGCCCAAACCAGACGTGGGCATAGAAGACAAGATAAGACAAATGCAGATAAGACAAAGAGGAGGAGGACAAAACGGGCATGCTCGGGAGAGCTCAGCGTTGGAACCAGATAAAGGCGGGTGGGTTCATGCCGTGCTCCGGAACACTAAAGCGAGAACAGCTCCGGTGCGATGTCTTGAGATTATGAAAAAACAAGGGCTGTTCTTGTCTCGGGTTGTTCCTGTGGGCTCTGACCAGCCGGGTCGCAGAATGCCGAACTGTGTAGGCCCGAGACACAAGATCTCGCTCTGCGCTTGGTGTCGGTGCGTCTGGGACGGCGTCTCCCGGCACTCTGTGACGACACCCTTGTGCACGTGACGGTGCGTACACCTTGCGGCGCAGGCCCAAGGTACAGTATACTAGAAGAGAGAGGTGTGCCGTCCGGGGCCGATTAGGGGGAGTCTTTTTGCGATGAAAATTTCTCCTGAGGAACTCCTGTTGTAAGCAGCGCCCCTGGCGGACGCTGTTTACCAGTTGGTTTCAGAAGTATTGTTTGTTAAATTAATCCTTATTTATTGCCCTAAATAGTCATAAAGGAGTAGTGACATGAAATTTCAAACCTGAGATAACTATGTAAAATGCTTTCTTTTTATCAGGAGACACCTCCCAGAAAGTTTCAATAGTAGCTGTTGAGTATAACATAATTTAAATTCATTTTAATCTCTGCCCGCACGAAAAAGCCCAGAGCGGGCCAGCATGGCATCATCTGATACTTGCCCCAAACTGCCGCGACAGAAATGGTGGCGTCAGGTGCTACCTCCTGTCCTGGCGGCCGCTCTGCATTCGTTTTGTCAAAACCGGAGCTGACACAAATAAACGACGCCATAAATGATTATTCACGCTGCGATCGACCGTCTGCGCCATTCCATGATTAGTGGGCTAATAGGCACCCATAGCAGCGAAAAAAACGTAACACGAAAATTCTGTGTCAGTACTCCGTTAATTCTTTATTTCATGGTATAAAGTTTTATAAAACTTGTCAAATACCTGTTTAGTTTGATTTAAAAACTTATAGGTGGCGCTGGCTGCAACAAGAATTCTCCGGGGAGCGCCTGTGCTCCAAACTTTTTTCATTGCAAAAGGGACCCCCGCTCTCCATTGGTTTTCCCCCCGCATGACACACCTTACCATCTTCAACACTGTACCCAAGGGGCAGCACTGTACCGGGCAGCTCATCCATCATTGCCTCGTCCTGTCTTGGACATCAGCGGCATCACTGGCCAGCGTGCTGAGTGTGCTGAGATGCCTACATGACATTTTCTTAACATGTTGACTCTGGCTGAGTGTAAAGCCCCCTCATTTTTACATGATCTGTGTGTGTCTTTGTTGTCTCCTCTAGCTAACCTCCCCGGCGTGTCTTTTTGTGCTTGTGTTTTTCATGTGCCTAAACTTGAGTTTTGATGTGCGACAAGTGGTGATGTTTTATTCTGATGTGTTGCATGAGGTGTTAGCGGATTCCTCTGTCACACTGGAAGTCTTCAGCACGTGTGCTTGTGTATGTTAAAAATGCTTCACGGTGAAATTCAGAGGCGTCCTTGCTAATTTGCTCGCTTAATAAAGAAATTGTCCTATTGTTCTGCCTGGCCTTGTTTCAGTACTGCGAAGCAGTTTAAACTGATCCTGATGCGATGTAACTTCCTTGATGATATGGATCGACTGCTGTGGCATCGAGACAGTTTGGAAACTTTACACAAATACTTTTACAAGGTGGTCACATGACAGTTTGATAAAAAGGGGTGGATTTGTTGACTCTGAACTAAATAGCAGTAACTAAAGGTTTTATTGCTGGCTCTTCATCCTAACCGCGACCGCATTGTCAAAATTACAAAATGCCTTTGAATGTGAAAGCGTTGTAGCAACAACAGTTGGTGACTTGACCGGGAGCCTATGGGAGCTGCCATCATTGGCTGGTCTTTCTTGATGGGTCTGCGAGAATCGTGGTGGCATATTTTGTTGGTCTGTTGGTTGCGAGCTTCTGACTCCCAGCTTAGGCTGGTGTAAAGGGCCGTTGCAGCAGGTGTTTCCACTTTCACACTGTGTGAGCGTCTGCGGTTTCCATTCATCACCTTTATTTGTTACCATTCCAAAGTCCATTAAAAACTCAATACAGTGGAACCTCATTATAACGAAGTACTGTCGTGGCAGCAAATTAGTTTGTTATATCCAATATTCGTTATAACCGTAGAGGTAAAAATCGGCTCTAATAAATTTGCAATCTGACTCGCGCAACTATCCTAGATTGTTCTATACTCGGTGACAACTTAACAAGGGCACCAGAAGTTGCCGCTGTGCCTTATCACCGTAGCCGGATGTTTCTCCGCGCGGCGGAAGTAGGCCGTTACTGGGAATATTTTGAACATGGCGTGAACTGTTCCTGTGATTTTTTGTAGTTAATATGCTTATAAACGACTCCAGTGACGACAAACAAACTGCGTGAGACAAGGCAGACGATATCACGCATTCATAGCAAACCCCTTTCAAAACGCGCGCGCACTGACATCACGGGTCCGGCGCTTTGGCGGACTGATACACTACATGAAGTGGTGCCGTTCTTAAGTTGTAACCGAGTATAGGCTTCAAACACAGTATAAACGAGGTAGTCCTTATCGGTCTCCTTGTTGTATTTCGAACTAAACAGACTGGAACGTGAAATTACAACAGAACAAAGTTCGTTCGACAAAACAGGCCCGCCTTCTTATTTACTCGAAGGAGGATGTCACCTTCGCCTGGTGGCTTTTCACAGCCTGAGCGGAGTGAGTTTTTCAGTGTCCACGCAATATTGGGCCTTAAGCTACTAAAAAACGGTTGTTTTGTCTTACTTTTTTAAAATTGTGCTTTTAGTATGCTAGGTGTCGAGTTTTGAGCCTCGCGGGAACCAAATACTTCTTCGTTATAGCCGATATCACACGGCTCTCAAGAATTCAGTTTCGTTGTTAAAAGAATAGGTGTCATTGAAATAAAGCGTGACCACACAAACTTCATATTTAGTTCGCTATATCAGATAATTCGCTATAACAAGGTTCGACTGTATTGAAGGTGGGAATCCGGATTATGATAGCCACGGGGAAGTAGCGTGGCACGCGATGTGGCGCAGTGAAGTAAGGGAAGGCATAATCCCGCTGGTCATTTCCAACATTCTAGTGGAATAGCGATGTTTTTACACAGTGCTAGTTGTACCTGCCCTGGCATACTGCGCTGCTGCCTGGTTAGTCCAGGGAACTTCAAACAAACCTCAACAGCATTCAACAATGTAGAACAGACTCCCTTCCTTGCTGCAGTGTGCCAATGGGTAAAAAACTGTTCTGCGTGCAATTTTCTGCACAAGCCTGCTCCACCGTACCACCTAATTCAAAGGGTGCGGGCCCCAACAGCACGACAAATAAAGCGTGCTATGTGCCCTGGTCACAAGGAATTTCCCTAGAGTTCGTGCCTGAACCAGCAACTAGGCAGTCTTCAGCTGCCCCTTACACACACAATACGTAGATTTGTCAACGCGTAAATGTGGGCTAGTTGGTTCAAACTGTGAAACATGGCTACGTAGTGCGGTAAAGACGGGACAAAAGTAGAGACCACACAGGACTAGCGCTAGACATCAACTGGAATTTTTACTGCACATATCAAAAGATGTACAGGAAGGGTGCATGCGTGAACATGCTCAAAGCACAAAGAAAAATGACACGGTCAAGTGGTACATTTTGTTACGCATGTGGCAAGTTAGCATCCAGATAATCTATTTCTTTTTTTGACAAACTAATAGATGCCTCGCTTACACACTTTTCACCGGCTTTCATGATGCGCCACGCTTCAAACAATTCACGGCTGGCTTGGTCCTAAAAACAGCGCAATATTATCGTCTTCTCGTAAGTGGAACACTGTTGAATGGACCGGCAGCGGCGGCAATGGTCAGCTAGATCGCCCCCTGCAGCAAGCGCTTGAACAGCTGTATGGTGCTCCCAGAGCCTGTCATTAATGCACCTACCAGTCTGTCCAATATAGCATTTTCCACAAGATAGAGGCACTTCGTATACAACACCTTGTTTGCAGCTAACAAACTGCGTGGCATGCCTCTTAGCACAGCGGTTGCCCTTTTTCTCGCCATTCACAGCAGAGTACATTCGTGATAGTTTTTCTGGGGCGGAGAACACAACGTCGGCACCACATTTCTTCGCCACCTTTTTAAGGCGGTGGGAGAAATTGTGCACGTAGGGGACGACCACAGGCCTCCTTTCTTTGCGAGGTTCATCTCACCCTTGACGTCGTGCCCCTGACTTGACGTCACGCAAAAGGCTTTCAACCACTGATGCTATTACTTCCCGAGGGAAGCTGGCATCTTTCAAACGTGCAACTTGGTGCTGGACACTATCAGCGACTTGGTGCTGACAAGACTTTTTGAGGGCAATGCGAAGAGAGCTAACGTGTTTAGTAAAAATTTCAGTTGATGTCTAGCACTAGTGCTGTGTGGTCTCTACTTTTGTCCCGTCTTTACAGCGCTACGTAACCATGTTTCATAGATTTGTTCTTCTCAAGTGCCTGTGCACTCAAATTTTCCCATTCTACAATGACGACCTAACAACGATCAAGTTTCATCTATTAGTATTAAATTATTAGTACGAGACTATGTTAGTCTATTAGTATTAAACCGCTAGTATGGAAATATACTTCTGGACCAATACCAAGTTTTGTTCAACTGCGAAGTTTCTGACAAAGCTGCATAGCTTTCCTTTGTAGCCACATACGGCTGCAGTTCAGGTGTATTTCAAATTTCTCGTCACATGAAACTCAATGATGACGAGGGCTGCCCAACGAACTTGTGCTGCGGATTCAGCCTTGCCTCATGAAGAGTCTCCTGCGAACAGCTGTGGACATTAGGGCCCAGGATACAGTTTACCTAGCCATAGTGTGGCTCCACTCACCTGGCCTTTTGGCACACTCGCGTCGCCCTTTGCGGCTTTTGTAAACGCGGGTGTTCTCGAAATATATGCTAACAGAGAGAGTAGTAAAGACCTTTATTCGGCCGAAGCTACAGGCCGAGCATGTTGACCGCCTGGGCGACCAGTCTGCGCTGTTCTTCTTCTTCAGAGCCAAGCCAGGCAGTCCAAATGGTGATGAAAAGGGATGGGGAGGGATACGAGTGTGATAGCTGAGCAACAGGGCAGTAGAATAGGCAATGAGGTAAATCAGCATAGGCAGTGGGGCAGTTGGGACAAGAGGGGTCAGATCTATAGCGATAGAGGAATTGGCGGGAGGGAGTGATCAGGGCATTCATTTGGATGTGCCGAAGAAGTCGAGCCTCCGTTACGGTGAGTGATGGGTGAGGAGGTGGGTAGAGGTGTTTGTCTAGACGGAGCTGAAGGTACGGTGCAGGGAGAGCCTCCCACCGTCCTCCAAGGGCCCGGGCCAGGAGATCAACGGTGCCCGGTGAAGAGTTTTGCGGGCGAGTTGATGCACCAACTCATTGCCGTCAATCCCAGAATGACCAGGGACCCAATGGAGGAAAATGATGGATGGCTGCAGAACGGATACCGCTCGTTCGACTTCGTGTTGAAGGATAGAAAGTAGCGAGCGATTTTGTATGTGTATAGTAGCGGCGTGAGAGTCAGAAAAGACTGTGTATTCGGGGACGGTGGGAAGAGAAGCAAAGGACTGAAGGTCATGGGCAATGGCGAGAACCTCAAGAGACATTGCTTCCGGAAGGTGGAGGTACGGGCCGGTAGTGTGGGTTTCTGCTTCAGCAAGGTGAGGGTGGTACAGAACGTAACTGCATGAGCCTCGAGCGAGAATGCTTTATTTTTTCTATATATATAGAAACGCAACGATAGGGTGCGTGGCTGTCGGCCCGCAAGTCACTATTGTGATGGGGGTAGGGGGAGGGAGGAAAAGATGGTAAAGGGAAAGGAGGAGAGCCAAAGAAGGCGATGGCTGTACACGGTCGTTCAGTTTTCGGGCGAACGTTCCAGTGTTGTTGCACAGGCCCCTTTGGACCACGAAAAAGGCCAGTGCCCTCAGGACCCTGTCTGCAGAGTGTCGCGGCAGCCTTGGGCGTAGTAGCGGCTCCAACGTTCCAGAGTCGCCGCCCAAACGGCGGTAGCTCGCCTGTAGATCACTCCGTTCTTCCTTGTAGACGGCACAGTGCAGCAGCAGGTGCTCGGCATCTGCCAACACGTTACAACTTGTGCAGTTGCCGCTCTTGCCCTGCTGCCACTAGGCCCGGGCCGCTGGTGTCCGGGCGCTGCCAGTTCTGAGCCGGCGCAGGACGGCGGCGGCTTGCCTGGATATGCCGTCCGGGACTCGGGCCCGGAAGGGCCCTATCTCCAAAACGGGCAGGGGGGGGGGGGGGGGGGGGAAGGGGGGTGACAGCCGAACAACGAAGAGAGGACGGCAACTACAACGCACGAGCCTCGAGGCACCACAAACTTTCATTTGTGTAAACCACTCACTGACGGGCTGGCTAAATTTGTGCAGTAGAGCTGCACTTGGCATTTGTGTGCCGTAGCCAATCACACCAGACGAAGCGTCGCCTGCTAGCTGTTCAAGCAGACGACAAGGTGAGAATTCAATATTCATAATACCGATACCTTTTTAACATTGCTTACACGTAAGTATCAGTATTATTAATACTGAATTCTCATGTCGTCTGCTTGAACAGCTAGCAGGCGACGCTTCGTCTCGTGTAGTTGGCTAGGGCACACAAATGCCCAGGGCAGCTCTACTGCACGAATTTAGCCAGTCCGTCAGTGGTTTGCACAAATAAAAATTATAAAAATTTCTGGCTCTCTTTCAAGCGTGAAAATAAAAACGACTTCTCCAACACGTAAGAGTTTTACGGCAAGAACGCTATGATGGCTAGAACTAGTGCTTAGAGCCGCTAGCCGTATCGGAATGGTGCCAACATGGCTGCGCCCTGCAGCGTAATTTGTGGTGTTACCAGCTTCGGGTAAGCGTTGAGCTTGTTTGGGGAACGTTCCCTCTGTTGTACTTGTTTTTCTAACAACAGTTTCGGTAATACATGCAAAACCAGTGGAATGGTAAAGGACAAATTTGAACGTCCACCCGCTTAGCGTACAAAAGCGCTTGCTTTAGAAGCCGGTGAAGTGCTGTTTTGATTTTCGTTACTAAGGGTAGTTTAGATCCCAACGTGCTTAATTCTGAACTATATTTCTTGCTTTTTTTGCGCAAAGAAAGGTACCTAGGTGTTTCCCACTGCTAGAATGTGGCTTACAGAAACGCCGAAGTTCGAACTTTTATCAACTTTAGTGCAGATTGTTGCTTGCAGCCTGACAGCTCTTACGAGGCTGCAAGTGGTCGTACCTTGCTGGATTTGGTCTTTTTTTTGTAGTAAAGGGCCTAGCAAACACGACAGTGTGCGTTTCATTTCCGCACATTAAAGGAAAGCTTGTGTTTGGGGCTAAGAAACACCTTGCAGGCTGACCGGCTCCTATTTCCCCAAATGTAATTATTCCTTTGAAATTCCTCTCATGCTGTCGTTATAATTTCTTCAATTTGATGCTAATGTTTCGTTCGTCTCGTTGGCGAAAAAGTTTTTGTCTTCAGCAGAAGATGTTAGGTTACGGCCTTTCGACGCGTGCATTTTACACCTAGGCGCACGTCTTCCTTCCTTTTTTAAAACGGGGTGCTTGTGGTTGCGTATTGGGCCGGGAATGAACACAACTTTACATTTATTGGGGCGCGTATACCTGCGCTTGGACAACACCTTTCAAGAGATGGTGAAATATCGCGCGGCATTTGTGTTTACTGGACCACGGGAATGTAGAGTTTTATCTTATGTAAGACACTTGGTATTTTTTTATGAGTGGGAGAGCAGTTGCTGTGTTTGCAAACTTCAGTTTTGTAAATAAACAAACAAACAAAAAAACGCGCCAATCTACCCTGTGAAGGTGGGTCGAAAGCAAAGCTGTAAACAGCACCCACAGTGATTACCCATGCGACGTCACTTGAATTCACACACGTAGCTCTACAAATAGTGAAACCAGAGACAAGTAAAATGCACTTTACCACACCCATTATTACTTCAAAGAGATATTCTTTGCTAAGGTTAAATGAATGCATGATTCATGAACGGTGGTTGGTTGAGTTGTATTGGTGAAGCCCATGAGTGGAACCTCTTTTTTTTTATTTTAATAAAATTAAAGGAACCTCAAAATCCGTGTTAGACGATGTCACTTCTCCGTCTCTGTCACCGCTGACGGAGGCGACGAAATCAGCGGAACAGATGGAGAAGTGCGATGGCATGCGTTGGTGTGAACTTCATTTAATTCATACCAACTCATAGCGCATGCCCAAGGCGCGGACATGGCCACTACACGTGCCGTGGGCGAAGCGCACAGCGTGAGAGATTGCAGGACGCTATCACGTGGCATTCAGTGAGAGCGCAGAGGGTAAACCCGCAGATGTGTTCGTGAGTGCACCGTCTATCTCTCCCCTGTCTCTGCGTTGGCTCGTAGCTCAATCAATAAGACAATGGGCTCTCACTGCATTTCTCTATACGTTCCAGATTCGATTCCTGGCGGGGCTAGTAACTTCCTCAATTTGTTTGCAAGAGTTTTCTGTTGACACCAATGGTCGGGACAGAACCCTTGGTGGGGGGTAAAAGTAAAAAAAGCTTCGGTTTAAAAGGACAAAGGACCTCTGGAGTGTCTATAGTTGTAGTATTCCACTGAAGTTGTCGTCTGGCACCGCAAAGTTTATGCCATCTTTTTTGTTTTGTGGCTTTTGTGTTGTAGTGTCACTGTTGGCTTTTGCTGTGGTGCACTTGTTTCGTTCCTTTACGTGCATTCTTGTTGTTTTAACTGCATTCGTTACCAATACTAGCACCACTGCATCTCTAGGAAGTCATGCTGTGTAGTTGGTCTATTCGCCCCAAGATCAAACTTAGTTGGTCTCTGGCGGCGGAGGGACAAGCCGTACCTAGTGGGGATGCCGCTCTGGCGTCGGCTGCTCGTCCGTGCACTGCACACGATAAAAAAAAAATGATTATGTGCATTTGCCAGGCAATAAGAAATGGCACAGTTTCCTCTGGTTGCGGTATTCATCTAGGAATGCAATAACCAGCGGCCGTTGTGAGATAACGAGCTAGTTTAGTTCTGCAAAAGTCACCACGGTCACCTCTAGAGCGTGAAACACGTTAAAACCAGTTTCGACAATTTGCACTCTTCTTACCGACAACTGCAGTCGTCTGCCGTTTTGGGAATGTCGAAGGGTGCTTTGTTGAAGGTGACATGGTGTTTATTTAAAGGACAAAAGTTAACTACATGAAACACGCAAGAGACGACAAGACCTGTGCATTTGCCACACCATTGTAAAATTGTGCTGTGGCCTTTTAGGTAGAAGTAACTAACAAAATCAGTTATTGTGCACACGACCCAGGTCCTGTCCCATACATTAACAAGGACATATTTTACGCGCGCAAAGAGCTTATGTCAGGGAATTCTACTTGTACATTTTCAAAAATAAACACTTTTTTTGGACAGGCGTTGCTAATACTGCGCAACATGCTTGTTAATTTGGATGTATAATTTAAAATATATTTTTGTAGTCGTGCTAGAGTATTTTTTTCAGGCGAATATCTCAGTAAATTTAACAAGTTGGGAGTTTTCGTCTGTCTTGTTGTGTTTCGTGTCTCATTTTTATGTATCCCATGTTCAAATCGCGACACGAATCACCTCACCCAAAAACGTGTTTTGCTTAGCATAACCGAATTGCTATTATAGTCAGGTCCACAGCGTAAGAATATTTAGGTGTTGGCACTGTGCGCGGTGGCGCGGCCAGATCTTGTTCGGCGTTCCATGCTGTTCTGCGGAATGCCGTCGGAGCTCACCCCGCCACAAGGGCCTGTCTGCTCGTCGAGCTACGGTGGCCGTAATGCAGGTGCTGTGGGATGGTTTGGTGGAGCGGCGTGTGCGTGAAGTTTTTCAATTGCAAATAGGCACAGACGGACTGAAAATGCTGTCGACACCAAATAATTTTGGGATACTTTCATTTTTACTCAGTGAAACTGCAGCAGTGCACGGAACAGCAGCGAGAACGTGGCCGTGCGGCCCTTCCGAGCTCGTTGGCGAAACGCTTTTATTCCAAATAATTTTTTTCGCCCATCTGCACGACTCTTGAGAGCGTAGTTACTTTACCATCTTTTAAATAAAAGGTTGTGCTAAACGCATACGCTCGCCCATTTGGGCCGAAGAGCCTACGCATAGCATAAATGTTGCTTGAGCAGTGTAAATCGCCGAAGCTGAGAGATGGTAATGCCTGCCGTGTAGAGAATATGGTAAAATTCGTCCAACTGTGCTTCTCTAATGTGTCCAAAGACGTCAGTGATCTTTCCGTATTTCGCCTGTATCAGAAATGCTACCTCCGTAGCGAGGAACACATCCTGCGCTGTTTTGCTGTGTAGCGGGGCTCCTTCGCCGCTGTAATCCCGAGGGCCCGGTCCGAAACGAAACAAAGGATACATGTGCGACAGTTTAATGGCTAAGGCAGCGCAGAGCTACCTACTCGGCGCTGAAATGGTCAGTGAAAATTTCCTAGGCGTTTCTCTATCAAGCTCGTCTTTCACGCCGCGATACTGACGGTGCTTAGCGGTTGTCTGTCTTACGGAAACATAGGCGTGCACGCGCAGATATAAAATACTGACGCGACTCTCAACTGAGATTCACAGATGTCAGTTGAGAATAATCGCAGTCGGCATGGTAAAGCGACTTGGTGGACCACAAAATTCTCCACCGAACTTAATAGGGCCAGGCCAAATTATACAGCTTTACCAACATATGTTGAACCCAAATGTACAGCCGGTAAAAAAATAGGCCCGAGATGGCTGTCTAAACTTAACCGCTCCGCTGCCTTGGCATACGGCATGTGGTGTGCCTGTGTAAATGCTTCTTTGAAGACACATTGAAGACACCGCCATCAGTAGCCTCAATTATTTCTATAATTAATCTCGAACTTGGACTAATTGGTTCTTCTGCACATTTCGACAAAAAAAACTGCACATAGACAACAACAAAGAAAGGAAAACACAAGAACTCGTATTTGTGTTTTCTTTTCTTTGTCCTTACCTATGCACGTTTTTTTTTTTCAAATATTGCAGAATTTCTTTAGCTGTTACATTTGGGGGAAGTGAAGCGCTGTTTCAGGGGGCATCCCACAAATGCAATTATGCATCGTTACAAAGGAAAGCGACTGAAACCGCTGTTGTCAATGGAATTCCCAAGATCACGGCTTCCTTATTTTTCCTTATTTCTGATTTTTTTTTTTCAATGTTGAAAGTCATACTCTGGAAAGCTCGAGCTTGCTATGAACCACGGCTTACAAGTTATGCTGTCATTACTTAGGCCGTTCAGTGATTCCCGATGGGTCGCCGCTTTTTCGGTGTGGTAATGAAAGCTTTTGCCGCTTCCATACAATACATTAAACATTCAGGAACCGAGCTACAGCTTACCATTCTTGTCTGCACCTTACACGCGCACATACGGTGCGAAAAAGGCTTGAGGCGTGCCCACAGCTTGCATTCGCCCGCTACCACCCAGCGGAGCATCCACACTAGCAGTGCGACACTGTCGCCACCTGTAGGTCAATCTCGCAGAAAATAGCCTCATATACAACTGTAAAAATATCGCAAGCAGTTTTAGACATGAAATTGGAACCTAGAATTGCCTTGAATAATTGTTTCTTCAACGTACTTTATTAACTTATCCTGGGGAAACGAATAGTAGAGATTCTTTATGTCTTACTTAATTCACTCAAGCCCTCAAGCCCTGGTTTCTCACAGAACACAGGAATGAAATGGCAGGTTCTGAATTCACGATAGAAAAAGGGTCCTTGATGGAAAGGGAAGGGAGCATTGTCTGAAGAAAGCCAACTAGCTCGACTTTCGTTACTGCTGCAGTTTTTTTTGTTACTGTTGTACACTTGTTGAAATAAACTAAAACACATAAGAAAGTAAGAATTCACCACCTCATAATTAACTTATGCTACCTGGCCAGACTGTTATACCTAGCATGTGGCGATGATGTGACAGTAATTTCTAATCAATCTAAAACTGGTGTGATGTTATGGCAGGTTCAGGGCCGTAGTTGGAGCAGCTCACAAGTGACGAGGCAGGGGACGATGTTGCAAAAACGAAAGTCTTTATGCAAAAAGATAAATGAGAGATAAGAGGAAAAGAAACGGTGAAGAAGTCAGGCATAGCACGCAAACACACTCAAGCAACTAGTATAACAAGGGTTCTAGAGTCCGAGTTCACGGGGACATGCACAAAAGAAATACCTCATAGTTTTGGGCGGCAGTGGCAGTGAGTAGAAGTTCCCGTCGATGGCGACTATCGCTGGCGGATGGTACCGCTGACGTGGCGTGGCCCAGGCGTCTTACAAAAGTCACGGCGCCATAATGACACTCACGTGACTTTGTCCAAAGAAGCTGGTCAGGTTTGAAGCACGAGCATTGCTTGAGGTAGCGCTCTTGCAGTCCGGTAGACTGCCACTGGACCGCGGGGTGCTTGGAAGGATCAGTGTACCCGCAGTCCGGTCGAATGCTGCTGGTCCGCCAGGCTACCTTGGGGTAGACGATCTGCCGGTTGCTCCCGATCGCTTCTCGATCTTTCTTGAACTACCCCATGCCTCATTCCTCTTCCTCACCTACCTTCTCTCGAGACCCTTGATTACGCTCGTTTCCTCTTTCTCCTCCACTCATAGCCACTCACACGCGCTTGCATCTCTTTCCCCGCGATTTCTTCTAATGTTTCCCTCATTCCAGGGCACCTCGTGCACTGGTAATTGCGGCTTAGCAGGCAGGCTTCATTTCAGTGGCCAAGGAAGTCACAAGTTCGATTCCTGGCTGCTACCACTGTTCTTGTCATGGCAGCCGAAAGCAAACACCTGTGTGTTGAGATTTTTGTGCACGTTCAAGATCCTCAGGCGATCTTGATTACTTCAAAGCTCCTTACTGCAGCGCCTTTCGAAGGGCTGGTGTGGCTTTCATGTTATACCCTAATTCGAACCGAAAATAAACACAGCAGTATGGTTATGTGCACACTCATGCCCACGTAATAAAATCTGTAAGCTGCCATTTTCAAACAGTCCTTATGTATTCTGGTATTGACACTGTTTCAAATGGGGTTGCCGTGTTTAAACAGGCTTGACTAAAACATGCTCCTGTTGTCCTCAGGTATTCTTCAAAGAGGAAATTTTGAAGATTTTGCATAAATGTTTCAGTGATATTTTATCGTTTGCAGCTGCGCACGCCTCTGTCAACCAGCCTGTATCAAGATGGTACCTTCAAGCCTTGGCGACCATCTGTGAACAATGCTTCATGGCAATTGCGGTGAGTGTAAACCTGGCACCTACAATGACCTGTTTCTTCCGGCATTGCATGTATGTATAAACTACAGACATTAGAATTATGTCTGATTTTTACTAAAGGGTACGATTTATGCTCCGCTCTAAGCACGTTGTATGTGGCACCCTGAAACGAGTCATGATGATGGTCATTCAGTACAAGAACAAGTGCTATGTCAATAAGCAGAATAAAGGGCAAAATGTTGAATTCTGTCCCCGTCAGTGACCACTAGAGACTAGAACTTGTAGCTAGAAAAATTAGGATTTTATGTGCTCATGACAGGCACTGAAAACAGTCATTTAGGCATATGTGCAGCTCAAATGCTGCTATTTAGGCATTTATGGGCTTAATTGATATTCATTTCAGCAGCGTATTCTAGGGTGAATTTTTGATTTATAATGGTTGTAGAGATAAAGCTTGTGCTTTGGGAAAGTAATTATAGTTCTTTCGTGGGAATGAGGCAGCCATGCATTGCCGTTTCAAGAGATTTAGGAGACATGTAGGGAAATTAGACATCACGAGAAAGGCTTCAGAAGTAATGACAAACCAGCACTATCACAATGTTTTCCAGCTTGAAGTGGTGCCTCGTTTCACTAGGTATTTGTTTGTATGTGAAATAAGACACTAAATGCCCCCTGAAGCTGTCAGAGCATGCTTGTACTTCGAAACGCTTCTTCACCAAATTTCATTTGTAATGTGTGAATGTCCACGCTACAGCCACATAGTGGAATGTCAGAATGTTCACAGTTACAGCCACATAAGCCACGTCTTCCGTGGCCGGTCCACAGAGGGAACTGTAGGCTTAGCATCGCTGCTCTCACTAGATCCGCAGATGACAATCTCTTGTGCAGTTTTCCCCCACACTGTCATCCCTTTCTTTGTAACTCTATTCTGGCACGTGGTGACAAGTTCCACAAAGCCACTGTGTCACACAGCCGTGTGGACAGCCATGGTACATGTCTGCCCTACTGCTGTGGGCGTGAAGCGTTGTTTAAGTTCAAGTCTATTGCAGTAATTTACACATGTTTACAGTTGGGTTGTAGTACAGAGGAAGGTGTCAAGGCCGAAGCTGTACGCGGGACCTCCGTTGAAATACACAAAATAGAGAATACGAGCGACATAGCAAAAGAAAAACATGTACATAATTACAGCACTAAACATAACTATGTAGATAATCATAAACTACACAAAACTATAGATACAACCATAACAATATGTGACAGATTAAGGACAACCGAAATGTAAACAAGATAAAAGGACAAGAAAATCTAAGCAACCATTAGGTTGTGAGCAGAAAATGCTTCATGCACTTAACCTTATTAATTGCTTCGGAACAATGTGGGAAATCTACGAACTGAGCTAAGGAATTATTGTAGGCAGCAACATTGATAAAGAAAAGGAGCAGCAGCCTTCTATCATAGATAGAGGCAGTAGAGGTAGATACCTAAAGGGCAAGGACAGGGGGAAAACGCATGCAGCATCACTCCTGGGGTGACATCAAAGCAAAAAAAAGTTGGGGAGAAAGCTTCTGCTTTTTGTGAAGCAAAGGTGTGCCCCCACCAAGTTTACGGCGTGGGTTACTCAAGTTGCTTTCGTCGGCAATGGTTTTTTGTCCTCTGCCATTGTCGTCAGGGACAAATTCTTGTCAATTTTCTTGGAATTAAAAGGCTTTATTGTATCACTGTAAATATATCTGACTTGCAACACGCACTAGGTGAATTATTCTTTGTAACTTCGTTATTTTGGATTTTGTTATATTAAAGTTCATTATAAGTAAGTATTACTGTATATGCATGTGTGTGTTTCTGTGTGTGTGCGTTTACATAAGATTAAAGTGAAACCACCTGTTTATTTCTGACAGTTACGAAACTGAAAGTTCCGAAGTTCATTGGTAACAGAGAGGCCTGCTGTTACGTCCTGATGTTTGGTCAATGGTGCCAGGGAGGAGCCTTGTGGCCCTGAGTGTTCTCTAGCTTCCTGGCTATCCCTCCCTGGTTTTTCTTGCTGCCGATAAAATAAAAAGGAGTTTCAAAAGTGTAACGCTTCTGGCTGAACATTTTAAAAACAATAAACTGGCAGATGGGCCTCTACACCCTGGTTGGCAAGTGAAACAGCCAGCTGCAGCAACGTGTCTCCACTGGCCAGCGTCTTCATCTCTCTGAGCACCACCTGTGTGGGAGCAGTGGTACATGAAGTGACTGCCTACACAAGCAGCAAAACAACCACACTGGGAGGCTGGGAATTGACTGAAATGTGGAGCAGGTATGGCTTGCCCTTAGCATGCATGGTCCCCCTCATTCCTGCGAGGGAAATAGTAGATAAGCATCTTCACTGTGTTTTGCATGCCCTGCATTTTGTCAAGTGCATTTCCCACAACACTGTTCCTGAACGCCTGTATGGACTCTATGACCACATTTAACCAAGTAGAGTAACTATGGTGGGATGAAGTGCAATTACGAACATCGGAGAGGATCACGGCAATTATTGTGCAGCAGTCTGAAGGAGGTCTCAAAACTCCAGCATGTGGAAACGCTGGACAGGTTTCTGTCGAATCTGTCTGAAATGGAATGCACTAAACTCGCTAAATATGAAATTGCTAAGGGAACAGAAATATCACATCAAAAGCTCAAACATTTTACCGGCGTGCCTTCTCCCCTTAGGCACCACTCATCCTCTGGAAACAGGGCTTTACACTCTGTGTTTCCTAATGTATTCCTGCTGCTGATGATGATTGCTATTGGTTTCCTCTTTGTAGTGGGGTGATGACGTGTAATCTTACCAAAAAGGACTAATATAGCAATGTTTTACACTCTTGGTTTAATACTAGCTGTGCTTAGGGCAGGCACAAAAAACTTATTAGGCACAAAATACTTTTTTTTCTGTTACGGGTGGTAACGGTCCTAGGCAATATTCCTTTCTCTGCTTTTTGTCCTCCAGCATTCTAATCCTCTTTTCGTCGCCTCGACAGCCTTGAAGTTAGCTTCCTCTGTGCTACCCTTACATCCTAGGGCTTCTGGAAGCCGAATATTTCCGTCACGTAGATTTGGATCGATACCTTCCCATTCTAACACTATGTGCCGCATAGTTTCGGTTTGTTTTCCGCAGACCACGCATACCCCATCATTTTGTGAATACTTCCCCACAAAGCTCTTAGTTCGCAAGCAGCCTGCTCTAGCCTCAAAAAGCAAAGCATTGCCCTGGGAATTATCGTAGAAATTTTCCTTTCTGATGTCCAATTTCTCTGCCCTGTACATCTCTAACGACGTTTTAGCTTCCTTTTTTTCTCCATTTATCCATTTCTATCTGCCGTGCCTCTTTTTTGGTTATCTTGGCTGTTTTGGGATTCTCCACTGTTCTTTCCGTATTTCATCATTAGCCTTCTAGTCTTCCTTAAAGGAGCCATGAAGAGAAAACACAAGTTTGGTTCATTCAAAAGATTGTCTCGTTAGAATCATACTGACACCACTTTTAACGTAAACTTCGCTCAAATAAGCTACATAATTAGGAAAAACGGGAATGGTCATGCGACCCACCAGCTCATTTCCCGCAACTGAACCTATGATGTCACATGAGCTAAGCTCTGCGATTGGCGGAGGCTGGCAGAAGCAGACAAAAATTAGGTAGAGCTTACAAACTAGACGAACGAGCGATTTGCGCTTAAATTTAGGGCACATTCTTTACAAAGCAATAAGAATGATGGGACAAACAGTGGCAGTTACGAAAGCACATGTAAACATAGAAGTACTGATGCGTTCTTGTGTTCGTACTGCGCACAGCATGCTTGGTTTAGCCAGCTGCACAGCACTGCGGGGCTTGGGGTTGTCTCAGACGACACTGGCCGATTGACGCAAGCAACGGTGTCTTACGTGACCACATTTGTCGAGCGAGCACTGTTTCAGGGAACGAATATTTTCTCCCAGAACAAAAACAAGCCAGGTTTAAATGCGGGCAAAAACAAACCAAACGCTTGCCACGGTATGGTGGCGCCATCTAGGTTACGGAACGTAAAGAAACGCGGGAACAAACCAACACCACTGTACAGGGTGGAGACAACCTTTGAACGGTCCCGTGCCGCCGCAATTGGGCCAACGGGCTCAACGCATTATTCTTTTCGTTTCCCACGAGACCTAGCAACGCGAAACAGACAATATGATTCAAACTTCTTCAGTAAACCGCATTGCGGCGATAATTTTAGCGCGGTTTTGACACAATGACTTGCTTCGGCGGCGAGCGAGCAACCGAAAATGGCGGCGCCAACGTATACGTGTCTCTACCCTGTACGGCGGATGCGTGAATGAAGGCACTCTAGGCTGCAGAGCGGTCGGTTCCCGTGATGTCACTTGGGACCACGAAAACGCACGATTGAGCGGGAAAATCAAAATTTTAACCTAAATTGTTTAATTTCTCAGTGAATAAAGCACCGTTTGTATCCGGACAAGCGCTGGGGGCACTATAAAACACGAAATCTTTCGAATAAAACCAACTTGCATTTTCTCTTCATGGCTCCTTTAACCACTGCGTGTCCACGCTTTTCAAGTATTGGTACCTAAACAACTTAGCTGCCCACCTACGTTGATTCATTGCTCTCAACCTTCTCTCAAAACATATTTTGTTCTGCACTTTTCGAACTTCAAACGACGCCCAGCCCATATCTCCCTGCACTGCTTCGTTAGTTGTTTTTTCCATGCGTGCCTAAGGCCAAATGGCCTAGTGTTCTCTGGTTCACTTCAAGGCCTGATAGAATATATCTGATTTTAAGCCGAGCACAGCATTCCCAAATGTGAGACAAGGAACCATTACTCCTTTCCACATTCATTTCACTACTTCATATTTGTTATACCCCCACAGAGCTCTATGCTTCATTATAACCCCATGGCCCCTCTCCCCTCGCTCACCCTCTGGGGACAGGCCCTGGGGGGCAAAGACATTGCTAATGAAGTGTTCGTGATGTCGCAGCACTGGGTGTTGCGGAAGCTCTATGGGCATCTGCCACTCCCCCTCCCTAATTCGAGTCATCAATTAAGTTTGTCTCTCTCTTTCTTCCACCCTATTTTCATCCTTTCAAACTGACAACACCCCAATGTGGTACACTTGCCAAGCAAAACGCTATTGCTCGTGTCAAGAATCGGCACCAAATGTCGCTGATTGGCCACCCTGTAAAGGCTGTGCTCCCAGGGAAAGGAGCCACAGTACACCGCGATCGAACCCCTTTAAGCCAAAGAATGAGAGCTAATACAATGATGATGATACTGGTGCACTGTCAGGAGCTACATCTTCCTTTTCTATGCAATTCCCAACATACTCTCTGGTAACAAAAAAGAGTAGAAAACATCAACATGTAGCAAATGGCTCCTGGATTAGGCACAGCACCACCATTACCGGTAAAAATGTAATCTTCTGCCCAGTTCAGCCTACATCGTCGGTCTTTCCTGGTTGCTTCAGGGTCAGTGCTGTTGCTTCTGTTTTCTTTCGATGCAGTCAAGTATATGGCCACACTGCTTTGGACGTGTTTCAGCAGTTATTTAAACACTGAAGGCAGCACTTGTAACCATTCAAGTAAATGCATGCTGCTGCAGCTGTTAGAGAAGCTTCTCCTGAGACTGGCTTAAAATGTGTCCTATCCTGGCTTGACTATAACCATTTGTGTGCATGTGCCTGTTGTATACGTCTTTGACCGATAAAGCATTGGGCAACGTCGGTAACCCAATAATTTTTTTATAAAGCGAAAATCCGCACTCGTGTAACCAACATCTCATATCTTTCTCCGGGCAACGTAGATGCTTTCTGGCATGCCCTTCTCTCTGTAAGGTCACTTGGGATCCATCTAGTGCCTTTGGTTTTCCATTTTCTGTGGTGCATTGTGCAGCAGACACAACACATGGCAACAGGGCAACAGTGGTGCTGCATGGATGTCGTAGATTCCGTGCAGAGTCCTCTCTTGATCCTTCGTCGACTGCGCACTCGGCATGCGAGTAGTATGAAGTTAGTACCGGTTTATGAAGTGCAGGGCTGGGTTTGCAGACAGGGCCTTGAGGTACCCATACAAGAGAAGTCTATATCGCGACTAATCCTTCAAGTTGCTTGCTTCAAATCTTGTCTCCTGTTATCGTCCAAAGTTGGTCGGATCATACGAGCAGGTCAATACCTTGGTCCTTATATTCTTGGGGAGCGGTTCGTTCGTCAGCCTTTCGTGGATGTTTTTGTTCATCTCCATATTTGTGACATTTTGGCAATTTGTGAGTACTGTAGTTTCCTGGCTGCAGCTCAGTGTTGTAAAACTGGCTGTGGAGTGGCAGTTCAGCGATTCTTCCCATTTGAGAAGTGACTGACGATGTAAACGTATTGACGCCAAGGCTTGTCTCTCCTACGACTTTTAATTCTAACTTCGAAGTGAGGTCTTTTTTTATAAAAGTGTGCTGGCTGCCACTGGGCACAATGCCGCGTACGTTTGGCTTTGCTGAAACTGATAATCTATGACTGGAAGATCTGAAGGTGAACTGCTCCGTCCAGCTGGCAGCTCGTGGGGGTGGTGGAGGCTGATTTGATGGCCTGCGGCTGCTTTTGGGAATCGCAGGTTGTTTCAGCTTTCACCTCGTTACGCCGTGTCTTGTAGCCTGGGTCGCACATGACAGTCACATGCCTTCGCTTGCATACCGAGTACATTATTGCATGCCAGTACTGCTTTGACCAATGGCCTGTCCTTGTATATCGGCAGCACTGCAAAGCTGTAGGCAGTGGCTTCTTTTTTCTCTAATGCTTAAGGACGCCTGACATGTCTCGGTAGTGTGATCTGCGGATTTGCACTAAAGCACTCGCGCTTGGGCATCAACGTTTGAGAGGTGTGCAGACCTGATGTTGATTGCCCATTATGTGGGTCGGGGTCACTTGAATCCCTACGTATTGATAGTGCAACATATTGCTCTCTTGCCTATGATTCAATCTGCATGTAACTCAAGAGTTGCTCCAGTCGTTCCCACTAAATGGTGCGCTTCCTTTCTCACTAAATGTCATTGCATCATTTGTCATCTGTCTGCTAACTCCTATATATCATATGCAAAATTCATAGTTAAAAATTTGTGTTTTTTTTTGTTTTTGTCTGTTATTATGCCCTATCTATTCAACCAACAACCTTCCTTCGCTCGTGCAAAATATTTCTACTCCCATTCATGCAGTTTTTCCTTTTCCTCCTGTTTCCCATTTGCATCCTAGTAGTGTTCTATATAAATGGATGGGTACGATGTGCCGTGTATAAAAAGAACTGCCGTTCATTAAACTTGAGCTTTGGGAAATGAACTTCAAGCTGGAAAATTGTTGGCAAGCAGCAGCCCCACTTTGCTTGAACTTTTTTTCGCTAATGGGCTCATCAGATTTCATTATTACCTACACATACACAAAATGTTGAAGTGACTCCCTTGCCCCTCCAAATGAAATTCCAGGCTACACTGCTGGTAACTACTGGTAGAACCATAGAACCGTCAGTACAAAACAAATCGCACCTATGGTCTGCTGGGCATAGATACTTTTTTGGTACTACACTTGTGTGAATATTTGAATTAGTCAGACATGTGTGAATATTTGAATCAGTCACATCTAGGGCTCATCAGATTTCATTATTACCTACACATACACAAAATGTTGAAGTGACTCCCTTGCCCCTCCAAATGAAATTCCAGGCTACACTGCTGGTAACTACTGGTAGAACCATAGAACCGTCAGTACAAAACAAATCGCACCTATGGTCTGCTGGGCATAGATACTTTTTTGGTACTACACTTGTGTGAATATTTGAATTAGTCAGACATGTGTGAATATTTGAATCAGTCACATCTAGCATTTGGTATTTTATTCGATTCGTGCTCAACATTTACTGCTTCAGGTATTTTATTTTTAGTGGTCAAAATTTCTAATAACGAATTGATAAGAATTGCATTTGCCATGAGGCAACAATTTTATTTAGTTGCTCCGTACTCACAATACCCTGCTTGTGCAAGAAATTTTAATGCATGTAAACTTTCCACACAAAAAGCGTGTGCTGAGCAGGGTGGAGTGTGCAAGCCGAAGTGAAACGCTGCTTGCTTGCCTCCGTACAGGCATGATCAATTCTGGAGATGCTGAATGCAAATCATAATATGTAGCACACTACTTATTTGGAAATTTTACCTAGCAGGTAAAGTTAAAACATGCTGACATTTTGTTTGTTGCGGGATTACCCAAAATTCGATTCCTTACGCAGTTCTTAAAAGGACAGGCTGCAAAATGTTTTACCAACACATTGCTCTGAACCCATAGTATAAATCTACAGTGATCATTGTTTTAAAAAGATGCCAGTGATCACAGTTATGCTAGTGAGGGCAGGAAGAGCATCATAATATAAGAGCTATTTTATGAATCTGTATTATACAGCCAGCTGATGCGAAGGTTAGCATCTGATTTTCTTTTGCAATTTGCTGCACACTAGTCAAGGCCACAAAAGGAACATAGAGGCAAGAACCCAAATTAGCTGTATGTGTTACAATTTTCTTAAAGGTGAATAGTTACAGGGTGGCCTAAATCAGACAGACACCTTTTAATAGCGCATGCCTTGTAGCACGGAGCTGCTCTAGCGTAAAAAGCCCGATTAGAACTCTTAAGTACTTATCTGAAAAGTGCAGAGAAGTTGTTCTTTTGGGCTTGGAGGCATGCTACGAGTGAAGTAGCACTTGAAGGTTGGGGACGTTAAATGTGAGGGAAAAAATAAATTTTATTTAGAATAGAATGCGAGAAAAAAAATGGAAGAAACACACACAGATCAAGAGATCGAGCTATACTATATTTAGAGTTTGTAAATATTTAAGTCCTAGTGCAGTGACGGAAAAAAAAACTTTCGCAGTCTCACAATTCCAGCAGTCGCAGAGGGCCGAGGGCCATCATAGAGTCCAAGCTGGCTTTTAGGTTGAATATCGCGCTTTGGTAATGACGGTGTATACCAGGTACTGAACACTTGTACCTGGTATACTTGTACCTGAATACTTTCTTTCAGAGAATGCACCACATCCTGGGTGGGCAGACCAGTGTGTGTTCGAGCCTATAACAGCGGCCCAGGCATTGGCCAAATGAGGTGGCGAGTGCTGGCCACCTCCGTACCCCTCAAGCGTCGGCAAGTCCCAACTCGTGCTCAGATCCAGTGGCAGTCCGTGTACGGGATCTTCGAGCCCGGCTCCCATTGGTCATATGCTCGCACGGCCGTCTTGCCTGAAGTTTCTTGAATCATTTCATGTTTCACACTCCACCCAGCTCCTTGAACACATCTTCTTCTATCTCCTTCTGACAACCGTGCATGTTGCATTGCTTGGAGGTTCAGCTTGCTGTAGTTTGCAGCCATTGCTCACACTAACTGATCACGTGCAAATCAGTTTTGAATAGTTTTGTAGCACAAATGTTAGTATTGAAAAAGTAAAGGCTGCTAATTCGTAATGTTACTGCATTCATAACAAATGTGGAGATTTGCTCGCTAAAGTTTGCATCAGTAATGTTGAATTTACACTTCAGTAACAGTGCTAATATGAGCTGGGGGTGAGTATTTGATAGTTGATGTTATGAGTTGGGCATCAAGGAGCAACTTGCTTTAGAACTTATAGTTTCGGTAAATACCTAGCTGCTGTTAACATACACCTAAAACCAAGTGAAAAATTCTGGTTAGTGTCACTTAATAACTAATCTAGCCAATAGATTTCTTACGGCTGTATGACCACCTAGCCATGCACCCAAACCGAAAAGTTAGAATCCGTAGTTTTAACTAAGCCTTATCTGCCTAGTTTTACCTATGTAGTGCTGGTTTTCATGGCACAGTTTTTCTGTTGAAAAAGGGAACATACATTGTTTGCACCAATTTTTTAAAAGGTTGGGAATGCGTGTGCCTCGACTTGTGTTTTAGGCTGGAATCGGTTCGATACACTGCAGGCCTAAAATTCTGCCCGTAATGTCTTTGTTTTGTATCCTTTGTCTAACAGGCAATGCAGACGATTCTTCAGTGCTTCATCTAGCCAGTAATGGTTTCTGTCTGTACTTTTTTGCAGATGACAAGACGTGCACACCAACGCAAGCAAATAAACTAGTCAGTGAAGCGTCATGGTGTGCTAACACTAAAATATGCAGACACAGAAAGAGAACCAGTGGAACACATTGTGGTGCCTGCTTCTCTTCTGTCCTTGCTTGTGCTTCTTCTGTACCATGAGACATTCATGTGTTTAGTTCCTTGCAGATGCTTTTTGTGTACCTGGTCCCACTTGATCAAGAACTAATCAGCAGTAGTTTTTGGTATCTTTGTCTGTGGCACCATTTTTGGCAAGTGCTGGTGAATACCTTTGTGCAGATGTGCCATGTCCATCCAATAAGTTGAAAAGTTTGATTTGTGTCATATGAAGCGTGTTTGTTGGACATATTGCACAGCCGTCATCATCCATGTTGCCAAAAAAGTTGGGTAGCATTGTTCCTGGTTATCATCGCTTTTGGCCATTTCAAGACAGCATTATGTACTGAAACTATGTTCCTTCAACATTAAAAATAATTAATAAGTGAGCGGTTAATAACATCGCCAATTGTGCAAGCATTAAGGTCAAGTTAATGGAAGTACAGCGTTTTTATACATGTACTATATTTCTTGTCCTCACTTTTCTGGGCGCCTGCTTACTCCCTTCGCTTTGTAATTTCGCAAAACGCTCAGGCTCACTCATGCAATTTGTTTATTTTAGCATTTTATAGTGTTTCCTCAGAGTACTGTGGAAAAGCTCACTTTGTACTTCATCTATGAGTTGTTCGCATGTTCTTGTTACATTGGGGATTGCCTTGGCTTATTTTGTTTTGTTGTGGTTTTTACAGCAGCTATTGTATTGGTTTTCGGTGTTTGATAGAGGGTATTTTAGCATAAGATATTTGAAACATTAACATGCTTATATCGCTGGTTCGGCATAGTATGGCGATTTCAGTTGTCCCCGCTTAAAGCACTGGGAGGATAAAGCAGTGTTGAAGCTGTAAGCAGAAATGGAAAGAATCTTCAAAAGACCTGCCTTAGGTTTTTTGAGCATCCACCTTGGCTGTCGAAGTCACCATGCACATTTGTGTACCTTGGTGGTGCCGGGCAGCTACCAGTGGGCAGGTACAAGCGACTTCCCGGCCTGGCGCTTGGCCATTGTGCGGGACTACAATGCTTAGAAAGTTCGCCTGGCTTGTACGGGAAATAGCCCATATAGAATGGGGCGTCTGAAACAATTCAAGACCTTTTTTTTGAGGATAATGCATCTCTAAAAGGGGAATTGCAAGTCTAGTTTGAAAACTGTACAAACTGAAGATGTAAGGAATGTAATTATCAGTGTTTTTATGGCCCCAAAATTTAAAGTAACTTTCAAGGCTTAAAAGGGAACTTGTAAAGTAGAATATCAATAATTCCACTGGCAAATGGAACATCAAATTTGTATTTTTTCACTAATTTACCATTTAGACTATTGAATCTATCTTGCTTTTGTCAAATAACCTCACAACATTTTGCTCTAGTTACTACATGGCAGGTTTCATTGAGAAGGCAGTGTAGAGCGTGTTGATTATTTATGCTGTACTTTATTCTGGAAATATTTTGATTTGCAGAATGAATGGTTGTGCAACTTGGTGCACAAAGTAACTTAAGTTTAAATATTCTGCCACATTTGCTGAATAGTAGTAATGTAACGTAATTATTTAGGATGCTGTGACATCACCTTCTCCAAATATTGGTTCTGTCTTATACTTCCATCTTAGTGCTACCTTCAAGCAAAAACATTTTCTGCCCACATACAAATATTTTCTGTACAGTAGTTCACTGATCACAGAACCTAATATCATAGTAAAAATTCATTCTCAATATGATGGGTTGATATATATCAACCATGAACCTCAAAAATATCATTACAGTTTCAAAAATGGTGCTTGCTGCAGATGCATCAGGCTGGAACCTTCACATGGATCTGCCACATCTGCCAAGCTGTAAAGACCAGACTATCTGTCATCAAGACGGAGCAAGCAGTGGGCCACTTTCCTGGATCGACAAAATGAGAAAAGCTCACCAGTGTCACCTCTGCCCTTACAAAACCGACCGCAGCAACAATTTGATAAAGCACATTAGGATTCACACAAGGGAAAAGCCATACAAGTGTGGCGTGTGCTCTGGTGCATTCAGCCAGCAACAGCACTTAACGGATCACATGCGTGTTCATACTGGTGAAAGGCCGTTCTCATGTAATTTCTGCCCAAATTCATATAGGCGTAAATATAACCTGAACAACCACATCAGAAGGCGACACTCTCAGCGTGCGGCACGCCTGGCAGGGCCGTCGGTTTCGGCATAAAGTGTACAAGGTTTACAAGTGTAGGGCATAAACGTTATTCTTTAGTGCTTGTTTTCATGTATACATTATGCTGGCATAAAGTGTAGGGAGAAAATTGCATGCTTACTTTGGAACTGGTCT
Source organism: Haemaphysalis longicornis (assembly GCF_048455015.1). Taxonomy (NCBI): domain Eukaryota; kingdom Metazoa; phylum Arthropoda; class Arachnida; order Ixodida; family Ixodidae; genus Haemaphysalis; species Haemaphysalis longicornis. The sequence goes on along the minus strand of NW_027526204.1, from coordinate 60,799,261 downwards.
TAGTGTCGATGCAAGAGTGCCGATCAAACACTTTCAGATAAATGATGTCTGCACAGTGATACAAATTTTTGTTGTGATAAACCTGATTGAGATTAGTGCCAAAGTATTTCCTGAAAAGATGAAATCGATTCCTTGAGCCACTTCTAGATAGGATGTGTCCGCACATGTAGACGGTTCTTTGTTACGATAAACCAGTTTTGCTTTATCGCCAAAGTATTTCCCAAAAAGATGTACACATTTTCTCACATGTGTATTTAGTCAATTTTTTTCCTAAGCTGGGATTCAGAAAGCATTGTTTGGCACTGAAAAATATCTGCTCATATGCAAAAGTAGTGAGTTCAGAGTATTTACAGATTGCCATGTACGAGCACTAACAGTATGTTGTCGGTATTGCTCTCGTGATCTGAGGCTCTTTCATGCCTGATTTGCCTGACTTACTCTCCGCGCTAATATGATGTCTTGTCCATGGCCACTGTAAAACTGCTCTCATTTGCCAGAGGTATTGGTACCACTGTCACTAGTCAATGTGCGGCCATTTTCAAATGATCAGTGTTACACTATAAGTAAGATAACATAAAAAACATGGCTTTCATATACTTATCTCCTCTGATAAGTATAAAAACAAACACAAAACGAAAACCAAAACGGCCATGCCACTGTAAGAACTGCTCTCATTTGTCAGAGGTATTGGTACCACTGTCACTAGTCAATGTGCGGCCATTTTCAAATTATCAGTGTTGCACTATAAGTAAGATAACATAAAAAACATGACTTTTATATACTTATCTCCTCTGTTAAGTATAAAAACAAAACAAAAACGGCCATTAATCATTTTTATTAAGTGAAACTGCACACCATCAGCGTAAAAAGTATAACTGTACTGTGATAAGTAAAGCTCTGGTGTGCGGGCTATTAAGGGATAGCCAGATAAGCTGGTATCGAATTTTGTAGTCACTTGTTTTGGCAAGAGAGCAGCTGCTTGGTGTCAAACCGCTCAGAGATAAGAGAGTGTGCACAGGTTTAGAGTTATATCTTTTCATTTATTACTAAATTCACTGATATGAGCACCGGCGTCGCACGAGAATTTTGGGGGGAAATACACTATTTTATGTGCACTGCAAGGCAGCTTACATAAAAGGGGACAAAGCTCGGATGTGGCCTGGTGAGTAATACATCCGTGCTGAAGTGAATGAGTACTGTGTGGTGTAATTGCAGTGTTCTCTTATTTTGTGTATTGTGAATAAAAATGTACAGTTTTCTTCGATCTTCTCTATTCCAAGCGAGTTTTGTTATGGCCTGCTCTGTTCTGCAGCCCAATATTGAGATTAAGATTGAAGACTTCATATAATTGCCAGACCTCCTGAATGGGGTTATCGAAAGAAATGGAGGCACTACTTGGTTTACCACCAGCACAGATGTTTCTCTTACACGAGGGCGTATCGTTGGCTTTGCGCACTTAAAAAAAAGATGTATTAACAATTAGATAAGGCGCGTGCTCAGCTACACATGCCTCGGTACAGAAGGTGGCCTACAACATATTTCTAACATGGTGCTTTTGGGCGGCAGACCTGGTAGCATACGAAGTATCCTAACCGTATATGTCCATAAGGCTTATGACCATGTCAATTACTCGGTGATCCTTACCATCATACGCCAGCTGAAAGTCCGAAGCATGGTGGGTAATTTGGTAAGATTAGTTAGGGTAGGGTATTTTATCTCTTAAGCGGGTAGTACCTCAAGGCACCATGTGTTGGCACCAGTATTTAATGTGGCACTCCTTCCCGTTGCGTAGCAGTTGGATGCCATCCTGTAAATATTTTTTTCATATGTGCCGACGACATTACAGCCTGATCGGTACATGCAGATTTGAACAGCTGGCAGGTAGGCCTCCAGGTGGCAAAAGTTAGTGTGCCATTATCCGCCCCTCAAGACGCCCCTCAAGATGACCTTAAGCGGCCATGCCCTCAACCGTGCGTCGTCAATGGGCGTGCTGAGAGTTGAACTGAATGGGCGCTATTCGGTGCGCGGCTCCGTGGATTCGTTTTGTGCACAACAAAGTTGCCAAGACGCTGCACCTCCCAGAAGACCTGCGGTGCGCGTAGCCCGCATTTTAGATCGTTTGTGCTGCTGAGCACGAGGACGCTGTTTCCATCCCCAGCCGCGGCGGCCGCTTTTATCGTGGATGCGAAAAGCAAAAACGCCCATGTGTACGAGATTTCGGCTCACTTTAAAGATCTCCAGGTGGTCAAAATTAATCCGAAGCCCTCCACTACGGCGCGCCTCATCGCCTGCGTTGCGTCGGCGCGTTAAACCCAACAATCGATCAATAGTTCTATCTTGCAATCCAAGCCCAGCTTCGGGGACGCACTCTAAGCGACTGGGGCTTTTTGGAAACTGGAAACCGGGAGGATAGGCGGATTACTGCAGGCCTAGCTGGATCGCACGACCGCTACCCTGCAAGCGGAGGAGCAGTCGAACACCCTGGACGAGCCTGTCGAACGTCGGCGGAGTGAGCGCAGCCTAAATGTTAACAGTTCCCGCTGTTGCGTCATTGGCCCACTTCTTCGATTCTAAGTCACCTGTAATGCTACTGTGAACTAGAATAGTAATGACACAAAAATCTCCTGACCTTCCCCTTCGGAACGGAAACCAATCCACAGACAACTGGTCACTCACCCGGATACGCCGCTGTGATAACCAGGCACTGCAGCCCAACCCCCTGCCCTCGGAGGCGGATGGCAATTCATGCACTGCAAGTTTACAGTCATAAATAAATGAAATGCAAACACGAAAATATTAAGCATAACATGCAAATAACATGATTTCTATCCATGCAAGGCAAATATACACATCGCTTAATTAGAGTAGCAAAGTTGGAAGATGTGGCATTCCAAATTCATACCATTTGTGGGCTATTATTGGACCTCCGCGAACAACATTATTCAGTTTTGCGCGTTCTGGTTCAAATTTTTGTGTTCGAACTTCATTTGTCCATGACTGTACGTCGACGAAGGAATGGCCCAAGACCTCCTGCACACCCGCCTGGTGCGCCCCATTCCTCCGAAAGTGCACACATGCTCATACCACGTCTTACTTTAAACATGGCAGAACTTGTGGCCATTTGAGATTGATTATCCGCGTCAGAGCCTCGCCTCCTCATAATAAACACGACTCCCAGCCTTCACCTACACACAGGTCCACCCAGGCAGTCCGGGAAATGTCTGAGATCTCTCGATTTGACCTGGGAAGTGCATCGCTCTGTGAACTCATTTTTGTGCCGCGTGTGTGGAATCGACCTGCCCACACGGACGCTGACGCGACCTACCATCTCCAGCGGGCCTACCATCTCCAGCGGGTGACTGGTCGCTACCCCTGCTACAGTTATCCAAGAGTGGCACCTTGATTGCTCACAAGGAGGCTTTCCCTCTCTCCACGCGTGCCCTTCTTCCTCTGCGCTGGGGGGACCTTCCTGGAGGTTTAACCCGCCGCGAGGAGGTGGCGCTTCAGAGAATCCACGTATGCGCAGCTTTGACCACGGCGATTAGGACCTCTTGTACAACGCAAGTCCCCCAATAAACATGTTCTTTTTGCGCAGCCCGTTCTAATGAGGCGACTCTGGACCACCTCGGGGGGAATGCCCGTGTCGTCAGTCAGCACGAGTTCTCCACGCGAGGGCCCTCGGGTGTCACCCAGGGCTACCGGATTACCTCCGCTGAACGCACCATCCCCAGCGCCTCCTGAACGTCGTTGTGGAGACGGGACTAGTAGATTCCATTTTTGTTGTATTGAAGGGCGGTGTTGTGCAATAAAATAATTGTCTTTGATATCTGCTTAATCACAGTATTGTTTATTATGATTGATGGCGGCCTACCTCGTCACTGGCCGATCCGCATAAGTACGTACGTTAGGCTGAGTCATGTAAGGCCAACATTAAATTCAGAGAAATAGCACGGAGCTGTTTTGGGGCAATGCTACACGTGCACCCAGCGCTTACTGCAAACGACGAGAAAGAGCAGGTGAATGAAAACGAGAAACAAGGAAGTGTTGCGCTGAGTTAGGGAATGAGTAACCCACTAATTCACTTATTCTGCCTCAACAACCCGGTGTCTGCACAGGTTAACGCCCTTGTAGGCCCGAGGGGTCTGTGCGCCCAATGAAGCGGTAGTCCTGCATCGCATACGGAAAAAAGGCCTTGCCACACGATCTTTAAATCTGGTACCGCAATTTTCCCAGGGAGCAGCCTTCAGCTGGGCCATCGGCTGAGGGGGGAGGTTCTTAGAAAAAAACTGGTTGATTCCTGTTATAGGAATTGGTAAAACACGAAAGTGAACTGTCAGTATGATTTGCGGGTCGGCGGCTGTCTTAAGGGTGTGCCTGGCGAGCGACGTCCTGCTGGCGGATCACTTCGGCAAAGGTGTACTGGCGTCATTTCCGCGACGGATATGACGTCCGTGAAATCTTGGGGCATCGCGGCATAAAACACTTTCGTGTTAAAATATAAAACCTGAAAGCGAACAACCCTAAGTATAACGTACTCTTTAGTACTATAGGTTGCTTCCCCGCAAGAAGACCCTTTGTGCAGGGGTGCACCCTTTACAGGCCGCTTGCTTCGTTGTACTGGCGTCACTTCCATGACGGATATGACGTCAGCGAAATCTTCGTGTATCCGGGAATAAAACACTTTCGCGTTAACAAATGTCGCAGCTTGAACTAGTGGTGCAAGGCTGGCGAAACAGCAGAGCTGGGGTCGATCAATCTTCTCACTCTGTAAACGGATCCCAGGAGAGGGGGAGCAGCCGGACCCCAACAGTGCAAAGCCGTTTTGGACGCTCTGTAAAGCAAATACCATTAAAGTATGTACTATGTGATAAACTGAAATACGATCAACGGTGCGCTTGGTTTCTAGTACGTGATCCGCATTATAAGCGAAGGGCTGCGCCTGCGCAGCAAGAATGAGTTACCGCAGGGCTTTCCCAACCTTATGCTTGCTGTGCATACACGGCTTGTCGCCAGGGAGCGCAGCATGTACTGAAAACCAAGCACACCGTTGTTCGTATTTCAGTTTATCACGATAGTGCAGTGTTTCAATTAGTGTCGATCCTAGTGATCCCTTTCGTCGTCTTCTAACTGCACAGCCGCGTAGGGCAAATTCTTTTGTTGTAGCGCGTCCTGGCCTGGCTAGCCCTCCACTAATTCGTCAGCTGGTCCGGTGGCCATCTCCACGTGTAGATTGGGAAAGGTTGGTTGGTTGGTACCCTTGAGATCATGACGCATACCCATGCCTGGGATTGGCCAAAAACCTGCCTGTTACGAATAAGTGGTGAGCCTGCTTATTTTAGAGGAAAAAAGAATAAACAAAGGGAAAAAGATTGAGAACAAAAAAGAAACCTCGGGATATAACGAAATACACAGAAAAAAATCACGAATAAATAGCTGTCTAGCAGGGCAGCCAGCCTGTCGCCGCAACAAAGGAGTGAAAGGCGAGCACAAAATCTCTGTGACAAACTCCTAGGACTGAATAACCCAGGAAAAGAACAACGGTTGAAGATAACGGGAGATTAGGCCGATTGAAATTGTACTCAAGGTGTTTGCGTCGCATCGAGGAAAAGCTGCGGCAAATAATAAAAAAGTGTTCTATAGTTTGCGGAGCCTTGCAGAAAGGGCATTGAAACGATAATGCCTGACCAGATTTATGTAGATAAAAATATAAAGGTGTATTTCTGCATCGAAATATAATGATGGCCACCTCGCATTTACGAGATTCGCAGATTTTAGGCTTCCATGCGTGTGAGAGGCGAATATAGTCGGAGCATGAACGAAAGGCATCGTGCCGATTAATTTGTAATATTTGAAGGCGCCTGAACCTCGCCCGCAAGAGAAAAGAGTCAATTAGACAATTCACGACTACAGGACCACCAAGAGCCAAATTGGCTAATTGTTCTATTATCCTTGTGTGACCAGGGACCCACAGTAACCGGATCTGACGAAGCTGGTGAGAAACGAGTGAACGGAATGACCGGAGAATGGAAGAATATTCGTCATTTTTTAATGCGGTGCACACGGAAAGAGAATCTGAAAGGATAACGACACCCGCAAATCTATGCTGTAATTTATTAAGGTAAACATTACAGTCAATAATTCCACCTGAAAAATCGGGGTATAATTAATTTGGCAGCCCGATTGAGGAGGATCAATCGAGAGATAGAGTATATTCCTACCCCAGCCTTCTCATCACTTCGCGAGGCATCTGTGGCAAAGACGCTATGAGTATGTAGAGAGACAAATGATGTAAAAAAATGCGTGCCAATCTACCCTGTGAAGGTGGTTGGAAAGCGAAGCTGTAAGCGACACCCACAACGATTTTCCATGTGATGTCACTTCAGTTAACTTACGTGGCTCTACAAAGACTGAAACCAGAGACAAGTGAAATGCACGCAACCACACCCGTTATTACTTTAAAGAGATATTCTTTGCTAAGGTTAAATCAATGCTTGATTCATGAACGGTACTTGGTTGAGTTGTATTGGTTAAGCAAATGAGTGGAAACTCTTTTTTATAAAGTAAAGAAAGCTCAAACCCGACGTAGGCGAGGATTTCGGCGGCAGAGATGGAGAAGTGAGGTGCCTTCCGTTGGCGTGAGCTTCCTTTAATTTTTAGAACTCCTAGAGCATGCGCAAGGTGCGCAGATGGCCGCTATGCTTGCTATGCTTGCCGCTATGCCACCACGCACCCTGCTGCGTTCGTCATTTTGCCCAACTGCTCCCACGACGTAATCCTTGGAAGGGACTTTTGGATAGACAACGGTGCAATAATCGATCTGCAGACCAAGTCAATAACTTTTTCCCCCGATCACTCCATGACGCCGGAACCGAACCCCGAACATCGTGCTGCTGTAAGGATTGCCGATGATCATGTCACCCTGCCACCCCGCGCAAGCTTAATGATCGTGGTCTACTGTGAAAATGCTGCTCCTGACGTCGACGCTATCGTAGAGGGTTATCAAAGTTTGCTTCTCGACCGTGGTGTCTCTGTCGCAAGAGGCATTGCGCGCTTCAGGGAACACTAATCCCACCTTTTGGCCACTAATTTCACCGAGCAGTACCAGCATTTAAACAAGGGCGCGGCAATTGCGTTCCCCGAAGAAACGCAAGAAGCAAGTGACGTGATCGCGGTCGCCGACTTTGAACGCATACCCGAGGACACCTTCAAGCTTCCGCATCCCTTCGGCGTGAATCCGGCGCTACCGCAAGAACAACGGAACAAATTATTAGCTTTGCTGCTTCGCTACAGTGAGTGTTTTTCGTCGAACTCAAAACTACGTCAGACACCTCTAGCGAAGCACCGAATAATAACCGAAGATGAAGCCCGACCTACCCGACAGTCGCCGTACCGCGTCTCTTCACACGAGCGGGAAGCCATCCGGACTCAAGTCGACGACATGCTCAGCGACGACATTATACAGCCATCGAAAAGCCCCTGGACTGCGCCGGTCGGACTTTTAAAGAAAAAAGACGGCACATTAAGGTTCTGCATTGACTACCGGCGACTGAACAAAATCACCAAAAAGGACGTGTACCCCCTGCCACGAATCGACGACGCCCTCGACCACCTCTGCCACGCCAAGTACTTCGATGGATCTGAAGACGGGCTACTGGCAAATTGAAGTGGACGAGAGAGACCGAGAGAAGACTGCATTTATAACCCCGGACGGCCTATACGAGTTCAAGGTGATGCCGTTTGGGCTGTGCACGGCGCCAGAAACGTTTCAAAGAGTCATGGACACTGTGCTAGCTGGCCCGAAGATTGCACACCTGCCTCGTATACCTCGACGACGTTGTGGTATTCGCCCGGACTTTCGACGAACACCTTGCAAGGTTGGAGTCTGTACTCGAGGCCATTCGTACGTCGGCGTTAACGCTGAAGCCTGAAAAAGTGCCGTTTCGCGTACGAGGAGCTCAAGTTTTTGGGCCACGTCGTCAACGCCGCGGGAGTCCTACCTGACCCGGCAAAAACTTCAGCCATTGCGAACTTCCCAAGGCCGAAAGACAAGAAGGGCCTGCGAAGATTTCTCGGACTTTGCGCATACTACCGGCGCTTCGTCGCAACCTTCACACTGCTTCACACGCATTGCTGAGCCACTCACACGCTTGACGAAAGATAGCACCCCTTTAAACTGGGAAAACGACCAAGAAAAAGCCTTCTGCGAGCTGCAAAAACGCCTGCAAAGCCCGCCCGTGCTCGCTAGTTTCGGCGAAGGCGCCGAAACGGAAATACACACGGACGCCAGTGATATAGCCCTCCTGCGCTGCCCAGGGGGCGCTGCGCAAGCGGCTTCCGGGCAGTACTTGAGCGGGTCCCATAGGATCCCGTGTTGACAGAAGCAAAATGAGCTCGATGCTTCCGATTGTTTTGCGACATGGTCACCAGCCCATCCCCGACGAGTCCGATCTCTTTTGGCGATCAACTTGGGATTAGGGGAAAAAGCTTTCCAGCGCTAAATACTACGTCTACAGCGCCGACGAAAGTGCCGGGACGGTGACGGCGCTCTGGCACTCGGAGGTTCACAGATCGATGGTCGTATGAAGTGAAATTTGAAGTGAAACTTGTAGTTTAAACTACTTACTACTCTAGGTGACAAGGACTTTTCAACAACAGGCGATCAAAAAAGAACAGTGACGCAATCGATGATGATGGCGCTTTAAAAGCCAGTGAGTCCGGCGGACCGCTGGCTCGCCTGCTGCGGTGCGCTGCTCTTTTGCGTACCTGCGCACTATGCGTGCGCTTTCATTAAATAGTGCTCGTTTGCGCCACCGTTACGAATACATGGTGCAGCGTTAGCTTGCCGTTTTGTTGCGTGTCTCAGTGACAAAATTCAGCGAGCGTAAGAAGCGTGAAATCTGTTTTGCGATTCCGAAATTAGTGGCCATAAAACAAAGTGGTCGGGCGAACCGAGAGGCCGCTCGCTTTCCTTGTTTGCGCTCACTTTACTTAATTACGCTCTTGCGTCATATATTACCAGTTCGCACTTAATAGGCTAGAATGAGGGTCAGCAACGTTTTGAAGTGTAGGGCCGAGTTGCATGCAGCCGACACGGCGGAGGGCTGGACGGCAAATCGGGTGGGAGGGGGGCTTTGAATGCAAAGCGAAAAAATTCAGCGAATCGCCAATAATATATGGCAATAATCTGGCGAAGTGTAAAGATGGGGGACAATTCAACTGGAATAAGCGACCAATTTTCTGTTCCTGTCTCGCTGTCTAACTCCATTTGAGGACAAAACTGGCTTGTCGGCGTTCAGATTGTTAGCTACGAAGAAAACCAACAAAGCAACAGAGTCAGTGATGATCGCATGTAAAGATTCGGGGCCTTCGCCGTGTATGCGGCTGTGTTATGTTATGTTATGCAAATATAGAAGCACACATTTCTGCAGGCAGCGGGCGTTCGATTTCGTGATTGTTTTAATTGCGTCCTTTAATATTGCTTAATTTGTTTATTTGACGCAATGCCTCAACTACTCGCTAGAATACAAGTACCCTGCCGTTCGTAAATCGTGCGGCGTAAAACGTTACGCAAGGATCATTTAGTTTGCGAAAATACAAAACGAAATTTCCACTCGTTTTCATGGCGGTGCCAGGCCAGCAGTGTCAGCTGAGTCGGCTGCGCAATTCTTGGGTTTGCTTGCATGCCCCGCTGAAGCAAGCTTTTGCAGTTACCTCAGGCTATAGGATGGGCAGCGTTCCGTGTTTATGCTACTCGTGAACTTTCCTTTGTCGACCGCACACGAGAAGAAAGAACGGTAATCGTCGTCAGGAAGTTAGACCACCCGACCTGGCGATACTGTCCCACGCCGCGACGACCGCGACTGCTCGCTGAAAAGAAATCCAATAAATCGGCTTGTTTGAGCGGATATTATTTTGTTTAGCCTCTACAACTACTGTAAGAGCTATTTCATACAGTATGCAGTCATTTAAACGCGCCACAAAGTGGTTTAAGTACAACCAAGTTTCACTCTGCCTAGTAATTGAAAACGCATGGAGGGCGGCGAGGGTCGTCTGCTTTTGTACTACCCAGAGGCGTCGGCCACTAGGGGCGCTGCATGTCGCCAAAACTGGGTGCCGTCCTCGTCCAAAAACAAAGCGATTGAGAAAAAGTAATCGCCTTTGCCCACCGTGGTCTGTCGATGGAGGAGAAAAACTACTCAGCGTCTGAAAAAGAGTGCCTCGCTATTATATGGGCGATTTCAAAATTTCGCCCATACGTGTATGGTAGGCAATTCAAGGTTGCGAGAGACCATCATGCGCTGTGTTGGCTCGCCAATTTGAAGGACCCCTCAGGCCGTCTCGGGCGGTGGATCTTGCGCCTGCAAGAAACAGTTCGACGTTACAATCGTCTATGAATCCGGGAGGAAACACTCCGACGCCGACTGCCTGTCCCGCGCTCCCGTCGACCCACCACCACAAGACTCTGATGAAGACAGCGTGTTCTTCGGAGTCGTGACGGAGAGCGACCCAGCCGCCCAGCAGCGTGTCGACCCGGACTTACGCGTCATAATCGACTACCTCGAAGGATGCAACGTCGCCGTGCCTAGAACCTTCAAACGCAACCTACCAGCATTCAGACTGAAAAACTCCGTTGTAGTGATGAAGAATTTCAACCCCGGAACGAGAACGAATTATCTTCTGGTCATTCCCGCAGACCTTCGTGACAACATTTTGGAAGCGTGCCACGACGACCCATCTTCCGGGCATCTCGGCACAGCCCTCACAATTGGAAAAATCAAGGCGAAGTACTACTGGCCCCGCCTTACATCCGACATCACCCACTACGTCCGAAGCTACCGTGACTGCCAGAAACGAAAAACGCCACCGACGAGACTCGCCGGACTTCAGCAACGGATCGCCGTCCCATCGAGGCCCTTTCAGAAGATTGGAATGGACCTTCTAGGCCCGTTCCCTACGTCCCGATCCGAGAACAAGTGGATTGTCGTAGCGACAGACTACAAGACGCGCTACACAGAGACCGCCGCTCTTCCGAGGGGGACTGCACAAGAAGTCGCAAAGTTCTTCATAAGCCAAGTGATGTTGCGACATGGAGCCTCGGAAGTCCTAATCACGGACAGCGGAACGGTCTTTACTGCGGAGCTGATGCAAGGAATATTATGCTACAGAAACACGGATCACCGAAGAATGACGGCGTACCACCACCAAACGAACGGACTAACGGAACGTCTGAACAAAACGATCGCAGATATGCTGTCAATGTATGTACGTCGACGTTGAAAGAGTGCCTCGAAGTGCCTTGACTTGAGTGTCTTGACTCAAGTGCCTTGAAATGCCTTGACGCAAGTCTCGAAGTGACTTGAGACGAAGTGCTCCCGTATTTCACGTTTGCGTACAACACGGCTATTCAGGAAACTATGCAGATGACGCCGTTCGAGCTTGTCTACGAAAGACGGCCAACTACGATGCTTGACGCCATGCTTCCGCATGTAGAAGACGACGACCTCAACCCCGACGTCCAAGGATACCTTCAGCGTGCGGAGGAGGCCCGCCAGCTCGCTCGAGTTCGTTCAACGGACTAGCAGCTGGTGCATGCCGGGCGCTGCAACCTCCGACGCCGAGACGCCGAGTACCACCCAGGGGATCGTGTTTGGATTTGGACAGCAATCCGACGACGCGGACTCAGTGAGAAGCTTCTGCGACGGTATTTCGGACCCTACCAGATTCTACAACGTGTCGGTCAACTTACCTACGAGGTGATCCCCGATGGTGATTCTGGAACATCAGGACGACGCACTCGGCCCGAAGTCGTCCACGTGGTTTGCTTGAAACCTTACTATGCAAGATGGCGGTCTTTTTTTGTTGTTTGTTCGGGCTGTCTTTTATTTTAGCATCGGTTCGGTGCACTCTTAGAGAGGGGGTAATGCCGCGAACCACGTATGGGTTTGTTTATTTACTGTTTGTTTACTGCCCGGCCACGCTCGGCTCTTTTATCTGTGTCCCAAGCGAAGCGCGTCTTCCATTCTTTATTTTAAATGCAGAGCATTTCAGTAACTCACGATGTCACCCGCGTTGACGTCCGTAGTTCGCACCGCACCCCTCCCTACTATATAAAAAAAAACTATCTGGCGCCAGGTTTCGATCCCTCGACCCTGCGGGCGGAACGCAATGTACATGGTGCTCTACCCATTGCGCCACAAAGCCGACACAGAATGGGACGCTATGAACGCGCCTTATATCGTTGACTCATTCAAATTACTGCTGACGAGCGCTCTCTCGTCAGCAGTTGCCACAAGTGCAACAAAATTAACGTAACGCAAACTACTTAACGTCGTGCGCCCCCGGAAATGCTCTGCATTTGATCGTGCCCCTCGCGAGGGGGATGTTTCACTGCGTCTTCTCTCGGTCGCGGGACCCGTGGCGCCATCTGGCGGAGGCGCGGCAAATATGGAATAGGGATGACGCGCTTTCGAGGCAATCCGCCGACGCGGCTGCTTTGTGTACAGACTCGGCGGCGAGCGTCCCGGGATTCTGGTGCCGACCGAACTCCATTTTTTAAATCTCAATACTTTATTTTCATCTCTAAATCTGGTTCAAGCGATGTAATCACTTGTGACTGCTCAATGAGCGTATGGAGTGCTACGACGTTGGAGCAACGCTCTCCTCTTGGGGGTGGTTGCTCGACTAGTTCTTGTACGGTCCATCCTAAACTTACGTCCTAAACTTGAATGTTTCCTATAACAAAATCCCAATAAAAATCTGATCCAATTAGGATAGTGATGTCGCTTTGGTCCCCGTACTCACGCTCAAGACTTTTATGTGCGCCGTGTGTGTCCTTCCTTTACTTCGTCCGCATCTCCCATTTGCTGCGCAATTATTTTTAGTTATCGAGACTTGTAGTGTCGATTATCTTTTATGCCACACTGGCTATCTCATTCAGATAGGCAGACTGTTTATCCCCAACGTCACTAGCCCAGAATAATCTTCTTTTATCTACAATGTTCTGAATGTAAATCGACGGTTCCAGAAGCACTCGCGCCGAAAGATAAAAGTCTGCAGAGCAGACGCCGCGGCATTCGAATCACCAGAGCTCGCTTGCGTACGTCACTCGGCTGACTGCTGCTTCGCCGCCTGTGTATTCTTTCAGTTGTTAGGGGAGCACAAGTTCGCTCCAGTAAACTTGTTTTCCTTGAAGGCAACTGCGTTGTCTTTGGCATTGTGACAATGTATAAAGATCACAGGGGGTACTCACTGATGTGCAACGTGTAGTGTCCCCGAAAGCTTTCTAAGCGTGTACTGCTCCTCAAACCTATTCAGTAAATTAATAATGAAGACGCACCAAGTAAGATGTGGGTATAATGAAAAGGGGAGAAAAGAGGGCGCAAGCTATAAGCCTTACGGTAATCACAGATGCGTCAAGCCGGACGCGCCTAGGAAATTTGGGGACAAGGGGCATGTGCCCTGGCCTAACCCTAACCAAACATTGCAGGCAAGAAGGCTGCATTAACACAAAGGTAACCATAGTGACCACTGCATAGCGCTAACGACGCTACAAAGGAGACCCCTAAACTTTTAATGCACTAGCAAAGCAAAACTTCCGCACAAGGCCCCGAGACCGCACTTCGCAAGACGTTGGAGAAAACAGAGGATAAACTGAACGGGTTACACTGCGTGGGCAAAAAACAAGATCAGGACACTAAACGAGCACGAGAAGTGCATTCAGCTGACCGAACAAACGCTAGAGGTGGACAACCGCCGACTCCACATACGTGAAGCCTGGCGCAGCCTTGCGGAACCGCTCAAAAAGCAGAAACACAAGAGGAAACTACGCATCAAATAGCCAACTACCAACAAGCCGCTGAGTATGCGGCAAAGAGCACGCACACTCAAACTAGATGGCGTGATGCGACGAAGTAGCACCCCCCTGTTCCGGTTGCTTCGGGAATCCAGGGTGTATCTGTACATTTAATTTTTCAATACGCTGAATACCAAACTTCCGCAATAAAAAAAAAAATCAGCATGACAGATGTCAGTTAGAACATGTGGCAACTGTGCCGAAGCCTCCCAGACCCGTTGTAGACACGAGGGGAAACGCAAAGGCACTTGAATGAGCTATGCATAAATTTGCGGGGGTCATGCGCAACAAACACATGTCAAAAACATGACTGCTATGGACTGGAGTACATATATAGAGGAAAAGAGAACTCGAACCTAGAAAAACCCTTTTACACTACAACCTAAAAGCCACGCTAGCAAGAACGAGTAGGGGGACAGCCCCGGACAGGGATAAAATCACATTCATATTCCTATTTATACTCCGTGACCATGATACGATACATTATTCGAATTTATAAACAGTATATGGTCAGGAGAAACCCCTCTTCCACCAGATTGCAAAACGTCCTTCGTCATCCTCATCCCAAAGGCAGGCAAACCGGTTCATACCGACAACCTCCACCCCATCTCCCTCACATCTTGTGTAAACAGACTAATGCAGACCGTGATAAGGGAAATGCTTTCGGAGCAAATAATAAAGCAGGGACAATGTTCGGGTTGAGACCGCCAATCGGAACAATATGTGTTACTGCTGCCGAAACACGACGTAATAAATCAAACAACACATCCTAGCAATAACAAAGTAGTCCTCGCCATGTGCATAAAATGAACCTCTGATAAGCTAAAGCATAGTGTAATTCTACCCCGCCTACCCGATACGCACTGTGGACGAAATGCTTTTAGATACATTCGCGACTTCTCACGGAAAGAACGGCGTAAATACGAATCCTAGGCGAAGAACACGGACCGTATAGAGTAGGCACGCGACGAACGCTGCAGGGGGCAGTAGTATCCTCAATACTATTCAATCTAGGAGTGCCAAATCTTCCCAAATAAAAGGCATAAGCTAGACACTCTACGCAGACGATATCACTTAGTGGGCAACGGCAGGAAGCATCGGAGAGATAGAAGTACGACTGGAAAGTGCAGCAAACGAGGTGGAGATGTACGCCCCACATTGCGGACTGCATAGCTCCTCCTCCCCCTGCCCCCCCCCCCCTTCCCCCCAAAAAAGAAGAAATTCAGCTCTCACTAACGCGTAAAACTTGAAGGTAGCGAAGCTTTACGCAACCTTCACGACCATCACAAAGGTTTAAGTCCACGATCGCAACCGATTTATTTCTTCTGCGCTGCAGCAACGACCGTTACACCGCCATTGTTGATATAAGTGTGAGCTTCTTTCATGTTTCTGAAAGTAATAATCATTGGACATCACCTTAGAGGGGCGAACGCTAGTACGTGTCTTTCTCGTTCGGAGCAAGTGTTGCCATGATTATGGCGAACGCTGGAGTTTTTTTGGCGAATCTTGGCCCATCTACATAATGAATATGCTTGACTTGACAAACGTGCGCCGGGGACGCTGGGAGGTCGCCGCGAGGCATGCGCACACGAGCGCTCGGCCTTTTCTTGTTTTTTTAACTGCCGCGCGGTCGCCGTAATCTTGGCCAATCTGGCGTATTTCCAAACGCTTCGCTGCACTGAGCACCCACGTGAGATGTCTGTTCGCGGGATACAGAACGGTAATTAAATGTCGTCATTGGCTGCTCCCCAAACCTAAAGCGACCCAAAACATACCAAATCACTATTATTAAGACAAACAACACGTAGATTTGTGTTTAGAAAAAAAAAATTAAATTTAGGCAAAAAAAAGTAAGCAATGAAAAAAAAAAGCGATAGACCTGCTGGGGCTCGAACTCAAGCCGTCAGCGCCACTACTCAGTAGTCTACATTGAGGCCACATAGCTTTTTTTTCTTTATTTCCAGACAAACACCGCTGTTACAAACATAATACACAACAACAAAACAAACCCATTACACTAAGACATAAAATCACTGTCCCACTCAAGGATACAGTGCTGACTGCTAAAATATTTTCATTTTTGTTAACTTCTCCACTTGTGACAACCAGTCTGGAACACATTGCCGTGCCTTTTGCACTTCAAGAAAAGATATATGGCCTCTCGGAAATACTCATTTACTGGGCGCGCATAAATGTCTGAGTGGCGGACTGCCATTCGGCATCTCCATATACTGTGCAGACCTAGTAACATTATTAGATCTAGATGAACGCCATCATCATCATGTTCAACGGACAAATACCGAATACCATGGGCATCGATTGGCAGATCGTTTTTCAGCGTACGTTGCAGCACATCCCAGAAGACCCCGTCCCAACAGTCAATGAAAACATGTTCAATGGTTTCCGGTTTGTTTCATAACCAACACTGTTCACCCCACGGCATAAAAGGGCCCTTTTCTTGCATCCATGTTTTCACAAGGAGTGTCTCGGTGTGTAGTTGAAAGAAAAATGTTTTACATCCCGGTGCAATTGGCATTGTTTTAACCCGTTTTAACACATCTCGACCCGTGCCAACCGAGTGAGCAATTCTGTACATAGGAATGGGGAAAACAGTGTCGCAGAGATCGTTATAGTTTCTTGCTCAAATACTTTAACGAAAACCGTGCGCATAGAAAACGTAATGAGTCCACAACTTCTTTTAGATAGCCACGGATACCACCTGACATACACAATGTCGTAACGGACAACTCAGGCAAAACCCTGCCTAATCCCACTTGGCAAACGGTGCGCGAAAAGGGATCTTTTACATTCCTCCAAAACAGAAAGCGGTTTGCCAACTGACGTAAAAAAAATGCGTTAAACCTAGCCCCCCTTCCCGTACACGTCGAAAGAGATTTGTACGACTCATCCTCTCCCAGGTTGAACCCCAAACAAAAACTGCGAAAACACGATGTAACTTGGACGTTTGCCTGTGAACAGTGGAGTACCTGTAACACATACCAAAGTTTGCTCGCCATGAAAAGGTTGCAAATTGTTGTGCGTGCGAAGATGGATAAATTCGCGTCCTTCCACTTCTCTGCCTTTTCCCTGAGCTCTACGGCTTGTCTCCTCCAGTAAGGGTCACTGTCGGAATAATACTTTAGGGGAACACCAAGGTACTTCACCGGTGTCGTCACCCACTTTACATTTTGAAATGCCACCGGTGTTGAACTCCACTCTCCGTGCCAGATGCCCAGGCTCTTAATTGTCCAGTTTACAGCACATCCACTAACATAACAAAACCATTTAACTGTATTAATGACCCCAGCAATGCTTTGTTGATCTACGCAGAAGATAGCGATATCGTCCTCGTATGCTAAAACTTTAATTTCAGCTCCATGAAGTGGAAATTCCTTGACAGTGTCCTTTTTTATTGTGCTTAAACATAATGATTCAATATATATGCAAAAGAGGAGGGGGAAAAGAGGACACCCCTGCCTCACAGACCTCTGCACTTCTATACGCCTTCCAACCACTTTGTTAACAATAAGTATACTTGTACAGTTGCTATACGCCATGCGCACACCCTCTAGAATGACTGACCCGATGTTACTATATTCCAAAACCGCCATAAGTCCATCGTGGGGCACACGATCAAACGCCTTTTCTAGGTCTACCTGTAGCATTGCGACGCCTGTATGCGTCACGTCGCAAATCTGAAGCACACTCCGTGCCTTGTGTATGTTCGTAAAAATTGACCTGCCCTTAATACAACAGGTTTGATGCGGCCCTACTAAGACACTAATTACAGTCTGCAACCTTCTAGCGAATATTTTCATTAGTATTTTATAATCAACGTTTGTTAAGCTTATGGGCCGGTACGATGTGACTTGACGGAGTTTGACCATTTCTTCTGCTTTGGGAATTAAAATCGTGTGGCCAGCCGAAAACGATGGTGGAAGCGTTTCTAACATATAAGCTTCTTCGAACACAGCAGTTAACACAGGGGATATGTCACGTGTAAAGGCCTTATAAAAAGCAGCACCCAAGCCACCTGGGCCTGATGACTTTCCCAAGTTTAACTTGTTAATAGCTTCCTTAACTTCCTCGACGGTGATAGGGGATTACATAAGTGACTATGCTTCATCATCAATTTTTGTTAGAAGTGACACAAATTCACTTTCAAACTTTGCCAGTTCAATAAGGCTTCGAGAAAACAAGGTCCTATAGTGTTAAAAAAAGGACGTTCAATATCTACTTTTTCACTGTTAATTGTGCCATTATATTCAATCTCCGTTATTTCGTTATGGCGAGCGTATCTTTTTTCCGTCCCCAGCGCTCTCTTGGTGGGCGTTTCGCCCGCTAGAATTTTTTAGATGCGACGCTGAGAGCATCTCTTGTCGGCGGCCCTGTCCTTCCTGCGTGCGTCCGTTGTTGTTGTACGCACCGCTGCCTTTCTGCGTGCGTCCGTTGTTGTCTGCACCGCTGCCTTCCTGCGTGCGTCCGTTGTTGTTTGCCGCAAGGCTGCGTCTATCCTCCACTCTCCCCCCCTCCTCTCCGATAGCGAACACTCTCTCGCGAGGGGCATTGGATTGGATTCGATTGGCTTGGCTTGACTTGGCGTGGCTTGGCTTGGATTGGATTGGATTGGATTGGATTTGGATTGGATTGTATTAAAGTGGATTGTGTTGGATTGTGTTGCGTCATAGCCGCGGCAGACGCACTGGTGCCGGCGCGTGCCCAGGTGAGAGCGAACACTCTCTCTCAACATCTGCGGGTGTGCGGGCCAGCGCGCTCTCACTCCGCCGGTAGGCGGCGCTGCGCATGTGCAGTACCCTCTCCTTCGGGCGCACTGCGCATATAACCGGTGTGCCGCTCTCCGGCGGCCTTTCGGTCGACGGTTGCTCTGCGCTTGCGCTTGAACCCCCCTCAGCGTCGTATCACACCAGGGTTCCCACGAGGGAAGGTGGGCGTAATTTTTCCGCTCTCGCTCTGACAAGCGCTGCGTGATAACGCTCCGCATCTATCTGCTCAAGTTTTGCTTTTGTGGCCCGTATCTGTTCTTTCAACGCCCCCGGCGCTCGCTTTTCTTCAGCAACCATCGTTTGCAACATAGTGCGCAAGAGGCATTCTTGCTTTTGTTTATCCTTTTTAATGGCACTTGCCCTTTCGATTGCTCCCATTGTTATTTCTTGTTTGAAGTGTTCCCATTGAACGCCGTATTTTTCACTGCTGCAATTTTATATTTTTTCCGAAGAGTTTCTTACTCGTTCCATAAAAATTTCATCTTCTAAGATTTTGTCATTTAATTTCCATAAATCCCATGTAAACTTATTGGTGTTGTCCTTTTTACTACCAAGGCAAAAGCAAACTAAGCAGTGGTCGGAGAACGAAACAGGGGATACGCTATAGTCGCAACACGAAGGCAGCGATTCGGCTGAAATGTATGCCCTATCCAAGCAGACGTTGCTAGCCCATTGGAAATGTGTAAACTGGGCATCTCTTCCGCTGCCAAAACAATCTCCCACGTCTTCCAGACCGAAATCATTCACAATTTCGCATAATAAAGCAGTGCTTATATCACGATAAGGCGTATTGCTGGTTTTGTCCCATTCCGAGCAAACACAATTAAAGTCACCCAATAACACAGTATACCGTTCAGCGCTGCAGTATTTTCCCATTTCTTCTAAACAATCGCGCCTTACTTGCACTCTAGTTGGTGCATATACACAAATCACTCGCCACTGCTCTGATGATAATGAGAAATCACAAAATACAAAGCGCCCATTTTGGCATGCTGTTACGTTTTCTATCACCACCTGTAACGACTTCGTATCAGAAGAACACAGCCTGCCGACAGTCCAACAGCGTGGCTAACACATACATATAAGCACGTTGTAAAAGGCCGCACCATAACGGCGGTCTGGTCCTCACTTTCGACTTTCGTTTCCTGAATGGCGACGACGTCAAGGTCTTTCTCCGTTACAATGCGGTACAGTTTGTCTCCTCTTAGCTGAGAGTCCTCGTACATTGAGGGTAGCTAATCGAAATGGCTTATGTAGGGACAACATTCAGAGGAACCAGACCGAGCGCATGGCGCTTATATATATACCTTGATCTCACGCCGTATGATGTGCGTTGCCCTCCACGTGGTCACGTAATCTTAGTACCGCCTTTTCCAGGTGACAACCCTCTTGGCTTGGCTGCTGATCGATGATTCTTTTTTCCCCGTCCGGCCTGCCACGGCGCCTCTGGCTTTCGCTGGTTGGGTTCCTCCCCAGCCTCCGGGCCATCTTCATGACGGCGCTTGTTTGGCTGCACCTCGAAGTCCATTCTCGCGCTCTCGGCTCTTGTAGCTTCAACGCTGTCCCCTTCTGGAGCGGCGGCGTCCACCTCCCGAGAAGAGTCGGTTGCTGGCCCGATGCTCCCCTGCGTCTTCACTGTCTTGCTCGGCTCCTTTCCCGAAGTGGCCTTGCCCGTTGCCTCAAGGCTGTCCCCTTCTATATCGCCGGCGTCCGCCTCCCGAGAAGAGTCGGCTGCTGGCCCGATGCTTCCCTGCGTCGTCACTGTCTTGCTCGGCTCCTTTCCCGAAGTGGCCTTGCCCGTTGCCTCAAGGCTGTCCCCTTCTATATCGCCGGCGTCCGCCTCCCGAGAAGAGTCGGCTGCTGGCCCGATGCTTCCCTGCGTCGTCACTGTCTTGCTCGGCTCCTTTCCCGAAGTGGCCTTGCCCGTTGCCTCAAGGCTGTCCCCTTCTATATCGCCGGCGTCCGCCTCCCGAGAAGAGTCGGCTGCTGGCCCGATGCTTCCCTGCGTCGTCACTGTCTTGCTCGGCTCCTTTCCCGAAGTGGCCTTGCCCGTTGCCTCAAGGCTGTCCCCTTCTATATCGCCGGCGTCCGCCTCCCGAGAAGAGTCGGCTGCTGGCCCGATGCTTCCCTGCGTCGTCACTGTCTTGCTCGGCTCCTTTCCCGAAGTGGCCTTGCCCGTTGCCTTCTCGAGGTTAGAGTGGGGGGGTTCAGGCGTTGCGGGTGCCACTGAAACTTCTGCTTCTTCATCGTCCATAACGAGGTCACCATTGTCTCCCTCCAAACCTCGACCCACAGCCCGGGCATACGAGCCGGTGCAATCTGCCTGCTCGTGCCCGAAGGCGTGACATTCAGAGAACCTGGGGACCCGGCATTCTCGGCGAATATGACCGGCCCTCTGACACCTGAGGCACATTGGCCCGAACGATAGGCTCCCTTTAGCAGGCGCTCAAAACAATAGCGCACGCAGTGAAATCACACGTCACGTGGGTGCTGGGTGCAGCGAAGCGTTTGGGAACTCGCGGGACGCTGGGCGGTCGTCAGGAGTCTTGTACACACGAGCGCCAGGCGTTATCTTGTTTTTCTTAACTGCCGGGTGGTCGCTTCGAGGCCTGCGCTCTCGTGCGCGTGCTCGGCAATTTGTTGGCACTTTTAAGTGCGTACACAAAAAAATACGATTTGCTAAACAGCTTCGCTGTTAAAAAAGCACATGTGTACACATGACGCCATCCACAAAACAGGATGTAAAACTAGGACTTTTACATTCAAGCGGAGCAATTCGCGAGGCTCAGATCAACGTATCTGGCCTGCACATTCACCAGAACTGAAGTGCAAACACCACCTTTAAGAACACTACGAAAAGTAGAACAATGGATTGGAAGGATGACACGAGGAGTCTAAAAAGAAAGAGGAAGGCTAAAATGCAAGGACGCAATGCGACTCGCAAACGCTTTCGTCAATAGTCGAATGCTGTACTCTGCACCACACCTAGACTAAAGAAAGCGTGACGAAGGAAACATCTAGGTCACCCTACGTAAAACTATGAAAAGTGCACAGGACCGCCCGATTACCCCCTTGAACACCCGCCTTGTGGTTGTGGGAAGGACTAACACTTTCAGAGAACTAAGCGAGGCACACCTCAGGGTCAAGCACATGGCTTTTAAATAAAATACATATAAATTTTGCATACCACAGAGAGGGAAGGACTGGAGTTTCTAAACTCTGGCGAGGAGCGCTCCGACCTGTACAAGGAACACGGGAACAGAGAACCGCGAAATCACGAGAAAAGCCCGAACGAGAGCTATACGTGCACTAAGCCTATGGCAACAAGACAAAAGTATTGTACGCAGTCGACGCAGTTAAAATGGGATAATACGGCAGCAGTTGTGCACGCAGGAAGACAAATTGATGGATTTAGCTTCCCAGCGGTGAGCGCAACGCAGGCAGAAGCCATGAGAAGCCAGAAACGGCGACTCATGCTATAAGTTCAAATACATCCTCAGACACTAAAGCAGCATGCCTTACATATGAAATAGGTTGGATATCACATCGCATACAAGCCTTTCAGCAAGTTAGTCAGGTCGAGGATCCACACCACCCCGCTTACTCAAGTGTGGATTCGCGGTCGCCAGGGAATGGCAGGCAACGAGACCGAGAACGCGGTCGCCCGCGGCGCTCTCACCTACCGGGCACCTGGCGTAAACCCGACCGGTCTTCACACCAAGAATTTCGCCCTCCTAACCTTTGCCGGCATTGCCTCCCATTACTGAAATACCAATCAATCGCCCATATCCACCACGTGCCAAGAGCCTGGGGAAGGAACACAAGCGAATACGTCTCCGACTTCTCACGAATACGTAACTGTGCCCGGCAGTACATCAACCCTTGGGCCCCTTTTTCGCAGGCGCCTGCTCGCTTTGTGGGGATGGTGCAAGTACCTACCACTTGCTGTGGACATTTCAGGCCAGCCCAGCGCTCATTCCCTACCCCAACCACACTAGAGAGGACTGGGAGGCGGTCCTGCTCGGATGCTAAGACCACAAAGCACAACAAGCTCTGGACAATCGCGCCCGACTAGCAGCATAACTAACGGAATCCCGGAATAGGGATCCACCTAGTATTGTAAGGGAGGGCCCACTACGGACTCTCATCAGGCACCTCTCTGTAACCTCTACCGCAATAAATATGTTCCACCAACACTACTCTCTGAACATTGGCCGCTCGCTCACCATCGCCAGGAGCGTCCTGTTCGCCCCCGTCGGCACCTTCGGTTCTTAAGGCAGCTCGTACTGCACGTGCGACGGTGACGCACCGTCATTTGCCCCTTCTTTTGTAGGGAGAGCTACAATGGCCGTATTCTCGCCGTTTCGTTGTAGCCGGTGGCCGCACCGCGAGCTGAGTGGTTGCCTAGCAGCCGCCCCAGCTGGCAGTGCCTCTTGCCGCGCCATCTGGCATGACGTCGGAGGAGGAGCCGCTGAACCGCGTTGGAACAACAATCACTGGCCGTTGTTACCGCCCGTTCGGAGTCTGTCGCGTCGTTGCCCGATGAATTCGCAAGCGAGTCATCCTTGTCAGCAACAATATTCAGATCCTTCCTCCTTGACACGAGTGCGCCGTTGCTTCAGTTCACTGTACCGATGTTCCGTCGCTGCAGCAGACGGCGGAGGAAGCCTCTTCGCCGGCGTCGTCCGCGATGCATCTCGGGATTGCACCCCGGCGCACCGCCGACTCTCTCGGTGCCCGGCGGTGCAACCAAAAATTACCCCGCGACGGTGCGCCCCGGTTTATCGAGGACGGACAGTGTTTATCGAAGATGCTATGACACGAAAATATAACAGGTCATGTCAAAATATTTTGTTTCTGTCAGAATAAATGTCAAGATCTTCACACAAAAGACATACCTACACATGGCGATGAGGAAAGAAAATTCAGGGATGCTTGCGCTCACGCGCAAGGCTTGAATGGCGTAACTGTTGTAGGTGAGCATTGCCGGACACATGGTTAAGTTTTACTATCATTGTTTCTTTGCGTAGTTGCCGTGCTAGTAATCGTCGCAATACGCATCGAAGAGGTCGTAGTCTTCTTCGCGGCCAGTGATGGATGCAAAGTCATCCTCAGCATTGTAGACTTCCACCAGCTCAACTGACGAAGGTTGCACGAGTCTCGCAAGGCTTGAACCGTAACTTAGTCTTAGAATTTACTTTTACGTGAGGGCTGAAGCACACATCACTACGCACTTGTACAAGTTCGAAATGGTTTATTTCAATGTTGTCGTTCTTTTGCACTGTGAGTAGTCTTCGTCATATGCACGATGTCGTCGTGTTCCTCATGCCAAGCATTACATGCACGGTAGCGCTTGATGACAGCGCAGTAGTTTTTTCAAAGACGATAGTCTTTCGTGGGATACTTGATCGGGAAAATTTTAGATGCGACGGCATCTCATTCACTCGCCTTGTCCCTCCATACGGCGTTGTCCGTCCACACCCCTCCCCCATTCTCCTCGTCGCGCGAGCTGCGCTCTCCGCCGCTCACCCCCTCTCCTCTCCGATAGCGAACACTCTCTCGCGAGGGGCATTGGATTGGATTCGATTGGATTGGCTTGGCTTGGCTTGGATTGGATTGGATCTGGATTGGATTGGATTAAAGTGGATTGTGTTGGATTGTGTTGCGTCATAGCCGCGCCACGTTGCGTCATAGCCGCGTCAGGGGGTTCACGGCACGTTTCACGCGATGGGCGAATCAACCTAACGGAAACAACAACGGAACCCCCTATGCGTCGCATCTACACAGGGGTTCCCGCGAGGGGAGGTGGGAGTAATTCTTGGTCTGTCTGTCGGTCTGTCTGTCTGTCTTCCTGTCTGTCACTCGATTCAGCAAGCTGGCCAAAGTGAGCAGATGCTGCATAATAGCCTTATATATACTCACAGCCAAATCTAAATGTCTAAGTAGCGACAGCGCACACGTTCGTAGGTGCGCGAAACCCCGAGGTGGCCTGCAGTGGGTAAGTCATGAAGTTTTTGGAGAACGCCTAAGCGCAGATTTTCAGGGAGGACAGGACCCAACTCTGGACCCTCGGGTGTATGTTATAGCGGTAGGGGATCCAATTACGTAGCTTGAACAGGCTCAGTGGAGGCAGAGTTCGTACTTTTAATAATTGCGCGCCGAGAAGGGTCGCGGCGCTGCTCGTCCCCAAAGCGCCACAAACTCTTTATTGTGAGCTCACTATTAGGGGTGCTTGAAGCGGCAGGGTCGGGGTTGTACGGGACAGACAATCGGGCTCTTGATGATAGCGGCCGGGCTTATAAGCTATGGTGTATGAATACTACTATAGACGCATAGCCCAGCGACCTAGGCGTCCTGCTGGGTCTTTCAGAGAGTAAAGCCAACAGAGCGCGTGGTGGTCGGATATCACCGAGAAGCTGCGGCCATACAGATACGGGAAAAATTTCGCCACAGGCTTCCACACCAGCGCCAGGCACTCCCCCTCCGTGATTGAGTAATTTTGTTCAGCGGACGTCAAGAGGCGGCTGGCGTACGCAATACGACGTCGCGGCCCTCCTGTCGGTGGACCAGGATAGCACCGATGCCATGTCCACTAGCGTCAGTCCGGACTTCGGTGGTGACAGTGGCGTCGAAGTGGGCCAAGATTGGTGAGGTGGTGAGAGCGGATATGAACTTAGCAAACGCCTTTGCTTGAGATGCGCCCCAGTTGAACTCAGCATCCTTTTTGATGATTGATTGATTGTGGGGTTTAACGCGCCGACGCAACGCAGGCGATGAGGCGCGCCGTAGTGGAGGGCTCCGGATTAATTTTGACCACCTGGGGATCTTTATCGTGCGCCGAAATCTCGTACACACGGGCGTTTTTGCTTTTCGCCTCCATCAGAAAAGCGGCCGCCGCGGCCGGGAATCGAACCCGCGACCTCGTGCTCAGCAGCGCAACGCAGCATCCTTTTTAAGAAGGTCTGTCAGAGGGCACGCGGTGCCAGCAAATCCGCGTATAAAACGCGGGAAGTAATAGCGTAAGCCCAGATAACTTCGGACATCCTCGGATGGGCGTGGCTAAAGAAATTGCTTAGCGATGCGCACTTTTGCAGGGTCGGGTTGAACGCCATTATTGCCAACAAGATCGCCAAGGTTATCTGTCGGCGGCCAAAGCGACATTTTGAGGAGTTCAGCTGAAGGCCTGCATGTCGAAATATTATGAGGATGTCTGAAAGGTGTTGAAGATGCGTTTAAAAGGAGGGAAAAAATACAATGACATCGTCAAGGTAGCCTAGGCACGTTGACCATTTGAAACTAACTGCGCAAAAGAGAGTCCATCATTCGTTCCAACGTTGCGGGAACATTGCATATTCCGAACGGCATAAATTTGAACTGGTAGAGACCGTCTGGTTTGAGGAAAGCGGTCTTCTCTAGGTCCATTTTGTCAACAGCTGTCTGCCAGTAGCCAGACAGACATCAATAGAAGAGAAGTATTTAGCACCATGTAATGAGTCGAGGGATTCGTCAATCATATGTAGGGGTGGAGAAAGCTTTTTTGTATTATAATTAAGTTGCTGGTAATCAAAGCAGGTGCCATCTTTCTTTTTTACCAGCACGATTGGTGAGGCCCAGGGGCTGCACGAAGGCTCAATAATATCCTTGAAGAGCATCTTGTCAACTTTGACTTGGATGACGTCCGGTTCAGCGCGAGACACGCGATACGGGCGCCTGTGGACGGGGTTGGTGTCGCATGTGGCAATGCGATGTGTGACGAATTTTTTCAGCCCAACACTGGGTTTTCCAAGTCAAATATATCATTGAACGAAGCCAAGAGCTAACGAAAAAGGTTTATCTGACCTGGGGTATGTCAGGGCTGATCATAGGGTCGAATTTTGTGGTGGGCGGAGATGTAGCGGGGGGAGCTGGCGAATGGGATATGGGGTCTACAGTAAAATCAGAAATTTGAAAATCCGAGAAAGGACAAGGAGTGGCGAAAGTCATTCCTCGTGGGAGAACTTGGCTGTGGAACGCGAAGTTCAGGAAAAGTAAAGAGACGTGGTTCTGCCGTATGGGGACAATAGTGTGGGGAAGGGCGACGTTGCGGGTGAGTAGAACGTCAAGGTGGGCCGCAACGATGTAGTCACCGTCTGGCACGGGCATGCTTGAAGACAGAGGAACATAAGTAGCAGCTTGAGGCGACAGGAAAATGTCATTAGAGCGTAAACGGAGGGAAGAAGGGGCGTGGTCGTCGGAGGAAAGTGGAAGCTCAAGGCGAAGAACCGTCGAACAGTCGAGAAGGTCTTCTGGTAAACCAGCGGTTCCGGCAGTAGCGAGCGACGTGCCCAACACGATTGCACGTGAAACAAACTGGCCTCTAATCCGGCGTTCTCCAGTCAGCGGGGTTTAAGTAGCGTGGAGGGCCGTGTAGTACACGGCACTCAGTTATACTCTACGCGGGCGTAGAGGTCCGCGTGGGGCATAACTGCGGCTGACAGCTGGAGGACTTACGGAGAATACTGGCTGGAGGCCCACGTTGGTGATTTCATTACGAACGACAGCCTGAATCAGCGAAACTGCTGGAACAGGGCTGTTGACAGAATGCGGCATAATTTTGTCATGAGCAGCCGCTTCCAGTTCTCAGCGTACTATCTTTTAGACGGTGTGTTCAAGGCACTCGCGGTAAGAAGGCGTGGGCGAAAACGACGGAGGGGCTGTTGCTTCGCAAGAAGAAGTCGCAGCGGTATTGGGCAGCCATTGGATCTGCTGCGTGATGAGACTACTCTTCGCTTGCTCGAAGCGTCGGCATTCTTTAAAGATGGCATCGACGGTCGTAGTCCTTGCATATCAGCAAGTGAAAGGCGTAGTCAGCTATTCATATGAGCACATGCCCAACCTTGTTCTGCTCAGTCATTTTATCATCGACCTTATTGCAGAGAGCTACAACGTCTCGAATGTATGAGGTGTGCGGCTCGGTCGACGTTTGGACGCGAGAAGCAAGTTCTGTTTTTGCATGTAGCTGACGGGTGACGAGTTTGCCGAACGCTTCCAACAGCTTGGCTTTACAGACGTCCCAGCTGGTGACAGTGGATTCATTCGTCTCGTACCACGGGAGTGCCGTACCTTTGAACTAGAAAAAACTCCCCCCACCTCCCCGAAGGGGATCGTGCAGAAATGCGAATGCATTGGGTGCACCGATGAGTGCGCTGCGGCAAACAGTAACGGAGAGAGGCGTGCGCTCCACTGCATTTATATACATTTTCCGAGCGCAGCGAGCGGAGAGAGGGTACGCGGAGAGGAGAGAGAGACGCGCGCAACACGCCCGCCCCGCGCGCGAGCTCTTTCTCCCGCCGAGCTCCGCGATGCGAGCGCCCTCACACGCCCGAGCGCGCTCCTCCTCTCCACTCACTCTCCGCTACTCCGCCCGAGCTCCACGATGCGAGCGCCCTCACACGCCCGAGCGCGCTCCTCCTCTCCCCTTGCCCTCCGCTACTCCCGTCCGAGCTACCACCTGCTCCGGTTGCTAGGCGCGCCACAGCTGTTGCTAGGGCCGGGGAGGAGCGCGGAGAGATAACACCTGCGGGCGCACGCCGACGGAGCACGACAACCCCCGACTAAGAAATGCATTCGCATTTACGACGAAGACGACGACGAAGGCAGAACTACGAGGCGCGCGCTCACGTGCGCTCGCGCTGGAGGAATGCAGGCGCACGCCGACGGAGCACGACAACCCCCGACTAAGAAATGCATTCGCATTTAAAAGACGTTGGCAAGAATGATCATGGGGTTCCACCTGTTGTGAACGCTCAGCTGCTCGTAGAAATTGAGCCAATCTTCTAGGTGAACGTTGTCAATGCCGGTGAAGAAACTAGGCTCGCTGGGCTGAGAAAAGGGAGAACGGATAGTCGAGGCGAGAGAGAGGGGATGTCTAGCAACCTCCACTAATTTGTTACAGAGAGGAATACGTAAAAATGAAGGTGTATATAACACACGTATTTACAGAGAATCGAGCACCGTGTTGGCGATAGCACGAAACTCTTCTACTTCCAACGGCTCCTCGAGATCCCAGCGGACCAACCGTCTTTTTAGCTGAGCCCAGTATAAGCCATTAATGCTTGGGGATGTGTATTAAAGGAGTTCTGACACTAAATTTCTCGCTTTCAGTTTTTATGCTGTAAAGAATACCAATTGGCCCAGTAATTACTAAAATCGAACCGAAAGCCGTCAGCCGCCAACACAGAATTAATCATAGCCCGTTTATTGCAACCAGTTTCAAATTCGGTCGCCGCGTGGGAAAATGGCCGTTCGAAGGCCAGCCTGCAAGCGGGCCAGTCTGACGTCACGGCCTCACCCGTGACGTCAGGGACGTCACGGGTGAGGCGACGCGCACCCCCGCGTCGCCGCGTTGCGCGTCGACATCGCGCACCCCGCGGTGCCGGCACCGCGCAGTTTTCGGCACAAGTGCAAGGGAACACCATGCGCCGGCCATGAACTGAAGAGCAAAGACGTCGAACACGCAAAGTGCGCAAAGTTTATAAGCATTGCTCCCCGTACGTCTCCTGCCCAAACACGTACGTCTCCTGCCCAGACGAATACCACCGACAACAGCAGCGCAGGATATCGTTTCCGGTTCCGAAAACGACTATATGACGTCACCCTAAACCAGCCCCACACGCCGGACGATGTTTCGTCACGCCCAAAGCGATTTCGCTAGTGCTGCCGATTTGTGGAAGCTTGCGGCCGGGACAATCAACATCGATTATAGATGTGATTCCGACCTCAGATCGCTGCAAAAATTTCTGTGAGGCATCTGTACACACTAATGAAGCCAATTTTAACATTTTTAGGCGTCAAAATTTGGTGTCAGTACTCCTTTAAATTCCCATTCTTCTGCGGCTAACACACACTGTGACAAGATATATATATATATATATATATATATATATATATATATATATATATATATATATATATATATATATATATATATATATATATATATATATATATATATATTTATATATATATATATTATATATTATATATATATGTGTATACCCTTATTCTGTCTTAATTCACCGAGCCTCTCATTTCCCATTTCTGATTCGCTACATACCGCTGGTCGACCACTCTCGACATGTCGTAGACACTCGAGTCACGGCCCGGCGTTAAAAAATTCCCCGCATTTCCCCGAGGGGAAGAATGTGAAAGTGCGAATGCACGAGTTGAATTTGCGCGGTTCGGTAATGTTCGCGAAAGAGTGATCACACACACACACACAACTACAAAGAAAGAAAGATGCATTTATTCACAGACACCTATTTGTGTTGTCGTTGTACTTGATTGCTAGAGCGGATCTCAGCTTTGAAATTTCGTGACAGTACTCCTTTAAGCGGGTGCATTAGCCCTTCTCACGCCCGATTCTTGGCCAATCCCCCACGTGGGTATGTGCCATGTCAGCGGCCAGGCAGCGCGCGCCCATCTCCCCCCGTTGCCAAGGAAGACGAGGAGATTTCTGGCCAATCCCCCACGTGGGTATGTGCTATGTCAGCGGCCAGGCTGCGCGCGCCCATCTCCACGTGCGCGGACATCGCCGGTGGACGCAGGTTCAGGGTCGCTTAAGAAGTGCATTGCACTTAAAAGAAGGTCCCCTTCGCCCCAAGTAGTCCGAGTGGCGCTGGCTACCACCCACAAGTACCGCAAACAAAAAAAATACCTTAACATAAATACCCGAGAAAGTGGTGGGGAAACCGCCCCGCCGGTAGCGTAGTGGTTATCGCACCAGACCGGTATTCTGGAGGTCCTGGGTTCGGATCCCACCCGGAGGGCATTGTTTCACACCACTTTCTTTCTGACTCAAAAAATTCTTCATCTGTTTTTATGACCTACCGGATTATCCCCTTTACTTTCCGAGATTTTCTTGACTGCCAACCCTTATTCTTTCTCAATTCACCGAGCCCCTCATTTCCCATTTCTGATTCGCTATGTAATATATATATATATATATATATATATATATATATATATATACCAGAAAACTTCGAACAAGGTAGCGACCACGATTGTCAATGCCGGGGAAGAAACTAGGCTCGCGGGGCTGAGAAAAGAAAAAATTGGATAGCCCCGCGAAAATGGAGGATTGGAAGGAAGGATTGGGAAGGGAAGATTGGATTGGACAGCTAGCAACAATCGGGGTCGCTACCTTGTTGGAGGTTAGGGCTGCTAGGGCTGCTAACTTAAAAAAAAACACGAGTCCGTTTTAACGGAAGTCAAGTTGGCCAACTGCAACAGTCGCACGTGTTGGATGAGCTGTTCGGGAGGGTGCAGGTTGGCTGGAGCTTCTTCTGCGCGCTAGCGGAACTCCCTCGAACGTGGGCAGGTCGTGGGGCGCTGGTCCGTGCTGTCGTTCCCTGGCCGTTGCCTTCTAGGCCGTCGCAGGGGAACCACGGTTGCGCACCCGGTGCTAGAACAGCGGCGTCCGGTGCGCAGGCTGCCCTCTTGCTCACGATCACCGCCGAGCAATCCAGAACACCCCGTCCCCTTCGCCGGAATCCTCTAGCACACCTCCTCTTCCTCTTCGTGGCACATAGCCCCACCATAGAGATTAGCCGTCTTCTCTGACGAAATGGTCTTCAAAAACGCGAAGTTATCGCTACTTCCTCACAATAATGCTGCGACTTTATTATTGTGGGAGCAATCCCCGACCGGCTAACGGGGCTGTTTCTCGTAATGGGTATGTGCTGACTGGTGGGCGGAGGAGAAAGAAGACCAAGCTGGCTTGCCCTAGCTTGCATGTGGATCGCCAGTGTTTGCCGGCACAAGTTCGCCCTGTTATAAACGCTTTTACTCTCCTTACTGGAGCTCATCGCTACATAAGTGGTGAAGGTGCGGGGTATATGATACCCCATCCGTCAAGGACGCACAGCTCAGGGTCACCAATTCAAGTCGAAGTTTCGCCCGTCCACGGGCGAACCAGCCGTCGTCCACTCGGACTTCCAGCGGAGTGCGGCCTTTTACCTGATCGCACGTCCAGGATGACAGGACGGGACGCTGGCGCTGTGAACACGACTCCGACGGGCAGCCCTTTTTAGTGCCTGGTTCAGCAGCAGCGGCAACCAAACGTCTTTTACGGAGAGCCTTATGAAGACGCGGAAGATTGGCTTGACCACTTCGAGCGCTTGGCAACGTTTAACGGCTGGGACAACAGATTCAAGCTGCGAAATGTGTACTTTTCACTGGAAGAAAACCCTCGAACCTGGTATGAAAATAATGAATACACGATGTCGTCTTGGGAGGAGTTTCGCCAACGGTTACTAGCGACCTACCCAAACAGTGACCGCAAGGAGAAGGCTGAGGCTGCCCTTCAAACCCGAAACCAGCGCCCGAACGAGATCGTCGCCATGTACGCCGAACACATGGCTCATCTTTTTAAGCGCGCTGACCCTCAATGACCGATGACACGAAGGTTCGACATCTCATGCGCGGCGTCAAGCAAGACATCTTTGCAGGGCTGATGCGGAGTCCCCCGACAACGGCTTCCGAGTTCGTCCGCGAGGCTACCACGATTGAAAGGGCGCTCCACCAAAGGGCGCGGCACTACAGTCGCAACGAACCAGCCCTGCCCAACGTATCCGGGATGGACAGCCTCGGTATCCGGGAGCTCGTGAGACAGACTGTTCGCGAAGAGCTTCAAAGCTGCAGCAGGGACAGGTTCCACCTGCTCCGCTGTCCATAGCAGAACTAGTTAGGGAGGAGGTAAGGCAGGCTGTTCGGGTACCAGAACAAGTTGACGTATTCCGGCAGGATGAGCCCCGCTCTTCATATTCAGCAGCCTTGCGCCAGCCCGTCTATGGCGCTCCTCCTATCGTTGCCTCGGTCGCACCACAACGTACCCTGGAGCTGACGCCGCGCACACCCTACTCGACGGAAACGGGTCGCCGGAAGAGTGACCTGTGGCGCACCGCTGACAACACGCCTCTCTGCTTCCACTGCGAGGAAGCAGGGCATATCTACCGGAGCTGCCCCTATCGCCGAGCTGGTCTGCGTGGATTTCCGCCGAATGCACCAAGGCCGCAAAACGGACAGGGACCCCCCGAAATCGTTGACTACATCGCCGGACGCCGTAAATTTTATTCGCCGCAACGCCCTCAGTCTAGGTCCCCGTCCCCGATGCGACGCAGGTCCTCCAGCCCTCGATTTGCCTCGGACCCAGGCAGTCGGCCCTCTGGTAGCCCGGAAGGCCGGGGAAACTGAGGCCAGCGACTTCCAGAGGTGAGGCCGCTGATGTCACAAACTGCCAAGATCTTCCACTGCAACGACAGCTATGACGAGACGACGAGCAGTCAGTACCTGAAACTTGTTTAACCCAACCGACTGCCTGCGAAGTGCTGGTAGATATCGACGGCTGTAGACGACTGCATTGGCCGATACCGGTGCTGATCGTTCAGTCATCAGTGAAACTCTGGCTTCTACGCTAAAGAAAGTCATCACACCCTAGACTGGCCTGCAAGTTCGCACTGCTGCAAACAATCTGATCACCCCAGTGGGTAGGTGTACTGCGTGCATAAAAATTCACGGTTTCACCTACGTTAACGACTTTATTGTGCTCCCTGGTTGCTCGAGGGACTTAATTTTCGACATGGACTTTCTGCAGACAAATGGGGCAGTTATCGACCTGCAAAAATCGAAAATTAGCTTCTCGACAAAGGGAGCCATAGCAAGCAACATCGAAGACAAGCGCGACGGAGCACTACGCATTAATGACGACGACGTCACACTGCCTGCCCGTTCTAGCTTTTTTGTAATGGTCAAAAATGACAAATTCGCGGATTGTGAAGGCATCGCTGAAGGAAACGTTCAGTTATTGCTGGATAGGGGTATTTATTTAGCTAGAGGATTTGTCAACTTGCACACCGGATGCACTCAATTTTTGGTCACCAATTTTTCCAGCGAACGTCGACATCTTGCGAAAGGCACTACAATCGCATTCATTGAGGAAGTCTCTGACGTTACGCACGTGGGCGTGCTCAGGATGCTGTCTCTTGATTCGCTCACAAGTTACACCGACATACCAGTTGAAATAAACAACGACCTCCCGACCGCTCAGAAAGAAGCCCTAAAACGGTTAGTGCATGACTTCGCCGACTGTTTCGCCACGTCTTCCAAAGTGCGCCGTACTCCCATCGCGAAGCATCGCATCGCGACTGATGAATCCACTAGACCGATGCGTCAACAACCCTACCACGTGTCGCCTAAAGAGAGGGAGGCCATAAAAACGCAGGTCAAAGAGATGCTCGCCGACGACGTTATCCAACCATCCAAAAGTTCGTGGGCCTCCCCAGTTGTACTCGTAAAGAAAAAGGACAACACGCTTCGCTTTTGCGTAGAGTGTCGCAAACTGAACAGTATCACTCAACGCGATGTTTATCCACTTCCCCGAATAGATGATACGTTGGACCGTTTGTTTAACGCTAAATTCTTCTCGTCTCTGGACTTAAAATTTGGTTATTGGCAAATAGAAGTTGATTAAAGGGACCGTGAGAAAACAGCATTCATTACACCCGATGGCCTATACAAATTTAAAGTCCTCCCATTTGGCCTCTGTTCTGCCCCTGCAACGTTCCAGCGTATGATGGATACTGTACTCGCTGGATTGAAATGGCAGACTTGCCTTGTTTACTTGGACGATGTAGTCGTGTTTTCTAGTTCTTTCGAATAACATCTAACACGACTGCGAGGCGTTTTGGAAGCAATCCGCTCTGCCGAGCTTACTATTAAGCCTCAAAAATGCCACCTTGGGTTCCAGGAGCTGAAATTTCTTGGACACATGGTTAGTGCTCAAGGCGTCCGCCCAGATCCGGAAAAAACAGCGGCCGTGAGTTCTTTTCCAGTACCAACCGACAAAAAAGCTGTCCGACGATTCCTAGGTCTCTGTGCCTATTACAGACGCTTTGTCGAAGGGTTCTCTAGAATTGCGGAGCCACTCACGCGCCTCACATGAGAAGACGTACCCTTTGTTTGGACGGAAGCGCAGAAAGTGGCATTTCATGAACTGCGTAGCCGCCTGCAAACGGCCCCAATCTTGGCACACTTCGATGAAAATAGCGACACAGAAATCAAAACTGACGCCAGTAACGTCGGAATCGGAGCTATCTTGGTTCAGTGGCAGCAGGGTGCCGAGAAAGTTATAGCCTACGCCAGTCGCACACTGTCTAAAGCTGAACGCAACTATTCGGCGACAGAAAAAGAGTGTCTTGCCGTGATATGGGCTATAACTAAATTTCGGCCATATTTGTATGGAAGGCCCTTCAGAGCCGTAAGCGACCACCATTCGTTGTGTTGGCTTGCCAGCCTCAAGGACCCCTCCGGTAGACTTGCTCGATGGAGCCTACGGCTGCAGGAGTACGACGTAACGGTCGTGTATAAATCTGGAAAGAAGCACAGTGATGCCGACTGTTTGTCGCGGGCGCCAATGCTGAATGAGGCACATGAAACGGAAGAGGATTTCCCGTTCCTCGGGGCCGTCCATACTGCGGACATGGCCCTTTAGCAACGGGACGCAGACCTACGGGCACTGATTGAGCACCTTCGCGGCGAAAACAGTACACCGCCACGCTTCTTTCTACGAGGTTTGGCTTCGTATTCCCTGCGAAACAACGTGCTCTACAAACGAAGCTACGGCAGCAAGGAGACATTTCTTCTGGTAGTGCCATCTGCTCTGAGAAGCAAAATTTTACGAGCCTGTCATGACGAGCCTTCCGCCGGGCACCTAGGTGTTAGTCGCACCTTCGCTCGGATTCATGAACGGTATTACTGGCCCAACCTTCTTCGACCAGTACGACACTACGTCAGGACTTGCCGGGATTGCCAGCGCCGCAGGAAACCTTCCGTCAGGCCAGCGGGATTCCTTCATCCAGTGGATCCTCCCGACGCGGCGTTCCGTCAGGTTGGGATGGATCTCCTTGGGCTTTTTCCAACTTCGGCGTCGGGGAACAAGTGGATCGTAGTAGCTAACGATTACTTGACGCGTTATGCCGAGACCAAGGCCCTTCCCAACGGCACCGCTTTTGAAGTCGCCAAATTCTTCGTTGAAGACATTGTTCTACGCCACGGCGCGCCGACGATTATTATAACAGACAGGGGCACCGCTTTTACTGCCACCTTCCCAGAGGACGTCTTCAAGCTAACCAATAGCACTCACCGGAAATGCACTGCCTACCACCCTCAAACCAACGGCCTCACCGAACGCCTTAATAGAACCCTAACTGACATGCTATCCATGTAGGTAGACCTGCAGGACAAAAACTGGGACGAAATTCTTCCCTACGCAACGTTTGCCTACAACACTGCTATGCAAGAAACAACGCGATATGCACCGTTTGAACTTGTTTACGGACGCTCTCTAACGACAACCTTACATTGAATGTTGCCTGTCGATTCAACAGACGTGACCAGCACTGATGCCGAGGCTTTTACCCAATGGGCGGAGGAAGCACGACAGCTAGCACGCGTCCGCATTCGACATCAACAAGAAATCGACGCCGAGAAATACAACAAGGGACACCGTAACGTCGACTATCGACCAGGCGACCTTGTGTGGGTGTGGACGCCGATTCGCCGCAGAGTACTTTCGGAGAAGCTGCTTCGGCGATACTTTGGGCCTTACCGTGTTCTTCGCTGTCTGTCCGACGTTACCTAAGAGGTCATACCCGAGGACACAACAGCCCGTTCTTCACGACGGAGGTCCGATCCAGAAGCTGTCCATGTGGTACGCATAAAGCCGTACTACACCCGGTCTTGCGAACTCGAAGCATGATGCTATGCGAGCTTACGTGCCCTTACTCTCGCCCACCACTGAACATCAACGTGCCTATCTTGCGTTTTGCTCCCCTGGCATCGGGCCGATGCCAACTTGGAGGGTGGAGCAATGCCGCGACTTTATTATTGTGGGAGCAATCCCCGACCGGCTAATGAGGCTGTTTCGAGTAATGGGTATGTGCTGACTGGTGGACGGAGGAGAAAGAAGTCCAAGCTCGCTTGCTGTAGCTTGCTTGTGGATCGCCAGTGTTTGCCAGCACAAGTTCGCCCCGTTAATAAACGCTTTTATTCTCATATATATATCTCATATACGAAACTTAAGGGGTAGAATTAAGGGGCAGCTTCAGCTCTTGGCTGATGGGTCAGAGCTATTCTATCGTGTTGCGGAGTACTGTCGTGGTGTACTGTTGTACTGGTCCGGAGAGGCTGCAACCGGAACTTTGTAAGTTGTATCTAAATGTACGTCTGAACAAGTACTTTTAGGCTCATCAACCACACAGTTTTGTAATCTGCAACCGTTGCGCGTTGGGAACCTCAATGACATGGTTACCTCCTCGACACCGGTTTTATGCTTGTGCTTCTAGAAATCTTGCGCGCCTATATCCCCCACCGAACGCAGAAAATTACGTTGATACGACGTCCATTTTAGCATGCACAAGAACGTTCTTTTAGCAGCGCAGCTGTTGTTGCTGGCCGTACTGTGTGCGGCGTCATCAGGAAATCCCGGGCCGTAGTTACTCCCGCCTTTAACCGCGCACGAGAGCACGCGCCTCACGAGGAGCGCCCGGCGTCGTCCAGGCTTGCGCGTGGCGCTCGCAAAAATACAAAGAAAACAGTTCAGGTGCGTCCGTGCCTCAAAGGGGGAGCACAAGACAGCTCACCCTAAAGACGCCCAGCTCAAAAACCCGGTTGCCGCCGGTTCTGGCACGTGCTGACGTGTTCCACTTTGGGAGAAATGGAAAAGTCTCTGGACAAAACAATCCGGGCCCGTCAGTCATGCATGATCAAGACTACAATATAGATTGATATGACGATGACTCCTACTACCAAAGTGAAAAGCGACGACAAAACATGTACATAACCAATTTCAAACCTAACTGAATGCGTTGTAGTGCGTCCTTCAGTGCTCACGTAGAAATATATTTTCCATCTTCGCTGTGGTTCAATCCTTGCTCGACTTAATGGAAGCTTCGCCATTTTTTCTACGATGATTTAATGGGTCACATGTCTCCTATTGTGGTAAGCTATGTGCACGGCGGTCTCGGCAAAGGCAAAGGGGAAAAAAAACGCAGTATATGCCGGGAAGTTTTAGTGAAACTGCTAGTCAACATTTTTCTTAAAAAACAAGCTGTTTTTTGCAGCTGGCTTGCAGTCAGTTTTATTGCGTCGGCAAAGTGCCGGAGTTCACGGGCGCACGTGCACATGGGAAGCAAAAAGGCCACAAGCGTAAAACCACCGTGCCCATCAAAACATCTCATAGACGTCATAGATGTCCTGGATTCCACTCCAGTCTTTGCAGCTGTGTGTGGCCTGCAAAGCGCAGCTTGAATTAACCTTATAGATTCAAGACCTCGCACTATCCGGACGTGTGCACCATTAGCTCGGAAGGAATGATTGAGGTAGCTATCCCTTCATCATTCTTATTATAAACGCTGTAAATGTTTTGATCCGTTGTAATATTTGCGAAATTTCCCCTGTTTTGTGTATAGCAATATTGTAAATTGGAGGACACAAGCTTCAACGATTCCCTCCACCCCACACCCACTTTTCCCGAGCCGAAGCGGCCACCATATCTACCCCACCCATTATTACAGCACCTGCACCTTTTGTCGTACGACGTACGACGACGTTTTATGCCAAGTGTGTTCCGCACCCTCGCTAATATCTGTTTTAGGGTGTTCCTAAAGCCTGCTTATCCCTTCACAGAACATGAAAGAAAGCTCAGCCGACGATGTCATCATCGAAGACCGAGTGGTGAAGTCTGCCGTGCGAGATCTTGAGATCCCGGACGTTGATTTTCAAACGTTTCTGAGGGATTCATGGATGAGATGTCCTCGAGCGACGGCCATCGTTAGTGCAACGTTTGTCGTCAATTTTGTGGGCTTAAATATTGCGGTACATGGCACAGCAATTATTTCTGTGGCTGTTTTTCTTGTTGCTGGCTTTGTCGTGTTTTTAAGGCGTGCACTGCAAACCACTACTTAAGAACACAGGCGAAGTGTCTAAGTAATAGCGTTCACAGAAGAAACTCGAGCCAAGAAATTTATGAGAAAAATGTCGGTGTCTTGCTACTAGGCCAGCGTATTTTATTGAATATACACATTTCGTTCTGCTATAATTTTAGCGGTAATTGGAAGAGAGTGCCAATTTGCCAAGCATGCCATGCATGAGTAAATAACTATCCAATAATGCCACAAAATGCCACGGTTAAATGAAGCAACTTCATAAATACGTGATAACGATAACAATAAACTACTACAAATATTACTATAATAATAATAATGCTTCGTTTCCCATCAAATAATGCAGGAAACTGTGGGCAAGAACTTCCGAAAGAAGTAGCTTGAAAAAAGTGGCCCTCAGCCATGTTCACCGTATTACAGCGACTGTATGTGGCAAAGTATGATAACCGCCACAGCAACAGGTGCCGGCCTTAAGAAACTGCACAACCAGTTACAAAAAATTAGGAAAATACGTTATACGGAGTATGCAGCGGAGAATAGGAATATTAAACGTGCGAGTAGTTTATAGTCTGGGAGTACGTACACGATGACAAAAAAACGCATTTCAACAATGTGCGACAATGTATATTTACACATTCATGTTGAAAAAAGTACAGAGGTTTCGCTATGTATAAACACGATGGGTACAACAACGTGAATAAAAGCCACAACAAAAGTAAAAACGCCGCCGTGTGCACAAATATTTTCTTGCATTTGCATGTTTGCGCTTTGCTATTTGTGGAGCTGATTGGGGTTTGGCTTCAGGCAGCTGGTAAGCCGTTCTGTAGCCAATTCGAACTGAGGATACGGCGACGAAGTATGGCAAAGAAAAACCTAAAAACTAACAATCACGAGGACGGAATGAAAAGCAAAATCACAAAAACGTAAAAGACAGAACGCAAACAAGAAACAAAAGTGAAAATAAAGCAGAAACGGGAGGGAGCAATATTCCTAATGCAAAACAAAAGCAGTACTGCAAGTATAAAGAAGACAAAATGCTCTCGAACTAAAAAATAAAAACTTCACCACACTTCTACTTCTTTCCATTCACTTCGAGTTCAGCGTGCTACAGCTGACCACAAGCCCTAAATTCGTGCCAACAAATACTCATTGGTTTAAGCAGCTACTGCTATTTGGAAGTGAAACCACAAAAAAGACTTTCAGCCACCCAGGAAATAGTTTTGGCTAAAACCCGTTTGCTATTTTTTGGTCATCCTTGCGGACAAGGGGGTGGTTTTGGAGCATTTTCTAAACGGGGAAAAAAAATCAAGGCTCTTCGCACTGCGAAGGTGGATGACTAGTGCGGAGCTGATGTATGAAAACTTGTTGCAGACTTTTTTGTATCGCTCATCGTCGCTTACGGTTGCCATTTCTCTGCTCTCGCTATGATACATTGACCGGCATACTCGCAATTGCAGACACATTCTTGGATAATGACGATTCGATGCACTTTCTCTGTTGTGTGGGCTGGATTTCGCCGATTGGTTTGGCTGGATTGGTGTGGCATCGCAAGCCAAATGTATCCAAAGTGAAATGCGTAAACTTCCCCTTTTAAGTCCCGAAACATTCACATTGAAATCATTGACTACCGCCGCAGGGGTAACGTCATCACGATTAAACCACGCCTGAGGACAGTCAAGTGGAACCTAATACTTTTAGGAGTTCTGAATGCGGAAGCATTCATGTCCAGTTGAACGCTTGGGACGCTTTGCTTCCACCGTGCGTTCTCGAGGGACTTCGTTCTCTTGCTGCTTGACGCGATTTGCTTCGCAATCCACCTTCGCCTTTCGCTTTCGGGTGGTTTCTACCTGCCTTCCACGCATTGCCCCGTGTATTGCGAGAGTTAAAGAAGATTCTGGGTTTCGCTGTCTATCTGATAGGATATATTATTTAAAGCTGTTGTGCAGCATACCCAAAGACTAAATACAAAATACAATAAAAAGTAATTTTTACCAATATTCTCTTATACATAACAACCAACATCGTGCTCAACATCCACCAAAAACAAGGACGAATTACTGAAAACAATTTTTTTTATTTCAGTAGACCAAAAATATTCATCAAAATTCGGGAAGCTGCAAGTTTCAAAGTTTCTGAAAAATAATTTAAAAAACAAGGTGAAAAAATATTGCTCGTTGGCAATGTGTGGTTTCTCAAATAGCTTACACTTTTTCTGGGCGTTTGTTTTCTTATTGTATACAACTCCGCGGGAAGGCGGACCAGCATTTTTCTTGTGCTTTTTTATTACCGCGCATTCCTAAGCAGCAGACATGCTCTCTTTGGTTCCGATTTTAAAATAGTGGTGTCCAAGATGACTAGAATTGCATTATACTCCTTTTCTTTGTCTTGCAGTTAGTACTTCAGCGCGTATTTCTTTTTGTCGAACTTTGCATAAGTGTGTGTATATGTACATATAGAAAAAGATTCATTTTTAGTCGTGTTTTTGTCGATGACTCGGGGTTCTTTGGAAACTTTTGTGTTGTAATCCTTCGTTTTGTTGCTCACCTTTTTCTCGTACTCTCTTTCTGGCAGCTTTATCATTTTTACTTATTCCCCTTTTTGGTGATAGCGATTGCTCTGTTAAATTGTGTACATAGACAGGTGTACTGTGATATACATCCTGTGAAGCATTTGCTCACCTTATAATGCTGCTGACACAGTGTGCAGAAGCCTGCGGACCTCTGTCAGGCCGTTTGCGCCTTTATTCCCAGTCTGTCCTTGCTTATACGAGAAATAAAGGTATAATACAATTCAATCTGTTCGGTCGCCGTGCAGCATCGTTCTGGTCCCTTACTTCATCTGCAGTATACTGGCGTTGACGGCCACCTTTTGCTGCATTCAATTCTAACGGTTACTGTGGAACACCTTGCGCTTAAATGCACGCGGAACCTTTGTAGTTTTGTTTGCGCATTTTTTTTTCACTCGGATAGAAATATGTATGAAAGACTACTCCTGGTGCAGCACCGCTGTACTTATTCACCTCCGGTTCTTTGAAAAACGCAGAAATATTAACTTCAAGTTCACCGCTACAAATGACACACTGTCTATACATAACGGTGAGATCTCAAGCAGGCGAGATGTTTGTGTAGTTCGCATTAAAGGAATGACAGCCTCAGGCGGCCGAAATGGCAACCGGCCCTCCAGTTGAGGAGCAGAAAGTAAAAAAAAAAGCCTCAAAGACACTGTGGTGGGTCGTCTCGGTGCTTGTTTGCTTGCTTATCATAAGCGGACGTTTGTTTTTCCGCAATATTCCTTGTTAATGAGGGGCGTGGACAAGATGGTGCTGTTTAGAGAACAGCTTAATACGCTCTTCCTTGCTGCATGCATGCAGTATTCGCACTGGCATTCAACTGAATAAACAGAACGAGAAGTATATATTACTGTGTTCTGTGAAGACGAGTCTTTAATTTCTTATAGATGGCATTGACATCGGTCGCCTCTCAGAACGGCTTTAATTAAAGACCGCAAATGGGGCCGCTGAACGCACGCCACAGCACCTGCGAGGCTGTTGGCTGATTACGGCACATCTGGGCTTTATGGAGTACTTCGGGCCAGTTAACTCGGTTACGGTGAAGCCGAACCACCATAGGCGAGTGTGCGGAGTAAATAGCTTTCGCGGTAAACTGCGCGATGCATGCTTGAAATACCGTCGAACCACGTGGTTTTAATTTACGGCGGTGCGCCGTGTTGCACGCACATAGACCGGTAAACACACGCCGCGGGTGACCTCGACACGTGCACGAACGTTAGTTTGCTTGTCACCTTCGCTCAAGCGCAGCTGCACCGGGCCACGTTTCATGACAACACGGGGACAGCGCAAAACTGACCGAGCGTAGCCGATGTTTTACTCCGAACCGCTTTGAGCAGTTGACAAGGCTTTCATTGGATTGCTCGGAGCGATTGTCAATTCAGTCAAGCGATTAGGTGTTTTCCATCTGAGTATATGGATTCATTCTGTATCATGCGCAATGAGGCACAGGTTGAAATGGGTAACGGAGAAAGGAGGTGTTAACTGACGTACAAGATATGTTACCGTCAGCGGTGTTGTTACTGAAGAAGTAGAAGATCACAGAACCGGCCGCTTTTCTGATGGAGGCGAAAAGCAAAAACGCCGGTGTGTACGAGATTTCGGCGCACGTTAAAGATCCCCAGGTGGTCAAAATTAATCCGGAGCCCTCCACTACGGCGCGCCTCATCACCTGCGCTGCGTCGGCGCGTTAAAACCCCACAATCAATCAATCAAGAAGATCACAAAACTCTTTTAAGATCACCTCACATGCGCAAAGTCAAAGGTTTACGCATATACCGTTGAGTGTTGTTTCGTGAACAATCGGTCGGCTATTAGCCCGCACTCTGTTATTTTCTTCT
The DNA here is from genome assembly GCF_048455015.1 of Haemaphysalis longicornis. Lineage (NCBI taxonomy): Eukaryota > Metazoa > Arthropoda > Arachnida > Ixodida > Ixodidae > Haemaphysalis > Haemaphysalis longicornis. The sequence continues at coordinate 60,756,239 of NW_027526204.1, read as the reverse complement.
ATTATGGGAAGCACACTGGGTACAGTTTGATATAAGACTTTCATAGTCTTGCATTATTATTTATCTTGGTCAGTTGAGTGGCGTCCCGCGCAGCGTGCCTGCCTAATTGCATTATCATGTAGTACCTAGACCACACGATTTCTGACAGAGTGCCGTTGCACTTTCTTGCACAGGAAGAAAGGGGGTTCGTCCTCACGTCAATAGGGAGCTCTCGCTTAGCGGTAGTGTATACGGTGTCTTTGTATGGAGACACCGAAGTACGGAAGGAGAAGTATTTAATTATGACGACGAGTGAGCAACAACAAAATTCAGCTGTTTTATAGTGCCCTTTATTTCGAGCGGTACTAACACGTAGGGTTTTACTCCTGTTGATACGCTGAGCACGGGTGTGTGCCGCCAGCAGTGGGCGTTTTCCCAGTTGTGCAAACATATTGTTACGTGGCGGTAGGACGGGTGACATGAAACATGGTAGATGCTCAAGTGATCTATTTATCGAAAGAGATGCAACCAATTTACAATTCGGCCATCACAGCTCGAGCAATGCCCCACGTCAACCGTCTTCATCTTCATCGGTATGAGATGACCATCGCACTACGCTGCACAGTGCACTTCATAATCTTCTCGTTACACTCCCCTCCCCCGATAGAAGGTGAGGTGACAGTCAATGAACCAGTGCGGTGAAGACGAAATGAATATAGACAGTGAAGTCCATGCCGCCACTGCTGACGATGATCAGTTGATGCAGATGGGCCCCAGAACAGCGATGCAGCGGACGCCACAAAGGAACCTCAAAGCCCTTGGAATCGCACCAGAGAACTGGGCAGGGGAATGGCATCGGCTTGTGATCTGGTCGCGGTTAGTCAGGTCGGCTGATTTCGTCGGATCACGGGCAGGGGACACCGGGCTGGGGAATGCTCAGGCCAATGGCTCACCGGGGCTGGGGCGGACCGACGCGATCCTTGAGCTTTGAGGTGGTCGCTTCAGGAACCGAGACGGGCGTAGCTGGAGGACTACGATGGGCATCAGAATCGCAACCTCGACGAAAACATGTAACGTGGTGGTAGGACGGATTATATGAACCATGGTAGATGCTGAAGGGATTTATTTACAGAAAGAGATGCCATGCAGCAGAAAGCCATGCCATGAAAGCCATGCCATACAGAAAGCCATGCAGCAATATCTTGACTCATTCCTTGCATGTGTGTGGCAAGGGGAATCAGCGCTGCGCAGACGGTGTCTATAGAACGGCGTTGCGCCGAAAGCACGGGAAAAACGATCTTATTCGAAAATCTTCCATTCGTGACGCAAGATATTTGGCGCAAAAGCAGAGTGTTTTATTTGGGAGCTTGAGCACATTAGTATTGCTCTTTATCCTCTTATCAAGGGGCAACGGGTACCCTTGCTTTATTTTGCTTGGGGCTATGCAACAAACAAAATTCTATAGGTGGGTTGGACTTGGTAGCTGCTCAAGCTGAGTTTCAAATATGCACGTGAAGGGATGCATGCACTGTATAGGGTGACTCCCAAGAGTTCGACGCGAAGACTGAATGTTTTGTATTTTTGTTTGTTTGTTTGTTTATTTGAATATCTTCGGCACGATACACGTACATCACACGGTACTTTTCAATTTTTATCTACTGTTGAAGGGAACGGGGCAATAGGCGTTCGAGACGCCTATCGAGGCCCCGTATCTGAAGATTGCACAACGGCAACAGCGATAGCTTAACAAAACACATTTAACAACGAAAGAATGCAAATTATGACATAATAATGAGACACTGCGACGCAGGCGAGCATGCATAAACATAAATACAGGTTAATTTTACACCATAAAGCACAACATATTATAGTGTGATAACGCAATTCAAGAAATGTTAGAGACAGTAAAATAATCAAAAGAATTTTTAGCAAACCCAAAATTCTAAACCAGCACAAATAATACCCAGACTGAAAGGTGTTATTGAGATCCGTATTCGTAATAAACAGAAGTTATTTTTGCGCCCTTTCTCCTGTTCTGCGCGCAATGGCTACACCACTGCAGTTAACAGAATAGCGAAGTATTGGAGCCACTAACAAGTTACTTTATGAAATTAGAATTTTTTTGAGGCCCCCTAGTACATCCCCTGCTAGATAGTCATGTACATACGACCTACTGCGTTTCTCGTCTCTTTGAGGATCATACACAGCAGACAGCGCTGGTTCCACATTTTTCTGGCATTGCACTATATCAGCCCATTTTGCGAGAGATGCTCAGCAAAGACAGAAACCGGCATGGCCCACAGGGAGGTCGCTATGGTTTCTGACAGTTGTAGTTTGAAACGTCGACGGAATTTTTTCGTCATTGTGATTAACACACTCGTCGCTTCCTCAGATCGATGCAGCCAGCGGAGAACGCATCACTTATGCAGACCTGGAAGAAACGTGTGAGCGCATTGCAGCCGGTTTTCAGGATCTTGGTCTTCAGCTCGGAGACACCATGGCCTTTATCTCAGCTAATAGCATGGACCTGGTGATGGCGTTCATCGCCGCTATATTCGCCGGTGTCAAGATCGCCTGCGCCAAAACTACATTCAACGAAAGTAAGCATAATCACTTGAATTTATGGTAGTCATAACGAGCGAGGCTGTTGGCTGTGCATGTTCCAGGCGCAAGATAGGCTCCTTGACCGCCGATTGCTTTAAGGGAACTGTTTACTACAATACGGTTTGGCCTAAATAGGCTTAGCGAAATAAAACCTTCCTCCGTTGATACAGGCTTTGAGTATACCAGTGCTTAATAGTGAGCATCTGTCAGGTTGATATTTCTGATAAATTTCCAAGCCCAGCTGATACTTTTCCAATGTTGCAATGTTACCCACTGTGGCTCAGTTTATTGCCTTAGTACGTGTAGTTTGTTCTGGTAATAAAACGTAAACTCCTACTACGTGCAGCACTGCAGTGGCTAGGTCGTTGTTCTGCTAAAAACAGCGGATGCTAATTTGATAGCGGCCCGACGGATGTTTTTCTAATGGAAGCAGACAGCAAAAACATCTCCGTGTTGAGATTTATGGGCTTGTTTAACATCTCCAGATTGTTTAAATTATTCCGTTGCACTACATTACCCCTTTCGTCTACGCTCAGCTGCAGCATAAATACATGCAGCTTTGTTTTTACCTCTGAAGGTTGTCTAAACAGAAGAGAAGATTACTCAATTACCTTCAAATGTACAGCATTTCTGTATACATTAATTCGTTTTCAAGCCCGACATTTTCTGCTTCAAAAGGGGTAGAAAAACGTCTGAGCCCCAAGATATGCCGGCTGTTGGAGCAGATGGTTTCAAAATGAAGTCACTATGAGTTCATTGTCTGGCACTAAACTTGGTCTCAGAGGGGCGGGTAAAGTTTAGAGCATGAAACTGTGATAACACTTGAGCCGATTTGAGGGTTCGGTAACAATAATTCAGGCAGACGCTAACAACTGCTTACTTGTGAGGTAGCGAAGAGATTACACTTTATTTCACGCTGTGCGGTCCTCTACGTCTGGAGGACCGAACTATCGTATTTACGTATTCTTTTGTTTGACAATGCCTTCGTTACGGCAGTGGTATATTTTAGGCGTGTAACCTTAGTCTCTACATACAGGCTCTTGCGCGAACATGGTTTGCTAATTTCGTAATTATCATGCTTTCAGTAGCCTGGCAGGCCTCCAGTGGTTTGATTGTGTCCTTTCATTACCATACTCAAGCCCCTTTTCACTTTGCATCGTTTTCGTTTTCTCTGGTTTTATTCCTTTCTCTTGCGGTTTTGCCCTCCCCCTTTCCCCCAACGGAGAATTATTTTCTTCTCTTTTGTTTCCTTCTCCTCTGACATTGCAAGCCCTGCATATTCGCAATAACCGTAAACGTGCTTTGTTATATGTGTTATTATTATGCTCAGATTAGTCTTGTAGTCCTCAATATGTCCTCTGAAACGCGTTTCTGAGTCTAACGCCATAGCGCATTCACTAGCTGTCCGCTTTGTTCGCTAAAGCGTTGGCTATAAGGTTCAGCAAGGTATGCATGCTGGACTCGTGGTCTGTAAGCCCAAGGTTTGAATCGCAGAGCCACCTATTTTTTCTTTGCAGTAATTCTGCTCGCGCTGTGGACCATCTCTTGGACTAAATTTATTCCATGCCGACGGTGGCGGTACATTTTTCCTCATTCGGGCATTTAATGCTTTCTGATGGATAAACATTCAGAGCAATGCCATACGTTGATAAACATATTGAGCTCTTTTGCACACATTAGGAGTCAGATATAAAGCCTAGACAAAACATTAACCTTCGAAGTATTTTATGGCTTCAAACTGGACTTTGAAACCCTAAAACGGTTATTTATAACGATGAAAGTCGGCTTTGAGGAGTGTGTAAGGAAGAAGGCATACCTAGGGACACTTAGTACGAATGGCTGTTAAGTTGACTTGTGTATGCTTCCTAGAGATGCTTACTATAAAGCCGACATACCAATTGTCTAACTTGTCGTTTATTCATCAGGGGAGATAGAGCCGGTGCTAAACATGACGAAGCCATCGGTAGTCTTCTGTGACATCTTCAGTGCGCAGAAAGTGCGACAGGCATGCCAAGGCGTAACTTCTGTGAAGGTATGTTTGGTTGATATTCTAATAGCTGCAAATGGTCGAGTACGAGCTGGTTTAAAAATCATCTGCCCTGAAAGGAAAATAATTATAATAGTTTAATTTCAGAGAAATATCTCTTTAGGGCAATGGGTTATCTTCGCGACATAGCACAACAAACAATTAAGACCTTCACTTCATACATGGCGTAATGTCCTGTGCGAAGTTTCTTGAAAGAACGGTTTACAAAAGGTTCTCACAAAACATCTTCGGATTGCCTTTTTAGAATGTTAGCTCATCTGTTTCGATCGATGAAATCGTTCATTTTTGCAAACTCTCGTTTCGAATTTTTGGAGTGCGGATCGAATTCTATCGTTGGTTGACTTGCTGCAAAACTCCTAAAGGAGCTTAGCAGAACGCAAACTCTAAAGCTTTATAAGCGAATATTCATAAAAGCTCCTTATACGGCCGCAACTTCTCGTTGTACGAGTTATATGTTTTTTAAAAAAGGTGTTGTGCTGCTGATAATGGCGACGTGGTATAATTACGGCTGTGGTCGTTTTTTTTTCTGATATAGGCGACGAACAGAGTTTCTCGTGAGGCCATGTTTCGATGAATTTTAAAAATCATAAGTGGTTTAAATTATTGCCTGGTCCTCCCCTATAGCAGCCGACCGTTTTTTCGAACTCCAAAAATTCGGACTTGGTTCGGAATATTCGGACTTTCCGGACTTTCCCGAGGCACCGCCAGTTGTCCCATAGGAGTAATTTATATGAACAACGAATATTTCAGACAAAATAAAGCCAGAAGTTTCATTTTCCGGTCAACACTTTCCGCGACAGAGCCACGATGCGACTCTAGGGCGACACTATTCTTAAACCTAACCCACCTGGATAGCTTCGGAACGGATGGAGATTGGCTTGACTCCCGCCTGGGATAAGAAATATTGATCTGGTATTTGTGTGGTGCTCAGTGCTAACAGACGACGAGACCGTGCGCCAAATGACCGCGCTACCCCAAAGTTACCCTGAGTCCGACGTAGACACTCCCGACCACGCAAGACATTGCCAACGCTTTGGCGTTGTTGTCCTATGTTTATGGAGGAAAGGTGACGCTTGCGGATATGCAAGCAGACGTTCTCACACGAAGGAGGGATGTACGGCACGGAACCGTTACCGACTTCATGAGTCCTATTTAAATGAATTGAAGTTCCTTTTGGCGAGTTGATGATTTTTCGGACTGCTCTTTTATTCAGACTATTTTTCGTTCCCCTCCAGGTCCGAAAAATCGGTCGGCTACTGTATTTCCTGCCTGGCAGCCGAGGTGTTGCCTGGGCGCGTAAAACCAGTTTGAATCTCTGATATAACTTAACGCTTTGCTTGAGTGCACCACAACATCTACTATTTCTTAGCAAGCAGCAACTCTATGCGTTAGATGCTGCGCCGAAAGTTTCTATTTTATAGCTTTGTACTTATTGCAAATGGTTTCTCGTAGGTGCTTGTGACAACCGGGGATTGTGACGGTATGGTAAATTTTGCGAAGCTCAAGGATACGCCTCGAAGCCGCTTCGAGAGGGCCCAAAACACTTCCCCAGGCGACATTTTCACAGTGTTCCAATCAAGTGGATCGACTGGTCTACCCAAAGGAGTTCTTATTACACACCGAAACTTTGTAGCTCAGCTTGTTACGTTTGGGTGAGTAGAACGTCGACTTGAAAAACGTACGCTGCTGTCAGTTAGAGGTGGTCATTATTTTATATAATGCGTGCTGCATTGTTTCATACATGATAAAACAAGGAAGGTTTGTAGTTGCTACTACCTTCGAATAACACTGTAGTGCGTAATAGACATTGTGTGACTGTATTCAACTGATGTGAAAATATTACTGTAGAAGAACTAAGGCTTTGTGGTATTTACATAAGCTCAGCGACTACAAAACCAAAACATTTTAAGACATTATCAAACTGTTCTTCACACCTCGATGAGGCTTTTTATAAGGGAGATACCGAAACGTTTGAGGGCTGGCAGGGGCAGGTACACCTGACATTCGCCTAAAACCCCATGAGGCTTAACCTAGTCTAATTGACGTCCATTGTGCTTGAATACACACTAAGAAAACCAACTCTACGAAAGCCTAATGCCGGGTGCACGCGTATAAAGAGAAACCACAATGACATGACAAAACAGAGTTCGTACTATTTTGCTTTAGAATGACTGTGCCAAATATAAAAACCATCAAAGCTGTGACTAAAAAAGGCAGCGATAAGAACACATTACAAATGCAGATACTTCCTTCGCCATAAGTGACGGAGTCCGGCTATGGTACCAGCGACCAGTTATCGGTGAAAGCGACGCAGCGTAATCAGAAGTACATAACGAGCTTTTTATTTAAGCCTGTGCCATTTTAATATGGCGTCAGCCTAGTGGCAAATGGAAGACACATTGTACCACTATTGTTGTTTTTGTAATCGCATGCCTATAAAGCCCTCCAGATGGACGGCCTCTTCTAAACATACCTAGCCAGTCATACCCAGGTTGATCCGAATGAATTCCATGTCTCACAATTTTTCTATCCTGTCTCTGCCAAGCTGTCTGTAGTGTGGTCTGTGTAATTGTTGTTGTTTACTTTAATTTGTACGCATTTAGTCATTCAGTTCATAAATAGTTTTAGGCTGAGGCAATGACACGCACATCTCCGTAATGCCTGCTTAAATGTAAGGACCACATTGCTAGCCGCTGCATAAAGAAGGTCATGTAACAAAATGATTTGTGAAGAAGGCGGTTCCTTTGTGTGGTTGAGAACAGAACGGCCATATCAGGGTAGTGAGGTGCCTGTGCACATGTGATGTACAGAAGCAAAATTCGACGATGTACTCTATTCAGCTTACGTGCTTCAAGGCCGAAGCATTGAGAACATCCGCGGTGACTTTAAAGAAACTTTAATTTGGCGGTACATCGCAGGTGTCATCCTGAATTAAGGAAGCTATCATAATAGAAACTTGTGACTTTTAAGCACAAGGTTCCGATTGGCTGCGATCTCGTATCGAGAGAAAAGGACGAAAGCAAAGGGAATAAAGTGACGTACATATAATGTTGCAGCAAAAACGACCTGGAGAAGTATCGCTATGGAAGGCCATGATGCTTTTGCATTCAAAGCCAGTCAGCGGACTTAAACGGCTCGAAGAAAAACGTGTAATTTCATTTCATTATTCAAAATTCAGGAATCCGCTTAAGACCGATTATGCATGGGAATGCGAAAGTAGCGCGTTTTATTTATAGCTATGAAATTTTGTATGCTTAACGCGAGGTCTGCCGTAATTCTTCTGCTGCGAGAATACTATTATCATTAGCGGTAAATACCTGGCGTGTAATCTTCGAGTCATGACAGTTGCGGCAATGTCGGCTAGTGGCGCTTTTAGCTGCAAATACCACATGCCTCTTCGCTTACCATGCGATATTTTTAGGTTTCCTTGCATCTTCCTCTGAAGCGTAGTTCTTTGTGCAGCCACGCTTCAGAGCCGCCACTGAGCACAGAAAGAAACGTGTCCAATAGTGGAATGGCGAGCTCTCGTTACCATCGTCATGATTCTTTTTGCACTGTATCGTGTTACTTATCTCTGTCTCTGTTATTCTGTTACTGTCTTATCTCTGTTACTCTCTGTTGCTGAGAAGCTTGGCCTGTTGCCTCTGTAAGCTCTTTGTATAAGATTAGCATTGTAAACTGCTTCGTTACGTTTCTATTGAGAACGCTCAAATTAGTCCTGTAGGACTCCAGGGATGTGACCGAGTCCTGTCGACCCATCGTACTGACGTTTTTCATTTTACGTCGTTGTCTTGTTGAATCTATGGCTAAGAGTACGAAGCATTGCCAATCGTCATTCTGTGCCCTGCATAAACGCCATTAGCTGCAAGGTACTTTGTTACTAAGGCAATTGGCACTCTCCAATTACTTATACTGGCCTCAGTACATGTCCTTAAAATACGTATCTGAGTCTAAGGCGAGAAAGAACTTCGTAGGTTTGCCTTAATTTAGATAGAGGCAAGGACCGGCCCGGGCGTGGGGTTCTTGTTAGATTTGCATTCTGTAGGCCCCGGGTTCGAATGCCACAGCATGCCACCAAATTTTCATTACTGTTTTTCTATTTACGACGTGGACTGTTTTTAAAACCACCGTTGGTTACGGCCGCGTCCGCGTAATGGGGAATTTTTTTTGCCTTATATGCTGATGTAAGCGTGATCACATTTATTTCCAGCCACTACAGCCGAGAGTCAGAGAGAGAGAGAGAAAAGACTTTATTCACAGGATCCTGCGTGGGGTAGGTGCCGGCCTCGCAGGGCGCGGTCTACCCTTCTAATGTTCTAGTCTATGCAGTCCTAGAAACACTGGGCCTAGAACTCGAGGGTTGAACCTGACCCGACAGAGGATACTTGGGTTCCCGCGCCCCGCGCTTGCGGGTCACGAGTTCCCGTTCTCCTCTGCCTGGCCAGGGCCCCCTCGAGCCGCTGGATCGCCCATTTCTGAGATTGGCAGTCCACCGAGCGGATCCACCGCTCCATCTGCGCTGGCAGTTCTTGGCGGGCGGTGCTGTCGTCGGCACCAGTTTCTCCGCCATGAGATTCCCCAGCCCTGCCACACACATCACCGTCGGCACCGTCGCACGAACCGCCGCCCGGTATCTCTGCACTGTCACACCTCACTATGTGTTCTAGTGTAGCCAGTTCTTGTTCACATACACTGCACACCGGGCTTGCGAACATCTCGGGACATATGTGGCGCGCCATCGCCGGAGTTAACGCGCACTTCACTTGTAGGTGACGAAGCAACACCGATCTCCTGTGGCTAGGGTGCGCCTGTTCTCCCCACGCGCCGTACGTGGACCTGTCATTTGCACATGCCTTCACGTGTTTCCTCCACGCGCTGTGCTCCGCGAGGCATTCAATTACTATCCGGTGTTGACAATTAAAAACGCCAGAATTTTCTCACTCATGAAGCATGTTGCATTTTTATGAAGGAGAGGATGAATAACGGGGAAGCTATGAGCAGAAAAATGAACGAGAAAAAAGGCGAGGAACTTTCGGACGCCATGTTGGCATAAAGAGATTCAGTCTAATGTAAATACAGTCATTCTTTCTTTACGGCGGCTTCGGACTCCTTTCTTCTACACAGCATACGCCATTTGCCTTAACAACTATCACGACACCACGCACCATGCCGTTACAGTAAACACTAAAAATATCGCAGCCAGTTTCTACGAGATGAAGCCATGAACCGACCGAATAGCCGCCTGATGCATTTATACATTTTTGAGCTGTTTCTCATAGCACTCGTTTTATGAAGCAACCGCATAACACATTCGTAGCTTTTCAGTGTACAGTTCCGATTCGTCTGCGGTTTGGTAGCCAATGAAGAGGACAAGCAGTTGTAAAAACTTTAATACAAATGGTTCGTGGTGTAGTAACAAATGAAAAGTAAAAACAATACCAATTGTTTAATACAACGTGAGAATTTGTTAAACTGCAGTATTATAATCCTCTCTTCGGACCTAATAAGATGGGTACACGCATAAAACAATGTTTTGTTTGAGACGATATATGAGTAATTATCCAGTTATTGAACCCGGAACTTTCCAAATCTTTAGGAAGGTATTGTCAATCCTTTATAATTTTGTTCTCAGTTGAAAAATTTTATCGCCTATGAACAGCTAACAACCGACATAGGCCCGTTCTTTTGCGAAGAATGTCAATAGCCATTTGTGACGATCAAGCGGGAAAGTATGCAAATGACGAGGCCCAACGTAACATTTTACTAAAAATATGTCGTCAGCACAGATACATTTTGCCGCTCAAGTATGGTGATTTGCTTTGCGTGATGTCCCAGGTCCGATTACACATTTATGTCAAATGATATTGTTTTTTCTGTATTTGCTTCTAGGATGCCGTTACTGTCCATTTTGTCGGTTCTGGAAAGGCATATTCAGGAAAGATTCTTATATTACAAATATAAATCTTCTCCTTACCGTACCCCATGCATAAGGTTTATAAGATCGGTTTAGATTTATTCCACGTTACATGTGTACTGAGTACCAAATAGGTATTAGTGGAAGGAAAGATAAATTGCTCATGAAAGCCAGTATTAAATAGGGGGGGGATGTGGCCGCACAGATGCGAGAGCTCAAACAACTTCATCAGTAAAAAATTAAAGGTATTTATTGTTTTTAAACGCCTAATTAATTAGTAATTACAAAATTTCCTACCATCAACCACGCTGCCCGTAAGTCATACAATATCAAGCTTCTTCAGTAACTTTTGTTCTCACAGTTCCCGCAGCATGTACACAGGTTGACCTATTAGAAATCAAAAGGTTTTAAACAATACAAATACACAATCCTCGTTGTGGACACATTGGAGCAGTTGGACTTTAGAATGGTCTCAAAACCACCTCCACCAGATTCCTCGGATGTATTCAGAATTACACTAAATGTGTGCAACCATTTTTCTCTCTGTGTGAAGTACGTAGTTGCGGTGGCAATCACGTCCCAATCAAAGTAATCTCATTTCCCGCTATTTCCAGATACAAAAACGCAGGCGTGCGAAATTCCAAAGTGTTCCTCCTCTATTTACCCGTTATGCACGCTGGGCCCTTCTGGCTCCTTTTCACCATGCTCACACACCACGTCGAACTAGTTCTCCTGGCCGCTTCGGACCTGGCGTCTGTGCTTCTTCCTATCGCCAAGTACAAGGTGAGATGGTGTCGGCATCCGTCGAGTAGCGGGTGCCTTGTTGAACCTACCAAAGGGTCACGTATCAAACATTCCCATGCAAACAATTGGCTTTTTACAGCGGCCGAGCAAAACATTGACTGGCGATGTTTAAAATATAAGCACTGCGCGACTCGAGAGACCAAAACATAAAGACACACAGTGGGCTTCTAAACATCGTGTCATATACGGGCTTCATTTTCTCCCTGTACTTACGTCATTTGTGTGGCGGTACAGACTAGCAACAATTAGTAGTACTTACAGCAAGTAGTATTAATTACCGAGGGAAAAAGAGCAATAAAGTGCTAGCTGAAAATTGATTGATTGAATATGGGTTTAACGCGCCGAAACTACAATGTTTAGGAGGCGCGATGTAGTGCGAAGCTCCGGATTAATTTTGACCACCCAGAGACATTTCCATGTCGAAGAACTTCGCTGGTTTTTGTTCACAACACTGCCCAACATTATCGTTTTAGGTGAATAACGTCGTTCTTTACCCGACGCACGGTCACCACATTGCCCAGCGGGGGCTTCCACCATCCCTCGATATAAGTAGCATGCGCTACGTTTTCATCGCTGGAAGCTCGATACCTCCACAGGTGATGAGAGCGCTTGCTTACCTGTTTAAGGACTGCAAAATTGTACACGGTGAGTGCACAGCTTGGACCACATGAAAATGCGGACCAAATTAATTTAGCGGCCGAAATATTTGTTGCCTAAAGTAAGAGCAAAAATTTTTATATAATCACAAAGCATAATGGCTCACTCAAGGTGCCGGCACAAGTCATAAGTGATTGTGAGCGACCTTAGGAAGCTGTAATCGAGTGAACAGTAAATTATATTTTGGTTGCAGTAGAGTAAATGCTCTTGTTCGAAACAGAATATTGTGCTACAGGAGTGCGCATAGATATGTAGGAATTGTAACTTTCCCTGAGATCATTGTGTCGGATAAGGAACATGTGGCACATCTTTCTACGCTTTGAGCAGGTGGCGCAACAAAAAATGCCTGTTCTCTTTTCTTCGTCACACCGCAGGTTCAAGCAAGCAATCTTCATGCATATTTTATGCAAATTCTCGCGTTTCTCTTAACGAGTTTTTAGTGCATGACAACTAACGTAAATTCCAAGGGGCTGTTGTCATAAAGGTCTGACCAATATACACCGGAGGTAGGAAGAACCTTTTGGGAAAGAAAATAAATGGGAAAACCAGTGTCTATAAAGTACATAGTTTTTTTCTCTGTGTCTTCGACGCCGTGTTTGAAGTCCTCGACAGACCACAATTTCTGTTGCGCTAGCAACACCCCCGACTCTTTTTACCTGTGCTTAGCTATGCGTTGTGCTGATGCTGAATAAGATGAAAGGCTTGTTAAAAATCATGAAAGAAATCCCGCAGTGAGGAACGACCAATAAGGCGTCAGGAAAGTCGTTGTCCCTCATTGTTTAAAATACAGGTAACGATGCTGTGCTGTCCGGAAAAAAATGAGTGAAAAAGCTAGGAATGCACTGCTATAATAATTTTTTTCACTGTTGTGAGGTGTGCAGTTTGCAGCGACTATCTCGTACTTGGGCACGAAAGGCAGTTGCAAACATTGTCTCATCGCCTCATAGTAATGTTGTTTTAAATCCATGGGGCAAAATCCGAGTTTTCGTGAGTATTTGCCCACACTTTTTAAGGAAAAATCGAAATCTGACAATATCAAGAGTGTTATAACTGATGCAAATATTGCCCAAGATACTTGTAGTTGCAGTAGAGAATGCGCTGTATTGTGCATTCATGCATGGCTCAAAGTCGATAACACTGGCATTTTTTTCCTTTCTATATTATGTTTTAGGGTACGGATTAACGGAAGGCTGCTGTGGTGTGGCGTATACTCGGGATACCTGCTACGATTTCAAGACGTCAGGAACTCCTATGCCGTACGTGCATATAAAGGTGAGATGGGTAAACTGATGATGCCAGGGAAGAGATGTTGTATAAGACTTCGTTACGGACCACAACTCATAGGATGACGTTATATTTGCCGTACAGTGCACACAAGACTCGGTATGCACATTTAAACACTAACGCTCACATTACGCGAAAAGCGTGAAGTTTGAAATATTACTTCAAAGTTGCACGTTTTCCAAGCGGTTTGGTATCGTCTATAATTCCTTGAATGAAATAAACACAGTATTTGGTTGTATTTTGCGTGGACACTAAAAAGCATCTTGAACATGCAAGCGTCAGTACAACTATGACATTACTATATGAATGATCAAAGCTTCACACAGTATTTGAATTAAAAAAACTGCGTTATTTGCAAGAGCTAGCTTTTCGCGTCCACTTATTAGTGCTCCAAAAAAGAACTTGAATGATGTTGCTTTGGCTGAATTTCAAGCGGGACAAAATTGTGTTTGGCAGTGAAGTTATGCCATAACTGGAGTTTGTTGCGTCATGAACACGTAACCGCATGGTAAGACACGAAACACCGCACGAGAATTTCTGGCAAAATATTTCAGTGCTAGTATTTGTCTGATGAAAATTCTCAATATACCCAAAAGGCACACATTGTCAAACAACCCGTCAACTGCTAATGTAACTGTCTTCATCCAAGGTCATAGACGTGGATACAGGCGAGAAACTTAACCCTGGACAGTATGGCGAGATATGTATTAAGGGACCTGCGTGCTTCCAAGGCTACCTCGGCATGCCCGTAGCAACAGCTGCTGCTTTCGACAACGAAGGCTTCGTCAAGACAGGCAAGCACCTGATCTCAGGCTTTTCAATACCTTTCAGAGGTGGCCGCACCAGCAATTTCGTTCAAACTATTCGGCATTAAACATTGATCCGAGTTAGCGATAGACATCGTGCAGCGTATTACGCGGAAACTTAGGTGTTCTCTCATAAAATTGTAGTAAGAACTAGAAAAGAGCAAAGTGACGCATTCACCCATTTTGTACAAGATATGGAGTTGTTTTGTTGGAGCTCAGAGCTTTCAATTTTCAACGCTTTCACTGTTACGCTAATTCCAAAATTCATAGCGTGTTTTGATACCGGTAATATTAGTCTTGAGATAGCTGCAACAAAACAAAAAAATGCCCGCGCCGTATTGGTCAGTCGTAGAAAAATTGTGGGTGAAGGAAACACAGGTTCGAAGATTTGTTGAAGTAATTAATGTTGAGTGCTAGGTAAAGGCATAGCTCAAAAGACAGTTTGAACGAGGACTAAAGCAAGTAGATAGCAAAGGCGGCTTGCAAAGCAATGAGTTTGTACAGATGCAGAATGAGAAATATTTGAACATAATGAAGACCATTTTTAGCGGGTACTTTCTACAGTGTGGCACAGAGTTTCGCACAGACCATTGCTCTGAAATTTAAGTTTGAGCATTTGGCCTAGTGTCACAGCTGTAATGGGGCCGTCGCTTTCCCAGGAGACACCGGATACTATACCGCTCGGGGGGAGCTGTATGTGTTGGACAGAATAAAGGATCTCATCAAGTGCAAGGACCTCCAGGTGGCACCGACAGAGCTTGAAGAACTACTGCAGGAACACCCGGATGTTGCACAGAGTGCAGTTACCGGAGTACCTCATCCTGAGTACGGTGAAGCTCCTATGGCGTTTTTGGTACTCAACGAAGAAGCACGGCTTGCTGATGAAGGTAGCTTGAAGAAAAAGAGGCAGGAGATTACAGAGTACATAAAAGGTGAGTTTCTTGTTTCAAGCTCTGATAAATTAGGTGCCGTAACGTGAAGCCAAGGGAATCTCAAGAGGCTTCTACATCATGACGTCGACCTCAAATTCTAGTTCACCTCTAGCTATTAAGAGGCGACGTGGAAGTGACATCTAAAAAGGTGACTTGCTGAGTAAAAAAGTTTTATACTCAACCGTAGCCGAAGGGTTATCGTTCGCAGGAGGTAAAGTTAGGAGATTGACATGAAGTAATGTTCATGGTGGAAGGCTCAGAAATCTACAGCAAAATGCATATCTTCAAGTAATAGCCATGGTTACCGAGTCCAACACCGACAGCAATAGAAATATCTCCCGCCTTGCTCATTCTTCTTTTTCCTTCATATTTATTTCCGCTCTGAAGCTCCCTGTGAATTTCTGTTACTGCGTTGGCGATACGCAGCAACGATATTTCTTGTTAACGAAGTTTTGGCTGCTACACAACTTGGTTGCTGGAACGCCATGTTGTTACTTGATAACTGTGGCAAACCACCCCTTGCGGTCTTGTTTCTTAGTCGGCAAGTAGGTCCCCTAGTTAAATATTCCTGTAGAGCATCTGCAATGCTCTGCAAGGCGCACGAAACATTTTCCCTCCCCTTTCTGAGTATTAAATTGTAAGTCTCGTGCTACTTACCACTGGTTGATGTTAATCCTTAAAGTAGGAGGTCACGTTTTCCGGAGTCGTATGAGGTCCTAGCGATGTTGGGAAACCTTGCCAGAGAAAAAATCTAAATAAACATGCCGGTTGAAGTTAACAGAAGCCGAAAGATGATTTTAGAGATTAGGAAATGCCAAAAGGTATACTGAGGTCACCGGTCACCTAGGGCACCTTGTCATGTTTCTTAAAAAGCAATGATTTGCTACAGAAACCTTCAAAGAACTAGCAATATCACACAGCGGCCCAATACCACTTCAGACCGTGGGCTCTCCAAGCCGACATGACAATTGACGATAAAACACTCTAAATGCAGCCAAGAATGCGGATGGTGCTGGAAACTGTGTAAACATTATTTTCTTTATGTGCCTCCAGTTTATATTACATAGAAATCTCAAATTGTTATCGCTAGGGGAACATCTGCGCACAGATGTTTGTTGGAATTTCAAGGCACTGTTGTGCCAGTGCTTGAGGCACGGCAAGCTTAAGCGGGGAAAGGGAACATGGAGCAAGCAGGCCTGACGAACTGTTCTGCAAAAATAAAATGATCAAGGCTTCGCACAAGGAAGGAAGGAAGGAAGGAAGGAAGGAAGGAAGGAAGGAAGGAAGAAAGGAAGGAATAGTGCAGGAAAGGCAGGGAGGTTAACCAGGATACTGTCCGGTTGGCTACCCTACTCAAGGGTGAGGGGATACGGGAAATGAAAGGGAAAGGAAGGACAGCGGTACATATTAAAGGAGAAAATGAGAGGAAGAAAATCAGGAAAAACACAAGGTGTGACCAGACAACTACAAAGGCGGTACAGACGACGCACACAACCAGAAAATGTACAAAAGTAATACGGTCCACTGATAAAACTGGCGAACTAAGGGCACTGCACTGTAGTAATGTCCCTACAATCGTTCAGACAGGCCCGTGTCCTTCAAAAAGTGCAGTAAGGCTTTTGTAGCCTTTTCGGCCTGTGACGGACAACGCCTAGACACAAAATTGTCTTTGCTGTAAAGGGGTGGTCGTCGAATCGGCGAAGTGTGGTGGAGAGCTGTTGCCTCGGCGTTATAAATCAGTCACAGTGGCACAGAAGGTGTTCAATCGTCTCGTCGGTGACACACACATCACAAGCAGGGCTGTTGGCCATTCCAATGGGGTCGGAGTAAGCACCGGTGAAGGCAACACCTAGCCACAAGCGACAAAGTAAGGTGACGTCCGGACGTGGCACGTTGTTAGGTAGTTGGCGCTGCAAATCTGGGTAGAGCGAGTAAAGACGAGCGTTTGAGAACTCAGGTGTATTACACTTAGCGAGAGTGACTGCCCGGGCAATGGACCGCAGCGACCTTGCTGCATCAGTGCGTGATTGGGGGATGCGGGTGAATCTTGCACTTCTGTGGGCGCCATGAGCCTCTCTATCCGCCTGTTCATTCCGAGTAATGCCGCAGTGGCTTGGGAGCCACTGGAAAACAATATCATGTCTATGCCTGACTAATGTGTCATATATGCACAGGATTTCCGCCACAAGGTGTTCGTATGGGCCGCGGCGGAGGGCAGACTGGGTGCGCTGAAGAGCAGACCTCGAGTCGCATAGCACAACCCATTTGTCTGGCGCCTCCCGCTCGCTGAATAGAAGGGCCTCCCAAATAGCTGCCAATTCAGAAGCGGTTGACGTCGTCAAGTTTGAAAACTTCAAAGGAATTTCGATCGACTTTTGTGGTATGATAACAGCGCCGGCAGAACTGGACGTGGTGACCGACCCATCCGTGTAGACATGGACCCGGTCTCTGTATGCCTCATGTAGAAAGAGTAGGGATAGCTGTTGAAGACCACTAGGTGGAAGGTCAGCTTTCTTTTTTATTCCCGGGATGTTTAAGTGCAGTTGTGGCAGTAGCAGGCACCGAAGTGGCGACGAGGGCCGAGACGGAGGTGCATAGCTCGATGGCAAGCTCCCACTGAGAGCGGCAACCACAAAAAAATTACTCCCACCTCCCCTCGCGGGAACCCCTGTGTAGATGCGATGCATAGGGGGTTCTGTTGTTGTTTCCGTTAGGTTGATTCTTCCATCGCGTGAAACGTGCCGTGAACCCCCTGCCGCGCCTATGACGCAACACAATCGAACACAATCCACTTTAATCCAATCCAATCCAATCCAAGCCAAGCCAAGTCAAGCCAAGCCAAGCCAAGCCAAGCCAATCCAATCGAATCCAATCCAATGCCCCTCGCGAGAGTGTTCGCTATCGGACAGGAGACGGGCGAACGGCGGAGAGCGCAGCTCGCGCAGCCCGGACATGGGCCGCTTTAAATAAAGTTTGATCTCTCTCTCTCGCGGGGCGAGGAGAATGGGGGAGGAGTGTGGACGGACAACAACGCCGTATGGAGGGACAAGGCGAGTGAATGAGATGCCGTCGCATCTAAAAGATGCCTGCGGTTGTGTTGAAGGTAGGGATGCAAGGTGGTGGTGGGGCAACCGGGTGAGTTGCCTAAGGTGTGCCCTCAGTGTCTCCACTGTCATGTGGGTTGTGATCGGGTGATCCCTTGCAATGCAAATTTTGGCTACAGTTGAGGCGCAACGCGGGGGACCAAGACTTGTCCGTAGACCCTGGGCCTGTATGGCCTGAATTGCCTGTAGGTTGGTTTTACACGTGTTGGTTAATACAGGCAGGCTGTAACGGAAAATACCGCGAAACAGGGCATCGTATAGGCGTAACATTGAGTGCACGGAGACACCCCAAGTCTTTCCGGCCAGAAACTTGAATAGCTGGACCACTGCAGTTAGTCTCTTTTTCAGGTATGAAACTTGAGGAGTCCATGATAGATTCCGGCCCACGATAACTCCTAGAAAACGGTGACTTTTGACGTAAGGAATATGTTGTCCATTTAAAGAAATTTTATACTGCGACATTTTTTTGCGGGTGAAGGCAACCAGTGCACATTTCTCTGGAGATATTTCCAGGCCTTTTCGACGCAGGAAAAAACATGTCAGTGTTGCGGTTTTCTGAAGTCGGGCCCGAATCTGAGGACGTGAAACTCCTGATGCCCATATGCAGATGTCGTCAGCGTAGATGGAGAGGTGGACGCTGGTTGGTAATGCGGTAGTAAGTCGTATCAACGTGAGGTTAAACAATGTAGGCACATGGCGCAGTGAAAAAAGTAGTGCGGGAACACTAAACCGTCATTCTTACCATTGAATTAGGGAAAACAGTTATAATCGTGGCAGCATAGGAAGCACGAGCGTAGGAAGATTTTGTATCTCAAATTTACTACACAAAAATTTATCCAACATTCGAAAGAACGCGTAGGTTATTAACGCGAAGAGCAGAATCAGATGCACAAAATAATACCGCGCATCTAACGGCTCTACATATTGTGTAGTTTGGCAGCAAAAAGACAAACGGATCTTTTAACCGGAAACAGAGCACTTTCAGTACGTCATGGCGAATTTTACTGAGAGGATTTCAGAGGCCCCATTTTAAAACAGTGCACCTTTTTCTTGGGAATATCCCGAGGCAAAAGTATTCTTTTGAAATGAATTGAAGCACTGAAAGCACTGGGACACCACATAATTGAACACCGTCCCATATGACCCTAAAACATGTTTAAAAGAACGTACTTGGCACCTAAATATACTAGCGACATAATTCGCGTTAGGAAGGATCCTTGAAAAGATGACACGACCTCTCCAATGTTATTAAAAGTCTGTGTAGAAGGAATACGAAGGGGATACTTAGGCTAAATGCTGGATACGAGCTGATGCGGTGAACATGGCTCACCTGAAATTTGCGAATTACCTCGTTTTTCAAGGAGCTTGTCGTAGATAAAGTATCATTCGTAAGAGTTCTTCAGAAAGCCTAGGCATTATCTTGAGATGAATACTAACATATTTGAAACTAAGCCTACTACCGGAGTGTTTGCACATGATGAAAGGTGGACGGACATGTTTTAATGGTATACAAACCACGAAATAAAAAATTGACAAGTTGTTTATATGCAATTAACGGCACTTGAAAAGCATTTTTGAGCAATAGGCAGCAGCTAATCTCTGTCACCAATATAAATAATATGCTGCAAATGCCAATTTCTGGTACTAAATATGAGCAGCTAACTCTTGCGCGTCAGGTACTTTCTAAAATAAAGTGTGGGGCAGTTGAAGCAGCTGTAACAAATAATGGGTGTTAATTCTTAGCAAACCAAGACTTAGCAAACAACTTGTGTAAAAGGCCGGGTAAAGCCAGCCAAGCGAAAAAAGCGAGGGGTGGCTCGGTGTGTCACGGGGAACACTGGGAAAAAGTAGAACATCCAAAAACCGGAAGGGCTACCGATGCGTGGTGGGAAGAAAAACCGATGCAGAAGGGGAAGAGAAAAGGAAGAGGGATAAAAAATCGCGCCCACCTCCCCGCGAGGGGAACTCTGTGTAGATGCGACGCATCGTGGGGTTCACTTGGTGTTTCCATTGGATTGATTCTGAAATCGCGTGAAACGTGTCGGGAACGCGTATGATTGTTATGTTTTATTATTATTATTATGTTTTATTGGCCAATCTTGGTCAATCTCTCTGAGTGGTATGCTTGGAGCTTCGCTGTCGCAACGACCTTTACTCCATCATTGTTGCTGTAAGTGCGAGCTTCTTTTCTTTTATTGCAAGTCTTAATCATTGCCCCATCATGCGTTGTATCAGTAGCATCTTGACGTAGTTTCAATGAGTCAAGGATATAAGGCGCGTTCGTAGCATTTGATTCTGTCTCGGTTTTGTGGCGCAGTGGGAAGAGCACCATGTACCTCGCGTTCCGCCCACAGGGTCGTGGGATCGAAACCAGGCGCCGCTAACTATTATTTTTTTTTATAGTGTAGGGGGATGAGTGCGGACAACGCCGTATGGAGGGACAAGGCGAGTGAATGAGATGCAGTCGCATCTAGAATATTGGTAGGTGAAGAATGGATTATAATTGCGCACGGGTTAAGGTGTTGGAAGTGTGCCATAAAAACTCTTTCCTTGCTGCAGACACCAAGAAGCTGGTGAAAACGTTCCTGTTAACGATAGTTGTACAGTTAATTATTGGTATGGTTACATGGCTGTACCAACCCATAGCTATGTAATTGTAAGCAGTATCATGCTTCTTTACTTTCAGGTCTCGTGGCCGATCATAAGCAGCTGCACGGTGGGGTCGAGTTTGTGGACGCGATTCCACAGACGGAAACGGGGAAGCCACATCGTCGCAACCTGAGGGACGCCTACGTACTAAGAAACGCGTCGTTTGCTGTTAATGGAAAACCGCAATAATGAAGCCTTTTCATTTTCATTTCATATCGTAAAACTGTCTTTGCGTGTCCCCCGTGCATTGATATCTATGGAGATGTAGAAGACTCACGTGTGTACAACACGGGCAAAGCTAGGTTCAAACATACCTGTGCACTCTACCCAGTACATCAGAGAAGATTTGGGCTTCACAATAATTGTAGAAAGCGCACTTGTGATGTTAATTTATGTTGCAGCGTCCTTAAGCAGACAGTTTGTTTCAAGTGATTATCACCAACATTTAGCTATGTGGCAAACAGCAGCCTTGTAAAACTATGTTTTCCTTGGAATCAGAACTTCGGATTCGTAATGATGCTGAGAATAAATTTAATAAAGACCTCACCCACTTGTGCGGAAAATCCTCCACATTTCGAGTCATTTTTATTTAAACTAGCTCTCGCGCTCGTAGACAAGCGGTCGCGATAGAGATGACGTGGCGAGGCAGGCAGTGGTTGCGTTCAAATCCCAGCGTTTCGCGATGCATGCATGCTTTTGCTGGGGGTTGGTATTAGCACATTTGGGCACTTGGCGGCGATGTGGTGAGCATAGTAATGAAAACTGCGCATTTATTCGTTGTACGACGCCTGTGGTAACTGCTGCTCCAGAAAGCACACAAACCACGGAACACCTACTGTCATGGGCACAGAACTAGTAGAGTCGGGGAAGATGGCATCGACACCTTATGCGTGCGCGCCACTGCAGTGCCAGGGGCAAAATTAGATTTCATCACATATTTTTCCTGCGTTGATGATGCCCGAATAACATAAATGCGGTAAATGGCCAGTTACTTCGAGCTGCTATGAAGGGGGATGTGCGTTCCCAGCGCGTCCAGCTTTGACTGATCATCCTTGTCTTCGGCGAGAGGGTGCACTCACGGCGTTTGGGGAAGCACAGTAGTGGTGGGTGTGTTGTAGAACTGGGAAGCAGCGCTGTGCAAACTACGTGGGTAGGTGGGGTAGGGTGGGACTAGGGTTGATAAAAACGTCGCGGTGACGGAACAAAGTGGCTCACCGGAGCCCTTGCATAGGGTGGTAGTAGCAGGGCGAAAGCAAGCGGGGAAGAAGCAGTGCAGACTGCACATTGGAAGCGACGAGGGAAGGAGGAAACCGTCTATCAAAATTGTAGGTATGTACCTGGATGATAATTGCGCCGCGTTTCCCTGGTTTCAGAGGATGGTAAACAAATGAAACAAAATGTGTTACGTCCTGAAACGTATTTAAAACCCTACGTGAGGTATCAATCAAAGAGACATGCAGCAAATTATGCAAGCACTGGTGGAATCTTGCTTCGTATACGGAATTCCTTACCGCCTTGTCAAGCGCACGCAGACGCTTGCACTCGAAGGGCTGTTCAAGGCAACACGACGCCTTGTCACGGGGCTTCCCGCTACGCACGTTTCTAAACGGTCAAGAGCTGTAGCCTCATTATCGACTTGTCTTAAGTAACTGAGAGGCATTCACGCTTGCCTGCGTTCTCGCAATGGAATCCAGCGGTGACACACCTCGCTGAATAGGCTACACACTAGTTGTTTAAATAATGGCCGCAAGGCACACCTCCGTGGCAGCACATCACCGTTAGTGATGGCAAGCCAGAATACGTTCACATGGAATGTAATCACGGCGTTCGAAGCGAACCGCGACGCCCAATCCATACAAGCGGCATTTCAGTATGAGCGTGTCGTCCATACAGATATATCCGAGGTGGCTACGGCTCACTCATTCGTCACGTCAGCGACGGCCTGCTTCCACAAAACTAAGGGGGCTCAAGACCGCCGTAATAACTTTGGTGTCACTCCGGCTTACTGCACAGTAGCTGAACTGCGAGTCACCTCTGTCCAGCTCGGTAAAACTGTCAAGGAGGACCCAGTGAGCTCCATTGTGAATCACCATTTGTACACTGACTCTCAAGCAGCGTATGAAGCCGATGTCTATGTGCAAATCACCAGCTACGTCACCGAAGCCAATCTCCGCAAAGTTCTCAAACTCGAAGAACCGGTAAAGCTTTTACAATTCTCTGGGTGCCAACGCACAGCCACATCTTCGGAAAGGAAAACCCATACCGTCTAGCAAGCGAAAATTTAGTTTCCATGGTAGCTGGAAACTCCGTCCAAGCGGTGACGTAGGAAGCCTTGCCCATACCTCCATTTTAAGCCGATGCCGCAGCTGAACGACAGTGAAGTCAAGCCCTCCGAACAATCTAGCTCTAGGCCATGGCAAACCCTCCTTACACATTTGCACCCCCTTCCCCTGTGTTTTCGAGACTGGAAACTATAATCATACCACGAATTCAGCCGCGTACGCTGTTCAAGCCATTCTTTCTCCCGAGTTTTTTTCGCGATGGGGTCGCTGCCAACGTTTCCGAGCCATTGGAGCTCTTGCAATATTAGGGCTGGCCTGCGATGTGTTGTGCGGGAATGCCTCCGCAACAGTATCCCCACTGCTGTGACATCACCAACGTGTCGCTGCGGCCATGGACCACGTTTCTGCAGTCCTGGTACTTCCCGCCGCCCAAAGCGTTGGCTGCGTACGGTACCAGCGGTAAGGCACTGTAGAAGGAGCCCGAGTAGCAACACAGGATCGCGCTCCACCCCTTGTGTGGGAGCTCGAGCAAAAGGCGGCACGAGCCGTGCTGACGCGCGCAAGCAGCAGGCCCGAGACATTGTAGTGTCCTGGAACAATACATTGTTTGCACTCCTACGAATGGTTGTCTGGTCTTAGGATCCATCTATCTTACCCTGTCTAAGTAAAAGCCCTAAATGCCCCATGACGCTAAAAAACTACGCCCGTCATCGGTGCAGCCAAATAATGTCCTAAAATTGCTACCCCAGTGTTCATGAAGAACAGAGGATAGGAAAAGAAGGTTTGTTTCGCACAGATTTTAACCAGGGGCCATCGGAAGGCCAGGCTGACACACATTTTCTTCACCCCTGGTGATACTCGATCGCAGCTGACCAAAGGTGGACCTAGTCAAAGCGTTCTGGAGTTCTTTAGAAATCTGGGGCAGAGGCGTATACTGAAGTCTACAGTAATAATCTGTGCATGCCAGTTACAGAAGTGAGAAAGAACGTGTACGCTAATAGCGCATATGGAGGGTGACTGGCCATGCCTCTCCATAATATACCAGAGAAAATAATAAAAAAGGCTACACGAAAAATTCTCAGGACTACTATCATGATGATGATGATATTTGGATGGCAGGGGTGCAAGGCGAACTGGGGCGAAGAGCGCCAAAAGAGTGGCGACATCTGAGAGATGAAGACGTAAACACTAAATTCAGTCAGGGAGAACAAAGGAAAAATCAATCAGAGACAGTGAGGATGGCTGGTATAGAAGGTCAGACTGTGATTATGCGTGGTACGAAATTAGGTATAAAAATTTTACTTCTGCTTGATAATTATAAAGGCGATTGACAGAAAACAAGGGATTCTCAGGCGGGAAAAATGCTGGGTGGGGTGGGATGTGTTGTCTGTAGAGTTGGGAGAAGTGTTTGTGTCCTGTTGTGTCGAGTGCTTTGCATCTAAGTAGTACGTGGATCATGGAAAGCCATCCCCACACCCGCTGCACAGTGGCCTTGGAGATCCCGTGAGCAGGTGGGAGTGTGTTACATGTGTGTGGCCTATCCGTAATATAGCCAAAGTAACTTCAGTGTGTTTTGCGTATGTTGGTGGTGCACAGCCCCAAGAGTGGCTTTACTACGTGCAGTTCGTTGTCTGTGTGTTCCTTCCAGTGTGCGTGCCATGTTTTGAGGAGGTGTTGGCTGATGTAAGACTTGAGGTCGGTGTAGGGTACGGTTTATATGTCAACTGTATGTGTAAGTGCAGCAGAAGCGTTTGATCTGCGGGCTTGTTTTCTGCGATCCCAGAGTAGTGACCTGGAACCCAGCACATGGTCACTTAGAGGTTAAACGCATATAGAGAGATAATGGTACTAATGCGAAGATTGACTACAAGTGTTTTAGAAAATATTTGGCATAACAATGTCCGGACAATACTTAAGGAATCAGTATATATTATGAATTGGGCAAGTCGAGCTATAAGAATATGATTTGTATCAAGAAGTATGCCGTAAGCTTCTGCCGGGAAGATACTAGTATTTTTATTTAGAGATTTACAGACATTGAAGGTCGAACCATGCGCAGAACAGGACACAGTGTTTGCAATTTTTGAGGCATCTGTGTAAACCTCTGCGCACATGTATTTGGGCTGCAGATCAAGACAGGAAATGTTGCGGGATCGCGCTTCTGAGAACTCTATTTTTCCCGACACTTGTGAACAATACGCATATGATATCGGCAGAAGCTGTCAAAGTACAAAATCTGGGCCGGAGGTGTTGGTATTGTTTAAAAACGAGGCAGCAAGTTCCGACGCTTCTTCTCTTACTCTGAAAGAGAAGGAAGCAGAAATGAATGGATGATTGAAAAGGAGTTGAGTTATTGATGTATTGTAAAGAACTCACTTAAAAGGATGGTGAGGCATTGATGAGATTTTAAAAGCGTAAAAAAGGTCCGTGTATGCTCGCTGACGTTCTAGTTTTGATTTGTTGCACTGCAAACACGGGCTTTCGACTGGGCTGGTGTGCAAGG
The DNA here is from genome assembly GCF_048455015.1 of Haemaphysalis longicornis. Lineage (NCBI taxonomy): Eukaryota > Metazoa > Arthropoda > Arachnida > Ixodida > Ixodidae > Haemaphysalis > Haemaphysalis longicornis. Next base: position 60,730,674 of record NW_027526204.1, on the reverse strand, counting down.
CTCCAAATGCCATGTGTGGCCCTAGATGAAGCACTGGGTTCAGCATTTTTAGGGATGTTTTAGTGGCTGACCCATGCACGACACTTCCGTAATCCAAGCGTGAACATATTAAGTTAGTAAAAACGGCGAGGGGAAGTTGTTAGCCGCCAGCAAAAGAAATGTGTGAAAGAACCTTCGAGATAGTCCTTGTTTTTAGGCATTTATGTTTTAGTTGCCTAATATGTGGATCAACGTGAGCTTTTTGTCAAGGACTACAGATAGAAACTTGTGTCCGTTTTTGACTGGAATCGAGACACCATTGAGTTTGATGTCTGGATACGGCTGAATGCCAAGCCTCTTGGAAAATGAAACGCAAGTGAATTTCCCTGCATTAAATTTAAAACCGTTGCTATCTGCCCAGCTAGCTAGCTAGTTACCACCACCAAGCTGGACTTCACTCTCGCCTACGGGAGGTTCCCGTTTGAACCAACTCCAATTTGTACCTTCCCTCTTGTTCATTCACGTTTCAGCACGGCGCAAAACGATCCTCTCGTTTAGCCCTTTCTCATTTCGCCTGTTCCCATTTGAACCCATTTCCATTTATACCTTCTCGTCTGTTCCCTCCCGCTTCATCCGGGTACAAGACGTCGTTCCCGTTTCGCATTTTCCCATTTAGCCCCTTTCCGGAATAACCTACCAGGTTCGACTCAGGTGACTCGGACCGAGGTCTACGACTTTCGAAATAAAGGTTACGCCCGACTGTACTTTGACCCAATGTTATGATTTACGTCCGGCGTAACCCAAACCCAAAAATTACATTTACGTTCGACGTAACCTGATAATAAATTGAAGTTACGACAGCAAATAAAAGTTCCAGCAGGTGGAAACAAAGCTCAGACATGCAGCATCACCATTTTATTACCATGGTTCGTTTTACGATACGGGGCGTAAATTAAAAAAAAAAAAAAACAATGCGTAGGTTGCTGCGTTACGTCCAATCCGGTACAGTGTTAGTGAATTACGGCTGTAACCGTAGGTTTTCGCGTATGTTTCCGCGTTCCGCATGCTTCCGCATGTTTCCGCGTTAGCACAATAAAGAAGAAAAGAAGCTTCCGCGTTGGTCGGGCGGTGTGGAGCATGTTGCTCGAATGCGCACTCCGTCAGTGGTGTGGGCTCGAGTCTTGAGGGTTTAGTATAGGGCTAATGCTTTATTTAAACGCGAGAAACATATCTCAGAAAATTTAATTCTCAAGTCTAGCTAACTAATGGAAATAGTATTTTACGAAAGCGGTAAATATTCTGGGCCAAAGCAGTGGCTTTTACTCTCCATTTTAACGTTGGTCTAACGGTCGCTCTATATGCAAATGTATGTAAAAAGACGGCGATTGAAGTCTTTAGGTTTAATACATGGGTGGGTACGCAGTACGAAAATGTAGTACATAATATTTAGGTTGTCCTCCATCTAATGCTTCAAACATTTTTTACAGAACCAGCTGCTGGCTTGAGAATTTTTTTTTTGAAATGCCAGCACAGACAGGCATCACACGCAATGCCCGCAGATTCGACGAGTGGATACTTGCAGTAGTTGAATTTGAACTTCGGTGAATGCTTCTTGACTATAAAAAAAAAACTATGCAACAGACGGGATTCGAACCCACATCAATGCAACATGTTCCGTTCACAAGTTTTTTGACACCTAAATCTTTCCGGTCCTGACTGATAGGTTTGCCGTTGTGGCCGCTGGGAGCCCCGGTGCTGGAAAAAGTCTTCCGAGGGCATAACTTATTGCTTCAGCGCGATTGATTTTTTTCTGAAAAGGATCGCGAATGAAGGAACAAACTTTTTTTGATTCTGTACAGGAGCCAGACGAACCAGAATTGTGAAAGCATTTCTTTCTACAAAAAGCTTAAAGAGCACAGTATCGGCCTTGGACATTCGCAAACTTTCATCCGTCAGAAATATCGCCGTATGCTCAATTCCAGATGAATTGCTGAGTGGACATTTTTACAGTAATTAATGGCCCGTTTTTTGGAGGCACATTTGGGGAACACTTTCAAAAACAGTAAAGCATATTTTCACAAATTCGAATTGTTTGAAAGGATATGAGTTCGAATGGAAAGGGCGTTTTGGTAGCGGGTTTAAACGGGAAGGGCCCAAACGGGAAGGTCGTTTCGGGAACGTGCTACACTGGACGGGTCAAACGGGAAAGGCGTTTCGGGAATAGGTTCAAACGGTACGGGTTCAAACGAGAATGGGTTGTTTCGGGCTACACCCTCGCCGACAGACCGGTTACAGGATTTGAAGGATAGTTACGTCGTCTACATAGATTGCACAGGAAATTGATGGTGGCAATGCCTTTCTGCGCGAATTCATTTTCACAATAAACAGAGGGCAGCTCAAAACTCCGCTTTGTAGCACGCCATTTTCCTGCGCATGAACTGTTGAGAGGGCAGTTCCAACTCTTATGTGCGAGGTTCTCTCAGACATGTAACTGGAAAGTTACATTGTGTTCCGACCATTGTGTTCCGTTGTTCCGACCATTGTGTTCCGAGAAGTAAACGAGTCTCCAATTAATCATCTTCTCGAGGAGCTTGCGCAGGCAGCGTGTCAGGGTGATAGGTCGATAGCTGGCTGGAGAGCATGGGTCCTTCCCCTCCTTTAAAGTGTTTGTGGAGTGGGCAGAACTGGACACGCGTTGGAAGTGTTGTGCAAGTGTGTTAACCTGGTCTTCGAGTGTGTCCCCTGCTGTGCTAACGGGGAAGGCTGTGTGTGGGTGGTCCTTTAACTTCGTGTCCAGTCTTTGTGTATGCCTGTGTATGAGTGTATAGATGTTGTCAAAGACCGCCAACTATCTCGTTTTACCTCGCGGTGCACACACTTCCCAAGTGCTTTGGTCCGTTTAAATAATATGGGGTTCTGCGACAGACGTGGGTACAGACGGAGGATACCCCACGCCTTGTTTTGTTGAGTGCATGTCCTGTAGCTCTAATAAAAACCGACTTTTGTGGAGTGCATGTCCTGTAGCTCTAATAAAATCCAGCATTTCTTACAGTTTCTTACATTTCTTACAGAAGCACAGGTGATTCTGAAATACAGTAATAACTCGTTAACTCGAACTCGCTTATCACAAAAAACCGGCTAAGTCGAAATTTTCCGCGGCACCGAACCATTTCCTATACGTCCCATGTGTTTTCCCCTTTATTTCGAAGTACTGTTGGGCCAAACTGCGGGTATCCCGAAATCTTGACTGATAATGGAACGAAAATTTCGCCGCCGCAGACCATTTCACAAGATTCACGCGATGTCGCCGCGCCTAAGTCCCTCGATTTTTTTTCTCGATTAGCTGCGCCTACCACAAAGCCGATGTTTTCCCCGAACGTGAAGTCTGAGCCTAGAGGCATACGAACTTCGTCAAGCAACCCTTTGGCACCTCATATGGCAGTAGAGACATACGCAGAGGCATAGGCGTGCGCAGAGTTCTCGATTAGGGGGGGCAAAGTCTTCCCGCTGCGCCCCCCCCCCCTTACAGTAACTCCCGACCTCTCTCTTCCCACTGAAGGCCTAGCGGTCCGAACACTGTGCAAAGAGGGATGGTTATAAAATTTTTATTTCAATGTGGTGGTATTGCAACACATACAAAATATTTCTGAGCAGACATTTTTACTTTAATGTGTTACATTGGCAAAATATGGGCCAATTTGGCGCCCCCCTTCAGATGATTAGGGGGGGCGGCCGCCCCCCCTGCCCCCCCCCTGTGCGCACGCCTATGCGCAGAGGTACAGTGTACGGCGAAGACAGGAGCGCGACCACGAACCTCCTCGTGAGGTGCCAACATCTGCCGAAGCGAGGAATTTGCTGCGCTTGCTGCGATATAACGTTGAGTGCGCCGGCAGAAAAGATTGGCTCATGCAATGCGTCAAGGAGCTAGAGGGCTCCTTACTAGGCCCGAGTGCGACCGCAAAGCAGACCAGCATTACGCAGTTCTTTTTTGCTAAGTAAAATTGCAGTGCCACGAAAACCAGCCGCTGAACATGTCTTGTATGTATTTTTTTTCTCTTTAAAACCTTTATCAAAAGCAAGACTGAAAGCTGCTGTTGAAGAGCTGATAAGCATTAGCGCCTTTTTTGCGATGAACTCGGTATTTCATGGCAATTACTACAACTTTGCTTACCTCAAAAATCCGCTTATCTCGAAATATTTCACGGTTTTTACTACTTCGAGTTAACGAGGTATTACTGTAATTTTGTTGAAATAATTTCGATTGGGCACTAAACTTTATGAAGTCCAAAGGTGGGTCATGTATATTCTAAACGCCACACTACACCGCGTATATTAACACCTCCGTCAGATTGAATGTGTTATTCAAAATAGCATAAATGAATCGAAAAAGAGTAATTTTTAATGTTGATTTATCTGCGGACCATTTTTTAAACACTTCTTTTTATCTTACGTACAGTTAAAAGCATGATGATGCGGTGCTCACTGTTGTGGTTTACAGCACTCCTTTTGGCAGCGTACGCACTGCTGGTAGAACTAAAAATTCCGCTTTCCAACGTTGTAGGGCCCTATCAGGGGAACCGTTTCGGTTCAAGGTGTTTCAAGTGATAGCTTTTTATTTGGAATAGAAAGCATATACTCCCCAAGAATCAGCTGTCTTCCCAAGTGTATTTTGTACTGTCAATGCTAGTAGGTCTCGGTAGTTGTGTAACGGGGTATCTTGAGGGCTGTTTTGAAGGCTTTGTGTAGGTCTCCCCTCGTTCTGTCTCTGCCTTGTGGAGCTTGTGACACGAAAGTTATGTTACACTCTGCTCATAACGACGCCATTGGCAAGTCGCAGCCTTCTTATTTCATGTCGCCAGGGCGGCGGCCGATTCTGTTTACTATTCTGCTTACGCCTTTGGTGCTCTTTTAAGCGTTGAAATGTCTTTGCGGCAATTCCTGCGGCAATTCCTGTGGCCCTGTAGCCACATGTTGAAGGTTCTGGTTTTTGTTTCTTCGGGGATTGGTGTGCTGCTCAGGAGTATTTCTATGCTTGAATTCGGGCAAAATGCGAAGGCGTTGGCACAAATTTAAAGGCTGTAAAGTATAAGGTACTCTTTATTTGCAGTTTTGAAGAAACGTATAAAACGACAAAGCTTTATATATATTTTCAGCACCACTTATTTTAGCCCCGAGTTTAATTATAACAACCATCGAACTGTAGAAGGAAACGACAAAGAAGACGCATTTCTTTGATCAAGCAGGTTATAAGCATCGGCTACAAAATGTGTAAGTAAAAGCGCCTCTTGGTACCCTGCCCTGTTAGTTATTGCCGTTTTGGTGTGCTCACTCATATGTGGAGCAGATTATGAGTTCGCCTGGTTGGGGACAGTGACAATATAGCGTACGCTCGAAACACTGGAACGCATTGCTGAGAGCCAAGAATGTAAGTTTGTAACGCAAAGAAAAGCGTTTTCTCAAGGCGCGTCAAAAGAATCAACATATTTTAGCATTTGCAAACAATACAAATATGCTTTACGTGTCTGAAAACAACGCTACTGGGGTGTTCATTACAACAGGGCCGTATTTCTTACGGTTACGGTAGCCATATTTAAATAACTGCTTTTTGCTACAGGTTATGGACACGGCACCCCACTCACTGGCTTTTTTTGGTGGCTCTAGTAGGCCATGTCTCATGAGGTCATTTATCTCGTCGCCATGACCTTGAGCTGCCGCAGTGCAAGTGTTCCAGGTGTGGCGTCAGGCCACGTGGTTGTCAGCGGAGAGGCGCCGCGGTTGCGTTCGCTCGGGTCCCTGACGCTGCGGTACTACGTGACTAGGCGATGTTTTAACGGTTGCTTTGTCGGCGCTTAGTCCGCTGGTTTATGAATGGCGCGGCGTCTGGGCCGTCTGCACTCGCGGTCAACTTTTAGGGGCGAAGCTCCTTAGGGCGTGGGTCTGTCCATCCTCGACGCATGTATGTAGCCACCTCTAGTTTAGTTCTTGGATTGTTTACTAGATGGCGTGGCTACCTCTAGTTTAGTTCTTGGATTGTTTACTAGATGGCGGTACTTGTATATGATGAAAAGATGCGCTTGGATTGTTTACTAGATGGCGTGGCTACCTCTAGTTTAGTTCTTGGATTGTTCACTAGATGGCGTGGAGCGTTGTAATAAAATCCGTTCGCTGTTGGCGCGCGCTCGGAGTCGCCCGATGGATAAGGCTGCAGATGTGCGAGCCCGCGAGGCAGAAGCGCTCCGTGAAGCTGCGCGACGCCGCCTCCAAGATCCTGCCGTACGAGAGCGGGAGGCCGAAGCGTGTCGTCTGGCTGCGCGACGACGCCGCCAAGATCCCAGCGTTCGAGAACGAGAGGCCCAAGCGTCACGGCAACGGCGCGAGGACCCTGCCGTACGCGAAGCGGCACGGCTGCGGCGCGAAGAGGATCTCCAAAACGTCAGAGAACGGGAAGCGGCGAGAAAGCGCGCGTATCGGCAGGCAGACCCCGATGCAGTGAGAGCTCGTGAGGCGTCTGCAAAACGCATCAGGCGAGCTCAGCCCCAAGCTGCCGACGCGCGGTTTAAGCGAGACTTTCTAGACGTTACGTTCGGACACAGATGTAGTGGGCGTACTTTCACTGAAGAGTCACGGTTTTACCGATGATTTCCCCTCAGGAGCTTCGCCCACTCATCATCATTCACCCCGTGGATATGCTGTGAATTTTTGCTTGTGATAACAAGGTATACACGTGTCAACCCTCCCCCATTTTTTGTTCAAGTGTCAATCAACATTCTGAACCAGTGATATTTTGTACGTATCTCTCTCGGTATCTGTCGGGTATCTGTCGGGTATCGGGTATCGGGTGTCGGGTCGGAGATCTCTCGGGTATCTGCAGCGCACGATAAAATTTGCTCCTTCACACTTAAAATTGCTGGCCTATAAAACACTTATCCGTCGAAAACTAGGGTATGCCGCCACGATATGGGAGCCGCACCAACGTTTCCTCATCGACAACAAAGAAGCCATCCAAAACCGCGCAGTTAGATTTTCTTTCTCGGATTTTTCTTCATTTACCAGCGTCACAAACCTCAAATCTCGTGCATCCCTTCTTCCCCTCAACAACCGTCAGAAACTAGCAAGGCTGGCATTATTCCACAGGTTTCACTACTAATGATCACAAAACTCTTACGTCGCGCCAAAATCGCGTACATCTACTAACACCAAAAACGAACATCAAGTTTCATACCCCCGCTCACGCACCAACCCTTTCGCACAATCATTTTTTTTTCGCTCAGCCAAAGATTGGAACAATCTTCCCAATCACCTGGTACAGACCAAAGACCTTGACCGGTTTAAATCATTGCTCACCACGCCCGGAATTTTGTAGTTTCTTCATGGGTTTTCCTTTTCTTTTTCTCTTTTCCCTTTCGTTGTTTCGCTTTTTTTTGCTTTTTTTATTGTTCTGGTTCTCCTTGTCTTTATTGTTTTCAGTGCAATAGAAGCACTGGAGTGTTGCATTCTCACATTATATTGTTTTTTTTTCTTTTTCTGCCGCATTTATAGCTACATAGCTTTTTGCTGTTGATCTCATCTGACTTGTATGTATGTTTGCACCGTTGTACTGCTGTGATCCATGGTTCATCAAGCAGTTTAAACACTGATTAGGTCCCAATGTACAGCATGTAGCATGTCCGGCCATGTATGGTTGTTTTTATACTTTCTCACTCATTTATTGCTGTTCCGGTCTTGTATATAGTTATGTTGCTATAACACCGCCTCACCCCTACCCTCGTTTTTTGTACTAGTCTTCGATTTGTACCACCCCTCATGCAATGCCTCCTCCTTGGAGGCTTTTGAGGTATAAAAATAAATAAATAAATAAATAAATAAATAAATAAATAAATAAATAAATAAATAAATATCTTGTCATCGAAATATTCGCAATCGGGCTGATGTTGAATTTTTTCTTCCTGATATCCAGCAAGTGAAACAAGCGAGTCAGTTGAAGGTAAGTTGCACCGAGAGCAACAGTTTGCACTTACAGAACCACTTCAAGCACGTTTGCAGTGATTTTGTTTTTTGTTTTCTTTGTGCCTGGAGCGCGATGTTTTTAGTGGCGATCTAGTTAGTGTCTGTGAATTGGAAAACGGCCCGAATAGTCTGCGGCTTTTAAAAGGCGTGTCTAAAGGTGTTGGAGCTTATAGAAATGGTGCCACAAAACCTGCGGTTGGCCTTGCGGCATTGACCTTGAGCATTCAATTCACTGTGCTGCAGCGTACGTGGAGCGATTGCGCTTTCCATTTGCAGCGCCGTTGCGGTTAAAAAAGTAACGTTTCAGAGCGAAAGCCTTAGGCGCCCCACCCGACGGAAAACAGCCGTAGCTGTTGTTGTAGTCTGGAGTAGGAAATGGCCGCCGCGGCAGAGTGTAAATAAAGCACATTTAAGGTCGAGGGAGATATCAGCCCGGGTTTTTAAAGAGCCGATGCCGACTGCGTTGCCACGACGCCATCTCCGCACGTTGGCAGTGGGAGAAAAGTTGCAGTGGTTGTTGTTACTTCATTCGTGCCACATACTCAGTTTGGGCGATTGGCCAAGAAACGGTTAGCCTTTTAGGGCGAATGCTTCCAGTTGATAACTCGGAAAAATGATTCTCTAAAAGAGAACAGTGCGTGTTTGCCCGAAGTAACGTTGCGAAAGCTACTCATCAAGGCAACTATACCTCTTTGGTCAACGTTGCTACCAACATGGCGACTAAAGTAGAACCAGGCCTGCTTTACCTCTGAAGTGCTTTCTTTGGGACGAAAAACAGCCGCCGAGGCCATTACGGGTTTACTGGCCTCTGTAGATGATGGGGTCGGGGCTGTCGCCACACACAGCACAAGTGGGCGAGGAGGAAAAATTGAAGCCGTTCCACTCAATGTGAAAGCAGTCGGAATTGCAGAGCAGTGATTCATCGTAATGGGTGGCAGCGCCGTTATCCGCTCACTGCTGCCACCAAATGCATTCAATTAATTTCAAATTTCCCGCCTTCGCAGCGCTCACGCGTCCCCTGCCTGAAACTGCGCCAGCGGGAGTTCTGTGCTTTCCGTGCTTGCTTTAACGTTGTATGCTTGAGTTTGAGCTTGATTTTGCTTCATTTTGAACGCACCGCTTTTTCTTGCGTGGCTGGAGCCTTTCTACGTCATTTCGAACGCGCCATTTTTTTCTTGCGTGGCTGGAGATTTTCTGCGTCATTTCGAACGCGCCATTTTTTTTTCTTGCGTGACCGGTTTTTTAGCTTACTATCGTAAAAACCAACCGAACGAGCGTTGCTAACTAAATGAAGCGGGGTGGCCGGTACACAGGTTTTGCCTGAATTGTACCTCCAGTTTTCGTAGCGCTAAACAACGGGGAGATGTATGACATGCGCCAGCAGTTCACGAGGTTCGAACGGTTGTGACTATTTAAACCGCCTGGTTTTCGAAGCCTTAGAGTGACTCCCTGACGACGCTATAGAAGGCTCTTCTTGGGTCCGTTATCTCGCTGAACCTCCTGATTCCGGCAGTCGCATCGGCCGTTAGCGAGCTGTGACGACAAGGTGAGCCCATAAAGTGCTCTCCACTTAATAGCCATACGCAGTTTGTTACCGTGCGCTTCTTCTGAAGACTGGGCGTAGGCGTCCTTGAAGAACCTCGGGGCCATCGGGATGGCGAAACACGCGTTCGGGACACCGCGCTCTTCTAAGCTGCAGACAAAATGGCAGAAACTACGGCGACTTCTGGAAGACCTGACGCGGGGACGTCGGACCGCTCGCATAGTGTTGGCATTGCGATTCATAAGCTCCCAAGCACACCGCATGAAAAGTACGCCAGGCGTCCGTGATGCCGTTCACGTAGTTTTGCTTCGTAATCGCATTCGTCTTTTGGCATCGCGACGCGTGCGAGGTTCTTCTAAATTGTAGAGGCATGTTTGAAACATTCATACAAAACCGGCTCCGTGCCTGTTCGGGGATATTGAGAGCTTACGGCAATAACGGCATTCTACAGCAATGTCGCATGATAGTGTGCCAGATCGAATTGACCTATTACACTTTGTCAAGTGGAAACTTAATAAGCAGAGAAATGTGTGCTCAAAATTTCGAAATGACAATCCACCCAGCCTGTCACCAAGCTATTAGACATAGTGCTAAGGCTCAGAGCATGCTCGCTTACTTTTGGTTGCTGAGTGAACTGGCACAGTTTTTGTAGTGCATTAGGGTTAGAAATTATTGTGGTTTATTACGCCACAAAAAGCAAAAACGTACTGTGTGCAACAGCACATAACACACAACGCTTGGAGATGAGTTGAGTAAAAATGAATATGCGTGGCTAGGTGTAATCGCCATTGCCATTCTAATGTTACCACCGACAGTAAACCATCGACCGCGGAAAACAGGTGAAACATTGTATGGTGATGTTATTATATGACATCAGCTGCGAGTTTTCCGACGTTCCTGTACCTCGGACTTGTTCGAGGTGTGCGAACTCACGACAGCAGCACTCTTGCTGGAGAGGAAAAGCCTGAGTTTAAAGGCAGTTAAGAGGAAAACAAATTTTGGTAGTTTGTTTTAATGCATAGGTGTATGAGGTTAGGTTTCCGTACACTCTTTAACGCCTTCAGATGAAAACACCTTGCAGCGAAGATAATTTTATTCAAGTATCAATTAAGCACGAGGCTCTCATAAAGCGTGATATTACTGTGTGTGCAGCTTCTTTGCTCGCTTGCTTGCTTAAGCGGCTAAAACTCCCGTTGCTGAACGTAGCTCTAAAGCGCGAGGCGTTCTAGGGCGCGAAATGGCCTATAACACGAACTTTAACCCGGCAGTAGCGAAACAGAATGAACAGCGGTGCGACACGTAGGAAACAGATCGAAGCAATTTGACAGACAGCGCAAAGCGGTAGCGAATTGCGAAGCGAATCGTCTCAAGCGGCAAGAAGACGAAGACCTTCGAGAACGCGGGGTGGAAGCTGAAGGCATTCAAATGGACATTAATGCTTTTGTGTTGATGTCCCTTTGTGTAGTGCTTAGGATTGGTTGGACTCTGTTCGCATCGTACGTTCGTTGCTATGAAATGGCCGGGTGGTCGTAGTCGGTGATTTCAATATACAGTCAAAAGCCTAATGACAGTAAACACGGGGGTACGTGTTGCTCAGTAAAACCACAGGCGTTGCGGTGCTGAGCACGAGGTCGCGGGTCGACTCCCTGCCGCGGCGGCCGCTTTTCTGATGGAGGCGAAACGCAAAAACGCCCGTGTGTGTGGGATTTCGGCGCACGTTTAAGATCCCCAGGTGGTCAAAATTAATCCGGAGCCCTCTACTTCGGCGCGCCTCATCGCCTGCGTTGCGTCGGCGCGTTAAACCTACAATCAATCAATCAATCAATCAATCAATCAATCAATCAATCAATCAATCAATCAATCAATCAATCAATCAATCAATCAATCAATCAATCAATCAATTAATTAATTAATTAATTAATTAATTAATTAATTAATTAATTAATTAATTAATCAATCAATCAATGAACAGATAAATAAATAAATAAATCAACCAGTCAACTAATCAATCAATCAATCAGTAAAAGCACAGCGGTCTAGCGACGACCTGGCGCACCATCATAGTTCGTACGTTTGGCGGACGCACTCCCTGATAACCTCGATTGGGAAGATGTCTACTGCAGCATTTACGTCACGATATCTGGATATGATTGCGGGAAGGACTCGTGCAGATGAGACATGTTTGACCAAGCAGGAAAAGGCAGTCAACCTTGTTAAACGGTTGTTTATAGCTTCCCGATCGGTTGATAACAAGAAGTTTACCGTCATTCTTTCATATTTGAGATTACGTTACGTAACTACCACCGCAAGAAACCACGGTGTCAAGTGCTATCAGGGAGTGGGTCAGACGAACGTATGAACTATAGAAAAGCGCCAGCTTCTCATCAGGGCGCTGTGCACTACGGATCGGCACGCGCCCCGTATTCGCCGTCATATAAAAATAAAAATAAAAATAAAAATAAATAAATAAATAAATAAATAAATAAATAAATAAATAAATAAATAAATAAATAAATAAATAAATAAATAAATAAATAAATAAATAAATAAATCTTTTGACTATACAACGGTTAGGAGCGAAACGGAAGTGGTTTACGCGTTTCGATGGGGCCTAGGCGGGCTCCCAGCGACGTACGTGCATCGATTTCAGAGTCTTCCTGAATGCGTATGCTGTTGCGTGAATGCCAATCAGTGTGTATCACGACGATATCAAAGCCATTGAACCACTGTTAAAAGTGAAAATTTCTTTACAGCTCTACTAGTCATCGGCAGTGTGTTTGAATGGCTGTGAATTTTATACCACTGTCTTTTTGCGTTCTTTCAGAAAGGACATTGTATAAATTTCCCGAAATGTAGTAGGGAAGTGTTTGCTAGACTGCAGGTCTGAAAGAAGCCAAGCTATTTTGAGTGTTGTTCAAAGTAACGCCCGCTGCTTGTCAGGCGCGTGTATTCTTTCTCACTTCAGCGTTCTATACGTACAGTTTTAAAAACTCCTTCATAACGTGCCAAATCTGAAGTACAGGCTTAAATTTCTTATATAGTGCTCACGGATGCATACATTTTGTGCTACCCATTGCGCCGACTACTTATCTGGTAAACGCTGGGAAGAATGAATTCATACAAATCACGTGGAATATATATATTCGCAAAAACGCTTTTACAAATTGCATTTTGGTACGTAAAAAGAGGCTCCATCAAACCGCTGCTAAGAACGCAAGAAAGATCCATAGAAAAATGCCAGCAAAGTCTTTCCATAACCGCGATGTGTTTCCATGCTTTCTGCTGAGTACTATTACTATTCCCTCCGCAGAAAACAGGGAGGAGAAATCATCATCAAGTAAGAACCAAGTTTGCTGGTGGTTAGTCGCGCTTTGTGATCAATGTGGCCTGACCTTAAAATAAATTACTTCCTCTTTTTTGGCAGCTGCCTCATTGCAGACTTCTGCCGAAAAGCAATCACTGTTATTAACAGGTAAGAACCGGCATAAACAAACTTTCCGGGATGCATAAGCAGTCTTTGTTATGTAGTGAATCTACAAGCCTTTGTATACAATTGCCAAACGGAGCTTTGAATTCCTTTATTGCTGTGAAGTTGAAGTTGATCTTTATTCGCATCAAGTAAATACATGATGCTGGAGGTCCGCAGAAAAAGCCGACTAGATGTCAGCTTGACGGAGCCACAGACCCCCCCCCCCCTTCCCCCCCCACCTTTCCCCCACTGACCGCTTGAACAGCATTTGGAAACGTTGTTCGAAAATCAAACAATACTGTTCGTTACAGCAATCGGGTTTGTAGGAAATCATTAAAATATAGTGGTACAGGAACATCATTAAAATACAGCATAAACGTCATTAAAATACATTAGAAAATCACTAAAATACAGTGACACAGGGAAAAAATGGCTTAATGGCATTATAAAAAACCGAGTGTCTCTGCAAAGTGCGTGAGGTCAATGAAATTATTTTCGTTTTGCAGGCGTAGCTTCGAAACCAAGGTAGGTTACGTAAAAATCGCGAAATATTTTAGAAATTTTCGGATTTTCAAGTACAGCAATGTTACTTCCGGCACTGCGCCAGAGGGGCACATAACAGACGGGTTCTTCTGCGGGGCCACACTGCCGGCTTAACAGTTTGTTGGTTGAACTTCACCATTGAATGACCAATTTTGTGAATGACTTGCGATATTTGTGTCCGTACGTACACACGGAAGTTACACTGGCTGACGTACTCAGTTATAAAGGTGTCAAAGGAAAGTTGAAACTGGTGGAACTAAAAGCTGGAAATTTTAGGGGAACATGTGTATTACGGCGTAGGGGTGTAATAAGGCTGAATTTTAGCAGTTCCACCTGCAGCGGAGAAATATAAAGAAAATACGTTTTCACAAATTTTTAATCATCTCATTTGCCCAATGAGCGATAGGAGTAATTTTTCTCTTATGTGTGGACACGTAAGAGTACCTAAAAGTAGTATGAGAGTTTGCCGTAACCTGTCCATGTGTTACGAATGTGCATTTCAGACTTTAGTGCGTGATTTTACATTTTACTCAATCTATGTTGGATCGATCTACATATCAGATCGGTTTTCTTGATAAATAATACTCATAGCAATACACAAAACGATGTTGAATGTTTTGCCGTATGACGCAGCTGAAAGCGAGAGAAATTTTTATAAAAATATTGCTCTGCTAATGGGCTGAAACGGACTGACAAGTATTGGTAAGCAGTTAATGGTGCGTTTATTTCACAATTAGCGATAGGCGACGAAACAATGAACACTCGAAATATACAAAAATGGTGAAATAACAATACAATTTCTCTGATTGGCCACGAGAGTTTGTGCACGCAATAATCCCAGGTGTTCTGCCATCAATCTGTCAATTCTGTTTCACGGAGCATTAGCGTGTGGTCTTATCTCGAAGTCACCACAAGACCCGACGGCGAGCACTCGTTCAAACTGCCGTAGTTAAGCGAATTTCTCACCTCTTAAAAATCCGGATGTTTTCCTACCCCGCGGACTATAGGAAGAGACTATAGTAAGAATTATTCTCCAGCAAAAAAAAAAAAAAAAAAGGCGTAGAGGGCAGTTTGATGTATAGCGTAAATGAAGCACGAGTTTTTTTATCCGTACTATCATTTGGAACTACGGTGATGGAGCGACAAATAAAGGCAACGTTGACGAGAATATGACGAAGAATGGTTAGGTTTTCACAGCTCTTCCCCCATCCTTGATTTATTTTGTGGCTAGTTTTGAGCCGTTCTGGTCGGGCGCATCTTGTAAAAGGATACTCAAATTAATTGTAAAGAGTGCCTTTTTACTTTGTCAAAATAAGAGGTAGCATGCACACAGCGGTTCAAGTTCCCATAGCCAAAAAACGCGTATTTTTAACTACAACAAGAACAAAAAAAAAAGAGAGTTCGAAAGTGCCATGTTTCTTCAACAATTCTAGCCCCTAGCACCTCACGTCGACTGCGACCACACCCTGGCAATTCCCCCGGGTTTAATTTACTCCTTCGAAGTCCAGTGGAGCCATTTTGTTTCCGTTTCCCCTTTCCGTGAGGCGTTCTTCCAATGATTTGAATGTTCGAGTGAGTATGAACCGAGAAGCCGAGCTTTTCACGCTGGTTAACTAAATTTAGTGTTGCTAGCTAGCGCAAGATTTACTTAAAACCAGTGTCAGAAGAAATAAAAATTTGTTAATTAGCATGAAGTGGGCCAAAATTGTAATTGTTAGGGCTGAGATAGCATTAAAACTTATCGAATAGCAGTGTGAATTCATAAGTCGTGCAGTGGCTGCGTGGGGCGCCTGTGCCTACTTTACGCAAATAATAATCAATTAATGCTTTGGACTGGTGGACGGGAATAATGTGTTACACGGGTTATAATCCATCACGCAGCCTAAAGTGCTACACTGACAACTTCATATAAACGTCTCCTGACCGTTGGGTAACGGCTTGAGTTGCGTCATATGTGTCGTAGAAAGGGAAAAAAATTGTATTTTGTTCGTGAGCCACAAGCATCTTTATAAAAAATGGAACTCCGCGTTTGGCGTGGTTGTTGCCCCGATCTTTATGGCAACAGCCACGCTGTTATCGTGTCTTGACCTACTAAAGTATGACTTGACGCACGCGTTAAATTTTGAAATTTAGAGCTGTCGTGCGTACACAAAGAATCTATACAGAGGAAAATGCGCGACAACTTCGTTCAAACGCTTTCAGTGGGCGCACCCGAACTCATTTACATTCAGCTGCTTTGTTGCATTCACAGTCACTCCGAAACTCAGCTCATCTAGGTCTAATAACGGTGAAATTCATTCGCACACCTTTCTGAGTCCGCATTACTTCAGCCTTTGCTACTGTGGTATGGCGGCGTCACCGGCCTCGTAGCCGACCGAGCGAAAGCGACACCGAACACAGAAGGAAAGTGTGTCGTAAGTGTAAGGGGGAAGGCGGTAACCGAGGTGGCGCGAGACGCTTGCGGGGGCGACCAGCTACGAGATAACTTAGAGCGCGAAGAGGCCACCGAATATGAGCCCGGAGGAAAGCGGATGATGAAAGCGTGGCGAAAGTGTGAGCCGGAGGGCATTATGCAGAGACCGTGAACCACGCCTCGGATGACAATTATGCGGGAGGTTCAGACACGGGTTACAACATGCTCACCGGCGGCGGCACGTTAGTAGATAACGGCACAGAAGCGCGCGGCCACCGTGCGTTCGCTGATCACGTGATGAGATCCTGAGACTCCGCAGCTACGCGTCGTAACTGAGAACACTGCAGTTCGTTATGGGTGCGAAAATAAAAGAAGCCAGCGCGTAAAACAATTTGCCGGTAATTACTCCCCTAAAAATAACTTACAAAGCGCCAAGCCACACGCGAGTCCTCGCAAATGGCATGCTTTTGCATGCGTGACAAAATTTCATAGCGTTGATAATGACGGCCTGTGCCAAAAAACCGTGTCATAGGCGCAGTAGCGGTCCCAGAGATTGGTTTTGGAGGGGGCGAATTTTGGGGGGCAGGGCAAATAAATAACTGCCCCCCTCCTTGCACCACTTTATTGGAGTAGGTGATAACCATGCCGGCGTGCGCGCATATGCGGAGTAACCCGCTTGTGCACAATCACTTAGCGGCACAGTGGCTTTTGGCCCCCCTTAGGCGGTACAACGGCTGGCTCGAGCCCACATTTTTGACAGTCGCAACACGCTTGCGACCTCGGACAATTTTTATATTTAACAAAATCAAAAAGTAAAACGCTGAGAACCTCTTTGGGGGGGGGGGGGGGGCGACCGCATTCGTCTCCTCCCCCTTGGGACCGCCACTGCATAGGCGAAATCAAAACTTCACATGTTATCAGCCGTAGAGAATTTAAAACAGCTGTTAGCTACTGTCTCCGTGAGGGACTATTTCTGTCGAACCTTGCCCTACAACACGCGGAAGCATCCGCAATAGCTCTCCCGTGCCCAGCTGCCGCAGCGCCGTCCGCTAATCTCGCTGACCGCACCGCTGGCTATCAGCAGACTGCGCTGCATGTTTCGACGGCCACGCGCTCGCTGGTTGTTATTAACAATTTTGACATTTGTATTCACATGTGCAGTCGTCAAAAGTGTTGACAATAAGAAAGTAACGGGTACCAGCCTATGTACGGAGCGGCACATTGCGATAGCCACCATGGCATCTTCAGCGGCTGATAATCGGTGCTCATTAGGCTGACTTTCTGCACTCGGCAGCTCCAGCGCACGCGCACAACCTCGCTGATTTCTCACGGCGCTATAGCAAGCTTCCGCTCTCTGCATATGCTGGCACCTCGTTCTTTGTTGTTGTTAACACTTTTGATGGCGGTACTTTTGTTAATGAAACCAAATGTCACGTACTGTGCAAGAATGAACGAAAATTGTGTAAACGGGCAGAAAAAAATCAGTTTTCCACTGCGTGGTATGAGACACCTTGAAGCAATGCACCGTCCCATGCATACGCGGAAAACGCTGTGCGGCTCACGTTGAACCTTTAGTTAACGCACACGTGGAAGCAAAACAATATAAAAATTCTGTGCAACAGCTTGGTAGAATTTGGTATTGTGGTAAATTTAAAAAGCAGCTGACGATTTTGATACTTTATAATTCGAAGTTTGAGCGCAGCTGTATAGCTTTTTTTTTGATGTCGCAAAACATTTGAGGCAAAGAATTTGAGTCATATATGTATGGTTACAGACCACTTTTATTCGTCGTATATTACTATTGTCTAGTGATTTGGAAACCAATCTGGAAGTTTAACTGGGACATAACGCAAAACGGCTTAATCAAAGTTCTGTCGACATTAAAGCGACACTGAAGCGATTTGTAAACATTGCGGGATTACTAGCGAAAATTGTAGTCCGGAGTTCATAGGTCATGTTGCGACCACTCTGAGCGCGTTTACGCGAGTTTACTTAATAGAAAAATCAATTCGAAAATGCTGTCCTCCTCTCTGCACCCTCGCCCATTTTCTGTAGCGTTTTCGTTTGACGTCAGCAGGGGATGAGCTGCGCTACTGCACGGCTCGCCGACCCTCCGCGACCGAGTCAGTCGGCCCAGCGTTTAGACCGACGGGCGCCGACGGGTCGTCGCAATTCGCTCGATCGGTTGAAACTAAGCCACAACACGTTTGTGAATGGAAGAATGTGCCTTTCTTTACTTTGTTAGTTTGTACACTGTATCAAGCTCCGAGTCCGGGTCGCTCCACACAAGCGCTGCACAAGTGCACATGCGACGCTTCGCTGACTTTACGCTAGTAGGAAAATCTAATGCCACTGAAGGTGGGAGAAGAGTCAGCGAAGTCAATATAGGTACTAAGGAAATAAAATCAACTGAAACTTTTACCGTGCAGCGCAAAACTAGAAAGCCGGAAGCACTTTTTTTGCGCTGGGCGAACAAGCACAGCGGTCTGCAGCGCGACCACACATCTGCGAACACTTTTCCATTTAAGAAATGCAATTGCTAGACGTGAGATATCGTGGAAGTTTGGGGGACGCTTACTGTAGGAGCGCTATGCAACAAATAGTCACCTAAAGTTCTTGAAATGCTAAAACTAAATAAAAGTGTATACTGGTTGTGCATTATATACCTTATATATCGCAGGTCGACAAGGCTGGCGCGTGGCCGAGTGGTCTGAAGTGCTAGAATTTTTGTTTTGCATGTCGCAAGTTCGAATCCCCGAGGGTGCATGCTTTTTTTTTAAGTTGATTTTTTTGTTTGCGGCCAATGTTTTCTAAATTGCGCTCACCATTTTTGGGCCGTAACGCTCACTGCTCCACGAGCGAGCTCGCAGAACGCGCGCAGACTGACACTGAAGCGCTAGCCAGTTTTCGTTGGCGTGCTGTTGCCACAAGCACCGACGGCTTGCGGGCAGTGGGCACAGGCCAGAATCAGCAGACCCTTGGCCTGGTGCGAACACGCTTTTTACGATACGGGCATGAGTGAGGCAAGCTCCGAATATGCGGGAAAAGTGCATGGCGTTTGAGCGTCTGCGGTAACGCGGAGGGCGTTCATGGACTGCATAGGCCTCGGCTAGTGATTTCTACGGTACCAAGCCGTCCTGGGAGGCTTACCGTAGGCATATTATAGCCGACAACATTGCAGAAGCGCGGTACGACGAATACTGAGATATCGAGAATGCCAATCCAACGATGCCGTCGGATGTCAAGCATGTTGTTTTACAGAACCGAAACCGAAACTTGTTTGAATGCTAACCTTGGACATCGTCCAATCACGGTGCCCCCTCCTCCCGACGTCACAGCCTTTAGTTGGTGCGGCCGCCACAGACCGCGCATGGTAGTTTTTCTTCTTTCCCGCTTTATAAAATAATTACCGACTTATCAACCGGATAAACGATGAAAAGTGTCGTAATTTGAGCCAGTCTACGCAGTGCAAGCAAAACCGGGAGCTTGAAAAATTCACTTCAGTGTTCCTTTAAGCAAATGAAGAAAAGCCGCCTTGCATCTATTGACAAAAAGTTAGAATGTCTGTCACCGCTTGACACCAGGATTAAAGACTGCATCGAACAGGTTTCTCATTTGCAGAAAACCGTTTCAGACCTGGAACAAAACATAGACGACCTGGAAAATCGTTCTCGCAGACATAACATAGTTGTGCATAGAATTACAGAAACTAAAAAGAAACTAACTTCTTTCTTGAGCAACACGTCAATAAAACTATTGTAACAGGTATCCTGAAGATGTCGCCAATAAGAATTGAGCAGGTACACTGACTAGGTAAACCGCCACAAAACAAAACGAGACCGGTAATCCTGAAGCTCCTTGATAGACCTGATAAACCAAAGATCTTGAATAACTGTCCGAAACTCAAAGGATTAGATTATTCCATCAATGAAGATTTTTCACCCAAAGTTCGCGAAATTATATAGACGAAAGCTTTGGAATAGTTCCAAATCAAACAAAGAAGCCAGAGACAAAGTGTCGTTAGCCTACGTCAAAGGGCGCATAGATGATGACATATTATGTTCGGATCAAGAAAAAAAATGAAATGGTCTCATAAAAAAAACTCCCTCTATGCTGTCCCCCCAGAAAACGAAGACAGTCTACCAGTATAACGCCCTTGCCGGGGACTAGCTCGCGCGAGTTAGGCTTTCTGAACGTCAATGGCCGGAGTGTTATGAACAAACGTGATGGAGTTGAATACTTACTTATAGGTTTTGAACCCCACTTTTTAGCAATTACTGAAACTTGGCTTAATCCGAACATCAGGGATGAGTTTATAACCCCTCCGAACTACACTATCATACGAAAGGACAGGGCCACGCGAGGAGGGGGTGTAGCTATCCTAGTTGAGAAAGTTGTACTTTTTGCTGTACTACCAGAAGTTGAAAACGTCGAGGCTGCATTCTGCAAGTTGCTATTCAGCGCACGCTCTATAGATATAGGGTGCGTTTACCGAAGCCCTATAGCCACCTGTGACGCCATGAAAATACTGTGTAGGCACATGCAAAGTCATGTGCAAAGCGGCTGGCTTATCCTCGTGGGCGACCTAAATCGGCCAGACGCTGACTGGTCGAATTCAGAATTTTCATTCCCATATTCCCAGGTGTTATTGTATATCATTTTCTGGTTTAATATTAGGCAATTCACCAGGCAACACGCGTCCAAGGATGATCATCTGGTATACTTGATCTAATATACCTCATTGATCACTTTCCAGCCGAAGAAACAAAAACAACAGTACTCGAGGGAATATCTCATCACCAAATTGTCCTGTGCACGCTTCCTGTTTTAGAAAAAGCAGCTCATTCATATTGCATAATCAAGTTGCCCTATTTCAGTTGCGCAGATGACGCTAGCATGTTCGACTTCGCAGATGACGCTAGCATGTTCGAAATCACAACGTAGACAGTAGTATCCTATGGAAACGATTCAAAGACATCGCATTTCATTTCATTCGTAGCTCTTTCCCAGGAAACCAAAAAACACACATAGACGTAACCCATACATTACACGCGAGGTAACCCATGCAAAAACAAACGTAAACTGTCTTAGAAAACCTGTAAAACTAAAGGGTACAACTTCTGCCAAAAGCAACCTCACCCATGCTATAAGAGATATGAGATCAAGTATTATGGGAGGAAAAATAAAATATTTTGCTCAAATATTGCCAAAGTTTCTTGAACATTTATTGCGCAAGATTTGGGATTACCTAAGCAGCGACAAGCGTAGAAAAATCAGTATGCACTTGAGAGTAACCTGATCTCTGCAGATACGCTCAATAACTACTGCAAGTCAGGGTTTACAGTCGGGGACAATAATGTCTTGTACTTAAACCGTCGTATGGCATACCCCGTCGGCCCATTTTTGGTAACAAAGTCTCGTAGGGAACTTGTTAATAAATTCAGACACGACGAAATTACCTGGGCCTGATACTATTCCCAATATGTTTCTTTATCGTTACGCAGAGGTGCTAGCTCATTATCTATGCATAATCTATAAATATTCACTATTGTCGTGCACATTACTCAGAAATTATTCCATTGCACAATGGTGGAAGTAAAACTGACGTTACAAACTTCAGAACGATCTCCTTAACTTGTACAGTAAGCAAACGTCTCGAAGAGATAATACGAAACATATTATTAATCACCTTGAGAACGAAGCAATTTCATCACCCCAACAGCTTGGCTTCCGCAAAGTACTGTCAACGGTTACCGAACTTTTGGAATTAGCTCATGACATATCTAAGACATCGATTCTTAACAACAAGTAGATCTGGTATTTTTTTAACTTTTCAAAGGCTTTCGGCAGGATGTCACATAGTAAATTGATTAGTAAATTTAATTTTATATCGGAACTAGTCTTATTATCAGCTGCATGAAATATTACCTGAGTAACCAACCACTTATAGTTCTTTCGAGACAACCTTGATATCATCATCATCATCATCATCATCACCAGCCTGTCTACGCCCACTGCAGGGCAAAGGCCTCTCCCATTATTCTCCAATTACCTCGGTCCTGTGCCAACTGTGACCAATTTATCCCTGCAAACTTCTTGATCTCATCTGCCCATCTAACTTTCTGCCGCCCCCTGCAGCGCTTGCCTTCTCTAGGGACCCACTCTGTTACCCTTAATGACCAGCGGTTATCTTGCCTTCGCATTACATGCCCTGCCCAAGTCCATTTCTTCTTCTTAATTTCTACTAATATGTCTTTAACACCAGTTTGCTCCCTGACCCACTCCACTCTCTTCTTGTCACTTAATGTTACACCTATCATTTTCCGCTCCATTGCCCGCTGAGTCGTTCTCAATTTAAGTTGAACCCTCTTGGTGAGCCTCCAAGTTTCTGCCCCGTAGGTGAGTACCGGTAAGATGCAGCTGTGATACACTTTCTTCTTCAACGACAATGGTAGGCTGCTATTCATTATCTGATAATGTCTGCCATATGCACCCCACCCCATTCTGATCCTTCTAATTATCTCTGCCTCATGGTTAGGATCTGGGGTCACAACTTGGCCTAAGTATATATATTCGCTTACCACTTCCACTGCCTCGCCATCTATCTCAAACTGCTGTGCTGTCCCGAGGTTATTGATCATAACTGTAGTTTTCTGCATATTAATCTTCAGGCCCACGGTTCTACTCTGTTCGTCCAGTGCGGAAAGCATGCTTTGCAATTCGTCCCCCGAGTTACTTAGCAAGGCAACGTCATCAGCAAATCTGAGGTTACTGAGGTATTCTCCATTAACCCTTACTCCCACCTGTTCCCAATCCAACGTTCTGAATACTTCTTGTAAGCATGCTGTGAATAACATTGGAGAGATTGTGTCTCCTTGTCTGACACCCTTCCTTATAGGTATTTTACTGCTCTCCTTATGGAGGATGATGGTAGCTGTAGACCCATTATAGATATCCTCTAGTATTCTTACATAATGCTCATCTACCCCCTTGTTCCGTAATGCCTGAATGACTGCTAGGGTTTCGACCGAGTCAAATGCTTTCTCATAATCTATGAATTGATATATCCTTGACATAACCTTGATATATCACCGCCTATTATAGTAACTTGTGGTGTCCCAAAGGCCAGCGTTTTGGCACCACTTTTATTTTTAATACGCATTATAACCTGACTACAAAAATAAGAGATCAAAACTAACGTCAGGCTATTTGCGGACGACTGATTTCTTTATATGGAGATCAGCTCGGCTAAAGTCACAAAGCGTTTTAAATAGCCTTGAGCGTAGTTTCCGAATAATGTAGAGACTGGCAGATGACCCTAAACGTGAAAAAATGTGCCGTATTAAATGTAGTAGAAAGGAACAGCCGTCCAGTTTTACTTACACTACAAATAATACGCCCTATGTAGAGGTTAAGAGCCCAAATTCCTCGGCCTAATGATTACTCACGACTTTAGGTGGGACACCCACGTCGGGCACGTCACGTCTTTCGCCTACGGGCCCCTCGTCTCCCTCAAAAGGCGTCTTGGTTCCGCCCCACCGCGTATTAGGTTGCTAGGCTATAGAACATTTGTCACATCAGTCCTTGAATACGCGAACGCCGTCTGGTTTCCGTATACGAAACCAACTTCAAAATAAAGTTGAACGTATTGAACGAAAAGCAATAGGATTCATTTTTAATAAATATACAAGCGAACCGACTCCCCCTCGTGACTACAAAGGAATGCAGGTATACTCAGTCTTCAAAATTGTGCGCTAGCCGCTTCATTAAAACGTATGGGCCAGTTGATCCATAACCAACTAATTATCGACACTTGCAGGTGTTTCTCACTTTCAAAAACCAGAGAAACACGTCATAAGCACCCGTTACTCTAACTTAACCCCCATTTCGCACCGACTGCTTCAAATACTCATTTTTCCCTCGTGCTGTCAGGGTGGAACAGCCTGGATTCACCGACCAATAGCAGTTCATCATTACCTAATTTATGGATTAGTGGACACGCACTCGGAAAAAATATGAACAGGTAAACTGCCTCCTGACTGGTAAACTGCCTCCGGAGATTACCGTAGCGCGGTTTTTGCATTTTTACGTGTTTGGCAGGTTTTTACACTTTTAATGAAATCTTCGTTGTTGAACTCTGCTACCTCATGAAAAATGTGCTCATATTCGCCTGTTGTTCGCATTCTATATGCACTGGTTTAATCAGCGCAAGTGTGTTCTGTTAAAATGGTCTATTGAGTTTCTTTTGTTTGGCAAACAGATTTATGTATTTCACTGTTTTGCACATCTGCGATACTCCTGATTGGATTGGCAGTACGTACAAATAAATAATAAAGAAATGCATACTACTCCTACCGTGCATCCGTTTGTTTCCACACGTGGTATCGCTGGACACGCTAGCCGCATCCCATGGTGATCGCGCGATCGGCAAACGGCTAATTTACAACACACTGTTCTTGCCTCATTTGAATTATTGTTTTTTGGTGTGGGGATCGACCACAAATACCAACCTCAATAAACTTTTCATGCTTCAGAAAAAAGCAATTAAGTACATTGCTAACGTAGAATACTGTGCTCCTACAGATGAACTGTTTAGCCGCCTTAAAATAGTACCAGTGTACAACCTTTTTCATTGTTACTTGGCCCTTCGTTACAAACGAGCTGTATATAATAACAATCAAAGTTTTTTAAGTCTATTTCATCTGAAAAGAACTATTTCGGTTTATAAAACTCGGAACCAAGATTACTGGTACACTCCTTTCTGTAGAACCGATTTTGGAAGGCAAATGCTTCGTTATACTGTCCCTCATGTACTTAACAAACTTCTTGAGAATAAAATTAGCGTAGAACGCAGTAGTATCCATGCGATTCGGCAAGCCCTGTTGTAGTTGCAATTGTTTCTCTTCTTTTTTTTTTCTTTTTTTTTTCGACTGAAATTTGGAAAGTGAAAGCTGTATGCTGTCTCCTATGAACTTTATTATTGTTTTTTACGTATTTTTGTTTTCTCAGACCTATGAAATGTGTCCTTTCTTTATAGAATGTACGTTCATGCAGCGCACTTCTAAATATGGCTAAGTTTGATGTTTGAATTTTGATGTTTATTAATACTCCTACTTTGTTTTTCCTCGTACAGTGTTTGTTCTGTGTGTGTGTGTGTGTGTGTGTGTGTGTGTGTGTGTGTGTGTGTGTGTGTGTGCGTGTGTGCGTGTGTGTGTGTGTGTGTGTGTGTGTGTGTGTGTGTGTGTGTGTGTGTGTGTGTGTGTGTGTGTGTGTGTGTGTGTGTGTGTGTGTTTAATACTGTAGATCTCGCTGTCTGCCATGTAGAAGGGGGGCTCGGGTCTCTTCAAGCGACACCAAGTCGCTTTTTTCCCGGGCCTACCCTCATCTATGTGATGAAAAGAAATAAACTGAAACTGAAACACATGACGGCGCGCGCTATGGGGCCAGGGAGTAGCGGGTCGCCGCCGCGGAGCACTTCTCGCGCTGCGCCCTCGGTACTCTGCTTTCCTCCTCACACTTCCGCCATACTCTCCTTCCCCGCTTTCCCTCTCGCTGTTTCTTCGGTGACCTCATTGTGCTCTCGCTTACAGCGACGTACGACGGCGTGGGACGCCGCGAAACCATAGGAGCAGGCACATAAGAGCTGCGCTCCAAAATAGCACTTTTGAGGTGAATGGAAATATAGTGAAAATATTTCGAAGCACTCGTTCATTCAGTTGCGTTTTATTCAGTGATGGAACGCGTTTTGTTTCTAGCCAAAGGTTAGGCACCGGCGTCCAAGTGATACTTGTGGTGGTCGCGGTGGGCATCTTCCTCACGGCGCCGGTCGTTGTGTACAAGATGAGAGCCGACTTGTGTACGTACCTTCATTTATCACTTGTTGCAGCGGGCGTTGCGTGCTATTAGGTGTGTATCGAGTTCAGCGGTATTATACCAAAATAGGAACTGCCAGAAGGCCTGCTAAAATTGCAAGTAGATAAAATTTGTTATACTGTCATGGTGACCGAGAGAGAGAGAAAGAGAGAGAAAGAGAGAGTACTTTATTTATTGCCTGAGAAGGGGAAATCCCTTTTCCGTAACGTGCTGATCATCTTGAGCAACGTAAATTGCGCACTTCTTTTGTAAGAGAAGAAACGACAATGTGTGTTTAACCGACTGACTGTATTGATTTATACAGCAACAGCTCGTTAATTCGAACTCAGGTAATTCAAACTTCCGGTTAATTCGAACTCACGTCCTGGTCCCGGCACAGCCCTGTATCTTTCAATGGGGGAAAACCCTTGATAATTCGAACGCGTCCGTATCCAGGACGATTAATTCGAACTGGGATCCCCTGGTTTCCATCGCTCCTCGCAGAAGTCGGCCCAGAGTGATTAGAATGTGTTGCAAATCCAAACCAAACCAAATTTACAACAGATGCGAAGCAACGAAACAGAAAAATAACAGCGTGGTGCGCGCTAGGCTCCTGCAAAAGCCTATTTACGCTCAACAGAGGGCGCCGCGCCACCGGCGCCAGTGCGCCGGCGCATGCCTTCATTTTTTATGAAACACTATTCATGAAATCACCTGCCACAAACGTATAGTATCGCCGTGTTCGCGATAACGAGTCCAGAAGTGGCTTCTTTGTGATCTGCCGGCGCAGTGTGGCACGGTTTCCATTCATTCCGGCGGCAGCCCGCTAATGCGAACTCCGCTTAATTCGAACAATTTTATGGTCCCCTTCGAGTTCGAATCAACGAACTTTTACTGTACTAACCATGAAAGTCCATGGCCTTACTTTTTAAAAAAATGATTATGGAGTATCAGCAGCGGCAAGCAATATTAGGTCAAGAATTGCCCCTGGGAATTGACGCAGCTTTTAAATCAGCACCAATGCCCATTGTATTGCATCTAAGTTCGCTGCGCATTCCCGCCTGGACCACTGCCGGCGCCAGACAACGTCCGTGTTTCCTTGCGCTGTAGTTATGTTAGCGTTAACTGCGCTTTTTGGCGCGCAAATCGGCCTATTGTTCGACAAACCTGGCGTACCTTGTCCAACCAACACTACATTTTTGCCAAGGCAAGGATACGTGCATGTTTGTTTGAGTACACTGTAGTACAATTCGCGTTTTATGGACTTACTTTTTTTCGCTCATGTAAGGAGTTCTAAAACGGTGCGTATTTTCTTTTAGTCGGATTTGGCAGCGACAACGCCGCAGCCAAGACTGAGCCTGAGCACACGCACAGTTCCAAGGTCGTTACACCGCTAAGTCTGATTACACAAAGTGAGTCCTGGATGTTCTACTGTATCACCATATTCACTTTCTTCTTATGATTTGTAAGCAGTGCCCTTGCAAAATGCATCGAAAGTGACGTAATAATAGTAGTAAGTACTCTGTACCCTTATTGCAGCGTCCTGGCACATAGTTCTGCACGCATTTGAATAACGCATTAAAACTTTGTTTATTTCCGTTATTGGTGGACCCACTACTTTGTCGTTAGGTGCACCTCGCTGAGCATGTCAAGCACGGAAACATAAGTTGCACATTTGATTGCGAAAGGTATCACAACGTCATCATGAATATCCCGTAAGCGGGGATTTGTAATCTTCAAATAAACAGCCGAAGATGCTGTTAGCCCAGCTCAAAAATTGAGAAATAGCCGCGGCCTTATGCCACAGAGCGCTCACAAAAGTGATAAAAACAAAAATGTTTCGGCGATCCTTTGAATCGCCAGATAGATGCTTCTGGAAGCTTCGATGCTCTGCACTAAATATTTAAAGCAACTAGAACTTTGTGCATAAAAGTGTAAGAAAATTTCTGGTGTCACTTAACGACTTCTGGTAAGCGTAATGATTCCTGCACGTTCACCACTCACCCCCCACAATGCAAAGCATCGCTACTGTAAAAAATATTGCAAGAAGGTTTTGATAAACTTTCTTTAGAATAATCCCATTACTTGTGATTAGAATAATTTGCTTGATTTAAACATTGTCAGCACACATTTAGTTCAGCATCGCCAGGCGTTTCGAAGCAAGTATATACTGCGAAGGAAAGTTTAACATCCACCTGAACTTACTCCACCTCGAAGATTTCCTCTAAATCTGGTTCATTAACAAGTGTATACTAGTTCTACAAAAGTGAGCGACATCGCTTTTATTTAAAATTCCCACGAATAATGGCTACAGCGACATCGCCGTAACCTGCTACACCAACATTTGGGAGAGCTATAGCTACGGCCCTGTAAAAACGTTTCTGTCGGTAATTGCAGGGTTAAATTGCAAAAAAAGAGTCCTTATCGTTATCCAAAGTATTCGGTTGAAATAAAGTAAAAATACATTCAGTAGCTCGTTGAAACCAAAGTTGAAACATTAACCCTTTTGGTTTTTCAGCCCCGACAACCACGACACGTAAGTACACGCCTACATTAACTTTCGAACGCAAGGATAAACGATCAAACATATTTTTATTAATGTCCCCTTCACGTGGTATGCGTTCTTCTTGCTGGAGTTTTTAGGAGTTTCAGTCATCTTGATAGGTCGAAAACAAAAAATCCTGCCATCTCCACGACGTGAATGATGATGAGAGGGGCGAAGCTAAAATGCTTATCGGTAAAACCGTGAAACATTCGCCCACACATCATATAAACAGTCGACAAGTCAAGCTTTCCACCGCTCCGTTGACAAGCCCGTCGACGAGGTCGATGTTTGTGGTGATTATGTAGGGCTTGTTTGGGGCGATGAGAGTCTCCATGGGCAAGTTGGCGAATTCGGTGTGTGACATTTTAGCCACCTTGGCGATGGTCAAGGTGGCTAAAATGTCACACACCGAATTAGTCCTTTAACGCATAAAACACCACCGCATGGGCATTTTGTATTTCCCTTTCTTCAGAACAGACCTCAGCTGAGTGGCAGCAGTAACTTGAGAGAAACCCAAAATTAAAAAAAAACAATGTCGGAAGCAAGATTTTTTTTTCGAATAAAAAGTTTCTGTGAATATGCTTTCTTTATTGTCCATGGCAATTTTATTGTCGGCTTCAATAAATTACATCGCAATGACATGATATGCCAAACCGCTGCGGCTTACAAGCTTATGCCACCCTTTTCAGCGCGCAACAATGCACGTTTCCGAGTGCGCGTAGCTTCGTCCAGCTCAACAGCGGCGGATTCGGTGTACGCTGATGCGTGCGAGCGCAATGCAACCAGCGCCCCTCTATAGCCCAGCGCTGCCTTTAGAAAACCGTCGCGCCGAGCGTGACACGCCACCAGAACGGCGATTAAACATATCAGATAGGGTGGCGGGGGCAGTGCGAACACTCTTAAGGTCGACCGCCATGCAACGAAATGTAGGCGAAAAAGCGACGGACGTCACCCGGCGGCGGCCGCTCCGCCGCCGGCGTCGAAAATACGGCTGTTCGCCGGCGATCTACGCGAGCTAGGCGTCGGCGAACGCCACCGGAAGCGGCAAACTGCATTTTGAGGCCGCAGCCAATCATAGTACTTCCTTGTACTTCCTGTCCTGTCTTCCATCGGCGGCGTTCGCCGCATCACGTTGCATGGAGGTTGGGGTGGACGAAAACTGAGCGGCGCGTCAAACCGCGGCGTCCGCCGCGCCAAGTTCGCCGAGAAACTTCGCTGCATGGAGGCCGGCCTTTAGACCGGCCATGGCCTCCGCCGTGGACCGGCGCTCCTTGTTTTCCGTCGGCGCCCATACGCGGCGCAGCGATGCAGTTCGGCCACCGCTCCCGTGCTCCCTTTACTTCTGCGCGGACATGTACGTCTGTTTGTGGTGTGGTGGAGGTCTAGTGGTTCACGGACGGACGTGAAAGTCTGTCAAGGTAACTTAAGTTATTCAGGCTGTCTCAATAATGTTAATTTTTATAAGGGAACTTGGGAACGGACACAAGAGAAACCACCAGCCAAGTTTTTGCTGGACAATACCGGAAAAACCATATTATTATGAGCGTGGCCATCAGGTTGTTCGTTCATAGGCAGAGCTCCGTACCTTTCAGGCTAATTGCATCAGAAAATAATAACAATGTTTGACATGATGCTTTGTCTGCCCTGCATTACTATGCTGTCACTCTATATTATGTTTTTTTCCCAAGTAGTATCAATTATTTTACAGTAATTCCTCCAAGTGTGAATGAAGGGCCCAGGTTGCAATTTTGGAACCCTTTTTACTATGGAACTTTTTTGTTTGTGCTGAAATGGAAGGAAAATCAAATAAATTTGTGTCTTTCACTGCCCTCACGTGGTTCCCAAGGCTGCTTTCAACTTTGCTTTCTTTAATGTTCGTAGTACTGGCTAAGCACGAGCCGCACCAAAGCCACCTACAACAAA
Source organism: Haemaphysalis longicornis (assembly GCF_048455015.1). NCBI lineage: Eukaryota > Metazoa > Arthropoda > Arachnida > Ixodida > Ixodidae > Haemaphysalis > Haemaphysalis longicornis. The sequence continues at coordinate 60,700,400 of NW_027526204.1, read as the reverse complement.
CATTTCCTAAAAAAAGAACGGCCCAGTGTTGTGTAGATTTCCATTGCCGCTTTTTATGTAGCAGAGTTTTAACATTGGTTTTATTTGTCTTGTTTGTGCTGTGCTTTCTAGAGCGGCCGTTCCCACCGTTTTCGCTAGTGTGCACCTTCGGAGCACAAATGAAGCCCGACAACGTCTTTCCGGAGGACGGTTTGTGTGACCTGACTTTCTTCGACTCCCTCGTGGCCTCAGAGGATATTGGCCTGGGTGGCCCGTTCAGTGCAAATTTGGAGCACTTTCTGACCATGGCTGAAAAACACCGCAGGACGGAGTTCGGCTTAGGCTTGGACTTCGAGTAAGTCCGCGTGCCGAAATCCGGAATCTGCGCGATAACATGATGAATTTTCTTGTCAGAAAATGATGTATGTAGTCAGGTGTATGTGGCATGCAACCGGGGTCAACCACCCTGATGCAGCCTAATGCAAAGGTAGTGGCCACACGGCTTCTTCTGGTAGACCTTGAAGTGTACTGTGGCAGATGTGCGAAAAATATCTAGCACTAACCACTTCGTTTGAAAGGGTTCCCGCCTGTTATTCTGATACACTAAGGGTCACTCCCGATAATTAATGTCTGTTAGAGTAATGACTGTCTGTTAACTTTAGAATTTTGAAAATTGTGGAGGCAAGAGAACTGGTTTCCTTTCCATGCATCCCTACGTAAAGGACGGATTTTTCTCGACAGTCGCTCCTCTTAACTGTCCCTTCATAGATGCTCACAAGGACACGTGTACGACGGGTCACAAAGTATCCTATCCGCGCCTCCAGGTGGTCCATTTCTATGAGGAAAAGTGATGTGCACCACCACCTTTGGCGGCATGACTCAAGGCGTTCAAGGGTGAAGAAAGTGTTGCAGTCGAAACAAACCTCCCAAAATTTTCCCCCGAACATTTTCATTGCATTCACAATTACTGCAGAAATTTTCTGTTCCTTTATTCGCTAGAAGTTTCAACAAATGGCGGGAACCAGGACGAGGCGTAGTCTTCTGCTTCCAGATTGACGGCATGTACGTGGATGGTTAGCGATGAGAGCGTGGCCCACACCCTATCCTTTCCAAAGAGGAAATAACTATGGTGCTCCAAATTAACTGCTGATTAGCAGGTTCTACTGCGCTGTTTATTACGCCAATTTTAAATCGTGAGGTAGGGTCCAGGAGGCGCTGTAATCATCAATGGTTTGTTCGCGGAGCTCGTTTGCCCTGAACAAGTGGAAGACCATTACGCAGAAGTTACGCGAGTGTTCATCATAGAGTGCTCACCATCTGTCGCTCCTGGCGTAACTACTTGAAGTAACCATTACATATAGTATAGGTTACAGTTATTACAAGTTAACGGTCTAAGTAGAAGTTTTTTTGCACCTTCCTCACCAAGCTCCTTTTGCCAAGCCCTCTCGTAGCGGTAAAAATATGCTAATGCTGGTGTGGACTGGTGCCGTAAAAATATGCTAATGCTGGTGTGGACTGGTGCCGCAGTAATGAACAGCGTAAGTTATAAAAGGCAGCTCATTAAAACATCATAGTTTTAACGATCAAAGCGAAGCTACCAAGGATGCTGTGTGCATCGGCTCTTCGAGACTACACCCAAATTCTTAGCATAGAGGATTAGTTACGTCGTGACGTCGGTGCCATTAGGTGTGCTCAGTTGTTTATTACGTCTTCTAATAGGACACTTCTGCGCTATCATATTGCTTTGAAGTCATGAGGCTGGGTTTTTAAACGCACGCTGATTTATAGGCAAACCAGAATTGCATAACCAAGGGTGATGGGTTATTTTATTAACATAAAATCCCAAATGAAATGTCTTTAGAAGAGACCAAAACCAGCATATTTGGATTAAGGAGACCTTGCAAAACTTTTTTGCAGCTTTCTAAAACTCTAATTTGTTTTCCGAAAGTAGTAAACAAGAGAATTCAGTACTTAGAATAGAGAATGATTAGATTAGGAACATGGGCCAAAATTCACTTACCTACGCCCATCAAATGAATTAGAAACTCGCTATTTTTTTTTTTTACTTAAAGCGTCTTGACATTGTTTGCGCTTTCGAATGATATCGTTTGAGGGACGCCGCAGCTATTCCCCAGCTTTTTTGCAGTCGTAGCAATAAACACATTCGATAGGCGCTTTATAAGAACAAAACAAAATTAAAGGTGCATATCCCGGGACGAGCAAATATTCGGGCGGCGCTCTCTTCGGGCGATAACTACGTTTATAGTGTTTCCAGGCATGAAAAAAGAATGAAAGCGTTCACCGGCAGTGTTGCAGGACTCAATTAATATGGTATGCAGTATAAAAATTACGTGATACCGGCACAACAAAGGCACTTTCTCGCAGACTCAGAGCGAGCGGATTCAGTAACTCATTCAGGTTGTTTTGTTGGCCTAGATTTCGTTAGGTCAGCATGGCTGCTTATAATTCAGCGAAAAAGAGCAATTAAACATCTTCGGACATTGGGTACGTAAGACTTCATGGTGTTTGCAGTTTCGGAGCCCCCGTAGCCCCTGAAATTTACTGTTTTCTGCTTGTACATGCGTCTTAATTATTTCTGGAAGTAGCGGCAGTATTATAATGTTAATGACGCAAGGGCGTCTGCAACTGAAAATGATTAGGTGGTCGTTTAATGTTCCTCGCGTGAGGTTAAAACATGTGGAGTGAGTGCGGTAATTACTAAAAGCGCTGTACATGTGGGCGTGGAGGGTTTTTGGTAAATTGTGCGAATGAACATACTGGTAGATGAAGCTGGCATGCAGGCGCCTAGATCCTCAGATTTATACCCATCCACCCACTAAGAAACACCGCGGCCTGCCTCGATGTTGAGACAGTCTCACGGTACGCGCCGCATGTGATGCGTTTTGAGTTTATCCGATTGGTGCAACAATGTGTGAAATTAAGCCGCCTCTTTTGGAACTTAACTCCCAGTATCCGTACCATGCACACCCGTTTTGGCTAACGAAACGAATGGTCACATATACCTTGTAGATTTACTCCATTCCGAGAAGGTTGGCTTCGCATCATTCCGGCGATATTTGGAAGGGTCATGCCCAAAATTAGCGATAATCCAACAAGTGCATTTGCATTGGAATTGGAGTAGCACTACAAAAAACGTTCTTGTGATCACTTATACTTACTTGTTTTACGTCATTCAGAAAATATTTGCTTCGCATAATTTGAGCCACCCCGTGACGTACCACTTTAAAATCTTCCTTTGAAAGACCCCAAGAAATACCCAGAATGCTACAACTACGTTTACAGTGTCATTGGAGTTGCGCTTCAAACAATGTTTGCATGTGGAAGTATGAGGTTCATCTCGCAGTTTAGAAACTTTGATAAACAAGGATTTTGGTGCTGCACATGTCGTGCAGTCACTGTGTTTTTCAAATTGTGCTTTCTAACCTTCACGCAGTCTCGGACGTGTTAAACACCTGTAGAGGTCCTCCCAAGCATCCCCGAACCTAGTAATAAGACATTTGTGGCGGTGCAGAAAAATTATTGCGTTGGACACGGTAAAAAAAAAAGAAACGCTCATTTTATACAAGTCAACGACAACAAAAGAAATACAAGACAGCCGCTTTATTTCCCAGTCTGCGATGCGCGTGTAAGGACCCGCTGCTTGGCACGTAGCATTAGAATGTTGAGACTGCATAAGCACATCTCAAAAATAGTGTAGGGAAGCCTACGCATTTTGAATATTTATCGAGATACTCCGGGTGCTCAACCTCGGGAATAATCTAGTAAGGACGAGTTACACGCTATGTTCTGACCGATGCTCTAAAGAAAATTGTTCTCTCTCTTCTCTTGCTTTGCACACTTGGGGCGGGGGGGGGGGGGGATACAGCTTGAAATTATCCAGACGTGTCGGAAGCTGACAAAAATAACTGAATTACTAGAAATACGCTTTTAATTGACTAAACATCATAGCGAGTGATTTCTAGCACAAGCACTGCTACCTCTCACGAGCGCAGTGTAGCAGACGACAGCGGCGCAAGTCCCTAAACCGACGTCAGAGCCAGGGGACGTCACTCAAATATCTCAGCACCAATAGTAACGGAGCTTTCTACGCATTTTTTTATTACAGAACACGCCGGCATATACATAGACACTTAGGCGACAGCCAAGCCAAAAGTCAGTTGGACGCCCTTTTCAAGCGAAGAGTTTTTCATTTTGGGTATATCAACACACCAGCGTTTGTGTTTTACCCGGATCATATGTTGGAACTACTGAAAGGTTTAAAGGTAAGACTACTAATTTAGTTTTAACCACATCGCGCAAACGCGTCTGCCAGCTGCCACGGAACAACGGTTTTAACTCAAACTCCTCTCCCATGCTTATTCTGACTTCGACAGTGGTTCCAATCGACTGACCGCGGCATTAGTCAACATTTAAATGTTTGTAATCTTACACAAGCAATTATGCCAGGACCTCGAGCACTATACCAATTTTTGTTCCGGTAATTTTCATTTGCCTAACCTTATTGCCAGTTTAAAGCCACACTCGGCCATTCGGTGGTATGTCTTAAACATTTTCGATTTCAGTGGTAGTTAGTTTCAGTTTCAATTCATTTTGCATTTCTTACATAGCACAAAAAATATGCAGGGAGAGGGGACAGAAAGCTGATGCTATATCAACTTGACGGGGTCCCATCTCCCCGTACAAGGCAGTGAGCTAGGCAGACTGCAGCTCTTAATGGAATGAAAAAAACACTTTGTTTGGTAGAGCAACAGACTGTATAACGTTACTGAAAACAGCAATGATAGGAAACATCAACTACAGGAATGCAGAAAAAACACGATAAAAACACTGCTAACTTGCATATTTCTAAAAAAAATTACTGCAGTGACACAATTTAGGAGAGAAAGAAAGAAATCAAGTATGCAAAAAAAAAGAAAAATCAAGTAGCCCAAAAATATTGAAACATAAGACAATACTATAATGTACGAAATACGAACCGTATCATGTTCACCGAGAAATAATGTGACAGCAGCCTACGACTCAGTCAAGTAAAGCTACGAATAGGAAATAGAAAACCGAGTTATGAATGTGCCAGCCAGCCTTGTTCGCAGGTTCCTTCGACTGAAGGCAACCAGCAAGTTGGTTTCACTCGAAAGTCGGAACTTCCCATCTCGGTTCCGAAAGATGCCTGAATTGCTGAGAAATCGCTGATGACACGCTGATCAAACATGACACAAACAGCGATTGCGTCGCAATAAACCGGAATCAAGCGATGCAGCGGGGATGTATTGCGGTATAGACCGTTTACAGTGAGCAGTTGGGCTGACCTTCAGCAGGTGACACAAGCGGCGCACTCGCCATGACTGGCCTTCAGCACGGTGCGGTTTCGGTTTTCGCCGTAAGCTGACATGGTGCTCAGCGAAGTTCGCAGTCATAAAATGTGGAAGGCACGGGAGCAAACTTTCGCTGTAGTCGGATGTACCAGCTGCGATCGGTACCTCAGGGTGCGGCGCTAATCGCCATGCACGTCTCACTGGTAGCAACTGTAGAAAGACTGTATATGTGTGTGGCCTTTCTCAATACGCCGACACTGCCACCGGGCGTCGCCGGATCGCCATTCTCCAACGGAATAATTTCGTTCCAGGAACATCGGCAAGGGTGGCCTTTCCAAACCAAAACGGAAGGCTGTTGGCAGGCATTGTGTCGCGCACACCTATCTGCCTCGGAACGCTTGTTCTATATCATGCCTCCTGATATGTTTACGCGTTGTGTGCGTGACGTGGCGACGAAACGAGTCAGCTCGGTTGTTTAAGCTAGCCGATCGGAGCGGTGACCCCTAAATTGTTTTCTAGTTTTCGCTAGCGCATATCAGCTTTGCCACGGCGAAGAATACGTGGTCTCAAAACGCCTTTCGTCGCACCGTCGGCGTCTCCAAAGCCCGGCGTTCGGCGGTGCCGCCAACCTATCCTTCATACTCGGAACGAGCAGAGAAATCTGGCTTCAATAGGCGTTCGATGTGTTTGGTCGCATTGCAGGCCTGTCTAATGCCCGTTGCTGCAACCAGAGCTAAGCCATAGCGGCACTTGCCTTGCGCCGGAGACTGCAACTTCGAAGTTATTTCCAACTCTTTTAATAGTTCGCGTGCGAACACATCCATACATGCTAAGGAGATAAAAGTGTGACAATCAGGGGCTCAAAACCGTTATGCTTATATCAGGATTAGTCATATTTTGAGGTGGAGGGCCGAGTATCATATGGTCCCCCCGAAAGTCGGCACGGCAAGAACTGGGTGGCGAATAAGGGGAAGGGGGTGGGGGAGCGAGGCTTTTTAGAACGGTGCAAAAAAGGAAGTGAAGACGTTATCTGGCTAAGGTGAAGACGGGAAGCATGCCAACTGGAAGCAATCTTGCTTTGTTCCTGTCTAACCCTATTTGCATATGAGGTGTCTTGTGTCAGGGCACCCCCGGAGAGGGGATGAACCAAAATCCCCCCAAAAGTGACAGAAATAAGGAAAGGAACGGGAATTTCGAGTGCGCGCCAGGATCGCGCCAATGAGCGAACGCCAGCGCCGCAACACCGACGCATCATGGGCAAATATGGCAGTGCATGGTCATCTAATCAGAGAAGGCCGCGCAGGAGACCAGTGGCGTGGACGCTATATATGGACATGGGAAAGGCAAGAAGCTAATGAGAGTGCGCCACGAGAAAGCCCGGAGGGGATAGAAGCGGGGCGCACAAAGAGAAGAAGAGTAGGGAAGACACCGGGAGGCAAGAAACCAGGAGGCGGCAGGAGCACGTGAGCTTCACGGAGCGAGCCAGGGGGACGCGGCCAGGCCATCGACCATGCCATCCGAGCCTGGGCGGGAGCGGGCCGACTTCGCATCGGCACCGTCATCCTAGGTTTACCACTAACCTGTGTCTTCGTGGCCCCAGCTGCATCGGTCGGGCACCAGCGGCCAACGTCCACGGTCCACCGACCTTCGTCTCGACGGCCCCGAAAGGCTACGTTCGTACCGAGACTACCTGGGACCTCCAGCGGCAGCGGCTACCACGGGGTGGCCACCGAGGAAACGCGCCACCCAAGGGATGACCGCGCGCGTCGAACGCCGGCATCAAGGATTTCCAGCGGCAGGGGGTAGCCACAGGGGAAAGAAGTCAGGACGCGCGGAGCCCACGCCGTTCGAGGAGTGACCGCGCGCATCGAACGCCGGCACCGAAGCGAGACGAGGACGGCTACCACCGAGTCGCGGCCACGCAAGGGTGCGACACGTCAGCGCCGACGACCGGGGTAGACTAGTCCAATAGGGACAGAATGATCAGACAGAACTAGGGAGTCTAGAGACTAGTTGTTATCAAGGAGGTCAACCTCCTTGGTTGTTATAAGAGTGCCAGAGACACGTTGATTAATAAGTAACTTAAGGACAGGGGTCCTTGGATTGGACTGCTTATGAACTTTATTGTAGAGACTTTTGTGTTTAGATTTGAATTGAGTTTTGGGATTGTTAGAGGATTGAGTGCTTATAATTTGTGTGTAGTTTAATTATTGAGTGCTTTGCGTTAGGGTTTTTCGAGTGTGCATTAAATGCATGTTTTGTTAAACACGTCAACGGCTTTCCTGCGTCCGCCTCTCTGAGCTGGTAAAGACAACTTCACCATCGGTTCACGTGACATCAGGGTTGGGTTTATACCTGGCGAAAAGCAGTGACATACTGCTGGAAGTTTCCTGACGACTCCTACATACGCCAGCTTGTTGACGATAATAAATATTCCAAAATCGTCTATTTACAACGTGAAGTAGCTGCGTAAAAAGAAAAAAAAAAGTAGCCGCCTCGAGCTTCGCGATCGCTGCGCCGCCTGCCGTCGTTTCTCCGCGGCGTTGACGGGATTTGCGCTGCGTGGCTGATAGGGGATCGTGAAGTGTTTTAATTCTGTTTCGCTTCTTTTCGCCTTTCTGCGCCCTAAAAAAAAACTTGTTATGGTGACGTCTTTAGACAAGGAGTACGTTTAGGTCTTTTAAAAAGCAGCTGCGTCTTCGTAGAGTACGGGATCGCCTGCAAGAGCTACCCGCGGACGCGGTTCTGCGCGCTTTGTCGCCGCTCTTCCGGGCGTCGGCGACGGTAGCAACATATGACCCCTGTCACCTCCAAAACATCAGGCACAAATGAATTCCACTGCCGCCTCGTTTAGACCTGATACTGGCACAATGAGTTGGCTTCATTTTGCAGCGTGGACAACGAATGCAGCTTCGTTTCGAATATATACGTCGCAGAAAAATATGTTTCGGGGATGTGATTACCAAATCCCGGACAATAACTGATGCCTTTTATAAGAATATAAACCATGCGAAAAGGTTAAGTACTATATTCCAAGCCTGTGCATTGTTAAATATGTGCCCACACACGCCATATAGCAAGAACCAAGGCAAGTTAATGAAACCGCGGAAAAATAAATGCTGTGCAAGTGCGGAATTAAGAAACATAATAGCCCTAACGGAAATGAAAAAAAAAAAACAGTGCAGCTTCTGACATGCTAAAGACGTTTGTCTAAACTTAAGCCAGGTAGGGTTCACTAGACCAACTATACGCGAAATGCACTGCTATTTCGCTAGACATCGGGGGGGAGGGGGGGGAGGACGGAGGGGACGCTGTGTACAAATGCGGAGCGGTGGAATCAAGCAACTACGTTTTAGTAATCACACGCACAAATCTCGCGTTCACTTTCCGTGTTTTTATACTGCAACGAACAGCTGATCGTACAGCGGACTCATTTTTGGAAGTATACAGGGTAGGTTGTTCAACAAGCGATGAAAGGTGTCGTTAAAAGAGTGTGGTATGTGATAAGGTCCTCTGATTTCAGTTTCTGCTTCATTCTGCACGCTCCCTGTGCCATATGACGATATTTCGAAGAAGCATTTAGTCGCGGACGCGGATTATATTCTAAGCCCGTCTCCGCGCTTCTCGCAGAGGATGTATGTAGCAGATGAATGTTTGCGCGCGCTCACCTCACGACAACACGACTCTGTCGTGTGCTGATCCCCGAGTATAATTATGCATTGTCAAGCGTGGTTTTGTTGAATATTCCCGAAATTAACACAGACCGGCTTGTAAATGGTGGTGATCAATATCTGAGGTATAATATTGGCAAACGTAACTGGCGTGCTGTCAGGTATGAGTGCTCCGCTTATTATGTAAGCGCACAAAACCGATTTAAATCGTAGTGTATAGCCGTAGAATGAACATCTGAGGAACCGGTGGTTACGAAGAAACTGTTAGCAAATTCAGGTCAGTGTAACTACAATCGTCTCCATCATACGCCGGTTGCGCGATGCTGACCTGTGACACACACCTGGCGCTTATACAGACGGAATATACCACACTAAGATCGCGTCAGAAATATTTACACTCTCGTAAACACACCCCATTTGCGAACAGAATGACTTCTCCACATAAACATGGATTTCAAATGCCCGCGAACGGTAAATCTCGGTTGTGAACGTGCCGCAAAAGCAGCGGCGACACTGGGGAGCAGGACGCGGACTCCCGCGGCTGCTTTCGAAACGGGCCGCTAGGGGGATTTCATTGGCGCCCGTATACAGGCCGCGCTCGGGGCGTATACGCTCGTATACAAAACCAGGCAATTAACCAGTAAGCAAAATACGCGTAAACACATTTGTTCACAACGAGTGTGTTGCCTGAGAAACATTCCCCCAACTGCTTAAGGGTAAGACTTGAAAGGGACCATGTTGACAAAATAGAAGCCCGTTTTATTCGAAAGCTTTCGTGTTTTATAGAGCCCCCAGCGCTTGTCCCGTAGCAAATCATGCCGTATTCACAGAGAAATAAATCAATTCAAGTTAAAATTTTGATTCTATTTCCAAATCACGGGTTTTTGGGACGTCTTCGATAAACTCATAAGTGCGTATTCAAACGAACTTCCATTGCGTGATTCGGCTCTGCACCCTTGCTTGCCATCAGTCCTCCCAGAACGTGCTACCATGCCGAACCACGGACCGTTGTCCGCCGTTGCTTGGTTTTGATGTAGTTGCACCTGGCTTGTTTTTGTTACTGTAGGAAGTAATCGTTTCGTGAAACATGGGGTATCCTCGACAAACACGTTGCCGTAAGACGCCGTCGCTTACGCCAATCGGCCAGTGTCGTGTAAGACAACTCCAGAGCGGCGAACTGCTGTGCAGCCAAAACAAGCATAGTGCGCCCAGTACCAAGGGCAGTGCGCATTGGTACTTCTATGCTTACGTGTATTTTCATAACTTTCACTGTTTACCTCACCATTCTTACTGCTGTAAAATGAATAAGCATTACATTTAAGCGTAAATAGTTCGTTCGGCAAGCTTATAGGCCATGCCTAATTTGCGTTTGCTTTAGCCGGCCTCAGCCATTCGCACAGGTGAGCGTATGACACCATAGATTCTGTTGCGGGAAATGATCTAGTGGGTGGCATGATAATTCCTTTTTTTCCATATTATATAGCTTATCTGAGTGAAGTGTGCGTTACAAGTGGTGCCAGTATGATTGTAACGAGGCAATCGTTCCAATTAACCAAACTTGTGTTTTGTCTGCATGGCCCCTTTAAGTATTAACACCTTTTTGTTCCCACATATTAATCCAAACAGGTAACGTGCATGCTTGCGATAGAAGTAAATAATCAGAACGCCGGAGTGGTATGAGCCAGTCATCATTGCATCGAGTGCGTGAGTCAGTGACATTTTTGGTTAACATGATACTGAGTTCAAGAATGACTTGAAGCTCTCGATTGAAAACAAAAAAGAATATAGCAGACGAAACTCGTATGTTCCCGCAAGGGGTGTTAACTTATAATATTGAAATAGACGTTTCGTTGTGCGCCCAAACGGATAACAATAATATAAGCAGTGATTTTTTTGCAAAAGGTGAGTTGGTTGTGTGCTAGAATTAGCCCTTCCAAGTTATACCTTGCTATGGGAAGGATGCGTGTCATTAACTCGGAAAAACAAGAGTGGGAATTCAAGTAGGATGAGCTCGTACAGAAGTGCAAATTGGCGGGAAAACAACAGAAATCCGCTGCCGCAGACCGTGCAGCCACCACCGTTGCCTCCCGAAGTTCTACCTCGCCGAGTAGCTCCGAACGTCTCCGGGATAAAAAAAAATTTACCCGCTTGTTCTCCGACGTAATACTATTACTCTTTATGAGCTTGAAGGGCTTTTGGAGAGAGAGAGAATACAACTTTATTGAAGCGCCTGCAGTTTCCCTGCCCCAACCTATTCAGGCGGAGGCTTGGATCGACGTGGCCTTACGTCGTCCTGGCGGCGAGGCTAGCGTCTTGCGGGCGTCGGCTTCCGGGGACTGGCCCCTTCAGCGCTGCGCCCATCCGGTCGCTGCCTCTCGACCGCCGCCAGGATCTGCTGGACGGCCTTGTGTTGCTCTTCGTAGTCATTGGATCTCTTGGCCGCCTCGAACGGCGGTGGGAGAGCATCACCTCTGTTTGTATATTCTTGGTTCACGCAGTCTCTCAGGATGTGAGCCAGTGTGGCCCGTTCACTCCCGCACAGTTTGCACACGTCAGTCACATACACCTCCGGCCACAGGTGTTTCGCGAGCACTGGGGTAATCACTGAATTGGTTTGCAGCTGCCTAAACACAACCGCCTCGGCTCGGGTCAGCCCTGGGTGAGGCGGTGCCATCGTTCTCCTGCCTAGTTTGTACCATGAGAGCACCTCGCCGTAGCTGGTCATAGTGTCCTTGTCGGGGCAGTCCACGTCGTCGGCGGCCCTTCCCGCGGCGCGGCCGGCTAGTCCTCGCGCCACGGCGTTGGCCGTCTCGTTGTGGTTGGCGAGCCCCAGCGGGCTCGCTACCCCTTCCCCCGCGTGTGCGGGAAACCACTTAATCACGACACTGTCATTGTCACCGTCGACTTCAGCCTTGCGCAGAATACGCGCGGCCGCACAGCACACCCTGTTCCTCGCGAAGTTGCGCACTGCCGTCCTGGAGTCGCACAGCACCGTCGTGCATCTTGGGTCCGCGATGGCTAGGGCCACCGCCGCTTCCTCGGCCTGACACGGCGTCTTGACTCTCACGCTGGCCGTCGATCTGGTCGCGCCAGTTCTGGCCTCGATTACGCTGACGCTGTAGGCGCCGTCGATGTTCCGGTAACTCGCCGCGTCCACGAACACGGCTCCCTCGTCGTTGGCGTGGGTTGCGATGAGCGCCTTGGCTCTCGCCAACCTCCTGTCCTGGTTGTAGGTGGGATTCACGTTCCGTGGGATCGGGCACACGACGATGCGTCTGCTCGCTCCCTCCGGTACTCGCTCCTCCGTCTCGATTTCCCTTCTTACGCTGACTCCCAGGCGGCGCAGTATCGCTCGACCGGTCCTTGTCTCCGAGAGCCTCTCGAACTGCGCCGTCTGCTGGGCTTCCGCAATCTCCTCCAGGTTGTTGTGGACTCCCAGGGCTTCCAACTTCTCCGTGCTCGTGCTGCCCAAGAGTCCCAGTGCCGCCTTGTAAGCCTTGCGAAGCATCGCGTCGATCTTTCTCCGTTCGCACTGCCTCCAGTTGTGGAAGGCCGCGACGTAGGCAACGTGGCTGACGACGAAAGACTGGATGAGCCTCGTGAGCTTCTCCTCCTTCATTCCGCCTCTTCTGTTGGATACCCTCCTGATGAGTCTCACTGCCGCGCCGGTCTTGGCCGCGAGCTTGGCCACCGTTGCTCCGTTCACCCGGTTTCGCTCAATGAGCATTTCCAGGATCCGGATCTTGTCCACCTCGGGGATGACTCGCCCCCCTTGCGTTCGCACCTTGATATTCTCGCAGTCTCTGGTGCACTGCTTCTTGCGGCTTGTTCTCTTGGGCGGAAGCACCAGCAGTTCCGATTTTGACGGGGAGCATACCAGGCCTGAGCCCTTTAGCTGATCTTCTATCGCCTCCACTGCTTCCTGCAGCTTGCTTTCAATGTGACCGTCGCTGCCGCCCGTGACCCACAGCGTGACGTCGTCGGCGTAGATTGTGTGTCGCACGCCTTCGATTCGCTGCAGCCGGTTGGCAACGCCGATCATCACCATGTTGAAAAGGAACGGCGATATGACCGCTCCTTGTGGCGTCCCCTCGCTGCCTAGCGTCTTTTCCGGCAACTTCAGGTCCCCCGCACAGATTCTGGTCGTCCGGTCCGTCAAAAAGTCTCTAATATACTCGTACGATCTTCTTCCTAGGTTCAGGCGCGACGCTTGGGCCAGGATCGCAGAGTGTCGCACTTTATCGAAGGCACTCTGCAGGTCCAGACCCAGCACCGCTCTGTTGTCCTTGGTGTTCGTCTCATCATCCACGATCTCGCATTTCAACTGGATCATGGCGTCTTGGGTTCCCAGCTTGCCCCTAAAACCGACGAGCGAGTCTGGGTACAGCTCTGCTTCCTCTAGGTACCGCTGCCATCTGTTCATGAGCACGTGCTCCAGGAGCTTGTCCACGCACGACGTCAGGGAAATCGGTCTGAGGTTCTCGATTCCGGGCGGCTTGCCAGGCTTCGGGATCAGGATGGTCTTAGCTTCCTTCCACTGCCGTGGGAGACGTCCGGCCCTCCAGCACTTGTTGAAGTAGTCCGTGAGGGCCGCCGTCGCCGCTTCGTTCAGGTTCCTTAGCGCCTTGTTGCCGACGTGGTCCGGGCCCGCGGCAGATCTTCTGTTTAGGTCTTGCATGGCGTTCCTGACCTCCCACTCCTCGATGTCTCGGTCCAGCTCCGCGTTCTCCGCCCCCTGGTAGTCCGGGTGTTCTTCTCTCGGGGAGACCGGCAAGTACTTGGCGTCAAGTCTTGCCTTCACCTCGGCCTCCCCGTGCTCCGTCGTTGCTCTGTGGATGATCTTGGTCAGTCTGTGCTGTTGCGCACCCTTGGTCTGGGTCTCGTCCAGGAGGTGTCTCAGCAGCCGCCACGTTTTGCCGACGTGGAGCTGCCCGTCCGCCTCCCGGCACGCTTGCTCCCATTGCTGCCTGCCGAGTTCTCTGCAATGGTCCTCGATGTTCTCGTTGATTTCGGCGATCTTCTTTCTGAGCCTTCTGTTCGTGCGTTGACGGCTCCATCTCATTTTCAGGGCCTTCTTGGCCTCGATGAGGTGGGCCAGTCGGCTGCCCATCTTGTGCACGTTCTCGTCAGTCTCGATTTCCGTCGTCGCCCCGTCGGTCGCCCTCGCGATCGCCTCGGACCACGATTCGATGTCTTCTATGGCTGTCTGTTGGGCAGGTAGTTTCCTTCGAAACTCCTCCCAATCTGTGTATTTGTGCTTTCTTTTGCTTCGGTCCGCGCTGTGGCCGAGCGGGATCCGCACCTCCACGATCATGTGGTCGCTTCCTAGGTCGGTCCCGGTGTTCTTCCACGTTGCGTCCCTTTCGTCGCTGATCTTTACAAACGCGAGGTCCGGGGTTGTGTCCCTGGCCACCGACGTCCCCGTTCTCGTGGGAAATGCCGGGTCTGTGATCAGGGTCAATCCCGCGTCCGTGGCATCTTGCAGCAGTTCCCTACCCTTCTCGGACGTCTTGTCATAGCCCCATTCATAGTTCGGGGCATTAAAGTCCCCGCACAGCACTATTGTCCCGTTGCCCGCGACACTCACTGCTTTCTGTATGAGCGTGCGGAAGCTTTGCTTTCTGTGCATCGGGCTGCTGTACACGTTTACGACAAGCGTGCTCTCCCTCGCCTTCTTGCCGGTGATCACCTCTACCACGCAGTTGTCAGTCCACTCACCGGTGGCCAACTCGTGCTCGACAAAGGCAAGCCCCTTGCGGACGAAGGTGCACACCCCGCCGACCGGTCTACGGCCGCCCTTCTTGCGCTCACTGTTACCGCTCGGGACCTCTGCTGCCGTGGCGTGCGTTCGGTAGCCCGGGAGCTTTGGCGTTTCTGCACTGAGACTCTCTTGTAGCATGATGACGTCTGGTTTCCTTTCTGCGTGTTTTAGGTGCTGGATGATCGTTTCCTTCTTTCCCGCGAGGCCGTTGCAGTTCCAGTGCCAGATCAGGAGATCCTTCTCTGGCTTCTGGCGCTTCATTGCGGCTGGGGTTGGCTTGTTGCTTGGTGTTGGGTCCATAGTTGTTGTAGTTTGGCGATTATCTGGACTTCCACGTTCTGCATAACTGATTGTATCTGGGCCTGCAGCTGCACCATGCCGTTCTGTATTCCTTGCATCGACTGTTCCACCGAGGTGAGTCTTTCGTCTAGCTTGTTGAATTTTTCGTTCATTGTGCGCGCCAGCTGCTCGCGCTCCTCGTCCATGCGGTCGAGTCTCGCCTGCAGCCTTCTCTCCTTGGTGTTCTCGACAGACTCTCTTCTTATGGCTGGGCTCCGTCGGGCGGCCGTTGTCGCCGTGGGTGCTGCTTCTGGCAGCCTCCTCCTCGGTGACGACCTCCCTCTTCTCTTCTCTTGGTTCGTTCGGGGGCGTCGGCTCCCTTCTCGGTTCTTGGGACTCTGGCGGCTTGCTTGCCACTAGTGCTTCTAGTAGTATGGCGAGCTTTTCGTTGATTCTCTTGATCATCTCGTCGTGCTCCTTCAGCTTGGCATGGATCTTTTCGTTGTTGGCCTTGATGATTTCGATGGCTTCGCTCCTCGTCACGGGCTCGTCGTTACCCTGTCGTTGCGTGACGCTCGGCGTCTTCCCGCTACTTGCGCCCTTGGCTACTTCTGTCCACGTGATCTTTTCACCACGCTGCGGCGGGGTTCTGCGTCGGCTGGCGTTCCGTCCGCGACTGGCGCTACGTTGCCTGCTCTCGCTTCTCCGTCGCGACTCCCTTCTCGCGTGCCACGGCGGGAAGTCCGACGCATTGGGAAGCCTTTCCTTCTGCTGGTGTTGCTGCTCTTCTGCCTTGCGCTCCCACTGCCTCTTCGTGACAACGAAAGGCACCTTGAACTTGTTCTTGCACGTGCGTTCGCCGGTCGGGTGCGCCCCGCCGCACAGCTTACAGCGAGGTTTGCACGTGGCTTCGTGCTCCGTGTTAGGATTAGCTGCCCCGCACGTAAAGCACACCTTGGCCTCAGGGTTCGGGCACACGTCGATTCTATGTCCTACTTTACCACAGCACTTGCACACTTCGTGGTGTTTCTTGTACAGTCCACACTTTAGTAGCGCAGCTCTGTACTTCACGTACCTCGGCACTTTCGGTCCCTCGAAGAGGACGATGACCGCCGTGGTGTTGCCGATCCTGTGTGCCTTGAGCGCCAACGGGTTGTACTTCGTCACGATCGCGTCGTTGATGTCTGCTGGGGTTTCCTCGATTGAAATTCCTCTGATTACTCCCTTCACCGTTCCCTCGGGCGCGGTGCGGTACGCGTAAACTTCGTACGCCATGCCCCCGAGAGTTACAGACTTGACTCTGGCGTATACGTCTGCCCTCTGCTCGCTCGGCGTGCTGACTACTAGAATGTTTTGCGCCGCGTTGACGCTTACCATGTCCTCTCTCTCGGACTCCCTCGCCGTTCCTGCGGCCGCCATGACGGCGTCCGTGATGACTGAGGCCTCTATTCTAGCCACGTTTAGGCCTCCCCTAGGCCTCATCACGATTTTGAAGTCTTCTCTAGGTATCGTTGCTGGCATGCGGGCTTCTCTCTTGATATTTGCGGTAACTCTTTTGACGAAGTTAGCCTTTTCCTTCGGTCTAGATTGCCTTTCCGCGGCGAGAGGTCGCTCACCTTGCTGCTCCCTGGCCTTTCGTAGTTTTCTGCTCGCCGCGATCCAGCCGCACGACTCGCCGGGCGTCACATCGCGGCCTTCCACTTGAACGAATGTCCTACCTTCGATGCTGCCGACGGTCGTCGTCGGTCTCGTGCTGGGTTCCTCGGCATCGCACACCTCCATCGCCGGTGGCGACGCCATCTTGTTCCTTCTCGCCGGTTAGGCAGCCTTAGGCTTAACGCCGGGGCCGGGCGCCCCGGGGGCCGAACTCGCAGCTAAGCCTAAGGCCTAGCAAAACGTGTTCGGCGCAGAACTTCAAAGCTCGAAAAAAGTCGAATTCTCGTACCTCTTGGTCGATACCGGTATCGGTCGATGACCCGCACCGTTGCGCACACCCTGGTACCAATTAGAATTCGGTAACTGTTGATTACGCTGCATAAATTGCCAGAATTGCAGGAGCTGCAACGAGGCACGTCCGCTCCCTTCGGCGACCGCAGCGCCCTCCGGGCTTTTGGAGAAATATTTTCGCCAGTGTCTTTCACTTCTGAGCGCGTGCCACATCACCGGTTGCTGACTTAGGCGTGCAGGGGTGGGGGTGGAGGATGAGGGGGCGTAGCTACGCAGCTACGCCTGATTCCCTCTTCGATGATGCCTCAGTTGTTCTGGTAAGAGAATTAAACATGGAAGTCTCGCTGGCCGATGCGACCTCTCTGCTGACCTCCATGGTCGAGTGGTTTGAATTGATGTGTTGCACAAGGAGTACGATGCCTGCCGCGCGGGAAGGAAACGAAAATACCCATGCTTGACCGTTAGAATAAAGCTCGAGTCCTTGTAAGTTTAATTGAACTGATTTTATTGGAAGTATGCTTAATCGCAAATCGCAAACAGACGTGTTTTATTTTGTGCAATTCTTTAGGCTGCGCCATGTTCGCTGGTCCTCCTCCTTCACTGATTGAAACGTTACTGATTTTAACACGAAAGCGTTTTATACCCGCATATACCAAGATTTCGTTGACGTCATATCCGTCACGGAAGGACGCCAGTACAATGAAGCAAGTGGCCTGTAAAGGGTACACTTCTTCACACAGGGTCTTCTCTCGGGGAAGCAACCTTCAGTACTAAAGAGCACGTTATAATTAGGGTTGTTCGTTTACGGATTTCATATCTTCACGCGAAAGTATTTTATGCCGGGATACACCAAGATTTCACTGACGTCATATCCGTCACGGAAATGACGCGAGTACAGCTCCGAAGCGACCCGCCAGCAGGACGTCGCTCGCCAAGCACACCCAGAAGACAGCCGCCGACTCGCAAATCATGCTCAGCGGGAGATTTCGAGGCACATTTCACGTTCGTGTCTTACCGATTCCTATGACAGAGGAATCAACCACCTTTTTTTTCCTTGTGCCCGCCGGAAGATGTGAGAGGCTGTGCCCCGTTTATTCTATTCCCTTCCTTTCTGCAAACCGAGCTCACAAATAACCCGGTCGAACGAGAGGCTAAAAGCTTTGCTGCTAAAAATTGTGTTCAAGTATCAGTGGCAAATACTGAATATTCGTGAATCGCGCAAGGAATATAAAAACGCTCAACTTTGGTTATAAGGATGACAAGTTCAGTGGTATCGGCCAATGAGAGAACACGAAGAATCATTTAAAGAAAGTAATGAAGTAGTTGGTGCTAGACCGCGGTAAGAATTAATAGCAATTTAAAGAACTCAACCCGCCATATAAAAGCTACCACTAACGCCAAAATTTTGTTCCGCCGAGATGGTGCATAACGCAATGTGTGCACAGCTCTTTTGTGATTACCACCGCGGCTTGTGCGCCTACGGCGAGGATTTTCAATGCTGCACGGTGTGATATTACCATTAGCCATAAGCGATTGATCCCAGGCATGCTTTTCCAACTGCAGGTAATTTCTAATATGATGCAAGACAAGAGGAGTCATTACCGGCCAGTGTACATGGCCTTAGCCGCGATCTGGCATCCAGACTACGACGTCGTCTCCGTTGAAGAAGCCGTGAAGTACTTCAGGTATATATCCCCTGTAGTATTACAGGTACCAAATACGGAAGCCTACAACCTAAGAAAATGGTCCCCCTGTGCACCTTCTTGGGGTACAGAAATGAAGAGAGGATGGTTGTAAACGTTGTCTGGTGCAGCTTAGATTTAGAAAAGTTTAGATAAAACAGGAGTCGCAGACATTTAGGCTGAGTTCCAATTCGCGAACAGCTTGCTAGACAGCTCACGAAGCAGTCTAACTAGACGTCTAAAGGAATAAAATTGGAACGGCGCCGCGGTCGCAAACGCCACACCAGCGCAGGCGACAGCTCGTAGCAGACATGTTGAGAAACGCAAGCCGCAGGTTTCGTAACCAATATTACCGTTGTTATTACAAACGTCATGTAATTTGAAAATTAAACAAAGTCATCTTCGTCACTAGTAAATTATACTAAATATTTCAATAAAAAACAAATGCTTTTGTTTCAGCATTATTACACAAAAAGGTGGCGCTGGCGTCACTTATTAAATGCAGAGCATTTCAGTAACTCACGATGTCACCCGCGTTGACGTCCGTAGTCGTAGTCCGCACCCCTCCCCCTACACTATATAAAAAAATACTATCCGGCGCCCGGTTTCGATCCCTCGACCCTGCGGGCGGAACGCAATGTACATGGTGCTCTACCCACTGCGCCACAAAGCCGACACAGAATGGGAGGCTACGAACGCGCCTTATATCCTTGACTCATTCAAACTACGTCACGAAGCTGCTGATACAACGCATTCACTACCACCAACTACCCAAACACTAAACGTTAACGCAATGCACCCACCCCCTATGCGACGCATTTACTCGAGTCCCCCTCGCAGGGAAATGGGCCAATTTTCTTTTACTTTAGACAGGAAGGTAGCTTGCATCGTTGCTGACTTCGATGCTGTCTCCTCGAAGCAGTGTTCGTTGACTGCTTCATTCGAATTGGAACGGGTCTTACCATGGCGGACTGTCCGCTAAGACGGCAACAAAGCTGTCTAAACGGTAAATTGGAACGCACCCTTACTAAAGGCACTGGAACTAGAAATGTACCGCCATCAGCGCGCGGCGCTCGGGCAACAATGGGGTGCTGTTGCCAGAGTAGGTACAGCGCTCCGGTCGCGTCGTCGGCTACGCGTAGAAATCGCCTCCTCCGCCTGTGAGTACATTTTAGCACGACAGCGTTTTATGCCGGGATCCACCAAGATCTGGCTGACGCCATATCCGTCACGGAAATGACATGGCCAGAAAAAGTTCGATTGCGGCCGTGGCGCCCGGATTCTA
Organism: Haemaphysalis longicornis; assembly: GCF_048455015.1. NCBI lineage: Eukaryota > Metazoa > Arthropoda > Arachnida > Ixodida > Ixodidae > Haemaphysalis > Haemaphysalis longicornis. Next base: position 60,680,463 of record NW_027526204.1, on the reverse strand, counting down.
GCCGGGATCTCAGTCGCCGCAACGGGAGGTGCCAGGTGCTTTACCCACGGCGCTATGGGCTTAGGAAAGACAGCTAAATTTATGCACCATATATCCTTAGTATAACCTCCTCCATTTAGGTGGTGCTGCCATCTTCTAGAGGTGAAGCGAAGTAGTGCATCACGATGCTAATAAGCGCCGACAGTTGGAGCCAGCTGGGCTCGTCGCAAGGCAACCATCTGCCGCACATTCCACGGAGCAGGAACGCGGTGTTCGCACATTTACCAAAGCGACACGCCTGCAGCTCGTCACTCGCGAAGCATACTCATAAGACAGTCCGGCAAATCATGCTCTTTCGCTGCAGTGGACCGTGAGTTCACCAAACGGTTTGCTGGCAACCCGTTCGGTTTCGTTCGCATGGTTTGCGAGCGCGTGTGGTTTCATTCGGGTGTACGCAGTGCTCCGGTGCCTGCAATCCAGTGTCTAATGTTGATGTGTCTGACAGTTTCATACCGACGAAATGTAAGTAGCGATGTGCTACTTCATATCGATGCAGAATAAACATGCAACTGATCCTGTGAAGACACATATGTCTTTCGTGTCTTACCGATTTCTGTGAAATCGGGATCAACTACATTTTTACAGCTGGCGGATCACCCCTTTTGGGGATGTTATTTTAAAATTCAGGGTAATTTGCGAACCAAATTTGAAATAGGATACAAAACAGTATTTTTAGCACGGACACATAGGCCGGCAATGTCCCATACTGCCTGTGTTCAGTCAGAAGACGACGAAGTGGCTGAGTCCTGGGGCGTGCTCTGTCATGGCGGCCGTGTAAATTCTGTAAATAGGTCCATGGCATCTGCTTGTAAATAAACCACTTGCCCTCAACCACGGATCAGCTCATCACTTCTGCTGCCACGTCACATTTTGCTGAAGTGTGCGGGTTCACCCCATCCCATGGCCCCAGCTTAGCCCCTTCTCGGCCTGACCGCGATCGTTGATGGTATGCGGGCCATGTCGGACAGCCCCAGCCCCGCTGAGACCAGCACTTGAAGGACCACATCCCCGCCCCGTGTCCCTACCCCGTGACCAGCCCATGAAGACCAGCCGCGGCGAGTTCAGATGAGACGAGACGAACCGATGATGCCATGTCCCCAGCCCTTTCGTCCGATGTGGTTCCGAGTACACATGACCCTTCATCGCTGCCTCCCGGACACCGCTATAGCTGGGCCGGGCATCATCCATTAAACCATCGTCTAGCGTGGCGGCAAGTACCTCACTCTTCACTGGATCGCTTCGCTTATCATCGCATTCGTCACATCACCGCGACCTCGACTGGGACGTTCGCCCTTGACCGGGGGCAAATATCACGGGGCCATAGGCGGGCAATGATACTGCCTGTGTTCAGTCAGAAGACGACGAAGTAGCTGTGTCCTGGGGCGCGCTCTGTCATGGCCGCCATGTACATTCTGTAAATAGGTCCATCGCATCTGCTCGTGGGACCATTTGCCCTCGACCATGGATCAGCTCATCACGTCTGTCGCCACGTTACAATATTAACGCCAACGACAAGTAATACGCTCTCCCGTGCGCCGTAAATCATCGGGACTTCGTGCGCCGTACAGATGTGCGTTATTGATTTCTCAAGTGTGTAAAATTGACGCATTGTTTGTGTGAACATCATCTGTATCACAAGCTGGCTGTCTTTACCGAAAAATACCAAGTCCAATCACTCTTATAGGGACAGATCTCAAACATGCAGTGGTGCGCAGGGCGCACATCAGAGAACATTTTCGTTATGCGTATGCGCGTGTGACGTACGCTGAATTTCTTTCCGACTTTTTGTGCGAAGAGGGGGCTCACAAAATGTGAAATGATAAAGACAGCCAATGTAACAACCTATATTAAAATAAATATTAGTGCTAAAATTATATCTATCATAGGCAGCCTCAGTTGGCCCTCGGAGGCTGGGGGGGATACCTGCCTTTCCTACCCTACGTACTGAGCGTATGCACGATTTGTTTACCATGCATAGCAATATGTTCCAGCTTCTTCATATTAGATCTAAATAGTAAACCAAATTTCCATTAGAACGAGCTACAAGATGCATTCAGTCTTCTATTTTCCCAGTGCGCGTTTTGTGAAATTGTTAGGAGAGGGAATAGCTGTAGTCGGTAGCATTATTATGGGGTTTATGTTCTTTTGGCTTTCAAATCCACAGCCCTTTTCATCATGCCGGCCCTCAGGTTTAGCGTAGGGATATTTAAAATGTTCCATCGAAAAAGTATACTAACCCCGAAATCATGTGTTTAGTTGCGTTATTTTTTGTCAAGTGTGGGAGATCCAGAACAGAAAAAAAGGGCAGGGGTCGACGAAACAAGCAAAAACTTGTAAAATGGGTGCCTTTACTGCGCATGGCATAAAACTTGCGTAATCTGCGTCATCGACTCCGTACAACCACACGTAACGTTTGCACCTTTTAACGCCTTAACTGTCCCATTTCGCCAGTAACGCCCATTTCGGTCCAACGCGATGTGAATGCAATTGTAAATACAATTGTGCAAAACAATTGTAAAGCCCTCTGTAAAGCCCTCGCTCAGTGTGGTATTTCCTGTAGGGACAATGTGTGCCGTCAAATCCTATGTATCCACATCATCCGTCGGTTCGCCTCTGCCATGCCTCTTGGAATAAAAAAAGCCGTTCCAGTCTCCCTTCTTTTGCTGCAGCCAAAAACACGGCACCCTGGTATTCGGTAATACTTTACAATACGAAGTAGAACCTATATAATGTAATGAAAGAACACGCATGAAAGCGATGATGAAAATCCGCTTGCCGCACGATCGCAGCCAGGGTTGCCAGGTCATCAGGAGGAAAAGACGCCAGGAAATTGCCAAAATTATCCAAAAAAGTCGCCACCCTAAAGTGAATGCTTCAAAAGCAGCCAGAAATACGAGGCGATGCTATTAAGTACTTTTTGATTATCCTCGTGCAAAAAATGCATAAATTTCGAGAAGTGGAAAACCGATAAATTTTATTCGTTGGCTGAGGTGTGGGAAAGCGGCAGCGGCTGACGAATCTCTACAAAAGAAGGTAAAATTTTCCGGTTTAGGTAAATCAATCAAACAATAGGAATGGCTTAAAACGGGCGATCGATGCTCACCGTGGTTTAGCACCTACCCGGCTTCTTTACCTTCCCTTGCCTATTTCACATCGTCATACACACTTACCACCACTCTGCATGGAATCTCAAGCTCTCGTTAACTGCTGATATATTACTGTTGCGACGGATTCCAAGTCTGAGAACGCGACGAAGAAAAATAAAACCCGAAAAAACGGGAGAATGGACGAAGAAGAGCGGGCGCCGCCGCGGGGCTGTCAACGAGACCACCGGTGGGGTCCGCACGCGCTACATATGGTTCTTGTTTCACCGGGGAACGCCCCCTCTTCCTCGAAAGAAGGGACCACGGCGGCGGGGAGCGGGGGGCAGTTGGTTCGTTGAAAACCTGCAAGACGGAATGCTGTAACCTTCCGTGCTTCTCCATAAAGAAATACTGTTGTTTTCCTTTGCACTCGAACGAGTAGTGGTGTTTCTTGAACGACGACAGCGACCGAAAGGATCAAAACATCTTCGCTACTACAATTACACCTTAAACCGACGGCTTCGCTTGAAGATTTTGACGCTGTTCGTTAGACATCAGGTGGCGGATATTAAGAAAGAGCAAGGCCAGTTTCCATTTGTGTCGGTAAGTAGCGCTCTGGGGTGTTTCTGGGCGCTCTGGGGTGTTAAGTTTGTTCAGTTTGTCTCGACAACTGAATTGCAGTGAACGGTTATGTGAGACCCTTTTTGTTGAAAGCGGGACGTGGGGAGGGACTGGAAATATATAAAATTACTGAAGCTGAAAGGATCCAGAAAGTAGCAAAGTCGCCGCACGGAAAGTTAAGTCCCCACGAGCCCGAAAAGTCGCCAGTTTGGCGACAAATCGCCAGACCTGGCAATCCTGCGGCAACCCTGCGGCAACCCTCGTGAACTGCGGATGGGATTCCCATCCGCAGCTCACGAGGAGAAGCGAGACGATGAGCCCAAAGGGATCGTCACCGACCACGTGACCGAAACTGGCTAATGAACGGCGCGGATTCGCGCGGCGGCAGGGAGAAAAGGATGGCGGAGCTTTCCATGTTCCAGTGACTTTACCACTTTCTTTCAAGCAGGCGACCCCTCTTGGTGCCCATGTATTGCATTGACAACAGACGAGGTTTTTTAACGCTTACAACTAGATAGATTGAAGTCGATTACGGCGTGACTACTGAGGTGGATTGAGATAGATATCTGAGATTAGGATGGAAAAATAGCGTGGTTTTGTGTCGACGTGTGGACTTGCATAAATTGGCGCCCGGCACATGAGTACGCCACGCCTTCTCCTTCAAAGCAAGTAGGAAGCCTTGGGTGTCGCAAAATTTTTCGGACCAACTAAGAATATGTTGTGTTAGATAAACACGTTGAACTTATGCGTTGCCACATTACACATAGAGGAAATAAAATACAAAAGCTTTACAAAGTTCAATGACGTTTCTTTCGAATTATCGTATTATCGTTCGTGATTTCTTTTTTCCTGCAGGTACACTATAACTCCCGACTTGTTTGTGTCCAAATCGCACCTCTTCAACGACGATCAAAAGTGGTTGAAATGCAGAATAATGCCGCCCACGTACACGGCACCACAAGGTCGCGTCTACTACTACAGTATTGTGAGTATTTCGATGTAATTGTAAAACGCCAAACGATGCAAATTGGGAAAGAAAATACTCCAGCCAATGCCAGCTTTCTCGGAACCCGCCCAAACGATTTAGCGTTGCAACACGTGTTAAAGAGGAACTTCATCTTCGCCTAATAAAGCACTTTAATTTTGCTCCAAATATATCTTGAAAACACAAAAATACCGAAACACATTAATCTTTATATGTGGTTTGAAAGTGATAGCCTGGCCTACTATTGTTACGGGCACCTCTTCTACGACGATGAGCGCGACCACCGGCGGCGCCCAGTGATGTTCCGAGCGGGACATTTTCCCTTTTTCAAGGAATTTTCTGCTGTAATTTTGGCCAAAAGAGAAAAAGGGAATCTTTAATAGATGCGGTGAATTTTAGGATTCGTGGAGTAAAAAGGAAAATTAGTACCGGTAAACCGGACCTCGCGCTTTTTTATTACCCTGTTTTCTTATAAACAGTTCTCTAAACACTTCGTCGGAAATATGTTGAAATATCCGCAGTCGTGTTCCCGCAAGCCACAAGCATCCAAGACAGCTTGCAATCCAGTTCATAAAACAGTAGGGAGCATAGAGGACGAATATTCTATGAGAAAGACGTAGGAAAGCGTGGAGTGGCCGCGGCTGAAGGGCTGAAGCCTGTTCGCATGTGTTCCTGCGCAATATACATAAAGGAATTTCGGGTGCGCCTTAGTCGGCGTGCTGTCAACGAGATATTCCTCCAGCGGTTCTGAAGCTGAGCTGAAATTACCTCAATTACCCAACAATCTCGTGTTTGTTACTCATACGGGCACCTTTCACTTAAAGTTATAACATCTAAAGTAAGCATGTTTTGTAGTAGAAATTGTGAAATGCATAGTTTATTGTTACTGAGCGTCAAATATAATGGAATTTAGTTCACGCTTAAACTGATTCTCTGAACAGTGTCTACGTCCGGAGGGCTACGTTAAGTAGACATACATGGTGCTGGCTAGGCCCCAAAACTGAACAGGAAACCACGTAATGATGTATCTTCTGCAAAAAGAGAACGCAGGGAAATTTGCAGGGAATTTTGGGGAATCCTGCGGGGAAGAAATGCTGGAAATAGGGTATTTCTGAACCTATTAACGGGAATTTTTCTGCTAATTACGGAACATTAGACAGTTTTAGTTGAGCGTACGCAGAGAGTTGCGCGCGCACGTAGGGGCAGCACAGCGCACGCAGCGAAGTTCTCGCGAAGAACGCGTTTTAGTTGACCGCACGCAGAAGTTGGTGCGTGGATAAACCAGTAGCGCAAAAATGCGCGCTTTGTGTGTCCCGCAGCGCCACTGAACGCCAGATTCGTGAACGAAACATGTGGTTGTCGGCCAGCGCCAGACGTAAACCTAGCCAGAAGAAGCCGTATACCAGTTTGTGGGGAGACGCCGTTCCTTTGTTCCTTTCGTTCACGGGCGAGAGAGACCGGAAAGTGGACGGGAGGGGCCTCGCGCACGGCCCGCAAAGACCGCAAAACCCGCAACGCAAGAATCCATAACTCGAGGACGCACGCAAAGCGCGCGGCTCCAGCTTGCGTACTGCGCATGTCGCGCCTCCGCAAGTTCCTAGGGTGCGCAGAGCTGCTGCGTGCGCTCAACTAAAACTGTCTATTACTGGCGGCACCGCGAAGCGCGTCTCCGTGACGTCGACTTAGGGATTTTCGCATTTGTCGTCTTCTGCACTCAGGCTCGCTCTCCCTGCTGTTTCTTAGCACTCAGTTAATTATGATGCTTGTCCGCGCCATATTTGGCGTGCATGTAACTTATCGTTACAAAAACCTTGCAATCGCTTACACTAGCTCAAGGAGTGATTAAAAGTAGCTTTCAAAACCGCTCCGAAAGAACTATTGCCGGCGTCGCCCCATTCCTTGAGAAGCGGTCCTGTGTGGAGCGCGAAGGGTCGGAGCTAGGCGTCAGCTCCTGTATTGAGCAATCTTTCATACAAATAGAACAACCAGCTGCTACTAACCGAAAACAGCGAAAATGCAAGACGAAAACAAATTCCAGTACTTCGGGGTTGTCGGCCTTGGCAGAAGGTATTACCAGCCTCGGTAATCGTATCTAAGGAGATGGTAAAACAGTTTTGTAACCTTGCCGAACGTTCGAAAGTATTGTATCACGGCACTGTGCGTTGCCATGACATGAGAGTATGCCGACATTAACTATGAGGCGCAAAAATGTAGGTTTAGTTCCAAATAACCTACTGTGAGCTCAGGCGCATGCTGGTTTTATACTAGGCTTCCAACCCGTATCGACATTCATTAAACACAAGGTTAGCAATTAAGAGTGATACCATTAGCATGGTCGGTTCAAGCGCGGCGGCTGTGCACGCGTATACAGGGCACGGTGTCATAACCGCTTCATCCATAACGGAATTGTGGTTTCAACCACATGTGATATTTATAGGTCCAAACCAAGTCGTAGAGACTTAGGAATAACACACCCATTGTTCATTGCTGCTTTTCTTTACTTTGTACGGAGTTTAAAAATTTAGAACTTAGAGGAGCTAGGGCTAGTCGGTTTCCACCATACCTGCAGGTGCGCCGCCTTAACATGTTTCTGGCATCTCTCTCTCTCTCACTCGCACACACACGTGCACGCACGAACACGCGCTCGCACGTGCACACACCCCCACAGACGCACGCCCACATGCACGCACAAGCACACGCGCACACACCCGCACACACGCACGCCCACATGAACGCACACACACACACACACGCACACGCACGCACGCACGCGCGCACACAAACACAACCCGCGCACACACGCACACACATACATACACACCCCCCGCGCACGCACGCACGCACGCGCGCACACACACACGCACGTGCGAATGCGAACATGAACGCGAACACGAATGCGCACGCGCACGCACGCACGCACGCACGCGAACACACACTCACGAACACACACACACGCACGCACACACACACGCACACACACGTGCATGCACGAACACGCGCTCGCACGTGCACACACCCCCACAGACGCACGCCCACATGCATGCACAAACACACGTGCACACACCCGCACACACGCACGCCCACATGAACGCACACACGCACACACACACGCACACGCACGCACGCACGCACGCGCGCACACAGACACAACCCGCGCACACACGCACACACATACATACACACCCCCCGCGCACGCACGCACGCACGCACACACACACACACGCACGCGCGAACGCGAACATGAACACGAACACGAATGCGCACGCGCACGCGCACGCACGCACGCACGCACGCGAACACACACTCACGAACACACACACACACGCACACACACACACGTGCACGCACGAACACGCGCTCGCACGTGCACACACCCCCACAGACGCACGCCCACATGCACGCATAAACACACGCGCACACACCCGCACACACGCACGCCCACATGAACGCACACACACACACACACGCACACGCACGCACGCGCGCACACAAACACAACCCGCGCACACACGCACACACATACATACACACCCCCCGCGCACGCACGCACGCACACACACGCACGTGCGAATGCGAACATGAACGCGAACACGAATGCGCACGCGCACGCGCACGCACGCACGCACGCACGCGAACACACACTCACGAACACACACACACACGCACACACACGTGCATGCACGAACACGCGCTCGCACGTGCACACACCCCCACAGACGCACGCCCACATGCATGCACAAACACACGTGCACACACCCGCACACACGCACGCCCACATGAACGCACACACGCGCACACACACACACGCACACGCACGCACGCACGCGCGCACACAGACACAACCCGCGCACACACGCACACACATACATACACACCCCCCGCGCACGCACGCACACACACTCACACACACGCACGCGCGAACGCGAACATGAACACGAACACGAATGCGTACGCGCACGCGCACGCACGCACGCACGCACGCGAACACACACTCACGAACACACACACACACGCACGCACACACACACGCACACACACGTGCATGCACGAACACGCGCTCGCACGTGCACACACCCCCACAGACGCACACCCACATGCATGCACAAACACACGTGCACACACCCGCACACACGCACGCCCACATGAACGCACACACGCACACACACACACGCACACGCACGCACGCACGCGCGCACACAGACACAACCCGCGCACACACGCACACACATACATACACACCCCCCGCGCACGCACGCACACACACTCACACACACGCACGCGCGAACGCGAACATGAACACGAACACGAATGCGCACGCGCACGCGCACGCACGCACGCACGCGAACACACACTCACGAACACACACACACACGCACGCACACACACACGCACACACACGTGCATGCACGAACACGCGCTCGCACGTGCACACACCCCCACAGACGCACGCCCACATGCATGCACAAACACACGTGCACACACCCGCACACACGCACGCCCACATGAACGCACACACGCACACACACACACGCACACGCACGCACGCACGCGCGCACACAGACACAACCCGCGCACACACGCACACACATACATACACACCCCCCGCGCACGCACGCACACACACTCACACACACGCACGCGTGAACGCGAACATGAACACGAACACGAATGCGTACGCGCACGCGCACGCACGCACGCACGCACGCGAACACACACTCACGAACACACACACACACGCACGCACACACACACGCACACACACGTGCATGCACGAACACGCGCTCGCACGTGCACACACCCCCACAGACGCACGCCCACATGCATGCACAAACACGTGCACACACCCGCACACACGCACGCCCACATGAACGCACACACGCACACACACACGCACACGCACACACGCACGCGCGCACACAGACACAACCCGCGCACACACGCACACACATACATACACACCCCCCGCGCACGCACGCACACACACTCACACACACGCACGCGCGAACGCGAACATGAACACGAACACGAATGCGCACGCGCACGCGCACGCACGCACGCACGCACGCGAACACACACTCACGAACACACACACGCACACACACGTGCATGCACGAACACGCGCTCGCACGTGCACACACCCCCACAGACGCACGCCCACATGCATGCACAAACACACGTGCACATACCCGCACACACGCACGCCCACATGAACGCACACACGCACACACACACACGCACACGCACGCACGCACGCGCGCACACAGACACAACCCGCGCACACACGCACACACATACATACGCACCCCCGCGCACGCACGCACGCACGCACACACACTCACACACACGCACGCGCGAACGCGAACATGAACACGAACACGAATGCGCACGCGCACGCACGCACGCACGTACACACACACTCACGAACACACACACACACGCACGCACGCACACACACACACGCACACACACTCACGCGCATGCACACGCTCACACACACGCACACACACACACTCACACATCCGTACGCAGAGTTGACCAACATGGCGGAGCCCTGCCAGGCCACTTCGCAGCGATAACAGCTTCATCGCTAATCCCTAGATGCGATGTCGTGTTCGAAGCTGTTAATTTCGCCTTAAATTTTGCGATTCTAGCCATCACCCAAAGTCTTAATCGAAAAACAGCTTTTGTTTTTGAGATAGGAGGCGAGTTTTTAGCGGTTAAGCTTGACGAAGTAGCGTTTGTCGTCGTCATAGCAACGGGATTGCGATATCACGAGTGGCTACAGCAGTGTCTGTGTCTGTTAGTAGATGGCACTAGGGGCTATGGGTGGGGAGCGCGGGCCTCCAGGCGCAACACGCGCGGGGTGCGCGCGTCCTACGTATTATAAAGGTTTCCAACTACATGCGCGTGGTCTACGTATATTTTTCACGTTTGCGTACGTAAACTCTGTCCGCTCGTGGAACTTAAACTGCCTACATCAGTAAAGGTTAGGGCTTTCGTAATAAAAATTTTGCTATGCTAGCGCTACTCATGTAGTACTTGTGATGCTCTATTGTCGTTGCTTGCAAATTGCTAAGTCTGTTTAAACCTATGAGTTTGTATAAATAATGCGAAAATTCATTGTTTGCTCCATCACATCAGGGGCACCCCAGGGAGGTGTTCTGGGTTCACTACTGTTAAAAATAAAGTGCTGTGTGCCTCAATAACTTCATTTTCCTTAACATTCTGAATTATGTGTTTCAATGAAATTTGACGTTGTTTGCAACATTTCACGGTCCGCTGGCAAATGTTATGTTCACGAAACAGGCCGGTGCAATTATGAGAGGTTTACAGGGAAACTACCAGCCGTACCACCCATTTGGCGATTGAAAGAATATTGCCAGGTCGCAGCCACCATTTCACCTGCATAACCGATTCAAATCGCGCTCTTGCTGCACAGTTTTCGTGCGCACACTAGTGGGAGAATATCCAAAGTCTATGAAATAACCGAAAAGCTGATTGATGTGGGTGCACCGCTACAGTGGCTCTATTGACAAAAGAAGCTGTTTATTTTATTTGAAAGTTCGGAAACTACTCGGTTTTACCCGTGGTTAGTGTAGCATTGGATCTGCTATTTTGCGGAATATTAGTTTATATCTGCCGCCTGTCAAAGCTGTTTTCTTACCGTGTGCTCGCGCCTATCTTTTAACTAGGAAAATACATGTTGCAGGTACTTTTCAGATCTATAGTAGCGAGTAGCTTCGCACGCGCTTTCACTGCTGACGCAGTAGGAATGAGCCTTTAGCAATGAAAAATTGACGTGGGCTTGTTTTAAAGTTGCCCCTTCAAGGTGCCCGCATAGCAGGCAGCCAAATTTTCGCGTGGCTGGTAACTAAAGGTAGCTAGCGCAAATTTTATATTAGCAGCTGCGTACTTCTCGTTTCTGTTGAACAGGCGTTGGAAGCCATGCTGTGCCAAATTCTTTAAACGCCCTATCAGGAAGCTTTCACTGGAAAAAATGAATTCTACAAGCAGCTACAGGGAAGGTGTTAGACACGAACCTACGTGCACGCATTTATTTTCATTTCCTGTCAGAAAAAGCATCATCCCAGAGACAAGGAGAGAACCGCCGGCAGAAGCAACCACCGGTGCAATGCGTTGCACTTAATAACACGTTTGCGGCTGCTTGGCGAGCACGCGCGTGTTTTGAAATTGTTCGGAGAAAGAGGACCACAGAAAAAGAGGTCACCGACTGCAAACTGGAAAGCGTTACCCCTCCGATTGCGGGATGAGATACAGTGGGCGTGAAGATGGGGTGACCCTCGGTACTATAGAAAAGTAACTGCAGTGTGTGGACTCTGTGATGCGTACACGTACTGGCGCTGCGCGCCCGAATCGTGGAATAACAAAAATGGCGTTGAAGTATTGCCGTGATGCACTAGGTTTTCGAATGCTGGCGTATGATCTCAGAAGCTTTAGTAGTGCTCCCGTCATTGGGCGAAATACTTTTCCGTAACAAAGCCACACATTTTAAGCATTTGTGCATGAGTAACTACACGCAAGATTACATTCCTAAAAGCGTGCACGTTTATAAGTTTGATTTGAATGTCTTCACCGCCGCAGAAAACAGCCATTGAATACCTCCAGCAGTTTCGGGAGCACAAAGTCTTGAGCGCCACGGCCATTTCAGTGGCGATGTTCGGACGGTGGTATCAACCGCAGTTCCCGGACCCGCAGGTGAAGAACAGACCTGGGCACTTTTCTGTTCTCAACCCTTGCTTTCCCATGAAGGACACCCATTACCTCGGCAGCGTCACCGAGGTATGTTGCAACGTTTCTAAAGAAGTTAACTCTGCAAACGGGTTGCGTTTAAAAGGTGGTTTTTCTGCTTTTTTATGGATGAAGCAAGACCTGTGGCGAAGTTCATTGGGGTGGCAGGTAAAGGAGTGGTTATGTACTTCTGAGTGCTTGGTGTTCATAAGGGATGTATGTTTTCTGTTACGCTCAGTTGCTCGGTTTGTGAAAGGCCATTCTTGATACAATATTATCCTGTGGAATGTGAGGTCTTTTTGAATTTAATGGTGTTATTAATCTTCGAGGGGCTGGTGGTTACCTGCTGGCTAAGACAGTGTTTGCTATGGGGGAAACTCGAGGTGCTAAGGTTGCAAAGGGCGACCTGTGTGAAGTCTACAATAGAGGAATCTTCGTCGAAGCTGAGGGTAAATTAGAAATGTCTTAGAAGTGTACGCTGCGTGTTGACGCAATTAAGAAAAAAAACGGCTCGGAGCGTGGCAGGCACGATAGAAAGTCTGAAATCGTGACGTCACTAAAGCGTTCCTGTTTTGATTTTTGTGCACTGGATGAGTCGCAGGGCTGGGTGTAGCCTGGTAGGACTTGCTTGTGTGAGAGCCAGTGGAGGGGTGGGGCTTAATTCCCCTGTGCCGCAGCGTGTGCACCCAAATTACTTATGCAGGCATGCTGGTTTCCCTGTACCCTAAAAATGTGTTCAGTTGTGCTACCAGGTCGGAGGTCAGTGTGAGCAGTGACCCGGTGGATGGGAGGGTTGCCAACAATGAGGATATTGCTTGAAGGTTCTTCAGTTCTTAAATGATTTCGCAGGGATCTACGAGTATGTTTAATGGGATTGTTTGAGAGTCGTCATAACGTACGAGTGCGAAGGTCACATAATGTAATTGATTGTCTAAAATTCACCTTCCAAAAATCTGGACAAGAATCACAGATGGCGTTCTGGATAGAAAGGGCAGGTCATTGCGGTGCTATTCTTGCTAAGTAGTATTGTTCAAGAAAGCTTAGTCATTGTAAATATCAATCTCTTCGCGTAAAAAAAATCGATGCAGCTTTCTGAGGCGTTGAGCGAGGAGTAAGAGTCACCTGTGGTACCGGTATTGAGGGGGACGTTGAGTTTAATAGCACCCACGGTGTATGGGTATAGTGAAATCGAGGTTTCGGTTTGGACTTTCCTCATCTCATTTGGAATGTCTAGGACTTCATGTGTAATACGTTTTAAAATTAGCTTGCTCTTTCGTTTCCGATATGGTGGTGTAAATAGGTAGGGGAGAAACCGCGGTGTTTAAGAATAGTCTTTTTTTGGCGAGGTAGCCCAGTAAGCTTTCAGGTGGTAGTTCCATGTAAAGCGTGAATAGTTTTGAGGTGTCTTTTGTTGAAGTAACTTACGGGCGTGCCGTAGGTTAGAGGACCGCTGGCCACCACAGGTGCTATTCACATGCCAGCAGTTTGTTGAGCTGCTTTCGGCTGTAAAAGAGTCGTTGGGATGACAGAAGTTAGAAAGAAGGCGCCTGCGGAGCCGATACTAACTGTTTTATCGTATATATGTTAGTAACACTGTACATGGGGGACCTTGTTCCTTCAGCCACCATACTTTGTGTCGGAGCGCCGCGCCCGCGATTTGAAATTTTGTGAATTCAGGTGTCATACAATGCCTTTCAGAGCTTTTTTTTTTCTACATAATATTTCTGTTTGTATTGAGTTACCGAATCGAATTTTGGGATGTACAACAGATGCAGCGTCTAATGAGTTTATTCGTGATGTGACCTGATTTCCGCTTCCGCCTAATTGTTTATGCGCCTGTACTTCTGTTACCCCCCTCCTCCACTGCAAAAACGCCTTACGGCGCAGCAGGTTCTCTGAAATAAATAAATAAATAAACAAATAAAAACAAAGTATTTTTGTGCGTGGACAAACGAGACGCAAGCCCGCATGACGTTGTTCTGATTGTCGTTTCGATGCACAAGTCAGCAGACGGATAAACGCCCCCTCGTAAAGAGCTTCTTACGAAATGCCGCGTATATGCCTTATTTTGTAATATGGTGAGGAAGCTCGACTGGAACGATTATAATTGTTGACAACTGTGGGGCTAATAAATAGAAAGTAGCCCAAGGAATAGACCTCGTGTCCAACTTCTTGTGCCGGCGTACATCCCAAAAGCCCGTTACGCAGTTGTACAACAATACCCGACGTCAGAAAGCGAGCACTGCAGTACGGCGAACGGAAAAGAAGAGGTATTAAATCAAGGTGTATTAATACAAAACACGTGATTATCATGCAATAAGTCTCGTAACACTGGAGTGAATGGCGGCAGGCTGGCGGCCATCCTATGGCACGCCTAAAGCATGTCTCATCAACCTCGGTATCTTAGCGGTGATGGGGCCACATTTTGTGCTGAAATGTAGGTGCAAATCTGGCACTTCCCGTGTTCACCCATCGACATCTACTGGATCGCGTCGAACAGCGGTGCTATTCGCTTAAGAAGGTAGCAGGAGTAGCCGATGCTGCTGTTTGACTTTCCTGGCAATGAGTATAGTTTGCTGCTTGGCATAGTATGGTATGCGAACATGGCCCATTTTTTCGCATAATCCTTTAATATCTGCTTTCGGAAAAAAATATTCTTGTAGAGCTATTTTGTGCGATGTTTTCTAATACAAAATGTTTTGGCATCTTGTAGGTTGCTCAACATGTTGGGCACAGCCCATATTCCCGTTCAAATAGCGTCGCGCTTTCGCGTATTTGGCGAAACCTGGCCGCCTTGGCGCATCCCCTGTTTGTTGATTTCTCGCGTAGGCTTACAAGAACAGACGGACTTGTAAATGCGTAGGTTGGCGAAACGAGGCTAAAAGATACCTAATTATTATTTTTTTTTATTTTCGACAAGAATGCGTTTGACCGTCCTGCAAACGTTGCAGCAGAAAAATTGTCAGGTTCAATAAATACACTAGATCCATCATTGTTCCAGCCCAGGCCATTAACGTGAAACCCAGAGCCTTGCCCTAGGCCACTGAGGCCGAAAAGCAAAGACTGTTTAGCACTTGCTCAAGAAAATAGAATGGTTTAAAACGCCCCAGTAGATGGCACTACTGGGGGCGAGTCTAGGCAGCCAGTTTTTTTCATTCACGCGCACTGGTCGTGGACTTATCTCATAGAAGACTGTCACGTTGGAGAAAAAAACAAATGATGAGCAAGGATAAGTGTACGTAGAACGTAGCGTTCAAATATTGTTGTCGAATGGCGCAGACATAAGATAGTGCCCGCGGTCGTGTAGCAACGTACATAAATTGACGCGCATCTGCGGTTACACTATGTCGACACATGGATGTGCGCGCGCACATCCTGGCACGCTCACCACCCTTTCTTTTTAAAGCGAAGCTTTCCGCCTCTCATTACTGATGTCCATACGGAAAACGAAGTGCTGGGAGAGTGTACTAGAAGTTTTAGAGTGGCCCTACCGGCGGCACGGAGCGGTGGTCCTTTCGCGCAGAAAATAGCGGCGGCGCTGTAGTCAACGACAACGACGGCCGCGCGCCCGGCCGTATTGTCGGCGGCCAGGAAACGCTGCTGCTGTACGCGCGGAGGGCTTGAAGCTTGTTCCGAGGGACGTCCGACTGTTTAAATATACTGTAGATGCAGTGGTGTCTGGGTAGCGAAATGGGAAATAAAGGCTGCGGCGCATTTGCCGTTAATTTTGCCCTTTCCGATCGACAACAACAAAATTACGGTTTTATCGATCCTATGGTGCAGTATTCGTTGCGGATTGTAAATTAAGTAATTGCAGCGACATTTTCGCTATTACAAATTCCCCAATTAAGACTTTTTTTTGCGTGAAACGGCCTAATATGAACGAGTTCATGATTGCTTTATGATCCTGGCGTTGTTATGCTGATGGATGGACATAATTCGTTCACACAAAAAAATGAAAAAAGTATGAGGCCTGGAATGATGGCTTTTCAGAAGTTTTTTTTTATTATTGTGGTGTAATTTACGTGAGCTTTTGTATAGCCGTGAGCAGTGGTCCACTTGTAATAATTAAGGATCAGCGTGGTGTTAATGTATGGTGTCGCCTGACCCAGCAGAAAATGATACGCGCAAGCGAAAAATGGTTTTAACTTAAGGATTATCTTAGCTGTTAGCCCAGTTGTCCCCAAAACCTTGTTTTTTTGCAACTATTCTCCCAACGTTCTATTTTTCGTACCACCTTTATCCTGGTTCTGTGATTGATTGATTGATTGATTGATTGATTGATTGATTGATTGATTGATTGATTGATTGATTGATTGATTGATTGATTATGGTGTTTAACGCGCCGACGCTGCACAGAAGATGAGCCGCGCTGTAGTGGAGGGCTCCAGGTTAATTTTTCGACCACCTGAAGATCTTTAACTTGCACCGAAATCTCGAACACGCGGGTGTTTTTGCTTTTCGCCTCCATCAGAAAAGCGACCGCCGCAGCCGGGAATCGAAGCCGCGTCCTTGAGTTCAACAGCGCAATTCAGCTAAGAAAAGTCCAATCAAAGAAACAGAAATTTTATTCACAAGTATGCTGAGAGAACAACTACACGCACATAAAAACAAAGTAAGGGATAGATAAGATCATTAACAAATATAATCATCGCGAAAAAAATAAAATATAACGCGGGAAACTGTGCACAGTCTATTATAAAAGAAAGTTCAAAGTTCAAATAAACGGAACTGGTACTAAATACACATTTTATTGCATTTTCGATGGCAACAAAAATGAAATGTAACGCAAATAATCATACACAAAATCTATTCAACAAAGAAAAGTACAAGAACCCTAGCATAGAGATTTACCTGGGACAAAAATACCTTGCTTAAATTTTGGGGCAAACGCATTTCCAGAACTTTGCATGTAATCGCAGCACTTGTTCAGACTTTTTATATAGAAATGCATCCGTGTCACGACGTAGAACCCAACCAAGTTTGCAGTCAAGTTCTCACTGCGCTGGCCGCAACCAATACCGGTGAAGGGGAAAACTTTCCCGATACCAAACGTGATAGATTAACTCGATTTTGGAATCTCGAAATATCTGTAAAATCGAAACTTTTTTCTTTCCGTGCATAATTATTTCCCATAGGCGGTACGCAATTGCCCCCATTTCTCTCGAAACGTTTTTTTCCTAGGACCACAGATATCTTGAAATCTTGACAGAGAGGACACAAGGCAAAGTTAGCCCAGGGAGCTAATAATGTCCCTGTTCGAATGCTCAGCTCCCACTACTACGCGCCAAACGCGGTCGTGAATGGCAAATTTACGCGAAGTACGTGCTGTGCAAAACCGACCTCCCCGTTACCGGAATGCTGTCTGTCGCTTACGATCGTTTTTAGATAGCTACATGTGGGCAACGCAGCTGATCATGCGGACGACGAGGAGCCTCCAGAAGTGCCTACAACAGAAGAAACACCAAACATGCCACGTCTGCTTCACAACAAGATAGAAAGTAGTGTTGGCGACCAACAACCGATGTGATGCATTGAGCAGCTTGAGAACGCTTTTATGGGATGCAGATGCGAACGCAAAAAAGGCGAGGATCATATAAGATCTTTCTTTTGCAATATTAAAAATTGTTTCCCCGCGAATAATTTTCCCCTTATTAGGAAAGCACCTATTTGCAGTGGAGCTATAAGGAGCACCAGCTGTTATTTCAGTGACCTGGCCACAAATTTTTGGCATTCCACATATCTTAAAATTTTGAGACAATTTTACGACTTTGAGTTAACGGGAGCTGTATAGCAAGAGCGTTTTCAGAATACGCATCACGAAATGTGAAAGTATCGTTAGGTGGAGGGCGTCGATAATTTGATGTTGGGTCGTACTAGTTTAAAACTTTAATAAGCGGAATTACAACGTACGGCGTTTACTCTCTAAATTAGCTGCCCAAAGGCGTGGATTCGATTTCCTGCCAGGGAGGCCGCTTTTCTGATGGAAAAGAAAAGCTAGAAACGGCCGTGTGTTCAAGATTTTGGCGCAGGCTAGATATTCCCAGGTGGTCAAAATTAATTCCTAACCCTCCACAACGGCGCCCCTCATCGCCTGTGTAGCGTCGGCGGGTTAAATTTCATAATCGATGAAAAATTACGCCCAGCTCCCCTCGCGGGAACCCTGGTGTGATGCGACGCTGAGGGGGGTTCAAGCGCAAGTGGAGAGCAACCATCGACCAAAAGGCCGCCGGAGAGCGGCACACCGGTTATATGCGGAGCGCGCCCGAAGCAGAGGAGACCGCGGGGAGAGAGAGTACTGCACATGCGCAGCACCGCGCGCAGCGCCGCCCACCGGCGGAGTCAGAGCGCGCGTGGCCGCACACCCACAGATGTTGAGAGGGAGTGTTCGCTCTCACCTGGGCACGCGCCGGCTCCAGTGCGTCTGCCGCGGCTATGACGCAGCACAATCCAACACAATCCACGTTAATCCAAGTCAATCCAAATCCAATTCAAGCCAAGCCAAGCCAAGCCAATCGAATCCAATCCAATGCCCCCCGCGAGAGAGTGTTCGCTATCGGAGCGGAGAGGGGTGAGCGGAGGAGAGTGCGGACGCCGATGACGACGACGGACGCACGCAGGAAGGACAGGGTCGCCGACAAGAGATGCTCTCAGCGTCGCATCTAATAAATCAGCTGCCCATGCGCCAAACACCGCAGCGAGCAGCGCAAATCTTGCCGCGCGCAGGCTAGGAGCTGGGGCCGGGAAGCGGTGGCTGTTCAGTGGTTGAGGACAGCAGCGCCGCCGCTATGCCGGTTTATTTTCTGCGCGAAAGTCGACCCGGCAGAGCAATGGGAGAGGCCGTCGCTCGGGCCACTCTAAAACTTCTAGTACACTCTAGTGCGGGTAAACCAACTTTCTGTGATGATGATGATGATGATGATCGCTTGCCTGCGAAGCTTGGCGGCAGCTTCGTTAGGACCCCTCCGCTAATGATTGTGCTGCCGAGAGAGGAGGGGACGCAGGCATGCGACGGCGTGACGTATATAGGTCTAACGTCATGTTCTGAGGTTAACGTTGACAGCCGTTACACACGGATGGACGTACTATGAGAATTACGTTGCTTGGCATACAGTAAGGCTGTCATTTGGTGGACGGTAGCCGTTACACACAGATGAACGTACCATGAGAATGACGGTGTTGGCATACAGTAAGGCTGCCATTCGCTGGACGGTAGGCCTAACGTCACATTTTGATGTTTAGTACCTTGAACCGTCACCCACTCGAAATAGTTCTCACTGTACGCCATGCAGTAGGTATAACGATTCACGTTGTAAACACCAAACCCAAACGTTATGCTTACGGAGTACATACTAGAGAGCTGCTGCGGTTCTTCTAGAAAAGTAATGCAGGCCTCCAGAGTAGCACCTCGGAGTGTGGTATCGGAAAACCAAGGATTCCACTAGAGAACGTTTCGCGTTCAACCACCGTCGCGGTTATACAAAGGGGGTGCATCATTTTTTCTTCACTCTCGGCGCCATTTCTAGTCACATGCAGTGTTTGCTGCTAGATTTTGCACGCGCTTCGGGGACGGGGGGATACGAGGAGGTTTGCGCTACTCGCTATGCCCCGATCAGAGGGGGTGACATGTTTTACCATCTCTGGCTAACTTTTTAAGGGTTTCGGGGGTTTTACTTTTTCTTTTGCCCTGATTTGTCACCCCGAAGGAGTTGTCTTGTGGGCAGGACGACGTGAATGTGAAGGGTGATCACGATACCTCAGAGCAGTCCGCTCGTATCTAGCTTGTTTAAAAATTGCTAAGCCTTTTTTTTGTGGCAAATAAAAATTAGCGTGTTCTGTCGGCGTAGGATTTAAAAGGCCGCAGAACGGCTTGCTTCCCGGGATATGTCTTCCCTACACGCCATAAAAACGCGAAAAAGTTTACGCCATGGTTTGCTCGCGCGGACCTATTAAAACGTTTTCCTACAACGATAAATAATTCAAACGGTGATATTCAAACTCGCAGGGTTAATTGCCTTCTTGATTTGTCATGTCAATTGTGTATTCTTATTTTATGCATGTGCTTGTTGTAGGGCGCCTGTCCTCCTCGTACTTATGGAAGGTCGGCAGTATGTAAATAAATAAATAAATAAATAAATGGAGAAATAAATAAACAAATAAATAAATACATCAGCAAATAAATAAATACATAAACAAAGAAATAAATAAGTGAACAAATAAATTAAAATAGCATTAGAAAGATTATGGTCTTTTGTCACTCCCGCCATCTAACATCATCTGCTCTGTCGCCCTACCACCCCTCAAGCCCTTCAGCTCCCCTGCTGCTCCTCCCATAATAATTGCAATGTAGGTTCTCTCAATTCAAGTAAATTTACCCCTGTTGACAGTGCTCGATCATGATTTTTTTTTTTGCCTGAAGCAGAGAAGTCTGACATTTTGTGTTTTGAAGTTTGCTTCTTATTCAGGTTTTGTACACCATTGATAACATATTCTTTTTTGGCTTTCCATCGCTAAAACATACGAAACTCGTTGCCTGGGCGCTAGAACGAATTAAAACACAGGCCGGTCGACAGGCCAAAAAATGTTCACTTTCGGATAGACCGTGGAGCACCGCCATGCTTGAACTAAGAAGATACCGAAATCTCGTTGAAAGGGGACCTTTGTCTAAGCAAGGCAAGGCGAGACCGGCGCACTTCATCCTCGCAGTTCGCCGCCAGATCACGTGCGCGACATTGGAAATAAATAAAGGGACAACTAGAGCCACGGCTGCACGTGATGGGCTTTGCCGCCTTATGTGAGAAAAAATTGGCCGCGTATCTGCTCCTTTCGTTGCAAATGTCGTCAAAAGACAATAATCTTTATCGACTTTTGCCAAGTAAATGCCTCCCTTCGCTTTCCCGCTCACCTCTCATGTTGTTCCTCTTGCGTCGCGCTCCTCCCAAGGTAAAGACGAGAGAGAGAGAGAGAGAAAAAACTTTATTTGCTCAGAGCCATGGTCGGGCCCGCTAATCCGGGGCTGCCAATGGTCGACGAGTAGCTCTCTCAGCCCGGTCCGCAAGCCATTTCTGGCAAGCTGGATGCGGGTTGAGCAGGGTGGCCTCCCATTGTGTTGTGGATCTGTTGTTCGGTGTGATGTTCTTCATGTTGGGGTTTTGTGTGCAGTGCCACATCGTGTGGAGTAAATCTCCCGTCTGGTCGCAGTGCGGGCACTGTGGTGTTGGGTAGATGTCCGGATAGTATTTGTGTAGGGTTGCGGGAATTGGAAGTGTGTTTGTGTGAAGTTGTCGGAGTAACACCTCTTCCAATCTTGTGAGCGAGGGATGAGGGGCTGGAAATCTCCTCCTGCCGAGCCTCTGTTCAAGCAGTATCTCCCTGTAGGCGGTACGCAGTGAAGGGGGTGAAGGTGATCGGCTGGCTCCCTTGCCTGGGGGGCAACCAGCGGGGGTGAACGCCCGGAATAAGGAATCGCGGGCTAACGCGTGCGCGGCGACATTCCCCCCGGTCTGTCCCTGATGACCCGGGAACCATATGATCTGTGCCCCTTCAGGCGGCTGATTCGTAATTATGCGAAGGGCCTGGCGACATATCCTGCCTCTGAGGAAATTTCGGCAAGCCTCTTGGGAATCGGTTAGTATAATGGCGCTAGGATGGGCAGAGATGGCCAGGGCGATGGCGACCTCTTCCGCGCGGGTCGGATCCGTCGTTTTGATGGATGCCATTGCAATGGGGTTACCACTGGACGAGCAGGCTGCTGCTGTGGTCACCCCATTGGTGGGGCCGGCACCGTCCACGTAGATTGTAGCAGGGTGGGAGTCCCATGTTTTGGAGAGGTATTGGGCCCGGAGTGTTCTGCGGACTTGATCGTGTTCCGGGTGCATGTGTCTGGGGAGGGGATGGATGTGAATGCGTTCTCTTATTTCTCGAGGGATGTCGAATCGATCCTGCACCGTGGTCGGAGGGGTTATGTCCAGTCTATTTAGGATGTCTCTGCCTGTTTTTGTCCTCGTGAGGCGCACCTGTTGCGCTATTCTCTGAGCATCTATGAGCTCTTTTGTGGTGTTATGGACCCCCAGAGCCATTAGGCGCTCATTGGACGTAGATACTGGGAGGCCCAAAGATAGTTTGACGCACTTACGAAGAGCCCGGTCTAGTCTGTCCTCCTCTCTGGGTTTGAGGTTCAGAAAAGGAGCGACGTATGTGTATCTAGAGACCACAAAGGCCTGTACCAGTTTAGTGGTTTCAGTCTCCTTCATTCCGTGGTTTTTGGAGGTCACTCGCTTGATCATTCTGGCTACCTGGTTGGCCGCCGCTATCAGCCGACTCACCGCTGTGGTGTTGTGTGCCATGTTGGAAAAGTGCACGCCGAGGACACGGATCTCCTGCCTGGCGGGGATAGGCATGAAATCCACGTGCAGCTTGATGGGGTCTTGTTTCGGGTATTTGGGCTTCTTGGGCTGGACCACCAGTAGTTCCGACTTATCCGGTGCACACTCCAGGCCACGAAACCGGGCGAAGGTCTGCACGATTTCTATCGCTCGTTGGAAGCTGTCCTCTATGTCGGCCCTAGTTCCTTGATTTGACCATATGGTGACGTCGTCCGCGTACAGTGCGTGACAAATGCCTGGTACCCGGTTCAGTCTGGGCGGCAGATCCTTCATCGCCAAGTTGAAGAGCAAAGGGGAGAGAACTGCACCCTGGGGTGTACCCCGCGATCCCAGCTCAATTAGATCTGACTCGAGTCCCCCTATAGAGAGCTTGGCCTTCCGATCTTGTAAGAACGCCTTGATGTAGTTGTAGGTTCTGGAGCCGCAATTAGTCTCCGCTAAGGTGCGTAGTATGGCCGAGTGCAGGACGTTATCGAAAGCCCCTTTTAAATCAAGGGCTAGCACCGCGCACGGTTGCATGCGGTCTGGGTGAAGGTATACGTCCCTGTAGACCTGCAAAAGCACATCGGCAGTGCCTAGGTGTGGTCTGAAGCCAAACTGTGTGTGCGGAAGTTGGTCTGTGCCGTCAAGAAACCGTTGCAATCGAGTGTTGATTACTCGCTCGAAAAGTTTCAACAGGCAGGATGTTAGCGAGATGGGCCTAAGATTCTCTACCTTCAAGTCCTTTCCCGGTTTCGGGATAAACCGAATTTCCGCTGTTTTCCACTGTTGCGGTAATGAACCAGGGATCCAGTACTCCCGATTGAAATGGTCGACCAAAGCTTGAATGTCTGCTTCACCTAGGTTGTAGAGGGCTCTCGCTGTGATTTGGTCTGGTCCCGGGGCTGTGGTCTTCTTCATGTTGGCGAGCTCAGTTTTGATTTCGTGTATAGTGACGGGTTCGTCCAAGACTTCGTTGGGTTCTCCTTGGTAATCTGGGTAATCACCCCGGCGGTCTGTTTGGAGATACTTGGCCTTGAGGTCGTCAATAAGTTCTTGGTCCGTCCCGGGGTATTGGTGCACCAGCCTAGCAAGTCGATTGGCATGCTCAGTCCTCGTGGCAGTCGGCTCCATCATTGCTTTAAGAACCTTCCACGTCTTCGCCACGCCTAGCTGGCCCGACATGCTGTCGCAAAACTTTCTCCAGTTTTGATTAACAAGCTTTATGGCGTAATCTTCTGCCTCCTTACTGAGCTGGGCCACTCGGCGTCGTAGCTTGCGGTTGAGGGGCTGTCTCCGCCATCTCTTGGTGAGCGACTCTCTGGCATCCCAGATATGGAGAAGGTGCGAGTCGACAGCTGGCACGCCGTCTGGAGCTTCGATTTTTCGCGTGTGGTGTTCCACGTCCAATAATAGCTCTCGGGTCCACAGCTCGATGTCCACTATGTTGGGTCCCCCCTGTTCCCCAAGCCGTCTTTCTCTGGCTTCTCTCCACTTGTGCCAGTCTGTTAGTCTGCAAGCTCGACGTCTTCTCTCCCATCTGCCACAAGCGTCGTCCATGCTCGTCTGTAAAATAAAGTGGTCGCTTCCGAGACTCTGCCCTAAGTTTTCCCATTTCTCCTCCCTAACATTTCGTACGAAGGTCAGGTCCGGGCATGAGTCCCTGCTGACGCTATTTCCTGTCCTAGTAGGTTGCAGTGGGTCGGTGAGTAACGTGAGATGCTCCCGGGCTGCCAGTTCTTCCAGCTTCCTGCCTTTTGCGTCCGTTCGCTTGTAACCCCACGCCACATTGTGAGCATTGAAGTCCCCCGCCACCATCACACGGGTACCACGGCCGGCCGAAGTAAGGAAGGATTTGATTAGATAGTCCAAATTGGGGTTACGGCTGCTCGGGCTGCTGTATACGTTCAGGATGTGTAGACTACGCCCTCCCCGTTTGGCTGGGTGTATCTCCACATATTCGTGAGGGATATCCGAGTCAAATGCATCATGATGGCACACAGCTAGTTCCTTTTGCACGAGAATGGCGGTATTTTTGTTCGTTTGAAAAGTGTTGTATCCCTTAAGCTTGATGGGCATTTTGTGCGCTTCCTGTATCAGCATGACTGCCGGGGAATGTGCAACCTTTTCTACATATAGTTGGAGGGACGACTGCTTCCGATTGTACCCGCGGCAGTTCCACTGCCAAATCCTCAGTTCGCGGCTGAATGGCATGTCGAGTCCGTATCTGACCATTGATCCTCTGTCGGTCCTCGCATTGCCATGCGCTTCCTGCGTTTTTCCTGCATCTCACGTCGAAGTGCCGTTATTGCTGTTTCAGTGTAGCGCCGGTTACCTCTAATTTGCTCGCTCATCTGTCGGAGTTGAGTTTGCACATCTTCTTGATGTTGCTTTGCTTCCTCTTTGAAAGCCTTGAACTCCTGTAAGACAAGTTGGTACACGTCTCCCAGAAGAGGGGATTATGAGGTATTAGGGAGGTGACTAGGAGTTGACGCAGGGGCAACGGGATCTCTAGGTGGTGACTGTGTGCGGAGTGGTTGGGATTTTGATAGTACCGCCATTTGAGCCTTTAAGGCTGAGAGTTCTGCTCGCAGCGCTCTGATTTCTGCCTTTTGCGATTGGTTTTCGGTCTGGAGTGTTTGTATTTCTGTGTGTACAGAGAGTGGGGGTAAGGGAGGCCAGTCCCTGCTCACCTGACTGTTCTGTGCTTTGGCTTGATCCTTGGCCTGAAGAGATTGCTGGATGCCTGAGGACGTCTGCTTCTTTTTCTTGTGCTGCTGCTGCAGCTGAGTGTTGCCCGGCAGAGAGCTGGCCCAGGCCCTGTCCCGGGTTTTCGCTCCCGTCACTGCAGTTGCCCACTCGTGTGTGCGGCCGCATGACGTCGTCCCTTTGCTCTCTTCACAGCAGGTGCTACTCGCTCCTGTCGCCAAGGGTGTATTCTTATTTCCTCGCGCCAGTTGTTGCTGGGATCCCGGTTCTTGTACACTACCGTGATACGGATTTTGAACTACGTTCTTGTTTTTCCCCGGTTTGTCTGGCCTGAAGAATTTCTCCTTGCACTCACTGGAGTATGTCTTGTGCGGTCCCTTGCATAGTGCGCACGTGAGAGTGCACGAATGGTCTTCCGTGGCGTTTGGTTGTCCGCAGTCTTCGCAGGCAAAGCCCTTGGGTTTCGGGCATACGTCCGTTCTGTGTCCCGCCTCTCCACAGTTGAAACATGCGGCACGCGTCTTCCGGTAGATAAAACACCGCTTCTCCAACCATGCGTAGCGCACCGTGTAGGGAACTCGTTTGCCGGAGAAGACGATCACGGCCGAACTCGATTTACCCAGTCGCCTGGCGCCCAAAATCTCATATCCTGGTGCCAAAAGTTCGTGCTCGATTTGCGCGTCGGTCGCTCCGTCGTCCACCCCGTGAATGACTCCTCGGCATACTTCCTCTTGCATCGCTGAGTAAGTGCTGACTTCTAGGTCTTTTCCTTGTATGCGCAGGTGTCCTATCTTCAGGAGTTCCTTCGCGTCATCGAGGTTGTTTGTGCAGATAAGGGCAATGTTTTGGCTGTCGTGCACTCGGATGAGCGGGCATTCTTGTAAGGGAGTTAGGCAGGCTGCTCGAACGCTGCGAGTCACCTCCCCCTCCACTTCACACAGGTTTATGCCTCCTCGCGGTTTAACAACAATCCGGTATTGGAATGGCTTGAGGCTAGGAAGGTGTCTTCTCGGAGGTTTCCCACCTGTGTCAGTCGTCTTGCCCAGTGTCTCCGCTTCTTTCGACAAAGGTTTGCTTAAATCATTTTAAATTTCCCGCGTTCCACTGCTCCAAACCGGGTGTCTCGATGCCAACGCTGCCGTACGACAAAGACGTGCGTGAATCGAGGCGCCCTACTCCAACGTTTATAGAACCGCGTTTCCCTAGTACACGTGCGTTCCAAGCAGAACGTGGAACCTATCTAGTAGAACCTTTCGTAACTGTTGCCACTTGGTTTCTTCAAATTCCGCCAGAAGCTATATGGCAAGGGCGACAGCAGGCGACGGCAGAGTGATATTTTTTTCTTCAGTTGATGAAGTATTTAATCTCGCCAAAATCAAACATGTACGATTTTTTATAAAGGAACGCTGCAAATATGACTTCTGTATTAATTGGTTGTCTTATATATGCGTAATGTCTTGTTGTTCTTCAACAATATTGACAAGTATGAACATTACACCGGACTTAGACGGGCACATTTAGCTGTGACTATAACACTATTGCGCAGGCATTGTTTTACTTTGGCCGGGTGGCTGAATCGAGTCACAGACAGACAGACAGACATACAGACAGACCACAATTTCTGGGTTTAAGTAGCCCAAGAAAGACTATCGTCTTTAAAAGACATGCACCCATGCACTCCATACAGACGGCTAACCAGTGAAGCTGTAACTTGCGGCCGGTGTTTGCCCGTGTCTTACTCCTTATGGTTCATCACAGGCTTTCACGCGTTGCATGCTTGTGGTGTTTTTTTCGTTTTGGTTTCGGATGGCGGCTTCGCTGATCGTCAGGCGCCTGTTCGCCGGGAGTACCTATGACGCGCGGCCGACACACTTGGAAGTCACCAACGCCCAGCGTTTGCCATTTCGACGTTCACGCTATTCGGCCGTGGTTGCTTCATCTGTGCTTCACGCATTAGCATTCTCCGCACGTCTGCCCTGCCAGAGATAGTCTTTTTCGCTGCTCCGAAGCGCCGTTCGCACTTAGCAGTGTCGGCAGGTGCCTAGTGCTGGTACATAATCTATAAGCCCAGAAAATCTCTCTCGCTTTAGCTTTCACTCCTCTCCAACCTGTTTTTTCCGCACCTACGCATGCAGTTGCGGCGGACAAGTTTTCTGAGTACACGGGCGGGACCCCCAGATTATCCTTTCGCATAGCCACAAAAGTTTCCCCTGAAAAGCAGGATATCAAGCATAAGAGGAAGGACGCGCACGTGTACAACGGCGTCTTGCAGCGGAATTGGAACGTGAGAAGGCGCGGCGATGTGTTTTTCCGCCCGCTCGAGTGCGCCGGTTTTATTTTTACGCCAGGTGTACAAATGGGCTTCCAGCGATCTTGATGATAAAATTAAATGATTGCTACTACTGCCACCCACCGAAATGGGAAGCTTAAGTTGCAGATATTGCACTACCTGCGTTGATGAAATCAGAAATCACAGAGTGCTTTTCTTTGTTTGCATGTAGGTTTGCCAAAACCAGAGCTTCCGACCAGGGTACGAGGATAGGCAGACACACAGCTGCATCGCATACAACAAGACGATGAAGCGAACGTTCGTCTATGACAACATAGCAACGTTGCACGACAAGGTATGAAAAAAAAACTCAGCTTTTCCGTAGCCGCAAGTGAACGGAAAAATTACCATGCACGCGCTTCCACAGTCAGAAGCACGAATACCTAAAAATGGACAAGGAAGCAACATGAATCTCTTATATATTGGAAATAACTGGCCTTTTATAACTTCTTAATCGCTACTGCCGCCTTGCGAAAAGTTGTGTTCGCTAATAGTGATTCCAACTATCGATGTTTTTAATTTCCCTCTACGCACGTCCGCTGTGACGTCACTGACGAAGCACCCGTTCCCATATTAATAATTATATCGCGGGAGCGCCGACCGATCGGCATGTCGGCGGCTTATTAGTGTGCCCAGCGGCGAAGTAGGCGAGTGTACGCGCACGCGCAGAGAACTGTCTGCTAGATGAGTGTCGCCTACTAGCATGGAGGAACTTTCCTTCATCTCTACTAGGCTGTTCTACATAGAACAACACTACCCCTGCCTTTCTTGTCTACGAAGGCCGTTTTGGTAACCGCCAAAGGTAAAAAGCAACTTAAACAATCCAGAAGCGCGCGCCGGGAAGGTGTTAACAAAATAAAGCAAACGCGCATTGGAGGTGGGCGTGTGGTACAAAAAACCCCGGTTTCTCATAAAAGAAGTCATGCCGATATCGTGGTAGGGGGCAAACCGTTCTCACGAAAACAGCGTAGCAGACGATGTCCGCACAGGAAAGGGGTTTTGCTGGTGCGCGTAATCTTGCCTATTTCGCTGCGTGACACCAGGATAAGGCGCTGGCCTGCCGATCAGTGGCCGCTCCCGTTACATCATTAAACATTTGGGAGGGTGTACAAGGAATAAATATTGAGTGTGCTAAGTTCATGCTAGGAATACAGGCACAGAAAAAAATGGACCGGAAAGTCGTAGATCAATCGCGCCTTAATGTATAGTGGCCATTGTCGGCGGTGACCGCCTTGCTGGTGGATGTGATTCGCACGAACCCGTGCCTGTGGCCTTACAAGCGTGATGCGTAAAGCAGGTGGTCAAAGGGCCTGTTTCATCATCTTTCCTGATTCCATAGAGTTTCAAAATCAGTTCTCTCATTACCTCCTTCTTCTGTTCGATCTGTTCATTAAAATAATTTGATATTTATCCTGTGGGGTCAAGTGCTTGAGTTATTGAAATGGCATTTTGCTGTCACGGTCCGTTTAGGCAAGAAGTGCTGTTATAAAGCATGGACATTTACAGGCAGTTTCAGGAACTTCTAGATTACAAAGTTTGGAGCAATATACCAAGATAAAACCTGGTGTCTCATGTTTTCGTAAAAAACCTCGCTGTTGTTTTCATACAGGTCTTATGAACATATTGCAGGAACTGTGGCCTTTCTTACGGCAGCAAAGTGCTACCTTGTTGTCGCCTCTCTAGAGTGATTGTATAGCACGGCTTGCAGCGTTTTTTGTTTCAGCATCAAACTAAAACTGTGTGGAAGTACCGCTTGTCTTTTTCATACCTACCACTTAAAAATACAATAACTAACCTGTAAAGTCTCATCTTCTTTTGTCTTGGTACCACACATATATCTTTACTATATGGTCACAGCAGACAGGTATAAAAAATATCTAGGATGAAATTGCACTAGAGCAGATATTGAGTTGTTTTCAGAACAAAAACGTTTGAACTTATGAAAGCTCGCCAAGCAGCTGACAGTTAGCGCTCAGTTTCAAGAAGACAAATGATCACCTTGGTAGCCTATCAGTGGCACTACTTCTACGCTGTTCAATATCAACTAGGGTTCTAGCCAGCGCTATCATTTGTACTTGTGTGTCAAGCAGATAAAAGCGTCCTATATATAAAAAAAGCTTTTTTATCTTCCTTACTACACCCTCATGGTGGGGTCAATTTTATGCACCCTGGCTACTCCGGAAATGGTGCAGTGGCGCACGGTCCCTTATCAGCAGGATTCACTGCAATACAGTTTTTCTATAGTTGATGCCTATTTGACTTCATTCTTGCAGTGAGCGTGGACCGAAGGAGCCATGACGTATTTGGCACTAAAGCACAACCCGCCGATGGGCTCACGAGCTGAATTTGAAATGTGACCGAGGCCGTGCACGCACGCATAATTTATATAATGCATGCAAAATATATATAAGCTAATACCAAACATTTATACCGAAACGCAGCGCAACTATGGTGTTTCTCTGTAAAACTGCTTCCTATTTTCTAGCCAGCATTTCTACCAGTTGTTCCAGGGCAGACTGATGCAGGGAGAAATTGCCAACTTTTCCTGGCAGCGCACCAATACCTCGCTACTAACGTTCTCGTTTTTTCTAGCTGTGCCGAAGCAAACTCAAGGCGTTTGAAATACGTTACGGCTTGGCGGCATTCAACATCGAGTACGATGATGGACTCAACGTTTGTGGCAATGGGAAGTTCCCTCTGCTCAGGTCTTTGAAGGTCATGCTGTCATATTTCATGCGAAGCTACCATTCCCATCTTCACGTCCATGAATGCCTGTACCGACGCCCTTCCACTACGTGCGACATCAGCCCCTCGGTGGCAAATTATTCAGAGGTGACGACTGATCAATCGACTAGGGAAGGCAGCGTACCAACATCACCAAAAACGTTGTCGGAATCAATGACTGGAAACCTGACAAGTGAGGACAGCGGAGCAACATCACCAGAGGCATTGTCGGAGTCGACAACTGAACAGCCGTCTAGTAATGAAAGCGCAGCAACATCACCGGAGGCGTCGTCGGAGTCGACAATTGAACAGTCGTCTAGTAATGAAAGCGCAGCAACCTCACCGGAGGCGTTGTCGGAGGTGACAACTGAAGAGTCGACTAGAAAGGACAGCGGAGAAACATCACCGGAGGCGTTCTCAGAGTCGACAGCAGAAGAGTCTACTAAGGACAGTGGAGCAACCACACAAGAGGCGTTGTCAGAGTCGACAACTGAACAGTCGTCTAGTAATGACAGCGCACCAACATCACCAGAGGCGTTGTCGGAGGTGACAACTGAAGAGTCGACTAGTAAGGACAGTGGAGCAACATCACCGGAAGCGTTGTCGGAGTCGACATCTGAAGAGTCGACTAGAAAGGACAGCGGCGGAACATCACCGGAGGCGTTGTCAGAGACGACAGCAGAAGAGCCGTCTACTAAGGACAGTGGAGCAACCACACCAGAGGCGTTGTCAGAGTCGACAACTGAACAGTCGTCTAGTAATGACAGCGCAGAAACATCACCGGAGGCGTCGTCGGAGTCGATAACAGAACAGTCGACTAGTAAGGCCAGCGGAGCAACATTACCAGAGGCGTTGTCGGAGTCGACAACTGAACAGTCGACTAGTAATGACAGCGGTGAAACATCACCGGAGGCGTTGTCAAAGTCGTCAGCACAAGAGTCGACTACTAAGGACAGCGGAGCAACCTCACCGGAGGTGTTGTCAGAGGCGGCAACTGGAGAGTCGACTAGTGAGGACAGCGGAGCAACATCACCGGAGGCATTGTCGGAGTCGACAGCAGAAGAGTCGACTACTAAGGACAGCGGAGCAACATCACCGGAGGCGTTGTCGGTGGCGACATCTGAAGAGTCGACTAGTAAGGACAGTGGAGCAACATCACCTGAGGCGTTGTCGGAGTCGACATCTGAAGAGTCGACTAGTAAGGACAGCGGAGAAACATCACCGGAGGGGTTGTCAGAGTCGACAGCAGAAGAGTCGTCTACTAAGGAAAGTGGAGCAACCACACCAGAGGCGTTGTCGAAGGCGACAACTGAAGAGTCGACTAGTAAGGCCAGCGGGGCAACATCACTGGAGGCGTTGTCGGAGTCGACATCTGAAGAGTCGACTAGTAAGGACAGCGGAGAAACATCACCGGAGGCGTTGTCGGAGTCGGCAGCAGAAGAGTCGACTACTCAGGACAGCGGAGCAACCTCACCGGAGGCGTTGTCGGAGTCGACAACTGAAGAGTCGACTAGTAAGTACAGCGGAGCAACAGCAACATCACCAGAAGCGTTGTCGGAGTCGAAATCTGAAGAGGTGACTAGTGAGGACAGCGAAAAAACATCACCGGAGGTGTTGTCGAAGTCGACAACTGAACAGTCGACTAGTAAGGACAGCGGATCAACATCACCAGAGGCGTTGTCGGAGTCAACAACTGAGAATCCTACTAGTAAAGGCAGCGGACTAACATCACCGGAGGAGGTGCCGGAGTCAACAACTGAGATTCCGACTAGTAAAGACAGCGGCTTAACACCACCGGAGGCGTTGTCGGAGTCGACAACAGGCATCTCGCTTAGTCAAGATAAGGGATCAACATCCTCGCAGGCATTGTCAGAGTCGACAGCAGGCAACTCGAGTAGTGCCGGTGACGGGCCCACATCTCTCGAGGCGTCGTCACAGTCGCTTCCTGCCGACTCAAGAAGTGACGATAGTAACTCTAACAGCCCCTCCGTCCGGATGGAGGAGCTGACTAGTGCAGCAGGAAGTAGTCAAGACGATAGGCCGATGGCATCCACGTCTGAACTGGTAGAGATTTTGGTTTAGAGATATGAAAATAGTTTTTACGCTGTGCCATACAGGCTCAATATGATGAAAAATAAAAGAAACCACCGCACAAATAAACCTTCCCATAATCGTTGGGGCAATGAAATACTACACTCAGTATTTTATTGTCAAGTATAAAACGTATCTTGTTGCATAAGTGGAGGAGTGTTAAAAGGGTGTCTGTGTGTAGGTGGTGTATCATGGCATACGAGATGTTGTCTGGACCTGGAGCTGAGGGTTTTCACGTGCTAAAAGCAGCTATCAGCTCATTAGGCGAAAACTCGGAGGCGAAGGTGGTTGTAAAACAAAGCTTTAACGGCTCCCTGAAGTGCCCATGCAACGTCACTTGAATTCACACACGTGGCACTACAACGCGTGAAACCAGAGGTACTGCCAGCCGTTACCTGTCATTCACGGGTTCGGAGTCCCGGACACCGCCTCTGTAGCCTGGCCGTGCGTCGGCGGAAAGAAGACGGAGAGGAACGTCTTTCGAAGTGTGAGACAGTGGAACCTATCCATCCTCATGTGCTAGCTCGGGCTACACCTCCGCACTACACAAGTGGTTAACCTAAACAATTGTGCTTGTGAGCTTAGTGATTCCCATTCATAACGAGTTAAACTAGTTAATTCAGTAAGTTTGAGAATTGCGAGAAAGCTGAGCGAAGTTTTATAGTCGCTATTTGGGAGAACCAGTCGCTCCTTTCGTCTTTTGGAGTACTTCTTAAAACACGACAAAATTGGTATTCCCCAATTAAGAAAACGGAGGCAAGTAGTGACAAGAGGCATTGTTCAAAACGGTTTAACCGTTTTGAAAAATGCGTTTCAGCAAGACTGTATTGTTCTTTTGGTTTTCTTGAATGAAAAAAAGAACAGTGCTGACTTCCTCTGTAAAGCACGATAACTGGTTTGTAGAATGCGTTAAAGGCGTCATCTATTCAGTTCCGCTCTCCTGTGGGAAAGCGCACGTAGTCCAAACGGGACGATGCCTTAATGAAAGAATAAAAGAACCTAACTATAACGCACATAAGGTGATTAGTGACCAGCTAGGTGCTCCCTGTCAGGATTGCCGTGTCTGCACCCCAATCTTTCAAAAAAACAAAGGTCATTGCAAAATAGAAAGATAAAATAGCTAGAGAAATTATTGAAGCCCAAGAAATAGACCACCGAAAAGAAAAATGTGTGAGCATACCCTCGTTGCTCCTCTCGCAAAAAGAAATTAATTTTCTGTCCCAGAGATAGTTCAGCATGTGTTTGCAGCGCATGGCGTCGGTGCAGAGTGCCGAATGGCTGGGTTATCTCCAGCTTTCGTGTTATTTCTTCTTTTCTTGTAATTTTTGACTGTCCGCGTATATATGTGACAGGCCGAAAAATAAAGACAGTCGTAAAGCAGCGCTCGTGTTTGTCACTTTTTTTTCTTGTGTCTCGTCTGTGTTGCGCTGTTCCCCTCTTCGTAATCATGCACCACCTCGCACAAGCCTTATACCCTTGGGGGAGAGGAAGCCGCCCTCCACCTACTCAGGCGCGTTGGGAGGTTCTTGGCGCACACGCCACGATGCAACCGTTGGCTGGTGGCGGTAGAAAGCTTTGCTTTAAAAGTGGTTGACCTGGTGTTATTACGAAAATGCTTTTTTCGACCGATAATTTGTGTTTGATAAACGTGTTTGTGTAGTGTGCAGAACTGTACACGTGTTGGAAGTGTGCAAGTGTGTCAGCCTGGTCTTCGAGTGTGTCCCCTATTGTGCTGACCAGCGGCAGGCTGTTTGTTAACTGTTCTTTTAAGTTTATATATTCGTGTCCATACCTCGCGTGTGGCTGTGTAGGAGTTTATTGTTGTTATGAATTAGTGCGAGCTGTCTCACACACGTTTTCCAAACGCCTTTGCGATTTTGAACAATAGGAGGTTTCCAGACGTGGGGTAGCGACGAAGGATACCCCATGCCGTGTTCTGGGCCTCTCGCGCCCGCCTACAGTCCTCGTTCCACCACGGCCTCAGTTGGTTGCGCGAAGCAGCAGAGGCGTGTTGAATGGCCTTTTCGGCGGCGTTGAGGATGTGCGCCGGGAGGAGTTGGGTTGCCTCTTCAGCGTGTAGGTGCTTTATGGATCTGTGGTGTAGTTTAGATGTCTCTGTAATGTATTCCAGTTTGCTCTTACTTCATTGAACATCTTGTGGAAAGATCAACTGCTTCGGCATTTACCTATGTATGTTAATGTGGTAGGGAAGTGGTCACTACCATATGGGTTCATGCCCACACCCCACTCAAGAGACGGAAAAAGGACTCCAGATCCAATAGCCAAGTCGAGATGAGAGTAGGTGTTGTGTCCCATATTATGGTACGTGGGCTTCTTTTTGTTGGATAGGCATGCTGCTGAAAATGTTAGAAATTTTTCTGTAAGGCGATCTCGCGCATCAGTGCGGAAAGAGCCCCAAAGAGAGTTTTGTGCATTGAGGTCGTATATGAGAATGGAGGGTGTGGGTAGCTGATCTACAAGGCCCTCGAAATCTTAGCTCGAGAGCTGGACGTTAGGAGCCGTGTACAGACAGCATACCGTTAAAGCCTATTGAAGATTATGGTTCTAATGGTAACAGCCCCAAGAAAGGTCTGCAACTGGATAGTGATGCCAAGGTGTTTCGAGAAATGATGGCCAAACGACCTGAAGATGTACCACTACCATCCCTGCCCTTCCTAAATACCATGTAGCTATTCAAAAAATTCGTGTCTGTAGTTTAAATGTGTTTCTAGGAGGCGCAAGGCACTTGGCTGATTGGCATGCAGTATCTCGTACACATTGAAAAGATTTTTAGGAGGCCACTACAGATCCGTGAAATGATGCGTTCTCTTCACATTATTTAAATTAGGAACTACTAGAGAGTGTGTGTGTATGTGTTCATGCTTTGTTTAGACTTTCGGGGCGTGTATTCTCTGACGGCGATTTTTGTGTTTTCTGTTGGCTTGGACGGCGAAGCCCGTTCCTTACGCTGCACTGGAGGCAAGAAGGGTACGACGCTCATCTCCTGGTAAGGTGTTCTGGGTGTGCTCGACGGACCGGGCCTCCTTGACATCGATGTAGCACCCTTTCGCGTGCTGTTCGTTTCAGCCTTTACCATCGTGTGCACTGGGGCCCCACGGATGGGGCAGGTGGTGGGGCGAAGATGGTAGCCACCGTGGTTCCTTCCGTGTCCATGTCCTCTAAGCCATCAGGTGTGTTCGAGACCTGTGAGGGGGACGCAGGCGAAGCGACTCCGCTACCATCAGTGTGTGTTACCACCTTAACCACTGCTAATTCGGAAAGTGGCGTGACGACAGGTGAAGCTACCGATGGCAGAGTAGCAGGAGGCGTGTGCGGGAGCAAGTCAGCTGGGCTGTATTGCGCCGCCACCGAAAAAAGGTGCCGCGGTGTCCTCCGGCGAGCAGCGTCGGATATTCGGAGATGAAAAGTGCAAACGTCGTCCGGGCCTGTGGAAGGTTGATGTTTTCATTGACCTTTAGTGTGATTATTTGTTTTTCTTGGTTGAACTTTTCCCATGATCGTGAATACGCTGCCTGAGGTCCATGACAGCTAGGGCAAGGGAAGTTGTTAGCGTTACAGTTCTCTGCACGATGATCACATTGAGCACATCTTGCACATGTTAGCTTACCCCGGCAATTGTACGTACTATGTCCACACCGCTGGCATTTGTAACAGCGGCGTGGGTTTGGTGCGTACTGGTGCGTGGGACATCTAAGAAAACCTGCCGTCACGGATTCTAGTAGTGGGGTTGTGTCAAAGGTCAGAATTACGTGCTTTGATTTCTTTACCGTCTTGTCTAATTGCAATCCGCCGGATGGCTGTGACTCTTGGTCACGCAGTCCTACCAAAATGTCGGTTTAGTTTCATTGCTAAGGTCGAGTTGAGAAACGACATCCTGAAAAGAGTATAAGGTTTAGGCAGGTGTGACTGTGATTTCCAGATCGTAGATGTTGGTTTGTTTCAGAAGCTTATTTGCCTCCTCTTTGTAGCTGTCGTCAATAGTACATCTCCAGAAGTAATTTTTTTCGCCTTGTAGTTGTTTGCAGTAGCACTCTAGAGGAACTTTGCAACGAGGGAGACTGATTGTCCACTTACAGGCGTTTTTTGTCCACAGCTTGCATAATGAGGAAGCGGGAAAATTTGTCATTGCTTCAGAGGTTAATCTTCAGTAGAGGTTTGAAACTTCGGTGCGGGTCCTTTTCAGTGCCCGATTGTTTAGGTTTAGAGAATATCATAAGCTATAGTACAAAGCAGGGCAGGGGGTACTTCCTTCGCTCGTTTTGTCCTGATGGCGAGAGCTCCCTGCCTGGTAGAGAAATATAGGAAGCCCATCCGCCGGAGCTTGACTACGCCCCCGACAGCCGCCGGTAAAGGCATCTTCCCTTCACCTTATAACTCTTTACCATGATTGGTTACTGCTTGAGTGTGGAGGTTTGTAGTCCGCGATGTCGCCAATACCGTCGCTGTGATTACTCCAGGTGATCCGTGCGGGGATGATGATTGTGGGAGAAGTGTATCAAAATTACAGCGCCCCCCTGCGAAGCTTGGCGACAGCTCCGTTAGACCTCCACCGCTTAAGGTCGATGTGCAGCAGAGGAAGGAGGGGGCGCAGGTGGGTGACGGCACACCGCATATAGGCCTGAGGTCATGCTCTGAGGTGAAGGCCGACAGCCATTGCCCACAGCTCGACGTACGATGAGAATGAAGTTGCACTGCATGCCGTAAGGCTGTAAGAAGTAGGGCAATAGGCCTAACGTGGCATTTTGAGGTTTAGGGCGTTAGGTGTAAGGTCACAGTTCGAGGTTTAACACCTTTAATCGGCACGTACTCAAAAAAGTACTCGCTGTACGCCAAAAACAGCTACCGATTCACGCTGTAAAACCCAAACGCAAACGTTAGGCCTACATAGTGCATACCCGAGACTTGCTGCAGTTATTCTAGAAAAGTGGTGCACACCTCCAAGCAGGAAATACTCGCAGTGTGGGGTTGGCCAACCAAGCAATTCATCAAGAGAGCTTCGCATTCAACCATCGTCGTCATTAGATAGAGGGTGCGTGAATTTTTTTACGCCCACAGCACTTTAGGGTCCGGGATTATCGCCGTAGCTCGTCTGCTGTCAAGCTGCATAGCCCCGAAGGTTCGCGCGGTAAAAGTCGAAACCGAACCTCGTGGCTTCACGCACCCAAATACACAATTCGATAGGCCGACCAAGCTAATGCAACTTTCCTAAACCTGTTGAGTGTTTGGTGTGTATCGTCGCAAGTGTAGCTTTAATACGTGCAGATGGTTGTATCTCGGTTTGCCGTGTTTGGCGAAGTTCCCTTCTATGTTTTCTACTTTCGGTGTGGGTAGTGTTTTTACGTTTGCTATGATTGAAAAAGCAGCAATGGCTACTCCCTCAGCCTCTCGTTCTCACCACAGAGCGCCAGGAACCCCGCACACAGTCAATGAATGGTTTCTAGCGTATGTGGAAATAGGGGTTTTTAATTGGATTGAGAACGTGGTTTTTACAGGGTGTTTACATGGCAATGTATGTACTGCAGTAAAAAATGCCTAGAGATCCTGGGTACGTATTCGATTCCGCACGATAAGGCCTACCGTGAGAATACTGTCGTATGCTGCTTCTGTGAATATCACAATAATAATGCTGATGGGTCGCTATGCAATGAGTACTGTTCATGAAAATAAAAGGGCAGCTTTCGAAGCATCAGTGTAAAATTGCCTACGGTGATATTTTGCGTGGGTCAGGGAACAAACGCGTGCTATGGACATATTAGTAGAAAATAGGAAGAAGAAATGGACGTGGGCAGGATCAACAACAACAACAACAACAGGGCATGTAATGGGAAGGCAAGATAACCGTTGGTCATTACGGGTAACCGAGTGGATCCCTAGAGAAGGCTAGCGTGACAGGGGAAGGCAGAAAGTTAGATGGGCAGTGTGAGATCAAGAAGTTTGCGTGGATAAATTGCCCGCAGTTAGTGCAGCACCAGGGTAATGGTAGAATAATGGGAGAGGTCTTTGCCCTTCAGTGGGCGTAGATAGGCTGGTGAGGATGATGATGATATTTTTCGTGTGGAAACAAGCAATGCTGCAAAATTTTCCTTCTTGCCGTGGTGTTCCTTTCAACTTGAGAAAAACACACCACGAGATTTACCACGGAAATTTGATGGTATGCAAGGAAGCGAAGTTTTATTCACAGGCCGAGAAAAAACACACGAGATCGCAAGTTCGCTCTCTCACTCTAGGCGAGAAAAAAAGCTGAAATGCTGATGCATATCTAATTATGAATGTAGAAGAGTGGTTATCCACACACGTATTTTAGAACCCTGCAGCAAGTAATGCGAATTCGCTAATATTCTAGGCACCATTTGTCGTAAACGATATGTAATCTAAGCTGGTGCGGAAGGCGCCAGGCACGAGACAAATACGTAAGTGCGCCATTGGTTCCATATTTGTTTCTGTTTTCAGCGCTCACCTGCAAGGGACAATACCGCAGACCAATGAGGAACCTACGAAACATCGAAGTGACATAATATCAGATCGACAAAAATGACTGTTTCGAACTTCTTTAACACGACAGTGCTTAATGCGGGTATGCACCAAGATTTCACTGAAGTCATATCCGTCTGGGAAATGACGCCAGTACACCTTTGCCGAAGCGACCCGCCAACAGGACGTTGCTCTTCACACACCCACAAAACAGCCGCCGACCCGCAAAGCACGTTCAGCTGCGAATTTCGCTGCACATTTCACTTTCGTGTTTTACCGATTCTGATGACACAGGAATCGGCCACAGTGTTTTTGTGCTGATTGTTTTATTTGATGATTGCCACGTTTTCGTAATGTACTGCGACTTAACGTGCCTATTTTTGACAGGGATTGAGCGACAACTTAGTTAATGTCAGGATCGATTGATTTGGGCAAGACATCATGTACGGAGGCTAATAATTGAACATTGTTTCGCGTATTGAATTTAAAGCCATTTTTATCTGCCCAGAATGTTACTTTGTATACCTGAATATTGACATGCGTTCACAAATGAAAGGGGGACAGGATTAAAGAGGCATTTGGGCTCCGTCTACTAACATAAAATGAAACTATAGTGAAAGCAAGGTCTTCACAAATGAATTCATCTGAAGTAAACACAATATGCAGCTTTAAGCTACGCTCTGAGGCATGTAATTTTCACACGTGTGCACTCTAAAAAGGGCTAGAAGAAATTTTAGTCGGAATGCCCTTTCGAACAGGTAGCATGTTTCCAGAACTATCAACAAATTTTACGGCGATCAGGACGCCGCTGTGCCGAAAGGTGTCGTAATTCTTCTACCGCTCAAACGTAAGGCTGTGCAATGCAGTTTTAGTATTAGGGAATCTTTTGTTTGCGATTTCAAGGCCACAAAGGGGTCGCTAATGAATCGTGCTGCAGAAAGCCTAACTGGCAGAACTTCTGGAGACAACTTAATTATAAAACGTACAGAAGCCTCCTAAATAAAAAATTCTCAATAAGCTTCACGAGCACCTTTCTGGAGCGGTAGGACGATACTTGGTAAGGAGGCTAGTTTACTTTAATGAGTTTACTCTTCTGCACGACCGATCATGTTTTGGGGTAGGTTTGAATTTACCATACGGCATACAACAAGGTGGAGTATACAGTCAACCAAAGTTTTCATGACAGCACGTCCAAGGGCTGCCTGCCTAGAAGTCATGCAGATGGAAGAACGGTTGAAACTTGACAAATGCTGCGATGGCCATCTTTAGGGGTTATTGGTCACCACATTGAAACTCGCGCATGTTGGTAAAAGCCTCAGCATTGTGGCTCATGGTACCTGGGGCCACAAATCACCGTCATGAAGGTTGAAGTGGTCCTTATGGGGAAGTGATTTTGGTCCAGTGCTCATGTAATACCTCTTGAATCTCCGGCTGCGTATATGCCATTCATCACTATCATCATTATCATC
Source organism: Haemaphysalis longicornis (assembly GCF_048455015.1). Taxonomy (NCBI): domain Eukaryota; kingdom Metazoa; phylum Arthropoda; class Arachnida; order Ixodida; family Ixodidae; genus Haemaphysalis; species Haemaphysalis longicornis. The sequence continues at coordinate 60,639,808 of NW_027526204.1, read as the reverse complement.
GTTATCATAATCGGTAGAGATTTCTGTGACAATTCACTCAACAACAATTTGGGCAGCCACAGCCCCGGTTTCCCTTGATTCTTTTTTCCGCTTCTACAATACCTCCATACGTGGTTGCGAGTATCAATCCCTGCTTACCTGTTGTAAAATCGTTCTCCAGAGCAGGGCAGGAAAATCATGAAAAGTTCCTCCTACGACACTAACTTAGCTCTCTGCTATGCCCCAAAGTAGGCTTTAGGAATTGACTTAACAAAACTTGTTTCTGAGCTAGTTGGTACATAGTTCAAACAAAGTTAAAAAACGTGGCGCAAACTAGACGGGACTTCTTGTGTCTTCTGTGTCTTCTTGTCTCTCTTGTCCCGTCTAGTTTGCGCCACGTTTTTTAACTTTGTTTGAATTTAGGAATTGTTTTTTTGTTTTGGTTTTGTTGCAAGCGACAGGTTGTTGGCTCATTCTTAAATTGCATTGAGGAATAGCATAACGTGCCATCGTTATTCTCGCTGCTCTCGCGCAGCACCAAACTGACCTGATGAGAGACTCTGCCTACCAGGAGTTTGACAGCGAGCCACAGCTCTCGCCGTGCGTGTAAATCTGTAACTCCACAAGGGAAGCGATGACTTTTTAAGTATCGGGGTTTATTACGCGGACAACCACGATACGAACACTACAATGCAATACGCACCTAGCCTCTGAAGGATTCAGAGCCTAAAGGTCTAACGAGACGAAAGATCCAACGAGACGAAAGGTCCAATGCTGTATCTTGCGTCCTGGTGGATCTTTCATCTCGTTCGACATTCAGGCTCGATTGGACCTTATGTGTCAGTGTATCTTTCGTCTCGGTGGATATTCAGACTCGATTGGAACTTCTATCCCAGTGGAACCTTTCGTCTCGGTAGATATCCAGGTTCGATTGTATTTTTCGTCTCCATGGACCTTTCATCTCGGTGGATATTCAGGCTTTTCCGTGTGATGTAAACATCTGACGCCCTCTACAATCACCTTCACTACCTAATTCCGCAAAATATTTGTGAGAACGTCTGCGTTTCAGGTGCCAATATATAACTTCGCTACATACACCATAGTTCGAATTTAAATGTACTCCCGGCATTTGCCTTTCCATGTTGCCAGGAACGCTATTTACCTACAGCAGCTTCACGAAGATAAAACGATTAGTTTACGAGATATGTGCCATCACTATCGTATTGACTGAAGATCGTCCACAACAAACATTTTTGCGGGTGCGCTGAGTTCTCCTTTATGAGTGTGTGTGCCTGTTCGCGGGTTTACGAGATTTGTTAAATTCCACTTAGCAAGGACGCGCCGAACGTCCATGTAAAAATAATATCTTCTTGCGAACAAACTCAAGTTCCTACCCGCCGCATAGCCACGTGCAGCACTTGAGCAATCGTAAAATAAATTTGCAAATATTCACTTGTTCAATTGTGGACCTTGCCATTTTCAATTATATAATTAACGTGTGTTTGCGGGAGTGCGCGAGTCCCCTTATACCATTAAGATTATTTCACACTTTCTACCAGGGAGCCTATCTAGTTATAAATATCAGAACTTGCCCAATTTTACTGGGCCGCCTTTTGAGCCCACGCTATTCCGGTCTCAGCAGAGTGAATAAATAAAGCCTGGAAGTCTCAGTTTCGTTCTTCGGTGACTGTTCAACTGTTTTAAGAAACTGAGTAAGTTAAATGATGGTGGAATATTGGCCCGAATGGCGACAGTGCAATGGAATTATGCCACCCTTCTACAAAAGTGCTGCTCCGTGACCTCAATTTCCCTGCCACCGCACATTACGGTGCTGGGACGGCGGCTCAGGAAAAGCCTATCGCGTTCTTTATCCCAGCTCCTAGACGAAGCTTCGCGAATCATTCTGGTCTGTGTACTTGTAAAAGACAAATGCGCATATTTGTGGCAGGATGGCGGCGCTACGTTTAATGCAGTCTGTGGGACATGCGTGCACATATTCCACCGTTTAGCGGGCGGCAATACCTGCGTGATTTGGTTTGGCCATGGGGTTTGCCGAGGGTTCGGAACACCCGCCGAATTCCTCAAGCAGTTGAATGTGACGGAGAACGGATTTTTTGCTCGACGAATAGGAATATGCACCCTTAACAACAGGAATGACTACAATAATATGCGGACCGCCGTTTACGTCGTGCCATACACATCACCTTGTGTACGTGCCATACAAATCACCTTGTGTATGGAAGTCGAATTACATGAAGGGGGTAATGAAGTGATTTGTAAACATGGCGGCATTACTTGAGCGAACTGTAGTCTGCAATCCTTAGGTCAGGTTTCTACGTCGTGAAGGCGCGTTTACGCGACTTTATGTATTATAAAAATGCATTTGAAAGTGCTGTCTCAGCCTCTGCATCCTCTCTGACGATTTTCTATGACGTTTGGAATGATGCTTACTCTTGGAGGCTCAGTTTGGCTGCGCCTACTGCGCTACTCACTGACACTTCGACAGGCAGTAGACCGGTCGCTGGCGGGCCCCCGCAAATCATTCGCTCAGGTAAAACTCAGCCAATACTCTGTAAAACGTAAAACCAAGTACGGGAAATACGTTTCGCGCAGGATGAGCTAGCAGCGATGTGAGCTGCACAACCTCACGTTTGCGATCTTTTTGCTGCCGCAAGAGCACAGTCACTAGTGATGAGATATTTGTGGTGATTTGGGGGACGCAGAAAAGTTTTCCTTTAAGCTTCCTCCATGATAACTGCTTGCAGGAATAAGGAAGCATGCTTGCGCGAAAACGGAACTTCTATCCTTTGGTTAGACAATTGTCGCTTATAGCAACTAGAAACCATCATTGTTGCTTGGTTTTAGGCCGGGATGCGGTGTTTTTCTGGGGTATTTCGAAACGAACTGTTAAAAGGGACATGAACATATTATTCCTCCATGGCGGTTCTTGCCTTTTTAAGATACTACAGCAATGTTTTATTATATATTTTTGTGATAGGATTTCATTGTTTGTAGAAGTACCGCAGCACTCACCGGAATGCGGACCACCCCGCCCCCCACCCAAAGAAACCCCCTTTTTGGAAGCAGGCTTTGTTGGTGCAGAGCGACTATGTGGCAGAAAGTGAACCACCGGAGTGGCTGCACCTGTTGGATGCGCGCGTCGCCTTTCTAAAGATCGGACAGCCGCCTTTTTGGAACTGCTGGGGTGTTATTCTTCTTGAATAACTGCTAACTTTGGTATTCCATAATAACTGCACGGTTTCAATCTAGTAAAGAAGAAAATGTGGCATGGACGAGTGGTCTGGAGCACTACATGCAGTGCATCTCGGCAGCAGGTTCGACTCTGACGCTGAATTTTTTTTTGGCAATTGGTCTGTTTTTCTATAGGTGATGTTTTCGCTACTGCATTCACCATTTTGCGTTGCTATCATCATTGCATTGTGATCGAGGTTGGAGACTGCGTGCAGACGTACAACTACGCGCTGGCGAGTTCCCGTTGGTGTGGTGTTGACATATCTCCGAACGATGGCAGGAACAGCCTCAAATTCACGGACTGTGGGCGCCGTGCGAACGTTCCTCTTACGACCCAGAGACGAGCTAGGCAAGCTCCGGAGTTTAGGGAGAAGAGCCTAGCAGGTAATCCCCTCCGAAGGCGCGGAGGGCGTGCAACCACTGCGTACGCCTCCGCTAGTGAATGTTGGGATTCTAAGCGGGGCTGGCAGCCTGATCTGACTTATTAGTTATCACGATGCCGACAACGACAGCCAACCAGCGATAACGTTGCTAGCCAAGCATGTTTATGAGGGGAACCAAAGCCGAAACAGGTTTTAACAACCCTGCAAAAATAATCCACAACTACATTCCGATACAAGTGCTTGTTGCCAATAGAACTAAATCCTTCTTAAAAAAATAACCTTCAGAAAAAATCGACTGTACATGAAGGTAAAATCTCAGGCATCGTCCAATCCGATCGCAACGCGAGTCCTCGTGAGTGCTGTAGTGGTTACGCCCGCCACATGGCTATATTTTCTTCGTCTGTGTTTTATAATGCCGTTTCATCGACCGGATGAATGATGAGTCTATGCAATGCAAATATAAACAGAAGTTTGAACAACTCACTTCAATGACCCTTTAAAAGAACACTGAAGTAATTTTAAAAGATTGTGAAATTTCTTGAGCGGATTAAAGCCTGCCGTCCTATGAACCAGATTTTGAATACTCTGAGTGCGTTTGCGTGAACCTATTGAGTGCAAAAATGAATTTCCGAGCGATGTGATTTCTGCCTACTCCTCACTATTTCCCGTGACATTTTCCATTGGGCGGACTTGTCTTGCCATACTCTTGAATGATTTTAACGCTGCAAATTTCATGCATACACTATTTTGTTATTGTAAAGGAGTTTGGTTTTTTAGTAAAAACTTTAGAGCTATTGGCATCAAGCCAAATCGTGAGACTGCAGTTTTGTGGTGATTTTTGTGGAGTTTCAGCGAGTTTCGGCTTTGGTTCCGCTGTGCAGTACGTCCATGGTTGCTGATGCTTTCTGTGATCGCGCAGTAGTCGTACTTCAGAAATTATTATGGCCTGGTATGTATTCACATGTCGCTGACTGCAGAAGTGGGCCGGATAAACCTCCTTGCACCGCTTCAAGCTAACAAGTATCATTTTATGCAGTAAATAAGGCCGAGCCAACGTGGACGCAGTGGCTCAACTACGGTACTCCTGTTCATCGGAGAGGGTGAACCGCGGGACCTTTCTCGTATCTACGGATCTCACCTACATGTCTTTTTTCCGTATTCTCCACCGTGGCGTCGGCCGTTTGTCCAATTAAGTACAGTCGACCAATAAAAAAAAACAGGCCTATACCCTTACATTTCAGCCCACACCGTAGATGCCACTGGCTTTGTGCTCAGGCTACGCGAACATGCAACGATGCTTGCAAATAACAAGTATAGATGTCGAGGCCCACCCCCCTCATATCGGACATTGCTGTTTGCTTGCTGGATTGTAGGACTTTGAGTTTAGCATTGCTTGAATAATGCTTGTGCAGTAGGCTAGCCCCCAGAAATATTTGATCAGCAGCTACTACTTTTCTTCGGTCAGTATTATGGAACCGGAGTGTGGGGTCGTGCTGAAGACCGGTCTACTATTTCACCCTGGGAAAACGTTTTAGGGTTTACGATAAAAAAATCAGTTGGTGTTTTATCTTAGTACGTACAGTACCTCGCTTTTAGTTGTATTTAGATGTTATTCAATCGTACCCGCCGCATAAGCATATGTAGCGTACGGTGAAGGTCGTACGCCAATTATATGAAACGATGCTTGCTCGCTAAAAATGGAAACAAAAGGTTTATGCGGCACACCTGTAAAATAAAAAAGCATGTGACCAGGGGGTTATTGTGATTCCTGAAATATGGCTAATGCGTGATCACAGGTATCGTTGGAAGCCACGGGCGTATTGCACGGCAAAACCAAAACCAAAACTAGTTCAGATTCTCTGAAAATGCACTACAAAACTATATTCCGAGCGATACTTGTTGCGAAGTGCAGTAAAGTATTTCCTAAGAAACAGCGTTTACACATATACGCGTGCGCATGCATGAAGTGTAAAATCTTGGCCGTCGTCCATTACAATCCCAAGGTGAGTGCGTCATTTCGCGTCACTGCTGCAGTTGTAGCGGACGCCGCCGACCTAGCCTGGTATTTTTAAATGCAGAGCATTTCAGTAACTCACGATCTAACCCGCGTTGGCGTCCGTAGTCCGCATCGCTCCCCCTACACTATATAAAAAAATAATACTTACCGGCGCCAGGTTTCGAACCAACGACTCTGCGGGCGGAACGCAAGGTACACGGTGCTCTACCCACTGCACCACAAAGCCGACACAGAATGGAAGTTTACGAACACGCCTTATATCCTTGACTCATTCAACCGTCTGCCACAGGTGCGCCCTCTCCCCCACGTCCTCCTCGCCTTCTCTCCGCTCGCAACGCCCTCTCTCGTCGCGTTGGGTTCGCGCTGATCAACAGTCGGTTCGCGCGCAAGAACAGGTGGGGGCGCTCGCATCGCGCTCTCTCGCCGCGGTCGGTTCGCGCTTAAAGCGCTGGACACATGTACGACTGGTACATGCGATTCGCATGTGACTGATCGTTACGATTGATCGTTCGGACCTGTTTTGGCGTCGATCGCTGGTCGAAGGAGGCTCACGACGTGCGTCTGGCAAGCCAGATGCAGTCGTGCCATCGTTGCAATCGTCGTGAGGCCACAGCCAATGAGAGCCCGCTGAGCCCCAACCCCCCCGCAACCGGCGTGCGTTGCTCTGATCGGCTCGGGTGTTGGAAACTTTAGGCTTAGTATCCTGGCGGATATTTGATCGCCGCTATCTGTGTAACTGCGAATGACAATCCGTAACACAACTTTTCACCACACTATCATCCCTTTTCTCGCATAAGCTACTTTTTTTTAGCGATCAGATTGATTCAGAAGAGCAGCGACAAGCGCGGTTGCTACCGTGGTCTGCGCCGGTTCGAGCCGCTGAGTGTGCCGAGCTGGCAGGCGCGACCGACGTGTGCGCAGACTGTTTCCGAAGGCAGAAAACGCTTCGCGATTGCCTGCTTTATCAATTTCTTGCGAACAAACGCGCGGAATCTACAAATTCAGCTCAGCGATCGTCGTAGTTGAACATCTGCGTAGCCTGTTTCGATGCTTCCGCGCAGGTATTGCCATCTCTCGACCGGTCGGCGCACCGCCCGCCGCGCGCCGCGGCGCCCGGTCAGCGTAGGCTTGCATCGCGGCAGACATCTGATCGCCCCTTTAAAATAAGCCCTGATAACAATCCCTAGCACAATTTTTCACCACACTAACACCTACTTTCTCGCATGTGGAACTTCATTTTAACGATCAGATTGATTCAGAAGAGCAGCGACAAGCGGTTGCTACCGTGGTCTGCGACGGTTCGAGCCGCTGAGTGTCCGAGCTGGCAGGCGCGGCCGGCGTGTGCGCGAACTGTTTCCGACGGCAGGAAACGCTTCACCATTGCCTGCTTTATCCATTTGTTTGCGATTGAACGCGCCGAATTTACAAATTCAGCTCAGCGATAGTCGTAGTTGACCATGGAGCAAAAACGGTGGGCGGAGCGACGCCGACGACGCATCGCATGCGCGCATCGGGTCATGTGTCTCAAATTCACGCGTTCGACTAGTCGTGGTGACAGTCGTAACGATCAGTCGCATGCGAATCGCGTGTACCAATCGTACATGTGTCCAGCGCTTAAACCACATATGTCGTTCGCGCGTGCTCCGGTCGCTAACATCTGTGGCGTGATCATGACGTCAACATCACGCGTTCGTGTGGTGGCGCGATTTTGGCGCTATAACACTCTATCGCGAGGGGCATTGGATTGGATTCAATTGGATTGGATTGGCTTGGCTTGGCTTGGATTAGATTGGTTTAGATTTGGATTGGATTGCATTAAAGCGGATTGTGTTGGATTGTGTTGCGTCCTAGCCGCGCCACGTTGCGTCATAGCCGCTCCACGTTGCGTCATATCCGTGGCAGGGGGTTCACGGCACGTTTCACGTTTCACCAGCGACTTCATCGACAATGTCTACGCTGGAAGACAACAATTACAACAACAACCAATACGTAATCCATACGACTTGCAGGCGCGCCCCCGCGGAAATGCTCTTCATTTGATCGTGCCCCTCGCGAGGGGGATGTTTGAGTGCCTGCAGTCGGGGGAACGCCGTTCGTCCGTGGCGGCCGTCGGCCGACCACGCACGCCACTCTCGCGGGAGGAACGGGCGCGGGCCTTTGAGCTCTCCATTTTTGTCCTTGCTTTCATCTCACACGTGCCGGAGCAGTAGTGCGCAGTTTTGAACGCGTGTCTTCCACGGCCACGTTTTTCGGTAACTATCATAAAAAACAACCCAACGAGTGTTCCTAACTAAATGAACGCGGGGGATTGCTGGTTAATTACACAAATTTTTCAGCTTGGAAGGCCTTCCGAGCGACATTTTCGTCGGTGTCTTTCACGCCTAAGTATGCGCCATCACCGGTTGCCGGTGTATGCGTGCATGGTTTGCGGGTATAAAAAAAAGGGGGGCGCGCACGCACAGCTAGGCTTCATGCCGCTACCGATGAAATGCTGGTTGTGTTGATGGGAGATTTAGATGTCGAAATTACGTGGCTTAATGCGGTTAGTCGGCTGTCCCTTAATTGAGCGGTTCGGGTGCGGATTGATGTGTTTTACAGACATCTTACACAAACAGTAACATGCATACGAGGGGGAAGGAAAAGGAAAACGGACAGCCACATGTTTGTACGCGAGAATAGACCTCAAGGGTTTCAAGGCTTTAAATCGTTATGGGATGAATGCATGCCGTTCGTTTGGAAGAGCAAGAATTGAAGCGTTGGCCCGAACACAAGCGCGAATGGGCGCTTTTTTCTTCTTTGCGGCTTTAAAACCTAAATATGGCGTTAGCGACGGAATAAACGCCGAAAACCATGTATATTTGCGTTCATCTGTGCAATGCAAACACAAACAGATGTTAAACAAACTAAAAAAAGCGGTTGGTCACGACGTCGCAACCAATTAACTAGGCTGTTTAGCATACTTAAAATTCCAACGCATTTTTTTTTCTTCGCGCGTGCACAGTTCACGGGACTCTTCATGGGCTCCACTTTCACCAAGCGGTTCAATGATTGTCCGAAAATGAAAAAAGTCAGAGATTGGTGTGACCTTTCGGTGGGGAGCTCAGAATAGTGCAACGATATTGGTGCCTTTCCAAACATTGATATGAGAAATGCATTTGTTTAACAATCCCCTGCCGTGGTGTCTCAGTGGCTAAGGCATTGTGCTGCTGAGCCCACGGACGCGGGTCCAGGTTTCGTTTACTTCAACAAAACAGCACGAAGCACGGGACAAAGGAAAGACGAAGACTACACAAGCGCTGTGTGTAGTGCTGTGTGTAGTGTGTAGTCTTCGTCTTCCCTTTGTCCCGTGCTTCGCGCTGTTTTGTTAAAGTTATGTACCAACTTGCCCAACTATAAACGCCGCTTCGGGTCCCGGGCGCGGCGTCCGATTTTCTGATAGAAGCGAAAAGCGAAAATGCCGGTGTTCGCGATTTCGGCGCAAGTCTATGGTCCCCAGGGGGTGAAAATTAATCCGGAGCCCTCCACTACGGCGCGCCACTGCGACTGTGTAGCGTCGGCGCGTTAAACCATAGAATAAATCAATAAATAAATAATATAACGGTCTCACTTGAAGCCATTTTATATCTAGAATACTTTCAACTGAATTTTGACAATTTGAACGTGTTTGTCATTCTCGGATCACTTTTAGCCTTCCGCCATCACTCGGGTCACTTTCAGCCTTCCGCTGAAGAATTAAATATATTCCATCCGACCTGTAACCCGTTGGGCAGCCTGATTATTTTTAAATTTATCCGCGTGAAGTTCTAAATGCCATTTACACTTTGTATTACCTAGTTAGGGTTCTACATCTTGGAACGTTGTATCTTCGATTTCGGAAGGTGCTTTTTCCCAATACTGTACTTCGAATTAAAATGACTCTAGGCAGAATGACCCAGCTGGTGCCTTTTTAGCTGCAGCTTAGTGTCTCTCAGTAACCTTGCGGCTCTCATCAACATATATTTCGAGAAAGTGGATCCTGTGTGTACTTATTGACAGAATTGAACCGAAGCGCTAAATGTTTGGGCTGAGCCCTACAACACGCCATACATAGGAATGAATGCGCACCACATTTGCTTTGTTTCAGGCACGTAGATGCGTATATATTGAACTCCCCCCCAGTGCTGTTTCCAGCGGGAGAGAGTGAAAGTGCGCTATCGCAAGAGCCACTCTTTTCCAAATAACGCAAGACTACAGATGTCATTGTTTCTGACTTAACTGGCAAGATTATAAAATGTTGGCCAAATTTTTTTGCTGCTTTATTTCGTCTTTAGAACGTGCAGACATCAACCAAATAGAGTATCGTAACGTTTCGTCAAAAATTATAGGACGTAGAGGAGGTCAACAATGTTGTTGATCGGTCACTAAAAAGTAAGAATTCCGGGCTCGAAAAACAATTTGATTCTTGTAGCTTGCTCTCATCTGTAGCCTTCTCACTACTTTGCCATTTTTCACGCTGTGTTAGCGGATGTAGAAATTCAGAAAACAGTTGTTACCACCATTCAGAAAGAGGAAAGCGCCTCGTTATGTGGGTTTGAACGTGGAGAATGATCTGTGTAGCAACCTCTTCTGTGGTTTCCTTCATGCCACGGAGATCCAAAGGCAAGGTTCCTGTGCAACTGGCCAGTGGCTGATGTTGCCACCACGTGCATCATATGGTGGCATTTTGTCTTTTCTCTTGGCGACAAAAAGTTCTAGGGTCTGCAATAGAGGTCTCCCAAACAGGAGAGGTTGGATAACTTCATCCACCATTTCGAAGACTTGGCATCGTGGACACGAAAGTCTTGAGCGGCTTAGTTTTTTCATATTGAATTGCGCTACATATACAGAGAGAAATAGGATGGTAACAGGGCTGGGACGAGTCGCAAATACATCTAGTGCAGACCACACTAACGTGCACAGAAGCCACGCATTTACTACACTAACATCCAATGCGTACCAAAAGTTGCATTTGTCACCAGAGGAATTTTGATGGCACTCTTCAAAATATGAACCAGCATACCAGACAAATCAATGCCGAAATTTTGATCCTGTGCATGCGTGCGGCCTTTTGCTTGCTTTGGCGGAGAGAAGGTCCAAGGAGCCGACAAGGAGGGTCCCCAGCTCAGTGGTCTGGTTCCCATCAAGTAGTCACCTGCTTCCGGGGTATCAGCGTGGAAATTTTCTCGCTACTGTGACCATTCTTGCAAAGATCAGTCACTCTTGTAAAGCGAATTATGTGCAAGTCCCCTGTCTGCTTTCCATTTTTATAGTCAAGGTATCTGTCCGGACATTCATATCGAGAAAAATATTTTATTTGAGTCAATACACGAACGTTATTCTAAATGGAAACGTATCCTATTAGAACTACAAGAGCTTGATGCTAAATAAACTGGGTGTTTTCTGCTTCAATTTCACGATACCAATTTCTTCCACTTCAGTTGCAACGAAAATACCACAGCCGCCACTATTTACGACGGTAGAAGAGCGCAAACCGGCCGGCAGGTAATTCACCATGGCGCGGCGCACGCTGCGCTCGTTTACCGTTCCGTGGCAGCTCAACAAATTGTGTGGACACTGATAACTGGTGCTTTCCTTTCGTCCTAGGCAAATAGACATCAGGATATTTACGTAGCGCATTCCTCACAATTGGTTGTACATGTGTAAAAATATCAATTTGCTTAGTCAAGTACGATGTTCCAAAATAAACCAGAATTTCATCGAGGTCGAGGCCATCAGTAAACATCAAAATGTATAATTTCTGTGAACAAAGCGTCACGTGGTGCTTCCTGTCATTGAATCTAAAAACATAAATGAAGGGGTGGTGTGCTGTTCTTGCTAAATTTGCCAGGTCACACCTCGATTAGGTGTGCTTTTTGAAGCACAGTGGTTTTTCTTAGGTACACAATATTGTTTTCTTCGAGGAAATGGTTAAAGGGTAAAACAGTTTTTTAAACATATTTGAAAAAAAAACATCACTGTTTGCAAGTAACAGAATTTATTGATATCTTCGGAAAAGAAAAATGGCATTCGTTTACACTCACTGTTAAAAAATAACAAATGCGTTTGCGGGATGCCTTTATAAAAGAAAGATAACCACCGAAGTTTTCTGTAGCCCGAAAAGCCTACTCCGATTGGCTCTATACGTAGCTCCAAACGATTATTGTCTTTTTGCGTAAGCCTCTCTAAGTTTCTGGCGGCATGGCTTTCCGGTCTCTGTCATTGGGATCACGTCCACAAACTCGACACCACCGTGTAGCTGCTTGTGCGTAGCAACGCGATCTGAAAATGAAGAGAAAACAGTAAGTGTAGAAATATTTCCTGGCTTGGACACGAATAGAATTAGGACTGTGTGTATTTTTAGAACTTCTGCGCAGTGTAAAAAATGCATTAGCTAACTGGAGGAGCTAACAAAGTTTGCATGTGGTAGGGTTGGGTTTTGGAACTGTGAGCGTGTTTATATCAGCTGCCTTTAGCTTCAATTCAGAAATGCGGGTGTCGGAGATATTTTTATGCAGGGAAAATCTTAGGATGCGTCCGAAACAATGTTTTTTACAAGAATAATATATTATACCATTGTTGGACACTTGGTGCACTGTTAGAAGCATAAAGGTCACTCATTATTTAATCTACCCTGTTGAAATTAAAAAAATGGTTCCAATCCACGCTATGAAGGTGCTTGTAGTGCGAAGCTGTAAACAACACCCACAACAATTACCCATGCGGCCTCACTTGAAAAAACACACGTGGCTCTACAAGCAGCGAAACCAGAGACTGTGGCAGCCGTTACCTGGGTTTCACGGGGGCGGCGCCAGCGTAATCGAGTGACGAACGCAGCAGCAATGGCAGAAAGGAAACGGAGAGGAGCGTCTGGTGAAGGGTGTGGAAGAGGGCGGCACGCGCTGCTATGGCTTCATCTCTCGTGCTGCCTCCCCCTCATCCTCGTGTCATGCGACGGCACCAAGAAGCGCCCTCTCCGCCCTCCGCTTCCTCAGACACTCTTCCGTTCGCCACTAATCGAAACCACGTGATCGCCATTATCATACACTATGCGGTTTGCCCTTCACACGAGGGCTTTGAATGAGCACAAGTCGCAGACGCACGGTTGTGCTGGTTGAAAACACCGTCTGTGTCCCCGTCTCCTCGTGTGGGCGTAGCTTAGTCGGCAAGACGACGGGCTGTCGCTCCGTGTCGCTATTCGGGGCCAGGTTCGATTTCTGTTCGTGCCAGTAATTTCTTTAATTTAGCCTGGAGTTTACTGCTGACGCGGATTCAAAAGTTTTCTTGAGGTATACTGCTTTGAAGTAAAATATTTTTTAAAAATTGTATAAACTGGCGTGGCACGCACAAGGGCAACGATGTGTGTGGACCGCCAAGCGTCTGGCTTGCTAAAGCAACGCCGTCAAATCAGGTGTCACTGGTTACGTCGGGCTCCATGAAATGGCGGTACTTGATCTTGCTGGCGTCCGTTAAAGCACAGCACATGACAGCAGCAACACCTGTTTGAACCTAAACTGTGCCCCACAGACGAGAAAGCAATGCATCGACGCCAAATACCATTCGATGTAGCGCCGTACGGTCTCCTATTGCCAGGCATAGTTGCAACTGTCTCCCGACTAGGTAGGGCAATGAAAACGTCGCAGCCTGCGTACGCATGCAACTGTGTCGAGATGGACGAAGCCCCGCGCGTATGCTAGTGAAAGCCGATGGCCCCTTCAAGGTCTGTCACCTGTCCACGGACAACAATTTAAATATTGTTGCAGAAAATTGGCTCAAGTGATAAATTGAAAGCGCGCTTGCGATTCGCCACCGCCACCCTGAGTGCAAGCACGGCTCAGGAGACGGTCTCGCATGCACCAGCTGCTGCGCTACCATCGTATCTAAATCCGTTTACGTGTGAATCATTTTTGCAAAACCATTATTTCTTTTCTGTGCTCAACCACGTATTACATGGCCCTTCTGTCGACTGCCGTGATCGCAGGCGACTGCAGTATCACCATCTTGCATGCCGTGTCTCCCTTGTTCGCAGCCGTGGTGTCATTCTCCACTTATGCGAAGTTAGCGATGGCAAGGAGACCGCCACCACATACTGTGAGTGCGTTTATTAATAGTTCGGTTGACGCTGGCGACAATGTCGTTTTTAAGACGTTGGTGCGAAGTGTTTCGTCCGCTGCCTCATCATTACTTATTCCGGCCGAGCGCAACACTCCGTCACGCAAGCCGGCTTGGCTTATCTTGGTTATGTCCAGCCCTTCTCTTGGCCCCAACACGATTTTAATGTCCTTGCTGCGTAGCGGCGGCTGGCGGGACAGGCGCTTCGACTGGTAGGCTTGCGTGTTTAGACGTGACGTCTTGCTGCTTGGTTGGGAGGCAGTGACGGAGTTGCTGGAGCAGCCGCCCGAGGTGAGGCCTAGCTTGGCTAGAGCACGGGCAGTTCGTCGCCGGTGACTGGTAAGCCACCCAGCCGCTTCACTTAAGTCTTCTGGCGAGATGGACTCACCGTCCATCCCGATGCGCTCCATTTTGCTGCTCCGGTTGAAGGGGTAAGGCGTCGAGTGCCACAGGGAGTGCAGAGGACCGCGTTCGAATGGTTAGGCCTAGCCCAGGGTGGTCCCGCCTGTGAGGGTGTTTTCGTCCGTTGCAGCCCGGGCGAGGATCCAGACTTCGAAAAAGAGGTTTCCACTGAAAGACAGCATGGGACCGGCCACAAAATACATGGCCATACAAAAGCTCCGCTTAGGGGACATCACCTACAAAGTTAGCTCTTACGCGGCGCCGCCAGAGGACACTGTCAAGGGTGTTATCCACAACACCCCCGAATATGACAGTGCCGATGACGTCACGCGAAGCCTCCTCTACAAGAAGAATCCCACAACTCTCCAGGCGAGACGCATGGGCCGTACTAACTCTGTCCTCATCGTCTTCGTAGGACCTAAGGTACCGCACTGTCCACTACAGAGGTGCGGAATACCGTTGCTTCATTCACAAGAAGATGCATGAACTATGCGACAGTTGTGGCCATCTAGAACATCACTCGGACATTTACGCAGCCCCCGACAACAAAATGTGCAAGATCTGCGGCACCGAGGTTCTGGCGGACCAACACGATTGTGAACCCATGTGTGCACTGTGTGGCCGCGATCATCCTACGGGAGATAAGAAGTGCCGCCAGCGTTTCCAAACCCCATATCTTCTAAAGAAGCAGAAATAGGAGAAAAGGGTAAAACAGCGACTGCAGCAAAAGCAAGAACCCTGTCATCGCCGAGGACAGCAGTGTTCCTCCAACGGCACCGCAGTGGTACCTACTCAAGAACAACGGTACCGCAGCGGATCAACGACTCGTTCCCGGAGCTCTCGTGACGTGAGCATCAGAGGCGACGGGACGGGAGCTACGGGGCAGGATCCCATGACGTCTCCTCCAGTAGTCGACACCGCTCCCGATCCACATCGCGGAGGAGGACCCTCAGCAACCCTGGGCCCAACAACCAAGGACGGCAGTAGCGATCCACGTCGCGAAACAGACGTCAAGCAACCAGCCATTCTCAATTAAACAAGGTGAGCTAGACGGATACGGTCTCCCAAGGCAAACAAACTCAGAAAAGTAATGCTTCCACACCCAACATTTTAAAATCCCACCAGTCAGATCATTCTTCCAAAACAACCAAAATCAGGCAGATGCTCGAAGCTGAAAATGCAATACGAAAGTGAAAATCGCCAAATTGGAAAAACGAAAATTACGCCCACCTCCCCGCGCGGGAACACTGGTGTGATGTGACACTGAAGGGGGTTCCTCTGGCGTCGCATCAAGCAATCGTTGGGTACGGCAAGAGAGCAAGCGCAAGCGCAAGTGCGGACGACCGTCGACTGAGAGACCGGCCGGAGTGCGGCACTCCGCTTCTATGCGCAGCGCGTCCGAAGGAGAGACCGCGGAGAGAGAGAGTACTGCACATTCGCACAGTGCGAAGCCACGCGCAGCGCGACCGCAGATGTTGGGAGAGAGTGTTCGCTATCGGAGAGAGCAGAGGAGGCGAGCGGAGGAGAGACGCAGCTGTGCTGACGCGGACGACGGACGCACGCAGGACAGGGCCGCCGGCAAGAGATGCTCCTCAGCGTCGCATCTAAAAACCCCTTTTGCAAGCCTCGGTAGCGCATGCCCTGGTACCCAACCGACAGACCCGATCAGCCCGGCAGCGCAGCTCGCTACTGTCAATTCCCAAATCCCCCATACGCGTGCCTCTGCCGTAAGGATGGACACTGCGGATTCCCCTCCCTCAAAAAGTAAAGCCCAAGCGATAACCTCTGAGAGCTCTAGTTAGGCCGCAGGCACGAGCCCGACTAAAAACGTTGACGACAGCATGCTGCATCAGTTCTGAAAAACCATCACCAAAACTTACTGAAACTTTTAGCGCCAGATTCCTGAATAAGTTCGGCGAAAAAGTTGATGCCCAGATTGCCAGCCTGAAAGCTCGAGTAACAGCGCTAGAGAATGGAATCCTACGAGCCGGACGGGAAGTGGAACCGGGTACCATCAAGTTCACTGAACCCTATTCCCGCCCCCCGCCGGCAGACATCCCCAAAATTGCAAATTATCATGTCCAATGGCTCCTCCAACCGAAAAAGCAAAGCCAAAACCTATGGCAATGGAATTGTCGAGGATTCAAAAGAAAACGCGCTCATTTAAAACTATTCATCAAAAGCAAGAATTTGGACGAAATACCTGATGTGGTCTGTTTCCAAGACACAAGCATTTTTGCCCGAATGTTGAACTACAAATCTTTCAATGACCTAGAAGCTGATGCCTCTGGTGTAACAGAGAAACAAAAACCCGCAGTGAGCAGCCTCGTTAGGCGAAACCTCCCGGCCCTGCGGTGCGAGACCAGGGTAGACGCGGCGTCCACGGCTCACATCATTGTAGAAATTATCTCAAAACAGAAACACAATGCCCCGACCACGCTTATTCTTAATGTGTATAGCTCCCAAAAACAGTCATAAATTCAGTAAACTCTTCCGGAGGGCAGTCAAAATAGCAAGGGGAGACACACTGCTCATTGTCGGAGACTTTAATGCAAACCATACGGAATTGCGCTACAAGCGGGACACAATAAAGGGGCGCAATCTATGGCTTGATGCCCAGAGAGAGGGTCTCAGCTTGCTCAACGATCCACGGCATCCCACCCGTATTGGAAACAGTGTTAGTGGGGCACTATCCCTGACTTGACCTTTGCCAAAAATTGCGCCCACCTCCCCGCGAGGGGAACCCTGTGTAGATTCGACGGATCGTGAGGTTCACTTGGTGTTTCCGTTGGATTAATTCTGAAATCGCGTGAAACGTGTCGGGAACACGTATGATTATTATGTTTTATGATCATTATTATGTTTTAATGGCCAATCTTGGTCAATCTCTCTAAGTGGCATGCTTGGGGCTCCGCTGTCGCAACGACCTTTACTCCATCATTGTTGCTGTAAGTGGGAGCTTCTTTTCTTTTATTGCAAGTGTTAATCATTGCTCCATCATGCGTTGTATCAGAAGCATCTTGACGTAGTTTTAATGAGTCAAAGATATAAGGCGCGTTCGTAGCATTTGATTCAGTCTCGGTTTTGTGGCGCAGTGGTAAGAGCACCATGTACCTCGCCTTCCGCCCGCAGGGCCGTAGGATCGAAACCGGGCGCCGCTAACTATTATTTTTTTAATAGTGTAGGGGGAGGGGTGTGGACGGACAACAACGCCGTATGGAGGGACGAGGCGAGTGAATGAGATGCAGTCGCATCTAAAACACGCGTACGGAAGCAACCTGGCTAAACGCACAGGAAAACCTCGGCAGCGACCCCTATCTGGTCACTATCGGGGTCAATTTTGGGGCAGCGAAAGGAAACTCCGGCAAAAAACGGCAGCTCATTCACTGAGATGCATTCCGCGCGCTTAGAGCCGAAGCACGAGGCCCTCCTGCCGCGAGAGACGCTACTTCTGAAGTAAACATAACAGATATTGAGAGCTGGGCAGAACAACTTCAAGCGGACACAAAACGTGTCACCTTGGTTATACCGGAAGAGGCAGAGCTCAAACAGGCCGACGCAAAGTTGCTGCATATGTGGGAGGCTAAACACAGCGTACTCAAACCACTCCACAAGCAAAAACTTCACCAAACTTTGCGGCGACGACTGGCGGCCCTCAACCGTGATATAGAAACGTACACTCAGCAACTAACTCGGCAAAATTGGCGTAGCACATGCGATCGAATGGACTACGAAATAGGCCTTCGCAAAACCTAGAACATCCCACGCTGCCTGATTGACCCCGAAAATAGTAAAGCTACTCAAAGAAACAACATCAGCATATTTCTGCATAAATTTCAGAGAACAAACACGAAATTGCTCAAAGCCATTCAGTACAGATACATTGGTGACTGCAGCCGCGAGGGGCTTCCTCCACACGTGGGCAACGAAAATGCTCTTCTTGACCGGCCCATCACTATAAGTGAAGTTGATTGATTGTAGGGTTTAACGCGCCGACGCAACGCGGGCGATGAGGCGCGCCGTAGTGGAGGGCTCCGGATTAATTTTGACCCACCTGGGGATCTTTAACGTGCGCCGAAATCTCGTACACACGGGCGTTTTTGCTTTTCGCCTCCATCAGAAAAGCGGCCGCTGCGGCCGGGAATCGAGCCCGCGACCTCGTGCTCAGCAGCGCAACGCCTTAGTCACTGAGCCACCGCGGCGGGTTATAATTGAAGTTAGAGGAGCTATCTTGGCATTGCCCACTCGCTCTGCCCCTGGCCCCGACGGCAGTACATATAAAATGCTCAGAAAGGTAGATGACGAGTCCGTTGAAGCCCTCACACGATACATGAGCGTATGCTGTGAGGCTGGGCAACTACCACCTCAGTGGAAAACGGCTAAAGTCGTTATGATACCTGAACCGGGCAAAAAATCCAGATTCAACACCTTAGACCCATTTCCCTCACTTCCTGCGTAGGGAAACTATTGGAACACGTTGCTTTAAATCGAATCACCAACTATATAGAAGACATGACTTTTTCCACACTCTATGGTCGGGTTCCATCCAAAACTCTCAACGAAGGATATCATGGTCCGTCTAAAATATGACGTCATCGACAGGGAACGCTGTTCACCTCTAGATACCAGAGCCATATTGGGATTACATTTAACCAAGGCGTTCGACAACGTCAAACAATCGGCAATTCTTGACAACCTCGGCCGACTGAGCCTTGGAAAACGGGTATGCAACTGCGTAACCTTGTATGCGAACGCACAGCTACTCTAGCTGTAGGGGGACTCCAATCAGACGCAATCAATCTCGGGTGCAGGGGAACTTCACAGGGTTCAGTCCTTTCACCGTTTCTTTTCAACGCAGCCATGATGGGGCTTCCCGAAATGCTGGAAAAGATCGATGGTCTCCAACACAGCCTCTATGCGGACGATGGCACGCTTTGGGCCAGCAGAGGCAGTGACGGGAAAATTCAGGACATCTTGCAACAGGACATTGAGGCGGTGCGCAACCCCGATGCGGAAACGGTGGCGGCCCGCATCCCGCGTCGTATGGAGCTTGCCCGAAGAAAAAGGCAGCTACTCTTGCACGCAGTGTCGAGCAAGTACAAGGGAAAGCTCCTTCCCGACGTGAGCCACCATCAAACCCAGAAGTTGTGTTTTCAGCTGCGATTGTGCCTTCACATGACCCTCCGCTTGAGGGGGAAGCTCCCACAAGGAAGTCCTACGCGCAGGCCACACGGGATCATCAAACAACCACAATTAATCATGCCGCACCTGATGTACGCTCACAGGACGCAGACTCCCCCTGAACTCGACGTCGCCGTAGGGAACGTGTACAGATGGCAGCTCAGACCGCGCAGCCTGACATTACTGGCATACTCATCCCCATGCTTTTCGCGGCAATCAGGGCACTGCTGCGCGGCAACCCCTCCTATGGCCATATCCCCGAGGTAGAAGCGGTACTGTCTTTGGAACCTTTCATGGCCTCCACATCATCAGCGTCGTGGCATCGTTCTGGAGCCCAACAAAGGTGATGGCATCAGAGACCCACCGCATGAAACCGCTTATTAACGCAAGTCACAAAAGTTGTACAATTTTCCAATGGAATGCACGTGGCGTACGCTCTAAACTAGCTGATTTTCGCCAGCTTGTGCGGACATATCAATTTCCGTTGATTATTATATCTGAATCTCGAGTTGAAGAACATTTTAAGTTAAAGAATTATCAATTGCTTCATTCGCAGCGCTTAAACGGCCCAAGTCGACTTTTTATTGCCGCCCGTCATGATGTGCCAGTAGCAAGCGTTGCTGTGCCTGCTCATGAATCCGAAGAATACGTCTGTGCGAAAACCAGAATTGGAACCCAGTGCTTCACTTTAATTGCTGCTTACATAGAGCCAAGCAACCACTTTGACTCCTCGCGGCTAGAAAATATTATTACTGGCACGTCCTCGCCTTATCTAAGTTGCGGTGACTTTAATGCGCACCATGAGATCTGGGGCAGCGCACATACAAATTCCCGGAAAGTGCGGCTAGCCGAGCTGCTGATCAAGTACTCTGTTCAGCCTCTTAACGACGCCAGCATCACTTACATGAAAAACGAGAAAGTGAGCAGCTGCATTGACGTATCTTTTATTTCAAGCAGCTGGGCTGCAAAATTCTTCTGGGGCACATACCTGCAAACAAGGGAAAGCGACCACTACCCAGTTTTGCTTTCTTACCTTGACAAAGATGCGCTCCGAGAAGGAGCGAAGGTCAAGTGCACTAACTGGGAGGCCTATGAAGAGAGCGTGGGTCATAGCATTACAGCATCAACTAGCGATGACGACGTAATTCCTATAATTGCTCGCTGCCTGCGGGAATCATCGCGTGTTATGAAAAGGCCTACAAATGTCAGAAATGATGAGGAGTATGAGAGGCTACGAGCCATTCGCAGGCCTGCAGAGCGCAAGGCTCGACGTACCAAAACTTTGGAAGACATGCAGCACGCACGTAGGGCGGAGAGACACGTGAGGCGCCATTTAGAGAAGTTATACAGGCAGCGATGGCAAGAGTTTTGCGCGAAATTGGATGTTCGCAAGGCTTTGTCGCACATCTGGCGTGTAGTAAAGGGCATGCGTAACAACATCTCGCAACTACGCCCATTCAGCGGGCTGTCATTGCATGAGAATATTTCTCAGAGAGAAACCGCTGAAGAATATTGCAAGCTGCTGTCCGCCACCACATCCGCAAGGACGCGCCCACAGTTCAATTATTTCCGTCACCCTCCAGCTGCTGTGCCTGCGTTACATCACTCGTTCTCGATACAAGAACTTAATGCGGCTATTTCCGATGTCAAAAAACGCTCTTCTCCTGGTTACGATGAAATTCCTTATGAGGCTATTTCGCATTTATCACACCACTCTCACTTGCGTCTCTTGGAGTACTATAACGCTACGTGGCTGCATGGAATCGTTCCTCCTAATTGGAAGCTAGCGAAGATTACTTCCGTTCGGAAGCATGGAAAGCCACCGACACGTTATGACTCTTTTCGACCGATTACCCTACTCAGTTGTATTGGAAAATTAATGGAAAAATGATATTCAAAAGGATGAATTGGTATGTCGAAACCAGGAAACTTTACCCCCCTGAAATGAACGGCTTTCGACAGAATCGATCGGTTATTGACAACATAATTGCACTCGTATCATCTTTAGAAGAAGAACTAAATTCTGGCCATATCCCAACTGCAGTGTTTTTAGACATCAAGTCAGCATTTGACTCGGTTTACCATGATGCTATCCTAGCATCTCTTATTGCACTCGGCTTAGGAGGGAGGCTATATGCATGGATTGCGAACTATCTCGAAGGACGGAAACTTTTCACGTGCACAGAAGAAGGCCCCACACCATGCTACGACGTAAATAAAGGCGTCCCTCAAGGAGCAGTCTTAAGCCCGCTGCTGTTTAATATTACGCTTATTCACCTTAAACGCGTTCTTCCCCGGGGTGTCAAAGTCACACTATACGCGGATGATATCTGTGTTTGGAGTGCTTCAAGATCGCGTCGGATCACACAGCAGAAGTTCCAGAAGGTTCTTTAAAGAATAGCGGCATACCTATCGCCGAGAGGACTCCATCTTTCCTCCGAAAAAAGTGTCGCAATAGCGTTCACCCGCAAGAGAATGGACCGATACCCTCTAATCCTCAGTGGCCGGCCTCTGCATTACGTAGGCACCCAAAGATACCTTTGCATTGTCGTAGACAGAAATCTCTCCTGGTCCCCAGAAGTAAAAAGATTACGCACGCCAATTTTAGCAGCAATCCAAATTATTGGATATCTTTGTGGCACTCGCTGGGGCTGTGATTGTCGCTCTGCGGTGCTCCTCTTCAAGGCATATGTTGATGGTATCTTGCGCTATAGCCTTCCCGTCCTGCAGACACTGTCCCCGACAAGCAGAAAACAGCTGGAAGAGGCAAGGAACAACTGTCTGAGGAAGTGCCTTGGCCTCCCCGCAGGCTTGTCATGTTGTGGGACCCTTGCAAAAGCTGGCTGCCTGCCCATGGATGTGTTACGGCTTCAAGAGACGCTACGAAATTACTTGAGGTACAGACTATATGCCAAAACCCATTTCCTGGCTCGCAGTGCGGATCAAGACGCTTCCAGCTTTGGACGAACAATAAGGGCGATTGATGCTTCCGTGCCAAATCAAGCACCGCAGACCATGCCACTGGGTTTTCCGCCATGGACTTTGTCACCTGTTACCATAAAACATTCTACACCTGGAATTGATTCAAAAAAGCGCATATCCCAAACTGTCCTACTTCAGGTTACAATTGCCCATATTCACAAATTTTACTCCACAACGACCCATATTTTTACGGATGGATCGGCAACATCTGAGCGCAGTTCTTCAGGAGTTTTTATTCCATCAGCTAACAAGTCACTGTCATGCCGGCTTGAGCGAGCGACTTCGTCCACGCTAGCTGAACTTTATGGAATCAAAGAAGCCATCCGGTACATACTTCCTCAGCCACCGACACACTGGACCATATTCACAGACTCTAAAGCCACCCTACAAAGCCTCCGACGTGGTAGCTGCTTCAGCATCCACGACCACATCCAGCGCGAAGTAAAAAAAGGCTGCCAGAACGACTACCTCACCGGCGGGAAACACTGTTTCATAGACTGCGACTTAATGTGGCGTTCTCTAATGCCTACTTACATCGCATAGGGCAAAGTACAAGCCCACATTACGACAATTGTGGCGCCCCGGAACCGTCGAGCATGTCCTGCTAGCTCCGCCTACACTGACGCAAGTAGTCGCTTAGAGCAAAGAATCACATGTCTACACCCTGGACCAATTACGCTGAGCCTGCTACTTGGACCATGGCATTCTCCGTCATCTCAACGGAAAGTCCTGGATGCGTTATTTGGGTATCTTGAAGATATTGGCGTCACCGAGATATTATAGCCCCCCTTAAGCGGTCAGTCAATGCTACGCCGAATGTTCCTTTATATGACCCTCTCTTTTTTTTCCCTCTTTCACCCACTACTCTTTTTTTTACTACTCATCTGTCTTTTCCCCATTCCCCTTCCTGCACAGTAGCATGGCGGCGTACGCATGTTGGCAAACCTCTCTGCCTTTCCTCCTTTAATAAAGAGCTTCTCTCTCTCCCTCTCTGTTCGATTAGTCGAAGCCTTCGTCCTTAGTAGGATAACCTACGATACCCCTTTTCTACACCTCAGAAAAGACGAAGAACACCAAATTGACGCCTTTATTAGACGGGCCTTCAAGCAGGCCCTCGGCATCCCGATCACTGCTCCGACCGAACGTTTCGAGGCCCTTGGGATTCACAAAATACCCTCAGCGAACTATAGAAGTTCAACGGCTGGCTCAACGAGAACGGCTAGGATACAGCTAGAGGGGTCGGCATATTCTCGTCTCCCTGGGCATTAACCACCTGTGAACAGGCACTCGCAAGATACCCTTGGCTCCCGAAGTGCGCGGTCAAATTCACATCCCACCGATCTCTAAAAATATGCACCCGGTTCACAATCAGGAATGCAGGCAGGCAAGGGCGAAAGCCCTGCACAAATGATTCGGAAATTCGGATGACGTGGTGTACGTGGACGCGGGGGACTATCCGGGTCGCAATGCTATGGCAGTTGCAATAGTCAATCACCAAGGCAATACCATCAGCTCCGGATCGGTCCGCACGAGCGAACCGGAGGTGGGCGAAGAGGCGGCCATTGTCCTGGCAATGACGGCATCCGCGAAAATCAAATACGTGGTGAGCGACTCAATTATAAATTACGCAAGGGGGCGCATCTCCCCACAGGCATCTGTAATTCTAAGGACTGGCCTCAACAACATTCCGCGTTCGGGCAAGATATGTATAATATGGGCACCTGCACACTCTGGCCTGGCAGGGAATGAATGCGCGCATGACTCCGCTCGAGGATTTTCTGACCGAGCTGGTGATGACAACACCGCTCATTCAATTCGCTGTTCGGGTAGGGATCGCCTTGTGTCCTACAGGGACATCACTAATCATTACAGGCTAGAGCGTGCCCGCTTCCGCCCGGCTCATCCTACCCTCAGTAAATGGCAATCCATGGCTTGGCGACTTCTACAGACCAACTCGTACCCCAACCCGGTTGCGTACAGTCAGTGGTCCCCTGGGCAATATTCTGACAAGTGCCGCCGGTGTAAGGACAGGGCAGACTTAGACCACTTGCTGTGGGCCTGTCCACAGGCGACAACGTTAGGTCGCAACATCGCTACTGTAGAGAAATGGGAGACCGTATTGCTCAGCTCCAACACAGCGGTTAAGTCTGGGCCATTCAGCTGGCCGAAGACGCTGCTAGAGCCCAAGGGCTCTTGGCCGACGTATAGGATTACTAGCTGTTATGCAATAACGTTTTCACTCACTCACTCACTCTGTTGACGCCACGGCCGGGAATCTGGTTGAAAGTGAGAGACGATGCCCGCCGGTGTTTTATGCAGAAATGCATTAGAGCCGGGGGTTGTCTTGCGTACGTTGGCCGGCGTCCGCAGCGCGTCTGATGATGATTGTGGCATGATGCCCCTAGGGATTGGCCAACCAAACAATCCATCACGAGATAGCTTCGCGTTCAACCACCATCGTCATCTTCCCGTAGGGGAACCGCCGAAGAAGAAGAAGGAGAAGAAGACAAAGCTGCGAAGAGGAGGGCTGCGTGAGTTTTGGCTACCGTTATCCTCCTCTGCCGGCGCATCTTCCCGATCTGAACCCGGTCGAAGAGCGGCTCATCGCGCCTCCACTCCCCTTCATGAGCATCAGGCGGCTGACTCGAGGCAACGGGCAGTTTGGAATCAAGGGACAAGCGGTGAACGTGCCCATCGACGTATCGAAGGTTGTGCGGTGCCTTCCTCGCATGGTACCCGAGGACGTTGCGTTCGACGTTCACATCAAGCGGAGGCTGATGAGTCCGGCAACGTAGAAGCGCGGGTTGGTAACATCGGCAACATCCTGTAACAGCGGAAACATCCTGGCTTGGCTCAAGAACCTGGAACACACCCCGCTGTATCGCGCCATCAACGTTCGGGTCGATTGGAGTCGGCTCGATCACTTCGATGACGGCGGCGAACGAGAGGAACCGCTGGAAGACGACGTCGATGATGCTGACGGTGAGTTCGAAACAATTCCCGACGACTTTGACGTGAACGATCCTCTGCAGTTGGCGGTTGCGCTCAACGCGGTCTCGAAGACGCTTCTCTATAACGAAGCGGAAATGACGGGTGTGGGAAAAGAAAAAAATAAATGATTACACTCACACTTTCGCCTCTCTCTTCGCCATTAATCGCATCACACTCATCGGTGCACCCAATGCATTTCTGCATCCTCACAATCCCCCTCGGGGAGGTGCGGGGGACTTTTTTTAAAGACGATAGTCTGTCTTGGGCTACTTAAACCCAGAAATTTTGGTCTGTATGTCTGTTTGTCTGTGACTCTATTCAGCCACCCGGCCAAAGTAAAATTGATAATGCCTTAATTAATAATGCCTTGATAATTGGTTGTCTTATATACTCACAGCCAAAGGCAAATGTCTAAGCACAGTTTATATTTTCATACTTGTCAAGTTTGTTGAACAAGAACAAGAAATTACGCATATGTAAGACAGGAAATTAGTACACAAGGGATATTTGCAGTGCTCCTTTATTATAAAAATCATGGATGCTTGGTTTTTGATAGCAAATGATATTCTACATCTACTGCAGAAAACCGCGGCCTGCTATTGCCCGCGACACTTCCAGGCGGCATATTAAAAATAACGCGACAACAGGAACGAAAGATGATGATGATGATGTCCTCAAAGATTTTGGCGCTCACCCACAAGGGGGGTTTGGTCAGGGCTAAATCGGTTGTTCCACTAGCTAGGTTCCACGTTCTGCTTGGAACGCACGAGGAGCACGGCCACGCGGTTCTATAAACCTTGAAGTCGGCCGCCTCGTACTGCAGCGCTGGCATCGAGGAACCCAGCCTGTAGCAGTGGAACGCGGTAAATTCAAATCGCCTTGAGCAAACCCTTGGTGTGTTTACCTTGGGATGAGTGCGACGGTACAGGAACAGCATGAGAGGGGAGGAGGAAAGTAAAAGGGGGCATTTCCTTTGCAAATGTCTACGAAGACTATCGTCTTTTGACGATATTTGCAACGAAAGGAGCAGATATGCAGCCAATTTTTTTTTCTGCGAGATACGAGCGCAACGCGCATGCACAGACACACCTGGCACAGAAATGGTGGTTTCCAGTGGTTCCCATCGAAGAAATCGGCATGAAAAAGTTTCAGTGGATACCATCTATGTGATCCCATATAGGGTTATTAAAAAAACGGGGATCCGGTGGCTGTAACAACGAAGCCGCTCCTAAACCCAGTTGGCTATATCCAGTGGCGCAAATAGCATAAGCGTAAACCATTGGATATGAAAAGAACATAAGGCGAATTTTGGTCAGGGTGTTCATTGGACTCGCGGTCTCCTTACTGAGAGGCGGCAATGTAGGACACAATTCTACGACGGCTACTTTTCTCCAGCTGAACAAAAGTAAACCTGATAATTGTGAACAACCCTTTGGCTTACATGGGTGTGCACGCGTGCACTAGTGCTACCTAAGAAGATTGACATGCTAATTACCATAGTTGCAGTTAGGTGAGTTGTAGAGTGCGTTTCCTGAAAGGATCTGCTTTGCTTGGCGATTCG
Source organism: Haemaphysalis longicornis (assembly GCF_048455015.1). NCBI lineage: Eukaryota > Metazoa > Arthropoda > Arachnida > Ixodida > Ixodidae > Haemaphysalis > Haemaphysalis longicornis. The sequence goes on along the minus strand of NW_027526204.1, from coordinate 60,612,933 downwards.
AGTGAGCATATCGGTGGGCCTGACAAAGGATGATTATGGCAAAGAAAGGGTACGTTTTCAAATTGAACACTAATGCAATTTTAATGTAATACAAGACGAAATAAATGCTTATGTGTTTTAGTAATTGTGAATGCCAAAGCTCAAATGCTTTTGGACGCAAAAGTCGATACCGTAATCTGTATTGCTGTGGGCGTCTGTAAGAGCAGAAGAGCACTTTTTCACAACCGTTGCATTCTGTTTCCGTCGTTGTGTACGTGAATTTTTATTTTTATTTTTTGTTTTCTATAAGCGATGTGTATGATACATAGGCATGATGTCATTTGTTCTTTGTTTCATTTTCTCGTTTCTGTGGCTTGTGTTTTTATTTGTGACCGATTAATTTATTTACGCTAGAATAAAGAGTCAATATGCCGACTTTAGCAATTGTACATTTTTTTTAAAATGCAGGCCGTTACGCGGTCACTGATGCGGGGTAAATGGCAAAGAATGCTTACTGTTTGGCACTACGCCCTTAATCAATTGCAAAGTCAAAATGTGCGAAACTCTCACGGGCCAGCAAGCCCGGTTGCGCCACCTGAAAATTTTCGTATTCGACTTTCAGCGCAGGAAGCAGGTAGTTTCATTAAAGGTACACCCGTCCCCAAGCAGAATACTGGTGCTCTTTCCACTTATCATGGGGTTTAGAGAGTGAAAATTAGTCTGTGTTATTATGTTAGGTACGGAAATATGTCAGCAAGACTGGTAAACGTATAGGTCGACGAATATGGCCGCCGCCTTTACACCTGCTGGTAGGTCTCAGCTCTCAACAAACCTAATTGAACATGACATGGTGAACTGAGATTGAGGTCAAGTCTTGCGACGTACTACACCCGGCAGTTTGCATTCCCTGTTCAGGTTTTAACGTCCCTCATGTAGGGACACATCGATGAATATGCTTTTGGAGTTTATCTCGTACGAATGCTCACAAGCTTATGCTTTTCGTTGTTTCGTTTCAAAGTTGAAACCATTGAACTCACCTTTGATGTACTCCAAGATCTCCCGCCTCTTTTTTTCTGCAGCTGCCTGTGTAGATAGTCTGACTTCCTTGTTGAGCACAACGAAGGCCCGGGCCGCCTCCTCATACTCAGGATGGGGTACTCCTGCGACTGCCACTTGCGCGACATCTGGGTGGCCTTGGAGGAGTTCTTCAAGCTCCTTAGGCGCCAATGTGAGATCCTTGCACTTGATGAGGTCGTTAATCCTGTCCAGTACGTACAGCTCTCCTCGAGCGCTGTAATAGCCCGTGTCACCTGCCAGAGGAAAGCCTGTGGGTTATTATTGCCTGTCTGCGTTGCGGCGTCTCCTATGACAGCGGTGTTGTGTTAATTTTGAAAGCCAGATTGCCTGCGTGAGGGGCATGTAATTGGTTTTCGGCCGGCGAGCATACTATAAGGGGATTTTTCTTACACATTATAGTAGACAGGAGCATCTCCGGAACATTTTTAATTATTCAACCAAATAAAATAAGTAGTCACCAAGCTGTTTCTAGCCTATTGAGCCCCAATTCCAAATACAGCAGGTTCCATCGGCTCATCGCATACAAAGTCACATGTAGATGTTTAGTTTTCGTTTGACGTCGGATGGTACCGCGCGTGTTTTGCAAGGTTGTTTGTTCGGCGTAAGGAGTCTTTAGCATTTGAGTGATTTATTTTAGTATTTAACGCGCTGATGCAACGCCGGCGATGAGGCACGCGGTAGTGGAGGGCTCCGGATTAATTTTGACATTCTGGGGATCTTTACGTGCGCTGAAATTGCGTATACAAATACGCTTTTTCTTTGCGCCTCCATCAAAAAAGCGGCCGCCGCGGCCGGCAATCGAAGCCGCGTCCTTGTGATAATCCACTGCAGCGGGTGGGGTTCGTAAACAGAGCGGACTGCTCGTTTGGAAAGCACTATTAACGTCGAACCCCGCATGAGATGATCAATTTATTTTTCACGTTTATTACGCTTTGTCAAAGAACGGTTTCAGGTGGCGTAGCATTTCTGGGCTTTCTCAAAGCCCAAACACTTTATATTTGCGATTATCAGAGCTATAAAAGAATAATTACATTTAAATTTTTTTTCGCATTTATTGTTTCAGCCTACAGAAATGTACAACAAAAGAAAGGTGTTAACAATTTTTAACGCTCTGCTTTTAATAGCTCTTTCGTATATGATCGTGACTTACTCAAATTTGTGTTGATGATAACTGTAGTCAGTAATAGTGAATTACATGCTGCGGTGACACCAGCATGCTCGAAAGGCTATTGTTAAAATCATCTAAAAACCACTAAACATTAATTCACAGATGACTGAGTGGGAGATTCACAACACGGGAAGGCCATCCACTTTTTTTTCCCTTTAATCTGCCGCGTTTTATTTCAGCCTCCACAAAGTAAAGCCGTGATATCAGGTTGCACTATTTTCCTAATCCCCAAGTCTCAGCATAAAATCTAAGTGCTCAACACAATCTCTTTTTCTGAGCTGCGTGTCGTAACTTCCGGATTGGATGCATTTGATCAACAGTTGCAAACGTCTTACCAACGCAACCTCATCTGTAGGGCATTCTCATAACACGAAAACCGGCTCATGTATCTATGAAAGGTTACGAGGTGCCTGATTCCGCAACTCCAAGTTACGCACACCGTGCTTTCGCTTTTGGGGCTATAGCCGTATATCCATGCGCCTAACACGCAAAATTAACGTTAGGAGATGCAGTGACATTCTGGCCCAAGATTGCTTGAGGCGGTGTGCCGCCTCGCCTCCACATCTTAAGATGTCTCGCGAAGACAGGGTCATCTACCGACACCGTCAGACTAACACATTTCCACATATTTAAATTTCTGAATTTCGTACACCCGACTTCTAACACATAGAAATATAAATTCCGCCAGGAGTCCTGCACTCTCTACCGAAGGGTGTGGGAGTGCGTCAACACATTCACCCTGTTCACAAATCCGGACCCATCATTTGAGCAGTGAGAAGCGCAGATGAACACCTTTTCCCCGAAGATGAACCCGAATTCCCAGCAACATCTGGTTGACCCGGCGAGAAAGGACGCTCAGGCCCAGGCTTCTCTGGACTAAGCAAGTCTCACCTTGCGGTCAACCAAATAACTTTGACTGCGCTAACAAACGTTAATTCTTACAGCAACATCGCTTTCAGTTGGCACAGCGTGCATACAAGGATACTTTTCGTACTTTTGAGGTGTGTGAAGATGATACCATTGACTATATTTCCATACCTTGTGCTTATTAACTTTTTTACAATGAATTCCAGCTTGCCTGCCTTGTTTTAAAGTAATAATGCTTGAACACCTGTTAAGCTTTTAGTGTAGCCCTTGAAGCTGTGTAGCTGCTTATTAAAGGCCAGTCGTGTTTATTTAAGTGAGCTGGCATTTACTATCCATGCAATTACAAAAAACCAAGGTATTTATAAATTACCGCAATTATTCAGCGCGCCTAACATAGTGCGTTTGCTGCTGGTAGAAACGCCCGTTACCCCTTTCAAAATTTTGCTGGTCTGTTCTCTCAGAATGGCAGCCCCACGCCAGAAACGAGCACTCGCCTGTCTTGAAAAAGCTTTCTTCGTCAAAAGCAGCGGTGGTGGCTTCAGGCATGCCTAGATAGCGTGTGAAGCAAGCAGGCCCCTTGATGCAGATCTCACCGCACTGGCCTGGTCCTAGCTTCTTTCCGGTGTGTATGTCAGTCACCTTGGGAACAGGTCATTAGTAGTGAATGGTGGCGTTCGGCTTTCAGCACACAAATAATTTGCAAATGGCCTTTTTCCATAATTGCTTTATATATAACGTATTCATGTCTCACATTGCAGACCAGTGTACCCAAGGAAATTTTTTGGTGGCACTTTGACGCTTTCATTTTGTGAATAAAACAACCCACCTTTACGAAAGAAAAAATAAACGTGGTTTGTTTTTAAAGTAAACCCAAATTATTAAACTGAACAAAAGAAAACTAGCGCGGAAGTACAAAAACAAGAAAAGTATAATGGTTTTAGGTGTGCTGAAACCTGCCTGTCGGCTGAAATTGAACTTTTGCAAAATGTTCCTTTGTCATCAATTTGCGTAAAAAAGAAAAAAAATGTAAGAGAAACCTCGCGTACCAGTTTTCAATGAAAGATCCCTCCAAAGAACAAAGTTGTGGAACCAAAACATTGGATGCAAACAATACCGGGAAAATGTTTTACCCCAGAAAAAAAAAAAAACGAATGAAACTATCATTGAATAATTGTAACTGGTATTTTCCCATTGACTCATTGTTGTGACTGTGATAACAGCAACAAAGACTTGTTCTACGTTTCTGTGGTGATCCGTTAATCTGTCCATAAACCCAAAACTCCTTTACCATGACAGCTTCGACTGGTCGTCCTGTTGCCTAGGGCAGCAGGCGCGCAAGATGTTCAACCGACAACAGTAACATCCACGTTCGCCGCAACCAATTTGTAAGGGAGGGCAGGAGACAATTTCACAATTTTTGTCCTGCATTGTTCGGTATATCTTGTGATCTTCTTTTTCGAACATACCTATTTCAAGCGTGCCCTTTACCTCGACGGTGAAAAGAAGGGCAATATTTTCTATAGTCTTCTTCAGGTTGTCTGGGCAAATCGTTATGCCAGATTGTATAGGAAATGCCATCTTAGCGAAGTCGCTCTGATTTATCTGGTCTGAGTGGCTGGGGCACCTAATGCGTTAAAAAGATTTAGTGCTTATCACATTTCGCTCCATTTCAATCATGAGAAAAAATGGCGTATTTGGAAACTTGCGCGTTAAAGCTGCATGTGGGCTACGGCGCATGCCGTTGTGGAGGGCTGCAAAGTAGAGTTGACGACCTGGGTATTTCTCGCAGCCGCGAAAATCTCTACACACGGACACTTTGGCTTTTCGCCTGAATAAGATCAACCGTAGTCGCGGCCGATGTCAAACTCACGCTCTTGGCGGAACAGCAAGCCTTAGCCACTGCGCTACCGCGATTGTAATCCTTTCTCTCAGGTAGTATAAAATAGGCGAACGTGCGTTGCCCGTTTTAACTGCAGTTTACCTCTACTTACAATATACGATTTCTCCATACAAACCAGCTCGACTTACAAGAGTAAAGGAAGTGTGTTTTTAGCGCTTCTTTTTCATTTGCATGGTCAGACCCGAAAACTGGCTGCGTTAACAGTCGGCCAAAGGAATGAACTGCAGCAGGGGAAAGGTATATAGCGATATTTATTATCAGGCATTTGATACCCACTGCAGCAACTTGCCACTAGCAACACTCTTAGTAGGATTGCTTAAGTACTTTGTTCCTTAACGGTGATGCCGTCCATTTATTACGTTCCGTTCAGTTGACCTTGATACAGAAGCCCTGACAGATGTTACGTAAGATTTTTCTTAGTTTTTACTAAGTAAACATCAGCTGTGAGTAAGTTTCTAAGACAACTTTCATCGACCATTCTTTGTTCTTTTTGCGAAAGCTTAAGGCCTTTTTCTGAGCATTTTCGAAGTACCATCGAATTCGCAGCCTTTATTGTTAGCGTTACCGGGGAGCTTTCCAAATCAGGCTGTGGGTAAAATTTTTCCAGTCTTTGTTGCCGTTCACAATAAAACACTAGAGTTCAACTCATTAATATGTTTGTCTTCTGCAAGCATAGCCCATTTGCAGCATCACAGGCGTCTAAACATCTCTTTCAAGGCGTTGAACGCACTTATTCACTCCTCTTTGGGAACATTCAGACGTCAATTTCACTTTTAAATGCCATCTAAAAGCATTCTGAAAGTTTGTTCGCGTAATTAGACCAGAGTGTCTTTATTGGCCGTCAAATCTATACAAAGAAAACGTTTTTTGTTCTTTTTGCAGATGTCCTTAACAGTGGCTTTTCAAATTCGGCTGTCTGCTTTGCCACCTGTATGGTGGGACGACTAAGACTCATTGTTGTGCAACGTTTTGGGAGCTAGGGCCCGTGCCTGGGATGTCGTAAACATTACCCACTAAACGCCGTGTTTCCACATCACGCAGATTATTTAATCAACGCAGCTTCACCAGAATCTACGGCACCATAAACTCTTTCAATTCATCTGCTCTCTCACATGCTATCGCGTTGTGGAACGATATCTCTGATAATATTCCATCACTGACCAACCCAGAAAGATTCCGCAATCACCTGCAAAAGCATTTTTTCATCTAAAACCACCAAACAGGAACGCTGGTGTTCCTTTTTGTTAGCACCATGATATTTTAGGGGCGAAGTTCCTCTTGCTCGAGCCCTGTCCCGTCCCTCGTTGCTGCTGTATCCGGCACATTAATGATGATTGTGGCAGGATCCCCCTAGGGATTGGCCAACCAAAGATTGGCCGAGGAGGTCAAAACGTTCAACGTGTTCATTGCTACCCAACAAGGAGGACAGGAAGAAGAGGTTGTTGTTCGTCGCCTGCGAGCTCAAGACACGTACCGGGGGTACGCGAAACAAGACGGGCTACAGAAGACGACGGCTAAGGTGGCTAAAATGTCACACACCGAATTCGCCAACTTACCACTGGAGATTCTAATACTCCCAAACAAGCCCTGCATAATCACCACGAACATCGACGTCGTCGACGGGCTTGTGAACGGAGCGATGGTAAGTTTCACGTGTCGAGTCTTTATATGATGTGCGGGCGAATGTTTCATGGTTTCACCGATAAGCATTTTAGCTTCGCCCCTCTTATCATCATTCACTTCGTGGAGATGGCGGGATTTTTCCTTTTTCTTTCTTTTCTTTTTTTCTGGGGGGGGGGGGTTGCGGCTACCGCACTAGATGTTATTATTGCTTGTATTTATTTTCTTGCCACTCTTGCTTGCTGTTATCATGTTCCTTTTCTCTTCTTTCACTGACTTGTTGCTGTATTATATACCTAGTTTTTGCATAACTTCTGTTAGTTTTTGATTATCTGCTCTTCTTGCCTCCTTACCCAATGTCCTGCTGGGCCTGTAAGGTACATTGAATAAATAAATAAATAAATAACCTCTCGGCGCCTTAAGAATTTCTGATTCACCTTCTGTGCTACCAATACGACCGAAGCTTTAGTTACTGCCCCACAGGGTATGGAAACTGAGAGCATCAGCTTCACGCTTAAACTGGGGGTGATTTCCACTACAGTCGACTCTAGTTATTACAAAGCCCACGGAGACCACAGGAAAACCTTCAATTAACCGAAATTTCAAATAAAAAAAGCCTAATAAACATCACTGTTGTTAGTCTGCAACAAGGCTTTGTTTAAAATCTCGACTTGCGTCGCCAATTCAAGTGTTCGACAAACGTTTTCATGACAGTTTACCCTTATCACGAAATTATAAGCCTGGAGCGTCGACCACGCAAGCTGCTTACACGACGCTTTGCGCAACAAGGAAGGTTGAGAGCCTGTAAAGAGGGAGATGCGTACACTGCCGCGACTTTCCACTCACCTTCCACTTTATTGATTTTGCGCTGCCTTCCATGCGGTGGCGCCAACATAGTGCAGACGATGTGAGTGTTTGGCTATTTAAATTTTCAAATTTTATCTAGAATTTACGGTTACCTTGATGCTTTTTATTCGAACTGAATTCTTTTTCCTATATGATGGGTTTTAAATTAGAATTGTCGAGCCATTTCTTCCACTGAATTGCACGTAAAATTGCCGAGACCAGCGCATCTGTTCTACTTATCCTAAAATTCCAATTTAGAGACGTAGAATTATCAGAGTCGACTGCATAATTGCAATTGGCAGCCAATTGCGTCATTGTGAAGAGGTCCATATTTGTATTTTGTGCAGCCTACTTTATAGGTTTCACCTGCCTTGCTGAGAATTCTGGTAGATAGCAAACGTTATCATGGTCCATAAATACTCAATTCAAACATCCGTGCAAAACATGGGCCGCAGGTGTTTGCTAACTATCTAACTTTTTAGTACTGCGCTTGTCCCTGGCGTTTATTCTTATTGTGCCTACTGAAATATGTGCTACAAGCCTGTAAGACAGTGTACAGGGGGGATTAAAAGAAATACGAACAACGGAGCACACAGCCTCTGACGCATGCCGCACCGTCTGCCTGCACTGTCAGTGAACTGCGCGAATGCGTAGTTCTTTCAGGGTGTGTGAGAGTGTGACCTACTGTTATAAGGAATGCTTGATACAGGCATCTTGGTATGCTGTGTCGCCACTGAACAGCCTGTTATCTACTACATGCGGTAGCCAACAGCGCAGCAGGCTGATTGCAGCTAGCACGATGCCCTTCAACGATCATCCTGCTCTGTGGCGACGTTGTGTGAAAAGGCGTTTCAAAATAAACGACTAGCGTCGCTTCTTGATCAAGCATTTCCCATAAATGTAGGCCACACTCTCAAACGCTCCAGAAAGATTGCACGTGCGCGCAGTTTACTGATTTCGCAGCCAGATGGTGCAGTATGCGTCGGAGGCTGCGTGCTCCCTTGTTCGAATTTCTTTTATTCCCCCCTGTACGCCGAAGTGTTAAGAAAAACTTGCGGCAGCATCAGGCTATGATATTGTGAATTTAAAGCATCCCTGACCGCTTTCGTTTAAAGAGTCAACGAGATACTTACTCAAGTATATGGTTAACTCTATTTACACAGAAAATATTAAAAGTGTTATTAGAGCGCCAATATTATAGCCATCTCCTTCATGATAGCTGTGGTACTTTCTGCCCATGAACCAAGAAACTTCCAGAAAAATAATTATGCTTTTGTTATCAGCCGTAAGTAGATTGAATGCTTTCCTTCACTACAATTCTCGCAAAAAGCAAGGCTCAAGTGCTTCGACAGGGTGTGCAGCCCATTACAACATATCACTTTAAGAATCAATAGCTCCAATGAAGGAAAGCACGAAAAGCCCTGTAGATAAGCGTGAGCACTGCCGGACAACAGAGTGACGCCACGGGACATTTGCGTCAGGCAATTGAACCTGAAAGGGCACACCGCTATTCCAATGTCATAGTTTGTGACTGGTAGAAATGAAAATGGTGCTGCTATGAATACATGCGCACCAACAAAGACGCTAAAATGCCACATTGAACGCTTGCCCAGCTCCAATTCATCTTGAAATGCAAGTAAGCCTTCGCACATCCCTGCGGCAAAACAACGACCGTAGTCATGAACTTAGAGAATAAGGTTTTGTGGAGCAGACTAGATGTTTAAGGGGGGCGCTTTCTCGCACCTCACAATTTATTTAGGTGTTTCTCGCCCTAAGTTAACGACTAGGGTTAAACGTAGTAAATTTTAAAGTTTGCATTTGACATCATTCAAGGTATTTTCAATAGCTTTTTCAACTAGTTTGACTACTATGATGTGTCATTACTTCTTGTAGGCCAATTTAATTTTCACCAATGCATTTGCGTATGCCTGTTGGCCTGTCCAATGATTGCATCAACTGTTTCGTGCAATTGTTCTCGTGCTGGGGGACGATCTCATGATGCAAACAATTGCTTTATGTGACCAGGTTTGTTTACTGGGTGAACGCGGTTTGCAGAAATATGTGTTTTTGTGAGGTTCCAGACGTAATATGCACTGGTAATTAGCCGCAGAAGACGAAGCTAGGTGTTATATTTAGGGTACGACAGGAACAGACATCAGTATTGAAGTTTTACGACAATATTTAAATACTTTTCTAGATAAACGAGCCCTTGGTATTTCTTGTTTACAGACAAGCCCTCTTTGCGCAGTTTAAACTTCAGCTATAAATATATGTTACGCGTGACAGCAGTGTACATGTGGTACAAGTCAAAATTGTATTTAAGACATTGCTGCTCGACATTATGTGACCAGGTATAGAGAGCGCCTTCAGGCTTAATATTGCAACGGCACTGTTTTTTTCGTAGTTAAATCAGGAGCAACTTGCACAAAATTGTAAAAAATAGCGCACGCCACCATCGTTTTGGAACCGTTCAATCATTTTAATGCGTCAAAAGTTTCCTGTCGTACAAACAGTTATCGCCGTTTGCCAAAATAATTTCCTAATTGTCGCTCGAGACTGGACTTATTAGCTGAATAATTATTAATAAATGTCTCGTGCGAATTCAGCCTTACCTTCCAATGCTGGACTTTTACATTGAGATCTTGAGCCAGGAATGATGTGCCGTATGTTGAACACAACAGGAAAGAATTATAAAAGGGCTTACACTACGTGTTCTACAAGTATAGAGAGGTTTGTCGTTTACCTTAATATTCATGTAGGGCAATGGCGTTCCTACTGTCTTGAAGTCATGGCAAGTTTCTCGGGTGTATGCCACAGCAAGGCAGGCTTCTGTTAAGCCGTATCCTAAGACAAGAATAAAAAAGTTGTTTTTGAGAATTTTTTTGTTGTTGCAGTTAACTACGAAGTACGTTGTTGTAGGCCGAATGATAGTTCCGACCAGCTCCAAAACTGCATGAATACCCCCATATTCACAGCACTATCTCGCACATACTCTACTTGTTGAGGGCCCCTGCACGTTTTCTACACGTTGCCAAAGCTGTACAAGCACTTTAGCGTTCCAGTATATAATGCTGCTAATAACTGTGTAAATATGGCACTCGCTAAACTCTGAGTTAAGGTTGCGCATTGTGATGGAATTCATTTCAATCAAAACAAGCATTTGCGCCACCCTCAACTAGGTAAGCATTGCCAGGTTATCCAACAGCTCTACTTACCGTGGATGATCTTGCAGCCATTAAATGTCTCAGCCAATTCTCGCATCACCTGCGCAGGCGTGGAGCTTCCCGCAACCATCACGTACCGCAAACTGTTCAAATCAGTGGTAGCTGTCAAAGCACGTTGAGCTATACGCAGGGCGTGTGACGGATAGATAAACACGGTGTTCACCTAAAACAATGAAGTGTGTGAGCATTTTACCAAAACATGTTAGACATCTAATGTAACAACGTCAGCAAAAGTTTAACGATAACTTTGAAATCAGTCAAAAAGTTTTTAGAGTTGCACAGGGAGATGTGATAGGTTATATGAATGTTCTAAATGAACGCATTTGTGATAAAAACCAGGCCTGGTGAAAAATGCAACATCAAAGAAAAATGTACAAATGCTACAGGACAACTCAAACGTACACAGCTGCCTTCTATACCAGTATGGTGTCTCGGTGTAGTTTCTATCCATCCCCTTGAGGAAAAACTGCAAATAACTCGAATATTGTCATGAAGCCAAAGACGACGCAGTTGTCTTCAAGGAAAACAAGTTTATTGGAGCGAACTTGTGCCCCCCTAACAACTCAAACAATACAGGCGGCGAAACGGCACTCAACAAAGTGACGTGCGAAGGCGAGCGCGACGATTCGAATGCCGCGGCATCTGCTCTTCGGGAATTTATCACCCGTCGCGAGGGTTTCTCGAATAGTTGAAGTGTATCCAGAACACTTTAGATCAACCAAGGTTATTCTAGGCTGTTCACGTTAATTGGGACCGCTCTCCCAATCAGAAGAGATAACACATGCGGCTCAGAAAGAAAGAACGGAACACGCGCCTCCCTTGGCGCACAGACAAAAGCGATAACATAGACCGGCACAGCCTGGCGGCAAAAGCAAACCACAAATAAACAAACCCAATGCATGGTTCGCGGCAACATTGTGTGTAAATTAGCAACAGAAAACGCTACTAGGGGTATCACTTGGCGATGTCGAGTTGTGCTAATATAACAATGCGTATATACACTCAAGGTTGAAGGTACGACCACTTCTTTCCAAATTAAGAGGTAAATGAATTTCTGGGGCCTTTTATTTAATTTACATTTCATGACCACGGTCCTTCCAGTGCAGCATCCACGTCATAGCTACAACTGGGGTTCGGAAACCACTGTTTCTACTCTCCTTAAGAATAAATGATCATGCCATTTAACTCTTAGTAGTATCATACCGGCCAAAGGAAGGCATGCTTGTTTTTTACCTCGGCCTTGTCACGTGTGGCTAGCCGAACTGGTTATTATGAGCGTCACATTCTGGGGTCACAAATAAGTACGCCCAAACGCACGCGTTCTGACTTGCTTTTACCCGTTCAGCGAGCTGTTTCGTCGCTAGCTCACCTGCAGGCTTGTTTGCTGAACCTAGACTGCTTACGTTCGAAATGGCTTGATAAGTCGAGTGGTTCGTTTTGCATTTCTTTATCTGGGCTGCTTTCTCAGCAAAAAGTGAGTTACCATTTATTTTTGCACTTAGTGAGTGCTGCACAATACCAATGAAAAACAAATATTTATCCCCACACTTTCTTGTACATTTTTGCTCACCAGACCTAACGTTATTGATGAATGCTAAGAAGGCACAGAGAAATCTGCGGACATTAGCTGCATTTCAAACCTAGTCTTTTCTTCAAACATATTGCAATTTTCTAATTGTGTTTCCATGGCTACGTCGCAGCAACACGACCCTCGGTATCTAGAAGCCATACTATATTTATGAAGAGAACATATATGTTCCCTCGATGTGCCAAAGTCCTCGTCCTCCAAATTCTGAATGTTATGAAAAAAATTATCATTACTTTTTTGTCGTGTTGTTGGTAAGCTTTCCGCGTGCATGGTTTTAATGCTCTGAAGAGGGGACACGGTGCTTATGCACGACTTTCTGCCCACAAGAATGTGTTTGTTTCAGTTACGTTTGCTAATAGCCAATCACTGTTATAAGGTTTTATTGGCAGTGTCACCAAGGCCGTTCAACGAGCTGCTAGAACTAGAGAGTCTAAAAAACCCAGGGCAGTGCTTTTTTAAGGCTTTTGAAATAGCGAAGCGATTTTTTACTTGCGCGTGCGGAACGAAGTCACCGTTGTACAGTCAAACCCGGCTATAACGAACCCGGGTAGAGCGAATTATGCTATATATCGAACAAAAATATTTCAGTTACGGAAATACATGGGAAACATATTCCTTATAACGAAGTTCACATCGGATATATCCAACTCCGTGCGCCTAGAATGGCCGCCGAAATGCATGGTCTCGAAGCGGCGACTGAGATGTGGATTGGCCGCGACCACGGAACAAGAGCCGCGACTGAGACATTGCGCGTCGCACGGAGCGACGTGACGCCCGACACTTTCCGTAACTGTTTCCGACGCGCGGGACTCCCGACGGAATCCGCCCAGTCAGCGAGTCCGGACCAAGACAGCAGCATTGAATTGTAGGAAGAGCTCGCCAATGTTCCCGATGATGTCGCGAGTGAGAGTCGTCCGACGCTTATAATGAAGCGCTTTCGGCAGTCGATGTGCTCCGCCAATGCTTTTTCGATTTTGGAGGACGCGGACTCGAACTAGTGCAAACAATGTTTCCTGTATGCTATGTTAGTTGAAGCCGCCAAAACGACAGAGGGAAAACAAAAATCATCGCTTTTTTTTACAAAGTAGGCAATTGGGGCAGAAAGTAGCTTTATTACTTGCAATAGATGGATCACTTTGGGTGTGGTAATGGCTACTTTACTGTGTTCGTTTCTGCATGCGGGGATGGTGGAGTTGGGGAGGGGGAGGGCTCCCGCGGATTGCGAACTCGTAACAATCAGCTCGTTATAGGCGGGTTCGGCTATATCGAACTATTGGATATATCGAACTAATCGAAGTTCATATTGCAGTTCGCTATAAGCGGGTTTGACTGTATAACTATTAGGGGCGTTGTCTATGGATAATTATAAGCTGCAGTATATGAGAACGCCTCTATTTTAGGTTGCGCCGATTCCGCCAGTGGATTGTTTTGCCCTGTGTGAGAAAGCAGAATCATTTAAACTATTGTAATCCTTAAATATATTGAAACCCTTATGCTACAACCATTTAACAGCTGTTTTAACACGTGCATGAAAAACCTATTACTGGCTCTGCTTGCAACTGCGCCAATCATAGCTAAGCAGGTCCGCATGCGTTAGTCGCCACTACGCCTACTTGGCACATGGCGACAGCCGCTCACCTCGTACTTTCTGATCTGAATGAGAACAAACTCGGGGTCTGTAGCAGCCACAAGAACCAGCTGGACTTGTTGCGTGAGCATCACGAAGAGAAGCCAGAATGGAGCAGCGTGCATAATTGGCAAGTAGAGCAGGAACACGCTGCAATCTTGCACGCTCATGTTCTTGTACCTGCGAGGAGCCAGAAGAGTTTACAATCACCACTTGATGACGCAGAACAAAATGGCAACACATCATGCCTACGAAGCATATGGCAGCCGGCGGGGTTGCGGCGACGAACACCGTTGGGCGTAGAATACACTAATATACGCACAAATGTTCCTGCAATAAAGTAAAGCTTTCCTCGAAACTATAGAACGCTAGAATGTTGTTGGGCGAGTTGGTTCATATTGCAGAAATAAGATTTAGCGCAGCAGAAGACGACGATGGTGAACGGACAGCACGGGCGCTTACTCTCAACTGGATTTTTATTGAAAGAAAGCGGCATCCATATATACTTTTGGTGTCAAAACACACGTGTAAAAAACTAATAGGCATCCAGTGAGGGCACACACCAACAAACATCAAGAAAATTATCAAGGAACGCACTATTTTGCGTAGATTAGCAGCGATCGCGCTCTCACACAACTATGTCCCTCTTGCTTGATGTAGGAGGCTTCCGCTATTTCACGCGCCATGGCGCTCCGAGAGATATATATATATATAGAGAGAAAAACGTTTGATCGAGCTTTCTAAAGTTGGAGTGGTTCCGGAATCCATGAGGTGAGCAGAGAGCCTTCGCTCTTGATGCCAGGAGCTACTGTACGTCCAGGTGGTCGCTGGTCATTAGGTGACGCCGCGACTTCCTTTCAGAATTTTGATTTTGTCCAATTCAGGTACACAGTGAAATTCTTTTTCCAGCGGAATAACACGTGTGATCCCGTCCCGTTTTTCATGGTGAGGGAGTGCTCTCGCAGCCGGTCGTTCACACATCGAACAGTACAAGATACAGTTGAATTGCGGCAAAGTATACATTTGCCAAACCGGTTGATGTGTGAATGAGCGGCTACGGGGGCACACCTTCTCCTTGAAAAACGGGACCGGATCACACTTGCCGCCCCACTGCAAAGAATTTCACTGTGTACCCGAACTGGACAAAAAATTTTGAAACGAATTCGGCACGTCACGGCACGTGAAGTAGCGGAAGCCTGCTACAGCGTGAGCGTGAGCGCGCTCACGCGCTCACGCTGCGTGAGCGTGAGCGCGCCATCACTGCTAATCTACGTAAAAGAGTGTGCGTTTCTTGATAATTCTCTTGGTGTTCATTGATGTGTGCTTCACCGGATGCCTGTTAGTTTTTGTACACGTGTGTGATTGCGACGAAAGTATATATGCACGCTGTCTTTTCAATACAAATATAGTTGCGAGTTAGCGGCCGTCCTGACCGTTCACCGTCCTCGTCTTTCGCGGCGCTAAATTTTTTTTTTCTGTGCTAGAACGGTAGACCGTCGAACACCTGTCTAAAAGTAGTGGCGTGTTCATCCGCGAAAAGCACCATTTTAACCTGAATTTATCTGTTATCCGTAATACCGGTAATGCAAGAGCATTGAATCGTGCGGAAAACGCAGGTCCAGCATGGAGCAGTTATTGCTGCGAGAAGGCGCCGAAAACTTGTCCTGGCGCGAAGAAAATGAAACTGAAAAAAGGCTGTGACAAAAGTTTAGAAAATTTGTTTTAAGATAAAATTCGGACCTAGTTCCTGCCGTGTGCGAGTAAAACACAGACCCCGCTGCACCTGTTCAATTAATTTTCGTCCTTATTACATTCAAACAAATGCTACACAGTCAACTGAGCAAGCGCTATGAAACTATAAAAACAACCAACAAGAACGTGAGGTAGCTACAACA
This sequence comes from Haemaphysalis longicornis, assembly GCF_048455015.1. Classification (NCBI taxonomy): domain Eukaryota; kingdom Metazoa; phylum Arthropoda; class Arachnida; order Ixodida; family Ixodidae; genus Haemaphysalis; species Haemaphysalis longicornis. The sequence goes on along the minus strand of NW_027526204.1, from coordinate 60,597,142 downwards.
AAATTAAAAAGTTGACATCAAAAGTCACATATTGATAGGCAGCGCCCAGAACTCTGCAAGCCGTCACACTCATCACTTTAATCTTGATACACAATGCGTAAATCAGTTCTTCAAATATGCTCTTAATTGAGCACGGATGCTCCGCCTGATGGTCTATCACCGCAGCACTGCAGAAACTGCATGGGGCAATCACGAAGAAAAACTCGTACGGAGCACTGCTGCCACTCGTAACCGGGATAAATGGCATTACGGCCGCATTGACCGCAAAACACCTCCGTGTACGCTGCAATACATGCCTTAAAATACAGAAACCCAGCAATCACTAAACCAATTCATATTCTGTCTCACGTTTTTCGCAGTTGAGTGCCAGTTGGTGTACCAGTAAACAGAGCACCCTTATTGTTTGCACTATTTTGGGTGCTAGTAATAGGGTACGCAGTTCGAAAAATAAAGCTTTCGGGGCCAGTGACACCGGCATGCATTTGAGTGGACTAAATACATTAAAAGTGGCTTTTTGTGAACACTAAGGTATAGTCCTCAATGTGAAAGCAAACCTTTGTTTTATTTTACATTAAACCATATTGGACAGTGTGGCAAATACTCCAAAGTTATAGACCATTTTTAAAATTATATAGCACAGAACAAATTATATAGCATTTCTTTACTGTGCTTTCTTTTGGAACAGACACATACGACCATTTCTCAATTAGGAAGAAACAGACACGCGAATTACTCGGCAGATGACGCTGAGCCACTATGGAAAGGAGAGTACGGGTTATTGTGTTAGTAGAGGAAAGAGGAGACCAGTTAGATAATAAGCATGTGGGTAGGTTCAACTCCGCCATTATTCAGCGGCAAAAAAATTGTTATCTCACCGTGTGTTCTCGTGTGCAATGAAGAACCTGTACCAAGTACAATATTTTGCCGCAAAGTATTTATTGCAAACCCTGGCCCAAGCAAAACTCAAAGGTTCCGTCTCTTTCATGTATCTGCGTTTGTACAGCCTCCCAAAGTTTTATTAATATAGCTAGAGCGACGAAACATCTGCATGTCAGAGCCTTATCACGGTGTTCAGCAGCGAAATAGTCGACAGTACGCGCACGCGCACAGGGCTATCTGCTGTATGACTGTCGTCTGCTGCGCTGTTTCCTTGAGAGTGGTACACCCCCTGCCACTGCATCTGAATGACTTTGTTCACAAGAAACCGTGGTTATTTCAAGCGCATGCGCATATTAAATGCGCGTTTGATTTTTCTGTCGTATCACTTGCCCCGCACAGCGTGAGCAATGCCACTGGAGAGAAATAAAAGTAGAACAGGGCGTGTGTTTCGGTCGAATGGCTTCATGCCGCTGCGGGATATAACGCGATAAATAAAAAAATCTGATAAAAATAAAATCTTGCGCCCCACGCTGTTTAGCTACCATTTGGCAGCAGCAATACAACCTTGCAAGATAAGAAACAAAGGGGGTGTGTGCCGTGGGGAGAACAGCGGAGCAGACGACGCTCCACGCAGGAGATACTTCTAAGCGCGTGCGCGTAATCTCGGGAAGTGGCTTCGTTGTCTAAAAGACCACTCCCCCGGAGGCGAAAATAGTCACGTTTTCTATACCGATGCGGCATGTATCATGCACCTTCCCAACTTCGCCACAGCGTGGGTTAATGAGGACGGCACATCACAAGGACGCAAATTCACATCACAAAAAAATCGGGACACAGCACCGGGGTAGAACTTCACGACATTTTGGATTTAATCAAGCACCTGAGCTTTCAGCGCAGTTCAGAAGACCGTAGTCTGAAGCACATCTATCATGTCTTTACGGACTCACAGGAAGCGTACAGGGCCTGTGAAGACGCTCGGCACATGTCCACTGTAGTCAGCCGCCTTCGTCAGTACATCAGCGGGCTCCGCACCTTGGGCCACGACTTCACAGTTCACTGGATACCTGGCCACTCGGGCATACCGGGTAACGAACAGGCAAACCGACTAGCGCGTGCTCTACTCCAATCCCCGAAATCGGGACGCCCTAGCTCGGAGGGCGACATCGAGCACGAAACAGAGACGCTACCAACAAGTTACGACCCAAGAGAAGCCATCGTTCAAGCTAAGAAGTATCGCCGGGAATACTTAACGAGCGCCCACAACTCTTTGGTCATCCCTCCTCTTCCTGGCCATGTCTTCAGTCGTCGCCAGCAAGTCACTATCCGCCAAGTCCAGTCTGACACACTATTAACCCCATTTCTGCTGCAGCGTTTCCGTAGACCCCAAATCACAGCTTGGGCTCGAGTGATACGTGTCTAGTTCGAGCGGACCTGGAGCATGTGCTTTGGGCCTGTCTGATCTACTCGCCGCCCCGGACTCGAGCCCTGGCCACTCTGCGGCCCGACGTACGCCCGACCTCCCTACGAGCTTGGGCCTGCCCGGACTCATCTACCCCAATTGCGACCGCCGTCAAGCAATGGCGGGCATTGGACGAGTTCCTTCTGAATCCAGCTGCTCCGCCCACTGGCGCCAGGCTCCTCGCCCTCGGGCATTCAGCCTGAGGGGCACACCGGAAGACCTCCGCAATCGACAATGGCGCCGTGGTCCCCCGATCCGCCACTGCCCAGGAACTCGTTTCTGCATTTTTGATTACCTTAAGGGTTTTTCTTTTTTTTTCATTGTACAGCAGCCCCCAGGGGCAATTTAAGTGAAATTACGTTCACCTCCCCTCGCGGGAACCCTGGTGTGATGCGACGCTGACGGGGGGTTCAAGCGCAAGCGGAGAGCACCCGTCGACCGAAAGACCGCCGGAGAGCGGCACACCGGTTATATGCGCAGCGCGCCCGAAGGAGAGGAGACCGCGGAAGAGAGAGTACTGCACATGCGCCGGCGCCAGTGTGTCTGCCGCAGCTATGACGCAACACAATCGAACACAATCCACTTTAATCCAATCCAATCCAAATCCAATCCAATCCAAGCCAAGCCAAGCCAAGCCAAGCCAATTCATTTGAATCCAATCCAATGCCCCTCGCAAGAGAGGGGCATCGGAGAAAAGAGGGTGTGAGCGGAGGAGAGCGCAGCTCGCGCGGCGAGGAGAATGGGGGCGGGGCGGACAACAACAACGCCGACGACGCTGCATGGACAAGGCGGGTGAATGAGGTGCAGTCGCATCTAAAACAAAGACGTGAAACAACAACAACGCCTATTTCGCTGGTGAACACAGTGATAAGGCGCTGACAAGCAGATCGGTCGTCGCTCCCGCTACATTATTAAGAATTTAGCAGGCGTACGAGTTTTGAGGCGAGGTGAGTGATTCTGTCCGGGCAGAAATTTAGTACCTGGATCATCCTCCTGAGGTTTGGGCGGATTAATGCGTTGCTTATTGCCTTTCGGCGAAACCTACAAAATGTTTCTCATAAAACCATACGGCGCAGGACCGTCGTCAATGACAGTAGCTGCTGACGATATCTCAAAACGAGGGCGATTCGTAGCCAAGTTTTCGTCTGTTTCCACACATGGCGTGCTGCACCGGCGTAGGTCGCTAGGAACTCTGATAACCAACAGCGACTTCCCCGGACTCGAATTGCTGACCACCTAAGAGCCTTTGTTTGCAGGAGAACTTCGACATGGCAGTAGAGGTGAAAGCGACGTGCCCGGTGGTACTGTGGGGCTAGCTTAAGTTGTTGCCGACGCAACCCGACACAAGCCCAGGTTATACAGGATAGTGTACAGGTGTTTTATGGGACGCATTTTCATACTGATCAAAAGCACGAGACAGCTGGTCCAGAAGAATAAGGACAAGCCACTGCAGTTGCGTGATCCCACTCGCTCCATTCATTCGCAATAACGACGAGAGTCATGCTCGGAATTCGAAAGTGACGAGTTTGTTGTTGGTACCTTTTCTGGGCATTCACGCTTTGTTTGCAGGCTGTACGACGCACGACAGCAGCGCGAATGACGTAAGCTTCTTTACCTGGGGTTCTGTTGCAACAGTCGACGAGCGCAGTATAAGGATGGAAACTTGCTTAAGCTATACTACTGCCTGCCAAGATAGTTCTGTGCCTTTCACTTCGAACGTTCCTGCATTTGAAGGGCCCGGAAACAAAGGGGGTTTATGAGTACATTTTGCCCAATAACTGGTTGTCCGGAATCACAGAGGACACCATGTTCGAGGAATAAAATGTTGAAGACAAAAAAAAATACTTTGACGATTCAAAGGGACCCAGGCAAAAGAAGCGCTGGAGAATGATGAGGAAGACGAGACGATTCGAGGGGATGATCGAGAGTTCCAGGAGGCTGGTAAATGGAACGGGAGGAGTCGACGTGAACCATCCCATGGAATCATTGAAATAGAGCGAGCGGACGGCGTTCATAGGACGACCATACACTTGGGTGACCTGACAGGACCGCACTGTCAGCTTGAGCAGCCGAGACTCGTGTGTACGACACCACCAGCTGTGCACTCCTACCTTCCCCATTCCTGAATCATACAAAGCACCCGAGGCCCTTCACCGCTGGCCTAACCGACAGCACTCACGGCATGCACGGATTGTAGGACCACGATTGACTCAGGCCCACCGAGAGACTGGGGCATGCAGTAGTGTTGCAAAAGCGTTCATGGTGCTACAATCCACTACATAGGCACCCAGTTAGACGAACTAATTGCGTGGGGCTGGAGTTTTTATGCATTTTTTGCCTTTTGCTTTTTGTTATTTATCTGTTTCTTACACATACGTGTGCGCTCCTTACGTTTCTTTTGCTTTCACATTTGCACATGTTGTCTATTCTACAAGTAGACAGGTGGTACGGGTGTAGCAAGACACGTTGAAAGATCAAATCGCAGCTCAGGTTTCACGAGGAGTTTTTGTGCGTTTGAATGCCGAAAATCAAACAGGTTTCCTACGGCCTAAATGAAATGAAGCAAAAAATTGTGTTTATTTTAATGTCACAGACCAGCGTTTCGTTACAAGGGCTGCTGTTTGCCCGTAATATTTCGAACATTCCAAACAGTGGGGCATGCACTGACACTGCTGATGAGGACCATCGCCACCACTCATAAAACGAAACTGACCGCTATATATATTTCCGATAGGCTGGCGTACCCAGAAAATTAACACAAGTACCGACATAGAGTTGACGTTATGTCTGCCAACATAGCACCTAGTTTAGGTGGGCATGACGTCTGCGAATTTCGCGGCAAACAACCTTTATTTTTTTCCTGGTTTATTTATTAATGTTACGTCCACCCTGTAATTAGCAGCGTTACATTGGGAGTTGTAGCCGTTTGTGAATTCAACTACTCACTGTTATATAGCCACTTACGCGAAAGTGATAAGCTGAGCGACGAAGTTTCGGTGAGATATAATAGACTCCTTGGGTAGGCCAGTAGATCCACTGGATTGGAACACCGTGAAAATTCTTCCTGGGCAAGAATTCGGCGGCGTCTTGAAGCGGCTGCGAGGTGTCTCCCTGAGTTCTCGGAAATTCACCATCCCGGCGCAGTCCTCAGTCGCGACCAGCACCTACGCAAAAATTTCGCCGATAAGTGTCGCATAGCAATCGGCAATTTATGTTTAATGGGGAAAGAATAGAGGTGCTGCTACGCGTTAACTGTCATGCTTTTGCCGCGGCTTGAGATAACTCATTCGAAGGAGCTCGTCGCTAGAGAAAACGGCAATTGTGTAAGAAAATAACTGCTCTTGCGAAGAATCACTTTCGAGTGGTCTAGCCAGGAGGATGGCATAAAGTTTACGGGCAGAGTACTAAAAACACTGCAGAGAAATCATCATTGTAGGCGACAGTTAAAAAATTGCCGCTTTAAAAAGATTACTATACGCCCTAATTCAAAATTCCTGCGCAGTGCGAAGTGCAGTCTTGTCGGTCACGCCGCATAGCTGGGGCGTTTCGGGAAGCGATCGCGTCATGAGCGAATGCACGCTAGCACGAGGTACTCTGCCGTTACCTCGCAAAGCGTCGTTACCGCCGAGCATGTTGTAAATCATTTTTGAGCTTCCCGCACCACTGTCAGCGATGTTAAGTCTCACCGTCGGTGGCGCAACTGCGTCTCAGAGAGGGATCGCAATCTAAATCTCGGGAAGAGAGCGCGAACTGTTCCTCAGGAAGTGAACGCGTCATCGTCGAGCGCACGACGGCACGCGCCGCAATGGCATGACTTCACACCGCGTCGCCTCCACCCAGCATGGCTCACTGCCTCCTCCTCGAACTTTCGCCATGCATCGCCGCCGCCGAGCAGCATCTCGCAAAGCCTGGGAATGACGCCATTGCCCTCGCACTTTCACTAACCTCCTCCATTTTCTTTAGGTCTTGTGTTCTCCCTTTGTTCGCCCGGTAAAGTGGACAATGCCACCGTCAATCTACAGTAGAGGTCGCCTAAGTGCTGCGCGCTCAACTATCAAATTAGGAGTAAGCGCTGGGATTACCAGTAGTGTTCTGCAAACGTAAATAAAACTTAGGGCATTCGCATAGCTTTGAAAAATGCCTTTTTGTGTTTGGTTCTTATTTTCTACCAAAATGGTCGCAGAATTCGTGTTCAAGATTGGCTGCGTGTCTGCCTGCTTCACTGGAAATCTCGACAGACGATAGTCTTCTAGCGCCGTTGCTTTGTACCGCTTTCGACTTCCACCGGCTAGACTTTCCCCCTTTTCCCTCCTCTCACCATGGATATACCGAAGACGTTTGCTCAGTTGTAATCGTGCACCAAGGCTCAAGCGCTATCTGCTTAGAACTTTTCTTTCTTTTGTCCATGTAACAGCTCGAAACAACGTCTTTCACCTCGCCTCACTTCTAAAGTATTTTGTTCAGCATTTTTATTTGGTATCGCACATACCAGTCCCACGTCTAATTTAGTTCAACAGAACACATCTACTTTCAGTTGTACACTCAAGTTTCTACTAAAATACCCCTACTGTATTGTTTGTACAGAATTATGTTGGCATGAATGACGATGCCAACAGTTTCACGTTTTGAAAAAGTGTTGCCTATACAAAGGATTTTTTCACTCGTTCTATCAACTTGTGGCACGGCGGCTGAATCGAGTGGCGGGCAGACAGACGAAAAGTTTTGCGAACGGGTTGCCCAAAAAGGGCTTTCATCAATATATAGATGTGGCTTGCATTGAGCGCTTGTAAACCAGGGCTATGAGGTAAGATGATTACAGTGTAAAAGGTAGCTGTCCTAAATGATTCGAACTCTGTGACTCTTAGCGGAGCAGCTTGGTAAGGAGATTGAAATTTCACGACATTGATGTACAAACAAACCTTCACTGAAGACACATCGTGACAGGCATTTCTTGCTTTCTCTGCGTTAAGCATGTCACAGAAGACCACCGATGGCTTTGCCAGGTTAAAGACAGCCTCGATTTCTCCTGCGAATAAAGAAAAATTCACTCTCCCCAAGGATTTACGGCATGCACAGCAAAAGCATTGTATTTATTCCCTAATACAGCAGTTATTCTGGTATATCCTAACCCTTACGCGGAAAAAAAACCTACTGTGGAAGGAAGAATTTGTGCATATCTGAGAGAAAGAAAGAGAGAGCGAGAAAAAGCTCTTCATTACAGAAGAAAGCCGAGAGGTTTACTAGAATCTCAACACCGACATGCTACCCGGGGGAAATGGGTAGGGAAGGATTTCAAAGGCCCTATAGTAAGTATACCCATATCTGCGTACTGGATTGGGAAAATGAGCGTCTAGATATACTGGTGAGACGAGCAAGATAGCTGCTTTGCAATGACAGTGTTGTTTCCAACGCACTGCCTCCTGATAACCAGGCGGATTGCCACGTGTTTTTCTTTTCCAGACTGGCTTGACGCGGGATCTTGTGACTGCTACGAATTAATTTTACTTTAATTTTTTTGTAGTAGGTGGGATAACGCACTGTCAACAGCAGTACTACAGAGTACTGCGATAGCTGAGTGAAGTCTCATCAGCACTCATTGAGAAAATGAATTGCTACTCGTACAGGCATGCAACTCCCCGTTTCAAGAAATCACTCAATTTGCGGCAGTTATGGGATATTTCTTAATGGTGGGATGAGGTGTCAACTTTTAGATTGTTATGGACACAGCGTAGCAAAAATCCAGTTCATATTTTGGAAAATAAAGATATTGTGCGTAGAGCAATAAACGGAGGATTGCACGACGTCGAGAGTACAGATTTAGTTTTGATCTTTCTTGTAAACGTAAACATTTTTTTAAGTTTTTGGTACCAAATTTCGTTCGCCTGACTTCATGTAGCCCAAAGAAACCTATTGTTGAAATTTGCAATTTGTAAGAAAACATAGGCCAACACAACGGTTTTTCTTGCTTCTCGAGCCTGTTCTACAAAGCTGTTGCGGCTAATCGTAACGGCGTTGGTTATTACCAACAGTAAATGGCATCGTGTATGCAGGCTATATTTTAACTTGACTGGACATATTTCAACAGCATGGTCTACTTTAAACAAACCAAACTCTTCCCTTGAGTAAGGATCTGAAGCATTTAATATCCCTTTTATTTTTTCCGCAGCGTGCCAATGAAGCTTTATTGCAAAATTGTTTACTATTTGCTCTCAGTAACGAACATCACCACGACTACCAGAGTCGTAGCGGGCAGGTGAGGGCGGTAAACTGCGGCGTTGAGAAGAGGCAACGCTTCATTTTATTCTGTTAACATAGCCACCAATAACAAGAATATCCAACGTGGTGAGGGAAGTAAAAGCAATAAAACGATCATCATCATCATCATCATCATACACTGACTACACGGTCTACAGCAGGACGGAGGCCTCTGCCATCGACCTCCAGCTGTTCCTGTCGTGCGCTGGCCGAGTGTATTTTTTGTCGCCGAATTTTCTTACTTCGTCTCTCCATCGAGTTAATGGCTTGCCCTTACCTTGGCTCATCTCTCGGTATCAACCCTGTTAGCCTGTTGGTCACCGGTGGTCATTTCGACTAACTACGTGGTTAGCCAAAGTCTATTTCTCTTTCTTTATTTGAACTAATGAATCTTCTACTCGAGTTTCTTTTCTGTTTAACAAGCGTATTTTCTCTCCAATAACATCACTCCTATCATTCTTCTTTGTATGGCCGACCTGCGTTTGCTTCAACTTGTTTAGTAAGGCCCTATGTTTCCATTCCTTATGTCTACACCAGCAGGATGTATTGGTTGTACATTCTTGTTTCGCGTGATAGAGGTAGCATACATTTGAATATTCGGGAGTGTTTGCACAGTGCAACCCCACCCGTACCCATTTTGCACCGGATTTATTTCGCGTGATCGGTATAAGCACCGGCAAGCTCTCCTGGGTAGTTGTAGTATTCTAGTTGTTTAAGCGTTTGGTAATATATGAGAACAGGGCGCTTTCATCATTTTTATTCCTTGTTACTTACGATTTGTGCATATTTGTTTGAGACCGATGGCCGTGGTTTCTAGTTTCTCAAGCATTTTTTTGCAAGCGTTGTGCAGACTCCCTTAGCAAGACAATGTCGGCTGCAATCCTCAAATGTTTCAGGTATTCTCCGTTTATCCGGAATACGATGTTTTCCCAGTCTAGCTATCTAAATACCCCCTCCAGATATGGTGTGAACAGTTTTAGAGGGACGGTTTGCCCTTCCGCGTGGCGAATTATTCGCTTTGTTTGTGAAGGTATATCCTGCCCGTATATCCTTTATTTATGCCGTCATAGAGTCTTATGCGGGTCTTCTGCATTCTCTCGTCTTTCAGTGTTTCCAGCACTGCTGTGGTGCTTGCTCTATCAAACACTGCTCTTGTTATAAATGCCATGTAAAGGGGTTTAGTGTACTCTGCGCAAGTTTTCATCACTTAATACACAACATAGATGTGATGCATTGTTGAGTATCCTTTACAAAACACAGCCTACTCTCTCGGGGTTTGGGAATATAGGCTGTCACTTATTCAAGTAAATACTGCTATCGTATAATTGCTATAATCACTGCCATAGTCGCTATATCCACGCGTATAAAACGCAGATTAATTAATCACTCCATAGTAGCCGAAAAACCGGCCAATGACGGCCGGTTTGAAGTACAGTCCTCAACCCGCCCGCTGTCTAAAAAACCAGTCCGGCTGGTCAAAAACCGGGCAGGTAGCAACCTTATCAGGAGGCGTTAGCAGTGGTTTCGAATGTTTTCTTATTCCTCACCGTCACTTCTACCCTGACTGCATTACCTTTGGACGACAAATGTCTCAGACGCCTACTTCCAAGACAACTTACAACAAGCACTCGAGATTACAAAACAGCATTTTACACACACGGAAATACTAACACCTCCACTTACGAATGCGGGATTACATGCCCAAAACGTCAAAGCTCACCCACTACAGCTAACCCCCCTCCCATACCTCGACACCCCAAAAGGTACAAGTATTTCACACTATCGGCATCAAAGTACGGCGCCTCACCCCTAACGGAACGAAATCAATGGCCTAAAGACATCAAACACCATTCCACACAAACTATGTAACCGCTCGCAGGGGTATCTGACACTCATGATGGCTCAAAAAAGCCAGATTGGTTCGCCTTATTCAGTCCTTCCAATATTCGCGCATGGCACGACCAACACTTCGTTCTTCACATAGAATCTGAATGCCAGAAAATAAACAGAATAACCTACAATGCTTGCCAAAAAGCCTTTTGGCTACCACCGTACACTAACACACACAAAAAAAACCTTCATGTGCATTACACCCCTTTAAAGAACTGGGTGATAACTACTTGCTCATGCCTAGTTGTAGACCTTCTAATGGCCTTTTCTCTTTTGCTGTGTCCTCGAGGATACAAGCGGGGAACGCACCATCACGCCGCCTATTTCATGCTTCAAGGTGTGTTCTGGTTTTCAGTTCGTATTCGCCATTTTTTCCGTGACCGTGCCGGAAGTGTTCGTTGTAAAGGTAGGACGCTTTGAAAAACGTTCGGTATGTCTGGATGGGTAGCATAAAAGTCGTAAGTTCACCGAAATATGGTCGTTATAACCGACAGATCGTTATATGTGGGATCGTTATTAGTGGGTTGGACTGTAAACGAAAGACCTGAAATGATGCAAACTGGACAAACGAAGACATTTTTCGTTAGCTCCATCATAATGATATGATAAGTGGAGAATAGTCAAGTCGCACATACTGCCCACTCCACGAATTTCTCTTCGCTAAAGTTACTGCTCTGTGTTCATTTTCTTATCTAATCTCTCTACAATTTACCGTAGTGCCTTTGTTCTCAGAGCGTTGCTCAAACGCAATTTTAAGTAGCCCCGGAGTTGTCAATTTTAGCCATGTTAAATTCACTGCGCCAAAGTAAAACCCAAGTCAAAAGCTTCCTGGATGAACTGCCGGTGCAAAAACAATGACTAATTACCAGCAACAATTTGATAATATTTTAAAATGTTTCGTTAAAAACACTGTTAAGTAGTTTACGTGGACAATTGGTGAATATTTTATTACTCTAAAATTGATATCAATTTAAGTAATCATGTTCATATGCCTTGTTGTGTCTACTGCAGGACGAAAGCATCTTCAAAAGATCTCCAGTCACGCCTATCATGTGCCTCAAGGCCGATAGTGTGACTGCATAATCATTAGGACGGTTTTAGCAATAGTACTGAACTAGAGTAGCGAAATACTTGTCTGGGGAGTAAATTCTGTTCTTTTATGTTCCAAGGAGCCCCACCCAGCATGGTTGAACCTCTCTATTACAGCCTGATTGATTGATTGATTGATTGTGCGGTTTAACGCGCCGACGCAACGCAGGCGATGAGGCGCGCCGTAGTGGAGGGCTCCGGATTAATTTTGACCACCTGGAGATCTTTATCGTGCGCCGAAATCTCGTACACACGGGCGTTTTTGCTTTTCGCCTCCATCAGAAAAGCGGCCGCCGCGGCCGGGAATCGAACCGACCTCGTGCTCAGCAGCGCAACGCCTTAGCCACTGAGCCACCGCGGCGGGTGCTATTACAGCCTCCCACGGTATCCGGTGACATTATGACTGGACAAGGCTGCATTTCGAAACTGGTATTGTGATGGAGCGTGGTTTCTGAGCCTTGGTATGCTCATAAATTGTTTCAGGCTGTATTGATGCACATAAACTGCGACACCTGCAAAGCGCGCATGAATTGGTGGATATATATAGTAAACGATAACAGAAAAACCTTGCAGATATTGAACAATTAGGACATCCATAACAATTAAATTCTGTTTTTTTCTATGCATTGGCATATCTCATCAAAAACTTCCAACGTTTTACACAACAAGCAATCAATATTAGTTACTTTAACGTATTAAATTGTCAATTGTTCTTAGTAAAGCAGCTTGGCCCCCTTTTTAGAAAAAAAAAACAAAATAAAATATGCTAATACTACTCTCCTCTCATTCACTACACCTACTACCTTTTTCCTTCTCCTCCTTTTCCCGCTGAGTAGCATGCCGGCGAACTGATGTCGGCCAACCTCTCTGCATTTTCCTCTTTAATAAAGAGTTCCTCTCTCTCTCTCTCTCTCTCTCTCTATCTGTCTCTCGCTCTCCCTTTTTAGATGTGTTTACCTGACTATGCAAAAAGAATATTGTAACAGAAAGGAATTAAAGCCGTTCCACTCAATGTGAAAGCTGGCGGAAGTGCAGAGCAGTGATTCGCTATTATGGGCTGTAGTGCTATTATCCGCTCACTATTACCACCGGATGCAATTCAAATTTCCCGCCGTCGCAGTGCTCCTGGGCCCCTGCCTGAAACTGCGCCAGCGGGAGTTCTGTTCTTTTTGTGCTTGCCTTTACTCCCGCACGTGCCGGCGTTGCACTGCCACGTTTTTCGCTTACCATCATGAAAAACAACCCAACGAGCGTTCCTAACTAAATGAACGCGGGTGCTGGCGGTTAATTATGTATATTTTGTCTAAATGTACCTACATTTTCCTTTGCGCCGAACAACGGGGATATGTATGACAAGGGCCACTGGTTCACTATTTTCGAACGCTTATGACTATATAAACCGCTTGGCTTCCGAAGCCTCTGGGTTACGCCGCGACGACAGCCCCTACGATGGAACGCCGTGTGGCTCTACTTGGGTCCGGTGAGCGAGCTACAACGACAATGCGAGACCCTTAGGTGCTCTGCACTAAAAATGAAACAGGAGCTCTAAATGTATCTGCAACGGGAGAGAACACAGTAGGCCGCGATGCTGTAGCCCTGGCAAGTAAGCAGAACGTCTCGCTCCTCGTTCTTGTCTTCCTTCAAAACTCACTCGCAGGTACAGTTGCGCATAAGCGAAGGGGGATTGCAACAGGGAAACCGCCATAAGACAAGCGCAAATACGCTTGCACAATAACAGAACGGCGGCAATGTCAATTGAACGTAGATGTTGTGAGATCTGTCAAGAAATACAATCTTTTTTTAAGTTGTGGAATAAATTCCTACAGTGGATGGCAAAGATAAAAAACTTGTACCCAAACGTAATAAGTTGTTGGCGTTTTTTAGATATGTTATCAATTTTCAAATAGAGAACATAAATCATAATTGTACAAATAAACAGATTGAACTTCAAATAAAAACATATCACACAAAACGTTCATTCTATTACAGTATTATAATACATATTCTGAGGTACTTTAGCTCGAACATTATGTACAGGTCTGCGAACAAGTAGACGGAGTATGGGAGTGGTGGCCGAATTGGAGTTTCTGTATATGGCGTAGCGCCAGAGGTTCATGTGGGAATACCACATGCCGGGGGTTCCACATTACTAAACCAAAGCCCGCTTTCAGTGCTGCGCACAAAACCCCATTTTAAGTCAGTTCGGCTCAACTGAGCGGTGGCTGGTGCGGTGGCGCTCAGCTAATGAGCAGCCGACTATCTCCACAGAAGCGCTGTTTCGCAGCTGCCGGCACAAGCATGCCCCAACTCCTCTTTGCCGCTGCCCCTGGCGCGGAGGCCCAATAGTCACACCAGAAGCGCTCTCCTACGGGAATTGATTCCAGCGGCAACATTGTGCCGCGTAATAAAATAAACGTCCGGAATACACACTAAGGTCACAAACACCAATGAACACGAGCAGTCCTAAGTAAAAAATCTACGCAGAAAACCGTGTTTATTCAAATCAATCTGGAAACTACTTCCAAATCTAGCGCGGGTGGTTAATAACCCCCAGTCTTCAAACTAACGAATGGCGTTACGCGGCCAAACACGGCGCTGCCGTGTTTGGCCGCGTAACGATACCTAAAAACGCGCTGCCTGAAACAGTGTATAAGTTGCGTTCTTTTACAGACTCAGCCGCCAACAACAACGGCATACCTCGAGGCTACAGGTTAAGCCGCACAAGCGTGTAGGTCCTTTGATTTTATCAAACTGGTGATCGCATAAAACACGTCTAGTCTTCTTCCTTCGACACGTAATATACTTACAGAGGGTACAATTCACATTTTACGAACTGGTTCCACATGACTTACTTTCATTGAATGAAGCCTTGACACACACAATCGTGGCACCAACGAAAGTAGTGGCGACGAGAGCCACAACCAGTTCCACGCTGTTAGACGAGAGAAAGGCCACGGTGTCTCCAGCCTCGACGCCGAGGTCTTGGAAAGCAGCAGCGACGCATTCGGCAGCTTCTGCTAGCTCGGCGTACGTAATTTGCTCTCCGTTGGCAGCATCAACCTGACGGAAAGTGGCGAGAATTTTTCGGTGAGAGCTTTGTAAAATGGGGCCCCACTACAGTGAAGTAGGGAAGGAAGATCCCCTTTCAGAGCGATAATCGTTGACACGACTTCTGGCCCACCTTTAACTTAGAATGAATGAATAAAAACCCGAGCAGTCGTCACGTAACCTGCACGGGAAACAAGGAAGATGGTCGGAAATCCAAAAATTCTGCTCGGTGTACGCGTTGCCAACAAATCTCAAGTTTTCTTGTCAGTATTAAGTGTTTCAGCACTGAGATTGTTTTTAGCCACACAAAAATATTTGTAGGGGAAACAGCAAGATTAACACGCGAAAAATATTTAATACAGTTATACTTATACCCCCGCTTTGAATTCCTTTAGTGTTTTCCGTAAAGTCAAAACACGTGTTCCCCAGTGCTTGTCCCTGACTTATTGTGACTGCACTCAATGGACATGCAATACCGTTCGCGGCATTTGTTTCATAATTGCAATACATTTGATACAGCAAAACTTATTACTTCACAAAAAAAGCTAAATCGGAAAAGGAAGGTTAGACGCAGGAGACTGCTTGACTTTTACCCGAGTCCCAGAATTCCTCACGAAAATATTACAGCGCACTGAATAGTTTTAAGAGGAGCACGTCACCGTTTTTTTTTTCTGAAAAACTGAGACAAGTCTACCCTGCATCCGGAAGCCTTGTCTTCACAGAGGGAAGAAAGCGGCGTGAAATTCACAGCTTTGGAAGAAATCTCTGTTGGGTTTATTGCACAAGGCTTAATTAACTGTCAGAAATCCTAAGGACGTCACAGGGCTCTTGCGTACAATTGAGAGAGTCATGTCTACCCTTCCTCCCGCATCCTTACATAGATTTAATTTCATCCCGCTACTGAAATTGTACACATATGCGTCCTACTTCATGAAACGAGTTAAGGTCTTTGAGCTGTAGCAGTCAGTACGCGAACCACATCGTTTTTTACTGTAATAAACTTTAAGGTTGAATTCAGGTATATAGGCATTGTTGCTCAGGAATATAATTACCAGGGTCGTCAACGCTAGAAGAACCAAGAGAGAATACAGCAGAACTAGGACAAACGAGGAGCCCTGTGGCAACAAATTTTGACATTCAAAGTGCCGAGGGCGGGTCGCAGTGGTGCTATTCAGTTGAAAGTTTCTGCGTACCCGTTAAAATATGTCTACGCGCATCGGGTGTGTTTTAGCATATATATCCCTCCGCTTCATTTATGTGTATTGCGGGCACTGTAAAGAGGGCCTTTGCTTTCTCCATCCCCAATTCCCAACAGACGGCAATGTAGGCGAGTGCAATTGGTGGGACTCCTCTCTGATTTTTTTTAAATGCTCCTCTCTCTTACGGCTCCCTAGATGTGATCAAGGTGATCGGTTGGGTAAAAATGGCTGGATAAAGTCCCAATTATGTGGGTAGAAAGAAACGTTTGACAGAAGCGTTTGAAACCTGGTCGCTGCGGTGAACAATAAAAAAATGGCGCCGCTCGCACTAGTAGTGCAAGGCTGGATAAACCGAAGAGCTGGGTAGAAAGAGCTGCTGTAACCTCAGGCTTCCACCTTTGTGGAAGCTGTTTTTATGTTTGCAATGTCACGCTTGGCGAAGAGGCGGACGTAGACAATATATGCCAACTGATGCCAACATTGGCCAAGTTCTGGCAAGTGATGCCAATTGATGCCAGGCTTCTTCGGCTCTGCGAACATGCTTCGTTCTACCCATCTGTGCGTCTAGCGCACCGTCTCCGCCTCAAGACAGCTTTATACTGAATGGAGAAGCGCGTGTGCAGTGGCTTTCATACCTCTTCCGGCGGCCAATTCCAGATCCAATGCTACGAATAACCCCATAGGCAATGCTGTGCGCCCAGAATGGGATGATAGGTCAATCGCATAGACGCCGGTTTCATAACGCGAGGGACCCAGGTTCGACTCACACTTTCCAATTGGAGGTTTTCTGTTCATTTGAAGGTTGCTTCTAATGTGAGGTTCTTTCCAATTCTGCTCCAATTGGACGTTCCTTCTTTCCAATGGGACATTTTCTGTACGTGCTGGACAACTTACAGC
Source organism: Haemaphysalis longicornis (assembly GCF_048455015.1). Classification (NCBI taxonomy): domain Eukaryota; kingdom Metazoa; phylum Arthropoda; class Arachnida; order Ixodida; family Ixodidae; genus Haemaphysalis; species Haemaphysalis longicornis. The sequence goes on along the minus strand of NW_027526204.1, from coordinate 60,580,426 downwards.
CAGGTTTAAACAGCACCACTGTTAAAAAAGCAGGACACGAGCGGAAATGTTCCAGCCTGCGAATGAAAGCCTCATAGGTGAGACAAATACCCGTGGGTGGGTCCAAAGTGCGGGGATGTCGCTGGTCATGCAACCATGAGCGACCGATATTGGAGTGTTTAGCGCAAAGTGTTGGTGGGTAATACTTGGTGGTCCGAGCCACGAAGAGACCTGGGAAATATACTCGGGATTGAGTGTTTTCTAGGAGGCTGTCATTTACACCAGAGTAGCCACGGACTAATACCCGATTTGAAGTTTAAATGGAAGTAACTACTGCTCTCGAGTATGCGTGGTTGTAATGGGGAGCTAATCTGTGAAGGGCTGTTGGCAATCGCGGAAAATATAGGCAGGCAGAGGGTACACGCGGTGAGAAAAGCGTGCGCTTTTGCAGAGACGGTGGGGCATTCTTCACGAAAACTCGCTCGCAGGCCCATGCGGATAACCACAATGACCTTGCAAGGACTGAGAAATCAGAGCCTGTCTTAAACGTTGCTGCCGGACTTTTATGACATACCCGCTCGATATTCGTGTACAAATAGTCGATGTCATGGAATAATTAAAGTGAAATTTTTATTTCAAAATGGGGCGAATGTTTGGTCATGTGAAAGTGTTTTTATTATTATTGTTAAAGGATGTAGAAACCAGCACGTATGTGAAATCGCGCGTATTTTTCGGATTTGCAACGTAGAGGTGAATCCATATATCCCGATGCTGCATGCGGGTTTTTTCTCTACTTTCGTTGTTCATTTAGGCTTCATTACCATTCAAAGGTCTTATTGATGTAGTCTGTCCGACTTTTGGTTAGAAGGCAGGCTTTTGCTTTCTCCTCCCATCCTATAGCAGCAAGTGCAAAAAACGAGCATGATAAAGGTTATGATATTATGGCGGCAGTTGACGTCACTGTTACACTGCCTAGCATTTTTTCTTGCTAAGATGGCTATGCTCACTAGGTGTGCCCTCAAAACGTTGGTAAGAGGGGCAATGAATGGGCTCGCTCCCCGTTAAACAGAAAACAGCGCGCGCCGACCCTTGTTTGTTCTCCTGCCCTCCATACCCCAATGGGTAGATATCAGATTGCTGCCCTCGTAAAAACAACGATACACATATTGCTTTCATTGTCTGTAACATTGAGTTGAATATAAAGGATGTTTTCTGTAATGTAGAGCGACATAATAAATGAAAAAAAGGTTCACTGACGATGGCGGTCGCTCCGGGATCTTTTTTCCAGGAATTCCTCAGAAATGTGGGAACATCGATGTCTGGAATCTCCAGGTCTCGTTCAGTAGACATTACCACTCGGTCCTGGATGGCGACATCCTCTGCTAAGGTACCCATTATGTCCTGCGTGTCAAGTAGAGAGATTTCAGAAATCAAACGTATCTGCTACATTTGTGCCGTAATAGTTCCTTCGCTGCAAGTAGAGCATGGCCCTTTTGTTGTAACAATGTGAAGTGCTAGAGCTCCTTTCGAAAGTGGAAGGGGCACAAAGAACGCCTGGACAGGGAGTCGCTATTTGCGAACATAACCAGGAAACACGCTTTCATGATGCTGTGTGTAAACGCGCAGTGTGGGTAAATAAAATAGCACAGCACCTGCTCCATCCTACTTATACTAACGGCAAGTGTAGGAATTCTTTATGTAGGATCGTTCTTCAAGTTTGTAGAACTCATTATAGCGGAAACTTCCGCTAGCTTCATCAGCATAACCGAAAAAAGTTTATACCGTGCGAATTTGATCGCGTGCAGACCTAGATGCATTCGCAGTTGTATCCATAATAGACATGAGCGTTGCAGTCTTGGTCGCTCAGAAGATAACGCGATACCAAGTGTTAACCACAACGAAAATGAACATGAGTCGACCTGTCGGGACACTACTTGACACAAAAAACAGCAAAGACAAGTGCGAAATAAATGAATTTAAACAGATGGTAGTAAATGTAGAGGGGAGGGTATATGTCCGGAAGGGAAGAAAGGGGAGACGGGGTATTTCACTGGGGTGGGGGGTAACGTCAATAGGTTAGAAATTAGGGTACTGAATGGTTATATGTTGTAAGTGCAAATGTACGAATATATACAAATGTTTCCAGAAAGGATCAAAAACAAGAGTATAGTAAAATGAAAAGTGCGACATGTGAGAAGTTTGTGTCAAAGGTAAAAGGATTTTCGAGCGTAAACTTTGCGCGATTTCACCAGAGGCTATTATGATACGTAAAAAAACAGCGTGAAGTTAAGCGGAAGAAAACACTATTAAGCAAAGTAACGACAGACGTGCTGGAGGCAAGAGGCGCTATAACTTCGCGGTGACTAGTTATAAGCGTCAACTGTGCCATGGTTTAGATAATGTTATGGAGCAGACGACAGAATAATGAATCATATTTCTCTACGCCAAACATTCGTTTAAGGTTAAGTTAGTACGGAATTAAGCGCAGAACAGCCTGCGGGAGTTGTTACGTGGCCGCCGTGTAAATATTGAAAATAAATCGCTCGTCAATCCTAATTATAGATTGTCTTCTTTCTTCTGCCATTTCGTAACATTGTTTTGGAGGTTACGGAGTCATCCTCATCTTTGGGCGCTCTTGTCAACGTCGCGCGACGGGCGAATTCGTCAAGGGCACGTGCGCCGTTTCAGCATCCCCATCCCCGACAAGACCTGCACTGGACCACGTACCATGTGAGCCATGACCAGATCAGCTCTTACCAGACCAGAAAATCATCATCGTCATCATAAAGCCTACTCAAATTCACTGCAGTACCAAAACCTCCCCTACCAACCTCCAACCGCTCCTGTCCTGCGCTCCTCGAGTCCACAGTTTACACCCGACTTTCTTTATTTCATCCTTCCATCGGGTTAACGGCCTTCCCCTCCTTCGTTACCCGTCTCTTAGTATCCAGTATGTTACTTATAGCTGTCCACCGCCTGTTAGTTTGTCAGAATACATGGACAGTGCAAGTCTATTTCTTTTGTCCATTTGAACTATTCTTGCAGACGTTGTAGAGGATTAGTAAATGGCAGCGTTCAGAACAGCGGTACAGCAGAGGGGGCTAAGAATCTCTGGGTCCGGGCAGGCCGCTTTTGGAACTTGACCCGGGAAACATTCAACGCACGCATCTTGTCTAATGAAGGAATCTTAGCTGTACTAATAGAGGAGCTCTCAGATATTAAGTGGGTTATTATAGGGTTAATCAAAGTTAGAAGGACAGGAGAAGACTTCATGGAGCTGACTAGCATAGCAGGCATATCGGTCGTACAGGAGACCCCAAGGGAAGACACAACACGGAGTGGAATTTTTAATCCACAGAAAAGTAGTAGATAACGTGGAGGAGCTTTTCAGCATTAGCGAGAGAGCAACGGCTGTTGTTATCAAGCTAAACAAGTGATAAAGGTTAAAGAGTGTACAGGCCTACGGGCCAACAACCTGCTATCATGACGAAGCCGTAGACAGCTTCTACGAGGACCTCGAATCAACAATAAAAAAGGCTACGACGCAGTTTACGATTGTCATGGGAGAATACAACGCGAAAGTCGGGAAGAATTATTGAGAGAAAGGTGAGTGGGAAAGTTTGTAAAAGACAATCGCGAGTCAAGAAGATACACAGATGAGATTTGCGGAGAGAAACAACCTGAGGTTGATGAACACAATATTTTACTAACGAAAGAATAAGAAATAGTCAGGCGAAAGTCCCGATGGTACAACAAAAAATCGAAATTGATTTCGTTTGAAATGACAACCCAGGTATCGTGCAAGACATAGACGTTCTAATTAAGATTCAGGGTAGCGATCATAGGATGGTTAGATGCAAGCTAAGGCTGTATCTGACAAGAGGAAAAGAAAAACTGGTAAAAACTGGAGTCAGATGGCAGGAGTTTAAAATAACTCTTCAAAAGAAATTCGCCCTTCTGAACGAGCAGAACGAGGTCAGTGCACAGAGCCTAAATGATATCCTAACACTGGCACTCAGTGAATCAGAAGCAGCTGGGTAAGAGGCAACGCGAAAGGAAGAAACTGGAAAACTATCTAAGAAAATGAAGGAACTAATTGCCAAACATTAAAACATTAGAGCATACAAGTACGGCGGGTCGGGTAGAATGAGCCGAGCTTTCGAAACTGATTAGCAGAAGTAAAACAGTGTAAACATGAACATGGCAGTTATCAAAAAAGAAGCTGCAATAAGGAGGAAGCCTCAAAGCTACTCAGAGAGAGCTAGCCATCGGCAAAGACAGTATTACGCACTCAGAAACTAGCAGGGTAAGAATACGCAAAGCTTAATAAAGGTAACAGAACGATTCTATACCAGGCTGTACGCCAGCGAGCTTAGGCCAGGGGAAACTACTGAGATTACAAGCTCAACTTGCTATGTCAAACTAGTAACTAAAGAAGAACTTGGAAATTTTCTCAAAGGCATGAAAATAGGAAACGCTGTCGGTGACGACGCCGTAACCGTGGATCTTTTGAAGGAGGGAGGAGATATGGTACTAGAAAAGGCTTGGTGTACTAATTTCGCATTGCTAAAAGTGCCCATGGCTTGGAGAAGCACCAACATTATTCTGATTATAAAAAAGGGAGATCCCAAGGACCTCAATATTTACAGACTCATCACCATACTCTGCGTGTTTCACAAGCTGTTTACCAAAGTTATAATTTGCCGCATATATGACCGCCCGTATTTTTAACAGCCGCGAGACCAGGCTGGGTTTAGGAATGTGTACTCACCCATGGAGCACATCCATGTGGTCAATCAAGGGATAGAAAAATCCGCCATTTACACAAAACTCTTTTGCATGGCATTTATAAATGATGTGAAAGCGTTTGATAATGTACTAACTACAGCCTTGCTAAAAGCACTAAAAGACCCCGGAATGGAAGACGCCTACATAACTATTCTAGAAGACATATATAAGGATACAGGGGCAGGATAACCCTCAACAAGTAAAGCGATAACTTTCCTGTCCGAAAGAGAGTAAAACAGGGAGCTACCGTCTGCCGAAAACTATTCACAACATGTCTGGAGGGGGTATTTAGAACTATTTAGCAGGAAAACGTAAGAATACGGACAAAGAGGGAATACTTGAGTCATTTGAGGTTTGCGGATGGCATAGTCTTGCTGAATGAAACTGCAGAACACATGCAAACTCTGCTTGAGGAAGTACAATAACAAAGCACGGCCTTCGGGCTAAAAATAATTATGCATAAATCAAAAGTAATGACGAGTAAGCATTCCAAAAACGCCCTCTTTAGCTTAGAAAATGGAACGCTAAAAGAAGTTAAGGAATACAATTACACCGGACAGATTAAGGTTTGTGCTGATCCCAAACACGAGAGAAAAATCCGGCGCAGACTAGGTATAGGGTGGGGAGCACTTGGTAAGCACTTCACAGATAATAAAACGTAAGCCACCTCTGTCACTCAAAAGAAAAATCTACAACCAGTGCATACTGGCGGTGATGACGTACGTAGCTGTACCTTGGCGCCTTACTAAACAACTAGGAAACAAACTTGGTTCGGCTAAACGGGCCATGGAACGAATTATGCCAGGAATAACATTCGGCGACAGCAAATGAGCTACCTGAATCAGACAACAAATTAGAGTAGAAGATATCAGACTAGAAAAGACAAGCTGAAAATGCCGCAAACATAACGTTCAAAACAGCACTACCCAGGATCCAAAACAAATACAAGCAAAACACATCACAGACGCATAGACTAATAGCTCTCTCACGAAGACATTTAAGTCTAACGATTTTCTCCTGGACCTGGAACTCCACAAACAAAATGTCGACAAAGTAAAGCAGGCAAAGATTGCCCACGGCCCTCTAGGACACGTGGCCAAGGATGGACTAAACTCTAACTTTTGAGGCGCCAGGCTAATTTTTCCTAGCATCAAGTACAGGCTGAGGAACTCATTTCAGGTGAGGCTCTCCACTGCACGCATTATCCTCCCGTAGGCGGACAGCACGAACAACAGAACCAGCCCAACATCCCGACCTTTAGCAAAATTTCACGTGCCACTAAGAGTAGCATGCGCGACCAGAGGTCGGCGGACTCACTCATGAGTCCACTCACTCAGGCTCATTTGGACTCAAACTCGCACGTGAGTTTGGGTTTTAGGGAGCGCGACACTAGTGTGGCATGGTGAGTTTGAGCTTGATTGAGTTTGAGCCCGACTGAGTTTGAGTGTGCCTGAGACCGGGTTAGTTCTGAGTCTATTTTGAGTTTTGAGTACACTGAGTTTGAGTACATTTTGAGTTTGACTACATTTTGAGTTTTGAGCAAATTTTGAGTTTGAGTACCTTTTTGAGTACTGAGTACATTTTGATTTTGAGTACATTTTCAGTACTGAGTACATTTTGAGTTTGAGTACATTTTGAGTTTTCAGTACCTTTTGAGTACTGTGTACAGTTTCAGTTTGAGTACATTTTGAGTTCTGAGTACATTTTGAGTTTTGAGTACACTTTGAGTCTGAGTACATTTTGAGTTCGGAGTACTTATGAGTTTTGAGTGCATTTCGAGTTCTGAGTATATGTGAGTAGCCTAAGAGGCAGATATGGTTGGCGGTTAAGTTCAGTGTGCCGCTTTGGGCTTTGGGCTCTCAATTCAGGTTAGCTGCGGGTACGGCTGCATTCGCGATGCGCATGATCGGATGGTGGGGAGGTGGAGGGGGGGGGTCTGATTTAGCGGCTGGCCGTGTGAATAATGCCGTGTGAAGGCCTGTAAGATATTCAGTCAATGGTCCCAATTAATGAAATCACGCGAGGTAAATTAAAAAAAATGCTTCCTGTGTATATTCATCAGACAGTCATAATAAGTTAATGATTGGGTTAAAATATAAAATGATGCCGCGAGGGTGTGTGGGGAATCATATTGAAGGTGTAGATGTTTGGAATCACGCGGGTGAAAAATGCGCTATGGTTATATTATGACCTAGTAATGGCTAATCATATATTGGTTAAAAGTCAAATTCATATCGCTAGAGCGTGTGGCGTATGAAATAAAAGGACTCGATTAGAAGAATCACGTCGGACAAATGCAGAAATGCTTTCTGATTATTATCATATGACATAGTCATAATAGGTCATAAATTGGGTTAAAATTGCAAATAATGCCATGAGTGTGTGCGGGGCATCAAATGGAATGTTGCGATTACGGAAATCCCATGGGAGAAAAATGCGGTATGGCAATACCATTAGATAGTCATGGCAAATCATTGTTTGGGCTAACATTCAAATTGATGCCTTCAGGATGTGTTGGGTATCAAATTAATGGTCTCTATGAGGGGAATCACGTGGGAGTAATACAAAAATGCTTCCTGGTTATAGTCATGAGATAGTCATGGTGAGTCTTATATTGGGTTAAAATTCGAAGCGACCCCACTCCGGCGTGTAGGGTATAAAATTTGCGGTCTTGATGAGGGGAATCACGTGGGCCAAATAAAAAAAGGCTTCGTGGTTCTAATCACGAGATAGTCATGGTGAGTCATAGATTGGTTTAAATTCAAAGTGAGGCCACTAAACCAAACGGGGTATCAAATTCAAGGTTGCGATTATGGGAATCACGTGGGGCATATAAATAATGCCTCCTGCATACAGTCATGATGGTCATGGTAAGTCAGCTTTGAATAAAATTACAAATAATCCTGCAAGGGTGTGTGGGGTATCAAATTAAATGTCTCGTTCACCGGAATCATGTGGGACAAATATAAAAATGCTTTGTGGTTATAGCTATGAGACCGCCGTGGTGAGTCATTCATTGAGTGAAAATTTGAGTGACGCCAATAGGGCTTTTAGGGCATCAAGTTAAATATCTCGATGAGAGAAACCGCCTGAAATAAATGAAGAAATGCGTCCTCCTTGTCTTCATAATATAGTCATGGCTATTCAATCCTTGGGTTAAAATTCAAAGTGATGCCGATAGGGCATGTAGGGTATGAAAATAATGTCTCGGTGAAGGAATGTGGATCGGATGCGACCATCGGAAATCATGGCACTGAATAATGACCAGTTAACTAAAAGAGTCTTACTCAGTGCCGTGTAGATATAATTGTACTCGTTGATTGTTGCAGCACTCAACATCCGTCAACAACGAGCTTGCGTTCCCCTGAAACAGCTTAGGAATTATTGGGCTGATATGCCTCCTACGTATACGCTCAGAAGTAAGTGGGTTGGCGCAATCAGCGAATGCCTTCCATCGCGCGCGCGATAGTGCAAATTTCCAAGCATGGCTTGCTGCTGTCGGTGCGCGAACCTGTTGACATTTAATACGCGCTCGCATACCTCATACTGAGCTTGGTTATTAAACAAGGCCCCGTAATAGTCCTTTAACTGTGCAGGCACATGCTTCAAGACATACATGCTCATAAAAGTAAAATATTTGCCGCCGCATAACACTATTTTCTGCTGCCAAACCGGGGCAACTTATTTGATACACCAAGATTTCACGCCAGTTTGCTTGCTTAAAAACTTTAAGCGTTTAAGTAGCCGGTGGGAATTGCGAACAGCTATTTCCAGACACTACAGGCGTTCGCCACCACCGCGACGCTTTTATTTCACTTTCGCCTCAACGTTTTGGCATACTCGAGCTGCAGCATTGGTGTCCGGATGATTTTTGTCGCCTTCCCGTCAATGAGATGAACAGAACATACCTCCAGAGAACAAAAACGTGCGATAGGGATTGAACATGAGGGTGAATGAACAGTGCTTCCAGAAGCAGCGTACGACCATACGTATTCTGGCAAATTTTCTTGGTTCGAAGTCTTTCCGATTCAGCACGGTGATCAATTCGCGGCGGCACTCAAGGGGCGCAGGAAATTTGGGCAGCGAATAGATTCCGCACAGGCAGACACTTCTTTTGTCATGGTGCACTTCCCACGTTTGTTCCATGAGCCCCTTGCCCTAACGCTGATTGTTGGTGCAGCCAACAATGGCGTAATCACGCCCGGACGAGTAGCTCCTGCACATTGCCAAGTAACGGGAATTACGGCCACCTGGCCCCAATTAAGAAAATAAACATCAATTGGTGATGAAAGTGGGGCATCCTGCTTGCACGGTTAAACGTGGCCTCACGGGCAACCCCCGTCAGGACAAAGCGCGCGTGGAGTGGCCCGCTGTCTTTGCGGGTTGGGGGCAGAATTTCTGGGCAAACATGACAGCTCTCGGACGCTTTGAACGTTCTCCTTAAAACTCTGTTGAACTTGGCGCTGCTGAGGTACCGAATAAATGACAATTACTGGTTTTCACTGCCGCCTGGACATCTGATATCCACGCGCGGGACGGAGCAACAGCGTGGTACTGCGACATCGTCTGCTCCCCCCGCAGTCCCCAAGAAATGACCGTCGGGTGGTGCATGGATCGTTAGAAAATGGTCCACCCAGTAAAATGCTTGTCTATACAAGTTATAGAAGCGGGGTAGAGTGAGGAGTGATTGGCTGCGGATGTTTACCCATCTCTACATTAAAAATAGTTTTCCCAATTTCCATTTCCATCTTGCCCCTGTGGCTGTTTATCAGCGTTGTTTTGCTGGCTACGTGAGCTTTTTTTCAGACATTGGAAGCCGCAGGGTATCGAACAAGCCATGTTTTAAAGATGGCCTGGTGAAATGCCGCAAGCACGATTGATCCCTCTAAAGCACCAGATGAGGGTTTTTTAATATTGTAGGGGCCTTGGGTACTTGGCGAAGTAGGATATTTATTCTACGACACAGCCATCTCCGAACACCGGCCCATGAACCAACGATGATGATGATCAATTAAGAAGAAGAAGAAGTGTTCCTCGAAGTGTTTGATGATGGGGATAATGTGAAAGTGAAATAAATTAATTTTCACGCTCCAGAGCTTCGGGCTTATAATATTTCTGTCCTTCAAAACCGAACTTGCCATCACTGAGTTGCATGTGTTCGCTTTAGCTACACGCGAATCCCGACACGTAAAGCAATAATTTAGCATCCCCGATGAGCTTACGACACAACTCCGAATTTTTACTTATGAAGTGAGTGCATATAATGATCTTACGATGCTGTCATTGCCCAGCTTAAATATTCTCCCTCAAACCCTTCCCTTTGGCACCACAATTCTTTTTGTGCTACCATTTTAACATCATCGATGAATTTGCGCAATTTTCTCCTAACTAGTTCTGATTAGTGGGAAGCCCTTTTTATCTGCCCCACATGTTTTAGATGCGAAGCATCTCATGCTCGGGGCTGTGTAACTCGTTGTCGTTGCCCGCCGTCCGCCTTCTACTGTGCATGCGAGTCTCTTCAGCCCCGTCAGCGTTTGAGCTGACGTAAGCGCAGTCCACTATAAAAAAAATTCCCCCGCATTTCCCCGAAGGGGAGTATGAGGAAGTGCGAAGCACGGGGTGATGCTATGAGGGGGAGTTTGTTGAAGTTTGGTGGCATTTTGCCCGTTAGTTACATTAACACCCCCTCGTGATCACGTTCGGCTTAACACGCCGCGTTTGTCCCTCTGCGGAAATCTTGGTGAATTAACGTGTATGTTCGAGAGGAGGAGCGCACCGCACCGCAGCGCACCGCAGCTGCGAAGCGCCGACCGGAGTGAAGGGAGAGGAGGCGCAGTCACGTGAGAGAATGCAGAACTAGCGGGTTTGTAGTATCACGCGTACACCACGCAGTTATCAAGCCGCTATAGCGCCGCTGAGTCGCCAACGCACGCCGGTGACGACGTAGTTTGAATGCGTTAAAGATATAAGGCGCGTTACTAACACTGATATCAGCGTCGCGTCCGTGCCGTATGACGTTTTTGTGCTCCTAGGTTTGTTTAGCTTGTGGAAGTGCCGCATGACTGATCGGCATGCTGAACCACCTAGGCCGACCAAGGTCATTTTTTGGGAACAGGCGGCGTTGGTACGGAATACTGAATCGCGTGCTAATCGGTGGTTATAGGTGCTCGTGAGTTCTTCTGTCGAGGCCCTTCTTCTTCACTGCTCTTGGTGTTAGGAGACTCAGTCAGTAAAACCTGTGACTACCAAAAGCGAATCTTTTCTACGAGCAGAAAAAACCTTGTTAGCAAATTTTGTCACCCCCAAACGTGTATTGGGTGTTTCTGCGGGGAGATATATTGATAAGAAATTATTTTTGAAGGTTTTCCGAAGGCCAGAATTTATTAACAGGGTATGACGACAGTTAAAATGCAAAACCCTACGGCAACCGCTATCCAAAGATATGGCGATGTTGCTCATATTAAATTTGTTTCTGCTCCTGGTGAGAACCCTCTCGGTGGTAAATATCAATCGCACGGTATTGATGTGGTGATTTTGGTGTTTCTGGTGAGCTTCAAAAATCTTCCCCAATGCAATTACGCCAGGTTATCAGTAGAAAAAATAAGCCATTAAACCCAAATATCATCCTAATCATCAACACAGGGCGCTTTGTGTTCACCAGCGAGAGCAGCGTTATTATTGATTCCTTTGAAAATGAGCTTGATCTTTTTCCCTTCCAGCGTTATAAAACCGATGAACTTACATAAGTCAATGACGTTTCAAGTGTACTCGTTGTCATGCGTCTGACCAGGACCAGGAAGAAGTGTCGAGTCGAAAACACATTTGTATTTGTATAAATTAAAATCGAAATGAACAAAACAAAATAATAAACTGGCTCAAACTTATATCAACTCAAAGTAATCGGGGCATATACACAACACCATACTAACCACCACTAGCTTATCAGTCCCAAAAAGTCCTCTATCTTAAGTCTACTCATGCCAACCTCTTCTCGCCTTTCTGCCTTATGTAACGATGCAAGTTCTGCCGTTATTGTAAAAAAAGCACTATTCTACTGTAAGCCACCTGGCGAGTGAGCGGCGATCATGGAGCGCAGCATGTTCGATGGCGCGTGGTGGTGGCTTAACCCGATGTGATCGGGGCCAAGGAATAAGGCTAATATATCACCCTGATCGCACCCCGATGTTCCAAGCGTTACAGCACCTGACGCCAGCATTGCGAAGCTGCTGGTGTGCTGGTCGGCTCCATGGACCACGATTACAGCATAGCAAAGCCGCTGGAAGGTTGAGCATTAGGGCGAAGCAGGGCCATCTGATCACCCCAGGGTCGCGAGACTGTGGCACGATGGCCCAGACCAGGGTTGTTCAGGAAAAATTTCTCTATATATATATTGTAAGACGGAAGCAGACTGGAACAAAGAAACGGTAATCCCAAGGCAGGACTCTTTACTCAGCCCGTCGGGAACTCGATGACTCGTCCGAACGAGCCCAGACGATGATGATAATCCACACATGATGACGATAATGGGTATGTACAGGTGAGAGATTGGTCCCACTAGCGAATAACAATTAATTCAGTCCAGGAGTCTTCTTCATGAGTCAAGACACCAATAAACACTCACAGTTTCCCCCCCTCGCTGGGAAGCGGCCGCCTGGACGCTTGTAGCTAAGGCGCGCGCTGGCTAAAACGCTTCATACAAGAAACATGAACGACTTCACTTCCACGTCGGCGACGGTCATTGGAGGCAACTGCAGGGGACACTCTGTAGTTGGCAGGTGAAGTTTGCTCAATGACAGTGTATGGGCCAATATAGCTGTGCAGAAACTTCTCGCACAGGCCGGGCGAACGTGTCGGGGTCGACAAAAGCACTTCTTCACCAGGATGAAAATTGATGTTGCGGTGCCCGGCATCGTAATTGGCTTTTCGTTCCTGCTTTGTTGCTTCAGTGTGGATGCGGGCTACGTGTCGACAGTGGTTAATCCGGGAGATGAACTGGTGAGAAAAACGGGGTAACGGGAGAGACCGGTGCGGATAAGAAAGCGGTATCAATAAAGAAGGAAGGGGAACGGCCAAAAACCAGGAAAAATGGTGAGTAGCTAGTGGTGCGCTGAATTGCTGTGTTGTAGGCAAAGGTTACAAACGGAAGAATTTGGTCCCAGTTGGTGTGGTTTGGTTTGATATACATAGAGAGCATGTCGGAGAGAGTCCGGGGAAAGCGTTCAGTGAGGCCTTTCGTCTGAGGATGATAGCTGCTGGTTGTTTTATGAATCGTATTTGCCGCTTGAAGCACTTCCGCCACAATTCGGGACAAGAAGGCCTTGCCGTGGTCGCTTAAAAGGACGTGGGGTGCACCGTGGCGCAAGATGATATTCTGCAGCAGAAAGTCAGCGATTTCTTGGGCGCAGCCAGATCGTAGAGGGGCCGTCTCGGCGTACCTGGTTAGATGGTCGACAGCAGTCACTATCCAGCGATAGCCGTTTGGTGTGCTGGGAAGCGGGCCGTACAGGTCAATGCCCACAGCTTCGAAGGGCGCCGAAGGACAAGGTGCCGGTTGGAGCAAGCCGGCTGGCGGAGTCGTAGAGCGTTTTCGTGCTGGCATTTGGTGCATGAAGAAATGTACTTCGCCGCGCTAGTCGGCATCCCAGGCCAAAAGAAGCGACAGCGAATGCGGTCGTAGGTTTTGTCAAACCCGAGATGTCCTGCTGTCGGATCATCGTGAAATGCCTCTAACACAGCTGCGCGTAGCTCCCGAGGTAGGACAGGGACCCACCTGGCCCCTGTAGGGTGGTGGCTGTAACGGTGCAGAACCCCGTTTACAAGCCGAAACTTCTGGAGTTGGCGACGTAACCGGCTGTTGGGAGGTCGCGTGGAGCCGTCTATCTAGTCAATTATCCTGCGACAAAAAGTATCGTCGCGCTGTATGGCCGGGAGACTAATGTCAACAACCGTGGAGTAAGCAATGGGCGCCATGGATAAAGCAGGCTTGCTTGCCGGCGAGAAGCAGACAGCCGATTGCGATAAGGGACAGCGTGAGAGGGCATCTGCATCTAAATGTTTTTTGCCGGACTTGTACGTGATGGTAAAATGATACTGCTGTAGACGGAGAACCCAACGGCCGAGGCGGCCGGAGAGGTTCTTCAACGTCGACAACCAACAAAATGCTTGATGGTCACTGACGACATTGAAATGTCGACCGTACAAGTAAGGGCGGAACTTTTGGATGGCCCACACAACACCAAGGCATTCCTGTTCCGTGATTGTATAGTTTTGTTCTGCCGACGTCAGTGTGCGGCTAGCCTAGGCGACCACTCGCTCTCTCTTGCACGAATCGAGTTGCAACAAGACTGCACCGATGCCTTGACCACTGGCGTCCGTGTGTAGAACCGTTGGTGCAGCGTCATCGAAGTGACAAAGCACAGGGCTCGACCTGAGTGCGTTTTTCAGAGCTTGAAAAGCCCGTTCGCAATCTGCACTCCAAACAAAAGCTGTGCCAGAACGCAAGAGGTTATTGAGAGGAGAAGCAACTGTTGCAAAATTTCGTATGAAGCGGCGGAAGTACGATGATAGTCCGAGAAAGCTGCGAAGGTCTTTCTGCTGTAGCGGGCGCGGAAAATTTAGAACTGCAGAAATCTTCGCAGGGTCTGGCTGTATTCCGGTTTTGCTCACGATGTGCCCTAACACCTTTATCGATTTGCTGGCGAATGCGCACTTTTTTGTATTAATCAGTAGTCCGGCATTTGAGAGACACGCCAGTACCTCGTCGAGACGTTGGAGATGTTGCTCAAACGTGGTTGAAAAAACAACAATGTCGTCGAGGTAGCAGAGGCAAGTTTTCCATTTGAGGCCGCGGAGCACGGTATCAATCATGCGTCCAAATGTCGCGGGCGCATTACATAGCCCGAAGGGCATAACATTGAACTCGCAAAGCCCATCGGGAGTGGCGAAGGCCGTCTTTTCTTTGTCATCTTCGTGCATCGGGATTTGCCAATAACCGGATCGTAAATCAAGGCTGGAGAAGAACTCCGCTCCTTGAAGACGGTCGAGAGCGTCATCGATGCGTGGCATCGTATATACGTCTTTCCGAGTGATCTTATTGAGGGCACGCCTATCGACACAAAAGCGAACTGAGCCATCCTTTTTCTCTACTAACACGACTGGCGATGACCACGGGCTCGATGATGGACGTATAACATCACGCTTGAGCATGTCAGCGACGTGGTCTTCTATAATCTTCCGCTCATGCGAACACACACGGTAGGGGCGACGGCGTACAACCGCCGAGCCATCTATCTCAATCCGGTGTGCAGCCACGGACGTTCGTTTTAGCGTGGAGGAATTCACATCAAAAGATTCAAGGTGCTTCTTCAGTACCTGAAGTAACTTTTCTGTCTGTGTGGTTGTCAGGTCTGGGCTAATGGTAGCGGTAAGAGCTGACAAACCATCCGAAGTAGTGAGACCGCACATGCCTGAAGGCGTTATGGAGCTAGAGACGACAGATGCGGGCGCTACATGTACCACTGAAGCGATGGTCATGCCCTTTGGTAATAGAATGGGCTCACCCGTGGTGTTGATGACGGCCAGAGCTGCAAGTCCCCGTGAAAAGCGGAGAAGGCACGCCGACATGGCGATTCCTCGAGTAAGCAACCGGGTTGACGGTGAGGCCACCACATCCCCGTCAGAAATGCTGCTTGAAAAAACCACCAGGGCCTCTTTACTACCGGGTGCCAGAACGTGGTCGGCATGCAAAGTGAAGAACTGATGTCGGGGACTTGGAGCATAAGAAGGTTCGGTGTTCCTAATGTGAATAACTGGTTGAGAACAGGAGATAATGGTGGAAGCTGGCGAAAGAAAATCCCAACCCAAAATTAGTTCGTGAGCACACTCTGGCAGAACGCAAATTCAATATGGTGTCGATCGTCTCCGATAAAAACGCGTGCTGTACAAGTTCCAACAGGCTTTATAAGATAAGATGTCCGTTCGCGCTGTATAGTGCCGGGCCAGAGTATGGGGTTCGCACTTTACGTAAGCGTGTACACAAATCCAAATGCATCACAGAAAGACTGGCCCCGGTGTCCACTAAAGCTTGCACAGATATACCTTCAACTATTACTGGCAAAATATTTGATGGGCGCTCTGGAGGAGTTGTGATTAGTTCGACCGATGCAGTTTCCCCTCCATAAACTGCAGCATCTAGTTTTCCGATTGGCTGCCAGGGTCACGTAGAACGGGGTGGAAAGGTGACACAAAACGGCTAGGAGGCGTAGGCGAACGGTGTCTCGTCTGATCGCGGTAACCGCGGGAAGGGTAGCCCGAATCATGAGGAGACGGTGAACGCTGTCGGGGTGGATACGCACGTTCCTTAGGACCGTAGTTGTAGCGAACGTCGCGTTCGTACGGAGCGTAGCCTCGCTGCTCATCTCGCTGGCGCCGTCGACAGAAGCGAGAGATATGGCCTCGAATACAGCAGTAGAAGCACACTGGGCGGTCATTAGGCCGAACATCCCGACGCGGCCACCAGTTTGTGTAGCCAGTCTGAGCCGGAGGCGGCGAGGAGACGGCTGCGACTCTACCGAGCACGGACGGAGGCACAGAAATTTCCATGTTCGAGACCGGCGTTCAGGAAGCTGCTTCCGCGTAAGACGGCACGTCGAAAACAACTGGGGGCCCATTGCGTGGATTTCCCGTTATCGACGCCAATTCCTCCTTGAAAATCTCCCACAAGTTAGTCGCAGGCTGGAAGCATCGGTCTCCATGACCACAGGGCGAGGCTTGTAGCTGAAGGTCCTCACGAATTATGCTGCGTATTAAAACACGCAAGTCCGGTTCGGCAGGAAGACGAGCTTGTCCATGAGCTGGCTGGAGGCGCATTGCTTGAAGTTCATCAAGACGCTGGCATGTGGTCCGTATGTCATTCACGGTGGATGGATTTGGCATCGCAAGTGCATTGAATGCGGACTCTGTGATGCCCTTGAGGATATGGCGAACCTTGTCAGCCTCTGACATGTCAGGGCTGACCCGACGGCAAAGGGCAAGGACGTCCTCAATGTACGATACGTAGGTCTCGTCAGAGCGCTGCAAGCGGGCTTCAAGTGCACGCTTCGCTCCATCAGCAGACGGCGTGCCGAAAATCCGACGCAGCTGATCAGTGAAGTCGGCCCAGTCAGATATGCCACATTGGTTGTTGAGGTACCACGTTTCGGCAACCTTAGTCAAGTAGAACCTGACGGTCTGCAGCTTAAAAGTGTCGTTCCACCCATTAAATTGGCTGACGCGGTTGTACTGGTCAAGCCACTCCTCGACGTCATGACCGCGGAGGCCAGCGAAGAAAGGAGGTTCGCGCTGGCCGCAGGTCACCATCTATGCCGGGGCAGAAGCGGCGGTATTCTGCGCTCCTTCTCGCTCCATTGGGCGGGTTGGGGGTAGCACACGACGTCCTGAACGACGCTCCAGGGGTGCGGCCGGTTGAGGTAGAGGTCGGGGTTGAGCGCAACCTCCACCACTTGTAAGAGGGAAGCAGACTGGAACAAGGAAGCGGTAATCCCAAGGCAGGTCTCTTTACTCAGCCCGCAGGGAACTCGGTGACTCGGTCGAACGAGCCCAGACGATGATGATAATCCACAAATGATGACGATAATGGGTATGTACAGGTGAGAGATTGGTCCCACTAGCGAATAACAATTAATTCACTCCAGGAGTCTTCTTCATGAGTCAAGACACCAATAAACGCTCACAATATATATATCTCTTTCTCTCTCTCTCAGGGTCGCGTCCCAAACCCCGCTCGCTTGATCCTCGTCTTCCTCCTCAACTCGCTTTTTCTTGTGTCAGCTTTTAATGCGTCACCACTTCAATTTCCTTTTCTCCTCCTTTCTTGGGGTACCTCCTTCATTGGACTTATCTAAAAATTCGTATTGCGAACTTTTAATTGGCTTCTTTCTTTTCTTTTCTTTTTCCCTTTCCCCAATTCTTCCATTTTGGTATGCCCCATCTCTTTCTCTACTTCATCTTCGAGCCTTTCTACTCACCATATCACACTCATTAAGTTTTCACAACCTTGCTGTGCTCGCACACGCAAGCGCTGCACTGCTGGCACATTCTAGAATTATCGGTGCCAAAAACCTCTGGAATGGGAACGTTGAAGCATGAGCACGTCCTGACGTCACGCTCATGGTTCAAGAACATTAGGTTGGACACGCTTGTCATATCGAAGATCCGGTTGTTTAGTTTTATAACGTCCTGCCATCGGTCCTGATCGCTTGCTCGTTCCTGTTATTACCGCCAATTTGGACGTCATATGGCTGAAGATTGACGCTTTTTGATGACGCTAAGCACCCTTGCCAAAGAACCGCCGACGAGGGCGTAGCACTATGATTTCCTTCATTGGCCATGGCCATGGGGATATTACGGCTTCGGAGATCCAGAATTAGAGCCTTGGAGTTGACTTGGAGTTAGAGTTGATTTCATTACAGTTGACGTAATGGGGAAGATTTACGCAGGCAAGATTTAATGAGCCCAGTATGGCGGAAACAAACAAAACGGTGCAAGAGAACCTCGTAGATCCGGTGATGGCAAAGGAGTTTTCAGTTTCTCGTCGAACTGATTATTAGGCTGCTGTCGCTGGGGAACGTGAACCACCTTCTGGTGATGGTAATTGTGTTGCTGTTTAAGAGTATGTTTCATGGTGTACCACCGCCATTCCACTCACACATACAAACGTGGCGCATACACATGTATAAATAAATAAATGTATACGTATATATATATATATATATATATATATATAAATATAGAGAAAGATAAACTCACAAAGCGCGCAGAAATAGTATAAGTAAAGAGTCGGATACACAGCAAGAACAATAACAAACAACGTTTACTTACGTAGCGGCAACGGGACTTGCCTTCGTCAGAGTAAAGTTACATGATTTTACTGTCGCAAACATTTTGAACACATTTCTTATATAGGTTTGCATAAAGCTGTGAGAAAGAGCGGAAAATGTTTCGGAAATGGGGAGTGTGCATATAGTCAGGCTACGGCTATGTTACAACATCAACAAACAAACAAGAAAAATAAAAAGAGGGGGGGGGAAGCGAGAGAGAGAAAAAGGGGTCGTGTTAACAATGCAGCGTTCAAGGTTGCACCATGACGGGTCAACGTATGCCGCGCGGGCTGCAAGTTCAGACAATGGGGGAAACTGAACTAAATATATATATATATATATATATATAAAAATCTATACTCGAAGCCATGTACATCGCTCTCATCATCACAGCCAACCTATCTACGCCCTCTGCAGGGCAAAAGCTTCTCCCATTAATCTCCATTAATCCCGGTCCTCTGCTAACAGCGACCAATTCATCCCCGCAACCTTCTTGATCTCATCTGCCCGTCTAACTTTTTGCCGCCCCTGCCATGCTTGTCTTCTCTAGGGATACACTCTGGTACCCTCAATGACTACCTGTTATCTTGCCTACAC
This sequence comes from Haemaphysalis longicornis, assembly GCF_048455015.1. Lineage (NCBI taxonomy): Eukaryota > Metazoa > Arthropoda > Arachnida > Ixodida > Ixodidae > Haemaphysalis > Haemaphysalis longicornis. The sequence goes on along the minus strand of NW_027526204.1, from coordinate 60,561,185 downwards.
TTTACATGTCCTGCCCACGTCCATTTGTTCTTAATTTCTACTAATATGTCCTTAACACGCGTTTGTTCCCTGACCCACTCCGCTATCTTCTTGTCCCTTAACGTTACACCTATCACTTTCCGTAACATTGATCGCTGAGTCGTCCTCAATTTAAGTTGAACCCCCTTAGTGAGCCGCCAAGTTTCTCCACCGTAGGTTAGTGCCAGTAAGATGCAGCTGTCATACACTTTCTTCTTCAGGGACAATGGTAGGCTCCCATTCATTATCTGAGAAAGCCTGCCGAATGCACTCCACCCCATTCTTATCCTTCTAATTATCTCTGCCTCATGGTTGGGATCCGGGGTCACAACTTGGCGTAAGTAGACATATTCGCCTACCACTTCCACTGCCTCGCCACCTATTGATACCCCTGTGCTCTCCCTGTGTTATTGAGCATTACTTTAGCTTTCTGCATATAGATTTTCATGCCCATGGTTCTACGCTGGCTGTCCAATGCGGTAAGCATGTTTTGCAATTCGTCCTCCGAGTTACTTATCAAGGCAACGTCATCAGCAAATGTGAGGTTCCTGAGGTATTCTCCATTAACCCTTACGCCCACCGGTTACCAGTCCAATGTTGTGAATACTTCTTGTAAACATGCTGTGAATAACGTAGGAGAGATTGTGTCTCCTTGTCTGACACCCTTCCTTATAAGGTTTTACTGGTCTCCTTATGAAAAATGATGGTAGCTGTGGACCCATTGTAAATATCCTCTAGTATTCTTACAGAATGCTCATCTACACCCTGGTTCCGTAATGCCTGCATGACTGCTGAGGTTTCGACCGAGTGAAATGCTTTCTCATAATCTATGAAGGCCATACATAGGGGTTCCGCATGCTTCGCGCACTTCTATCACATGATTTATCTTGTCAATATGGCCCATTGTTGAATAGCCTTTACGGAACCCTGCTTGTTCTTTAGATTGACTGAAATCCAAGGTGGCAGAAATTCTGTTAGCGATTCCCTTGGTAAGTACCTTGCAGACAACTGACAGTAAGCTGATAGGCCTGTAATTTTTAGGTCCTTCATGTCGCCTTTCTTATGGATTAGGATGATGTTCGCGTTCTTCCAAGATTCCGACCCACTCGCGGTCATTAGGCATTGCGTGTATAGATTTTTTTTCAGGTAAAATTTGCGCGCCATCCTTCAGAGGTCTGCTCTTACCTGATCTTCACCAGGTGATTTCCCCCTTTCCTTTCTTTCAAAGCCTTCCTTACTCTGTCGTTACTGGTGGGATGTCTCTCTCCTCTGAACTACTTTCTCGTTCGGCATTATCCTGGATGTCCCGGCTATTGTACAGATCTCGATAGAACTCCTCGGCTACAATGACTATTTTATCCCTTTTTGGGATGACATTGCCTTGCTGGTCTTTAAGTGCATACATCTGATTTTTTCCCAAGCCTAGACGCCTTTTCATGGTTTCAGGCTGCCTCCGTTCTTTACAGCATATTTGATCCTCTCCATATTATACTTCCATATGCCAGCTGTCTTACGTTTATTGATTAGCTTCAAGAGCTCTGCTAGTTCTATTCTGTCAGCCGGGGTTGAGATTGTCATGGTTTGCCATTTCCTAATTAGATAATTAGATATATCGTCTCCTGGGAAGGTTTACCAGTATCCCGTCTAGCCACCGTGCCTCCGACATCGTGTTCCGACATCGCCGAACTCTTATTCTTGTGCATACATTGCTACACGTTGCGGATATACATATATATATATATATATATATATATATATATATATATATATATATATATATATATATATATATATATATATATATATATATATATATATATATACCAAAGACACAGCCCTGCTTGCCAGAGGTATTGGGCGGCTTGAAGGTATGCTTTTCCAGCGGCGAATGTGGCAGTTGTCATTTTGTGGTATACAGGAATACAGCAATCAAGGTTGAGAAAAAATCGCTGTGATCGGAAATGGCAATAAAAAACGGGAACACGGTCCGCTTATCTGCTATTTTAGTCACCTTATTGTGCTGGTGAATGATAGTGAGGGACTTTTCCCGCAATTGTTCTTGCCTCGCATTTTTGTTACCATAGCGGAATAATTTAGTACTGCGTCAGGATTACTCGAAATGAAGGCCTGCGAAAACCCTTCCTACAGCAATGCTCTATTAGCGTATCCAAGCTGCGTTTCATTATATAAGGGCAAGATTAAACCACCGCATTCAACAGCGCGGTAAAGCCTATCACACGCTTCGTAATCTCGGAATGGGCCAATGAAAATGGTAACATCTTTTTTTGCATGTAGGGGCATACTTTTAGCATAAGTGTAGAAATTGACGTGACAAATGTAAGCCCAGGAAGCGTTGAGCTCCCGCCTCAGGAACTTCCTTGGTGAGCTCCGGTGAAAGCGTAGACACAAACATAACGCAAATTTACTCTTCACGTCTGGTCATTGATTATTACAAGGCCTCAATAATGACAAGGAAGTCGTACACTTACCAGAAGACTTGCAATACATCCTTGTTTTGCAGGATTGGCTGAAATGTCCCATCGAACACGGCAGACAGCAGGTTCCTTAAGAATGGTGCTAGCGAATGGGAGGCTTAGCGCAAAAAAAGACGGATACGGTGGCAAACGTGACAGGCGCTTCTCACGTTTGCCACCGTCCTCGTCTTTTTTTGCGCTAAGCCTCCCATTCAGTATGTACCAACTTGCCGAACTGCACGTTCTGTTAAAATGGTGCTCGCGAAGAGCTGATGCAACGCCCCATCTTTTGGAGAAAAAACTTGGCCTTGTATACCACAAATGTGGAATCCAAATAAAACTCTAAGGTGTGCAGAAGCAACCCTGTCCTAATGCTACGGTTACTATTAAAATTGACCTTCCCGAACTCATCTGTGGCATTGGTGGGAGCATCTTCCAGGAGGTCACCGGGCATGTCTTATTGGATCGCTTGTACTCCCAGTTCATTTTATTCATTCGAGGAATATGTTCGAGTGCGATAAACCGTCCAAATTACGAATGACCGGAAAATAACTGTGTTATCGGGTTTGCATTGCTGAAAAAAAGCACTTGCAACACTGTTTTGGGTGAAGTTTTAAAGAGAACAATCAAAGGCCGCCTTTTAGTAGGAAAGAGAGTATTGAGCTATAAAAATGTTTATCTCTGGCAAACCAACAAATTACTGCGGTAACAGTTTAGTAAACAGCTCCTACATTATATTTCTGTACTCTGAACCACCAATATTTGTATTGTAATATTCTCAAAGCTGCGAGCATGCGAATGCAAAAAGGTACCTGTTTCAATATTCCCAGTTTTTGCGCGTGTCCACACAGTCGAAGCGTCGGGGCTTTATTGTTGAACGGGGCGCGATTTGTAAGCGAACAATTATGAAGGTTGTCAAATAATATATACCTCTATTTGTTCGCCAGCGATTTTTGACGTTTAACTTGCGACGGCTGGAACAAAAAATATTCCCCATCCGTTGTGGCAGGGTCAAAGGTATAAACTTTTGCATTCCATCTGGTCATCATATATGAATTGCCGGCGGAAAAAGACGCGGGCAATAAACACAGTTCAAATGCGGAACAAAAACTTCGGCTAGTTTTGAAAGAAATTTTACTCCGGCATTAGCATTTTTGTTGTGTGAGCGAGTAGACTTATTTCTGTGGTTGAAAATTGTCAATTGCAGACGTTTTTTACATAAATTACTTATTAGAATATATCAGAGAAACATAACAACATCTTCCTACCAATGAGTACATCAACGCCAATGTCAAAGTGTTTTAATAGTACCTAAATTAAAGCGACCTTTTTCCCGAATCTGAAAATTTTCAAAACAGATGCGATTAAGGGAAAGTACAAAAAGGAAGATTCCCAAAAGAGATGTTTACTTAGGATTGTATTGGAAAACCATCGACCCAAAGAAGCGTTGCCGTTACCTAGTCACATTGACTAAGCGATAGGAAGGAAGAATTGCATCGATGACGCTAATGATGAAAGCAAGAACTTAAGGCCATCGGTTAACGCGTAATAGCCAACACGTCTATGTTGATCTTATGCGTCGGCGAATACGATTATTGACTCAATTAATCTCAATTTTGGGCGCCCAAGCCTAAACACACGTCCTGAGTCAAGGGAAAAACAGGTAAACACGGTCTGACAAAAGGGGTAATGACTGGCCCCGCGGAATATTTTCCAACCGGCGGGGCAACAGCCTTCGGGAACGCCACCTGGCCCAACGGCAGCAGCTGCTCAGGATGTGAGAGCTTCAGGCACGCGAGGGTACCTCCACAGCAGGAAGTTTAAAAATAGAGCGCTTAAGCAATTTTCAGGGTATTGTCTCTGAGGCCAAGCATCACAGGGAGAACAAATCAACAGCCCACGCAAAAGCAAATTATAGATAATTTGCTTCAGGAGTACTATCGCTATTATTATTTTGCTAAAGCCAAATCATCCAGCGTTGGCTAGTAGTAGGTGTGCCTTTCAGTTATTGAAGTTGTGTAGTGATATGCCGCTGTCATCCCTGACCACATCCCTGCTTTGGTCTCTCTATGAAAAGTGACTGACAAAGCGCTAGAGAGCATGCAAGCACAAATCATGCGCCTCTGCATTGTCATTTCAAAGACAACCTCTACTATCAAAACGCTGACAGAATGCAGGCAGCTCTCACCGCTCGCTCTAAGCACGCAGGAATTGATTCGTGCGTGTCTGGGGATTGTGGCTGGACAGCGGGGCCATCCTCTAGCGGCAACGTGGGCCAAAGAAGTGCATGAATTTCTGGCGAAAGTCTATCAAGAGCCTGCTCCTCCTGAGCACCCGCCCGGGATGTTCCTGCCCATACCAGTCACGACTACTGTGCCCGGAATCACGAGGAGTGAGCATATTCCGGCTCCCACACTAAAATTCTTCACCCACACTAAACATTTCGCGGATATACAAACACCCCACTCATGTGTACACTGACGGGTCGGTTTAATCAACATAATCCTCTATCAGAGTGTGGATACCGTCATCACGCACCACCATCAGTGCCATGCTCAGTCACAAAATGTCAACTACGGCTACCGAACTTGCAGCGCTGAGGGTGGTTTTCGGTCATATCATCAAGCAACCCGCACGAGAGTGGGCCACCGTCACTGACTAAAGTGCTGCCCTTGAATGTCTAACGTCTTTTCAAAAGACCAGCTTGTGTGTGACATACACGCTTTACATCTCAAAGTTCTACAAGCACACCATCACACAGCAGTTCAGTGGATTTCCGCCTATTGTGGAATAACTGGCAATGTGAAGGCGGTCATTTCTGCAGCCGTTACGCATAACCATCGTTGATTAGGAATATGCATACCACTCTCCAGGAAAAATATATCTGTCCTTGCATCCAGCGTGGCATGTAACATGCAGCGTGCAGCCTGAGATGACGCATCACGTCCTTACGTACAGCTATCTTCCGTCAATCCCAACTGCAAATTCCAAATGCCACCAAGACTACATCGCATGCGGTTTAACGTCGCATACACGCGCAACTTCCTCTTTAAGATGGAATGAGCTGCGTCGCCCCTCTGCCCACACTGTGATGGGCAGAGTGGTGACTGTGAACGTGCTCTTCCAATGTGTTCGATTCAGTGCTCAAAGAGTGTCCATCGCAGTGTCTTTGGAACTGCCGCTTTTCGCGGACATTCAGCTAAAGGACGTTTTAGGACCATGGGCTTGTCCCAAACATGCTTTATGGGCTAAAAAGCTCTGATAGAGTACCTGTAACATTAGGTCTTGACCAGTCGCTGTGAATATCCCGCCGTTTCTGTGGACATCGTTATTGAACATCATCGCCATCATCGCCATCACGTCATCAACAGGCGCATCAATTTAGGCATTTTAGCCGGGCCAACGTCGCCAGACTTAATTAAAGATCTTTCTGTATCACTCGCCGACCACAAATGCACAAGGTGTGCTGTGGCCGCGAACCACCTCAGGCTCGGAAAGCATTCAAAGCAATCATACTGAACTTTAGAGCTAAGGAATGCTGTAGTGGGGTGTTTTACACGATTGTTAACACAAGAACCTTATCGCGGTTCTCGGTCACGGAGCAGTATATATGTGCCGTGACTAAGAAGACTGCAGCCTGCGCTGTGGCAAAATTTCCCATAAGTGAGTATAGTAATCTTCAGTGAATTTTTTTCTCCTCAGGAGTGGTTTATAAGTGGCCCCTCACTTGTAAAATGCATACGTATGCAAGACGGGGCGGTGCCTCAATACTCGCCTACGGCAACTTTGTAACAAGGTACGAAAATGCAAAGATAGTAATTTGGGTATTCATTAGTCTAAGCCTATGTATGATGAGTGCTCAGTCATATTTCGACACGCTGATCAGAGCACGCGAGATATTGTTGAGGCCACGGAAATACAGCGGATAGGTGACTGTGTCAGCCCAAAGTCCATATCTTGGAGCACGAAAGAGCTGGCCTTTTTGAATAAGCATTTATCACATATGTGTGCATGACGGGTGCGTGGAGGGCTGTGCAGTGACATGAAAAACTTCATGGTCATATGAGCATGTCCTTCCTTTCTATTTATATGTCCCGTGGTTGTTATTAAAATTAAGTTGTAAGTAGCGCTGGTCCCTGTATCCCTTTATTCCTTTATTAATTCCGTGTTCCCTCGTCCTGTGTGTTCTTCATTGTGCTTTACGAGGTCACAATGGAGTACAAACTATGATGGTGATGGTTGGTGTTTTATGGCGCAAGGCCAACTAGGGCAAAGAGCGCCAGGAGTACCAACTAGCTTGTTCCGATACGTTTTTTTGTCCTCCGCTCAAAAGTTTTAATAGAGCAATATTTTCGGTTGAAGTTTGCTGAAAAAACTCACAGTGATTTAGTTTACATAAACTCGTCTTCATGTTTTTGTTGTCAAAAACTACGGACACGTGTCGCAATGTGAGCGGGGAGCGTATTTCGCGAACCCGCGAGACCCGAAGACGGTAGAGGTACGTATCGAGTTTCTCATAAATGTTTCTTGACGTAAGTTTCCTATGGCCGCCATTGAGTCTGTATAGATTTGTAAAAAATTACATGCAGGGGTTGAAGAAGAGCAAGAGTTAGCGATTTTCAGCCGTCCAGGATGGCTGTAAGCTGGGGCCGCATAGATGACTGGGAACGGCGTGTTTCGTTGAAGCACGTTTTACAGCTGTCTGGATGGGGGGACATTGAAGTGTTGTGGTCAGTGCGTCGTCCTTGGCTTCAGTGTCCACAAATTCCTGCACAACGTTGTGTTGAGACTCAGCCGCAAGTACGCGTGCGATCACAAAAACCCTTTTATTAATATGTCGGATCGATTCTGCCGTCGCGTTAGTGGCCGGTTGTAAGTCACCTGGTGGTGGTCGGTCACCTGGTTGCCTGGTAATGACGCTGCCTTGGAAGGCGGGTAGTGAACTACCCGAGTAGGTACCTAACTCCTCTGCCTCAGCAACAAAAGTGAGTTTATGCATGCGGGCAGACGGGCGCTGATGGACAAGCTCATTCGAAGTGGCAACTTGAGCATCAGCCTAAGGAGCAGGGATCGGATTTATCCGAGGGAGGCAAGCCATAGTACATATTTCGGCTCGGGTTATTGTGTGAAGTCGGGTCCACTCCGCCTGGTTCATTGTTGGAACTGCGCCTGGTAAACAAGTAGAGACTGGAGTACAGACCGCAGCAACAGACGGGCCATTTTGGAACAGGAGCCACCAGACATCTTTGAGATGCGTCGACTGAAATGGAGCATCTGTCCTGCTTTTTGACTAGCGGCCTTTTGACTAGCGGCCTATGCTGCTACGTTCCGTAGCAGCATAGGCACTGACCCCGACGTAGAAATTTCAAATCCCAGCAGACGAAGTGAGGTGGCAGTGCGTACAGGTTATAATTAGAGTTATAATTCTATAATAACTGTAAAATCTAAATATTCTAAATATTCATAATCTAAATAATTTAAATAATCTAAAAATATAAATATAAAATCTAATACAATTATAAGAGTTATAATTCGAATGGAGACACCTTCATTCGGTGACGGCCCCAAGCAGTGGCCACAATCAGAATAGCTGTCTTTTCGACTGAAAGTGTCAGTCCAGCGAATTCAGATCATTTCTGTGTGTCAAACAAAGCTCGTTGGAGGCAAGCGGTTTGCCGAATAAGGTCCGAAAGGGAAGTCTACACTGAAATGTTGCCCACGTACATCTGAAAGTTCATTTTGGTTTGTTTGTTTGTTTATGTGTTTTCATAAATGTACACATGTTACGGCTAAAAATACGGTAAAACGTTGCACGCAGAAATTTGACCAGAAATAGTGCCGATTTTAGAGGCAACGGCAACATAATATTATAGAGGAAGAAATTTTTTAATCCCCGCTGAAAACTGTTCCTGGAAAGCCATCTGTACTCCTTGGTCCAAGTTTGCTTCATGCTATTGACCATGCCAGATTACTTGGCCTCAAACTCGACAGACTTTTTGAAGCTTAAAAATCACACATCTTTATGAATCCGTAAAGAGGCTTATGGCTTGAGAATACTGATCCAGGTCGGAACCAAGCTTATAAATCATCTCCTTCAATTCATTTATTTAAGAGGCAGCTTCGCCAGAACATTTTGGCATAATGAATGTCAGTATATCCGTGTATATGTGGCATGTGAATGAATATCCCCTTTATATACCTTTCTGTGTAATGAGTTTTATTGCTATTAAAAATATTTTAATTGTTTGTGTAAATATCTTCTCCCTTGTGTTTTTTGGGAGTGTTATTGCTGTAAACCAGATTAAGTGCACGCCTTGTTTGTACTTATTGGCAGGAGGCCCCACCCTATTCTATGAATATGGGACTTCCTAGAGTTATTTATGTTCTGTAATATTACAACAGCAAAAATAAACATAAAGTCAAACAAAGTGAAACTCAGGATACCCATCTCTGAAGCACTCCACGGACAGGCGTGGTGTGATTGGAGTGGAGTGAGTAACCATAACTTGTCTCACCAATGGGAACTGAAAAGGATCTTGATGTGAGGAAGTTCCGGAGGAAAGAGTAAACGTTATCTGTGAGGAAAAGGGCTTGGAGAATTTCCGAGCTGGCACCAAGGCTGACGTTGTCGGATGCCTTTTTTATGTCCAAGGCAAGCACTGCTCGCACTTTGTGTGATCGGCCGCCAACTAGCACCCTTGACGGGAAGTAGTCAAGCTCATACTCGGTACACAGACGTGGCCTAATCTCAATCTGTGCCAGGCGGTACCACCGGAAACTGTCCAATCACCATTGAAGTCAGTTTACCAGCATAAGCTCCTACAGTTTCCACAGGGTGAACGTCAAAGCTCTTACACGCAAATTAGGGAGCTGATCGGGCGGCCTTGGGGGCTTCGGTATCGGGACGATATCAGCGAGAAGCCAATATTCTGGTATTTGCCCATAAAGCCACGCATCGTTGGTGGAGTCGAGGAGATTGCTTTGTGTTTGATCATCACGGTCGTTATTGCCCTCGTACGTAATGTCATCTGGCCCGGGGTGATCCAGTGTTTGGCGTGATCAATCGCAGCATCAAACTCAGCAATTGTGAAAGCGATGAAAGCAGCCGCCACGGACTGCGTTATCAGGAGGCGAGGAACCGACCTGGCTCGGCAGGGGAAACGTACACTAGTTGCTAGACGGAAGGATGTCACAGGGAGGGAACACGGCGCGGACCACATCAGCGGCAAATTGAACAGCATCCTTGTCCGATGCCAGGCATGCACTGGCTGCTGATTCTGGAGTGCGGCCTCCTGATTCTATAACAAGAATTAGGATTGACTCCACTCTTTCGGAGGTTCGCAACGCATCGTTTCTGAAAATACGGTCCCCGTGCTTCCATTGCACGTGTTGAAACGTTTTTAAGTTGTTTTCTGTGTGACGATGTAGAAAAAGTATGACGCGTTTGATTGCTCTGAAGGACCATTTTGTCTGCATGTGTACCAAGTAGGAGCCGCACACCAGCTTTGTAAAACTGTTCTGTTGAGTAAGTTAGGTTGTATTATTATTTAGCGAAATGTGATATTTCTGCAAAGCATCGATTTTCGTAGAAATATGACCAGAAAACCAGATAAGGTATTATAAATGGGTTTGATGTTCCCACAGCAGTAGTAGAAAGTGGAACCAGTTTGAGCCACGCGTGACCTCCGACGCCACATCAATAAGTTACAGCACCCCTACGTCACAGCCGTCATCTTCATCAATCTCCCTCGGGAAATTTCAAACAGGGCTGTGGTCAATCATCATCATCAGTTTTTGGTAGGCTGACCGACCGGAGGGACTTCTTTGGGTGGAATTGGCTCCATCTGTACAATTGTCACCGAGGTACGTTTTCGATTAACACCGTGCTAAATAATTGATTACTTACACGTTCCAGCGACCGATGACGTAGGCGTTCTGGTCAGCGCGAGGAGGGGCTGTGAAAACAAAATCGCATCATCGCTGGCCAGAGATCCATCCAGGAACTCCTGGATTACGAGTATGGCGTCCACACCCTTGCTCCACAGAGCGGGCTGTTATTCGTATGCGAAAATTCGGAGGGGATCCTTAAGCTGCGCCGTTGCCACAGACGCTGCCGTTGTTAGGCCGCGCTGCATGGTGGGGGATGGGCGGTCCATTTAAAATTATCGAAAACCAAGGCGTGACAGCGCTGCGGTCACGTGTTACTGATTTCCGCTTCCCTGTTGCTAGGCCACACTGCGTGCTGGGAAATGAGCGAGTAATTTGAAATTGCTGAAATTTAGAGTAGCATCTCTGCACACATGTATCGCTGCTCACCCTATCATTGATAGCGTGCTTCACTTCCTAGGAGAAAAGCGCGAAATGTATGTCTCAGGTACAGCCAACTGTAATTAATAATTAAGGTTGCATTACCAAACTAACATGGTGCGTTTTTGATCAATTTGCAAACTTCGTTAACATTACTTGCCGAACAACGTGCGCAGCGTTTTCTGTCGAAGGAAGATTCACTGAAGAAAACTTGAAACCAGTCTTCGCTTGGAAGAAACGAGGGACACGCAACGACTTTGGTCACACGGCACGTATTCGTGATTCTGTACATAGCGCAGTACCATCGCGGCGCATTGTCACTTTCCGTTTACATTCTGCGGTAGGCGCCGCGTCCTGTATTTTACACGGAATGACAACACTGGGTAGAACATCATCCCGAGGCTGCCGCTCTGTGCAGTATACCACCCCTCGATTAACGCAAGGCTGCTCTGCATTTCCTTACTCCTAAAGTCATATCTTACAGCGCTCAAGCTACCTGTAGCCTCAAGCAGTCAGAAAATGACGTCTAGGCAGACAACGATATTTCTTGGTTACAAAATCTATTATTTTACTTCAAACGCAAACAAACATAGCATAAACTGATGAAAAGTGCATGTTTTTCTCTATGATTCACCAGAATATGTGAAATAACTGTACATAGAAACACTAGAAACAGTATTTTCATTTTAAACAATATTTAGATTTGATACAATACTTACGATTTGTACATACGTGCGCGCATATCAGCCCGGACGATTTTAATCAAAACGAAAGGTGATGATGGCCTCATCTAGGATCAATATTTTGTCGCTAAAAGGGTTTAGGGCGATTTCACTGGAAGTTCAAAAGAAAGTTTCATTACTTTTTCTGACGAGGCTGTCTTGGAGCACTAGATTAAGGCTGCTCATCTGACAGCAGTTTGCGGCACACAATTCGTACGGCAGCTTCCTAGTGGCACATTTTTTTTTCACGCCCTATAGCCTCATTATAGACGGTTTTTGACTAAACATTTAGGCTGTATATTTCTCGCTTGAGCGCTAGAAATCTGAGTATTGTACGTTCGAAATTTCCTTTTTGAAAGCTCCAAGACTCATCTGGTTGCGTGTCGTGAAGAGCGGGTGGTCACTGGAGCAGGATGAGGTGTCGAGGTCAGAGGAAAGGGGGGCAAGCTTCGAGTCGATGTCTTGGCCTGTGAGGTAGAGGTACTGGAATGCTGTGTATGTTTACACAACGCTTGCGTAGGGCAGTGTGAACGGACGTCTTACTGGATCATAAGGTACATGTGCAGTTTAGAAAGTTCCAGAATAAGAAGCCGTGTTAGAGGAGTTTTAATGCAAAGTGGTAGGTGAGTACTGACAATGCGCCACAATCTCGCTTAAAACTCAGAACTGGAGCCCAATTCTCTAAAACGACGGGGTCGAGCAATGCAAATGCATGTGTTTTGGGGTTGCGGCCGTTGCTTTGAGGAAGCTGTCCAGTCAGTGTGAGCAGCAGAAAAGCACAGTGGCTTCGGTGAAATGATGGGGCCAAGTGGGTGTCGCTTCGCGCCCTTGCCACATTACTTTTCTGCGGCTCACACTGATTGCACAGCTTTCTCAAAGCGACGGCTCCAGCCCCAGAACACATGCATTTGCATTGCGCAACCCCATCGTTTCAAAGCGACGCCCCGTCGTTTTAGAGAATTGGGCCCCTAAAGAACGCTGGGCTTCTACAACCCTTTGAAATACTGCTCCTCGCACGGTCAAAGGCGGATCTCCGTAAAACACCGTCAATTTTGTAGCGTCTTACCGTACAACGCGTTAATTAACAATTTTGAGACGTTCTTTTGAAATGTGTTGCTAGCTTGCTGCCGACTGGTATGGTTTTTCTCTATAAAGCCCCGGAGGAAGGGCGTCTGTGAAAATGCGATAATTGTGCAATATATCTTCATCCGCATTGCCAGATAAATGTGCAGTTTTAAGTTTTGATTGTAGCAAATGTACTATTGTGAGCAATATGAAAGGGAACACAGGAACGCGTGGCAAACAGCCTCGAAACAGACTCGGAGCGATACGCGGACGGCGCTGTGAAAAACGAAGGGGGAAAGGAGGGTGCTCTTCCAGTAACTGTTGGCACTCCCACCACGCTGGCATTTCTACAAAGCAGCAGCTTACGCCATGTCACTGATAATATGGTATCGTCCGACAGCCGATAAGACGCACGGCGGAAATGGGAACAGTTGTTAGAACAGCGTCCCTCTTCCCACTTTGTTTCCGACGGCGGCCGCTGCGTATCACTCATATCTCGGTCTGAGGCTAATTTCTACGCGTTCCTGTGTTCCCTTTCATATTGCTCATAATAGTACTTTTCCATATCGAGCACCGGGAGAAAGTGCTCATTCCGTAAAGCATAACGTAGAACCGCAAAATGCTCCACCAATTGTTTCTGATAGGGCGACAAAAGCCCATAGGGATAACAACAATTGTTTCGGGTGCAAGAGAAGCTCCAAATTAATTCTAGACAGTTTTAGCGCACACTCCCAGCCCAGTGATGGCAAACTAACCTAATGTAGCGGATCGAGGCCATCTTTGGCGTAGGCGTATTTACAGAAATTTATCATAAAATCACTCAACAGCAGGCAGTCGACCTTCATGCACAAGTCAGTGTGATCACCCAACACCTTGCACTTGCAGGTCGAGAATACCCGTTGCGGGTGCGCGTAGTCATCGTCGAAGAAATTTTCGTCTATGAACCGATTGTAAAATGATTCCTTTGCCGGCAGTTCTGGTTAATCGTACCACAAAAATGTGTCCATGTAATCGTAGCACATCGGGTTCTTGCCCCGAAGGAGGGGCTAACCTTCCTGGTGCACTGATCTAAGGCAGTGAAGAATTGGGTTCCCTTTGACTTTACATTCTGCGCGACTATGTCGAGACCGGCGTTACGGAAGGTCCATTAGTCGATCATCCGCAAAGAACCGATGCGTGTAGTATCTGACGAGGCAGAAGAGCGATGGCGACAGCAACATCGTAACCAGTTTAATACCCAAGCTGCCAGGTTTGTAGAGTCGCTAGGGATTGTCGCCTTATTTGGTTACCCTTTAAAAATATAACGTAATAAAAGGTTACAAGGCTTCCAATCTACCTCCAAGCTGTCATACATGTCTTGAAAAAAAACGTGAAAGTTCGTTCGTTCGAAAGAAGATTAGAATGCTGGTGGACGAAAAGCAGAGAGGGGAATATTGCCAAGTACAGTTACCACCTGTAACAGGGAAAAGAAAGTATTTCGTGCCTAATAAGCTTTAGTGCCTGCCCTAAGCAGCGCTAGTATTACACCAAGAGTGTAAAACATGGTTATATTAGTTCTTTTTGGTAAGATGACATGTCATCACCCCGCTTCAAATTGGAAACCAATAGGAATCATCATCATCATCATCATCATTATCACCTAACCCATTGTGTAGTGCGTTGCTTTGAAGTCCCTCATCCCGCGTTGTTAGACAACAAAACTTGCGCTAATAAAACGTGGGCCACACATTTCTGTCTCGTTTAATTGTTTATATGGCTACAGTAGGCACAACAAAATTTCATGGAAACGCTTGCGTGTTGTCTGGTCGACTTTTTTATATCACCTTGTGTGACTGCCATAAGTGTGAAGCCCATTTTTTGGGGAAATTGCGAACTGTTTTCTCAAGAACGAGCCAAGTAACTGGTACCGTAAAACGCAGTATCAAAAAATAAATAGCAGTAAGTGCTGTACGTTTCATGTTTCATAGCGAGTGTTAACATGCTAAAAGTTTAGGCTGAGTATTTTCATACGTGCGTGTGTTAAGTATGGTTCTAAGTGAGGTATTTAATAAGCAGCGTGCATTTAGCATTTTAGTCAATGTTTTTTTTACTTATTACAGGCGCTACAAAGTAAAGACGTTTCCCGTGAACAATTGCCGAATGCAGCCGAGAAAACAAGCCTTCAAGCTGGACTAGTGTACAGTAGCCCTGTAAAACGACATATCGTGAACTCAGCAGGTCAAAGAATTACCAGGCAAGATGGTCTTGTTTTCCTTTTTCCGAATTCTTCTGTTTTGTAGGCATCTCAAGCAGTTAAACGAAGATTAGATTGGATAGCGCTTCATGAGCAGTGCTTTCATGTTTTCTCGACTATTGTTCATGTTTGTGCTTTGACCAAACTTACTTCCTATTCTTGCCACTGTTTAGTCAGTTTTCTCGTTGTAAACTTGATTTCCATAATAAAAAGTAAGCAAAGAGACCTGGTTTGTTGTGTTGCTCAAATGTTTTTAGAAGTCACGTAATTGCTTTGCAAAGCTGCGGCAGTTGGTTTATTGTGCCTCGCGGTCCGATTACTGTTTTATACATATCATTGTACAAAAAATATTTCATGAGTGCGCAATCAATAATATCCTGTATAATGACATTTATAAAGCAGAAATCGGGCCGCTAGCCTACTCATACAATAGGCATTGGCCATAATGACTGGCTACAAAGCCACAAATGCCCATGAAAATAACGTAGGGTCCACGCATAGGCATTATCATGGTAATATGCTTTGCAAAGCATTGTCCAATATTGGCCTTCCAGAGTTTGGCCAATTGTTGGCTTGCCACCTTTCCTGAATACCAGCCAATAATGGCGGCGGAGGTATTGCCAAGCTCGGACATATTGGCCACTGCTGATTTCTCATGCTTGGGCTTGGCAATTTCTGCTGCTTGTGTGACGCGCTACTCAGAGACCGCCGTTGTTCCGAGGGGGACTGTACAAGAAGTCGCTAAATTTTTATGTGATATGGGTACCCTGAAGTACCAATCGCGGAGCGAGGAACGGCATTCACTGCAGAGAACTTGCAAGCCGAAGTACGTTGCAGCAACACGGATCCCCGGAAGACCACGGCGTATCACCCTCAGACAAACGAACAACCGGAAAGCCTAAACAGGGGAATTGGCTATATGCCGTGTACGTTGAAGTTTAGCATAGAACATAGGACGAAATACTCCAATATTTCACGTGCGCGTATAATGCAGCTGTCCGGGAAGCTACGCGGATGACTCCAGTTGAGCTTGTCTACGGTCAACAGCCGACGTCGATGGTCGACGCCGTGCTGCCACATCTAGACAGCAACGACCTAAACGCGGACGTCGAACGCCACCTGCAGCCCACGGTGGAAGGCCGCCAGCTAGCTCGCGTAGGTACTGTGTACCAGCAGCTGGGTGATGCCGCACTCTTAACCCATCGACGCAGAGACGCCGAGTATCCCCCAGTGGATCTTGTGTGGGTTTCGACTCCCATTCGATGACGCGGAATGAGTAAGAATCTCCCCCGAGGGTACTTCGGGCCCTGCAGAATGCAACGACGTGTTGGGCAACTTCTGAAAGTGTTTGACGCCGACAGAGATCCCGGCACATCATGACAACGCAGGCGGCCCGTAGTTGTCGACGCGGTTTGCCTCAAGCATTACAATGCGCGATGACTCGCTTTTTCGTGTGCTGTCGATTTATCTTAGAATCGGGATGATCCAATCTTAAGGAAGAAATTCCGCGAATCATGCATTCTGCTTGTATACTTTTGTTTTGTTTTTATGATCTGCCGGCGCCTGGCGTTGTTATCAGTGTTTTAAGCGTTTCCTTTCTTTTGAATGGCGCTCAAACAATTTTAAATTAAGAGGGAGTGTTTGGCCTGATCTTTACCGGCCTGGTGTACTCCCTTTTGATATCCAGTCTTTTTTAAAATTGTACGTTTAGAGAAACAATCGCAATGAAGGATAAATCCTCCAGGGACAGCCGCAGCGGTATTCGATTCGCCAACACTCGCCTCTGCACTTTCCTTTCTTGACTGCTGTTTTGCCGCCTCTGTATTCCTTTAGTTATTAAGGGGCACAAGTTGGGTCTAATACAGTTGCCCTACCTTCAAGGCAGCTGCATTGTCTTTGGGTACTTTACAATATACATCAAGCAGCTATCACCCTCAGACGAACGGTGTTAGTTTAGGTTTACACTGAAATCAAACTGACATGTTATCCATGTATATCAAACTAGAATACACCAACTCGTATAACATTCTTCCTTTTGTAAAGTTTGCGCAAAATTCGGTTATTCAGCGCACCACCAACAGCGCACTATTTTTTGTTGGTTTTGGCATCTCCCCATTATATGTTACTGATATTTTCTTATTTACAAAGGAGTGGTCCGTCGCCACATTTCGTACCAGTTCCTTTCCCAGATCAGCCACTGTGGACACCTAGCTTACATCCAACGTGGCGCCGCGAAGCAGGAACTGAAAGCAAATTACGATGCCTGTCACGGCTCCGTACATTTACGTCCCGGAAAAGTAAGCCTAAATCCAAACGTTTTCCAAGCGCTATCTTGGCCCATACACCGTAATTTAGCAATTATCATCGCGAGTCAACTATAGAGTTGCTTTTACAGGAGCTGGTAGCTGCCATCTCTTGAATGTAACTGAAATAGTACATATTTGGCAACATAAGTAAAAGTGGCCAGGTGGCCGCTACAAGTGACGGTGGACAATGTTCGGCCGTGAATTTTTGCAATCCATGATTATTTGTTGCATCAGAATACCCTTAAAAATTGGACGAATAGTAATTCGCTAGTGGGACCGATATGTCTGCTACACAAGCATCATGATCTTCGCTTGTACATTATCATCATCGCAGACGGATTGTAGGGTGCAATCCCAAAGTTTTGACATGCTAATCTACGAGGCATCCCTTGGATATACTATTGCAATGTGCGAATATGCTTTGTCTTCCAATACATTTTATTTCTTATTCCCAACCTGTCATTAATACTTCTAAATCCTCCACAGTTGTGTTTAAACAGGCACGAATAGCTGTCGCTAAATAGAGGCTTTGTAACCGACAAAAGAGAGGTTTTCAAAAGCGCTTGCAGTGCGTGCGCGTGCAGTGCATCAATGTTTATAGCATATAACGCACGAATAAGAATGTAAACATTTTCCGCATAACACAGCTGCGTTATTATATGGAATATTGAATAATACAATGAAGCGTGGTTGGAAGTGTGTAAGAACACTGTAGCTGAACTTCAAAAACGCTTACTCTTGGTTCTCATAGAAAGATGACAAGCGCTGGCGAATCCGACAAAATTCACGGATTGTGTGCGGACGTGCGAAGCGCGTCGGCTGCTTCGTTGACGCAAGCGGATAAGTAATTGAGGTTTGTTCTTTTTAGAGTGGTAATGATTTAAAGAAAACAGATGTAGTTTTAGTAACCAGGGGTACATGGAAACGAAAATGAGTTGACATGCTTGCGAAGTGCTCGAATATGTTACACATGGTTGTTACACGCGGTGATTTATACGCTTGGTTACTATGACAGGAGTTGAAGTTGTAAGAAACCATGCCATAGTATATTTTACTTTATGTTTAGCGTAGAAAGCGCACGACAGGGCTGCAGTGAATTATATTGGAGTTCAGCACTCCGGTTCGCATGCATTACCATTCGATTAAGTTAACCCATTATTGCCCATCCTGGATATCTGCAAAAGGTTGTTTGAAAATGGATGGCGGCACGGCATTACCCGTACGGACTGAAAAGTTGTCCATACTCTATTCAGTAATATTTTGTATGTCCAAGGGTTTTCCGTTCTCTCCGCATGGCGGCCGTTTGTAGCCGAGAGGATCGATTCAAAATGGCCGAACCCAGGCCATGCGACAGCTCCGGCGAAAAGGTACGACAAACGTTTTCTAGCACCTTTATGACCCAATATATCTTTCTGAAAATTGTCATGCAAACCACTGATGCGTTTATAGTTGTTACTGCTTCATGTCTGGCCGCAGATCTTCATAGATTGTGCAGAATATTTCTCGCACGTGGTGTGTTGCTCATATGCAACAATGGGCAGTAATGGTGATGCTCCCTGGTGTTGCATATTTGCAATAGAGCGAGAAGTATATTTTGCGCCATTCCGCAAGCGTTTACTGCTTTATTGGTGGAGCATAAACATCCACATTTGTGCGAAATAGTTATTTTAAATATTTTGAGAATTTTTTGAATAGCTTACCTATTTTATTTACAGCTACCCCTTGCAATTCCACCTTCGGGCGGTCACGATGTTCCCCGAACGTTTCGTTCGGAACAATTTGCTCGATCACATCAATCCACACCAGAGTGATTTCTCCTGTGATGAGGGCATTGACGAGGAGTTGAGCTGTTCTGTTGAGAACAATGTCGAATAGGATGAAGACGACGACTGTGCTGATGATACGTTTGGTAACAGTGATCCTCCTGTCATCGCAGTAAAATCGAAATACGCCAATGGACGCTTCACGTGGCGAAAAACTTTATTTCACCAGCAGCCAGTGGACTTCCGAGATAATGATGATGAAGCAACATTTATTGAGCCCAAAAGATTTGGTGGTGCCCACAGGCACCAGTCCGGGGTGGTTCCCTATTAACGGGACCCATATGTCGCCAAAAACTCCTGGCCCTTGGCCACCAGGGCTAGCTGGGTCGGCAGGGCGGGGCTGGACAGCAAGGTCTCCCATCGCTCAAGGAGTGGGGGTGGGGAAGTGGAGGTAGGATAGGGGGGTGTAGCGGAGGGAGTGGGGGGAACTGGACTCTTAAGGAACGCGCATTCCGCCATGACGTGCGACAGGCTGCCTTCGGTCTGCTTGCAGAAAGGACAGGTGGCGTCGTGTAACTCGAGATACATTCGATGGAGCAGGGTTGGGTGCGCGAGCGACCCCGCCGGCACTCTGCGCAGGGTCGTTTGCTGTTGACTGGTTACAGAGCGGTGCGATTAAGGTAAGGTGCTCCGTTCTTCCCTGTACGCTCGAGTAATCTCTCTGTAGCTTGTCATTGGGCCCGGGGTGTCCGCATCATCGCGCGAGTCGGTGGCTGCCCGGAGCGTCATTTCGCGGGCGTGGTAGTCGCCTATGGTGTTGCCTGCTACCCCCGAGTGAGCTGGGACCCACACGAGTTTAACGGCTCGTCCGGCTGTAACCGTCTTGTTCAAAATCGGAAACGCCGCGGAGGAAACTCGTCCCCTTCGGTAGTTGCCTTACGCAGTCTTGGAGTCTATGACCACGGCCTCGACATCCAGTTGAACGAGCGCCAGAGCCACAGCCACTTCTGACTTCACGGGATCTCTCATCCTCGTCGACGCTGTGACGATCAGTCGGTCGTGTGTCGTAACGACTGCCGCCACCCGGACGCTGCCTTTCCTAAGCGAGGCATCCGCGCATGGAACCAGGGGATTCTCCTCCAGCTGTCGGGCCAGGGCCTTGGCCCGCGCATTGCGCCTCCCGTCATCCTTACCCGGGGTCATGTTCCGGGGTAGGGGCTTGGTTTTGATTGCCTCCTTTCACCTCTCTGGTAGGGGCGCCGTCGTGGGTATCGGTTCTATCCGCCTTTCCAGCTTGCGAAGGACGGTGCGTTCGTGTTCGGTGCTACTGAGTCTGACACGTTGATTAGAGAGGTGAGCTTCCACCAGCTCGTCCACCGTGTTGTGGACGCGATATCCTGCAGTCCGGGTCGACGAGTATATGGGAACGCCCAGAGCTTGCTTCGTTGCCTTGCGAATGAGCGTGTCGAGGGTGTTTCTCTGCGTCCTCGTCAGCTGGAGATACTGGACCGAGTAGGTGACCCTCGAAACGACAAACGCCCGCTCCAGACGAATGGAGTCGTCCTTTTTGAGGTCATTGTTTCTGCTAGACACCCGGCGTAACATGCCGAGTACCTGTTCGGTGTTGGTTTGATTTAATGACGGCGGCGTCCAGTTTCCGGTTGTTCTGCAGCAGCAGGCCCAGTATCCTACACTTCTGTGTCGGCTTAATCTCTATGCCGTCGGTTCTGACCGCGATGGCCGGTTGGGGCGCCTTCTTGGGTCTTCCCGGCTGTATGAGTAAACGTTCTGACTTCTGCGGTGCGCAGCTCAACCCGCACGACATCGCGTACTCGTGCACGGTCGTGGCCGCATGCTGCAAGGAATCCTCGATCCACCCGTCGGAACCGGCCTTCGCCGTCCACACCGTGATGTCGTCGGCGTAAAGGGAGTGGTCAATGCCGTCTATTTGTTCGAGCAAATGATGTAAGGGGAGGAGAGCCAGGTTGAAGAGCAGGGTAGACAGGACAGTCCCCTAAGGGGTGCCCCGCTCGCCGAGCTCGATGGGATCCGACTTCTCCCCTCCTACTGTGATGGTGGCTGTTCTCTTGGTCAAAAAGTCCTTCACGTAACCGAAGGCTCTCCGGCCACACTTTGTATTTTTCAAATTCGACAGCACACTCGGGTGCGTTACGTTGTCGAAGGCACCTTTCAGGTCGAGAGCGAGGATCGCCCGTGGACCGTGCCTCGTGGCTTTTTTCACCACCATCTCGTGAAGCTGCACCATGACGTCTTGGGTACTGAGATGTTTCCGGAAACCGAACATCGTCGCAGGCATTTGCCTCGTGTCTTCGAGATGCCCCTGAAATCGGCGTAGCACCATGCGCTCCATGACTTTTCCGACGCAAGACGTGAGAGATATGGGACGCATGTTGTCGATCGAGGGGGCCTTTCTGGGCTTCGGGATGAATCGTACATCTGCTTCCTTCCTCTCGCGCGGCCACCGAGAGCTCTCTCATGCTTCGTTGACGTGCCCAAGCATCTCGCGCGCCACCGTACCGCTCATGTTGGCTAGCAGCTTGTAAGTTATGGCGTCCTTGCCGGGTGCGCTTCCCTTGTTGCTCTCGTCTATAGCAGCCCACACTTCCGCCATGGTAAACGGTCTGTCGTTCTCTGGTCCTTCGTACTCCTCCGGGATCGGGTGGACGCCCTTCTCGGTCTGCAGTTATTTGCATGCGAGGGCCTTGACAAGCCTGCGGCTGTCGCCAGTGTACCAGTTGAGCACCTTGGTGAGGGTGCGGTTGGTCGCCGTTTTGCTGCTCGTCGGGTCGATGAGGTGGTGCAGGAGCTTCCACGTCTTTCCCACGGACAGCTAACCTTGCAGACCGTCGCACATCTTGAGCCAATTTTCCTTGCATAACTTAGCCGCGTATTCGGCGATTTGCTTGTTAAGCAAGGCGATGCGTCTGGCGTCGTTTCTGTTGCGTCGTTGACGCTTCCACCTTTGAGTTAGCGAGTGACGGGCCGCCCATATATTGGACAGCCTGGCGTCGACGAACGGTGACTGCGTCGTCATCGCTATTTCCTGCGTGAACTTCTGAAGGGCCTGCTTCTGGTTACGTGCCCATTCCTCGTAAGACTGTGTATTGTACTCTCGCCCGGCGTCTTCGCCCGTGGCGTCTTCGTCTTCCTGGGTGAACTTTCTCATCTTGTCCCAGTCGGTGATCCACGCCTTGCCCAGCTCTGCTCGGAAACGGGGACCGCAGACGGTGATGCTGATGATGCTGTGGTCCGACCCCAGGTCGACCGCTTCGCATCTCCACGACCCGTCGAGCGACCCGGCTAGCCACGACAGGTCAGGCGTGGTGTCCCTCGCCACGCCGTTGCCTCTTCTCGTGGTGACTCCCGGTGCGTTAAGTAGGACGAGGTCTTGGTCTTCCATGGTTCGTACAAGGGCTTTTTCTCTCTTAGACAAAAATTTGTAACCCCATAGCGTGTGCGGGGCTTTGAAATCACCAGGGATCAGGAGCGGCCTGGTCCCCGCTCTTCACCGCCGACCTCTTCGCCTCCAGCATGGTGCGGTCGAAGTCATACTGCCTCTGTGACGGCCTGCAGTACGCACTCATCACGAATATATTTCTTGTGCTGCCAATTTCCCCTGCGTGGACTTCTACCAGCATGTGCTCGCACACGCTCTGTGCCGTGACGTGCTGGGTTGCCGCCAACTTGTTGCGGACGAGAACGGCTGTCCCCATTCCCGAGGGGTCCGTGTAAGTGATGTATCCCGGGAGTCGCGGCTTGCCGTTCGTTTCTTGTAGTGCAATGATGGCAGGCGGATCATCCTGTACCCGCTGATGTACAAATTGAGCTCCATCTCCTTGTGACGAATGCCCCTACAGTTCCATTGATAGATGCCGGTGGACTCGCTGCCGTCCACTCGCTTGCGACGCTGGTTACTTGGGTTCTGTACCATCCTTGTGGGTAATTTCCAGTCGACCGCGCCTCTTCGCGATCGCGTCTTTGATTCTCTCGGCGTGTTCCTTCTTCAGGGACGCAAAGCGGGTGCAAACCTTAATGGCAGCAACCCTCGTTGCTAGACGTCCGTGCTTCACTTCCAGCGTGTTGAGACGATCTTCTATCCTTCCTAACGATGCCAGAATGGCTGTCAGTGCATCCCCTTGAGGTAATTGCGTTTGCTCCTCCGCTTTCGGTGTTGCAACGGCCGCCTTGCTAACCGGGGCCTCTTCGGCGTCCATCGCCTCTTGGGTGCTTTTCTGTTTCGCGCTGTTCGCTACCGGCATCGCTGTCTTCGGGTTAATGGCGGGGGGAGATCCCCTCCGCGGCACCTTGCGCGGACTTTCAGCGACGTTAGCCATCAACGTCGGGCCCTCTTGTGGTCTCGCTTCAGTCGAGCCTGAGCTGCCTGCCAACTTCTCTATCTTGGATATAAGTGCCCTGATTTGGGCATTCTGCTCCTGAATGTATGCGTTCTGGCGCTCGATAGTTTTCATTAGTTCTGTTACCTCGCCACCGTCCTTTTGCGGGCTCCGGGTCGATTTGGGAGGGGGAAGGGCGGGAAATTCGGAGTCGGGGATTCGAGCCCCGGCAGACACGCTAGCCCAGCCCACCTTGTTGCCGGTGTTCCCTAGCTGGTCTCCGGTTCCGTCCCTCGATCTCGAACGGCCACCCGGAGTCGAACGGGTCCCGGGCTCCAGTCCATTCCCGCCGGCACGCCGTCTCGAACCACTCCTCTCCTTCGACGACGCTATGCCCACCGTCTCCCAGCGCCGGTTGCCGCCACCACCACCGCCGCTGCCGCCGTTCCTTGCGGGATTCGACTGGGAGCGGCCTTGACAGCCACCTGTGCAGCCCCGCAGCCGCGATTGCGACCGGGAGCGGCTCTGATGGCGGCCGTCGCCGCTCCGGGCCGGCGTCTGCGATCTTCCTGGGCGCCGGGACGAGCTGGTATGGTGGGGTCCGCCTGCAGGACCTCTCTTGTCTCGGCTTCTTCCTCTTTCGTAATCTCCTTGATCGGAATGCTTCTTCTCCCACCGGCGCGGACGAACGACGTAGGGGGTCTTAAATCTTGCCCTGCAGGCTTTGTCTGCCGTGAGGTGATTGCCTCCACACAGGCTACAGTTGCCTCCACACAGGCCACAACCCCGGCAGATCGTGTTCGAAGGGTCTGGGAACACGTCCTTGCGGCGGCCCAGTCGCCCGCATACGTAGCACACGTCTATCTGTTTTCCGTGCAACGTACACTCCATCAGTAGGTTGCCGTACCTTAGATAACGAGGCACCTTCTTTCCTGCGAAGGCACTTACCACCGACTGGGTCTTGCCAATGCGGTTGGCCTGCAGTGCCGTCGGGTTGAATTCGTGGACAACGTTCTCTTGGTTTTCTTGAGGTGTGATGAGTTTCCTCTACCGCCCGCTGAAACTCTGACAGCCTTGCAGTACTTCGACACATTCGTATCTCGAAATATGATGAAGGAAGTAGCCGAAGAGACCAACAAGTACGATTTGCAGAAGTAAAGAAGCACTTTGAATATGACAGCCGAGGAGCTTTCTTCTGTGTTAGGAATGTTATGCAGAATTGGCCTTGTCGACATGCATCAAGTTCGCGCCTACTGGTAACATGGCAGCCGATACGAAGTTGTTGCTGAAATAATGTCCCGGAACAGGTTTGAAAAAATCGGAGTAGCCTGCATTTCGCCGACAACGACGCAGTGACCGAGGATTTCAAATAAGACAAGTTTTGGAAGATACTCTCGTGGTAATCAGCCCTAAGTAACAACAGGCTGCGCATTCCACAAGCGAGGAAATCAGTAGTGGACGAGTCTCTAGTACCATTTCGAGACAGCTGCCACATATGGCAGTATATGCCTAACAAGATTAAAGTAAGTAGGCTTGAAACTTTGGGCGCCAGCCGGAGAATCTGGTTTGTGTTATGATTTTGACCTGTACCAGCGTCGTAACAAAGCCATCTACGGCGACCAAGAAGGTTACAAGCTGGGACTTGGTGCTGGGATTGTGCTTCAGCTGTGCTCAAGCTTGCCGGACCGGCAAGACAACCTAATTGTCGCCGACAACTTTTTCACTGGACCTCAACTGGGAGAGGAATATCGGTCATTCGCACAGTTCGTGAGAACCGACTGCAGTGATGACAACTCATGGATGTGGCCAAAGCTTGTGGCCATCGGTGTGGCCAAAGCTTGTGGCCAAAAACAACGGTCGCTGTAACCTGGTTCGATAACAGGACAGTGACACTGCTATCACACGGCAACGGCATAGATCCATAGGTCACAGTGAAGAGCTGAGACAAAAAGACCCACAAACACATACCCACAGAGTGCCCAGCCATTATTTCCCAGTACGGCTGTTCCATGGGTGGGGTTTACCTACTTGACAAGATGTGTTTCAACTGCCGCTTTAGCTTGCTTTCTAAGCACTGGTGTATGCACCTTTCTGGCATAGTTACCCAAGGCGGTGAATTTTACAGTCGTCATCAAATGTGACGTCCGATTAGTGAGTTGGAAATAGGCGTTCCATCCAGCATAACGGAGTTCACTGCAGCGGGCAGGCGCGAGAAACCATCGAACAACCAGACGGAGCGAGATCACTCGCTGTTTAGTTGGGCCAGAAGCCTTTTCGAAGATGGAAAAGGCAGGAAGCGATAGGAGACAGCTAGTTTAGTAGGGGTGTGTGCAGGGCGAATTAAAAGACGACGATGGGGTGTAAAAAGAGAGGTGAAGAACTGATGTTCGCGTATGCAGAGCGGCAGAAAAAAGAAAAATGGAGGGAGATGCGTAAGCAGATAGAACAGGATGATACCGGGTATGCGTAGTGACCGAGCGCACACACGGGATCTGAAAGAACCTGTGGTAATCGGAGAGTTCGCAAGGGAAGATTGCAGTAGGATGGCTGAATGGAGAAAAGTGTAGGAGTGTCTCCTTATACGACAGGGGACTGATTAGAAAAGAGTGCAAAATGGTTGCAAAAACACTTGTGGAGGGAATTGATGCTAGGCGGAGGGAAATATCTTTAGGGCTGCTGTTCCTGCGGACGAGTAAGGAGACTAAACAACAAAATGAAAATTTGGTGACGTGTGTAAAAATGTTCATCGGCCATTTCAAACAATCCGGCTGGGTTTAATTGGTAGGGTATGATATCAAGGCCCACATTGAAGATCTTGACGGGTACGAAGACCGCAATGAAAATCTAATGCTAGATACGTGTGAGGACCACTGCCTTATCATTGTGAATGAGGAACAAACTTGCGAGGGTGAAATCACATGAATGTAGGAGAAGAAACAGTTCATTATCAATTACAAGCTCTACTTGGAGGAACATTCTGACCGCTTGAACAGAATGAGCATAGATGAGGTACAGGATCACATTCTGGTTAGTGAGCACAAGCGTATGCACCGGAATTTCTAGAAAACGAAAGTCGTGAAACCGGGCCGATCTGGCCAGTACACAAATTTAAGCAGTAAACAAACTGCGACAGTACCGGAATATATAGAGGCTGACATTGAAGTAAATCGCAGGAAAGAATGAGATTATGAGAGGCCCACCAAAATCATGCAGGAAAACAGAGTCAAAACAGAGAGGGCAAATATATGGAAGAGAAATAACACCCCGAGAAGCTGGTAGAGTGCAGACACAAAGGATGCTTTGGAAAATCATAACCTGGCGTCGAGAGGACACAGACAGACGAAGAGGGCAGTGAGGCGTCAGGATGAGGTGAACCTAAAATGGGGCAGTTTAAATAAAGAAAGTGGAAGTGCAACAGTTCAATCAGGCGAAAATAAAGGGTTATCTTGAGCAATGGGTGGCGCCAAACGAGGGGCAGAAGAGACGCAACAAAATATTTTTTGAACCGTGTGTGGATATTTCGGAAATACACGAAACCCTCAGAAGGTGGCACTAAAAAAATGAAAAAGCAGATTTCCCTGAAAGAGCAGGCATTAGCATGCCTTTATAGAATTATCACTGAGAAATTCGGCAAGGTAAATAGAGTGTACCCGCAGGGAACAGAGACGTCAGGCGGGGAGGGCGGAAGGTCTGGGCGCAATACATGGGCGCAAGCACGAGTGAAAAAAAGCAGAGTAAAAGTTCCGAAATTCGCCGCTATAGGAACGGATTGGACACCGATGGAGCTAATAAACCAATCGGGGCCACAAAGCAAGGGAACGCTACTGCAACCCAGAAGCACAGAGATGGAAAAATGAAAAAGCGGGACACTCGGCAAAAGTGCAAAGCGACCTTAATCTATAAGGGCCAAAAAATAGCACTGAACCGAGCTCGTATACGTGAGTCTCCGCCACGATAGCACCCGGACAGGATAGGAAAACAAGATGTGAATTTCGTGCTAGAGTATTGGGTAGAGGAAAATAGGACACTACAGAACTTCAAAATTGGTTTCCAAAAGGCAGAAAACTGCATGACAGCCCTGTTGGCATACGCGAATGTGTACAAATGGTGAGGATGCAAAACTCACATTTTGGTTTGACTTAATGCACATTAAAGCGGTGTATGACAATGTATACAGCGAGCCGCAGTGGAGTATTCTGGACGTCAATGAAGTGGTGGCGACTTTGTTAAATTACTCACAGAACTGTACCGGGAGAACCAGTGCTGATAATGTAGCGGGGTGTAACATTTAATAGGCTTGTATGCACCAAAATGGTTTGAAACAACGATCACCTCTCTCTCCACTACTGTTCATGGTCTACAAGCCGGGGTTACAAATGAAGCTAGAGGGCAGCAGGCTGGGATTCGATTATCACTCATGAAAGACAGCCAGATGTTAGAACAATGGGTTCCAGGATTAGCGTATGCAGACGACGTCCGGTTGATGGTGGACAATCAAATAGTTTGGCAGGGCCTGAATATGTGCGGGGAAGAAGTGAAGCACATCCTTTAGCAGAGAAAAAGCTGGGATCTTGGTCTTTAACAATGACAGGGAGCATAAATTGCTATCAATTCAATAATTGGAAATACCACCGATAAACCAGTATAAATGCTTAGGTGTATGGCCTAACAACGGCGCAGATCATACGCATGCCCATGAGGTTCACCTTTGGACGAGAGAAGACGGAACGGGGTATATTGAAACATAGAGAACTGTGGTGCTACACAAATACGAGGTGGTAAAGGGAATCTAGAACGGGGTGATGGTGCCAAGATTGCTTTAGCCAATTTGGGGCTGTGCTCGAAATCGGAGACCCAAGCGGGCCTGAAAGAAAATGAGAGGGCGGTAGGCATACTGGAAATAAGGGCCGATAGCAGAACTAAGAATGAAACGGCAAAAGGGAAATATATGGGCTGGTCGTCCCTTGAGGCAAGGGCGGTGCAGAGTGAGATAAAAACTGGGGAGTGTCTTCGTAACATGAAGGGCAGCAAATTGCTGCGAGGGTATATTAGTTATCTATATACTAGGGCATTGGACACGCGGTGGAGACAGAGGACCAAACAGCAAACCAAACGGCGAGGAAGGTCACTGGGAGTAAGCGAGAATATGCAACAGATAAAAAGCAGGTGAACGCAGCAGAGAACGCAGTCAAGCACGCGAGCCGATAGCAGACGCTGATATCGACATAAGACATGTGCCACCGTGTCCTAACTTTTCGACCGACTGAAAATATTATAGTTGTGCGCTTGGTTGAGCGATCGAAGCGAGATAACTTCCACCAGAAATGTAGAAAGCAGAACGTGACAACGACCGACCTTGACTACTATGGTAACAGCACGGCAATGTACGTGAACGAGCACCTTAACCCATCGAATAAGAGTTTTTCGGCGCAGCGGTTCCCCGAAATAAACTGTCGTCTGGAAGTTTCTGTGGACCGCTGGGGGAAAACTCTTTGCTAGAAAGATGAGTAGTCACGTGCTCTTAGGATCGTGCGCGTGGCGACATTGAAAATATGACAAAGTGAGCAAGAATAAATACGCCGATAGTGCTCTCCCCCTGATATGGCCATCCTATAGACAGGTTGTTGCTAATATGATCATGAGGCTTTCAACAAAAAAACTTGGTGACAAAAGAGAAGATTTCCGGTCACTGCATTTAAACATGCGAAGTATAAGAAATAAGAAGCAGGTTCTCGGAATGTGCTTGAGTTCTTTCCCCTCAGAGTTTGAAGCAATCGTCCTTACGGCGACTTGGCTGACAAATACACACCTCGCGTCCCACCTCAAAGGCTACAGCAGTGTAACTCGGGAGAGATTAAATAAAAGAGGTGGCGGTGTTGCTATATTGGAAAGTAATCTATAATAGCGAGTTATTGACGAAGTTAGCAAAACCAATGAAAATCTTGAAAGTCTGTTTATTATAACAGCTGATGTTATTGGTGCATGGTATAGCCCACCCCAGGGCAATGTGTGTGAATTTATTACATTTCTTAAAAGCGCCATCCTATGAATGTACTGTTTATGATTCTTGGCGATATAAACATTGATGACATGTCGGGAAGACATTCTGCAAATGAGTTTAGAGATATAAGCGCACATGTCTGTAATACGGGATTAATATACGAACTATAATCCCCACTAACACTGCCACATGTCTTGATATTTGCATAACTAATATACATATTGAGAATGTTCCAGAAGATATTCTGCCACATGATATTAGTGATCTCTTACCAATTTTCTGGCTCAGGTACTTGACAATCAAAACTCATTCCTCAAAAAAAGCGTGCTAAGTTTTGGGTACGAACAACACAAAATTATTAGGAAGCCGTTGATAACATTGTAACTGTATAAAATAATAAAAGAAAAAGATAGAATGTTTCATAATTTTCTTCAGAAGTGTGATTCTGCACTGTTCTCTGGGTTTAGAAAACTGCGGAATACGAGAAATTCTGAATTACAAAAGGCGAAGGGCGATTTCTTACACAGTAAATTTTTATACGTACGGGGGGACCATAAGAAATTATGGGATGGCGTTAACGACTTATTGAGCAGCAAGTATGGCATGGCTGTCTGCAAGGAATAAATATAAATTCTTGGCATGTTACTGGTGAAGAACTCGCTGACACAATGAACAGGCCTTTACAAGCGCTGGGAAATATACTGGACAAATTCAAAACACAGATTACCCTATCGAAAATCCACTGGGACCGGTTCCGGCGCTGCCTCGCCGAGCAGGACCTGGGGGAAGGAACCGAGATGTTCCGGGGCCTGGTTTGCTGCGGCAGGCAAGCCACACAGCGCTGCACAGTAGCCGAGGGGGCCACCACGCCGGACCTGAAGCTGCTGCAGCTGCGGGTGGTGCGCAACCGCGCGGAGAGGAAGGCTCAGCGCTCGGGGGAGCGGGCGGACTGTAAGGCGTACCGGCGAGTGGATGCGGCGTGCCGCCGTCACGCCAACCGCCTGAGCCGGCAGCGCTGGGCCGAGCTTTGCGTCAGCTCGGAGGCCGACCCACGCTGCCGCCACCTTTGGGGCATCTTCAACTCCATCCAGAAACCCCAGAGAAACCGCAACCCCCTGGCTGCCATGGCCATCCGCAAGCAGGCCAGCTTTGCGGAGTTGGCCGACCTCTTCGCTGCACACTTCCTGCCGCCACACAAGGCGGAATCAGGGCCCGCTGTTGCTGTTGCTTGGACGGGGAAGGTGCACCACCCCCTCAACAACGCCCCCATCACAGAGACTGAGCTCCGCAGTGCCCTCCGCAGCTGCAAGCGTAAGTCGGCGCCAGGAGCAGACGGCCTCACCTACCAGATGATGCGCAATCTGGATGAGGTAGGGTTCGGCCGACTCCTGGCCGCCTACAACGTCATATGGGACACGGGCCAACTGGCACCTGAGTGGCTGCTGGCCATCTTGCGGCCCATACCAAAGCCAGGCAAGGGCCTTGTGGCAGTCACGGCGTACCGGCCTGTGGCCCTCACATCCTGCGGCTGCAAGCTGCTCGAACGGGTGGCACTGCGGAGGATGGAGGCCTTCGCTGCGGAGTAAGAGGCCATCCCCGAGCAGCTGACGCACTTCCGGAGGCGGCGAGCAGCCACCGACTCCATTGCCGACGTCGTGGCGGCCCTTGAACACGCCAGGGCCACCAAGCAGGTGGCGGCCCTGGTGCTGCTGGACGTGAAGGGCGCCTTCGACAACCTGCAGCGTCATGCCATCTCCCTGGCCATGGAGGAGGCTGGCATTGCGGGCAAGCTGCGGGGCTTCGTCGAGGCGTTCCTGACGGGCCGCACAGCGCAGCTGCAGGTGGAGGACACCCTGTCGGCCCCCCGGCCGGTGGACGTGGGCACCCCACAGGCCTCCGTCATCAGCCCCTTCCTCTTCAACCTGGTGATGGCAGCACTGCCAGGCTGCCTGCCCAGAGGAGGGGGCCACCGAGTGTACATTTCGGTGTACGCCGACGACATCGCCCTGTGGGTGCTGGGGCCCAAGGGTCAGGGCCGAGCCATTGTACGGCAACTGCAGGCGGCCATGGATGCAGTCCGTGCCAAGCTGGCGGGCGTCGGCCTACAGCTGTCGGCGACAAAGACCGACGCCATGCTGGTGCATCCGGACACCGCCGCCCGTGGATGGACCCGGCGCCTGACCATCGATGGCGAGGAGCTCCAGTGGAGGACCAGTGTGCGGTACCTGGGGCTCACCCTGGACCACCGACTGAACTTCCGGCAGGCGGCCAAGGAGCTCCGAGCCAGGGCGCAGCTGGCCACCACGGCAGTGCGCAAGATGGTGGCCCGGGACAGCGGCTGCTGGCAGCGGACGGCCCTCCGGCTGTACAGTGCCTCGGCGGTGGGTCTCCTTATGTACGCGCTCGCACTGGTGACCTTGCGGAAACCCACCTGACGTCAGCCGGAGGGAGACCACCGCAAGGGGGTCCGCACTTGCCTCGGCCTGCCCCAGAGCTCGCCCTGCGAGAAGACGCTGGCCAAGGCGGGGGCGTGGACCCTAGAGATTACAGCTGACTTGAGGGAACTTGGCCAGATTGACCGGCTGAGACGCGCCGAGGGGGGCGGTCCGCTGCTGCGGCGGCTGGAGAGCCACCACCACTCGCGCATGGGGCGCATGCTGATGCTACACGAGGAGGTGGTGGCCCCCGTGGACGCGGGGCCTCGTGGCCCCGCTCCTGTTCTGGCAGCTGACGTGCGGCTGGACATTCCGGGGCTGCACAGCAAGCGGCGGACACCCCACTGCTGGCAACTGCAGCTGGCCCGGGGTGTCGTCTGGGGCGACCTAGACGGCCACGCCCTAGTATACACAGATGGCTCGGTGCGGCCGCAGCATGGGTCGGCTGCAGCGGCCGCCGTGCTGGGAGAGGCCACCGACAGGCGCGGCTGTCCTATGCATCTTCTTCGGCCACGGCTCAGCTGTTGGGCGTCGGACTGGGCCTGGAACTGCTGCTGGAGATGGAGCCCTTGCCCGAGCGCTGCGAACTGCTGTGTGACTCCCGAGTTGCCCTGGTGCGTCTTCAGGACGGAGACTCGCACTCCCTGTTGGTGCGTGGCATCCGGAAGAAGGCGGCACAGCTGGCGGACCGGGGCACTCAACTGTGCCTGCAGTGGGTCCCCGCCCACATTGGTCTGGATGGCAACGAGCGGGTGGACGAGCTGGCCGCCGGGGCACACGCGCTGCCTCCGTCGGACATGGTGGCTCAGGCGGCAGCGGACGACGCCCGCCTGCTCATCCAGCGACACATCCAGACCAGGCATCCGGAACCGCGGCTGCGTGTCGGAGGAGGCCTGCCGCCGTTGCGGGCCTCACGCCTGCCTCGACGACTGCGTTCGGCCATCCTGCGCCTCCGCGGGGGGACGTGTGGACGGCGGAGCGGAAGCACCGTCTGGGGCGAGCGACCAGCCCCGCCTGCACTCACTGCCGAGCGCCCGTGCAGTCCCTGCGTCACGTACTATACGAGTGCCCCAAGTTTGCGGCAGGGCGGTCAGAGCTGCTGGTCGTGCTTCACGGAGTGCGGCCACTTGAGGAGCTGCTTTGGCCCCTGGGAAGTGCTAGGGAGCGAGACAAAGTGCTCGAGGCCCTGGGTACATACCTGAGGGCCTCGGGGCTGCACAGCGCACTCCACTACAGATCTTCCAAGCTGCCCAGCTTGTGGTGGAGTGCCGCTGCTGAAGCAGCTTCTGTACTTGTGTGTGCGTGTGTGTGTGTGTGATCCCTTTTACATGTGTGCAAAACATTGTCATTTGTATATCCATGTGTTGTCTTTATCTGTAGTGTTTCGCTGTAATGTTAATTTTCTCAATGTGTAACTCCTTTTTTTCTCTTATTCCCTTCTTTTCCTTTTTTTTCTCTTTTGTGTTTTATATTTACCCTTGTGTGTGTTATATACATTGTAATGTCAACCTTCTCCCCTATCCTCCTATTCTTATGCATTCTTTTCTCCCTATCCTCCCCCCCCCCTACACCATCAGGCGTTCCGGCGTCCGCCCCCTAGGCGAGATAATTTACGCCTGTTGGTGGATTTTCCTTTTCCTAAGAACAATAAATACATACATACATACATCGAAAACAATAAATTTCAAGACTCACTTTTTTTCACCAGCTACATTTGTTGAAACTGGTAGTATAAATGACAGCCTTGATAACAGCGTTGGTAAGATGTTGGAAGAAAATCCTTGCCATTAAAGTATACCTTCCCTATCATTAGCGCAGTAATTACGCACATAATAAACGGGATGCTTGAGACAGGCCACTTCCCTGATGAATTAAAGATAGCCTAAGTCACCCCCGTTTACAAAGGAGCTGGAGAAGCCGAAATTAATAATTATTGGCCTATTTCAGTTCTGAATTTATCAAATATTTGACAGGGTTATTAATGATTGGTTGAGCAACTTCATGGAAAAATGTGAAATAATAAGGTAATCTCAATACGGCTTCCAGAAAATTAAGTCTACGAAACAAGCTGTCGTGCAAATTAAAGAAAATATAATCGAAATATTGGAAATAAATTACTAACTGTGGGACTTTCTCAGGATTTCCGCATACCCTTTGATACTGTACAACATGACATCTCATCAACAAAACTTAGGACCATAGGCGTACTAGGAATACCTTACTTAGAAATAACATCGCAAACCAGTACCAGTATGTTCAGAGAGGAAGACGAAGACGACGAAGGAGCTGTTTGTTGGCGTTCTCCGGCTACTGGTTGTTTTCGTCTCAACGGGCTCCATTACTTTGTTGCATCACTCCTGCCTATTTCTAGCGTCGTTGCAGTACTCCTGGCACCGATACGACACAGCGGCAAGTTCAAGGATGACCCCGCGGGGTCGCCCGCAAGCTCGGATCCCTACCCTCGGCCGCTAGGCTTAGCCCAGCAGCATCTGAGCTCCTTGCGACCAAAACCCGGCCCTGCCATGGCAGACGGGCTGGACCAAATACCACCGACCGAAACAACACAGCTGCCAGGAGCTTCTGCTGCGGCTGATGTTGCTGCTGGAACCTCTGACGACTTTCCTTCACTGATGGAGGTAACCGCCGACCCGTCCATGAAGCGATCTGCAGCCGAGCCACATACTGGTGCTACGGAGGGAGGGACTGCGCCTGCTGCAAAGCGGGCTTGTGCCGCTGGCAACACCCAGAAGTCTGCTTCGACTCCAACTCCCGCTCCCGCGACACCTACCCTGCGGAGCTCTTTGCCACAAGCCAGGTACAAAGTTGCCATCAAGCCTCGGCAGCATTTCAACATCCTGAGTCTACCGACCAAGACTTTGCAAAAATTGCTTGATGACTGCTTCGGGACAACTGGATTTACTGGATACGCTTATCACCGAGCTACGAACACTGTGTCAGTGTGGGTGACATCTCTAAATGCAGTGGCTAAGTTGTGCTCTCTAACGCACATAGCTCTTTCTGCTGACACCATTCTCAAAGTGCAAGCGTACCTGGTATCTGGAACTGACATCCGCCGTTATGTTGTCACGGGCGTCGATCCCGGGGAGGATCCGGACTACCTTCGCGACAACATCAGATGTGACACGCACGAAGTGCTTCTCGTGCGGTATATGGGATCCGGCCGCACATGCCTCGTGACGCTAAGGGGCCCGCTGGAGCCTCCAAACCGGCTTTTTTTCAACGGTTGTGTCCTCAGGCCCCGTCCCTTCCAGGCAGGGGTAGTGCACTGCTACCGTTGCTTTCGCCGTGGCCACATGAGCTCTTCATGCCCGTGCCCAACACCGGATCCCAATCAGGTCGAAACTACTCCACCTCAACAGCCAAAGTTTAAGTGTGGTCTTTGTCGCTCTGACGACCATGAGATCACAGATAAAGGCTGCCCCACCAAGAGCAAGGCCACGCGTGCGAAGCGCCGTGCATGGCGTGCTCGTTCCCAGCCAGACCCAACCTCAACGTTCAACCGTTTCGACTGTTTGGCGGAAGAGGATGAGGATGCAGTGGAGGAGGAGGAAGCTACGGAGCCTCCCTCGCAGCCAACATATCGAGACGCTGTTCGTGGTTTGCGCCGTCGCCTGAAAGCTGTTTCTGAGACGCCCTTGTCTCCTGCGGAGGATGAGCTTGTGGCCGTAGACCAGCAGCTGGCTTTGCTGCAAGTTGAAATGAAGAAACTCAACACGCGAAGGTATCAATTAACACGCCGGCGGCAGAACTTGCATCAATCCGCTGGAGATCCACCACGTCCACCTCGTGCATTCTCCAAGGCTCATCAGCACGCCCCGTCTACGACTGACCTTCCCTCACAGCCTGCCCCCTCTACTCTGACCCACAAGGAGCTCCTCCAGTTTGTGGTGCACCAGCTACAGACACTGGTTTCCGTGCTCGCCGCCCAACTTCGCTAACCAGTCCGCTACCATGCCTGAATCACATCAATATGTCGTTCAGTGGAACTGTCGGGGTTTCTCTACAAAAATTGGAGAAATCCGTGAAAGGCTACGTCTGGGGAAACTTCATGCCTGGGCTTTCTTGCTTCAGGAGACGAACTCCCTCCCCCGCTTGCCTCAATTTACGGCGTATGCTGAGCCGTCCATTCCTGATCGGCGGTGCAGTTCAAGTTCTACTCCTCCGGGCAAGGCGGCCGTTTATGTCCTATCTCGGTTTCCTCAAAACCCCATCCCTCTAAACTCGTGGTGTACAGACTGGCAGGAAGTGGTGGCGGTAAAAGTGCAGCTCCCGCGTTGTGCGGTAATACTGGTGTCGTGCTACGTGCGCCCTTATAGTGGTCGTGCTCCCCGCTTGCGGCTAGGTTGGCTTACCCAACTACGGCGAGCTAACCCTGGGTGTCCCATTCTTGTGGCGGGGGACTTCAATGCTCCGCACTGCGACTGGGGATATCCGTCTTCAAGTGAGCGTGGCCGAGTGGTTTTGGAGCACTTCACCGATGCCAGCTTTACACTTTTGAATGACATTACTAGCCCAACACGCCGGTGTACCCACGTACGGATGCCCCCCTATTCACCTGACTTGTCGTGGTGGCTGGGTGCACAAACGGTATCCTGGCAACGTGAAGCTGACTGCTGGGGCAGCGACCATCACCCCATTCGCCTGGGCCTTATTCCAGAGTCGACGGGTCGCCTTCGTCGCCGTTGCACAGTGGTGAACTGGGACACCTTCCGTTCCACACTGAATGCATCCTTCTCGGAGCCCATCCCGGATCCCACCGCTCTTTTTCGGCGTGTCCTCATGGACTCCTCTCAACATACGTGGGTGGAGGAGTCCCGCCCAAAGCCTGATCTTCGGCTCCTGCAGCTTTGGGCTCAGCGCAAGCAAGCTGAATTAATTTCCGCACGGGATCCTTCGTCCCTACCAGCCAGGCTTCAGTATCAGCGCCTTACCGCTGCTGCCAGGCGGCATGAAAAAAGACTGTCGAGGCAGCGCTGGCTTGAGTGGTGCGCCTCTCTAGGCCCATCTTCCTCAACGGCGTCTGTCTGGCGCACGTTTCGCGCAATGGAATCGGGCAGTCGGCCTCCAGATGCAGCTGCCAGCGCTTGTATTGCGTCAAACAAGGACCCGGCACAATTCGCCCCCGACGTTGCTCGGGCCTTGTTTCCTGCATTTGACGTTGTGCCAGTCGCCATGCCGTCTCCGTTCCCCCTGCCTAACGGTGTTGGATTACGGCCTACTCATGAAGCCGTTTTGGGAATCCAGGCACCGTTCACAGTTGCTGAATTCCTGGCAGCGATCGATCACGCTAAACAGCGGACTGCTCCGGGTCCCGACGGCATAACTTACGAGGTGTACAAGAACATCGACGACCCAGCCCTCGTGCCGCTTTTGGACTCGGTTAATCAGGTGTGGCTCTCCGGTCAACTACCTGACTCTTGGCTTCGGGCGGATATTGTTCCCATTCCAAAGCCCGGGAAACCACCACATGTACTTCGGAACTTGCGCCCCATCGCCCTGACATCGACGCTGTGCAAGTTGTTAGAGCGAATGCTTGCAACACGGCTTCAGTGGTGGCTTGATACCTTTCAATGGTATCACCCGGCGCAAATTGGATTCAGGCCCTATCTCGGTACTGAGGATGGGTTGGAATACCTCTCATCTATGGTTTTAGCTGGAGGCCGATCCCGCCGTGTGAGATCTGTGCTCGCCATGGACATATGCAAGGCGTATGACAATGTTAGTCACGCTGCCATCCTACAAGTTCTACATGGCCTCCACCTTCCAGACAAAGTCTGCGATTTCGTCCGCTACTTCCTTCAACACCGTTCTTTTTCCATCCGCATCAACGGAGCAAGTTTCGGTTCCTTTACACCAGTCCGAGGCGTACCACAAGGGTCTGTTTTGTCTCCGCTTCTTTTCAACATCGTCATGTTGCCGCTAGCTTGGCACCTTGCTTCAATCCGAGATCTATATTTCCTCATGTACGCGGATGACATTACGGTGTGGTCAGTGCATCCAGACCTGTCACGACAAGCTGAGTGTCTCCAGCAAGCACTAACAGACTGCCAGAGATGGTGCGAGTATGCGGGCCTCTCTCTCTCGCAAGAGAAAACTGCTTTACTTCCCGTGGCCAACGCTTGGGGCCGCCGCCTCCTTGCAGTGTCTCCCGTTTCACTGCAACTGAATGGGAACGACATACCCGTGGTTGACCGTCTTCGGGTCCTAGGACTAGAAATATCGGCATCAGGGTCAGCAGCTCAGTGGCTCCGATCTGCTCGGCAGAAAGCCGGACAGATGCTCCACCTCGTTCGCCGCATCGCTCAGAAGTCTGGCGGGGCCTGCTGGACTGTTGCCCGTCTCCTAGTGCGCGCCGTACTACAGCCACGGCTTGTGTATCAGGCCCAGTTCCAGCACATGACGCAAGCGGACTGGGCTCGGCTTGAGGCCATCAACAGGGCCGCCATGCGCACCATTACTGGCCTCCCTCGCATAACACCAATCCCGCTGCTACAAGCCGAAGCCCAGCTAAACACCCTAGATGAGATCATCCATCAGCGTCGTTCCGCTCGCCTGCTAAAGCGTGGATATGTACCGGAGGCAGCGGCTCTCGCTGCGTATATGGGCCACGTTCCTGATACGATGCCAGCCTTTTCTGCGGCTAGACCGCCCTGGCTCTACCATCAGGTGACGGACAACAAGCCTCTGGCAAGGCTACATGTCCGAACCTCTGGCCTTCATCAACCTCCGGATGCAGCCCTCCTTCATGTCCGTCACTGGGCGCCTGCGACGCGGACACGAGTCATACAGGCTTTCGTGGACGCCGGGGCACATGACTGCCTCGTAACCACAGCCTTGGCTTGTCCCTCTCACCCAACCTTAAACCAGTGCTGCGCCTACGAGACCCTCCGACCTCTCCCAAGCCTGTTGGCAGAACTTACTGCAATTCGGGATGGTCTCCAAGCGCTCTCATCGACAGTAACTACCGGTGTGAAACTGGAAATTTACACGGACTCAACGACGGCGATACGTGATCTACGTCGCGTTGCGCGTAGCACCAGCATGTCGGCACGTATTCACGCGATCCTGGACACATACCCATGCCCTGTGCGTGTATTGTGGGTTCGCCGGGACATGCTTCCTGCCCACATAGCGGCGGATCGCGCCTGTCGCCGTATAGACCTACAAAGGCCGCTGCCACTTTTTCCGGTGTCCACCCGAGAAGAACTGCTCGTGGAAAAGGAGAACCTCCGCCGCGCCACGCGTGCTTTACTTCCACCGCGTGGAACCGACCTCCCCAGTGGGCTCGCTCGCTGGGAGGAGGTCCTGCTGCGGAGGCTTCGAGTTGGGGTGGCATTATCCCCAGCAGTGACCCACGCTTGGCCTGCCCGTTATCACGCACCGTTTGCGGACACCTGCCCCTTTTGTACGGTCCCTGCGTCTGAAGCCGACACGAGCCACCTTCTATGGACCTGCCCTGCCCTTCAAACCTCTCGTCTGCAACACCTCCGGGGCACAGGGCTCCATCCTGGGAGACCCCCTGATCTACAGCGGTGGATATGGGGGCCTCAGTACCGGTCTCTGTTGACGTTTCTGCGTGAAACCAATGTAATGTTGTATATATGACTGTTATGCCGTAAGGCAAACTCTCGCAAAAAAAAAAAAAAAAAAAAAAAAAAAAAAAAAAACCTCTTCCAAAATAAAAAAAAATACGGCGTTCCGCAGGGCTCCATTTTGTGACCGTTGCTATTTCTTGATTATACTATTGATGTTGCGACAATAACAGGTTGTTCTAATGTAATATTGTACGCTGACAGAAATGTTTTTTTCTAGGGACAAACAAAAGGATCCTTGGAAAAAACAGCTAAAGAATATATTCTGACATCATAATCAGCATAATCATGACTGCAGCATAATCACGACCCTTAAAACAAAAAAACTATATTATTTTTAAACCAGGAAATAAACCAGACTGCACGGACATCGATGTAAAATATAAAGGTATTTCACTTACACGAACTACGCAGTCCAAATTTTTAGGCGTGTGGTTTTTAGCAAACCTATCATGGACTGTTCACATTAACAGCCCTAATCAGATTTGCCAGGGTAATTGGTTGTATTTATAAAATACAGAGCCTGGTACATACCTGCCTTAAACGCCTACTGTATTACTCCCTTTTTAATTCGAAATTAAGATACAGAATGTTGTTCTGGGGCACAACTATGGCCTATAATTCTTGCAACCTTGTTATCCTCGAAACGAAACGGCTACGTATACCTGAGAATTCCAGAGGTGACCGACATAATCTAAGAATCGGGCCTTTTTTAAGAGACATCTTTTAATGAAAGCTGACTAAGCCTACTTTTTTAAAATCATGCAATGGATGCACACCGATAGGAGTCACATAATGCCAACTGGAAATTTAGGTACATATGCGACTCATCAAGAAAAAAAGCTACCACCAATACGAACAAACTATGGGCGACAAACAATACAGTATCGAACCAATAAACCGCTAAATACCTTAGATTGTGAACGTAAATTTGACCAATCTTTCCCTTGTTTTGAAAAGAAATACAGAACATTTCTTATCCATTCAGGCCTCTCCTGGACGATGTGATCACACGCTCCAACTGACTACTATGCACCAATTACAATATATGCCACTTTCTATACTTATCTTGTATGTCCCAATTTGCTGAACCGGATATGTCCTCTAATGATCAAAATGCTGCATCTGAATACCGTGTTCATTTATTGATATATGAGTTCATGTACAATCTGTTCTCTATATGCATTGTATTTACCTAGTATTTCATTATTTTTGTAAGGTTATTTTTGATGTGAATAACCTCAAAGCTGAACCATTCGTTATGTTCTGAATATATGTATTGAATCGTGTACAGGCGCCGAGGTCCCGACAAGCATTTTTTACCTTTAGCCTGTGTGCACTCTTAGACACTGTCTGAGAAAAATAAATGACCAAAATGCTCGTATTTATTTTAAGGCTTAACATACATAAAATTAGGTCTTTGCGGCACCAAAAAACCGTTGAAGCCGTTTTTCATGGGTCGCTGTAGAGTTCAGCATAAACGCAGTTGTCCTCCATAAACCAGAATGATGTGAAATTGCAGTTTTTGTGCTTTGTTTCTAGGTATTTGCGTGAAAGACAGGTCGCACGATGTGGGACGTAGATGTCAGAGCGAAATGAAATTACTTATGGGTGTCTCGCGTGTGTCTCAAAGTGGTAACTCGAGTTCAGAAAATTCTTAGCCCACTCTTAGACCGCAAGTTAAGGAAATAAAGGCACACCAAGCGCCCCAAAAGAAAACACTGTCCCCGTTGGCAAATCGAACATGAAGTCCTCGCGTTATGAAGCAGACGCCTATCCCGTTACCGCCATTCCGGCACCATCGAAGCAGTTTAGGTATTTGACTATGATTCAAGTTATATGACAAAAACTCTCGCTTTATAACCATTTTTCTCTTAAAAAGGGGCTTTGATTGTTTACGTGTATACTGCGCCGTTCTCCACTGGATTTATTCAAAGCAGCTACACTTGCCGTCCCTTTCACACGACATGATAGCTGTTCGTTTTTTTGCTTATACGCAGACACAACAACCTGCGGTATAAAAGTGTAGCGACCTCATCGTCGTCTTTATCATCACCGCAACAATCATCCTCAGCAGGGCTGGCACTGCGGCGTCAGCTTTGCCACGCTCTTCACGAAGATCGAATGCGACTTCACAGCTGCGCGGCTCCTCACTTTCGGCGCTCGCAGTTCTGGCCGGGCCAGCTTTTTCATAAAACCTAGGAAGCCGCATCAGCTCCACCGAGCCTACTTCTCCTTTCCTACAAAAGTATTGTAGTCGGAGACTCGTTATTATCGTGAGCTGCACGACACCACTGATTCGGCTGGGTCCTATAAATTCTGGACGATCGGGTGTGCACTTTTTGCTTGAACGCCAGTAACTTGGTACCCTTTCTCCTTGCGTGCAGCGTAAACGGTGCAGGCACCACAAATCATATTTACTGAGAAGGCTCATATTTCCCCTACCAGTGGCGCCTTCAATTCTACGGCCTTGTGTTATATTGCTGGCGTAAGTCATTACTTTGCGTTTATTAAGTACGCAGCCTGATTGGCGCCCTATAGAGTGCGCCTCATTGAGTTTTGTCTGTTCGATCACTAGCCACGCAAGCAGCCACCACTTTCGCCTCTCTGTCATAGATAACTTCCTGCTTTTCGTCTGCGTGAATACCTGATATAAAATAGATGGAAACTATATGGTCATATTTAAATCAGTGTTCCAAGCAGCGCGAATAGATTTACTCAATCAAACCCCTTACCTACAGTTGCCACTTCACGCTCTACATTGAGCGCTGAGGCCACAATCATTGTAGTGGCAACAGACCTGACACAGGAAGCATCCTGTGCAGCTAATAATGTTGACGCATCGGTTGGTTTCCGGATAGAACTGTTTTACCACCGGCAAGTACAAGCCATGTCTGTGAAGAAAGGCCACGAAGAAGGTACCCGCTTCGTTTTCATAATTTGGTGAGTAACTGTATCCCGACAAAACACCAAATACCGCCGCTAATTGGAGCCGTGCACCGCGAGGATACTCAACGCCACAGGAATATGCACAGATGCTAAAAACGTTCTTCAAAAAAGTTACGCGTCAAAGTGTAACGGTTTCTTGGGAAGCATATTCCTAAGCGTGAAGCCTTTTGCGGAAAAGAGATGTCCTGCCAGATTTTAAAACTTTGCCTGGTGCTACCGCTGCCTTAGAGTATTTAGGTTCACAAATTTAGGGCTCACTTAACTAACTCAACGAAGCCGTCGTACTAACTCCATACAGTACCTAGTAGGGCCTTTACAAAATTCCAAGTTACGACATTAAAAACACCGAAAGAGCTCGTTTAACACATCAAATTATTCAACACAAAATAAACTAAACCAGAAGGCTTTATGCTGATTACTGCTACATTACTGCCAGTCGGCACACTGGGAGACAGTTACGCTTGCCTATCACTTCTCTACGACAGGGTAGCCGCTCTTTTTTTTCGCTTATACACAGGCACAACAATATGCGGTATAAAATGCAGCCCCTCATCGTCATCTTTATTATAAGCGCCACAATCTTCATCAGCGGGGCTGGCCCTGCAGCGTCAGCTATGCCACGCGCTTTACTGAGATCGAACACGACTTAACAGCTGCGCGGCTTCTAGCCTTCGGCGCTCGCAGTTCTGGCCGGGCCCGCTTTTTCATAAAATCTAGGAAGCCGCATCCGCTCCACCGAGCCTACGTCTCTTTTCTTACAAAAGTATTTTTCTCGGAGGCTCTTTACTATCGTGAGCTGTACAACGTCAATAATACGGGTGCCTCGTATAAATACTGGACGATCGGCTGTGCATTTTCTGCTTGAGCGCCAGCAAGTTGGTACCCTTTCTCTCTGAATACAGCGTAAACGGTTGCAGGCAGCAAAAATCATATTTACAGAAATGGCTCGTATTTCGCCTTCCGGTGCCGCCTTCATTACTACGGCCTTGTGTTATATTGCTAGCGTAACTCATTACTTTGCGTTTATGAAGTACGCAGCCGGACTGGAGCCCTGCAGAGCGCGCCTCACTGAGTTTCGCCTGTTCGATCACTAGCCACGCAAGCAGCCACCAATTTTGGTCTAACTATGATAGGTAACTTCCGCCGTCTCATCTGCGGGAAAGCTTCATATAAAAAAGATATAATCTGTATGGTCTTCTTTAAATGAGTTTTTTAAGCACCGCAAATAGATTAACTGATTCAAACCAGCTGCCTAGTGTTGCCAGTATAGGCTCTACATTGATCGCTGAGACCACTATCATTGTAGTGGCAACAGACCGCATCTTGTGCTACTAGTAATCCTGACGCATCGCTCAGTTTTCGGATGGAAGTGTTTACCACCGACAAAAACAGGCCATGTCTGCGGTGAAACGCCGCGCAGAAGACAATGGATTCGTTTTCTTACTGTGGTGAGTAAATGTTTCCGGAAAAAATACCGAAAACCGATGGTAATTATAACAGTGCACCGCGACCTTAGTGAACGCCACAGGAATATTATTATTATTATTATTATTTATTGATACTGTAACCCTCACTTGAGGGTCATTACAGGGAGGAATACAAACAAAACAAAAAAACAATACACAATGACAAAACAGACATTATGTTTCGTGCTGCCGGTAGTACAATTCTAGCGAACACTCAAACGCTTTGACATTTGAACTAGTAACAGCGTACTCTGGAAGTCTATTCCACACTTCTATGCTATAAGGAAAAAAAGAATTCTTAAAGCCATCTAGACGCGCCCAATAAGGCCTGAAGGGGTGACTATGGTTCAACCGAGCTCCTCGTTTGGGTGCAGGTTGTATGTATGTGTCTTTATTTATTTTCATTTCGCCTCTTATAATTTGAAACAGGAGTTTTAACCTTTGCTTTTCGCGGCGCACTTGCAGGGGTTCTAGCGTACATGATTTTAACAGATTTGTGACGGATTCTGTCCTCCGGTACCGCGAGCAAATGAAGCGCACTGCTACCCTTTGAATTTTTTCTAGTTTATCTCTCAGTGACTGCTGATGAGGACTCCATACAGAAGACGCATACTCCAAAATAGGGCGAACAAATGTCTTATATGAAAGTAATTTGACATCTCTAGGGGCATGTTCGAGTTTTTTCCTCAAGTAAAACAACTTTCTGTAGGCCTTTGAACACACCTCCTCAACATGAGTGTGCCACCCCAAATCGCTGGTAATA
Source organism: Haemaphysalis longicornis (assembly GCF_048455015.1). NCBI lineage: Eukaryota > Metazoa > Arthropoda > Arachnida > Ixodida > Ixodidae > Haemaphysalis > Haemaphysalis longicornis. The sequence continues at coordinate 60,516,715 of NW_027526204.1, read as the reverse complement.
GTCACCCCCAGGTATTTAAAGCTGTGTGTTCTGGTAAGAAAGTTATTTCCGATTTTATAATCATATGCGAGTACAGATTTCTTCTTGGTTATATGGGTGAACGTAGTCTTTGAAAAGTTAATTTCCATCCCCCACTGGGCGCACCAATTATGCAAGGCTTGCAGACAGCGATTAATTTTGATTTGGTCGTTTGTGTTAGTTACAGGAGCGTAAATTACACAATCGTCTGCAAAAAGTTTGATTTTAACCGGGCTTTCGACAACTGCGGAAATATCATTTATAAAAATTAAAAACAACAAAGGACCCAGAACAGACCCCTGTGGGACACCGGACAGTACTTCCAATGAACTAGATGTGCAATCATCTACACGTACTTTTTGTTGACGGTTCTTTAAATACGCGGCTATCCAATTTAGTATATCTGAGCTAAGTCCTAGTTGCTGAAGCTTAAAAATTAATTTGTTATGAGGAACCGTATCAAACGCCTTGGCGAAATCTACACAAATGACGTCTATTTGTTGTCGAGCTTCGAGAGATAAATAAAAATCATGAACTGTTTCTATCAGTTGAGTAACAGTTGACAACGCCTTCCTGAATCCGTGTTGATGGAGATAAAAAAACTCTTTTGACTCAAGAAAAATAATAATGTGCCTTGCTATGAAATGTTCTATGATTTTGCAACACACAGAGGTCAGTGAAATGGGGCGATAATTGTTCACATGAAGCCGATTGCGAGCTTTGTATATAGGCTTTACAATCGCAGTGCGCCAGTCTTGCGGTAATGAGGACGTTTCTAGAGATTTTCTGAAAATGATTGTTAAGTAAAAGGACGACCATTCGGCATACCGTCGTAAGAATTCACTGGGAATTTCATCTGGTCCGTTTGCTTTTTTAGTGTCAAGCCCTAGCAAGTGACTGAACACCCCTTCCTGCATAATAGAAAAGGGCTCCATTGCGCAGGTGCGCGGGCAAGCCTGGTCAGCATCCACCTGATCGGTTTCATCTCTAGTGAAGACCGACTGAAAGAACTGGTTGAGAGAATTGGCTATCTGCAGTTTTTGCCTCACTGTTTCGGATCCAATTTTTATCTGTTCAATTTCTTCTTTTTTATTTCTCAAGTGAAGCCAAAATTTTTGCGGGGAACACTTAATGAAGTCAGCAAGGGTTTCGGTGTAAAACTTTCGTTTGGATTCTTTTAATGCCGTCTTTAATTGACCACGCAAATGTACGATTGCTACTGAGTTGGTTTTGTTTTTCCGCATGCGTTTTATTTTTCGTTTGATATGGACGATCTCCCGGGTTATCCACGGACTGCGCTGTTTCGTTTTCTTTTTACGAGTTGGAACAAATTTATCCGTGCAATGCTTTACAATGCTTTTGAAACGTTGCCATAACTCTTCTACGGATTCTGAGAGAGAAGCAAGTTCAAACTCATGAAGGGACAGTTCTAGATAATCAAGTATAGACGTGTCATCGGCTCGTGCAAAATTTTTAATCTGAACCGGGATAAATGGCCGCTTCTGCGGCTTTGCGTCTAGTTGGATATTAACAGTTATCAGCTTGTGGTCCGATATTCCCTCTTCAACCGATAAAGTACTATGTGTCACTCTGCGTGATAGGAACACTAAATCAAGCAATGTTTCTGAATTAGCAGTTACTCGCGTATTTTCTTTTACAATCTGTGTTAAGTTATGAGAGAACATTATTTCCAACATTTTATCACCACTCAGAGTATCTATGTGTCCAGGTGTGACACTTTCCCAATTTATATGCGGTAAATTAAAATCGCCAGTCAGTATCAACCTCGTGTTGCCATTCTGAAATTTGCACAAGAAACTGTTCAGTTGGTCTAGGAAATCAGGCGTGGCACCAGGGGGCCTGTAAATTGCTCCGACAATAAAAACCACTTTTTCGACAAATATTTTGCACCAAACCGTTTCGGAGAGTGAGCAATCAATTCTTTCTGTCGTAATAGGCGACTTCACAAGAATGGCCACGCCACCACCACGTGAATCCCTATCCCACCTGTGTGCAAGATATCCGGGGGGAATAATACAATCGTCGGGAATTGAAGGGGTCAACCATGTCTCGGTTATGGCAGCAATTTGTGGGCTATGTGACAGCAACAAGAATTCAAGTTCCGTGACCTTATTTACAATGCTGCGAGCATTCAGTACAAGCAGGCGTAGCTATGCTTTTGGCGCAGAAGTGGAAGGGGAAGTGTTTGACGCAGATGCGGCATTCGAGCGGGTAGCAGCGGCAGCTCTACCATCCCTCTTGCCTTTGCTGTTCGAAATCGCACAACGCTCATTCTTGTTCTGATCCCAAGTGTAGAGCTTATCGTTTATTTTGAGCTTATCGTGATTCAGAGAAACCTTCAAACCGCTATCACGCTCAGCAGCCGCACTTTGCCATAACTTCCTCCGCACTTCCACTGTTTCACTCGCATAGTCATTACTAATACTTATGGAACTTCCCTTCAGCTTCGGACAATTTTTCATCACACGCTCCTTTTCCCGGTAGTCATAGAATCTCATGATGACTGGCCTAACCTTCCCGGGCTTTACCGTTCCCATGCGATGTATTCTCTCGATCGTCTTAACTTCTACATTAAGTTTTTCCTTAAATATCTTGTCCACGACCGCAACCATTAAATCCGATTCTGATTCTATACTTTTTTCAGCATGACCGAATACCAAAAGATTGTTTCTCCGGCTTCTATTCTCGTAGTCTACCAGCCTTTCCGCCTGCTGCCGGACAGTAGCTTCCAAAGCATCAATTCTAAGGTTCATTTCATGGATTAGAGCAAGCGAACTGGTTAGCTTATCTGTTTTAACGTTTACTTCAGATATTTGGTCTTTTATAGCATTCAAATCACGCTCAGACTTGGCCTGGTTTTTCAAGATCGTTTCCAAGAGCTCTTGCGTCGTAGCAGGCCCGGGGTTTTCCTCGACGTCTCCCGACATAACAAGCATCATCACAGCAGACCAACAGTCAACTATAATACAGTAACATCTTCGAGGGCACGGCAGGATCAACAAGCATATATCATCACTACGACAAGAGGCTATTTCATTGCGGTAACCAACCTGCAAAAGCAGCAGCAGCGGTTTAGCCATGCTGTCCGCAGGCCGGGTGCCGTGCCCTCTGAGGCGGCTCGTGTCTCGTCGCTCCTGATATTCCGTCGCTGCAGGTGACGTCACTCGAGTCGGTAGCTTATCGGCATTTCCAGGTTCCAGGGTTCCGCGTGGCGGCAGGAAGTATGAATTTCCATCGTCGCAGTTCGTCGTCGTTGCAGTCAGACCAAAAAAACACGGCGCAACCTGCAAAAGCAGCAGCAGCGGTTTAGCCATGCTGTCCGCAGGCCGGGTGCCGTGCCCTCTGCGCAAACTCTAGGAAACCTCTTTAAGGAATTTTACTTCCCAATGTGTAAGGGCCTGGTTAAGGGCCTCGTCGGTAGGATATTTCTAAACGCGAAAGCCAAAGAGATGTCCGGCCAGATTTCAAAACTTCCCCGGGTGCTCCCCGCTGCCTGCTATATTTAGGTGCACACATTAATGGCTCACATAGGTAACTCAAGGGAGCCCTCGTACTAACAACGTACAGTACCTATTGGGGCCTTTAATATTCCAGTTCACTACAGTAAAAAACACCGAAAGAGTTCGTTTAGCACATCAAATTGGTCAACACAAAAGAAACTAAACCAGAAGATTGTGTGGTGATACCATCTGCATTACTGGCAGTCAGCAGACCAGGAGACAGAAGAACTTGTAATCTACTCGACCTGTCTATGAACCCCTCTTAAAGCCAACGGTAGACTAATTCGTAAGTCTAAGAAAGGCACTGTTGGGACTTATAGGGCTTTTAGCGCCACAAACCCGATCTTTTTATTTTTTGTGCAAAACTTCCTGGACATGTAAACAGGGAGTGCGAAATTAAGGTAAATTGGTTGGCGCTGGGAAAAAAACATTGCCCCGGGATTTAGCATCACTCATCGTTCACTTAAATTAAAGTTATGGTCGTTTGGAAGCAAGACAACTGTTCAAAACTCTAGTTGACCTCGGTCCAGTTTGTTTATTTTTAATTGGCGTCACCCGTGATACGTATGTGGTACGGGTTGGGCTTTTATTTTATATTATAGCCCTTTAGCTTTATGTTTTCTAAACAATGATTTTCCCGGGCTCCAGTCTTGGATAATTGGTGATTCTGCATTGGTTTGCTTTTTTTCTAAAGAGAAAACGCTTCTTAACACACATAAGGGTTGATTTTTATGGAACAGTTCTTCCAAGCATAGCAGCCGGTAACTGCGATAGTGTCCGCCTTTAAAACCTTTCTTAGACACCTCTAACTTTGGCGTCTGTATCGGCAAAAAGAAAAAATCCCGAGCAGGCATGACATTTAGTTATACTTAATCCGAATGCGTGTAATATTTCGAAGACCTATTGAACACCAGTACCACGTTTCGTCCTAGAAGTAGATAAAGCAGTGCAGTCTGGTTTTCGGCAGCCATTTTGAGCAACAACAAGATGCATATTTTCCAAATATTTGCTGAGGTTTACAAAACTCACCTCGGCACATTGAAGTGGAGAACATTGTTGGTTACAGTGAGATTGTTTGCTAGTTTCATTAGGAAGACAGGAAAGTTGATTGTGAACACGTTAAATTTCCCAACGACAGTAACAAAAGTGTTTGCTAAGGGGCGGTTACCCCTGCTGCCAACTTTTTTGTGTGCAGTTTACTATACATTCCAGCCTATTTTTTCACGGCCGCGTGAATCCAAATAATTGCCAATCTTTGCTGACTGCCGCAGTTTACGGCAAAAAAACGTTTTAGATACCCAATAAAATATTTCAAATGTTTACAATAGAGATTGTGCTCATTTGCCCGTTTCAACAATTTTGAGCGCATCACTGGCATCTCTGCACCGGCCACATTCAGACCATAAGAGCCGTCTGCACCACTTTCAGCTTTCATTGGCCCTTGCAATATGTAACAAGCCATGTTCGCCAGTACGAGTGCCCAGCCTATTTTAACTACAATCAGTTTTTCTTCGAGTCGTTTTTTTTTTCCAAAACGCAATTAATGCACATCTATGTATAAACTTTGCGATGTTAATGTCGAGTGAGGTGTAAAAATATCACACATTCGCTCTGCGCAAATGGCACTGTATGATCGCATTATATATTGGAATTTTTAGAGAATTTCACCTAAATGCATCCTAATGTGGTTTCGCGGGGTCTGTCGCTGTAACCGAGAGAACGAGACGTACAATAAAGATAGAGTAAGGGAAAAAATGGATGAGGAGAGTATAGCGAACGGGTTCGAAGGAAAGCGTAATTCCGAGCATGCCGCGCGTGCCGTGCTCCGCCGCGCCGGCGACCTGCTACGGGGGCACCTACGAAGCCACAGCTTTGTGCCGTAGCCAAGAAGAATCTACAGTTGGCAATGCGCTCAACTTTCGCATCGGGAAGTATAGTAATGAACGGCCATTTTGTTTTCATTGGCAGTTACAAAAAGCACACAACAGGCTTAGGAGCGCCAGCCATTGTTCAGGTAATGCAAACCTATTCTCGGCTTCTGGATGATTATACTTGATCTCAGTGTTCATTCTTCCGGAACTGCCTCTAACGCGACACAGAATTTCTAACGCTACATTCCCGATACACTCATTTAACTAAAAGCTTATTGTCTGGAAGCACAAACTCTTCCTGTCTCTTCAATTCAATACATTACCTCAAAAATATCATCCTGAAAAAGCCATCACGAATAAACAGAATTCTCTGAACAGAAAACATTTCTCTCAAACAACGTAAACCTTTGATATCCACACAATTCACTAAGATCGCTTTGGTGTACTCGCTTGTTTAAGAACAGGAACATTTTACTACCACGACACGAAATAGCCCGATATTAAGCAGCAGCAGGTTCAGCACCGCTACAGTTCCCTTGCTCAGTGTAAACGAAGGGGAACATAGGCTTCCCTGTGCGATCACATTCACTCGCAAAGGAGCCTTAAACATCTCTAGCATCCCGCTGCTTCTTGTTGCATGCGGAGGATTGCAATATGTGGAGGTGGGGGACACAGTTCTTGGACGTGTTGCTGACCCAGTCATGACGGCGGCCAGTCAACTGTAGAACGAAATGTCAGCTCCAAATAGCCTTGAAATAGCTTGAAAAATAGATGTGCTTCTTAAGTAAGAACCACTGTGAGCATGTCAAGCTAAATTGCCATAGAAAGCGCCAATCTTCAGAAGGGACGAAACTACGGCCCGAAGCGGCAAGAATACGCATGTGCTGCTTACAAGTAGCACAGTTTGGTGTTCATTTTTCGCACGACCGCGAGACAATTTGTCAACATATAAACCAAAGCTCTTTAGAGGCAGAATGAAAATGGTGAATTAGGTCACGGCTAACTGCTAATACCACGGGCACGTGTTTTCAATCCGCCGTTAATAAACGATTCATTGAGCAAAAAGCCGGGATTTGCTTGGCCATTAGCGTTAGCGTTTGTTTTGGCGCTGGCGTCGGCAACCAAGAAGCGACCCCTCTAGAACCAGGTCATTGCGGCGGCTGACGCTAAGCAGTGGCAAGAGGCTAGAAAAAAAAGCGAAATAAGGCACTAAAAAAAGCAAAGGGATAAAAACAGAGGCTATAAATGTCCTAATGAACTCACCAATTTCGTGCAGTCCGGAGACGGTTTCCGAGGTGTTAGGGAGACGTTCCGTCTTTCGGGGGAAAAACTATAACTGTCCTCGGAGATTTGTGTTATGTTTGTCCGCAGACATAAATACCTCGTTTTGCGAGGCGCAAACGATGTTTTCTAAAGCTCTTCTAGAAGAAGGCTTAGATTGGAAATACAATATTTCTAATTTAAATGGAGCCCGCAGGGGCACCTCTGGATTCAGAGGTGATGGTGAGTGGCGACACCACGGCCCCAGCTTCGATTCCTCTGTTGTAGCCGGCTGCGGTCCACTTTTGATGTGCAAGATGACAGATTCTTTCTACTGAAATTTATCTATTCAAGGTGTGGCGGGCGCGAGTCTATTGGTCGTACGAAACAGAGAGTTTTCCAACAGAGGAATCGTATTTCGAACTGGTACTGCTGTCGTATCAAAAAATTTCAAACCAGTGCTGCCGCTAGTTTTTCTGCGGCGGTTTGTTTTGATCTGCCTAAAAAGAGGTTAAACAACACACGTGCAATACGGACAATACGATATACAACCCACTAAGCAAAAAGCACTTGCCGCAATAAAAACGCATTATTTTTGAGTCAGCGCTCCTACACTTATGTATGTATGTATATGAACAAAAGTTGTTTTCGACCACGGTGAAAATCTTAAGAAGGCTGGTCCTTCGGTAGAAACGTTATTAAATCCATTCTTTTTTCACCGTGGTCGAAAACGACATTTCAGTCTTGCTTCATCTTTGCGCGTATATATTGTAATGCATGAATATGCATAAAACCCATTTTTATGAAGTCGGCGCATTCCAATATCCGATACTAAATAGCGGGCTATGGCAACAGCTGGAATGGTCGGTTAATAGTTGCGTTTACAACAAAATGGTGGTTTCGAAGATTACCAGCTGCAACAAAACCTAGATTCTCTTGCAGTTCCGAACAACAACATGCCTTTAAAAATGCATCTAAGGGAAGGCATAAATTATAATATTTCTTTGCTGGAAACAGACGCAGTAAATCAAAGGCTTGTGTATACTAAGAATACCACAACAATCACTTATTGAACTTGCATTTTTACACGTTTTACTACGCGCCAGATATTATTTATGTAATACAAGTGTTCTGGTGGCAATCAACGCTTGGAGACAAAATACAATTCGAGGCTGAATCCTTATCACTACTATAAAAACTTGTACACATTGATCATAACGTGAAAGCTTTGCATTACCCGCCGCGGTGACCCTAGTGGCTAAGGCGTTGCGCTCCTGAGCACGTGGTCACGGGTTTCATTCGCGGCCGCGGTGGCCGCTTTTCTAATTGAGGCGAAAAGCAAAAACGCCCGTGTGTACGAGATTTCGACGCACGTTGAAGATCCCCGCGTGGTCAAAATTAATTCGGAGCCCTTCAGCATGGCGTGCTTTATCGCCTGCGGTGCGTCGGCGGGTTAAACATTACAATCAAACCAAAGCGGTACATTGTTACCCCAGATAGCTGGCGAGTACGGTTTTTCCCCTTGGAGGCACTCATTTCAACGCACTTTTTTTCTAAGCACTTTGTAATTTTACTTGCGGAGTACCTCCCAATAGCTGTTTTGAAAAATTTAAACCAGGAGATTGTTTCGCGCTTGGAGGCAACATAAAGAGAAGTCTAAGAAACCGATTGCTTACGGTACTCATCTGCAGAACAAATGCCAGTATTACGTGCTAGTACATATTTTTTTCTAGACTTTCTAGCCCACAATTCATCGCCATTATCTGTGAATACTATGATTTATATACGCGTTCTTACGGGGGTGCTCTTGAAAAACGGGAAATGGTGACAAGTATTTCCTTGTGGAAGGGCAGACAAAAATATTGACAGCAGTTGTATGTTTTGTTGTAAAGTAACGTCATGACAAAATATATGACAAAAAATTTGATGCAGTGATTTTTGTGTTGATGAATCCTCAATAGAGATTTTATTTCACACCTTCGTTTTTTGAACAATAAATAGGACATTCAAAGACAATATTTAGAAGCACTGGTGCTTTTGAAATACCCATTTTTGCCGTCCATTTACAAGGAGACTTTGGATGTCTAGAGAGCAACCGTAGTCTCATGCGGTCAGCTGCATCACATGCGGTCAGCTTCATCTTTTAGAGGCTGAAATTTGCCGTCAGCAGTTGATTCAGTTTTTCTCATTGGACATGAAAGCTTCTCCACCGAAAATAAGCGCACTGGGAGCTTTTTGCCTATAGTTACACTTACACTTACACTATAGTTACACTTACACTTGCTAAGGAAGAAATCTCGGGCTTATGACCAGGATTACGAACTCAATGACTTGAATTGAGAAGCGGAAATTCGGGCATTCAAACGGACATTTTTCCAAGACAAAGGAGATTTATATTTGAACCGACGCCTATTCAAAGGTGGTTGCCAATATCTCTTCCACGCGAGGGCTCAAGTTATGTACAGAACAAGACTGTGAAAACCTCCTTCCAGAGTATGGAGCTTAATCCGCACATTTCGTCCACTGCCGGCCCGGTTCCCGTTACAATAGGTGACCAGTAAAAAGCGCAAAACCTAATGGGTACATTGTCTGCTCACGCGGAGCCCCGCAACTCCCGGTTCGAGAGATCTCCTGGCATCCCGTACGCTGCCGTCTTTCAAGCGCGCGCGTGTGTGTTGTTAAACTGTTTCCACCAAAAAGAAAAGAATAATGCATCGCACATTGAATGAATAAGAACAATAATTCATACTAGGAGCTTCTCCGAAAGGTATGCCCTCTGTAACAGATAAACAACACGCACACACTCCACACTAGCGTGAAAACCGCTGGCATGCGGCAGGGAAGGAGAAATTTAGAACCGGAAGTGACTGTAGCAGACAACGTACTCATGAGCCTTGGCGCGTTTTACCGGTCACCTATAGATTTCCCTCTCTGAACGGCCTCTGTTGTGTATGTAATGGTCATGTTTTCTGAAAATTCGCTTCTTCCGGCCGAACGCCCTTTATTGTTCATTCTCACGGCTTTGCCTCTTGGCCACTCAATCACAGCTTCCTTGGTATGCTTTTCACAGAGGACGAAGTGGTACTGAGGATTTTTCTTGTAGTTTATATTCGGCTCCACATCTTGAGGCATACTTAGTAGCATCATCGGGATTTGGCAAAAGGCCAAGAGGCAGAGAATTTCAAATAGACCTCGGTTAGATCAATGCGCTGCTCAGGTTTACGTTAAACTGACAGATATGAAGAAACATGCAACGCAAATGGGAAAGCACTAACTAGCAACTCTTCATCCTTTGGAGCATCTCCTACAGCTGAAAACAAAAGAGAAGAAACAAACACTCAAAAAAGTGGGGAGACGGGGTAAAGGGGAAGGGAGCCAGTTAAGTCTAGAAAAGAAACAATCAAGCACTGCAATTTTAGCTCCGAACTATTCAAGTAAAATAGGCAGCGGCCTAATGTACAGAATCGCCTACGTGCGCATTTACGGGGTCCAAGGTGCCTCTTTTAGAATGGCAAATAGCACGAATTTCTGACAAGGACGGCATGCTCCCGCATTCTCCGAATGCATTTGGTCCGATGCTGTAGAACTCTCACAACGCAAGTTACTAACTACTATACGATCGCGCAGATACTCCCCGTACCCAGGTCAGTCTCCGCCACGGGAAGAAAATAAGCCGCGTGTTGAGAGAACAACCTGACGGTATGTGTACCCGCGCAACTTCTTATTTTCCTCTTTCTTAGTAGGACACTGGCCCCGCTGCGAAGGAATTGTAATTCCGAATCTTCTAGAGCGAGTTAATCCCCTGAAGTGTATTTAAAAGCCAACTCAGAAAGCATGAACGCATTCGCGTTTGCACAGACTCCTGGGACCTAGGTTAGTCTGCGCCGCGGGAAGAAAATAAGCTGCGTGTTTAGAGAACAACGTAGCGGTATGTGCCTCCGGGAAACTTTTTATTTTCCTTTCTTAGCAGGCCACTGGCCCCGAAACGGCCGAATTCTAATTCCGAGGCTTCTTTAGCGCGTTAATCCCTCGACGTGTATTTAAAAGCCACCTCAGAAAGCACGAGTGCATTCGCGTTCGCACAGACTCCCCGGACCCACGTCAGTCCCCGCCGCGGTAAGAAAATAAGCTGCGTGTTTAAAGAACAACGATACAGTATGTTTTCCTGGGATACTTTTAAATGCAGAGCATTTCAGTAACTCATGATGTCACCCGCGTTGACGTCCGTAGTCGTAGCCCGCACCCCTCCCCCTAACTATAAAAAAAATACTATCCGGCGCCTTGTTTCGATCCCTCGACCCTGCGGGCGGAACGCAATGTACATGGTGATCTACCCACTGCGCCACAAAGCCGACACAGAATGGGAGGCTACGAACGCGCCTTATATCCTTGACTCATTCAAACTACGTCAAGAAGCTGCTGATACAACGCATTCACTACCCCCAACTCCCCAAACACTAAACGTTAACGCAATACACCCACCCCCTATGCAACGCATTCACTCGAGTCCCCCTCGCGGGGAGATGGGCCCAATTTCTTGTGCGTTCGGCCGCGTGTTGTTGTGTGCGTGTGTGTGTGTCTGTGGTCACCGTCCCCACACTCCCCCCTCTCCTAGTAGATTTGATGTGCAAATTACCCAAAAAAGTTGTCTGCAACCAGAATAATTCTGGGCGAGCAATCAGCGACTCGCTTTTTCCGGCGACGCCGCCGCGCCCCACAGCTCGTACGCAGCTAGCTAACGCCAAGGGCGATGCAAGTGATGCCGAGAAAAGTACGCTGTAAATTCATTATGAAATACTTGTGACATGACATGTACGAGACTGTGTGTGCAAGGAAACACCTTGTAACAGTGACGGAAGCGCGTCGGTCACTTGTGATCTGACCGCGCCTACTGCACGCCTTGCCTGGTAAATGAATGACTACGTGAGAACGGTGATCGGATTGCTTCGCCGCTCATGCTAAAAGTGTTGCTGTGATGCGCAGTTTGGCTTAAGCAGTGCATATTTCCCCTACAATGTTTTTCATAATTATTTATTTTCCTCTTTCTTACTAGGCCACTGGCCCCGCCGCGAAGGAATTCTAGTTCCGAAGCTTCTAGAACGCGTTAATTCCCTGATGTGTATTTAAAATCCGACTCAGAAAGCACGAACGCATTCGCGTTCGCACAGACTCCCGGGACCACGCTCAGTCTCTGCCGCGAGAAGAAAATAAGCAGCGCGTTTAGAGAAAAACGTTACGGTATGTGACCCCGGGCAACCCCTTATTTTCCTCTTTCTTAATAGGCCACTGGCAGACAGTATTTAGCTTCATTGGATTTTCTTGACAAGAATATGCGCGCCAAGCTCACTGCTTCGTCTACCACTTTCTTCGTGTTTCTTACTTCCAATTTTCATTAAATGGTGTTCGTTTTCACCTTTTTTTCTTTCTTTCTCTAATCTCCTTACTTTTATTTCTCTACTCATCTACTGCTAATCCATCCTAATAATTAATTTTTTTTTCTTTCCCTTCAAAAATTACCTAATTTCTTTCGGTAAGGCGCCCATTTCCTGGCCAATCCCCCTGAGTGGGTACGCGCCATTGAACTGGAACCACCACCACCACCACCGCCGCGAAGGAATTTTAATTTCGAAGCTTCAAGAGCGCGTTAGTCCCCCGACGTGTATTTAAAAGCTAACTCAGAAAGCACGAATGCAATCGCGTTCGCACAGACACCCGGTACCCAGCTCAGTCTCTGCCGTGTCAAGAAAATAAGCTGCGTGTTTAGAGAAACAACGTTGCGGAATGCTCCCCCAGGACAATTGTTATTTTCCTCTTTCTTAGTAGGCCACTGGCCCTGCCGCGAAAGAATTCTAATTCCGAAGCTTCTAGAGCGCGTTAATCTGCGTCTGTGTATATAAAAGCCAACTCAGAAAGCATAATTCATTCGCGTTTGCACAGAATACAGGGTCCTAGCTCAGTCTCCGCCGCGTCGACAAAATAAGCTGCGTGTTTAGAGAACGTTACGGTATGTGCCCCGGGGCCACTTTATTATTTTCCTCTTTCTTAAAAGGCCACTGAGCCCGCCGAGCAGTAATTCTTATACCGAAGCTTCTAGAACACATTAATCCCCTGACGTGTATTTAAAAGCCAACTCAGAAAGCACGAACTCATTCGCGTTCACACAGACTCCAGTGACCCCGCTCAGTCTCCGCCGCGTCAAGAAAATAAGCTGTGTGTTTAGAGAAAAACGTTACGGTATGTGCCCCGGGCAACTTTTCATTTTCCTCTTTCTTAGTAGGCCACTGGCCCCGCCGCGAAGGAATTCTAATTCCGAAGCTTCTAGAGCGAGTTACTCCCCGACGTGTATTTAAAAGCCAACTAAAAACACACGAATGCATTCACCTTCGCACAGACTTGCGAGACCGAGGCCAGTCTTCGTCGCGGGAAGAAAATAAGCGGCGTGTTTAAAGAACAACTTTACTGATGTGCCCCGGGCAACTTTTTCATTTTCCTCTTTGTTAAAAGCCCACTGGCCCCGCCGCAAAAGAATTCTAATTGCGAAGCTTGTAGAGCGCGTTAATCCCCCGACGTGTATTTAAAAGCCAACTCAGCAAGAACGAACGCATTCGCGTTCGCACATACTCATGGGACCCAGGTCAGTCTCCGCCGCAGAAAGAAAATAAGCTGCGTGTTTAGAAAACTATGTTACGGTATGTGTGCCGGACACTTTTTATTTTCCTCTTTCTTTGTTGGCCACTCGCCCCACCGTCAAAGATTTCTGATTTCGAAGCTTCTAGGGCGCGTTAATCCCGAACTTGTATTTAAAAGCAGACTCAGAAAGCATGAACGCAATCGCGTTTGCACAGACTCCAGGGGCAGAGCTCAGTTTTCGCCGTGTCAAGAAAATAAGCTGCGTGTTTAGAGAACAAACTTAGGGTATGTACCCCCAGGACACTTTTTATTTTCCTCTTTCTAATAGGCCACTGGCCCCGCCGTGAAGGAATTCTGATTCCCAAGCTTCTAGAGCGCGTAAATCCCGAACGTGTAATTAAACGCCATCTCAGAAAGGGCGAACGCAATCACGTTTGCACAGACTCCCGGTACCCAGCTCAGTCTCTATGGCGTCAAGAAAATAAGTTGAGTGTTTAAAGAACAACGTTACAGAATGTGCCCTCCGGCAACTTTTTATTTTCCTTTCTTAGTAGGCCACTGGGCCTACCGCGAAGAAATCCTAATTCCGAAGCTTCTGAGAGCATTAATCCCCTGACCTATATTTAAAACCCAACTCAGAAAGCACGAACGCATTCTTGTTCGCACAGACTCCCGATACCCAGCTCAGTCTCTGCAGCGTCAAGAAAATAAGCTGCGTTTTTAGAGAACAATGTTCCGGTATGTGCCCCGGGCAAGTTTTTATTTTCCTCTTTCTTAGTAGGCCACTGGCCCCGCCGTGAAGGACTTCTAGTTTCCGAAGCTTCTAGAGCGCGTTAATCCCCGACGTGTATTTGAAAGCCAACTGACAAAGCACGAACGCATTCGCGTTCGCACAGACTCCCGGTACCCAGATCACTCTCTGCCATGTCAAGAAAATAACCTTCGTGTTTAGAGAACAACGTTACGGCATGTGCCCCGGGCAACTTTTTATTTTCCTCTTTCTTAGTAGGCCACTGGCCCCGCCACGAAAGAATTCTAATTCCGAAGATTGTAGAGCGAGTTACTCCCGTACGTGTATTTAAAAGCTAACTGAGAAAGCACGAACTCATTCGCGTTCACACAGACTCGAGGGACCCCGCTCAGTCTCCGCCGCGTCAAGAAAATAAGCTGCGTGTTTAGAGGACAATGTTACGATATGTGTCCTAACAACTTTTCATTTATCTCTTTCTTAGTAGGCCACTGGCCCCACCGCGAAGGACTTGTAGTTTCCGAACCTTCTAAAGCGCGTTAATCCCCCTACGTGTATTTAAAAGCCAACTCAGAAATCACGAACTCATTCGCGTTTGACAGACTCCAGGGACCCAGCTCAGTCTCCGCCGCTTCAAGAAAATAAGGTGCGTGTTCAGAGAACAGCGTTACGGTATATGCTCCCGGGCAACTTGTTTTTTTACTCTTTCTTAGAAGGCCACTTGCCCCGAGGTGAAGGAATTTTAATTTCGAAGCATCTAGACCGTGTTAACCCCGACGTGTAATTAAAAGCCAACTAAGAAAGCACGAACCCATTCGCGTTCTCACAGACTCCCAGGACCAAGCTCAGTCTCCGCCGCGTCAAGAAAATAAGCTCCGTGTTTAGAGAACAACGTTACCGTATGTGCACCAGGGCAAATTTTTATTTTCCTCATTCTTACTAGGTCGCTGGCCCAACCGCGAACGAATTTCAATTCCGAAGCTTCAAGAGGGCATAATTCCCCTGATGTGTATTTAAACGCTAACTCAGAAAGCACGAACGCAATCGCGTTCTACAGACTCCTGGTACCCAGCTCAGTCTCTGCCACGTCAAGAAAATACGCTGCGTGTTTAGAGAACAAGATTACAGAATGTGCCCTCGGGCAACTTATTTTCCTCTTGCTTAGAAAAGACCGGCGCCACCGTGAAAGATTTGTAATTCCGAAGGTTCTAGATCGCGTTAATCCACCTACGTGTGTTGAAAACCTAACTCAAAAAGCACGAACGCAATTGCGTTCTACAGATTCCCGGTACCCAGCTCAGTCTCTGCCGCGTCAAAAAAATAGGCTGCGTGTTTACAGAACAACGTTACAGAATGCGCCCCAGGGCAGCTTTTTATTTTCTTCTTTCTTAGTAGGCCACTGGCCCCGCCACGAAGGAATTCTAATTCCGAAGCTTCTACACCGCGTTAACCCCCCTACGTGTATTTAAAAGCCAACTCAGAAAGCACCAACGCATTCGCGTTCGCACAGACACCCCGTACCCAGCTCAGTCTCTGCCGCGTCAAGAAAATAAGCTGCGTATTTGGAGAACAACGCCTTGGAATGCGACCCCATTCAAATTTTTATTTTCCTCTTTCTTAGTAGGCCACTGGCCGCGCCTGGAAGGAATTATAATTCCAAAACTTCTAGAGAGCGTTAATGCCCTGACGGGTATTTAAAACCCTACTCAGAAAGCACGAACTCATTCGTGTTCGCACAGACTCCAGGCACCCAGCTGAGTCTCTGCCGCGTCAAGAAAATGAGATGCGTGTTTAGAGAACAATGTTAAAATATTTGCCCCGGGCAACTTTTTATTTTCCTCTTTATTATAGACCGCTTGCCCGGCCGCGAAGGAAATTTAATTCAGAAGCTTCTAGAGCGCGAAAAACCCCTACGTGTATTTAAAAGTGAACCCAGGAAGCACGACCTCATTCGTGTTCGCACAGACTCCATTCTTCAGAAGCTTCTAGAGCGCGTTCATCCCCCAACATGTATTGAAAAGCTAACAAAGAAAGCACGAACGCAATCGTGTTCTACAGACTCCCGGTACCAAGCTCCGTCTCTGCCGCGTCAAGAAAATACGCTTCGTGTTTAGTGAACAACGTTAGAGAATGTGCCCCCGGGCAACATTTTATTTTCCTCTTTCTTTGTAGGCCACTGGCCCCAACCAGAAGGAATTCTAATTCCGTAGTTTCTAGGGCGCGTTAATCCCCTGACGTGTTTTAAAAGCCAACTAAGAAAGCACGAACTCTTTCGCGTTTGCACAGACTCCAGGGACACAGCTCAGTCTCTGCCGCGTCAAGAAAATAAGCTGAGTGTTTACAGAACAATGTTACGATATGTGTCCTAACAACTTTTCATTTATCTCTTTCTTAGTAGGCCACTGGCCCCACCGCGAAGGACTTGTAGTTTCCGAACCTTCTAAAGCGCGTTAAAGGAGCCATGAAGAGAAAACACAAGTTTGGTTCATTCAAAAGATTGTCTTGTTAGAATCATACTGACACCACTTTTAACGTAAACTTCGCTCAAATAAGCTACATAATTAGGAAAAACGGGAATGGTCATTCGACCCACCAGCTCATTTCCCGCAACAGAACCTGTGATGTCACATGGGCTAAGCTCTGCGATTGGCGGAGGCTGGCAGAAGCAGACGCAAATTAGGTAGAGCTTACAAACTAGACGAACGAGCGATTGGCGCTTAAATTTAGGGCACATTCTTTACAAAGCAATAAGAATGATGGGACAAACAGTGGAAGTTACGAAATCACATGTAAACATAGAAGTACTGATGCGTTCTGCTGTTCGCACTGCGCACAGCATGCTTTGGTTTAGCTGCACAGCACTACGGGGCTTGGGGTTGTCTCAGACGACACTGGCCGATTGACGCCAGCAAAGGTGTCTTACGTGACCCCATTTGTCGAGCGAGCACTGTTTCAGGGAACGAATATTTTCTCCCAGAAGAAAAACAAGCCAGGTTTAAATGCGGGCAAAAACAAACCAAACGCTTGCCACGGTATGGTGGCGCCATCTAGGTTACGGAACGTAAAGAAACGCGGGAACAAACGAACACCGCTGTACAGGGTGGAGACAACCTTTTAACGGTCCCGTGCCGCCGCAATTGGGCCAACGGGCTCAACGCGTTATTCTTTTCGTTTCCCACGAGACCTAGCAACGCGAAACAGACAATATGATACAAACTTCTTCAGTAAACCGCGTTGCGGCGATAATTTTAGCGCGGTTTTGACACAATGACTTGCTTCGGCGGCGAGCGAGCAACCGAACATGGCGGCGCCAGCGTTACGTGTCTCTACCCTGTACGGCGGATGCGTGAATGAAGGTATTCTAGGCTGCAGAGCGGTCGGTTCCCGTGATGTCACTTGGGGCCACGAAAACGCACGATTGAGCGGGAAAATCAAAATTTTAACCTAAATTGTTTAATTTCTCAGTGAATAAAGCACCGTTTGCATCCGGACAAGCGCTGGGGGCACTATAAAACACGAAATCTTTCGAATAAAACCAACTTGCATTTTCTCTTCATGGCTCCTTTAATCCCCCTACGTGTATTTAAAAGCCAACTCAGAAATCAGGAACTCATTCGCGTTTGACAGACTCCAGGGACCCAGCTCAGTCTCCGCCGCTTCAAGAAAATAAGCTGCGTGTTCAGAGAACAGCGTTACGGTATATGCTCCCGGGCACCTTGTTTGTTTACTCTTTCTTAGTAGGCCACTTGCCCCTGGGGTGAAGGAACTTTAATTTCGAAGCATCTAGACCATGTTAACCCCGACGTGTAATTAATAGACAACTAAGAAAGCACGAACCCATTCGCGTTCTCACAGACTCCCAGGACCAAGCTCAGTCTCCGCCGCGTCAAGAAAATAAGCTCCGTGTTTAGAGAACAACGTTACCGTATGTGCACCCGGGCAAATTTTTATTTTTCTCTTTCTTACTAGGTCGCTGGCCCAACCGCGAACGAATTTCAATTCCGAAGTTTCAAGAGGGCATAATTCCCCTGATGTTTATTTAAACGCTAACTCAGAAAGCACGAACGCAATCGCGTTCTACAGACTCCTGGTACCCAGCTCAGTCTCTGCCACGTCAAGAAAATAGGCTGCGTGTTTAGAGAACAAGATAACAGAATGTGCCCTCGGGCAACTTATTTTCCTCTTGCTTAGAAAAGACTGGTACCACCGTGAAAGATTTGTAATTCCGAAGGTTCTAGATCGCGTTAATCCACCTACGTGTGTTGAAAACCTAACTCAAAAAGCACGAACGCAATCGCGTTCTACAGATTCCCGGTACCCAGCTCAGTCTCTGCCGCGCCAAAAAAATAGGCTGCGTGTTTACAGAACAACGTTACAGAATGCGCCCCAGGGCAGCTTTTTATTTTATTCTTTCTTAGTAGGCCACTGGCCCCGCCACGAAGGAATTCTAATTCCGAAGCTTCACACCGCGTTAACCCCCCTACGTGTATTTAAAAGCCAACTCAGAAAGCACCAACGCATTCGCGTTCGCACAGACACCCCGTACCCAGCTCAGTCTCTGCCCCGTCAAGAAAATAAGCTGCGTATTTGGAGAACAACGCCTTGGAATGCGACCCCATGCAACTTTTTTTTTCCCTCTTTCTTAGTAGGCCACTGGCCGCGCCTGGAAGGAATTCTAATTCCAAAACTTCTAGAGAGCGTTAATGACCTGACGTGTATTTAAAACCCTACTCAGAAAGCACGAACTCATTCGTGTTCGCACAGACTCCAGGCACCCAGCTGAGTCTCTGCCGCGTCAAGAAAATAAGATGCGTGTTTAGAGAACAATGTTACAATATGTGCCCCGGGAAACTTTTTATTTTCCTCTTTATTATAAGGCCACTTGCCCCGCCGCGAAGGAATTTTAATTCAGAAGCTTCTAGAGCGCGAAAAACCCCTACGTGTATTTAAAAGGGAACCCAGGAAGCACGACCTCATTCGTGTTCGCACAGACTCCATTCTTCAGAAGCTTCTAGAGCGCGTTCATCCCCCAACATGTATTGAAAAGCTAACTAGGAGAGCACTAACGCAATCGCGTTCTACAGACTCCCTGTACCAAGCTCAGTCTCTGCCGCGTCAAGAAAATACGCTTCGTGTTTAGTGAACAACGTTACAGAATGTGCCCCCGGGCAACATTTTATTTTCCACTTTCTTTGTAGGTTACTGGCCCCAACACGAAGGAATTCTAATTCCGTAGTTTCTAGAGCGCGTTAACCCCCTGACGTGTTTTTAAAGGCCAACTAAGGAAGCACGAACTCTTTCGCATTTGCACAGACTCCAGGGACCCAGCTCAGTCTCTTCCGCGTCAAGAAAATAAGCTGAGTGTTTACAGAACAATGTTACGCTATGTGCCCCGGGCAACTCTTTCATTTCCTCTTTATTAGTAGGCCACTCGCCCCGCCGCGAAAGAATTAAATTCAGAATCTTCTAGACCGTGTTAATCCCCCGACGTGTACTTAAAAGCTAACTCAGAAAGCACAAGCGCAATCGCGTTCTACAGATTCCTGGTACCCAGCTCAGTCCCTGCCGCGTAATAGGCTGCGTGTTTAGAAAACAACGTTACCGAATGCGCCCCCAGGCAACTTTGTATTTTCCTCTATCTCAGAAGGCCACTTGCACCGGCACGAAGGAATTCTAATTCCGAAGCTTCTACAGTGCGTTAATTCCGCGACCTGTATTTTAAAGCCAACTCAGAAAGCACCCACGCATTCGCGTCCGCACAGACACCCCGTACCCTGCTCAGTTTCTGCCGCGTCATGAAAATAAGCTCCGTATTTGGAGAACAACGTTACGGAATGCGGGCCAATGCAACTTTTTATTTTCCACTTTCTTAGTAGGCCACCGTCCCCGCCGGGACGGAATTCGAATTCCAAAGCTTCTAGAGAGCGTTATTAGCCTGACGTGTATTTAAAACCCAACTCAAAAATTACGAACGCATTCGTGTTCGCACAGACTCCGGGCACCCAGCTATGTCACTGCGTCGTCAAGAAAATATGATGCGTGTTTAGAGAACAATGTTATGGTATGTGCCCCTGGCAACTTTTTATTTTCCTCTTTCGTATAGGCCACTTGCCCCACCGCGAAGGAATTTTAATTCAGAAGCTTCTAGAGCGCGAAATTCCACTACGTGTATTTAAAAGCGAACTCAGAAAGCACGACCTCATTGGAGTTTGCACAGACTCCATAATTCAGAAGCTTCTAGGGTGCGTTAATCCCCTACGTGTATTTAAAAGCCAACACAGAAAGCACGAGCTCATTCGCCTTCACACAGACTCCATGGACCCCGCTCAGTCTCCGCCACATCAAGAACATAAGCTGTGTGTTTAAGAACAAGGTTACAGCATTTGCCCTAGGGCTACTTGTTATTTTCCTCTTTCTTACAAGTCCACTGGCCCCACCACGACCGAATTTCAATTCCGAAGCTTCTAGAGAGCGTAATTCCCCGACGTGTATTTAAAAGCTAACTTAGAAAGCACGAAGGCAATCGCGTTCTACAGACTCCCGGTACCCAGCTCAGTCTAACCCACGTCAAGAAAATAGGCTGCGTGTTTAGAGAAGATTCTTACAGTATGGGCCCCGGGAAACTTTTTTTTTTCCTCATTATTAGTAGGCCACTGGCCTCGCCGCGAACAAATTCTAATTCAGAAGCTTCTAGATTGCGTTAATCCCCTGAAGCGTATTTAAAAGTAACTCGGAAAGCACGAACGCAATCGCGTATTACAGACTCCCGGTACCCAGCTCAGTCTCAGCTGCGTCAAGAAAATAGGTTGTGTGTTTAGAAAACAACGTTAGAGAATGTGCCCCCGGGCAACATTTTATTTTCCTCTTTCTTAGTAGGCCACTGGCCCCAACCCCAAGGAATTCTAATTCCGTAGCTTCTAGAGCGCGTTAATCGTTTGATGTGTATTTAAAAGCCAACTCAGAAAGCACGAAGTCTGTCGCGTGTGCACAGACTCCAGGCACCGAGCTCATTCCCTGCCGCGTGAAGAAAATAGGATGAGTGTTTAGAGAACATATTATGGTATGTGCCCCGGGGAACTTTTTCTTTTCCACTTTATTATAGGCCACTTGCCATGCCCTGAAGGAATTTTAATTCAGAAGCTTCTAGAGCGCGTTAATAGCCTGACGCGTATTTAAAACCCAACTCAAAAAGCACGAACGCATTCGTGTTCGCACAGACTCCAGGCACCCAGCTCAGTCACTGCGTCGTCAAGAAAATAAGATGCGTGTTTAGAGAACAATGTTATGGTATGTGCCCTGGGCATCTTTTTTTCTTCTTTCTTATAGGCCACTTGCCCCACCGCGAAGGAATTTTAATTCATAAGCTTCTAGAGCGCGAAAACCCGCTACGTGTATTTAAAAGCGAACTCAGACAGCACGACCTCATTCGTGTTCGCACATACGCCATAATTCAAAAGCTTCTCAGCGCATTAATACCCCTCCATCTATTGAAAAGTAACTAAAAAAGCACGAACGCGAACGCGTTATACAGACTCCCGGTACCCAGATCAGTCTCTGCCGCGTCAAGAAAATACGCTGCGTGTTTAGAGAACAACGTTACAGAATGTGCCCCGGGGCAACTTTTTATTTTCCTCTTTCTTAGTAGGCCACTGGCCCCGCCACGAAATAATTTTATTTCCGAAGGTTCAACAGCGCGATAATCCCCCTACGTGTATTTAAAAGCCAAATCAGAAAGCACGAACTCATTCGCGTTCACACAGACTCCAGGGACCCCGCTCAGTCTCCGTCGCGTCAAGAAAATGAGCTGTGTGTTTAGAGAACCAGGTTACAAAATTTGCTTTTGGGCTACTTGTTATTGTCCTCTTTCTTACTAGTCCACTGGCGCCAACACGACCGAATTTCAATTCCGAAGCTTCTAGAGACCGTTAATTTCCCGAAGTGTATTTAAAAGCTAACTTAGAAAGCACGAACGCAATCGCGTTTCACAGCATCCCGGTACCCAGCTCAGTCTCTGCCACGTCAAGAAAATAGGCTGCGTGTTTAGAGAACAAGATTACAGAATTTGCCCTCGGGCAACTTACTTTCCTCTTTCTTAGTAGGGTCTGGCGCCACCGTGAAAGATTTGTAATTCCGAAGGTTCTAGAGCGCGATAATCCCACTACGTGCGTTGAACACATAACTCAGAAAGCACCAACGCATTCGTGTTCGCACAGACTCCAGGGACCCAGCTCAGTTTCCGCCCCATCAAGAAAATAAGCTGCGTGGTTAGAGAAGATTGTTACAGTATGTGCCCCGGGAAACTTTTTATTTTCCTCATTATTAGTAGGCCACTGGCCCCGCCGCGAGCCAATTCTAATTGAGAAGCTTATAGAGCGCGTTTTTCCCCCGACGCGTATTTAAAAGTAACTCGGAAAGCAAGAACGCAATCGCGTTTTACAGACTCCCGGTACCGAGCTCAGACTCAGCTGCGTCAAGAAAATAGGTTGGGTTTGTAGAAAACAACGTTACAGAATGTGCCCGGGCAACATTTTATTTTTCCTCTTTCTTAGTAGGCCACTGGCCCCAACCCCAAGGAATTCTAATACCGTAGTTTCTAGAGCGTGTTAATCCCCTTATGTGTATTTAAAAGCCAACTAAGAAAGCACGAAGTCTTTCGCGTTTGCACAGACTCCAGGCACCCAGCTCAGTCTCTGCCGCGTCAAGAAAATAAGATGCGTCTTTAGAGAACAATGTTATGGTATGTGCCCAGGGAAACTTTTTATTTTCCAATTAATATAGGCCACTTGCCCCGCCCCGAAGGAATTTTAATTCATAAGCTTCTGGAGTGCGGTAATCCCCCACCATGTATTTAAACCCTAACTAGGAAAGCACGAATTCAATGGCGTTCCACAGACCACCGGTACCAAGCTCAGTCTCTGCCGCATCAAGAAAATACGCTTCGTGTTTAGAGATGAACGTTACAGAATGTGCCCCCAGGCAAATTTTTTTGTCCGCTTTCTTAGTAGGCCACTGGCCCCTCCACGAAAGAATTCTAGTTCCGAAGGTTCTGGAGCGCGTTAATCCCCCTACGTGTATTTAAAATCCTACTCAGAAAGCATGAACGCATTCGTGTTCGCACAGACTCCAGGCACCCAGCTCAGTCACTGCCTCGTCAAGAAAATAGGATGCGTGTTTAGAGAACAATGTTATGGTATGTGTCCCGGGGAACTTTTTATTTTACTCTTTCTTAGCGGCCACCTGCCCCACCGCGAAGGAATTTTAATTCAGAAGCTTCTACAGCGCGTTAATACCCCGACATATATTGAAAAGCTAACTAAGAAGGCACGAACGCAAACGTGTTCTACAGACTCCCGGTACCCAGATCAGTCTCTGCCGCGTCAAGAAAATACGCTGCGTGTTTAGAGAACAACGTTACAGAATGTGCCCCCGGGCAACTTTTTATTTTTCCCTTTCTTAGTAGGCCACTAGCCCTGCCACAAAAGAATTTTATTACTGAAGGTTATAGAGCGCGTTAATCCCCCTACGTGTATTTAAAAGCCAACTCAGAAAGCATGCACTCATTCGCGTTCACACAGACTCCAGAGACCCCGCTCAGTCTCCGCCGCGTCAAGAAAATAAGCTGTGTGTATAGCGAACAAAGTTACAGAATTTACCCTCGGTCTCTTGTTTATTTTCCTCTTTCTTACTAGTCCAATGGCCCCAACACGACCGAATTTCAATTCCGAAGCTTCTAGAGAGCGTTAATTCCCCTCCGTGTATTTAAAAGCTAACTTAGAAAGCACGAACGCAATCGCGTACCACAGCCTCCCGGTACCCAGCTCAGGCTGCCATGTCAAGAAAATAGGCTGCGTGTTTAGAGAACAAGGTTACAAAATTTGCCCTCGGCCAACCTGTTTTCCTCTTTCTTAGTAGGGACTGGCGCCGCCGTGAAAGATTTGCAATTCCGAAGGTTCTAGAGCGCGTTAATCCCCCTACGTGCGTTGAAAACATAACTCAGAAAGCATCAATGCATTCGTGTTCGCACAGACTCCAGGGACTCAGCTCAGTCTCTGCCCCGTCAAGAAAATAAGCTGCGTGGTTAGAGACGATTGTTACAATATGTGCCCCGGAAAACTTTTTATTTTCCTCATTATTAGTAGGCCACTGGCACCGCCGCGAACAAATTCTAATTCAGAAGCTTACAGAGCGCGTTAATCCCCCGACGTGTATTTAAAAGTAACTAGGAAAGCACGAACGCAATCGCGCTTTAACGACTCCCGGTACCCAGCTCAGTCTCAGCTGCGTCAAGAAAATAGGTTGCGTGTTTAGAAAACGGTACAGAATGTGCCCCCGCGCAACATTATATTTTTCCTCTTTCTTAGTAGGCCAGTGGCCCCAACCCCGAGGAATTCTAATTCCGTAGCTTCTAGAGCGTGTTAATCCCCTGATGTGTATTTAAAAGTCAACTCAGAAAGCACGAAGTCTTTCGCGTTTGCACAGACTCCAGGCACCCAGCTCAGTCTCTGCCGCGTCAAGAAAATAAGATGCGTGTTTAGAAAACAATGTTATGGTAACCCCCGGGGGAACTTTTTATTTTCCACTTTATTATAGGCCACTTGACCCCGCCCCGAAGGAATTTTAATTCATAAGCTTCTAGAGCGCGTTAATCCCCCACCATGTATTGCAAAGCTAACTAGGAAAGCACGAATTCAATGGCGTTCTACAGACCACCGGTACCAAGCTCAGTCTCTGCCGCGTCAAGAAAATACGCTTCGTGTTTAGAGAACAATGTTACAGAATGTGCCCCCAGGCAAATTTTTATTTTCCTCTTTCTTAGTAGGCCACTGGCCCCTAAACGAAAGAATTCTAGTTCCGAAGGTTCTGGAGCGCGTTAATCCCCCTACGTGTATTTAAAATTCTACTCAGAAAGCACGAACGCATTCGTGTTCGCACGGACACCCCCTACACAGCTCAGTCTGTGCCGCGTCAAGAAAATAAGCTCCGTATTTGGAGAACAACGTTACAAAATGCGGTCCTATGCAACTTTTTATTTTCCGCTTTCTTAGTAGGCCACTGCCCCCGCTGGGACAGAATTCTAATTCCAAAGCTTCTAGAGAGCGTTAATACCCTGACGTGTATTTAAAAGCTAACTCAGAAAACACGAACGCAATCACGTTCTACAGACTCACGGTACCCAGCTCAGTCACTGCAGCGTCACAAATATAGGCTTCGTGTTTAGAAAACAACGGTGCAGAATGTGCCCCCGGCAACATTTCATTTTCCTCTTTCTTAGTAGGACACTGGCCCCGGCGCGAAGGAATTCTAATTCCGAAGCTTCTACAGCGCGCTAATTCCACGACTTGTATTTTAAATCCAACTCAGGAAGCACCCACGCACTCGCGTTCGCACAGACACCCCGTACACAGCTCCGTCTCTGCCGCGTCAAGAAAATAAGCTCCGTATTTGGAGAACAACGTTACGGAATGCGGTCCCATGCAACTTTTTATTTTCCACTTTCTTAGTAGGCCACTTTCCCCGCCAGGACAGAATTCTACTTCCAAAGCTTCTAGAGAGTGTTAATACCCTGACATGTATTTAAAACCCTACTCAAAAAGCACGAACGTATTCGTGTTCGCACAGACTCCAGGCACCCAGCTCAGTCACTGCCTCGTCAAGAAAATAGGATGCGTGTTTAGAGAACAATGTTATGGTATGTGCCACAGGAAACTTTTCATTTTCCTCTTTCTTATAGGCCACTTGCCCCACCGCGAAGAAATTTTAATTCAGAAGCTTCTAGAGTGCGAAAACCCGCTACGTTTATTTAAAAGCTAACTCAGAAAGCACGACCTCATTCGTGTTCGCACACACTCCATAATTCAGAAGCTTCTACAGCGCGTTAATACCCCGACATGTATTGAAAAGCTAACTAAGAAGGCACGAACGCAAACGCGTTCTACAGATTCCCGGTACCCAGATCAGTCTCTGCCGCGTCAAGAAAATACTCTGCGTGTTTAGAGAACAACGTTACAGAATGTGCCCCCGGGCAACTTTTCATTTTCCTCTTTCTTAGTAGGCCACTGGCCTTGCCACGAAAGAATTTTATTTCCGAAGGTTATAGAGTACGTTAATCCCCCTACGTGTATTTAAAAGAAAACTAAGAAAGCATGAACTCATTCGCGTTCACACAGATTCCAGGGACCCCGCTCAGTCTCCGCCGCGTCAAGAAAATAAGGTGTGTGTTTAGCGAACAAGGTTACAGAATTTACCCTCGGGCTACTTGTTATTTTCCTATTTCTTACTAGTCCAATGGCCCCAACACGACCGAATTTAAATTCCGAAGCTTCTAGATAGCGTTAATTCCCCGACGTGTATATAAAAGCTAACTTAGAAAGCACGAACGCAACCGCGTTCCACAGCCTCCCGGTACCCAGCTCAGTCTGCCACGTCAAGAAAATAGGCTGCGTGTTTAGAGAACAAGGTTACAGAATTTGCCCTTGGCCAACCTGTTTTCCTCTTTCTTAGTAGGGACTCGCGCCGCCGTGAAACATTTGTAATTCCGGAGGTTCTAGAGCGCGTTAATCCTCCTCCGTGCGTTGAAAACATAACTCAGAAAGCACCAACGCATTCGTGTTCGCACAGACTCCAGGGACCCAGCTCAGTCTCTGCCCCGTCAAGAAAATAAGCTGCTTGGTTAGAGAAGATTGTTACAGTATGTGCCCCGGGAAACTTTTTATTTTCCTCATTATTAGTAGGCCACTGGCCCCGCCGCGAGCAAATTCTAATTCAGAAGTTTATAGAGCGCGTTAATCCACCGACGTGTATTTTAAAGTAACCAGGAAAGCACAAACGCAATCGCGTTTTAACGACTCCCGGTAGCCAGCTGAGTCTCAGCTGCGTCAAGAAAATAGGTTGCGTGTTTAGAAAACAATGTTACAGAATGTGTCCCCGGGCAACATTTTATTTTCCTCTTTCTTAGTAGGCCACTGGCCTCAACCCCAAGGAATTCTAATTCCGTAGCTTCTAGAGCGTGTTAATCCCCTGATGTGTATTTAAAAGCCAACTCAGAAAGCACTAAGTCTTTCGCGTTTGCACAGACTCCAGGCACCCAGCTCTGTCTCTGCCACGTCAAGAAAATAAGATGCGAGTTTAGAGAACAATGTTATGGTGTGTGCCCCGGGAAACTTTTTATTTTCCACTTCATTATAGGCCACTTGCCCCGCCCCGAAGGAATTTTAACTCATAAGCTTCTAGAGCGCGTTAATCCCCTACCATGTATTGAAAAGCTAACTAGGAAAGCACGAACGCAACGCGTTCTACAGACCACTGGTACCAAGCTCAGTCTCTGCCGCGTCAAAAAAATACGCTTCGTGTTTAGAGAACAACGTTACACAATGTGCCTCCGGGCAAATTTTTATTTTCCGCTTTCTTAGTAGGCCACTGGCCCCTCCACGAAAGAATTCTTCTTCCGAAGGTACTGGAGCGCGTTAATCCCCCTACGTGTGTTTAAAATCCTACTCAGAAAGCACGAACGCATTCGTGTTCACACAGACTCCAGGGGCCGAGCTCAGTCTCTGCCGCGTCAAGAAAATAAGCTGAGTGTTTACAGAACAATGTTACGCTATGTGCCCCGGGCAAATCTTTTCTTTCCTCTTTATTAGTAGGCCACTCGCCCCGCCGCGAAAGAATTAAATTCAGAATCTTCTTGAGCGTGTTAGTCGCCCGACGTGTATTTAAAAGCTAACTCAGAAAGCACAAGCGCAATCGCGTTCTACCGATTCCCTGTACCCAGCTCAGTCCCTGCCGCGTCAAAAAAATAGGCTGCGTGTTTAGAAAACAACGTTACAGAATGTGCCCCCATGAAACTTTTTATTTTCCTCTATCTTAGTAGGCCACTGGCCCCGGCGCGAAGGAATTCTAATTCCGAAGCTTCTACAGCGCATAATAGCGCGACTTGTATTTTAAACCCAACTCAGAAAGCACCCACGCATTCGCGTTCGCACAGACACCCTGTACCCAGCTCAGTCTCTGCCGCGTCAAGAATATAAGCTCCGTATTTGGAGAAGAACGTCATGGAATGCGGTCCCATGCAACTTTTTATTTTCCACTTTCTTAGTAGGCCACTTTCCCCGCCGGGACAGAATTCTAATTCCAAAGCTTCTAGAGAGCATTAATACCCTGACGTGTATTTAAAACCCAACTCAAAAAGCACGAACGCATTCGTGTACGCACAGACTCCAAGCACCCAGCTCAGTCACTGCCTCGTCAAGAAAATAAGATGCGTGTTTAGAGAACAATGTTATGGTATGTGCCCAGGGCAACTTTTTATTTTCCTCTTTCTTATAGGCCACTGGCCCCACCTCGAAGGAATTTTAATTCAGAAGCTTCTAGAGCGGGAAAACCCGCTACGTGTATTTAAAAGCGAACTCAGAAACCACGATCTCATTCGTGTTCGCACAGACTCCGAAATTCAGAACCTTCTACAGCGCGTTAATACCCAGACATGTATTGAAAAGCTAACTAAGAAAGCACGAACGCAAACGCGTTCAACAGACTTCCGGTACCCAGATCAGTCTCTGCAACGTCAAGAAAATAGGCTACGTGTTTAGAGAACAAGGTTACAGAATTTGCCCTCGGGCAACTTATTTTCCTCTTTCTTAGTAGGGACTGGCGCCGCCGTGAAAGATTTGTAATTCCGAAGGTTCTAGAGCGCGTTAATCCCTTTACGTGCGTTGAAAACCCAATTCAGAAAGCACAAACGCAATTGTGTTCGCACAGACTCCAGGGACCCAGCTCAGTCTCCGCGCGTCAAGAAAATAAGCTGCGTCGTTAGAGAAGATTGTTACAGTGTGTGCCCCGGGAAACTTTTTATTTTCCTCATTATTAGTAGGCCACTGGTCCCGCCCTGAACAAATTCTAATTCAGAAGCTTCTAGAGCGCGTTAATCCCCCGACGCGTATTTAAAAGTAGCTCGAAAATCACGAATGCAATCGCGATTTACAGACTCCCGGTACCCAGCTCAGTCTCATCTGCGTCAAGAAAATAGGATTTCGTGTTTAGAAAACAACGTTACAGAATGTGCCCCCGGGCTACATTTTATTCTCCTCTTTCTCAGCAGGCCACTCCCCTCAACCCGAAGGCATTTTAATTCCGTAGCTTCTAGAGCGCGTTAATCCCCTGGTGTGTATTTAAAAGCCAACTCAGAAAGCACGAAGTCTTTTGCATTCGCAGACTCCAGGCACCCAGCTCAGTCTCTGCCGCGTCAAGAAAATAAGATGCGTGTTTAGAAAACAATGCTATGGTATGTATCCCGAGAAACTTTTTATTTTCCACTTTTTATAGGCAACTTGCCCCGCCCCAAAGGAATTTTAATTCAGAAGCTTCTAGAGCGCGTTAATCCCCCACCATGTATTTAAAACCTAACTAGGAAAGCACGAATTCAATGGCGTTCCACAGACCAACGGTATCAAGCTCAGTCTCTGCCGCGTCAAGGAAATACGCTTCGTGTTTGGAGAACAACGTTACAGAATGTGCCCCCAGGCAAATTTTTATTTTCCGCTTTCTTAGTAGGCCACTGGCCCCTCCACGAAAGAATTCTAGTTCCGAAGGTTCTGGAGCGCGTTAATCCCCCTACGTGTATTTAAAATCCTACTCAGAAAGCATGAACGCATTCGTGTTCGCACAGACACCCCGTACACAGCTCAGTCTCTGCCGCGTCAAGAAAATAGGCTCCGTATTTGGAGAGCAACGCTACGGATTGCGGTCCCATGCAACTTTTTATTTTCCACTTTCTTAGTAGGCCACTGTCCCCACTGGGACAGAATTCTAATACCAAAGCTTCTAGAGAGCGATAATACTCCGACGTGTATTTAAAACGCTACTCAAAAAGCACGAAAGCATTCGTGTTCGCACAGACTCCAGGCACCCAGCTCAGTCACTGCCTCGTCAAGAAAATAAGATGCGTGTTTAGAGAACAATGTCATAGTATGTGCCCCGGGCAACTTTTTATTTTCCTCTTTCTTAGTGGCCACCTGCCCCACCGCGAAGGAATTTTAATTCAGAAGCTTCTAGAGTGCGAAAACCCACTACGTTTATTTAAAAGCGAACTCAGAACGCACGACCTCATTCGTGTTCGCACAGACTCCATAATTCAGAAGCTTCTACAGCGCGTTCATACCCCGACATATATTGAAAAGCTAAGAAGGCACGAACGCAAACGCGTTCTACAGACTCCCGGTACCCAGATCAGTCTCTGCCGCGACAAGAAAATACGCTGCGTATTTAGAGAACAACGTTACATAATGTGCCCCCGGGCAACTTTTTATTTTTCTCTTTCTTAGTAGGCCACTGGCCCTGCCACAAAAGAATTTTATTACCGAAGGTTATAGAGCGCGTTAATCCCCCCTACGTGTATTTAAAAGCCAACTCAGAAAGCATGCACTCATTCGCGTTCACACAGACTCCAGGGACCCCGCTCAGTCTCCGCCGCGTCAAGAAAATAAGCTGTGTGTTTAGCGAACAAGGTTACAGAATTTACCCTCGGTCTCTTTGTTATTTTCCTCTTTCTTACTAGTCCAATGGCCCCAACACGACCGAATTTCAATTCCGAAGCTTCTAGAGAGTGTTAATTCCCCGTCGTGTATTTAAAAGCTTACTTAGAAAGCACGAACGCAATCGCGTACCACAGCCTCCCGGTACCCAGCTCAGGCTGCCATGTCAAGAAAATAGGCTGCGTGTTTAGAGAACAAGGTTACAAAATTTGCCCTCGGCCAACCTGTTTTCTTCTTTCTTAGTTGGGACTGGCGCCGCCGTGAAAGATTTGCAATTCCGAAGGTTCTAGAGCGCGTTAATCCCCCTACGTGCGTTGAAAACATAACTCAGAAAGCACCAATGCATTCGTGTTCGCACAGACTCCAGGGACCCAGCTCAGTCTCTGCCCCATCAAGAAAATAAGCTGCGTGGTTAGAGACGATTGTTACAGTATGTGCCCCGGGAAACTTTTTATTTTCCTCATTATTAGTAGGCCACTGGCCCCGCCGCAAACAAATTCTAATTCAGAAGCTTATAGAGCGCGTTAATCCCCCGACGTGTATTTAAAAGTAACTGGGAAAGCACGAACGCAGTCGCGTTTTAACGACTCCCGGTACCCAGCTCAGTCTCAGCTGCGTCAAGAAAATAGGTTGCGTGTTTAGAAAACGTTACAGAATGTGCCCCACGGCAACATTTTATTTTCCTCTTTCTTAGTAGGCCACTGGCCCCAACCCCAAGGAATTCTAATTCCGTAGCTTCTAGAGCGTGTTAATCCCTTGATGTGTATTTAAAAGCCAACTCAGAAAGCAATAAGTCTTTCGCGTTTGCTCAGACTCCAGGCACCCAGCTCAGTCTCTGCCGCGTCAAGAAAATAAGATGCGTGTTTAGAGAACAATGTTATGGTAATAGCCCCGGGGAACTTTTTATTTTCCACTTTATAAGAGGCCACTTGACCCCGCCCCGAAGGAATTTTATTTCATAAGCTTCTAGAGCGCGTTAATCCCCCACCATGTATTGAAAAGCTAACTAGGAAAGCACGAATTCAATGGCGTTCTACAGACCACCGGTACCAAGCTCAGCCTCTGCCGCGTCTAGAAAATACGCTTGGTGTTTAGAGAACAATGTTACAGAATGTGCCCCCAGGCAAGTTTTTATGTTCGGCTTTCTTAGTAGGCCACTGGCCCCCTAAACGAAAGAATTCTAGTTCCGAAGGTTCTGGAGCGCGTTAATCCCCCTACGTGTATTTAAAATCCTACTCAGAAAGCAAGAACGCATTCTTGTTCGCACGGACACCCCGTACACAGCTCTGTCTCTGCCACGTCAAGAAAATAAGCTCCGTATTTGGAGAACAACGTTACGGAATGCGGTCCCATGCAACTTTTTTTTTCCACTTTCTTATTAGGCCACTTTCCCCGCCAGGACAGAATTCTACTTCCAAAGCTTCTAGAGAGTGTTAATACCCTGACATGTATTTAGAACCCTACTCAAAAAGCACGAACGCATTCGTGTTCGCACAGACTCCAGGCACCCAGCTCAGTCACTGCCTCGTCAAGAAAATAGGATGCGTGTTTAGAGAACAATGTTATGGTATGTGCCACAGGAAACTTTTTATTTTCCTCTTTCTTATAGGCCACTTGCCCCACCGCGAAGAAATTTTAATTCAGAAGCTTCTAGAGTGCGAAAACCCGCTACGTTTATTTAAAAGCGAACTCAGAAAGCACGACCTCATTCGTGTTCGCACAGACTCCATAATTCAGAAGCTTCTACAGCGCGTTAATACCCGGACATGTATTGAAAAGCTCACTAAGAAGGCACGAACGCAAACGCGTTCTACAGACTCCCAGTACCCAAATCAGTCTCTGCGGCGTCAAGAAAATACGCTGCGTGTTTAGAGAACAACGTTAGAGAATGTGCCCCTGGGCAACTTTTTATTTTCCTCTTTCTTAGTAGGCCACTGGCCCTGCCACGAAAGAATTTTATTTCCGAAGGTTATAGAGCGCCTTAATCCCCCTACGTGTATTTAAAAGCCAACTCAGAAAGCACGAACTCATTCGCGTTCACACAGACTCCAAGGACCCCGCTCAGTCTCCGCCGCGTCAAGAAAATAAGCTGTGTGCTTAGAGAACAAGGTTACAGAATTTGCCCTCGGGCTACTTGTTATTTTCCTCTTTCTTACTAGTCCACTGGCCCCAACACGACCGAATTTCAATTCCAAAGCTTTTAGAGAGCGTTAATTCCCCGACGTGTATTTAAAAGCTAACTTTGAAAGCACGAAGGCAATCGCGTTTCACAGCCTCCCGGTACCCAGCTCAGTCTCTGCCACGTCAAGAAAATAGGCTGCGTGTTTAGGGAACAAGGTTAACGAATTTGCCCTCGGGCAACTTATTTTCCTCTTTCTTAGTAGGAACTGGCGCCGCCGTGAAAAATTTGTAATTCCGAAGGTTCTAGAGCGCGTTAATCCCTCTACGTGCGTTGATAACATAACTCAGAAAGCACCAACGCATTCGTGTTCGCACAGACTCCAGGGACCCAGCTCAGTCTTCGGCCCGTCAAGAAAATAAGCTGCGTGGTTAGAGAAGATTGTTACAGTATGTGCCCCGGGAAACTTTTTATTTTCCTTATTATTAGTAGGCCACTGGCCCCACCGTGAACAAATTCTAATTCAGAAGCTTATAGAGCGCGTTAATCCCCCGACGCGTATTTAAAAGTAACTCGGAAAGCAAGAACGCAATCGCGTTTTACAGACTCCCGGTACCAAGCTCAGTGTCAGCTGCGTCACGAAAATAGGATTTCGTGTTTTGAAAACAACTTTACAGAATGTGCTCCGGGGCAACATTTTATTTTCCTCTTTCTTAGTAGGCCACTCGCCTCAACCCGAAGGAATTTTGATTCCGTAGCTTCTAGAGCGCGTTAATACCCTGATGTGTATTTAAAAGCCAACTCAGAAAGCACGAATTCTTTCGCATTTGCACAGACTCCAGGTACCCAGCTCAGTCTCTGTCTCGTCAAGAAAATAAGATGCGTGTTTAGAGAACAATGCTATAGTATGTATCCCGAGAAACTTTTTTTTCCACTTTTTATAGGCCAGTAGCCCCGCCGCGAAGGAATTTTAATTCAGAAGCTTCTAGAGCGCGTTAATCCCCCACCATGTATTGAAAAGCTAACTAGGAAAGCACGAACGCAAACGCGTTCTATAGACCACCGGTACAAAGCTCCGTCTCTGCCGCGTCAAGAAAATACGCTTCGTGTTTAGAGAACAACGTTACAGAATGTGCCCCCAGGCAAATTTTTATTTTTCGTTTTTCTAGTAGGCCACTGGCGCCTCCACGAAAGAATTCTAGTTCCGAAGGTTCGGGAGCGCGTTAATCCACCTACGTGTATATAAAATCCTACTCAGAAAGCACGAACGCATTCGTGTGCGCACAGACTCCAGGGACCCAGCTCAGTCTCTGCCGCGGCAAGAAAATAAGCTAAGTGTTTACAAAAGAATGTTACGCTATGTGCCCCGGGACAGTCTTTTCTTAACTCTTTATTAGTAGGCCACTCGCCCCTCCACAAAGGAATTATTATTCAGAATCTTCTAGAGCGTGTTAATCCGCCGACGAGTATTTAAAAGTAACTCAGAAAGCACAAGCGCAATCGCGTTCTACAGATTCCTGGTACCCAGCTCAGTCCCTGCCGCGTCAAGAAAATAGGCTGCGTCTTTAGAAAATAACGATGCAGAATGTGCCCCCGGGACACATTTTATTTTCCTCTTTCTTAGTAGGCCACTGGCCCCAGCGCGAAGGAATTCTAATGACGACGCTTCTACAGCGCGTTAATTCCGCGACTTATATTTTAAAGATAACTCAGAAAGCACCCACGCACTCGCGTTCGCACAGACTCCATAAATCAGAAGCGTCTACAGCGCGTTAATACCCCGACATGTTTTGAAAAGCTAACTAAGCAGGCACGAACGCAAACGCGTTTTTCAGACTCCCGGTACCCAGATCAGTCTCTGCCGCGTCAAGAAAATACGCTGCGTGTTTAGAGAACAACGTTAGAGAATGTACCCCCGGGCAACTTTTTATTTTCCTCTTTCTTAGTAGGCCACTGGCCCTGTCCCGAAAGAATTTTATTTCCGAAGGTTATAGAGCGCGTTAATCCCCCTACGTATATTTAAAAGCCAGCTCATAAAGCACGAACTCATTCGCGTTCACACAGACTCCAGGGACCCCACTCAGTCTCCGCTGCGTCAAGAAAATAACCTGTGTGTTTAGAGAACAAGGTTACACAATTTGCCCTAGGGCTACTTGTTATTTTCCTCTTTCTTACTAGTCCACTGGCCCCAACACGACCGAATTTCAATTCCAAAGCTTTTAGGGAGCATTAATTCTCCGACGTGTATTTAAAAGCTAACTTAGAAAGCACGAAGGCAATCGCGTTTCACAGCCTCCCGGTACCCAGCTCAGTCTCCGCCCCGTCAAGAAAATAGGCTGCGTGTTTAGGGAACAAGGTTAACGAATTTACTCTCGGGCAACTTATTTTCCTCTTTCTTAGTAGGGACTGGCGCCGCAGTGAAAGATTTGTAATTCCGAAGGTTCTAGAGCGCGTTAATCCCCCTACGTGCGTTGTAAACATAACTCAGAAAGAACAAACGCATTCGTGTTCACACAGACTCCAGGGACCCAGCTCAGTCTTCACCCCGTCAAGAAAATAAGCTGCGTGGTTAGAGAAGATTGTTACAGTATGTGCCCCGGGAAACGTTTTATTTTCGTTATTATTAGTAGGCCACTGGCCCCGCCGCGAACAAATTCTAATTCAGAAGCTTATAGAGCGCGTTAATCCCCCGACGCGTATTTAAAAGTGACTAGGAAAGCACAAACGCAATCGTGTTTTAACGACTCCCGGTACCAAGCTCAGTCTCAGCTGCGTCAAGAAAATAGGTTGCGTGTTTAGAAAACAACGTTACAGAATGTGCCCCCGGGAAACATTTTATTTTCCTCTTTCTTAGTAGGCCACTGGCCTCAACCCCAAGGAATTATAATTCCGTAGATTCTAGAGCGTGTTATTCCCCTGATGTGTATTTAAAAGCCAACTCAGAAAGCACTAAGTCTTTCGCGTTTGCACAGACTCTAGGCACCCAGCTCTGAGTCTGCCGCGTCAAGAAAATAAGATGCGAGTTTAGAGAACAATGTTATGGTGTGTGCCCCGGGGAACTTTTTATTTTCCACTTTATTATAGGCCACTTCTCCCGCCCCGAAGGAATTTTAATTCATAAGATTCTAGAGCGCGTTAATCCTCTACCATGTATTCAAAAGCTTACTAGGAAAGCACGAACGCAATCGCGTTCTATAGACCACTGGTACCAAGCTCAGTCTCTGCCGCGTCACAAAAATACGCTTCGTGTTTAGAGAACAAGGTTACACAATGTGCCCCCGTTCAAATTTTTATTTTCCGCTTTCTTAGTAGGCCACTGGCCCCTCCACGAAAGAATTCTAGTTCCGAAGGTACTGGAGCGCGTTAATCCCCCTACGTGTATTTAAAAATCCTACTCAGAAAGCACGACCGCATTCGTGTTCGCACAGACTCCAGGGGCCCAGCTCAGTCTCTGTCGCGTCAAGAAAATAAGCTTAGTGTTTACAGAACAATGTTACGCTATGTGCCCCGGGCAAATCTTTTATTTCCTCTTTATTAGTAGGCCACTCGCCCCGCCGCGAAAGAAATAAATTCAGGATCTTCTAGAGCGTGTTAATCCCCCGACGTGTATTTAAAAGCTTACTCAGAAAGCACAAGCGCAATAGCGTTCTACCGATTCCCTGTACCCAGCTCAGTACCTGCCGCGTCAAAACAATAGGCTGCGTGTTTAGAAAACAACGTTACAGAATGTGCCCTCAGGAAACTTTTTATTTTCCTGTATCTTAGTAGGCCACTGGCCCCGGCGCGAAGAAATTCTAATTCCGAAGCTTCTACTGCGCATAATTACGTGACTTGCATTTTAAAGCCAACTCAGAAAGCACCCACGCATTCGCGTTCGCACAGTCAACCTGTACTCAGCTCAGGCTCTGCCGCGTCAAGAAAATAAGCTCCGTATTTGGAGAACAACGTTATGAAATGCGGTCCCATGCAACTTTTTATTTTCCACTTTCTTAGTAGGCCACTTTCCCCGCCGGGACAGAATTCTAATTCCAAAGCTTCTAGAGAGCGTTAATACCCTGACGTGTATTTAAAACCCAACTCAAAAAGCACGAACGCATTCGTGTTCGCACTGACTCCAGGCACCCAGCTCGGTCACTGCCTCTTCAAGAAAATAAGATGCGTGTTTAGAGAACAATGTTATGGTATGTGCCCAGGGCAACTTTTTTTTCCTCTTTCTTATAGGCCACTTGCCCCACCTCAAAGAAATTTTTATTCAGAATCTTCTAGAGCGCGAAAACCCGCTACGTGTATTTAAAAGCGAACTCAGAAAGCATGATCTCATTCGTGTTCGCACAGACTCCATAATTCAGAATCTTCTACAGCGCGTTAATACCCAGACATGTATTGAACAGCTAACTAAGAAAGCACGAACGCAAACGCGTTCAACAGACTTCCGGTACCCAGATCAGTCTCTGCCACGTCAAGAAAAGAGGCTACGTGTTTAGAGAACAAGGTTACAGAATTTGCCCTCGGGCAACTTATTTTCCTCTTTCTTAGTAGGGACTGCCGCCGCCGTGAAAGA
Organism: Haemaphysalis longicornis; assembly: GCF_048455015.1. Classification (NCBI taxonomy): domain Eukaryota; kingdom Metazoa; phylum Arthropoda; class Arachnida; order Ixodida; family Ixodidae; genus Haemaphysalis; species Haemaphysalis longicornis. The sequence goes on along the minus strand of NW_027526204.1, from coordinate 60,479,461 downwards.
TTTGTAATTCCGAACGTTCTAGAGCGCGTTAATCCCTTTACGTGTGTTGAAAACCTAATTCAGAAAGCACAAACGCAATTGTGTTCGCACAGACTCCAGGGACCCAGCTCAGTCTCCGCGCGTCAAGAAAATAAGCTGCGTGGTTAGAGAAGATTGTTACAGTGTGTGCCCTGGGAAACTTTTTATTTTCCTCATTATTATAGGCCACTGGCCCCGCCGCGAACAAATTCTAATTCAGAAGCTTCTATAGCGCGTTAATCCCCCGACGCGTATTTAAAAGTAACTCGAAAAGCACGAACGCAATCGCGTTTTACAGACTCCCGGTACGCAGCTCAGTCTCATCTGCGTCAAGAAAATAGGATTTCGTGTTTAGAAAACAACGTTACAGAATGTGCCCCCGGGCAACATTTTATTTTCCTCTTTCTTAGTAGGCCACTGGCCTCAACCCCAAGGAATTATAATTCCGTAGATTCTAGAGCGTGTTATTCCCCTGATGTGTATTTAAAAGCCAACTCAGAAAGCACTAAGTCTTTCGCGTTTGCACAGACTCCAGGTACCCAGGTCAGTCTCTGCCGCGTCAAGAAAATAAGCTGAGTGTTTACAGAACAATGTTACGCTATGTGCCCTGGGCAACTCTTTTATTTCGTCTTTATTAGTAGACCACTCGCCCCGCCGCGAAGGATATAAATGGAGAATCTTCTAGAGCGTGTTAATATCCCGACGTGTATTTAAAAGCTATCTCAGAAAGCGCAAGTGCAATCGCGTTCTACAAATTCCCGGTACCCAGCTCAGTCCCTGCCACGTCAAGAAAATAGGCTGCGTGTTTAGACAACAACGTTACAGAATGTGCCCCAAGCAACTTTTTATTTTCCTCTATGTTAGTAGGCCGCTGGCCCCGGCGCGAAGGAATTCTAATTCCGAAGCTTCTACACCGCGTTAATTCCGCCACCGGTATTTTAAAGCCAACTCAGAAAGCAGCCACGCATTCGCGCTCGCACAGACACCCCGTATATAGCTCAGTCTCTGCCGCGTCAAGAAAATAGGAATTCGTGTTGAGAAAATAACGTTACAGAATGTGCGTGCCCCCGGGCAACATTTGCTTTTCCTCTTTCTTAGTAGGCCACTCGCCTCAACCAGAAGGAAATTTAATTCCGTAGCTTCTAGAGCGCGTTAATCCCCTGATGTGTATTTAAAAGCCTCCTCAGAAAGCCCGAAGTCTTTCGCATTTCAGAATCCAGGCATCCAGCTCAGTCTCTGCCGCGTCAAGAAAATAAGATGCGTGTTTAGAGAACAATGTTATGGTATGTGCCCGAGGAACTTTTTATTTTACCACTTTTTATACGCCACTTGCACCGCCCCGAAGGAATTTTAATTCAGAAGTTTCTAGAGCGCGTAAATCCCTCACCATGTATTGAAAAGCTAACTAGGAGAGCACGAATGCAATCGCGTTCTTCAGACTCCCGGTACCAAGCTCAGTCTCTGCCGCGTCAAGAAAATACGCTTCGTGTTTAGAGAACAACGTTACAGAATGTGCGCCCAGGCATCTTTTTATTTTCCGCTATCTTAGTAGGCCACTGGCCAATCCACGAAAGAATTCTAGTTCCGAAGGTTCTGGAGCGCGTTAATCCCACTACGTGTATTTAAAATCTTACTCAGAAAGCACAAACGCATTCATGTTCGCACAGACTCCAGGCACCCAGCTGAGTCTCTGACGCGTCAAGAAAATAAGCTGAGTGTTTACAGAACAATGTTACGCTATGCACCCCGGGCAACTCTTTTATTTCCCCTTTATTAGTAGGCCACTCGCCCCGCCGAGAAAGAATTAAATTCAGAATCTTCTAGAGCGTGTTAATCCCCCGACGTGTATTTAAAAGCTAACTCAGAAAGCACAAGCACAATCGCGTTCTACAGATTCCCTGTACCCAGCTCAATCACTGCCGCGTCTAGAAAATCGGCTGCGTGTTTTGAAAACAACGTTACAGAATGTGCCTCAGGCAACTTTTTTTTCCTCTATCTTAGTAGGCCACTGGCCCCAGCGCGAAGGAATTGTAATGACGAAGCTTCTACAGCGCGTTAATTCCGCGACTTGTATTTTAAAGCCAACTCAGAAGCACCCACGCATTCGCGCTCGCACAGACACCCCGTACACAGCTCAGTCTCTGCCGCGTCAAGAAAATAGGCTCCGTATTTGGAGAACAACGTTACGGAATGCGGTCCCATGCAACTTTTTATTTTCCACTTTCTTAGTAGGCCACTTTCCCCGCCGGGACAGAATTCTAATTCCAAAGCTTCTAGAGAGCGTTAATATCCTCACGTGTATTTAAAACCCGACTCAAAAAGCACGAACGCATTCATGCTCGCACAGACTCCAGGCACCCAGCTCAGTCACTGCCTCGTCAAGAAAATAAGATGCGTGTTTAGAGAACAATGTCATGGTATGTGCCCCGGGCAACTTTTTAATTTCCTCTTTCTTATAGGCCACTTGCCCCACCATGAAGGAATTTTAATTCAGAAGCTTCTAGAGCACGAAAACCCGCTACGTTTATTCAAAATCGAACTCAGAAAGCACGACCTCATTTGTGTTCGCACAGACTCAATAATTCAGAAGCTTCTACAGCACGTTAATACCCCGACATGTATTAAAAAGCTAACTAAGAAAGTACGAACGCAAATGCGTTCTACAGACCCGGTACCCAGATCAGTCTCTGCCGCGACAAGAAAATACGCTGCGTGTTTAGAGAGCAACGTTACAGAATGTGCCCCCGGGCAACTTTTTTTTTCCTCTTTCTTAGTAGGCCACTGGCCCCGCCACGAAATAATTTAATTTCCGAAGGTTATAGAGCGCGCTAATCCCCCTAGGTGTATTTAAAAGCCAACTCAGAAAGCACGAACTCAGTCGCGTTCACACAGACTCCAAGGACCCCGCTCAGTCTCCGCGGTGTCAAGAAAATAAGCTGTGTGTTTAGAGAACAAGGTTACAGAATTTCCCCTCGGGCTACTTGTTAATTTCCTCTTTCTTACTAGTCCACTGGCCCCAACACGACCGAATTTCCATTCCGAAGCTTCTAGAGATCGTTAATTCCCCGACGTGTATTTAAAAGCTAACTTAGAACGCACAAACGCAATCGCGTTTCACAGCCTCCTGGTACCCAGCTCAGTCTCTGCCACGTCAAGAAAATAGGCTGCGTGTTTAGGGAAGAAGGTTAACGAACTTGCCCTCGGGCAACTTATTTTCCTCTTTCTTAGTAGGGACTGGCGCCGCGGTGAAAGATTTATAATTCTGAAGATTCTAGAGCGCATTAATCCCCCTGCGTGCGTTGAAAACATAACTCAGAAAGCACCAACGCATTCGTTTTCGCACAGACTCCAGGGACCGAGCTCAGTCTTCGACCCGTCAAGAAAATAAGCTGCGTGGTTAGAGAAGATTGTTACAGTATGTGCCCCGGGAAACGTTTTATTTTCGTTATTATTAGTAGGCCACTGGCCCCGCCGCGAACAAATTCTAATTCAGAAGCTTATAGAGCGCGTTATTCCCCCGACGCGTATTTAAAAGTAACTCGGAAAGCAAGAACGCTATCGCGTTTTACAGAGTCCCGGTACCAAGCTCAGTCTCAGCTGCGTAAAGAAATTAGGATTTCGTGTTTAGAAAACAACGTTACAGAATGTGCCCCCGGGCTACATTTTATTTTCCTCTTTCTTAGTAGGCCACTCGCCTCAACCCGAAGGAATTTTAATTCCGTAGATTCTAGAGCGCGTTAATCCCCTGATGTGTATTTAAAAGCCAACTCAGAAAGCACGAAGTCTTTCGCATCTGCACAGACTCCAGGTACCCAGCTCAGTCTCTGCCTCGTCAAGAAAAAAAGATGCGTGTTTAGCGAACAATGCTATGGTATGTGTCCCGAGGAACTTTTTATTTTCCACTTTTTATAGGCCACTTGCCCCGCCCCGAAAGAATTTTAATTCAGAAGCTTCTAGAGGGCGTTAATCCCCCACCATGTATTGAAAAGCTAACTAGGAAAGCACGAACGCAATCGCGTTCTACAGACCACCGGTACCAAGCTCCGTCTCTGCCCCGTCAAGAAAATACGCTTCGAGTTTAGACAACAACGTTACAAAATGTGCCCCCAGGCAAATTTTATTCTCCGTTTTTCTGGTAGGCCACTGGCCCCTCCACGAAAGAATTCTAGTTCCGAAGGTTCTGGAGCGTGTTAATCCACCTACGTGTATTTAAAATCCTACTCAGAAAGCACGAACGCATTCGTGTACGCACAGACTCCAGGGACCCAGTTCAGTCTCTGCCGCGGCAAGAAAATAAGCTAAGTGTTTACAAAAAAATGTTACGCTACGTGCCCCGGGCAACTCTTTTCTTTCCTCTTTATTAGTAGGCCACTCGCCCCTCCCCGAAGGAATTATAATTCAGAATCTTCTAGAGCGTGTTAATCCCCCGACGTGTATTTAAAAGCTAACTCAGAAAGCCCAATCGCAATCGCGTTCCACATATTCCCGGTACCCAGCTCAGTCCCTGCCGCGTCAAGAAAATAGGCTGCGTGTTTAGAAAACAACGGTGCAGAACGTTCCTCCGGGCAACATTTTATTTTCCTCTTTCTTAGTAGGCCACTTGCCCCAATGCGAAAGAATTTTAATGCAAAAGCTTCTAGAGCGCGACAACCCGCTACGTGTATTTAAAAGCGAACTCAGAAACCACGACATTATTCGTGTTCGCACAGACTCCATAATTCAGAATCTTCTAGAGAGCGGTAATTCCCCGACGTGTATTTAAAAGCTAACTCAAAAAGCACGAACGCAATCACGTTCTCCAGACTCACGGTACCCAGCTCAGTCTCTGCCACGTCAAGAAAATAAGATGCGTGTTTAGAGAACAATGTTATGGTATGTGCCCCGGGGAACATTTTATTTTCCACTTTATTATAGGCCACAGGCCCCGGGGCGAAGGAATTCTAATTCAGAATGCGCTAGAGCGCGTTTATCCGCGACGTGTATTTAAGACCCAACTCAGAAATTACGAACTCTTTCGCGTTTGCACAGACTCCAGGGACCCAGGTCAGTCTCTGCCGCGTCAAGAAAATAAGCTGAGTGTTTACAGAACAATGTTACGCTATTTGCCCTGGGCAACTCTTTTATTTCTTCTTTATTAGTAGGCCACTCGCCCCACCGCAAAAGAATTAAATTCGGAATCTTCTAGAGCGTGTAATCCCCCGACGTGTATTTAAAAGCTAACTCAGAAAGCACAAGCGCAATCGCGTTCTACAGATTCCCGGTACACAGCTCAGTCCCTGCCACGTCAAGAAAATAGGCTGCGTGTTTAGACAACAACGTTACAGAATGTGCCCCAGGCAACGTTTTATTTTCCACTATGTTTGTAGGCCACTACCCCGGCGCGAAGCAATTCTAATTCCGAAGCTTCTACAGCGCGTTAATTCCGCGACCTGTATTTTAAAGCCAACTCAGAAAGCACCCGCGCATTCGCGTTCTCAGAGACACCACGTACCGAGCTCAGTGTCTGCCGCCTCAAGAAAATAAGCTCCGTATTTGGAGAACAACGTATGGAATGCGGTACCATGCAACTTTTCATTTTCCACCTTCTTAGTAGGCCACTGTCCCCGCCGGGACAGAATTCTAATTCCAAAGCTTCTAGATAGCGTTAATACCCTGACGTGTATTTAAAACCAAACTCAAAAAGCACCAACGCATTCGTGTTCGCACATACTCCAGGCACCCAGCTCAGTCACTGCCTCGTCAAGAAAATAAGATGCGTGTTTAGAGAACAATGTTATGGTATGTGCCCCGGGGACCTTTTTATTTTCCTCTTTCTTATAGGCCGCTTGCCCCACCTCGAAGGAATTTTAATTCAGAAGCTTCTAGAGCGCGAAAACCCGCTACGTGTACTTAAAAGCGAACTCAGAAAACACGACCTCATTCGTGTTCGCACAGAATCCATAATTCAGAATCTTCTACAGCGCGTTATAACCCCGACACGTATTGAAAAGCTAACTAAGAAAGCACGAACGCAAACACGTTCAACAGACTTCCGGTACCCAGATCAGTCTCTGCCACGTCAAGAAAATAGGCTGCGTGTTTAAAAAACAAGGTTGCAGAATTTGCCCTCGGGCAACTTATTTTCCTGTTTCTTAGTAGGGACTGGCGCCGCCGTGAAAGGTTTGTAACTCCGAACGTTCTAGAGCGCGTTAATCCCCCTACGTGCGTTGAAAACCTAATTCAGAAAGCTCCAACGCATTCGTGTTCGCGCACACTCCAGGGACCCAGCTCAGTCTCCGCGCGTCAAGAAAATAAGCTGCGTGGTTAGAGAAGATTGTTACAGTTTGTGCCCTGGGCAACTCTTTTATTTCCTCTTTATTAGTAGGCCACTCGCGCCGCCGCGAAGGAATTAAATTCAGAATCTTCTAGAGCGCGTTAATCCCCCGACGCGTATTTAGAAGTAACCCGGAAAGCACGAACGCAATCGCGTTTTACAGACTCCCGGTACCCAGCTCATTCTCAGCTGCGGCAAGAAAAAAGGAATTCGTGTTTAGAAAACAACGTTACAGAATGTGCCCCCGAGCAACATTTTATTTTCCTCTTTCATAGTAGGCCACTGGCCCCAACCCGAAGGAATTCTAATTCCGTAGATTCTAGAGCGCGTTAATCCCCTGATGTCTATTTAAAAGCCAACTCAGAAAGCACGAACTCTTTCGCGTTTGCACAGACTCCAGGGATCCAGCTCAGTCTCTGCCGCGTCAAGAAAAAAAGCTGAGTGTTTACAGAACAATGTTACGCTATGTGCCCCGGGCAACTCTTTTATTTCCTCTTTATTAGTAGGCCACTCGCCCAGCCGCGAAGGAATTATAATTCAGAATCTTCTAGAGCGTGTTAATCCCCCAACGTCTATTTTAAAGCTAACTCAGAAAGCACAAGCGCAATCGCGTTCTACAGATTACTGGTACCCAGCTGAGTCCCTGCCGCGTCAAGAAAATAGGCTAGGTGTTTAAAAAACAACGGTGCAGAATGTGCCCCCGGGCAACATTTTATTTTCGTCTTTCTTAGTAGGCCACTTTCCTCGGCGCGAAGAAATTCTAATTCTGAAGCTTCTACAGCGCGTTAATTCCGCGACCTGTATTTTAAAGCCAACTCAGAAAGCACCCACGCCTTCGTGCTCGCACAGACCCCAGGGACCCAGCTCAGTCTCTACCGCGTCAAGAAAATAAGCTGAGTGTTTACAAAAGAATGTTGCGCTATGTTCCCTGGGCAATTTTTTTCTTTTCTTTTTATTAGTAGGCCACTCGCCCCGCCGTGAAGGAATTATAATTCAGAATCTTCTAGAGCGTGTTAATCCCCCGACGTGTATTTAAAAGCTAACTCAGGAAGCCCAATCGCAATCGCGTTCTACAGAATCCCGGTACCCAGCTCAGTCCCTGTCGCGTCAAGAAAATAGGCTGCGCGTTTAGAAAACAACAGTACAGAATGTCCCTCCGGGCAACATTTTATTTTCCTCTTTCTTAGAAGGCCACTCGCCCCAACACGAAGGAATTCGAATTCCGTAGCTTCTAGAGCGTGTTAATCCCCTGATGTGTATTTAAAAGCCAACTCAGAAAGCACGAAGTCTTTTGCATTAGCACAGACTCCAGGCACACATCTCAGTCTCTGCCGTGTCGAGAAAATAAGATGCGTGTTTAGAGAACAATGTTATGGTATGTGCCCCGAGGAACTTTTTAAGTGCGAATGCACTTTATAAGCCACCCCAAACCATCCACCGCCGGCGGCGGCGGCGTCGGCGTCCGCAGTGCTCCTCGATATTTAAAAAAGAAACAGCATCCGGCGCCAGCTTTCGATCCGAGGACTTTGCGGCCGCAGCGCGACGCTCTACCGACTAAGCCACGGACGCCACGCTGATATCAGTGTGAGTAACGCGCCTTATATCTTCAACGCATTCAAACTACGTCGTCAGCGGCGTGCGTTGGCGACTCAGCGGCGTTATTGCGGCTTGATAACTGCGTGGTGTACACGTGATACTACAAACCCGATGGAAGAGATGGAAGAGAAGGCGGCGAGGCGGTGGGCTGCGGGGGCCGAGCGCAAGCGCCGCAAGCGGGCCGACAACCGTGCATTCGCACTTTCACATTCTCCCCCTAGGGGAAATGCGGGGGAATTTTTTTATAGGCCACTTACCCCGCCCCGAAGGAATTTTAATTCAGAACCTTCTAGTGCGCGGTAATCCGCCACCATGTATTGAAAGGCTAACTAGGAAAGCACGAACGCAATCGCGTTCTACAGACTCCCGGTACCAAGCTCAGTCTCTGCCGCGTCAAGAAAATACGCTTCGTGTTTAGAGAACAACGTTACAGAATGTGCCCCCGGGCAACATTTTATTTTCCTCTTTCTTAGTAGGCCACTGGCCCCAACCTGAAGGAATTCTAATTCCATAGCTTCTAGAGCGCGTTAATCCCCTGATGTGTATTTAAAAGCCAACTCAGAAAGCACGAACTTTTTCGCGTTTGCACAGACTCCAGGGTCCCAGCTCAGTCTCTGCCGCGTCAAGAAAATACGCTTCGTGTTTAGAGAACAACGTTACGGAATGTGCGCCCAGGCACCTTTTTATTTTTAGCTATCTTAGTAGGTCACTGGCCCTTCCACGAAAGCATTCTAGTTCCGAAGGTTCTGGAGCGCGGTAATCACCCTACGTGTATTTAAAATCCCACTCAGAAAGCACGAACGCATTCGTGTTCGCACAGACTTCAGGGACCCAGCTCAGTCTCTGCCGCGTCAAGAAAATAAGCTGAGTGTTTACAGAACAATGGTACGCTACGTGCCCCGGGCAACTCTTTTATTTCGTCTTTATTACTAGGGCACTCGCCCCGCCGCGAAGGAATTCTTTTTCAGAGTCTTCTAGAGCTGTTAATCCCCCGACGTGTATTTAAATGCTAACTGAGACAGCAGAAGCGCAATCGCGTTCTACAGATTCCCGGTACCCAGCTCAGTCTTTGCCGCGTCAAGAAAACAGGCTGGGTGTTTAGAAAACAACATTACAGAATGTGTCCCCGGGCAACTTTTCATTTTCTTCTATCTTATTAGGCCACTGGCCCCGGCGCGAAGGAATTCTAATTCCGAAGCTTCTTCAGCGCGATAAATCCCCGACCTGTATTTTAAAAACAACTCAGAAAGCATCCACGCATTCGCGTTCACACAGACACCCCGTACCCAGCTCAGTCTCTGCCGCGTCAAGAAAATATGCTGCGTATTTGGAGAACAACGTTACGGAATGCGGGCCCATGCAGCTTTTTATTTTCCTCTTTCTTAGTAGGCCACTGGCCCCGCCGGGAAGGAATTGTAATTCCAAAGCTTCTAGAGAGCGTTAATACCCTGACGTGTATTTAAAACCCAACTCAAAAAGCACGAACGCATTCGTGTTCGCACAGACTACAGGCACCCAGCTCAGTCAATGCCTCGTCAAAAAAATAAGATGCGTGTTTGGAGAACAATGTTAGGGTATGTGCCCCGGGCAACTTTTTTTTTCCTCTTTATTATAAGCCACTTGCCCCGCCGCGAAGGAATTTTAATTCAGAAGCTTCTAGAGCGAAAAAACACGCTACGTGTATTTAACAGCGAACTCAGAAAGCATGACCTCATTTGTGTTCCCACAGACTCCATAATTCAGAAGCTTCTAGAGCGCGTTAACACCCCGACATGTATTGATAAGCTAACTAAGAAAGCACGAACGCAATCGCGTTCTACAGACTCCCGGTACCCAGCTCAGTCTCTGCCGCCTCAATAAAATACGCTGCGTCTTTACAGAACAACGTTACTAAATGTTTCCCCGGCAACTTTTTATTTTCCTCTTTCTTAGTAGGCCACTGGCCCCACCACGAAAGAATTTTATTTCCGAATGTTCCAGAGTGCGTTAATTCCCCTACGTGTATTTAAAAGCCAACTCAGAAAGCACGAACTCATTCGCGTTCACACAGACTCCAGGGACCCCGCTCAGTCTCCGCCGCGTCAAGAAAGTGAGCTATGTGTTTAGAGAACAACGTTACGGCATGTGCGCCGGGCAACTTTTTATTTTCCTCTTTCTTAGTAGGCCACTGGCCCCGCCGCGAAGGAATTCTAATTCCGAAGCTTCTAGAGCGCGTTATTCCCCGACGTGCATTTAAAAGCCAACTCAGAAAGCACGCACGCATTCTCTATCGCACAGACTCCCGGGAATCAGCTCAGTCTCAGCCTGCTCTAGAAAATAAGCTGCGTGTTTAGAGGACAATGTTACAATATGTGTCCCGGGAAACTTTTTATTTACCTCTTTCTTTGCAGGCCACTGGCCCCACCGCGAAGGACATGTAGTTTCCGAAGCTTTAAAGCTCGTTAATCCCCCTACGTGTATTTAAAAGCCAACTCAGAAAGCACGAACTCATTTGCGTTTGACAGACTCCAGTGACCCAGCTCAGTCTCCGCCGCATCAGGAAAATAAGCTCGGTGTTTAGAGAACAATGTTACGGTATGTGCTCCCGGGGAAGCTTTTATTTTCCTCTTTCTTATTAGGCCACTGTGCCCGCCACGAAGGAATTCTCATTCCGAAGTTCTACAGCGCTTTAATCCCCGACGTGAATTTAAAAGCCAACTCAGAAAGCACGAACGCATTCGCGTTCACGCAGACTCCGGGGACCCAGGTCAGTCTCCACCGCGGGAAGAAAATAAGCTGCGCGTTTAGAGAACAACGTTACGCTATGTGCCCCCGGGCAACTTCTTATTTTCCTCTTTCTTATTAGGCCACTGTCCTCGCCGCGAATGAATTCTCATTCCGAATCTTCTTGAGAGCGTTAATCCCCCGACGTGCATTTAAAAGCCAACTCAGAAACCACGAACGCATTTGCGTCCGCAAGACTCCCGGGACCCAGCTCTGTCTCCGCCGCGGGAACAGAAAAGTGCGCCCACCTGTCCTCGCGGGAACCTTGGTGTGATGCGACGCTGAGGGGGGCTCAAGCGCAAACGGAGAGCAACCGTCGACCGAAAGGCCGCCGGAGAGTAGCACACCGGTTATATGCGCAGCGCGCCCGAAGTAGAGGAGACCGCGTAGAGACAGAGAGAGTGCCGCGGCTATGACGCAACACAATCCAACACAATCCACTTCAATACAATCCAATCCAATTCCAATCCAGTCCAAGTCAAGCCAAGTCAAGCCAAGCCAAGCGAATCCAATCGAATCCAATTCAATGCCCCTCGCGAGAGAGTGTACGCTATCGGAGAGGAGAGGGGGAGTGTGGCTGCGGGCAACAACGGACGCACGCGGACAACAACGGACGCACGCGGACAACGACGGACGGATGCAGGAAGGACAGGGCCGCTGACAAGAGATGCTCTGAGCGTCGCATCTAATAAGCTGTGTGTTAAGAGAACTATGTTATGGTATGCGCCCCCGAGCAACTTTTCGTTTTCCGCTGCACCGCTGTGCGGTGCAGCGGTGGCGTAGATGTAGAGATTAGAGGTACCGGCAAAAAAGCGCAATTATGGAATTGCAGTTGGGGCTTGGGGTGCGGCTTGACCCCGGCGCCCATTGCTGGTAACGCACTCCCTCACCATAGCTGGATTGGCCACACCTACACACCTACTACACAGCGGTGTAGTAACGGCCACAACCTCCCATGAATGCGCCATTTAACCCACGGCCATTAGACTCCAGTGGCTGCGAAGCAACTGACTACGGTGGTGGTTAGACTTGTGACGCAGCAGAAGGTGCTAAGAATACCTGGACCCGGACAGGCCGCCATTGGAATCTGGGCCTGGCAATGTTTAACAAGAGAACCTTTTGTAGTGAAGCGCGTCTACAGGTGTTCAAAGAATTACAAGGCATCAAATGGGATGTCGTGAGTCTTTTTGAGGTTAGGAGAACAGGTGAAGCCTTTACGGTGCTGAAAAATGGACACGTTTTATGTTACCGTGGTCTAGTGCACAGAAGAGAACTGGGAGTGGGATTTCTAGTCAATAAAAGCATAGCTGGCAACATAGACGAGTACTATCGCATTAACGAAAGGGCAGCAGGTCTTGTAATTAGGCTCAATAAGAGGTACATGCTCAAGGTGGTACAGGGGTATGCCTTATGAAAAAATTTTGTAAAAATAATGTAAAAATACTGGAGAGTTATGTAAAAATACTATATGTAAAAATACTAGAGAATATCTACAATGGGTCCACAGCTACCGTAATCCTCCATAAAGAGAGCAGTAAAATACCTTTAAGGAAGGGCGTCAGACAAGGAGACACAATCTCTCCAATGTTATTCACAGCATGCTTACAAGAAGTATTCAGAACGTTGGATTGGGAACAGGTGGGTGTAAGGGTTAATGGAGAATACCTCAGTAACCTGAGATTTGCTGATGACGTTGCCTTGCTAAGTAACTCGGGGGACGAATTGCAAAGCATGCTTTCCGCACTGGGCGAACAGAGTAGAGCCAGGGGCCTGAAAATTAATATGCAGAAAACTAAAGTAATGATCAATAACCTCGGGACAGCACAGCAGTTTGAGATAGGTGGGGAGGCAGTGGAAGTGGTAAGCGAATATATCTACTTAGGCCAAGTTGTGACCCCAGATTCCAACCATGAGGCAGAGATAATTAGAAGGGTCAGAATGGGGTGGATTGCATACGGTGGACATTCTCAGATAATGAATAGCAGCCTACCATTGTCCCTGAAGAAGAAAGTGTATGACAGCTGCATCTTACCGGTACTCACCTACGTGGCAGAAACTTGGAGGCTCACTAAGAGGGTTCAACTTAAATTGAGAACGACTCAGGGGGCAATGGAGCGGAAAATGATAGATGTAACGTTAAGGGACAAGAAGAGAGCGGAGTGAGTCAGGGAACAAACGCGTGTTAAGGACACACTAGTAGAAATTAAGAAGACGAAATGGGCGAGGGCAAGGCATGTAATGCGCAGGCAAGAAATACCGTTGGTCATTAAGGTAACAGAGTGGATCCCTAGAAAAGGCAAGCGTAGCAGGGGGCGGCAGAAAGTAAGATTGGCGGATGAGATCAAGAAGTTTACCGGGACAAATTGGTCACAGTTGGCATAGGACCAGGGTAAATGGAAAATAATGGGAGAGGCCTTTGCCCTGCAGTGGGCGTATATAGGCTGGTGATGATATTATTGTATTACTCGCTAGTATTTTCGGTGTCTGGTTCTTTGAACCTCAACTGATTTGGCTGTCGTGGCAACTTGCTAGGTACCTGGCAAGCACTCACTGATGTAGGGTCATATCAACCCAACCTCAAGGGGGGGCATTTTCAATTACCTTTTACCAGTGGTGGAAAAAACTTGTGACAGAATGCACGCCTTTGGGTCTTGTATCTTGGCTGCCCACCGTAACAGAGAGGAGTGAGGATTGAGACAAAAGTTAAGTGTGTGCGGGAGTATTCGCTTACCTTGGTGCAAATAACACCTATTTGGGGGTAACACCTGAGTGATAGGTAGGAAGGCCAAGTGCCAAAGTGTATTGTGCAGGAATGTGCAGGTTCTAAGTTTACGCGGAGTGATTCCTACGGCCTCTGTTGCAGATTGGTGGGGGGGGGGAAGCTTGGAGAGAGGGCCCGTTTTCGTTGTAGGCGAGCACAGTGCGGACACCGAAGGTGAGATGCGGGGTCAGGGTGCAATGGCTTGGTGTGGCGCTTTCTGGGGGGGTCCTGAGCCGTGCCATTACAGCCCACAATGACCAGGATTCTAAATATGGCGCTACACGGAGAGGGTGAGTCGGGTGTTTAATGATGTGTAGGGAGTGCTACCAAGTAGACCCTGTTGGAGATGTGTCGGCCGAGCATTTCTCAGGTTTACTTCGTTTTTTCATTTAAAAAAAGCTGTTTCGGTCTAAAATTTGTTTTACCTGTGATGGCCCTGATGTTGACCACCCCCCGTGTCCGTTTATATTGTTGCTAAGCAGACTTGCCACATTACTGCAATACTGAAACATAGGCAAACGCAGTTGCCTAAGCAACATTGATGGAGGACCGCGAACAAACCACCGAAACATCCATTAAAAAAGTCAGCCGCATGGGCACCTCGGTAGTCTCAGGTGATGTTGAGTGGCGCCACCACGGCCGCAGCTTCGAATGCAATTTTGTTTGTAGCCCGAAGAGATAGGATTTGTAATGGCCCAGGTGGTTGAAGCTGTTATAATCGAACAGCAGCGGTGGAAAGGTTGTGGTTGAAAAAGAAAACAGCTGGAATTTTACAAAAAAGGAATTGGATATTTCAGCGTTGCTGCTATTGCCGTACCTGAAGCTTGAAAGCACTGCCCTGCATTTCAAGTTCAACCGTTGTTTTTTCCTATTTATTTTTACGTGAATGTACGAAACGAACGAGGTATTCCAGGGCACAAATATGTATTCGCTTAACAACACATAAAATACGTGAGGTGAACACAAACTATGCAAATACGAGAATTTAACGACACAGAAAATATTTGCTTTTGGTAGACGATACAGAAAGCAAACCCCAAGCTGATTCAAACAACCGACGAGTGTTGTATTCAGACACGCTACTGCGCACGCAAAAGAAAACCTACGATCTGTAAATTAGGCCTCCGGCCTTGTATTTTGTAAACATTATCGGACCTTCGCAACGTTACATCGTAGAGGCAGCGTGACAGATTGTGTCGAATGATCTGATAAAGCCATTCCAACGTGCAACTTGTAACAATAAGAATGGGCTGCAAAAACAGAATGTTTATATTGCCTCCTAGAAAAACCTTTAAACATTACACCGGGGTTGTTTTAATATAAAAGATAATATTTCTCTGCGTAGAAATTATATTGGTTATAATATTGTTTTATAAAAATTTCACCAATAATCTTTAACATACATGCGTCAGTGTTGGCCGAAATCAATACTCCTATAAAGGTCCGATGACAACCATATCACCAAAGCAACAAGAAAATTGAGAAAACGGTTGTGTCTGTATCTCAAATTTTTGAAGACATGTAGAAAAACGAAGTGCAAGAAATTTCCTAGCATTTGGCCTTGCTTCCCACTTCAGAAATTACACCTATTTAGCCTTTAAAAAGTTCCATGGAATTCGATTTCGCACGTAATTTTGTTTTCTGATCACCCCTTTCCTTCACACCCATTTGACTGATGAACAATGCGTGAAGGCAAAAAGTTCAGCATAAAAATATTACCCTGAATATTACGAAATATTTATACCCCTAATAAAATCTATTGTGTGTATTACACTGGTGCACACATCACGGTGCCCCCCTGTGCTGCTTGGAGACAAGAGTTTCACGATGAAAGGTAGGAATATTTCAGGCGCGTCATTCCACTTGTGATTATCCAGCCAATTCAACAAACTCAATCACTGTCACTTTTATATTTGTAGCTGATATGAACGCTTGGAGGCAATAAAAAGTCACTTGGGAATAAAATCTATATTACGTGACGTACCGTTGTGCAAAAAATCGGCGTCATTCTCATTTACATCACCAACATCATTTTCATCGCCATAATCGAATATTATTGGCGTGATGTTGAGTTATAGCCACTAGCGGCGTAAAAACGTACGAAACTGTTAGCCCGCTTTCTTGTTCCCTGCCCCGGCGAAAATATCTTTGAAGACTAGTTGTCAATATTGTCGTAAAATGAAGTTTCCCGAACTAATGCAAAATATTTATGCGCGGACCATGGCATTGTGCGTTTTTTTTTTTCAAAAACGAAAGGCTGTTTCCGTGATGCTGAAAAACTGTATTCACGGTAAGTGCGAAAGGCAGAAAATTACAAGAAACTCCAAGTGGCAGCCAAGGTGTTTTGCTCTGAAGCGTAAGATGCGTGCTGGCTAGCTTGACTTTCGTAAGCTGATGAGAGAGGGCACAGCTGATAAAGGCAGATGCTTCAGTCTGCGTGATAGTGAAGACAGTGTGAGGATGTTCTAGTAAGCTTCATGCCGCATGAAGGAGGGCGACGATTGGCCACATCTGATGCAAGTCACTCCTTCATTCGGGGCTGTTGCCTTCTCAGCCCCTTTACGAACCTTTACTCGGACTTTGCCCACCCTTCTGTCGGTATAGCCTCATTTCGACCGCGAAAAGAAGGCACCGCTTTACCTTTGTCATCAGAACAGGGTTGTAGTAATAGACACGTTGGCACCCCTGTCTTAACCCAATTATGTATGAGCTGCTTTTGGAATACCTCTTATTGCCCTCCAAAAAGCAAGCGTAGCCCAACGGTTCGTAGGCTGCTGCCTCGACCCTATCTGCAATGCACTTAGTAAGCATGTTGCCACACAGAATAATTTTGTTCACATACTGCGGCAACACACGTCTCCGTACTAAATTTCAGAGTGTGCAGAATTGTATCAATAAAACAAACAAGGTTTGAAGCCTTGCAGTTTAGTATAGCACCTATAAAAGCAAACCTGTGTGGCCAACACGGACTTACCGTACCAGACTCGTTAGGAGAGCCCCGGAAGTAGGTTTACGTATCGCAGACAATATACCTTTGGGCTGCATTCGAAACCTCTTTAGGTGGCACGACACCATCAAAAGCTCTCAGAACCAAATTGAAGAGATTCTGCTTTAAACTGCGAAGAAGATCGGACACTGTACTCACTTCGTACGCAACTGCGTACCTGTAAATCAATAACATATAGTGAATGTAATGGTGAAAAATTTACGGGAAAATGCCGCGTCAAAATTGCCGATGTGGCCCATCCCCTTACTTTCTTTATTTGCGTCGTTTTGAGTCTTCCCTTAAAACATTTGCTTTGACAAAGTGTCATTCGCAGATCACAGTGTCACCTGTGCTAAATTGGCTACAGCCAATCAGTCTACAAGACAGCCGCAATTTATCTATGCGCTATTTTCCAACTTCTGAAACATGTCAAAACGTTGCTACCCTCTCTATCAAGTTGTTTTTTGGTGTCCGGTAGTTTCCAGTCCCGCACTAATCGGGATGTCCCAAAACCTGCCTTGAAACACGGCAAGGTCCGCCCCCTACTTAAACTGTTTTCAAGTGCATGAATCAATGTTTAATATCTTGCCATTCCTGGGACTTTACAAAGAAATATTCGTAGCATATCAGCAGTTTTTAGAAATGCGAAGCTACCACTGAACGTATTAATGCCATCTTGGCATCTTAACGTATTATTGCCATGCGACCTAATTATTTTCGTTCCATGAGCTGGTCGTGTTTATATAAGCAAAACCAGTTTCAATTCGCTAACTCCCGAATCATTTTTGATACCCTTGAAAAACAAAGGTGTTGCTGACAGAAATAGATAGACCCAGAATGACCATGACTCAGCTTTTTGTAATGGGTTTAGTGGTGTCATTCTAAAGTTCCAGACACCACAATGAAACTTGCGCCCAGTTTGAACCAGGAACCTTTTATATTGCCATTTATGTCAACACTACATGGATTCAGGGCCGTGGTCCTGACAGCCGGGTATCGTGGCAAACATTCAAGGAGCCACTAGCTAACGCCAAAATAAGACAATAGCATAACATGAGAATAGAGTGATGTTCGGTTAAAGAAGAGTGCGTAACCGCTCCGGTTATCGACTTCTGCTCCCGGTCAATTGTATACCGCGCAGTTGTGCACGTTATCTTTTTAAAAAGTTGTATGGTGGCCGTAACTGCGGCTCCCCGAGAAAACACCTCAACGTTCGCATAAATATTTTGCTTAAACTACATCGGCGACCGACAATGCTAAGACTCGGCTTCTCACTGCTCTCCCAATATCCCAGCGAAACAATGCTTCATTACACCATAAGAAACATTCAACACTTTCTCACGCCAACCCCTGCTCCTAGAATACTTGCCTCCAATTGGTTTAAAGTGTACCTGCTACGCCTAAAAATACCACAATCAATGGTGCCTTAAGAGAATGTAGGCATCTCTAGCCTCTTGTGTTCTGGCAATAAGCACTTCGTGTGCTACCGCAGATTACGCCCAGGGAATTGAAATGCCGGCATGGTGCGGAGTTCGCCGATGTATTATCTGATAATTTAACTTCGTGGTATGAGATTCTACCCACGTTTCTTGAGTCACAATGCGAATTTACACTTGAGCAATGGTACTGTCGTAGACATTGATAGAAAAACTACACCCTCCGCACTGTGCCGAAGTAGGTTACCTTGTAGCACGTAGGCACTAGCCGACATGATGACGTACGCACATTTGCATACCGGTTGAAACCTGAAGTGAATCCTGTCAATCCATACAACAATGCTTGGTAAGCTAAGCCAAGGAACGTCGGCAAGGATTGTGAAACTGGATTGCAGCGTGCAGTGTTGCAGCGCTTGCAGCGTTCTAGTACTGCAGAGTGCCTAAACGCCCCATCTGAGACCTGGCTTGAGCACTGGATGAGACTTACGCACGAGCACCTACCTGAAGACAGAAATTGCCTTTTTCCGAGATACGTACCCACTGAGCTATTGTTTGTAGTGGCATCCGGAACACGTCGCGTGGATAACTGACAACGACATACCCGCCTGAGGGGCTGTTTCCATTCATCGTGCCTCGTCAATTTACCAACAGAATTTTACACAGCGACACGCAACGGCATTTTATAAAATAGGCAGCCAACTGGCCGTAGTATTCACTGTTTTCTGACCACAAAACCTATACGGCGCTGCGCGCAATCAACCCGGACTATCGATTCGGTTTTCGAAGAGGCACGTGGTCGCGCGCTTCAGTCACACGGCATCGAAATAAATACGCAAGCACCTTCTTCTTCAATGTTAGAAGATTTCTTCCGCTCTGTGCTCTTAATTTTCAGTCCCCAGTGTGTTATACTACCTCTCTAATTATTTTTCTACAACCAAACTCCGCACGAGATAGCGCACGATTCTATTTGCGTGCACCGTCCTTGATATCTCTTAACAAAAATATTTTGTGCGGCTGACACCTTCAGAAACAGCTTGCATCACAAAAAACAGTAGAAATTTTACCAGTTACTCGTTTTGATAGAATAAAAAATACGCGGACATATAATCATCCTAGCCTGTGTTCGTGCGTTTTGAACGCGTGTGTGATTGTGTGGGTGTTTTTATGATTTTGGGCGTGTTTTTTACCTCTGACGCCCTCCTCCTCTGCACAAAATGTAGAATTATGTGTTGTCAAGCAAGTTCACGGCAGTATATGTTTTGATTACTAATACACTTTTCTTTTTTGTTTACCCCTCTTGCAAGACACTCACCGTCGTATAAACATTATTTGTGTAATACAGCCTAATTGCAAGCGGGTGGCCGGCTCTGCCTACCGGAAGAGGAAGACGTTTGTCTTAAAAATACAACACATCCGCTCTAGCACTTGTCCCTGTAGCTGCTTTTTATATTGCTAAAGTCGATTTCCTCGAAAATTGCATTGGGTTATAACATAAATACGCACTTTTATCGTGCAGTGTTTTGTGTGCCGTCACTTCTTGGCAGGGCAGATGTTTAGCTAAACAGGATACCTCTTCTTCTAGGACAATGAGTTGCATCATATATTTTGGTAAAGAGATTGCTTGTGTACCTTTTATCCAGCTGCTCCAATATTCAAAACGAAATGGAAATTTCGAAGCCTCAACAAAATTACATTGCACGTGTTATTACTTGGGTGCAAAGATTTGATTCGCATTAATATTTTTTACTTCTTACATACTGGGCAGGTCCAGCACAAAGCATTGTACTGGCCTGGTTTCGGAACTTCTACGCTGTAATTTAAATTTAAATGGAGTCTAACGCCTCCTAGATAAGCCATGTTGTCCTACGCACTTATCTATGCCATGGGGAATTATTCTGGGTACGTACCACGCGAACCTCATCGCTAATGCTACTACAGTGCGACGACGACAGAGACTAAGGCGAAGACACGCAAAAACAAGAAAACGGCGCTGACGATCAATTGAATATGAGGAAGTAGAATTGTCATGTCTAATATTGGACCCGCCGTGTCGCACTGGGTGCTCCTACTTAGATACCTCGTCGTAGTCATCATCATCATCAGTCTATCAACGCCCACTGCAGTTCGAAGGCCTCTCCCATAGATCTGCAATAATGTTGGTCCTGTTTTAAGTGCGACCAATTTTTGACCGCAAACTTCTTGACCTCATCTGCCCATCTACCAACCAGCAAGCACCAAAATGGAGACGCGACATATCATATTCTCTGAAAATTGCCACCCACGAGCAGCATCACCAGTCCGCCGACATCGAGGAGGACTATGTCGGTATTTATTACCCTATATGTCGCCAGACTAAAACCTTATAGGTGCTACTTTTCTCTTTTTTTTGTTTCCAATAAACTATAGTTTGCACAAATCCGTCATTCTGAGGAGAAGAGAATGCCCGGCGCAGTCATTGTAGTACTGCAGGACACCATTAGAGAAAAGCAGACAGCGACTACTTTCCTATTTGGGTAGTTAAACTTTTTTTCCTACAGCGCCCATACTTTGCAAAGCACGTTATGGCGCAGGTCAACCGCATCCTGCACAACAGTCGAATGCGGAGGTTACAAGTTGGTCTGTTGCTTGGCAGATTGATTGATTGTGGGGTTTAACGCGCCGACGCACCGCAGGCGATGAGGCGCGCCACCGCGGCGGGTTGTTGCTTGGCAGGACAAGTTCAATAAAGGAGGAGGTGATGTTACCTTCGCACCCGCTGCTCAACTCCTATACCAGTGCAACTTAGCCTGTTTTACACCGCAAATACAACCTCAGTTTGGTATTATTATTTTCTGGATGGTGCGAAGAGGTATGATTAAACGTGTTATACAGGTTTTATAATGTTAATTCTGCTTGGTTTGTGTTCCCCTCTTATCTGCTCCTGTTAGTTATCACCCTTCAAATTTTTCAATAGCTTTCATGCTAGCTACTCAATTAACTTCTCAGACAACATAGTTACTACAACCACTTTGACGCTCGTACTGGAACGCCATTTTTGACACTCTACAAAGGTGCAACCTACTGCAACATCAATAGTGTGATCTTTTAATCGCTCGAGAAGCAATTGCGACCCCCCGGAAATACCAGCTTTAAATCCCGGAATTGGTCCCTCTTGTTCTCAGGCTCCTTGAAGTTGAAGATTACCCTTCCACGCTGCTTTGAATAGAAGTAAAGTTTTGCTCAACTCGGTTTTGACAACAAAACACTTTCAATCGTCCACGTACCTGAAGATATTTTTTGTAGGGCAAGCTATACTACGCTACCTCAGCCAGTCTTCGCAGGGTGACCAGTTTTGACCTTGAACGCTAGAGGTCAAAATACACCCAGTGCAGGAAGCGCCCGGCACTGAGCAGCGGCCCGATAACGAAGAGACGTAGACGGCAGGGGAGAGATAGGCGAGGAGGGGAAGGTTGCGTGCACGGGACCCGTGCGCGGGACGGGGCGGAGTAAGGCGAGGAGGCCGGCGCCACAGCAATAAGCGTGCGCCATGAAGGAAGGCCACGAGGCCTCCGGCGGCGCAGCACCACATACGATAGAGAGAGAGAGACAACCAACATGTCTTTGTCCAACATGGATTTGAAGTAAAGGAGGCGGAGCCTCTTCAGCCCCATCAGACGGCGTCCAGAAGTCTTAGGGGTCCGGCGCCGTCCTCGGCCTATTGGGCAGCCCGGATCTGTACGTCCGGTTTGGAGCTCCGCAGGACGGTCTCCCACTGCTCTTTGGTGTTAATAGTAAAACACCTAACTGATTCTTCTTCCTGCGACATTCCCATATGACATGACCTAGGGCTGCCCTGCCCGTACATAGCTCACATTCGCCCGTTTACAGCCCAAGGTAACAATGACTGTACATGACCGTTTTGGGGAATCTATTTTTCTGTAAGAGGCGCCAGGCCACAGATTGGCATTTGTTGAGATTACAGGGATAGGGAAGATACTTAACCCGTTTCAATCTGTAATGACTAATTATATCTTTGTTCCAGACCAAGCGGCCCCTGCCCATCCCAGCACGCGAGAAGTGCTCAGATGTGTCCTCGACGTGATCAGCTCAGTTAGGCAAACCTCCAGCCGAGTCCGGAGCGTTCTCGTTACCGGGAAGAGAAGAGTGCGCCAGCGTCCATACGATTTGGACCTTTCTCTGGTCTTTAAAGCCGACCAGGATTCTCTCTGCCTCCGAAGAGATCAGCCCCCCTCTAAATTCCGAATTGCAGATTTAGAGTCGCTGACAATAAATTTAGCTTGAGTCGCTGACATAGCAATGTGCGCCTCTTCTGCCGCTCCCGGCGACGACGTGAGTAACGTGCCTCTACTTACAGAATTGCCTTTGCGGTCGATAGCTACCACGGTCATGGCATCGCGGGCAGCGTATTCCGTGGTGTCCACGTAGACCACGTTCTCGGTGTTTTTGAATCTTTTGTAAGGCTTTCGCTCTTTCTTTGTTGTGTTCGGGATGCGTATTCTTCGCTATAGGAGGGACGTGTATGCATTCCCATACTTCACGGAGGATCTCGCGTTTGGCGCCGAATCGATATTCGTACCGGATAACAATGAGTCATTAACAATGAGACGGATAACAATGAACCTAGAGTCATTAAAATATGACAATCAGTCGAGATCTTCGTGAGACTCTGTAGCTCGGCAACTCGTTGCGCCTCTATTAGTTCCACCAAAAACGCCTCGAAACGTTCGAAGGAAGTGGTAACTAGTATCCAGGCCGGACAGAAGGTCTTATGTAATCGTAAGCATATGCTTTCCTGATCATGGTATAATTTTGGTGTTTTAGTCCCAAACTAGTGTCAAGAAAGGTGAACGTACGCTATGCGACTCAGGACGTATGCTTGTTCTAGCCTGATCAAATTTCCCTCCTTCATTCCATTATACCTGCTTGCTGTTGGTTTAATGGGCGCTTTTTAGTTGCGAAGCATCTTATGATTGGGGCTGTGTCCCTCCCTCCCTTGTTGTGATTGTCCGCCGTCCGCACTCTACTGCGCATGCTTGTCTCTTCAGCCCCGTCAGCATTTGGGCTGACGTCAGCCCAAACGCTGACGTCAGCGTTTGGGCTGTCGGTTTCTGTCCCACGACTCTCTGGCCGCAACGGGAGGTACGTGGCGCTCTTCCCACTGTGCTACAAACCGAGACTCGAGCATGTGCTACGAACGCGCCTTATGTCCTTCACTCATTTAAACTACGTCAAGAAGCTACTGATACAACGAAGGCACGCGAAGCTGAACGTCAACGGAAACGAGGAACTGAAAACTAATGGGAACTTCAGTCGACCACATGGCTGCTTCGCATACCATTCAGGGTTCCCCTACGGGAAGATGGTGTAATTTTTTTGTTAATCTTTAACGGTTTCAGTATTTTGTCCGTTGGCCTGAATCGTCAAGCCGAGAATCCTGATACTCGGCACAGGTGGAATAAGATTACCATCAGCGAAAAGGTCGATTATAGGGACTTTTAAGGCACGGTTACGTCCTCTCATCGTGGGTTGATAAAGTAACAACTCTCATTTCTGCGGGGAGCGCGCTAGACCTCCCAGCTTCCCGTATTAACTCGAAAGTGTTTTATGCCCGGCTACAAAAGGATTTTGGTGACGTGATATTCGTCATGAAAGTGACGTCGCCAGAAAAAGTGCCATTGACCCGGCGGCGCCGGGTTTCGATCCCGCGACTCTCTGGCCGTGACAGGGATTACGTGGCACACTTTCCACTGCGCTGCGAACCGAGACGTTAGCATATGCAACGAACGCGCCTTATGTCCTTTGTTATGACTCATTCAGGTGGTTCGCGCCGCCTAGAAGACGGGAATTGAAGTAGCGCATCATGACGCCAATGAGCGCCGACAGTTGACGCCTCGATGCCGGCGCCTTCTTGTACGGTGGACGCGCGTGAATTGAGGCACCCTCCCCTGTTTTTTTGTTTCTTGCGTGTCGGCGTCACTTCGTCTGGCGGGGTCAGGCTCGCGAACCCTTCGCACAAGAGGGAAATCCTTTACCATTCAAATGCTCCTGTTAAGGCCCCTTTCACTTTCGTATTTTGCCGATTCCTATGAAAGAGGCATCAACCACAACTTTTCTTAGATTGCGTTGATCGCTGTCTGAAGAATATCCTGAATTCGACCATCACTACATCGGGTGTCCCAGAGGGTCATGTCATCAGCATAGAGGCTGTGATTCAAGCCTTCTATCCGATCTAGTTTTTCCGGAAATCCAATCATGGCGACATTAAAAAGAAAGGGCTACAGGAGGGATCCTTGCGGTGTTCCCTGGCTACCCAATTCTATGTCTTCTGATATGACCCCTCCGATAGTTACTTGAGCTTTCCGGTCGGAGAGATAGTGTTTTATGCATTCGTAAATTCTACGACCCACTTCCTGTTTTTACAAGTTTTTTTTAGGGCGGCCTCGTGAGCGATGTTTTCGAAGGCCTTTGTTAAGTCCAATCCCAAAATTGCTTTGGTGTTTAGAGGCAAGCTGTCGTCTCTATCTAGGATCTGATGTTTGAGGCGCAGCAATAAATCCAGAGTAGACATTTGAGTATAAAACCTATCATGGTGTGAGGGAAGAGCCCTGTGTCCTCCGTTCCGACATTTAGTCATTGAGGTTGATGTGCTCCATCAGCTTGCCGACACGCAACGTCAGTGGGACTATTCTGAAAATTTCCAATTCTAATTTCTTTCCAGCCTTTGGAATCATGATTACATTGGCAGTCTTCCATTGCCACTGCATGCTCCCCTTTCCCAGCATACATTAATGTGCATCGTGACGGCTTGTGTAGATTCGTCGTCTAGACTTCTTAACATTTTGTTCAATACACTGTCGGAGCCGGGGGTGGGCCTTTTCCGGAGACCATCCAATGCTGCCCTAATCTCGTAAATCGTAATTTGTCGGCCAAGGTATGCGTTTTCTTTACCGGTGTTCTTTACCGGTGTATGGTTTCAGTGAATTCTTTGGGGTATGCCCAGTATACCTGTCTTTAATTTCTATGAGCAAGTCCAGCTTCGTTCCCAGTGAAGTGTGAACAATCTTACTTAGGTTGTGGTTCCTGGCAGTTCTACTTCATTCGGGATCGATTAGGTATCTGAGAATGTGATGAGTTTTAGCGAGACCCATCTGCAGCTCCATGCCGTCGCACGTGCTGTGCCAGTTCTGGCGGGTGATCTCATTGGCGTAGTCTTCAATTTCTTTGTTTAATAATGCCATCCTTCTGCGCCGGCTACGGTTATCTTTCTGCTTACTGAGTCGTCTCTGCAGGCCATTTTTTGCTTCCCACATGTGCAGGAGCCTGCTGTCAGCCATTTTCACGTATAAGGTCTGCTGTAAGGATTTGGGGATTTGAACGGCCCTACTCTAGCCATATGGGAGTTCCTATGGGTAACCTTTAAGGGTGTAAGCCGGGTTACTACATTGTGAAAGTGATCTTTAATGGCGTCGGGCAGGGCAGAGATCGCAGTCTTGATCCTTCGGTCCTGAGCTACAAACCTGCAGTCAATCCTGTTGTTTGAATGTTGGAGTTCTTCGTAGTCGTTATGTGCTTTGGGTTGTTCGCCCCCTTTCCTTTGAAAGGCGGTGAAGAATCCCTGTTAGCCCTCATTCACACAGCCGTCACCTTCACAGTCACGGCACCGTCACGCCAAGAAACCACGACGCAGACGTAAACGGAGTAGTGTTCGCACTGGAGCTCTCCGTCAGTGTACAGGGTCGTCTGCCTAGTGATTAGTTTAGCCTAGAATTGGCGTGCTTCATCTGAAAAGTAAAGAAAGTGGTTTGTGCTAACTTTTCGCTAAATTTAGTTGTAAACATTTGTTTTCTGATTTGCTGGTTTACCGCGGGGCATGGTTGACGGTACGTGTGTTGTCGTGTTGACGGGACGGAAACATAGAGCTCGGCCTCCCGTCACCGTCGCACCTTTTTGGCGAGAAATCGCCCGAAAAACCGTCGCCCATGACGGAAGACGATCACGTGACGGTGACGTGACGGGGTGAGAAACGGCTGCGTGAATGAGAGCTTAGCCCTCATTCAGACAGCCGTTTTTCACCCCGTTTTTCAGCCGTTTTTCAGATTGGCTCACCATCCACTTCCACGACTTCCATAAGCCTCGCTGGGTGTCGGAGGCTGAGACTGCCCTCCGCGCTGGAAAAGTACCCGACGGCTCGTGCCAGCACGCAGCCAGAGTGCACGCCTGTGCTCCAGAGCATGCATGAGCGCCGGTCACGGCCCGCCCCAGAGCATGCCAGAACAGAGCGTTCTCCTCAGCGTGCGAGCCGTAGCCGTTGTAGGTCTTGTTGGGGTTACCAGGCCTTTCCCGGCCGGCTGCAAACAAGTCCCGTTGAATTTTGGGCAGTGGTCCGTCGACCGAGGGCTTGGTGTCATCCCTTTCGTGTGTACACGTTGGGAATTTCGGCCACAGGATAGGAAAGTTCACAGAGCTCAGGTGGAGGACGTTCGATCAGCTCGGCCCCCGGGTGGTCGACCGTGCAAAAGAGAAAGACGAACATCCAGCCGTGGTCCCTCGTACAGACGTGAGACGTAAACAACGCCATGGGGCGAAAAAGAGAAAAAACGCTACTGCTGCGCAAACGTTCGCTACCATCAAGTCTAACGCAATAATGTGAGCTTCAATCATTTTTTGTTCTTTTTTCTGTTTGTTATGTCCGTATGTCCACCTCCTTCACGAACATGGTGCTGAGAACCTCCGCAACTATGGGGCCAATGCACAGTGCAAATAGTTAATAAGTACGGCCTTCTGTGGAAATTATTCTTCTTCCAGTTTAGCTGAAGGTTTACGGTGAATCTAATTCTTATTATAGCAGAGACGTGTTTTCTGGAGGGACGACCAAAGACAAGGAAGATGGTTTCACCTAACAGTTTGAGCACTCCCAGACCGCCACAAATGTCTTTCCAAGTTTCTTCATCAGGGCAGCTCTAAAATTGTCTTGGATACACACCACAGGAAACAGCGTTTATGAGCAAACCAAAAGGCTGGAACAGGCTAGGCGTTATCTGTGCGGAGAAAAGTTTAGGACCTCCGTGTGCAGGTGAGTTTACAAAAAACTCACAAAGAAAAACCGAAAATGAAATTTTGATTTGTTAGCTGCAATAAAACTTTTGAAAAACCTATAAAAACCCTGAGAATCATCGCGAGATATTGGTAAAACACCTTAGGAGTAGCGACTGTTTACAAGGCCCTTCTCTCCCAGCTCTGATATTGTCCTGCGTTAAGCTATGCCTCGGCCCATGAGAAATGAATTTGGAAGTTAAGGGTGCTTTCAAACCAAGCCTTGCTTTAATGTATCGCTTAGTATAGGGGGCGTTGATAATATGTAGCACCGCCCGTGTGTACGAGATTTAGGCGCACGTTAAAGATCCCCAGGTGGTCAAAATTAATCCGGAGCCCTCCAATACGGAGCGCCTCATCGCCAGCGTTGCGTCGGCGCGTTAAACCGTACAATCACTCATCATAATATGTAGCAGTGGGGAAACGACAAAATATTGCGGAAAGGTGAACATGTACATCTGTAAACTTCCATTGCTGGAATAAAAACTTAGACCATTTAGAATATTCAGCCATTGCCGGTTCCTAAACACAAAGGGTACGCATTACACGAGTTACACGCTCAAAGTTTGATGTTACGTCATTCATTTGAGAGTCTTATGTACTTCTCTCATATCTGTTACCTACTGGAAAAAAGCACGAAATATAGTACTTTTGAGGACTGAGTTTGGTTCAGACGACCCTGGCAACAGGGCCACTTAGAGGGGTCTGACACCTTCTGTTAATTTGTACTCACGCTCTTATGCACGCTCACCAATTTAGGACTGTGAAACAAAATATTTGAAATATTTGCCCCCTAGTATAACACCGAATATTATAGATGCTTTAAATATCAAATAAATGGCACTATAACATGACTTTAACTTTAACATGATAAAATAGCTGCTCTCGAATTGTACCGGGCGAGAGAGATGCCAGAGTCAATAACGAAAAAAAAACAGGTTTGCGTACGTTGCAAGCAATTCCAAATATTAGGCTCTGAAAGTCGCCATAGGTTTGATTTGGCTATTATACGGTAAACAAACAATTTATCGCACACACCAAGATTTGAACCTGAGCGGGAAAACAAAATAGATGCTGATCCCATCATCTCACTGCGTGGAAAACTGCAATTATTACAAACTACGGAAGTGATCAGTCATCCAAGAATATGTACATCACTGCAGCTACACTCAGGCGTCCGTCAAACCTCCGGCAAGCAGACGCACGCGTTACACAAATGCAGCCATTCTGGTGGGTCACCAACGCAGCCTGCTCCCAAAAAAATGGACTTCTTGGATACGGACGTCCAAGGCCTCCATGAGCGCGTGGCGGAAGGCCGCCAGCGTGCCGGCGCACGTACTACCAGAGTCCTTTACGTACCAGCAGCTGGCTGATACCGCACGCTAGAACCGCCGACGAAGACACGCAGAGAACCACCCAGAGATCTTGTGTAGGTTTGAAATCCAATTCGATACGCTGACTGAGTGAAAAGCTCCTGCAAGGATTTTTCGGGCCCTACATAATCCGACGACCTCTTGGCCAATTTCTCAATGAGGTTGGCGTCGGCAGAGATCCCGGCCCACTATGACAATGCACGCGGTCCGAAGTTGTCCACGTGGTTCGCCTCATGCCTTACTATGCCAGATGAAGGACTTTGTTGTTTGTGTGTACTGCCGTTTTGTTTTAGCATCGGGTCAATGCACTCTTAGAGTGGGACAATGCTGCGAACCATGCCTTCTGTTTGTATACTTTTGTTTTGTTTCTACGATTCGCCGGCGCCTGGCTGTGTTATCAGTGTTTAAAGCGTTTGCTTTCTACTGAATTCCGCCCGGGCTATCTTACATTAATAGGGAGAGGGCTTGCCCCGAAGGTCCCTGGCCTAGAATATTCTCCTTTGATCTCCAGTCTTTTGTTAAAATTCTGTGTTTAGAGGAACAATCTCACTGAAAGATAAATACTCCCGGCGCAGACGCAGCGGTATTCGATTCCCCTACACTCGCCTCCACACGTTACTTTGTTGACTGCTGCTTCGCCGCCTATGTATTCTTTGCGTTGTTAAGGGGGCACAAGTTTGCTCTAATAAACTTGCTCTTCCTTGAAGGCAGCTGCATTGTCTTTGGCTACTTTACGATATACATCAAGCTGCTATCACCCTCAGACGAACAGTGTGAATTTTGGTTTTCACCGAACTCTACCTGACGTGTTATTCGTGTATATGAAACTAGAGTACACCAACTGGGATAACATTCTTCCTTTTGTAAACTTTGCGTATAATTGCGTTATTCAGCGCACCACCAGCAGCGCTTTATTTTTTTCGGGACTTGGGAGGTCCCCATCATTCATTATTGACACCTTTTCTTATCAGCTAAGGGGTCGTCCGCTACCCCGCTTTCCACCAGTTCAATTCCAAAATCAGCCACTACGGGCACCTCGCTAGCACGATCCCTGAAGCCTCGAAGCAGGAACTGGAAGCGAATTACGATGCCTCTCACTGCTGCGTCCATTTCCGCCACGGCGAGGCAAGACCAACTGGAGAAGTTTTTCAAGGCCGCTATTGACCCGTACACCGTCATTGAGCAATCATTCCCAGTAAACTTCCCAGACTCGCCTCCTTTGAAAGAAGAGCAGTCCAGTGGATATATGCATTTTCAGACCTTCCGAATAAGGGTTTTTCTTTTTCTACAGTGTCTAGCTCAGGCGTTGAGAGGATGGAACATGACACCGGGGTTCAGTTTTTTAGCATCGACTGGTAGTAGAGATGCATCAGGTAAAGAATGAATGAACGTTGCATGCAAAAGAACAAGGCAATTTGAACCCCTGATGGCAGTGATGAATATGATGAAACTCCCAATTATGAAGACTTCAGTTCAGTGGCTATTCCCTGGAAGCACCAGTGACCATACGTACTGTTAGCTGTGGTATTTTAAGCTATTTACGCTGTTTTGTTTCTTTTTAAAATAACCAATCACTTGCCTAATTTCCGGCCCAGTATTGGAAACGAAAATTTTATATACTCTAAAGTGTATGAGCCGAACTTCGTGACATCACGAAAAGAGCGCCTGATAGGTTAACTGTAATTCAGACATGTGTGGTGGAAAGTGTGGTAGTCAAAAATTAGCAGCAGCAAGTCTTTTATTCCTAAAGAGTAAAACTAGCAGTGCAGCGCGTCGCAGGGTCCTCCACTGCGGCAATTTCTATTGCCTTCGTACAATAAAAATGCCATTAACACTGTTTGGTTAGCTGCACCTACTATTCTATGATTCAAGCGTTCGACTGAAGTCGGTGTTAAACGCTCTAGCGTGTCATCTTTACAATACTTCTCCGCAGTGCTGTACTGAAAATTCCCATTCTCTTTTCAAAACAATTTTCATGGGGACCAATGCTCCGCCCGGTTGTCATTGAACGATTATGTTATCTAGCTCTGTTAGCGTGCAAGCGCTCTGGCTGGGGGTTGGAATTTTACGCCATGTCACCTTTAACAGGAAAGCCCTAAATCCCTACGTTTCCAGCGCTGCTGAAACGGGAAGGCAGAAAAACGGCAGAGTGTGCTTGAACTCTTTAGAATGCGAATGCGTTATACTCGTGGGCATGTTATCCTTTCTTTGCATAAAGAATAGAATAGAATAACGCGCCCTCTTTATTCTCACTGCTCTCGCGCAGCACCGAACTGCCCTACGAATACACTGCCAATCAAGGGTTTGAGAGCGACCCACGACTCTCCCCACCCGTGCGCTCCGCTTCCGACGGCAGTCTCTCCGGCGGTCTCTTTCACGCACCTCGACTCGGACCGTACGGAGAGCAAGGAGGCACGTGAGTATCATCCTCGCCCCACCAAGGAGGAGAGCGTCGCTAGCGCCTCCACGCCCCGAGTGGAGGGCTCTGGTCCCCACAACTTGAACCTTGTGTTGGCCTGCTGCCAAGCTTTCATTATACTGCCCACCCGCGCCCGTCACTACTTGACCACCACCGTGGACACCACCCTCCGGAATCCGTTATTTGAAGACTCATGGCGGCTCTTATTAAATGAGCGGAAGCGGAGTGCTCTGTGCGGTTCTGTGTACCTCTGCACTATTTTCAAGCCAAGCTTGTTTTGCGTAACCTGCGCCTTCGCTGGTGGCATAGCCGAAACGCCTTTCGGCAAAGCCATCTCTATCCACCTGCTCCGGTGGCGATGTTGTTTTCGATTCCTTTGAAGTGTTTGGCCCATGCCTACTCAAAGCGGTTGGCCAGGGATAAATTGCGTACACAGGCAACGTTATTCACGTGCTCTTCTGGCGCCACTCTCGCTTGCCTGGCGGGGATTGACCAGGTGCATAATATTGGGAGAGACGGATAAAAAGTCCTTACTTAACAAGAATGTGAGAGTGGCTCCAAAGAAATTCTAATCCTGTGCCTGTCATACTTCCAACCAGCAGAGTAACCCGGAAAATGCCGGAACATCACACGGTGCGTCGTCGGCTAGTGGAAGATCTAGTGGATCTAGTGGAAGAAGAAGACAGCATTTGACTGAGACAACCATGGAGGCTGCATTACGGTCAGTGCAAACGTAGTCTCAGTTGCTGTTTCTGGTTATGTCATGACGTCTTTATTTTGATTTACTATTTTTATTCATCATATCTTCAATTTCCATCACGTGGCAGTCTTTCCCTTCCACGGAATAATACTGTACCATTGCGTGACTTCACTTGCCTAGGTGACCGGTAGGTCTACGACATATAGTCCGATCACCGTATTCATCTTCGGGTAGCACGCATTTGTTAGTTAAGTGACTATCTCACATTGATCTTTTTCTAAGCGTATCTTATCAAGTGTATGGGGGGGGGGGCGATTCTAACACGCCGAAGTTGCACCTGAGGTATCAAGCGCGCCGTGTGCAGAACAATTAGGAAATAAGGCAACCGATGAAGGTTTGCAAGAATTTCGACTCATAGGCAATTTTGTTCAGCTGTCGTTTAAAAACAGTCACCACCGCGACAAACGAACCGTCTTTAGTGGGTGCAGCAAAAAAACACCTTAATCACATCATGCGCGCGGGTTAATAGATGACCATCATCAAGTGAACTGTCCTGCTGATCCGCACATCGTAACCAAACAAACGAGCAGCAAGAGGAGCTTTCGGAAGAAAAAAACTCAGGACAAGGGGCACAAAACAAAATGAATAAGAGTAATAAGAGCATGATCAGCAAAGTGGAGGAAGGTGTAACGGAACCATAAGGAAGATGAGGTCTTGGAGGAGATTATGGCGAAAAGCGGGTAGGTAACCAGATTACCGCATCAAACGTGCTCCGTGGATGCGACCGTTCAGTTTTCGTGGTAGGTCGGAATGTGGCACTGCAGTGTTATGTACCAACACTTCTTTAATGCATGCAGTCCCTCCGACATCACGTCATTATCGAGTTAGAGGCGCAGCACTGTGTGCCGTCTCAAGGTGCTTCACAACACACTGTCCGTCGCAGCCATGCGGCTGACCACGTCCGCCTGACCATGCAACAAAAATTGCACAGCTTCTCAAAAATCAGAAACCCCACTGGTAGAAGTATTTCGTCTTCCGTTCCTGCTGAATGAGCTGACCCAACCGAAGCTCAGCAATGCAAGCACCGGACTCCAGAGATTTGCCCTTTACAATAAGTGCCTAAATAAGCTGTCAGAGATGCTTCTTGGTATTTTTGCTGCCAAATATTGTGAAAAGTAATTCCGCATTGGCGGTACCATAATCCCCACTGACGTATCGTACAAAAAGTCTGCCTGCGTTTTCGGACACTGTTCGGTTCATTCTTATTTTTTGTTACTTTACCTACTTATACTGTAAACCACCAAAAGGGGTCTACTCGGTTTCCTGAAGGCCCTTCAGGAATGAAAATTACTACAATCAAATAAAACAAGAAGTTACTATTGTTTCGCACATACAAATGCTCGCATCGGCAATTCAGAGGATATTTGGCGGGAACATTTCTTGCCACTATCCACTTTATTACTAAAGGCCTCAGTAGATGTCTTAAACACGCGTTTCAAAGCCCAAGGCCCCAGCGTTTTTGAGAAGCCAACATGAAGTACGCTGGAGTCACTGCATGAGGTGGTCTGGCATGCCTGGAGCCCCTGCTACGAGCCCAAAAGAGACACAACTTTATTCTAGCTTCATTTTAACTATATAACTGATATTCTTTGAAACAGCTTTCTGTAAGTATTTGTAGTCACTGCTACTTTTTCCCCGTATTTTTATTTTTTGTAGGTGGCGGCAATTTTAGGCGATATTTTCTGGCCCTTGTGTTTGATTTGTGAATGCTTTGAATGTGAAATTTTTGACCTTCCAAGGTAATTCGCAATACAGGATAAGGATTTTCGTAAAAAAACAGCACTTTCTTGATGCAGTTACTGCTTAAGTGTCACTGTGCGGTTCGATAACGCACGCCTGTCGTCTAATTATTATGAACACCCTTTGCATTTCGCGTCATTTTCTTTAGAGTCTTTGTAAAATAATTATTCCTTACATTTCTTGTTGACGTTGAGAGCACTGGCTTTTCCGCTACGTCAAGCAAAGATGCAATGTTACCGGGTCGCAAGTGCTAGTTGCCTAACATTAATTGCATCCTTGGCATGCTCGTGTGGTGCCGTGCCACTTGGCAGGCTACACTGTGTGCATTTACCCAACAGCCGTGTACATACGGGTCGAACCCTGACTCAATAAACGAACATCACGTCACAGCACAAACAAGCCTGCAAATACTTCTCCCTGCATAACTTATTTCCTCACCAATCAGTCCGGATTGGGTGGCTCCTGCAAGCACGCTAATTACCCCTACAACGCTAGTTATATCAATACATTTTCCACCCTGTGTACAGGTTTACCCTGGTACAATTCCCTCCGGCAATGACCAAGTTACCCTAACCGAACCCTACCGTTGCCTTTCTACTGGGAGCACACCCTGCAGACTTTCGAGATTTCTGACCATGTGAACGTGCCCTCCGAACGTTTTAAAGTCGAGGAGGTCATACCGAACTCCCCAATCTGCTACGCCTGAGTATTATGCTCTACAAAGTTTCTATTGCACTCGTATTTCCAAAACAATTTGTCCGCACTTATATGGCGACGACTTCTATTCGCGAAAGAAGCCTGAAATAGCCGACAAATTTGCTAGATTTGCCTAAATTTATATCAAAGGACGATGGCGTACTGCCAACCCTGCACGGCAAATTCCTGTCACGCCATTTCCCTCGACTTTCTCTCCTCTCAGAGTTAGTGCAAATGGACGTTTTCTTAATTGGATTCAATTTTTTAACAGTCGTGTCTCTCGTGCGCCCTTTTTTGGGTCATTTGGTTTATACTGTTTTCGAGCAGGTCGATCCGACATCTCCTGTATTTGTGCTAGTCTTCTTTTTCGACGCGTTTTTAAAGCAATGTTCTTTGAATTTTCTACCGGTATTAGCATCAATCCAACGGGTACTCTTAATTGAAACGTCGATTGCACTCTTTATTGTGTGCTTATTTGTTGTATGAAATACACCCGAGGTTTTGTTGGTTTTGAAGAATGTGGACGTGCACGTCCACATTCTTCGGCAACAGCTTCAGTACTTTCAAATTGTTTTGTCTACATATACTTCGCATTGAAGGATTAACTGTCCCTTTTACACCCCATTTTTGAAATTAGGGTAAGGCAGGTAGAGCGACAAACGTTTTGCGTCCAGGTAGATCAAAACTGGTGTAGTCTCTACTGAGCGAAAGCCTCGTACCTCTCATTAGAAGGTGACCTTTACCAACCTCTGCGTCGACACGAATGGACATATACCGGTAGAAAAATATCACTAGATCCTAGGAACGCCAAAACTGACAACAAGCAAGAGAGAAAGCTATAAGAAACCAATAATGAATACTTGTGGTAAACAACCATTGAATCTGTATTTATAGGAATAACTATAACGGAGGATGAAGCCGGGATTAGAATAATTAAGCTCGCTGAGGTGCATTAGGAGGATTTAGGTATTTATTTAGCCATTCTGCTACCTTTCCCGTGCATTTCGGGAAGAATTTTCACTGCTGGGAGTGAGCCAAGGCGCCACCTCCAAATTTCACATGATTCAAGTACGCCACCTTTTTCCCAATCGCACTTCCTACTCACGATGTAAACAGTTGCGGTGAGATTACGTCGCCTCCTATGGAGACAAAATCTCTTCCTCTTATTGTCCTCATTCGATTGAGGGATGAATTAAAGATTGGGCCATAAAAGATAGACTCGACAAAGCCCACTTCTTCGTCTGGAAAAGTTCGAGAGCGGCGCTTTTCTGCATGAACACAAAAAGAATGAGGAAGATGTATATAAGGATTGTGTTAATAATGAAGATTTACTATTGTTTTATACCCACAATTTTAATGGTGGTGTTAATTTCTTAGGATTATTGAGGTGAATGACAATAGCTTATGATAAGATAAGAAGTGAATTAAGGCAGAATAACTAGAAGGAATTAAGGTTGTTCTGAAAATACGTCAATATAGCACTAAGACTATATAATAAGGATTGCCAGCGTATCTTTCCTGCTGTGTATAAGGGTGTGTATGTATACAAACTGGCACCCATCACAATAGTTGATTGATTGTTGGGTTTAACGCGCCGACGCAACGCAGGCGATGAGGCGCGCCATAGTGGAGGGCTCCAGATTAATTTTGACCACCTGGGGATCTTTATCGTGCCCCGAAATCTCGTACACACTGGCGTTTTTGCTTTTCGCCTCCATCAGAAAAGCGGCCGCCGCGGCCGGGAATCGAACCCGCGGCCTCGTGCTCAGCAGCGCAACGCCTTAGCCACTGAGCCGGCGGGTCCATCACAATAGTACAGCAGGATATGGGACCACCATGTAAACAGTGGGCATCAATAGGCGTCAGCATGTGTTTGCCTTGGAAGCACATCAGCAGATTTCAGGTCCCTGTCAAATTGAATTGTAAGCCGTGCGTCCTGTCCAAAACTACGTGCTACCATCTTCTTTCTTTAGGAAATGGCGAATGGCCGTCCTGGCAAGAATCACGGCTGGCCTGGCTCCAGCTGCTTGTCGTGGTGAGAATCCGCAAGAGCCTATCCAGGACGCTGCGCCTACAGCGCGGAAATCTGCCTCATATATATCCCCGCCTTCCGGCGGGACCCCTCCAGTCCACCAAAGCTTCGGGGTGTACCTCCTAACGGCCGCATGTGCCGTCTTCGCTGTACTGACTTCGGTAGCTCTAACAGTCACCTTTCAGGTAAGAACCCAACGGTTTCTATTGTCAGGCTACGATAGTTGCGGAATAAAATTTCACAGTCGTTTCTCCGACCACGCTGAGCACAGACCCTATAGTACACATACTAATAGTTAAGCCCTAATCACAACATATTTCGCTAAGCCCTGATCGTGACATATTTTATCCAAACAAAAACAATGGAGCCCACGTTAAATATTGGCACTTTCATGAAGGCTAAGAAATTCCGCATTCTTCAGCTCACTTCACGTTTATCAGGGGCTAATGGGCAAGAAACACTGTTTGTCTGCAATAGATCATGCAGTCCACTACAACCCCCTCCCAAGTGAGAGTTACTGATTTTTCAAAAGCGGATTCAACAGGCGGGAAAGGTCCCCGGCCTACTGAATCCGCTTAGTATCTTTAGCAAATGCCAGCAATTATAAGGGTGCTAGGAATAACTGGGGCCTTTCGGCAAACGTTCTCGCATAGATCCGTCAAAAAAACTGTTGACAGGCAAACAGAGGACGATAGAGTGTAGAGAGCGGCTGAAGAGAGCTGACTTCGAGAGTGGATAGTGCTGATTTTGCAAGGCTATCGAGGTTTCGAAGTGGGCTCAAACTCTCCGTGCGTCTAGCCAGTCCTATTTTTCTGAGAGGCGGGTTTCAAGCCTTATCGATGGGTCCCGTGACTCCCGACGCCGTGTTTTTATAGTATCGAGTGTACTGCGAATGCACTGTGGCAAAGATAAAGGAGTGAGAATGACAGCAACAAAGTGCAAGTAGTAATGGACAACAAAAGTGATGGCGGGCCACCTATGCGGCTGGTCAAGCCAGTGAACCTCACTACTAATACCGAGCGTTAGGAACTGGGACTTCTAGAATTAAGGACGTCAAGTGTGCTCGGGCAGAAAGTTGTTTTATAGGGGTCATTACATAAGTCAAGCGCATCGGTGCGCACCAAAAACCGAAGAACTGATAATCAGTCAAGCCCGGCCGCGATGGGCACTTCAGGAAGCAACCTTTTAGCTTTGATTGATTGATTGTAGGGTTTAACGCACCGACGCAGCGCAGGCGGTGAGGCGCGCCGTAGTGGAGGGCTCCGGATTAATTTCGACCACCTGGAGATCTTTAACGTGTGCCGAAATCTCGTACACACGGGGCCGTATTCTGCTGGTCATCCGACGCGCGCCGGAACGATTTCCGGCGCCCTTCCGACGCGGTTGTTTAGAGAGAGGAGAAAGTGGGCTCTCACGATTGGCTCGGAGCGGAAAACGTCAGCCGGCCTACGTCACGCGGCTATATTTTGGCTATTTTTTGGTGACGTCACGTAGCCAAAGGCTCCCGCTCGTTCTCCCGCGACCGGCGGGTGAAATCCGGCGCGGTTAAGAGCGCATCGGATTGTACGATGGCTGCGTATATGCCGCCTGTGTTCGCACTTTTGTTGGAGCTGCTGGAGGAGGATCCCGTGCCTGAGCGTCGACTGAGTGACGGCGACTTTCAGCGCCGTTTCCGTGTCAACAAGGGCCCGGCGCGGATGCTGTGCGACGCACTTAACGAGCACGTTAGGCCTCGAGTGCGACGGGGCTATCTACGGAAGCGAACGTGATGTGCGCTCTGAGGCTCTTCGCTACCGGCAGCTTTCAACAGATTGTCGGTAGCGGTGATACTCTTGGCATGACGCAGCCGTCGGTCAGCCGCAGCATTCACGCCGTTGCCAAGGCGCTGAAATTGGAAGCCCTTATCGGCCATCGAGGTGCAGCGAAGTGTCAACAGATACGAAGGTGCTGTGCGTGCTGTGTCCCTCTTCGCAACTGACAGTTTGCAAAGCGTTTTCTGCCACCATGAAACACTGTCGCACCCCGACGCCAGTCGCAGCGTTCACACTGTGGTGTCGGCACTGACGGAGCTCCGACACACGAGGGTTTTGGATACCCCGGCGACGTAAGCACGGTGTAAGTACTACTTGTTTCTGGCTACGTTTGTTACGGAAGCAAAAAATTGTTTTGCATCGAAGGGAAAAGGAGCGCGATGTCTGAAAAGCAGTCACTGAAATGCGTTTGTTTTGAGCGGTGTGGTGTGGTGGCAGTGATCTCCCATAAATTTCGCAATTGTGCATGATCAAATAGTGTGTCAAAAAAAAAAAAAACTTAGCAGATGCATGCATATGTAAATAATCTTTTAACTCTCCGGCCTATGTTCGCTTAAGTGAAATGATATCGAAAAGGTATGTCAATAAATGTAGCTAAAATGAACACGTTCAGAGGTATCGAATAGGGTGGCGTCTTGAAAGAAAAAAAGCTTATAAAGAAAGATAAACAGGTGTATTGTGTTGGTCGTCTAACTGACTTCATAAAGAACCGTGTAATATATGCGTAACGTATATCGCCCTCGCCCCGCCCCCATCGTGTGTCAACTGCTTCGGCGCCTTCACTTCGGCTGAGATGTTTCCCCCTGCTTGACACATAGTGAATAGGTGACAAGTTCAGCTTGTCGGCTCGTTTTAAGGGTTTATCGATTTCGAAATGCGGGGTGGGGAGGGGAGGGGTTGTATTTCGCAGTTGTACCGCATAGATGGGTGGGAGGGCCCTTATCTATAGTTGTAAGTAACCAATTTTCCTCTCAGGTCGCCTGCATGCTCTAATTGCCCTGCTACGCGAAACAGCGACGATTAAAAAAAAGGCACATACAACACGGCGATGTCGTTTGTCGTTGCATGCAGTTGCGGAGTGAATCAGTTCCAAGTAACCCAATTCTTTATATTCTTGCTCTTGTTTATTACCTTTTCCTTTTTTCAAACTGTGTTCTTGTTTAATGCTTTAGTACATATTTGTGTTATGTATTTCTTTCAGGTGTGCGACGCCAGTATGAAGGCCCTGACCGTGACTGCCGACTACAGTGCCTTTGTGTGACTGGCTGTTCACTTTTGCCCGTGACGTGTAAAGCCTGGCGAGTTCTGGGGTTGACGGTGGCCACCTGCTCGAGTCGTGGCTCATGACACCCCCTGCTCGTCGTCCAGGCCGCAGACACCTGAAGAAAAGTACAATGCCGCACATGCTTCGTTGTGCTCTGTCGTGAAGTGCAGCATTGCAGTTCTCAAGAGCTGTTTTCCTTGCCTGCAGTAGCACCAGCTTTTCTTCATAGGCCTCTTCTGGCAGCCAACATTGTCAGTGTGTGTTGTGTGGCTGCCTGTTGGAACGACTGACGACAATAGCTGCAGCAGCACCAAGGGACGAGGGCAGTGATACAGACGATGCGGCTGATGAGGTGCCTGCCCCCGACAGGAGCAAGAAGCTCCTGAAGGACAGGGCAACCAACGCATCTTCAGACAGCTTTGTGGCACTAAACATGTCATTTTTAACTTTCGTTTCTGATTGTGTGTGGTGTGCGGTGTTTGTTTTGTCGGGAGAAAATTGTTTTGTTGTTGTTTCATGTAGCATATACTTTGCCCTGACGCGACATTGTTTCCTGTAGAGAAGCTTCTTGTCGTTTTGTGTTTGACATGGTTGTGTGAGGACAACAGAGAAAGTTGCTTTGCTTTCGACCACTATATACTATGTCTTGACACGGTGTTGCTTGATCTGGGATAGGCCGTGACTACTGTTTTGATGGGTCGTGAGGCCTTGTTGTGGGTATAGAGACCGGTCAAGATTCTCTTGAGAAAATTCTGTTTATTACACTGTAACCGTCATTCTGCTGTGAAGCAAAGAATGATGATGCATGTACCACAAACAAAAAAAAAATAATCAGTATACTGCGGAATCTTCTGGACACAATTAGTTCAATCCAGTCAAGAGTTATATTATGACATAGCACAACCATTGCACGGTGACTTTGTTTGGAAATCTCTGACAGATCATTTTACTTAAGAGAACACGATATGCCAGTATGCATCTCCACTGTTGATACAAAAAGTAAACATGCTTAAAATATTGGAGGCTGTCTCTTAACAAAGAGTTCACTGTCATGGTTTACTCTGACATTCTCATGATAAGTGGAAAAATGGTCACAAAAGTTTCATTTACCCCACCATTGCATGTATTCTAGCACTCAGTGCTTTGATGACTGATTGCTTAGATTTTTAAAGTGATATTGCAATTTTTTCTTTCATGAAGGACACCTGCTTGTAAAAAATAATTATGATAAGCCAACAGCAGCATCTACAAAGGCGTATTGAATTTTTCCTCAATAAATCAGGGTGTTACAAGTTATGTTGAACTGTTTCCTTTTCCCCTGCATGCAGCAGCACCGTCCAAGAGTAACCAACACTGGGAAAAAATAATCGTGACAAAATCAACTATAGCATTTCTGTAGTACACAGCCTTATTTAAAGTGCACAGAAACCAACGTAACTTCATTGCAAAAATAAAGAAGGGCACATTGATGTTTGTGATGCAATGCCAAAACTGCTTTCTCTACTCCAGCTTGTTAAAGTGCTCATAGTTGGCATCTATTCTTGTTGAGGCCCACAGTACTGGTTGTTTGTTCAGGGCCTTCCACAACCAGCAGCTCTCCAGCTCCAGTGTGCCTGAAAATGTGTTCATTATGAGCTTAACGGCCAAAAAACAATAAGGG
This sequence comes from Haemaphysalis longicornis, assembly GCF_048455015.1. Taxonomy (NCBI): domain Eukaryota; kingdom Metazoa; phylum Arthropoda; class Arachnida; order Ixodida; family Ixodidae; genus Haemaphysalis; species Haemaphysalis longicornis. Next base: position 60,438,740 of record NW_027526204.1, on the reverse strand, counting down.
GTTGAAAATTTGGTCTCTATCTTAGTTAACGAAGCGTATTGCGGTATACTTTACCTATTTAACCCTGAAGGGTAGAGGCATTAAATAGGAAAATGGAATTACAAAATATGCTAACGTAAGAATACATTGCAGGTGCTCAATTACAAAAATTGCACCTCATTGCACAGTCACTGAGTTGTACCTATGCTTGTAGAAACAAGTGATTATTGTGGATGGAAACAATACCTGCGGGAAGGCGGTTTGATTCTCGGGATGTTTTAAGAAAAAAACTGAGCAAACTACTTCAAGTTGCATGCTTAAGCACCAAATTTGTGGGCGTGGTCGATTTGACGTGATACAGGCTTAGGCTGTTAGAGCAGTTCGTCACGCAGAATAGCATATTAATATAGCTCACGAAACAAAGCTAGGCAGGAAACGTATCCTCGGGTCGCTAAAGTCTGGAGGTCAGTACTCTCTTTCATTGACGTTGCACTTGCACCCCTGCTTTCATTAAAAAAAATTAAAACGAGCTTGCCGTGATATTACCGCGAACCATGTATGGGTTTGTTTATTTATTGTTTGTTTTTATCGCCCGGCCACGCCTGGCTCTGTTATCTGTGTCCGCGAAGCGCGTCTTCCATTCTTTATTTTTATGCCGCACGGGCTATCTCATTCAGATAAGCAGACTGTTTCGCCCTAACGGCACTAGCCCAGAATAATCTTCTCTGATCTACAATGTTCTGTATTTCAATGGACGGTTCGAGAAACATTTGCGCCGAAAGATAAAAGCGTGCAGAGCAGACGCCGCGGCATTCGATTCGACGACACTCGTCTGCACAAGTCACTCTGTTGACCGCTGCTTCGCCGCCTCTGTATTCTTTTGAGTTGTTAGGGGAGCACAAGTTCGCCATAATAAACTTGTTTTTCCTTCAAGACAACTGCGTCATCCTTGGCTTCGTGACAATATAAGTACGTAATCTGATCGTGCGCAAAACGCGCACACATGCGTTTTGAAAAACGGGTTTAATTCGCTGCACAAGCGAGAGTGGCCGAACGATGACATGGCGTTAGAAAATCGATCAAAATATCGCACTCACGTCACAGCCGTCTTATATATAACTGCCGGGCAACAGCGTACCGTTTACGTCGCTTTTCGTCCCAAGAGAACGCCCTTGTGGGACGAAATTTTTGCGCAGCAACCTGTACTGAGCGTTCAAATATGCCTCCTTTAAAAACAGCTGTGCCGCGCGCAGCGCTCCCTGGCGCCTCATAACGGAACAAAGTAAAAACATAAATGCGTGTAAACCTGTTAAACTAGCATTAGCAGCAACGGCAGTGCCCGTGAAAACACACAAACAGGAAAGGCTTTGTTATATCTAAACATTTTTATTAATTTCGCTTTAGCAGCATTTGAAAGTTATGAGATTGTCCCCGAAGGCGATGACGTACTTCCCGCGATCTTCGAGGGCGGGGCGGTTGGCTATTTGCACGTCATTTTGACGTCACGAACTTCCGACGCGCGTCGGAAGGGCGTCGGATAGCAGAATACGGCCCACGGGCGTTTTTGCTTTTCGCCTCCATCGGAAAAGCGGCCGCCGTGGCCAGGGATCGAACCCGCGACCTCGTGCTCAGCAGCGCAAAACCGTTTAGGTGCGGAGCACATTAGTACCGCACAATGTCCGTCCGCGTCCGTGCGCATAGCATTTACAATCGCTAAAAGCACACAGGCACCAGCAGGATCCGAGCCTGTGTCTGGTAGATCAGACAGAGTTAGTGTCAGTCGTCTTACCTATTGGGCTACGGCCGTGAGTTGGTACCCAAGATTCAAACGGCTTACTCCCTCGCCAGAAACGGTGAGAAGTACCTTAGGACCTCCCAATTTCCGTCCGTGCCCATCCATGCGCACACACCACCATCAAGCGAAAATCAAGCGAAATTCGATTTGACCCGTGAGTTGCAGTTTCATTTAGGGAATAATCAAGGTGCAACTCACGGCTCAAATCGAATGACGGTCGGGGCGCAAATCGGATGTCACTCGGGGCGCAACTTGGACGTCATTTCCAGTCCCCGTACTCCGCACCCTCGCCATCATCCACGGAGTGGAGGTGATGCCATTTTTTAAAAGCAAAGCTTTCTATCTCTACCAGCCAACGCTTCTTTCGCGGCGTGCGGTACCATAAACTCCCGACGCGGCGGAGGCGCGGCCATGGGAGAAGGGGGTGGGGGGGTGGGGGTTTGCGGAAGGTTTCCCTCTGGAGCACACTGTAGATGACGTGGTAATTTAACCAGCGTTCCCCGCGCTGACGTGCCTGCTCACCGGCGGGCGTGTCGGCGGTACGGCTTTGTCGTCTGGTTTAACGACAGTTGTTTTGGGCCTCTTTTGGTGCAGCTTTGCGTCCATCCCGCGCTTCCTTCACACGGCTTTGTTAACTTGTTCCACAGCACCTCCTGAGTAACCGTTCCCTACAGAATTAAGTGGTCGTACGACAAAGATACTTTAAGGATTGGTTTAAAGGGCGGGAAAACAAAATGCAGAGACCACATACAAACATCTGGCCGCTAAAGAAACACTACCTTTTAGGCACTGCTTGCCACGAATGGGACTCCGTTTTCTAAATTGATGAATACCAATTCGCTTTTGACAAAACACAAGTTTCATTCATTCGAAAGGTTGCCTCAATAGAATCATACTGACACCACTTTTAACGCACACTTCGCTCAAATTAGCTACACAATTGGGAAAAAAGGGAATGGCCACGCGACCCACTAGCCCATTTCCCTGCACAGAATGTAGGATGTCATATGTGCCCAGCTGCACGATTGGCAGAGGCCGGCAAGATCAAACGTAAATTACGCAGGGATTATAAGCTTCCAGAACGAGCTAGTCTCGCCTAAATGTAATGCATATTCATTTTACAGCAGGAACAATGGGGCGGTAAACAACGAAAGTTACGAAAATACGTGAAAACATAGAAGTAGCGATGCGTACTGCTGTTACTGGGCGCACTATGCTTGCTTTAGCGGCACAGCAGTCCTCAGCTTGTGGTACCGGGGTTCTTGCACCCGGCCGCGGTTCCCAAGAAAGGACACCGAGCCCCCTCGATCACACCTTTACTGGGAGTCCCGCTCCGCCACGGTACACTGCTCAGCCGATCCGGCTGCACACACGTCGCCCAGCCGAGTCCGCCATGTTCCGCCCTAGCTCATCCCGCGCCACCTCCTCATCCTCAGCCGGCACATGTCCATCGCGCGGGATTGCCCACCGCCACTATTGACGGATTACCACACTCTCCCCCCCTCCGAAGAAAAGGCCGACGCTGGCTGCCCTCGGCTGCAGTCGTCGGCACTCTCGAGGGACTCCCACGGCTCAGCCCGGATGGCAGTAGACCGGTGCCACAGGTGGCCTCCTAAGACCCGGGGGTCCTTGCAGAAGGTCCAAACGTGGCAAGGTCCTGTCCGCGGGCCTTGCTCCGCGGGGGTGGTTTCCGGCGCAGTCGTCAGCAGCTGTCCGCCTCGAGCTCCTGCTTCATCTTGGCGAACTCCTCCTTGGTCATGGAGCCATCGCCCTCGCCGAGCTTCTGGAGCTTCTCCCGCGAGGCGTCGAAGTCCGGCCGCGGAGGGGCCGGGGGAATGATCATCCCGGCGTAGTCCTCGCTCTCCTCCACGGCGTCATGGAGCCAGATGAACTCCTCGTGCTGCCGAAGCACAGAGAACTCCGGCTTCTGGAAGTCCGACAGCGTCGTCTTGGTGTGGACAGTGAACTTGACCTTGTCCCTCTCGCTGAGGGCATCCGAGATGTCCACCACCAGAGACTGGTCCGCCAGGTCGATCGTGTCTGACCGCATCTTCAGCGAGCTGTCGGTCACATTTGCCGCGGAACACCAAAACGAGGAAGAAGACCACAATGCCCTTCCCAGGAACCACGGCCGGCCCCACGTTCAGGGCGCCAAATGTGGTACCGGGGTTCTTGCACCCGGCCGCGGTTCCCAAGAAAGGACACCGAGCCCCCTCGATCACACCTTTACTGGGAGTCCGGCTCCGCCACGGTACACTGCTCAGCCGATCCGGCTGCACACATGTCGCCCAGCCGAGTCCGCCATGTTCCGCCCTAGCTCCTCCCGCGCCACCTCCTCATCCTCAGCCGGCACATGTCCATCGCGCGGAATTGCCCACCGCCACTATTGCCGGATTACCACAAGCTTTAGAGTTGTCTTGCACGACACTGGTCGATTGGCGTATGCGACGTCACCTTACGTGACCCTGTTTGTCGAATATACCCCATGTTTCAGAAACCGATTACTTTCTACCGTAACAAAAACCAGCCACGTGTAAGTACGCTCAAAAACAATGCAACGGCGGCCAACGGTTCGTGGCAGAGTATTGTAGCGCCATCTGGGAGGACTGACGGCAAGCAAGGGTGAAAGTCGAATGGCACAGTGGCACTTCGTTTTAATTGATTGATTGTAGGGTTTAACGCGCCGACGCAATTGCGCAGGCGATGAGGCGCGCCGTATTGGAGGGCTCCGGATTAATTTTGACCACCTGTGGATCTTTAACCTGCGCCGAAATCTCGTACACACGGGCATATTTGCTTTCCGCCTCCATCAGAAAAGTGACCGCGGGGGCCGGGAATCGAACCCGCGACCTCGTGCTCAGCAGCGCAACGCCTTTGCCACTGAGCCACCGCGGCGGCTACTTCGTTTTAATACGCGCCGTTATGACTTCATTGCAGACTTCACGCAAACACACAATTTCTCCGGAGAATCAAAATTTTAACCTAAATTGATTAATTTCTCAGTGATTACGGCATCATTTGCTGCCGGACAAGCGCTGGGAGCACTATAAAATACGAAATCTTTCGAATAAAACTAACTTGTAAGTTGTCTGTATGGCCCCTTCCTGTATGGTACGACTAACTGGCCGAAGTTCCCGTTCTTAACTTGTTTCCACCTACTGGTTGGCGTGTTCGTAGTCACGTGTACGCTTCTTCTCTTTATCCAGCCGAGCGACGTTTGAAGGATGGCCTAACGCAGCTTACCGCTTTCGCCACTGGGACAATAAGGGCACGATAACTTCGGCTCTTTTGCTTTCTCGTTCACGGTGTGGTGCCGGGAGATCAAGAGGAGGGCTGGCATTCGCCCATTGCTGAGGCACAGCACTCGCCACACCGGTGAGGTACCTGGTATCACCTCAAGGTGAAACCGTCACGAACGGTGAAACTCGCTGGGGTAGGCCCCTATTCCTTTTTCAATAAGATGTTGCACGGCCCAGGACACACTATCGCTGCTTTCGTTGATGCGTTCGATCAGGACGGGCCCCTTCCCACGTCTGAAAGTTAGCTTGACGGGTTCGCGCCGACTAATCTCTGCAGGCGTTTACAATCGCTAGATATCCCTTCGTTTTCGACATGCAAAATCGTCAGAATCTCTGGGAAGACTCCTTTTTCGCTCTAACAACCTGTACGTTCCGCTTTGTTTGGATCGCTTCCTCAGCTGTTCCTCAGTTAAAGACACGCGTTAGTTCAAAAGAGGATATACTCGTCCAACAAAATCTAAAGTTCTTTCATGCGCTTTCCCCCACGGTTTTTAGGAAGAAACTCGGCACCGCTCACGGGCGCCCAAACGAAAATATTTATTCAAAGGCTTCAAGTACGAAGTCCCATCTTTATCCAAAGGAAGACGTGCTTGAACTAAAATAAAATATGTATGCTTCCGTACACTGTCGGTACGCTTTAATCGTCTACGAGCTAAAAAGCAGTGGCCATCGTTAGTACAACCTCAACCAAAAATGAGCGGCAGCTGAAGCAGGAAGCTGTCGTGCTTCATCGTAGATTTCGGACGAAAAAAACAAACCAAAGTTTTATAAATTGAATTGTTGTTTGAGTCCTGATGTTGCACTTGATTTAAAGATATCTTAAAACTTAAATCCCGACGAATCAAAAAACTGTGCAGTGCTATTTTGACACTGTCAGCAGGGCATGAGCAAATCTACTTTCGTTGTCTCCTAGCAGCGTCGTCTGGTACCATCCAGACCAGCAGAAATAAAAACGTCCTTGCAGGAACGGCACCCAGCGGGAACGAGAAGTGGTAAATCGAAGAGTGGCTCAGTGGCTAAGGCGTTGTGCTAGTGAGCACCAGGACGCGGGTTCGATACCCGGACAAGGGGGCTTCTCTTCTGATGGAGGTGAAAACCAAAAACGCCCGTGTGTACGAGATTTCGGAGCAGGTTAAAGATCCTCAGGTGGTTAAAATTATTGCGGAGCCCTCCAATACGGCACGCCTCATCGCCCGCGTTGCGTCGGCGCGTTAAATCTTACAATCAATCAAATCGAAGAGGGTTACTATTGGCAATGGGTAGGAGAAACGTTCAAGAGAGAGAGAGAGAGAGAGAGAGAGAGAGAGAGAGAGAGAGGAAGAGAGAGGGGGAGAGAGAGAGAACACTATTTTTGAGATCCTGTGGTACGAATGGGGGTGGCGTAAGCCGAGATTGGTAACGCCTGTTGCGGTCTTCGGACGTCCCAGCAAGGCGTGCGCATCGGGCCGATACTAAAGTTTGTGACGAAGAGGATCAAAACCATCAAGTACTCCTAAAGATCCCGCAGACGATTTTCAATTACTTTTGGTGTCTCAAGCATTGTACCACGCTACGCAGGCGCGGCGCACGATTTCACTCGGACAGTAATTCCTTCTAGGTCGCCCTGAAGCGAAAAAAACGGCCTGAAGATTCTGTTCAATTTTCAGTTTGAATTACATTTCCTGTTTAAAGCAAAGCCGCTGACAGGTAGTTTGTGGCCTTTTTCGTAGGCATCCGTGTGCACAAAGTGGGGGGGAATCACAAAGAAGGCGGACGTGAAACGAACGAATGCAACACCCGCGATTACGCGCCATCGGAGGCTAATGGTACAAATAGAAAGGAACCACGACAAGAAATTTCTCCGCTCACGCAACACCTCCGAAAGACCTGCCGAGAGAGAAAATTAGAAGACAGAAGGAGTTTCTTCCCGAAAGAATTAACGCGATGCAGCAGCTCACACGGTACCCCACTTTCGGCCTTAAAGAAGAACACAGAGCGAAGCTTCCTGATTGAGCACAGTCTTGTAGGTGTGGGGCCTCTTGCAGGTATATATAAGCCGCCCTAACTGCTACCACTCTCTTAACCAGAAGGAGCCGAAGGCAAAAACTGCAGCGTAAAAGCAAAGCAAAGAGTAAAAAAAAAGTGAAGAGTAAAAGCAGAACAACGTGAATTGGGAGCAGTAGAGCATGTCAGCAATTGATAGCTTGAAGCAGGCCGAGATCGAAAGCTGCCTTTTCTGCCTAAAGGCGAAAACTAGAACATTTCTCTAACGAACTATTGAAACGGAAAGCCCCTTTTTCTCGTACTCCAAAAGTGCAAAAGAGAGGGGTTATTATTCCATACGGCCATTACTTCCAAGTCATTGCTGCACTGGTGGTTCGTCCGCAACCTCTTCGTAGTTACGGCCAGCGACATGTTCTACGCTTACAACTTCATAAATAATTCCATTTGTCAGCACGCCCCCCACCATAAACTCGTGTCCAAATCTACGTAGTTAGCAAAGGAACACCCTACAAAACGTCCGATATGGCGGTTTTACACTGCGTTTACCCGAATTAACTGATGGCCTTGTTTTTCTAGCATTTCCGAAGGAGACGGACCTTCGTTGTGTAGGCAGAGAGGCTCTTTCACTGGCCTTGCGTCAGGCCCCAAGCTGCCAGCGCGTGGCGCGTACTTCGAATTAAGCGTGGTGGAGGCCGATCGCGTTAGAATTAAGGGGATTTTAAATACCTGGTCTTCTAAGTAAACTTGGCTAGACGAAATTATACAGTTCGAGTTGTATACAAATTATAATAATTGAAGTTCGAATTAACGACCTTAACTATACCGCGACAAAGCAACAAAGGTATCCCTTTCAAAGCACGTATGCACTTTCGTGCTTCTGATATCCCGGTTTAGAGTGGCGGGGTCGTAAAGTGTAGATAAAATTACTTCATTGTTACCGCGTATCCCGGGCTTCCATTTTAGTACCCGTCATGATTTTTTTAAGGTCGAGGCACGTAATGTTTTCGTGCTAACCCCTTCTGTAGAGCCCATAGAGACCATGAGCCCATACAGCCCATGTCTGAGAGGGCCCATCATGATTTTGTTTTAACAGTGAAAATACGCAGATCAAGCTAAACTTAAATAATGCACACTTCTGAAAATAACTCGTTTTTTCATTTTTCATACTGTTCTAAATTTTGAAGTATGGAACAACTTCATATTTTGCAATGAATATATTGGGGTTCAAGCGTAAGCTTTACGTTCAAAAAGTAAATACAATTTTTTTTAGGCCAGCTCGTTTTCAAATGATACGTTTTGATTTCAGACTTATGGTGAAGATTTGGGACAAAAGTAAACAGCATAGCCAGCGTGTGCAAACAGGGAATCAAAACCGAGGTATCTCGACGTTATCGCTAGCGGCTGATTGATTAGTGAAGACATCTTCAGTATCCCTCTAAACTTTGATGACATAGTCAATATTAGCTACTTTTTAAAATACAGTAAGCTGTGGGTTTTATAAACGTTTATAAACGCTTCAAATTACGCCCGTTATATAGCCGTGCAATACCTCGACAACTCCAACTGGGATATCTCGAAATATCGGTCAAGTAGACACTTTTTCGCGACGTGCATTTACCTCCCATAGGTTTTATTTATTTGCCCCCCTTTATATCGAAAAGTTTCTTGGGGGCACAGATATCTCGATATGTTGACAGAAAGGACACAACAAAGATCCGCATGAGGAAAGTATAACGCCTTCGTTTGAACGCAAAGCTCTCAATACGGGCCAAACGCCGTCGTTAATTGCAAATTTACGGGAAGTAGGCACTGTACAAGGACAATGTCCCTGTTACCGGAATGCTGTCCGACGCCTACATCCTAAGCTGTGGACGATTAGGCTGATCATGCTGATGACGAGTAGCCTCGAGCAGTGCCTACAACAAAAAAACAGAAACATCCTGCGCCTGTTTTCCAACAAAATAGAATGTAGCGCTGGCGACCTTTGACTTATGCGATGATTTGCGCAGCTCGACAACACCTTTCTGTGACAAAATGCGAACGTAGAAGAGGCAGACATCTCGCAGCTATCTGATAAAATTGTATTTTCTGCGCATAATTTTGCCTTTATTACGAAAGCTCTCCTTTGGAGAATAACTTTTGTTACCAGCACTCGCTCTTATATCAGTGACCTTGCGACAAAATTTTGGCATTGTGCTTAACTAAGGTCTCCTCTTTCCTCAAAATTTTAATTTCACTGAACTACTTCGTATTACCAAGGGATTACTGATATTTGGGACATTGTAGGTTCGTCCTGTTAGGTAATGTGTAAATCGCTCTTTAAGGCTTCATCAACAACGCTTGCAGGAAATTATTGCATGTTTTTTTTACACTTTGTAAAGCTTTTTGTTTCAATTATAAACCGAAGTTATCCTCACCCACAATTCGAGTAAAAGTGGTGGGACCACATAGAAACATGCACTACGGATGTATTCACACCCCTTATGCCCACTACGACTATGTGAATGATTGCAAGTCTTATAGAGCTTTGTCCCTGCAAATAAAAGTTGTCGTTTCGAATATGTTGTTTTTAACAGCGAAGCTGTTTAGCACATCGTAATTTTTCCTGTCCGCAATTAAAAATACCAAGAAATTGCCGAGCTCGCGCACGTGAGCGCGGACCACGCGGCGACTGCGTGGCAGTCAACAAAACCAAGGAAATGCCCAGCGCTCATGTGTGCGTCGCTGGCGGCGACCGCCAGCGCCCCCTATGCACGTTTGTCAAGCCAAACATAACCACTTAGAAAGATTTGCCAAGATTGCGGCGACCGACCGGCAGTTAAAAATTAAAAAAACACCGAGCGCTCGTGTGTGTGTGTGGTTCGCGACGACCGCTCACCGTCCCCTGCGCATGTTTCTCAAGCCAAACATACCCACTTAGGGAGATTGGCTGGATTGCGGCGACCGGCCCAGCAGTTAAAAAAAAACAATAAAATGCCGAGCGCTTGTGTGCGCGCGACTAGCGGAGGTTTGCCAGCGCCCCCGGTGCACGTTTGTCAAGCCAAGCATACCCGCTGATGGAGGTTGGCCAAGATTGGCAAAAAAAAAAAACTCCAGCGTTAGCCGTAATCGTGGCAACACTTTTCGGAACGATAAAGACACTCCAAAGGGTACGCCCCTATAAGGTAATGTCCAATGATTAACACTTTAAAAAATTAAGGAAGCCCACACTTACAGCCAAATGATGGAGTAAAGGTCGTTTGTAAAAAATAAAGGAAGCCCACACCTACAGCACAATTATAGAGAAAATGTCGTTTGAGAGGCGAAGAAGCAAATCGGCTGCAATTGTAGACCTTGGTGATGGTCATGAAGGTTGTAAACGGCTTCGCTACCCTCAAGTCTTACGCGTTAGTGTGACCTTCATTTCTTTTTAGCAAGCCGTTTATGTATCGCCCTATTTTGGTAATCAAAAGTAGAGCCTAGGCAGCAAAATTGAGTACGTTTGTCATGGTTTAAGGTGCAATATTTAGGTCACATTGGGATGACGTGTGATAAGAAGAATTCAAAAAAGACGAATAGCAGAAATAAGTTTTAATCGGCAACCATGAAGCGAACCAATGGTAAAACGCCACCAAAAACTCACGTGGGGCGATAGAAAATGTGAAAACGGCCCGTGGGCCCGAAGCAGCCTAGCCAACGGAAGACTGACGCTACCACCGAGTGAGCTAGGTTCGGCCCGGGACAAGCGGGCTGAGGAGGTTTAGAGCAAGACACCAGGGGGACGTGGTCAAGCATCGGCAACGCCGTCCAAGCCAAGGCTGGAGCAGGCCGACAGCCTATCGGTCCGAGCTTCCAAGTCGCACCTCCAACCTGGGAATTGGTTTTCTTAAATTAGATTGTTCGCTTATCCGCAAAAGGCCAAAGGGACGTGCATGCACAGAAATTTGAATATCGTTTCACTACTAATTAGCTTATAACAGATGAGGCAGGTGCTTTAGATGGAAGGCAAGCGACACATCAGGTGCAGACAAACAATAAGCGCGCTTGTCAGTGTTGAAACGGAGAACCGTCCTCAGTCGTTCAACTATAATGTATATTGCTGAGGAGTATGTTTTACGCACAGGCGCTGTTCCTTCATGATACACCGTGCGAGACTGCCGGCTGTAACAACGAGGTAGATCGGCTGTCCGACAGCGTCAACCCCGGGGTTCCGCCTTGCCGCAATTTCTACGACTTCGTGTGTGGAGACTCCACGTGGACGCAGCAAGGAGGCAGCATAGCCACGGAGTCGCACGTGGCCAATCTGCTCCGTCTCAACGGGACGCTGAATGCGCCCGCCAAGGCTGTACGTGGCAGTACGCGTTACTAACACCACTTTTGTGTCGGAAAAATATTGTCTAATTCTCGCGGACTTCAATTTCTTGCAATAAGTTTTGCTGGTGTTTAGTCTCCCATAAATATCGTGCAAGCGACTCGCCCAGACATTTAATGCCGGTTCTTGGCATTGAAATCCTCGGGAAATGACCCGAAGGTTTCCGGCTGCATAAAATTTTAACCTTTATATCAGGCAGGTGTCATTGGATAGTGGGCCGTACTTACAACCTGTAGTAATACGACTGACACAACCGAGACATCAAAATGATTAACGCTTTAAAATACCAGAACTAACCTTTTTAATTATACCTACTTGCCTCCAGGATAACGACTGGAACATTTTAACCGACCCGTGTCCTCATTAGAGCCTACCATAGATGTAATGTAGTGATGTTATCTTGATAAGGGGCTGCATGATTTGTATATTGAATAGTTTTCATGTCATTCTTTTCCTGTTGGATCACTTATGTTTGCCGTAATGTCCTGCTCTGTGTATGGGCTGTTTTTGCTCATGTTATATACTCTGTATTGTCCTCTAGCTATGAACAAACCTGGGCCGGCCCTATGTAATAAATAAACAAACTAACACTCCCGTAGTTCATGAACGGATAGCGCAAAACACGCCACCAGCTTTAGATTTGGTCATGACTACACCTACCTCATTCTTGGACGAGTATTCATAAACGTTGTCAGTTTTAATTACTCACGGTACTTTACGTTCAAATTATTTTACGCCTTGAAGATCGCAGTGTTCATCGACCAAATTTAGGGGAAATCCCCAAGGTGGAGTAAGTTTTTCCGAAGGAAAGTTTGAAATCTACCAGAATGCAGAAATACGGATACAAAGAAAAGCCACACAGCTTTCTCAGAAACTTCCCAGTTGATGAAAAATTCGTCCTGATGAATTTTTCATCAACTGTGAAGTTTCTGAGAAAGCTGTATAGCTTTTCTTTGTAGCCGTATTTCTGCATTCTAGTGGATTTAAAATTTTCCTTCGCATCACATTGTTCAGCAACATGTTAACATATCTATTGTGTTTGCAATTGGGACAGATAGAAAATGTCGAAAGCTGCTAATATCTGCTCATGAACGCTTATCTAGAGGAGCATTCCAGGTAAACTCAACTAGAATTTCGACAAACCACAGCACTTTACATTAATATTTATACGCGGCTTCTTTTATTTAAAAGAAGCCCCTTATGTCATCCTTCAATAGTTCCGAAAAAAATCAAGATTGCAATAATGGTATCTATTTGAATATGAACATTGAATTAAATGTTTCACTTAACCAAACTTTTTCACCATTGTTTTCTAGCCGATGTGTCGATGATAACTGGATGCTGCTCAGGAACAAAATGTCAGCGCTGACTGATAAATAGGTTCCACTAATCCCAATAAGTAAGGATAAAACTAACCCGTGGTTTTGATTGATTTTGATTGATTGTAGGGTTTAACGCGCCGACGCAACGCAGGCGATGAGGCGCGTCGTAGTGAGGGTTCCGGATTAATTTTGACCACCTGGGGATCTTTAACGTGCGCCGAAATCTCGTACACACGGGCGTTTTTGCTTTTCGCCTCCATCAGAAAAGCGTGGTATCTTCATTCAGTGTGTAGCGCTTCTCAAGGACGTTTATGGCGATTATGACCTCGTCACACGAGCGAATGTAACGAATACAAAGGTGATCTCCATTTGACATTTTTTGATGAAGTGTGCAGTTCTCTTATAACGCGGGGAATTAGATGTTGCGAATGCCGAGGCCCGAAAGGGCTGCTGAGAAATGTTAGGAAAAAAAAGATTATATGCGATTTTACTAATGCTGGCATTGCCTTTAGTAAATTTCAGAGTACTTGTAATAAATCTCCAAACTACGATCTTTTTCGAAACCGCCTTTAAATATTAATTGAATTTTAAAAAATTTGCGAATTCCAGTTTCTGACAAAAATAAAGCATACCAATCGAAAGGAGCCTGTTGAGAGATATTTTTTTTTACGGAGGAATATGTAAAGTTGCCATTCTGAAAAACCCGAAAAATAGGGTTCTAAATATTATATTTGTTTGTTCTATAATGCTGGTTTCTCTCAATTGCTTATTTTTGATCATTAAACAGCATTAATAAACGAACAGGGCTCGTTTTTTTTTCTTTTCATCTGTGTTCATGCAGTTTCAGTATGGCATGATTTCTTCTCCTTACGTCTTGCATCTAAACATTGGTGTAAACAATAAATCAATAACTATGATACGTGTAGGGAAATCAATGTTCGTACATTGCAACTGTACGTACGTTTAGGCTGAATTTTGCGTGTTTATAACTTGAAACTTTCACATTGCAGGCTAAATACATTGTTCTTTTTTATGGAAATGCTCCTCCATTCTTTTAAATGTGCCGCATGCCGGAGCTTCACTTCGAATAATTGTGAATTTATGATGAATAAAGAACAAACGCCAACCAACGTTGTCATCACATAAGAGCCATACGGGCAGTTTTCTGAACCCACAGGAATATCTATATTTAATCACCAATCAGCTAGCGTGAAACGTGGGCTTAGAAAACTCAACGTCTTAGACCAGTCATCATGATAATTGTCACACCATTATCGCAGTCATTTAGGCCGTAAGGTCTCTGTAAGTCCCTGGCGCCAAAATTTTTTGATGTGAACTCTTGCGCATAGCAGTTTTTGTTTTATTCTTTCCCCACAAAACCACGATTGTTAGGTGAAATTGAATTAGCGGCGGTGTTATTAGTATGTAATTTATACCCGGGTCTAGGAAAAGATGCTGCGAAATCAAAAAAAGTCCGAAACCGTGCCTACTACTCTAAAAGGAAAAATGTGACAAAGTCTTTGCACAGATTGACATAAAACATGTGTACAAAAGATATATGAATATAAAACTAGAAAATCGAGTATAGTTGTACTTTCTTTGGTGTCCCTTGAAAGATATTTTTGTAATATCGGAACTTTCTTTTTTGTGTCGGGGTTTTTTTTTGTAACTTCACTGATGGGAACAGATTAATCTAAAGTACAAATTATGGATCTGTTTACCCTTTATGTTTAGAACCTGTTTGTACTTCATGCCATTTCTGCTTTGCGGTTTTGTTGTTCAGTAACGTTATGGTTAACGATGTTGGCCAGCTTAAGTAGGTGAGTATGTGATGAGATTTCGAAAATATCCAGTCGAATTCGGGTACGCTTGTTTTAATAAAAATTGCTTGGTGCTTCGCGTTCCTTTTTTGTTATTGTGCACGTTGTGAGGTAATGGTAGATGTTTTCGGCTGGTAGTCCACATCGGGAGATAATAGTGTCGTTAACCTTCAATTTTTTCAATATTGATTTTGATTGATTGTAGGGTTTAACGTGCCGACGCAACGCAGGAGATGAGGCGCGCCGTAGTGTAAGGCTCCGGATTCATTTTGACCACCCTGGGATCTTTCACATGCGCCGAAATCTCGTTCACACTGGCGTTTTTGCTTTTCGCCTCCATAAGAAAAGTGGCCACCGCGACCGGGAATCGAACCCGCGACCTCGTTCTCAGCAGTTCGAATTTTTTTAAAATAAAAGCGGCACCCACCACGCTTTTATATCGTTTTTCTTGTGTAGTAATTGGAAGGAAACATTGTTGGTATTATTTTACGTTTTTTTACCCCCTGATGTGTTGTGGTTTCTCTTCCCTGTTAATTTCAGATTTGATTCCGCTTCTATTTACTTCACTAATTTCGTTACATTTTAATTAACTGGATTGTTATGAGGATATATAAGCTCTTACCGATAATGGCTGCCTGGGTCCCTAATTTGCAAGCTATCTCCTTACCAAGTACACCAGCGTGTCCTTTGGTGTAAGCTTCAGTTTGTTCGACTCAACAAATCATTATTTTAAAGGTTTTATGGTATCATCGAAATGAGCGTAATCACACCTTCTGACTCTTCCGCGACACGAACCAACTTGATATTTTATACACGGACTTCCTGGAAATGCCTATGGAGTAAATTAGGTGACGAGGAGGCAGTCAATGCACTCCTGAGCATCCCATTTGTACTCAATTTCGAATTATCCGTTATTCAAGCAATTCGTGGTCTTTCCCATTTACGAGTAAAGCGGAAATTATTCATAGGCTTTGTAAAGCGCTGCTTCGTAGTTGTATTCTAGTAATCATTACAAATTACAGTACTATTATAGAAGTAATCTGTGGGCTCACGGCGGTGCCACCAATTTTGCTACAGAGTTCACTTGACTCAACCCAAATTGCTTTGAAACTGCAGGCCCTCATGATGGCGACGACTTCGAGCTCTTCTTCCGCCAAGTCATTGTACTCAGCTTTTCGTGAGCTTTCGTTTCTGTACGCCACATGTCACGGAGCGTACAGCGCCGATCACGACCTTCACGACACAATGTACGCATACTTGCGGGACGTAGGTGTGAGCCCAAGCACCTGGCTGCTGGAGGCAAACACCTCCGAAGCACTGCTGGAGCAGGTCGCGCGTGTTTCGCTTTCGCGAGGAGTGCCCAGTTTCCTGTGGCTACGCCAGAGCCGGTCGTCGGGCCTTCTCAGCGTAGCACCCGCCTTGCCGATGTTCTCTGCGGGGGCGCTTGTTCAGTGCAAGGAACTCTACGAGCAGAAACAGCTGGCCGAGAGGGTGCTAAGCGCCATCGACGAACTTACGCAAGACATTGAGGACCTCGCCCACCACGTTGTGCGCGTCCACGGACACACGACTCCCTTTATCAAAAGCTCCCGTTACGGAAACCCTGTCGTCATGAAGGTGCGATGGCATGACTCCAATTTCTGCACGTTCAAAAGGAAAGATTCGAGCACTTAAATCATTTATGAGTATTTACAACAATTTAGGCTCAAATGGTCATCCCAATCCTAGCTCGCGAACCATGCTTATATCGGAGATGACCAAATAGGATTTGTTAGTTGCTTTGTGTAGGGTAAAATGTGCCCACAGAAATGCACAAGTAACCCTACAGAAAAGCAACGCGGTGTACAGCAAGAAGTAGGAGTTGCATTATGATTAGTCACACGAAATAAATAACCACAATATGCCTTAAACTCTTAAACGGCCGTGGCCTTTCTACATCAGCAACTTTCACTACGTGTGACTGCCTGTCTGCTCACCAACAACGCTTCAGGCCTTTAAAAACGCTCCACGTGTGTTATTCGAAGCCTGTTGATTCTTGCTGTCGTATGTTTGGCATATACTGGCTGTGGCTTTCGCAACATTCTTCCTCGTACACGGCTACCTTCATGGAGGCATAAATCGTTTTAAGCCATGGTGAAACTGTTTCAGCCATATTGTTGAGCGTTTAGGGAACAGGCAAGGTCCAAAGTTTTATGTTCACGCTACCTTCCAGTCGGTGATCAAGAATCCCAGCTTTCAATTCTTATCAAGAAAATGAAAACTCAAATCTGGCGTGTATGAGTTTTACCACATTCCAAACACTAATGATCTCGTTCACGATTTCATACCATGCATATTGCAGATGGAAGAGGCTTTTCACTTCCTGAATAAATCCGAGCTTTCCACCTGGCTCCGCATCATCGAAAGGCACCTCCCCTACAAGGCTAAGCAAGCGCTCACATCCGACTCGGAGGCGATTTTTCGGAACACTGAACTTCTGTCCAACGTCACCGCTTTCGCTTTAGAAAGGGGTGATCTGGCCGTACCCTTGGGCAACGTGTATGCGTTTAGCGCTCTGCTAGAACCCGTGTTCGAGTGGGAATACCGACGCTACAATACGATCTCGTACCCAAGCGCCAGCTATGAAGTCGTCAGCTGGTGCACAAAGGTAAGCGTTACATTGCGAGCGCCAGGTAGTCGAAGGATCCATGCGATGGATTGGAATAGAGACGTGCTAACTGCGGGAGTGATTTCACAAGGTTGAACTAATAGCACAGGTGACGCTTAGCAATACATGTTCAATATTTTAAGGCAAAGCTTTCTAGCTCTACCAGCCAAAGGTGCTTTCGTGGCGTGCCGGACAACGAACTCCCACTCGTCGGAGGCGTCGGCGGGGGGATGGAAGGGGGGCGGAGGGTTTCACTAACGGAGCACACTAGAGATGGCGCAGCGAATTTCCCAGCGTTCCCCGCGCTGAAGTGCCTGCTCGCCGGCGGCGGCGTCGGCGGTACGGCGCTGTCGTCTGCTTTAGCGACGGTGGTTTTGGCCCAGTTTTTGGTGCAGCTTCGCGTCCATTCCGCGGTGCCTTTGCACGGCATGATTGCCTTGTTCGACAGCACCTACAGGGTAACCCGCACCCGACGGAATTAAGTGGTCGTACGGCAAACCTACGTTAAGGATTGGTTAACAGGGCGGGAAAACAAAACGTACAAACCACATACAGATATTGAGAGAGAGGAACAAAATCTTTATTGGCAGAGAATTTACGGTGTTCTTGTAGGAGTCGTTCCCTCTTCACAGGAATCCATGAGCTGTCTTAGCACCGGCTGCCCTCTCAGTGAGCAGGAGCTGGTCCGAGAGGCAGGGGATGGACAGCAGCGTCTCCCACTGCTCTTCAGGATTTTAAATACGGGGAAGGGGTTGTGGGTGCATGTTTCTTCTACACTCTAGGATATGCCGTAGTGTACCAGGTTCATGGAAGTATTTGCATTCTGCTGGTTACTGGGGGGGGGGGAATATCCGGTGCAGCCTAATTGGATGCAGGAAGTTGTTGGTTTTTCGGAGAGTAAGTGTTGTTTCTTGAGATTTCCTGAGGTTTGGGTGAGGTAGCGGGAAAGACGGTCGATTAAGCGTGTAATGTTGTAATATTTCGTGGTATGTCACAAGAGGTACAGGTTTCTCCACATCCACAAGTTATCGGATCGGGCCGCTAGAGAAACGTTACCTTTTGCGCACTGCTTGCCATAAATGGAACTTCGTTTTCTAAATTAGTGATTACCAATTCGGTTGTGTTTTAAAGGGACCCCGAAAAGCTTTGTGAAGGTGGCAATCAAATGCATTCAGGTGGTAGAACACATAACGGGGGATTTTTGAGCGAAGTGTGAGCCCCATGACGTTGTACGAATAAGTTGTAAACAATTTTTGAAGATCGCCTTTCTCAGCCGATGAGCGCGACGCCGCAGCGAGCCGACCGCGGCTGACGCAACGGCGAAGGCGTCCCCTGATTCGCCCAATCGCCGGCGAGGTCGGCCGCCGGCGGCGTCACTGCCATTGTCTTCCGGCTGCTCTTCCTCCTTCCTGCGCGATCCCGAGGCAAAGGCGGCAAAGGCGGGCCCGCAGCGATTGACGCGTGCCCAGGCGCAGGAATGTAGCTAGCGCAGAACGGAAGTCGAGCGTCGCGATGTCACATGGCTATTCCCAGTGTTTCTAGCAGCTTTGAAGGAAGCAGAGAGGGAGGAGGAGTCGATCGGCAAGTGAGGAGAGGCGCATTTAATTGCTTCTTGCGCAGCTGATACTGCATGTAGATCAATATTTCCAACGGCATTGCATCCCTATATTGGTGCTACGCGACAATACAGGCCTTTTGTAACCATTACGGAAAGCTTTTCTGGGTCCCTTTAAGAAGTACTACAAAAGGCGAAAGTAGCAGCTGGTTCTGATAAATAGCGATTATTAAAGTTTCCTCAGCTCTCTCGCAATTCTCACACTTAGTAAGCTAGCTAGTTTAACTCGGTATAAATGGGAGTCCCTAAGCTCACATGCCGAATTGTTTCGGTGTCTGCGCTTGTGTCGCGCGGTGGTGTAGCCCCAAGCTAGCACATCAGGATGGCTAGGTTCCGCTGCCTCACCCTTCGAAAGACGCTCCTTTCCGCTTTATTTCTCCCGACTCATGGCCTGGCTACAGCGGCGGCGTCCGCCGCTCTAGCCCGGCCGGGGCCGACGCTGATGCTGCGTTCGGGACGCCGCCCCCGCGAATCCCAGGTAACGGCTGGCAGTATCTCTGGTTTCACTCTTTGTGGAGCCACGTGTGTGTATTCAAGTGACGTCGAATGGGCAATAGTTGTGGGTGCCGTTTGATGCTTTGCTTTCCAACCAGCTTCACAGTCTGGATTGGAGCCATTTTTTTATTAATAGGACTTGCTTTTCAAGGTACCAAAATTTTGCTTCAACGAATCTCCTTCCCCTGTACATTTTTGCAGGGGCATCTAGAGAGTTCGAGTTAGGCTATTATATCGCTCACCCATACGTGAAGGAGCCACGATGATAAGTAAAAGCTCGGTTCATTGAAAGGTCTGCTTTTGCCCCTATAACAACGATGCCAAATTTTTGTAAACTTGCAACAAGTATACCCGTCAATACAATAGATAAAGCAATAGCGACATTTGGGCCTCTTTTTGCCAACGTTCCACTAAAGTAAGAGATTCTTGCTCCTGCAGCTGACGCCTGCCGGCCTAGGCCAACGCCAAGAAGCATGACTGGGCGAGTGTAGCACAGCCGACAGTTTCGTTTGGTCGTATTACTTGAATTCTAACGTGCTGTCAACCCAACAAAAACAGTTTTAATTTGTCGCTCTATAGCGTCACAAATGGCGCCACTATTCAGGTCGTGTAGTGCGACCTTTCCAAGATTTCATTATATCCCCCTATTTTGCTGTTAAAAATTTTAATGCTGTAACCCAGCCGAGGCATTTATCAGAGGCTAGCTCTTTAAAACGAACATGATTGTATGTAGTGTCACTAGATAAGGTTACAGAGTATCGGCACTCTTTTCTCCTATTGTTCCGTGCCGCCGCCATGATCATTGGTCAGTTCGCATCACGTGGAACTTGTTTACACTGCGACGGTTCGTGGGCGCTGCCATTTTGTTGCTTGTGCATATTCAGTCGGTAAACTGTGGAAGACTTAGCTTGCCCTCCCTGGTCTGCGGCTGCGCGCGACTAACGTTGTTCCGAACACGAATCAAAGATAACGCGTGTAGCAGCATTTCAGCAGCTGAAGTGCGCCCGAAGATGCCGTTTTGCTATCTTCGGCAGTGTTGTTAACAAACGCCCCGGTAGAAGTTATCGACGAGGTGGTAGAAGAGGCAATCTCGCAACACTGATAAACACCAAAATGGCCGCCGTTGCTGACTTGCGTGCCTCAGTGGCGCTACTCTTATACCTTATCTAGTGACACTAATTTTATGTTTTATTCATGTCCCTTTACATAGGCCAAACAATGTGTAATCGCTCTGTCTGCTTCTACAGGAAGCAATGAGAGTTCCCCAACATAAACGATCATAATCATCACCATTGTTATCATCATCAGCAGCAACATATTTATGTCTACTGCAGGACTACTGCTTCTCCTACTGACCACCACCCGAATCTGTCCTCCGCTTCCTGAGTCTGTCCCTTGCCTCCGAAACTTCTCCTTTCTTCCCCTAATCCAGTTATTGGATTTTTTCTTGTTCTATACTCGGTGACAACTTAAGAACAGCACCGGAAGTTGCCGCTGTGCCTTATCACCGTAGCCGGATGTTTCTCCGCGCGGCGCAAATAGGGCGTTACTGGGAATATTTTGAACATGGCGTTAGCCGTTCCCGTGATTTTTTTTACTTAATATGCTTATAAACTACTCCAGTGACGACAAACAAACTGCATGAGACAAGGCAGACGATATCACGCATTCATAGGAAACCCCTTTCAAAACTCGCGCGCACTGACGTCACGGGTCCGGCGCTTTGGCGGAGTGATACACTACATGAGGTGGTGCCGTTCTTGAGTTGTAACCGAGTATAGATCCATCTCTCGGTAAACATTTAGTTATCCTCTGGCCCGACGGTTGTCATTAACTACACGGATAACTGTCAGGCACTACACAACGCACCACACGGAGAGTTCCGAGCTCCTCTATTCAAAACTATGACAACACATGAACCTCTTCTAGTTTGGTTTGAAGACATACATACTTAATTCACTAACGATGCCGCCGGAGTGTTTATCACATCTCATCTCGGCGGGGTATGGGGGAGTAACTTTTGTGTATCAACTTTGAGCGTGTTTGTAGATACATAGACAGTGAAAATTAAAATCCGGTCTTTTCTGTTACCACCGCAAGCATGTCACTAGATACTGTCGGCATTATATCCTGATTAAAGGAATTGCCAGTGGAGGGTTCTAGTTTTTTCATGCAGATTCGTTGGCGTTTCGTCTTCATGGTAGTGAACGGATGCTCAATTTTTATTTCGTACTTAGGCCAGAACATCTCTTACTAGCTGTCGTGGCTTTACTTGCTGGTAGGCCCAGCCAAAGCGGAGATTTAATGCGGGTACCTGTTCATTTGACGATCATTACGCCAGTGTTGCGACTTCAGGCCAAGTATATACCTTTATTTGTTTTCGCTTTTACTTACAGCTACAACGACAAGGGGTTTCAAGTATCTTGTCATAATGCCACGCTACGCAGGGATATCTCTTCCCAGGAGCAGCGGCTGCAAAACTACATAGACAGATTTCGTCTTCAAGGTTCCATGGAGAACGTAAAATCACCTACCACTCGGGCTCTGTGACTGTACCGCCTTCTAACTGGTTTGCTCTAAACTAAGCACAACACAAAATTGCATAATCAAAAATAAAATCACAACACACGTGCTATGGCCGATACCCAACCGCGAGGCAACTGGCCAGAAAATGACGCCATACCACGTGTTTTCACAAACTGCTACAAATTGTAACCATAACCACAAAATGGCGAGGCACCTCTGTGTGAGCAGTTTCAGACTAAATACCCAGACAAACCGAGATGGGCTGCGCTAGAAAATGCTGCTCCCGGCATCACTGATGAAGGCATCGGAGGCTGTCTCACTATTGAACTATTGAACCCTGGGAGCGCGCGAAAGCTCTCTAACACTATCACACTTAGGCAGTGGTACAAGAGGGAGACCGCGTTCCCGGTTGTTACACAGAAGCCGTGGGTAGTGCCGTGGTGTAGTTGAAGCGTGCTGTGCACAATTCTGTTACTTGCGTTGAAAAGGCAGAAATAGATGCTAGAAAGCTTGACCGATCGTTTCCATACCGGACATCCATCCCTTAATGTGAATCGGTCGGTGACCTGAAATCCAAAAAGTCACGCGGAAAAGTGTAACTTATTTATGGGGTGTGGGGTTAAGGTTATAAAATGATCTCTTTGCCGATCTTCTATGAAAAAAACAAAATTGCCGTGATATATTCAATGGCAAAGCAGGTGCTTCTGTTTGAGTCAACGTCGCGAGGAACAAAGGCCAAGACTAGATTGTTAACGCGGTTTTACGTAAAGAAAACAGATACCCATCAGAGCGATGGGGAGTTATTCTTTGATTTTTGTAATATTTTTCGTTTAGCGAGGTTGTAGTTGTGTTGAAAAATTGGTCTGCAAATACGTTTAGCAATGAGTTTAACACACGGCAATTTATTTCGGGACAACCTAAGCAGCTTTACTACAGTACATTCTTCATGGCTTGAGTGTTGACAAGTTCAACGACGCAAATAGCGCACAGTTACGTTCGGCGAAAGCTTGGGTAAACATACCGAAACGGCACAACATTTTTATACTTACATTTTTTGCACGATTTTGCTCGACAAAGTTCAGTGCAGGTATTGCTTTATTCAAAAACGAATACCGCTGCATTTACGGAGTACACACAACACACCGAGAGAAAGCATCAGAATGACACGTCCAGTTCAGCCCTAAGAAGTTTCTTCCAGCAAGAAATACGTGTGGTCCTTCTTCTTCCTTACCCGGGAGTTTTTCTTGAGCAGGATAGGTGGTCTGGGCATTCAAGATCAACAAAACACGCACCTGAGGGCCAGGTAAAGCCGCCAAATTTTTTAACTGTATGGAGGGATCGTCGACCGCTGGGTGTGTGTACGTCTTCTCATGGAATAAAGCAGGAAAAGGCACGAGGCTAGTTTTTATATGCGCAGAACGATCCCTACAAGGAAACTATCATCTGTTAGGCTGTTCCCACAACCACGACAGAACCGTTTTTCGCTGGCAATCAGGCGGTGATTTCCATGTCCGGGTGGTGACGGCGATTTCCGCGCGCCTTGTATCTTGCTAGCGAGAACATCGTAGCGGACGAAGGTTGCCCTGGCTGGATGTGTCTGCTCAACAAGACTACCTTCGCTCGTTTCTATCCTTTCTACTGTGATAAGGCGCTGACCCATCCAGAAAAATCGGTGAAAAAATCGCCGACTTTGCGTATCGCCCAGCAGGAAAGATATTTTCTCTTCTTCCCTGTGTGCTCGACACTCTTCCGCCCAGCAGGGGAGCCGCTCTCTACATGCTAGAAATTCCGTATTACCTAAACCAGCGCCCGTCTTTGTTTGCTAAGCTTTATTCGCATCAGTCTGGTTTCGCTCAGGTGATGAGATTTTTTTTTCAAGGTCTGCACCAGCACGTCTTTTTTGACAGTCATCTGTCCCAGACGTCCAGTCTCGTATTATCACTTGCAGCATGGTGACACCCAGAAATTTTGCTTGTCATAGATGCCAATCAACACAGGTGAATAATATTTATTTAATTAGAAAAACCCTATAATTATACGTCCACATCTCTGGTGGTCGGTCTTAAGAATCAGAGTGCTCTTCGGCTATTTTTTCGCCGCCTGTATTTAGCAGGTTGTTGGAAAACGAATAAATGCCGATCAGCTCTCTCTCTCAGTTTTTATCCCGCTGCATAAGAAGCGCCTATTTGTGGAGCCAGTGTCTTCTCTAATACATCGCGTACGTAGGTGGCCCAGGAAATGCTACCTAGGCCATGGACCATGTTCGTAACCCGGTTCCTGGTCGCGCACAAGAAGGACCTCAAGGATGTACGGCGACTGGCGAAGACTGTGCTTGCCGGGGTTAAGGAAGAGTACAAGAGCATCACATGGCAGACGCCGCTAGGAAAGGTGGACGTACTGAAACACCTCGACGGCGTTCGATGGCGTCTACCCGATGAGCGCGACTACCTAGGCGATGCCAGCGACACACCACTGCCGAAGCACAGGAGCGACAACAGGTGACTAAATTCAAGCGCCGTAGTAGAGTGGAATACCTCGGCTTTTGGGCGCTATTTTTCATGGCGGTTTTATTTTCGCACTATTGTATTCGTCTGCACATAATGTCAGTGACCATTTGGCGGGAGTATCACGTCTGTGCCTTTTTGGAACAAATGACCTGGGAAGCACTGCCTAAATTGCGTGCATTTAAGCACTTCACGGTCTTTGAGTGTCGTGGAGCCTAGCAAAGCTATCTGTTGTACTGTACCTCCTTCTCACTCTCACCTTCCCGTAAACAAACATTACCCTTTTTCAATGTGCAATATACGGGGGAACTTGTGTCTCTGTTGGGGAAACGCGTTGATCCGGCAAAAGAACGTAAATTTTTATTTCTGAAAATTCCTTCCTTTTATCCCGTAATTATTGTGCTGAGGGCATCTCTGATGGCATTGGCGAGCTAGGTATATAAGTCTCAACGACGTACAAGTTACCATATGCCGAGTTATGAGCATATTCTTCGAATAGGTAGCATGAATTTCGGAAGATTTGGGATTGCGTTGAATGAATAGCCCAGGCTACTATAACGAGGCAGGTAAAGAACACCCTGCAGCATCGTTTATTGTTTTTTTACATTATGTAGTAGGTTTGAAGCAATATTATTTCTTGGTAACAATAGCAGCATTTATTGTTACCATTTATAACAATATTACCGGCTCGTTACTATAGAATACTATGGTTGCATCAGTGAACAAAGTACACTGGCTGAAGGAAAGGGACGCGCTTATTCTACTCTGCTTCGTCATTTCCCATCAAGCACCAATTCGTTGCGGGAAGCTCAACGTCTTATCGGCAATGAAGTCATTGCCTATGCTACCGAATAGTGCCAAGCCTGAAGTTGCATTGCCCTGTTCTCGCCTCAGCAAACAGTTCAATTTCATTGCACTTTTTATATAAACAAGCATAACCAATTCACGCATCTACCTTCTTAGAAAACTCGTCTTGGTGCCCGGTTCACATATTTCAGCCCGCAATAAATTTTATAACCAGCGGGACCGGTGAACTCAAAAGTATGTTTCTATTGAGTAAAGGGCACCTCTGCAAATCACTAACGCTCTTCTTTAACATGCCATGGTGGTCTGTATCGAGAATGAACCGCTAGTCATCACACTTTGCTCCTTACACTCACTATGCAGGACATACTTGAGGAGAGTAGCTTCCCTTCGTCTGTTGTCTCATTGGATGGCCAACGAGCCGTCTGGTTCCTACGGTGGTGATGGTGAGAACCTAGCCATACGCGGCCTTCGCTATCCTCCGGAGCGACCCGTGGTCCGCTACGATTACGAACGGAACATGCTTTGGGTGACGCCGGCTGCTCTGTCAAGGCCTTTCTACTACAGCGACGCGGAGCCTCACATCAATCTGGCTGCCTTGGGTGCCCTGCTGGCCTACGAGTTGTGGAGCGCGCTAAGTAGGCATGCACCACCCCCGACGCCACCCGGTAGGTCAACCGAAACCTTTAGAATGTCACATATCTTTATCTATAAAACATCAAACAGTTTTCTGTAGCGCCCACCGCACGAATATGATCTTAAATTACGGTCAAATTAGTTGAATGTTCAGCGAGCTTTCTCTTAGTAAAATCATCGGAGGACAACTAAGACATTTTTGAGTGGTAAATTCGAAAGCAGTACTGTTTTCGAAAGCCTTCGAAAGCAGTTCTTGCCAGGAAGTAAAGTTTTTGAGTGATTTGACGGGCTATGTTTTTTAAACAGACGGCTGTACTTGAAAACATATTCCGAAGTCGTTCGTCACGTCGCAGCTGATCTTAAGCCCCTTGCAAGCAAGTAGCGCCTTATAGCTTTGCTCAATCGGAGCATTCTTGTTCAGCTACCACTTGACAGTCGTTTTTAAAACAGCTGCTTCGCCTGCGCTAGAGTGCTCAGTGCCGATTCAACCGCTTTTGCATGCACTTCGGATGAAGTGAACCGCGCGGTCGCATTAAGGTTTATTATTAGCTGGATTAGGAATTACAGTGCACAAAAATTGAGGTGAATTGGGTTGAATTAGAACATAAAGAGGTTTATTAGGGTATGAATAACTGTATCAGGGCAAATGACGATTGATTAAAGTGCAATAAAATAATATATGATACACTAGGGTGATTACAACGGATTGATGCGGTCTAAAAAATTACGCAGTAGAAGTTTAATAAGGTGGATAGAACTACTGATATAGATGAATGTAATGTTATGGGCGGCCGAAAGTTAAATGGGCAGATGAGATTAAGAAGTGTGCGATAATAAATTGGTCGCAGTTACCACAGGACCGCGATAATTGGAGATCTATAGGAGAGGCCTTTGGCTTGCAGTGGGCGTAGATAAGCTGAGGGTGATGATGATAAAACTTCGACGATTACGATGGATTGAGATGGAGGAGGTGGAGGAGGAGGAATAAACTTTATTGCAGTATGCAATTTAGGGGCGGGTGGTGTAGGTGCCAATAGACTGTACATGTAAAGGTACCCATCACAATTGAAGCCCGCGGCCAGAATTAGATGTCGCGGGTATTTTTTATGCATTTTATGCATTGTAGGTGATAGTAGTACCGTGACTCCGCGTCAATTTCAAAACTCCGCGCTTCTTAATATATCATGGGTTACCTAATCGTAGCTCACAGACCCACTCACGGCTATTCGCTACTCATGATGACATGGGCTGTTTGAGCCTCATATCCGATTCGCCAATTCCATTGGCAGCAACGTCCGAATACACACATCCCATATGCTTTCGCAACAAATCAAAAAGTTGCGCTCTCGTGCTCTCACATTCTAGGCGGAAGAAGGGGGAGAAGGAATGACCCTTGTTTCGACCAGACTATACTAGTATTTAATTGTTTCTAGTCCCCAAGCCGTCGGAGGTAACCTTCACCAGGATTCCCGAGGCTGTAGTGGACAAGAGAGCGCAAGGTGAAGCTTGTCGCTTGGCTCTCACCTGGACAGCATACCCGTCCACTGCTTGAGGGTAGGGGAGGAAGTGGAAGTTACCGAAGAAATTTGTGAGCATTTGAAGACCATGTACTGGATGGGAAATGGCAGCATTTGCGGGCAGCCTGTATAAAGAAGGGTGGATGGCGTGGACAAGAGTTCCGTGGGGAATATTCTAGTTTTAAGGCGCATATAATCAGTTTCCTTTCAAGTTATGTCATCAGGTGGCAAAACAGTTGGGTGGGAGAGGCAATATTGCCGAGGATGTCCCGGTATATGCGCGAAACCGAACAGTAGTCTTTCTTGAGAGGCAGGGCAGTGTTGGATGGTTTCGCACGGAAGGTATGTCGGAGACTGCGACATGTTCGGCCTCGGTCCTCTCCAAGGACGCGTGCCCGGTGGCTAAATAGCGTAAAATTCTGGTGGAGGAGGCGGAGGCAGCAGAAGGCGAATCACAGTATTAGCGATACAAGGAGCTGCGTAATGACTACACGCTTCCTGAGAGTGGGTCGCAATGGTAAGAGGGTCACACACAGTTTTTTTGGAAATTAGTTGTTTTGTGCAGTGCGGGACAAAGTTTGTAGTGTAGTTCGATTTGCGGAAAAGCGAGATTTCTTGCGAAAGCATTGTGTCGTAGAACTAGAAATTCGCTTTTAAATGTCATAGTTAAGTTGATTAATGCAGATATTTACTGGCGTTTATTTTCGTTTACTTCTCATAATCATCTACGTGTAATCTTTTTTTACTTTTCCGTGCCTACCAATACGCAGGCTTCTACGAGACGAACGTGGGCAAAAGAAAACGGCTACACTTCCACTTTGCCCGAATTATTTCGAAACATATTACTTGCCATGTTACTGCATGGAGAGAAACTTTTAATTAGCCTGTGTTGTCACTAATTATCAACCGCAGATTTATTGGAAGCACCATGAAACCGTATCTGCTACCTCATCTTAGTAGCTCACAAAAACAACCTTTAAGAGTCCAGTAATTGTCTGTCGGAATAAAACAGTTGTCCTAGCAAATATTACTCGGCTAGTTGCGCAAGAACTGCGCTAAACGGCAGATTAAAATCTGTCGTGTTTTGTTTTTCGCACGCTTTTCTAATGGTGCCTAGTCATTGCTATCGTAAAATATTTTCAAATTGCAGTTCCCCTCAGTGCATGCGCATGCGCCTGGCTCTATTAATCTCTCTTTCCCCTGTGCAGTGCGATAAAGAATACATCATACTTTTTTTTATCTTCAGTTTACATAAATGCAGCAAATGTCCATCGAACGTGGCGCCTTGTTGGGGTACCCTTCCTGTTTGTGCGCTACCGGTATTTTTATTAAGTTACCCGTATTCTGAATGACCGGAATTCTGTCCGTTGTATGACTATGCTCATTCGAAACTATTGTCATCCTCTCGTAGAAAGAGACATCGGCACCTTCAATTTTCTCTCTTCACCTACTTGCACCATGCGACTGTACCGGCGCTGCGCGTTTAGCTCAATGCAAATTGATCTGGTATTTCTATCAATTCTATCGCCCATTAGATATGCAAACTATGCTAGAAGGGTAAATGATACACCATATGCTAGGAACCAATGTCTCCAAAAACGTTTTACGTGCCATTTGCACTTAACTGCTCAAAGTGTACACCGATTGGTTCCAGCTCAGTTCTATATTACCGTATCAATAGTTAGGCGCGCGTGGCTGCAAACGCCTGACATCAGACTATCATGTCTTATCAATCCCATGAGCGTCAAATTTTTGCATAGACGTTGACTCAGGCAGGACCCGATTTGCAACATCCAAACTAGGAATTAGCCTTTTCTCAGCAATTCAACGCGCCTTGCGTCGCGATCGCAGGCTCCGTGTCGTCGTTCGTGGACGAGGTGTCCTGCTCCGTGGCAGCCTACCGTGCCATCACGAACGACACCACTCCAGCCACATTTGTGGGACGCGAGCTGTACAGCCGCACGAAAGCGCTACGCACCGTACTGGACACTGCGCGCGCATTCTTCAGTAAGGAGAGGCGTTCCAGTGGCCGCTGGCCCGACGTGGGGGAAATGCAGCTTTTCTTCGTCCGCTACTGCTCCCTCGCCTGCGTACGCAACAATGTCGGAGTTGCCAGAGCCTCCCAGTGCGACATTCCCATCGCCTCAATGCCAGAGTTTGCTCGTCTGTTCAACTGCCGGCACACGGATCCTTTAGGCAGTTTTCCCTTAAACTGTAACGACGCCTCCTAGTTTTCCCCCACTTAGTAGTTTTTGGGATATATTTTCGACTCGTCGCCCCGTGCAAACAAGAGCGACGAGGAACAATTAAACCCTGTAGCTAATTACAAGCTATTAAGCTCCTTATCGTGCTTAAGCGCCTGTAATAGAACTATTTGTTTTTCAATTTATTAACCGAACTGATAATGCTGTTGTGTTACAATGGTATACTTCACGGTTAATTATAAACGTATGTGTATGCTGCCTTCTAACACTGAACTTAGCGTAACGTTCTTCAGTAGTAGATACTATGCAATGGGTGGAGCAGTTTGCGTGATCTTCCAAAAAGCCTAGTGCACACACAAATCAATCCCAACAGTGACAGTTGAATAGCTGTCTCATTATGAACCATTACATTGATTGTTCAGTTTCCCCTTCAAAATGTCGGGTGAAAATAGTCCGAACCCTGTTTTTTTTTTTTTGGCGGCTTCCCTACCTGCACTTTTTAATAACGAGGGACATCAATTATTGATCGAGTAGTATCGAAGTCATATTTAAACCACAAGTAGCGATGTGTGTTAACCGCCATAAACCATGGGTTAGAGGTGGTAAAATCGACTCAGCAACTTCATTAGATTTCGCAGCACACCAAAACAAAGCTTGATCTACCTGTTTCGAGACTCCCTATACTTTCAGGAGTGAGGAAAAGTACACCGATGACGCATTAACCCCTGAGTTAGGTCCGAATGTTTCGCCTTGACAGGTGACTTTAACTGGTATCCACAGCTCGAAGATTGCTTTTCTAAATGGATACTAATAAGCGACTGTGTTAAGTTAACGTTTACTCTGCAGCGAAGGGTTATACGCCTTGGCAAAGATCGGTTCGTTGCCAGAAGGGCCTTCCTTTAGGACTAGTGGGCATGCGGGAAAGGACGAGTTTAAGAGGGTTTAGAAGGAAGACGAGAAAAAATGTCTGGGTCTTTTGCGCTGGAGTAACAAGCTTAGTGCCGCAGATACACTCTGTGCGCGTCATTGCGGTGATGAAGCACTGAGCGTCAAAGTTTGATGATGCAACAAAAAGGAGAAGGTCTGGTTAACTTGTAGTGTGAGTGCGACGTATTGCATCTTTCGTGCAGTGCGCACGCCCAAAGTACGAGGTAGCAAGGTTGAAGGCGCGTAGCGTACATAAGAAGCCCGCCCGCCGAATCATTCCTCCCACACTGCGGGAGAGCGGTAGAGTGATGCGGAGTGCTATCTTCAATGTCGGGCCACTCTGGAGCCTGTTAAATGATGGTGGTTTTGCGAAGCCGCAATTTGGTCACAGTGTTTAAATAAACATTGTGATAAACACAAGCGAAACGTGTCCGTGTCTTTGTCTCAGCCGACAGGTACGCGTGGCGACACACGCTAACGTAACACGGTTCAGAAAAGGAAAAAATATCGGCATAATTTAAATTAACATACACACCGGAGCTGCCTTTATCAGTAATCATTGGCGAACCATGTCCGCAGGGCGTAAGGTCCGAACCTTTTATAAAAATCTAAACTTTTAGTTGGGCTTTACACGCCAAGTGCCGTCATACTTAGTTCAAGTCGAGCTCTGGGCACCGGACTAGACAGGAAAGTACCATATCGCTAAAACTATTCACAGCATGTCTGGAGGCGGTATTGAAAAAGGTCGATGTAAGGTCCACTTATGAGATTAGCGGCCAGGCGCCCGGGCTGCGCGTGGGAACCCGCCGCCCTGTCTGACGACGTAGCACTGCGAACACTGCAGAGCAGTCGACGCTAATTCGTCACGGCGTGCACGGGAGACGGATCGTCTGGCCCACCGCATACCTCAGGGTTAATCCCCCATTGAGAAAGCAGACGGCGCCGCCGAATTCCGGGAACGTCTGCCTGACGCGCGGGGTGGTGGGATTACCGGCGTCGAGATGAGTTCCGCACGAGTCTCCATTGTGTCGCGCATTGGTCAGCATGACGCACTGGCGCCGTCTTTCGCTTTCACCCCGCGGGGTCGCCCGAACTTGCTCGTCTGCGCGCGTGCCGTTGACCCGAAGATAGCGGCGCCTCATTGAATATTCCGTGACGTGCTGACTGACAGCTGTCTACGTGAATTTAGGCACTCCCTTGTGCGTGTACGAACGCTACAGGGGCGTTCCCAAGACAGGGTGATGTCGAGGTTTTATAAGACTGAACTTGGCCGTTGGAAATGGTTGTTGTCTGAGCGCTGAGCTGGC
Source organism: Haemaphysalis longicornis (assembly GCF_048455015.1). Classification (NCBI taxonomy): domain Eukaryota; kingdom Metazoa; phylum Arthropoda; class Arachnida; order Ixodida; family Ixodidae; genus Haemaphysalis; species Haemaphysalis longicornis. The sequence continues at coordinate 60,407,009 of NW_027526204.1, read as the reverse complement.
AGTCCCCGGCGGGACAAGGAGTCTCGACCGTTAAAGCTAGGTTGGGAGTTGTGAGCCCCCTAGTCGAGGTTAAGATCGCGTCGCAGGTTTAGGGTGCAGAGCCGCACCGGGCAACTAGGCGGATCTTGCGGCGAGACAGGGTCTCGGCCGTTGTTTCTCGAGTGGTTTGTGTACGCTCCGAGAATAGGAGAGTTAGACGAAGTTGAGGAGCTCGAGTGATTTGTGCGCACTCAGAGCTAGCGTCTAGCTGCAGTTGGAAGTTTTTCTTTTCATTACTCATGTACCCAGTTATCCTACTGTAAATAGCTGTACATAAACTTCCGTTTCACTAAATCAACTTCAACACCTCGAGTTCGTCAATTCGACCGCCATCTCCAGAACTTCAACACCATCACCCAGCCAGCCTCCTGCCAAATCAACCGGAGCCCGGGCGATTGGGTTCCTGATCGACACCAGACTTCGGGGAAACGGAACTTTACTGTCGAGTTTGAAAACTTAGCATTACGGATGAACGGGGAATACTTTAGCCATTGGAGATTTGCAGACGACATAGTCTTGGTAAGTCAGTCGTGCAATACCTGAAAAAAAGAAATAAAAATTAAAGAAGCTCGCACTAACACGTAAGACTTGAAGGTAGCGAAGCTGTACGCAACCTTCACGACCATCCCGACGATTTGCTTCCTTTTGCTTCTCTGCTGCAATGACCTTTACACCATTATTGTTGCTATAAGTGTAAGCTTTTAATTTTTGGAAGTGATAATCATTGGACATCACCTTGGAGGGGTGTACGCTATGACGTGTCTTCCTTGTCAAGATTGCGGAGAACACTGGAGTTTATTTTTTTTCGGCGGGGGGGGGGGGCAATGTTGGCCAATCTCTCTAAGCGGGTATATTTGGCTTGACAAACATGCGCAGGGGACGTTGGGCGGTCGCCGCCAGGCACGCACACACGACCGCTCGTCCCTTTCTTGTTATTGAACTGCTGGACGGTCACAGCAATTTTGAGCCAATCTCCCTACCTGCCGCGGTGGCTCAGTGGCTAAGGCGTTGCGCTGCTGAGCACGACGAGGTCGCGGGTTCGATTCCCGGCCGTGGCGGCCGCTTTTCTGATGGAGGCGAAAAGCAAAAACGCCCGTGTGTTCGAGTTTTCGGCGCACGTTAAAGATCCCCAGGTGGTCAAAATTAATCCGGAGCCCTCCACTACTGCGCGCCTCATCGCCTGCGTTGCGTCGGCGCGTTAAACACCACAATCAATCAAGAGCCAATCTCCCTAAGTGTACATGCTTGTCTTGACAAACGTGCGCAGGAGACGCTGGGTGGTCGCCGCGAGGCACGCACACAGGAGCACTCGCCATTTTCGTGGGTTTTTTTTCAACTGTTGCATGGTCACCGCTATCTTGGCCAATCTCCCTAAGATGGTATGCTTGGCTTGACAAATATGCGCAGGAGACGCTGAGCGGTCGTAGCGAGGCACGCACACACAAGCGCTAGGCATTTTTTTGGTTTTGTTAACTGCCGGGCAGTCACCGCGAGGCCCGCGCTTATGAGCACTCGCTCGGCAATTTCTTGGTATTTTTAACTGCGGACCCCAAAAAAATACGATTTGCTAAACAGATTCCCTGTTAAGATACGGATGCAACCGCCACTGGTGCTTAGTGCGCTTGTACTCCTATGGTAAGGATTTGAAGGAATAAATGGAAAGTATGAAAGTAAGCCGTGCATCTCTGCGCCAACAACGATGCATTACGCTAGCCACAATTAAATTTTAAGTAAAAAGGTAGAGGCCACTGAAAAGAGACGTCAAGTCACTGAAAAGACGGCACTGGTATTGGAACTTTGGAGAGTGGAGGAGGGGGGTTCAGCATCGCCGGGGGGGAGGGCGCTCTGCCCCCCCCCCCCCCCCCCCCCGCCTGAAAGAGACCGGAGGGGGCTGGGATTCCTGGTCAACAACTCCCCTCCCCGTATTCGGTTCCTATTGATGCAACCAATTGCCTGCCCCGCAGTTGTGATTCCTTATTACGGAGGTACCACACGGCCTTTTAAAACTATAATTAAACCTTCTTTAGAAGAGTAATTTATAAATAAAAAAATAACACCGTGAAGCGTTCAAGACACAGTGCTTTTTTATGGTCGAGTCTTTCAGTAGTGAAGTATTTTATAAATGTTTGCAATAATATAGACCGTTAGGCATACATTTTTCGTTACTTCTCCGCAGTTTTAAACACCATAATTTTCTTCAAAGAAGTACTGACATAAAATTTGAAGGCGAGATAACCTGGGAAATACATTGATGTCAACACACACTCATCATCTGCGAAATATCAGCGGCAAATACAGCCTAGAACTTGTTTAAAAATTAATTTTAAGGTGTGCGAAAAGCAACCGAGCAGCTAGCGGAGGTCCTCGCGAAATCGACATCTACTTGGATGTTAAGTAAATAAACAGCATCCAAACACGTCATGAGCTTGTGTTGGCCGCTGCCGCACTGCCGGCGTTTCTCGCTTGTTCACCGTACCGAATGGAAGTCGGAGCTTTCGCTCTTGAGCTGCAAACGATCCGATCGTTGGCGGTGGAGGCGCCGGAATTTCGTTGGCCACTCGGGCAGCTGGCCACAACCTAAGTTCTACGGCGATTCCAGGCACTTTATTTTTATTTATTTTTGTTGCACTGGTCGCGAAAACGCGCCGGGCACCCAACAGGCGCACTGAGGAAGCCACATGGTCGCTGCGCCACGTGGCGGCCTGGCCGCGGCCGCCACGTGGCGCAGGCAGGCGCGGGTAGCTCGAGTGATAGCTTGTTAACGCTGCACTAAATGGGACTCCAGTCCCAAACAAAGCTGCTCATGCGAGAAAGGCTGTTCGCCCTCTGCACCGCTTACGAGAGCGGCAATCGAATTTCCGCCGCATTGTTAAGCCTAACATCTGTATGGGGACAGTAGGCAGACCGACCGGATGCTCCCAGCGCGCGTTTCCTCACGCTAGCCGCGGCAGCAATTTTCACACGCAGAACCTGCATCACGTCCACGGGAGCTTCTTAATTAAGCGGCTGAGAAGATCAGTACGATATGTAAGGGCATCAACATAAACTGCCGGGCAACGTGGAATCGACAGTGCTACGGTAACTCCGCTCTGCGATATCCGAACGGCAGTCACGTGGACAGCTTTGTTTATACAAAATCCGACCATTCGCGGCTCCCGGTAAAACAGAAATTGCGACTGGCCGCATTAAAAACGTGTCTAATTAAACAACCGCATCGCGCTGAAGCAAATGTGGTTTCCACGCGCGATAAATTAGCTGCCACAACAAAAAAAAAACAAGATGCAAAACTTTTGTGTTAGTGCCCCTTTAAAGCCTGCCGCGGAGCTCATGGCGTATACTAGAACAGTATTAACACGCTCTAAAGGTATTGCTCTGCGAACGTACCGCGCTGTAATTTCGAATTAATTTTCACAGCACAGGGAAGCGTTGTTGCATGTTCTTAATGCGTTAGCTTCCGTTGCCGAGTACTCCAGCAAAATGTCTCTCTAACGCGAATAGTTTCATGCCATGCATCCGCACAAAATTGCGCAATTCTCGAAGTTAAAACATTTTATCATTACTTAGTGTAAATGATGATCACAGGTTAACAAAACGAAAAACGACAAAAACCAATATTTTCAACGGAGAAGTGGTGGTAGAATGCTTAGGCATCACTAGGCATTTCTCAAAATTTCTGTGCATTTTTTTTCTGTTATGGTCGTCCAAAAACGTCTATATGGACCCTGAGACTACATAGCTCTTCTCGCATAATTTTGTTCTCACGCTAGATCAAGCAAGATTAAAGCTAAGGAGAGGAACAATTTATTTTACCTAACAAAAAGGGGTAGGGGAATGGAATTGTAGTCACCTTCCTAAGTCCAGGAGGCCGGGGGCCTGTGCCGAATCCAGGGCTCCTTACACCAGGGCTTGTTGCTCCGGATGCAAGCTGGCCAGCGCGAACTCCCACTGCTCAGGGGAAGGGGATGTACGCGATTGTGGCGGGGCATGAGTAGTCTAGCTGGTGTGTAGTGAGAGGAGTGTCACAGCGCGGACAGTTACAGGGAAAGATGGATCGGGAGGTATGTGGTTGTGGTTACCTTTCAAGTCTGCTATGGATGAATGCTGGACAGTTGAGTAGTGTGCAATGGGGAAGAAGGTATCTCGTGTGAAAATGGTGCAGTACAAGTCAGATGTATGTTGTGGGCCTGCCCTCTACGGTTGCCAAGGAATGAGGGATACTGCGGTTACATACTGAGGGATACTGAGGGATACATGGAGGCTAGCCAAGGTACACCATCCAAATGCACGCACCAAACCCCAACAGAAACCCGAATCCGAGTCCGCGCCCCCAACCGCTTCCTCCACACCACCACCCGAGCTAGAGCCATTCTAGTGGTTCTAGCCCGAGCGCTCCACGACCACCAGCACCATCCCTTGAGCGCTGACGACCCCAGGTCCCGCGGCACGTAGCCCATGGCCTCCGCAGCCGATCGGGTAGGCCATGCGCGGCCGGTGGGTGCTCGGCGGGAGGAGAGAGAACGCGGGGAGGGGCGCCGATGCTCACCCCGTATATTTGTGGTGGAACAGATTGTGCAACAGACGGACTGCTAAAACTCTCTAATGATTATTTCGATGTCTTCTGGCATTCTCTGTACTGCTAAACTTTTTTTACTTTAGCACCTTTCTGTGCAAGTTCCCTGGACTGGAGAAAAGCGCGAAACATTTTCGTATAGTACTCGCACTTTCGCAATATACTTAGGAAGAACGAATGAGATTATGTCCGAGCCTGACAAGAAGCTGATGAGCTTCTGTCAGGTGAGCATCTGTCCCATTCATTTCCCCGCTTGACGCCCCTTACTGTGGAGTGCGAGCAACGCCACTTATACTGGAAGTATTTCCTCTAGGTGACGTTGGTGCGAGCACCCCCTCCTATTCCAAAAAAAAAGCCTCCCGGTGACGGCACTACATCTCCTTCTATGTTCGTTTTCTGGGGAATGTGAGGCCCCGTCAGTGAGGACATTTGCTCACAGGTGAAGATTCTTTCTCATTTTTGCTACTGTGTTAAAAAAATCCGCAGCACCATCTTCCTACTTTTCTCGATATTGTAGCTCAATACCCAGGGGCCTGAGTTTCATTTTGCTTAAATACTTTCGAACTGTTTGTTTATCTTGTTAATATGAATTGCAAATAAATTTTGGTGAAGGTGTTCAAAGCTGCATAATTATTTTCTGTAAAACCCAGATCACAATTCACTTGTTTTCAAATGCTCTAGCGAACTTTGCAAATTGAAAATGCTAGTATACCATAGGAAATATCTTACTCTAGCTCTTACTACCTTTGTACTTTGTATTAGGCTTAGGAGTAAGCGTATCATTCATTTCCTTACTGGGCACATTGGAGGTGATTTACAGCTTAACTGTGCTGGAACTTAAAGTTCTGTTACAGGTAACACGTATAGGGTGCATTTTGTTGCTGGTGTAAGTAGTTTGCCAGTGCGTACGTATGTGTCCCAGTCAACATGCTCTAATTTTATTACCGTAGTATGGAAGAAGACAATTCTGGATATTTTTTTGCTAGGACTAACATTTTCAAATTTTCATTTTTTCCCCGAACTATTGAAGAATGGAATTCGTTACCCGTTTCTGCACTTTCTACTGTTGAATCCCTCGAAGCTTATTTTAGCCCAAATGCCACTGTGCTGAGCTGATGCCTTACCCTTGTTAAAGGCATTGTTCTTTCCTGTATGTTTTTTTTTTGTTTTTATCTTTATACCTTGTATTGTTCCTTGCAATTGTGACTCAAGTATTCTTGTATTTTGTAGTTTCTTGTCCACTCCTGCTTGGGCTGTCAAGCCTGCAGTATTGAATAAAAAAAATATATTTATGACAATGTCAGATATGACTTGAGCCATAGTCACATTGGCTACTTAGATGGTCCTAGAGGAAAGGGGGTTTTGACATGGTGTCACTTGAGCCATAAGGAGGTATTGATTTTAGGTGACCCACGTGTTAAAGTAGCTATTTAATCCCTGTTTAAGAGCAAGTGGGATAAGTGCAGGTCCCACTTTGAACCAAGTAGTGCCTGTTCGGGAGACCACTTGCAGGCAATTGGGACCACTTAGAATGAAGTAGGATTACTACAGAGTTTCATCTGGCTGGGTGCTTGCTCGTGAGGTATGGTCCTCTCCAGCAGTATTTATTAAAAGAATAAGGCACAGGTTGTCACCCGCTTCCCCCTACTGCTGCGGTGTTATATGTCACGGAGTGCTGAGAAAGTTGGTGTGTGTAGGCATGCAGCTGTTAGCCGTAAGAGTGTGTCTTATTGTGGTCCCACTCATGTTGCATGCAGCCGTGCAATTGTGCGGAAAACAAGGAGTGGTGACGAAGGTGTAAGAGAATATCTAAGTTTTGGAGAATGGTAGCTTCGTGTCAACAGAGTTGTGAATGTGTTGGTGGAATTTTCAGCAAGGCTTTACCGAGTAAATGGCTTTCTTCTGTTAGGCCGAGTAAAAGTGAGGCCAAGCCGCTTTGCGAAGCTGGCTTGACTGAATTTGTGTCCTTTGTGCTTTGCACCGATAGACTGCTCCAAACACTGTGTTCGCGGCACTGTGTTAGTTTTAGGACTCCATAAAACGAAACGTATCCAGGAAAGCATTAGGGTGCATGCGGGGGTACATGCATGCACCCCCGCACGCATGTGTAGCTCTGTGGGTCTGTAATGCTGTACGAGTATTAGCAGTCCTACAATTGAGAAATCCCAGGGTAAGGCTTGTCGAATACACCTGTGCATGCAGGCCCACACATAGTAATCTCATTTGAAAGCTCAAGTGTCCTTTAAGAAATATTGTAATTTCCCACCTGCTTGTTATCAGCTGTAGATCATGTCAACTTGGGTGGTGATCTGTGAATTTTTCGTCATACCTCCGTGCCATAAAACCATTGCCTATACGGACTATCATTGATGCAGATTAACTTGCCAATTAAGGTAGCAGATACAGCTCTATGAGGCGGTAATTTTCAACGCTTTTATTAAAGCTGCGACTTAAGAGAATTTTTTAGATAGTTACTGATGTCACTGCCGAAATCCACTCATACGGTATGTCCCATAATAGAGGATTGCCCAAGCTGTTTTAACAAGAACCCATGGCGTTTTCAACAACCTGGCTTGCTTTGCAAAGCTTCTTGCATATCATCCGCACCACTTAACTCAGTAGCTTCGTTTCCTTACACTGATCGGGCGCATTTTTACCTGAAGTCCCCACCTCCATGTTCCTTCTAGCAAGAAAAATGCCGCAATTTCATCCCTGTCAGAACCCAGCTCCCACCTGCACATGCCAAGCTATCTGCAGCCCACTGCCAAGAAACAGACATTTGCAGATTTCAACACGCTCAAACAAGAAAGCAGACTGTGCTCATTTATTAAAAAATCTCAAAACCTTTATTCAACTGCAACAGTGTATGTAATTACAGAGCTTCAACGCGGCCGTAAACTGAATCTACAAATACACTGGTAACCGCGGAATGAGGAATGTGTCGAAGTGTTGTACAACCTAAGAGGGGCAAAAAAATAAAATATAAGGATGACAGGAAGTATCTATACTCTCCTAACAGGAGGGGCCACTCGTCAGTTCTCTACACAGGTAACATGGTACGCATGTATGCACCAGGGTACCGAACTTTCTCTCTTTCTGCTCCCTCCCACAGCTCCGTCGTGCGGTCGCCCCAATAATAACACTCCTGGGCACCAGGGGGAGCAACAAGTCCATTCGGCGAGGTGAGACGCAGAGCTTTGTGTCCGTCATGGTTATACAAAAATAGAAAAATACTCCGTGTCTCCCGCACCTCCTAAGGCACCTGCGCATTCGTCTTTGCATATTCGGTCATTGAGACACACACACGCGCGCCACCTGCACAGACGGGCACGGCGCCAGAGGCGAAGACGCTCTTCTTCGGCTTGCACTAGCCAACATTTGAGCCAACGAGCAAGCGCGCTGAAGAAAAGAGCTCTCTATTGCCCACACCGGCAGAACCATACCCAGTGCTTGTGAGAAACAAGTTTTCAGGAGTACACAATAGCAGCCAGAGCACATGTACAACAAAACACAGGACAGTAGCATATGCATCGAACCCACACCCATCCTGTACAAGTTGTGCCATTGGCAACAAAATCTGTGCAGAAGTGTCGGTAACTTAAGTGGGCATGGCCTTTCGTGACCTGTACATTGTTAACCTTGATGCAACCGAAGTTATTTCCAAATGGGATGACAGTTTCTTAGGAATTTGCCTAATTGCCGGAATCCGTGGCAGCATGCTTGGGCACTTCCAAAAACAGCAGGTCTGCATTATTAGTTCCTGCGCTGGTTTTTAAAATTTCTCAATTTGGGGAAAAACAAATTCAGTCTAAGGCAACAACCTGCATCATAATGCAGATTAGCATTATGACACTTAACCTGAGGACTGAGCAATATTTTTGTTCACTGCTGTTTCCTCGGTCTCTGATAATCATGCTTAGTGTTAATTCCTTTAACAAACTAAACCTACTCTTTTTTAAGTGTCAGCAAGCTAAGCATAGACAACAGCCCTCCAATTTACATGTTAGTGTGACACTTTTTCTACACTTCTGCGGCTGGATTTTATTTCGTATCACACTATCTTTCTCACACCTTAACTAGGCACAGCCGAAAAGAAAACTCTAGCTTTTGAACGTTAAAATTAGCAAACGTCCTAAACTCAACACAGCAGCAACAGCTACATCATGTTTTACAGCCACATTTTGTGCTTATAGAAACACAGATCTTCCACCATATTCTCAAACACATTAGCTTCAACAGATGAGAGAAGCTTCCTCACAGCACAGACACAGAACACAAGCTGTTGTAATACGGTGCATTGAACCAGATTGGTAGCATGGTCCAACGTGCAGCATGGTTTGTGACATGCAGAATATGCTAAGCTTTCGCAAGTCAATGATTTCATTACAAAGTGCCCACAATGGGCCACACCTTGGAGTGACAAATTAGCATAACATGGATAAGTATATTCCCACATTAACTCTCGCAACGTCAGGATTCCGCAACATGTTAAACACATCACAACACATCTGTCTTATGGAAACCTTAAAAAGAACTTTGGATAGAAAATAGACGTGTGCAAAGGTCACTCAAAAATTAACCTTTATCAATCAAATACTCCACAAAGATAGTAAAACGAACCCTATAAGTACACCTGCAAAAATCAAGCACAAGACAGATCAACGTAGCACGTTAGCTGAGCAGAAAAAGTCGATGTGAACAGTTCAGCCCATCGCTGCTGCGAAGCTGTCAGAACAAAAAAAATCACACACCCATTGAAAGCATTCAAATTGAAGGTTATTCAACCATACCCTTCAATTGTGCTGGCCGCCTGTGGCATGTTTTTGGGCCTTCTCTTGCATGCCACTCCATTTTGCAAAGGCCGATATTATCACACAAAACGCTAAGACAAAGTAACAAGGAACAAGCAACCATTCCAACAGTGTACACACAGTTTTGTTCAGGAGCAGCTTGCTTTTTGTATAAAGAAATTGTTTTTTTCATCAACAAGACAATTTAGAATTCGAAGAGAAGGCCTCGATATAATCACAATTTCGTGTTAATTGTGAAAAGCGTCTTACACTGTTGAACGGTTCACTCATCACGCTCGTATATGCCACAATCTATGAACAATGCCAATGCACAAAACTAGCGGTTGCATGAGTGTGGGCTCAGTTCTCACCGTTTAGTATTATGACATTATGTGCTATGTACAGGCTGCCATGAGTAGCACACAGGAAACAACGCACATGCACACCAACACACGCCCATGCATTCACACACACTTGCAGTCTATCACCAAGGAGTACAGCTTTGCGCCGAGTACATCTGGACACCCACCACAGTACGACCAGGATCAATTGCAGAAAAACAAAAAGGAGGGAAAGAGGACATAGCTATTATTTGCTGGGAGGCAATCTCCACCCTGCGACGATGAGTGCATGGTGGTGCGAGCTTTCAACTTTCGAACGACCAACCAGGGTGTTTTGTAGTTTCAGAACCTGGGGCAGAGTTCTTCCTCCACCGTGTAGTATATACAAGCGAGCACCGAGAACAACCTTATCACAAACACGTAGGCATCAGATAACGTATAATTCATGCGTGCAGGGGGCTGCTGTTAACGCCCGGAAGCCACACGTTAAGCTACACGGCGCACTCTGCTTTCACTTAGCCAAAGGGAGGCTTTTCTTCCTCTGTTAAACCAGAATCTACTCATTACTGGAATGCCACTCAATCGGCTCTCAAGCGTATCTTTCGAAGGTCTAAAACGAGTGATGCGGGTGTTGTTTTGGACATAATACAACGTCACCAACAAAACAGCATAAAAAAAGCAGAGCAAGTACTTCAAAGGCAGTGATGAACTTTGGAAGGAAATGATTAAGGTGTTTTTCGGACGTGTTACAATGTCACCAACCGAGTGGCATTGAAACAAAGCAACGCAAGTACTAGGAAGACAGTCGTGAACTTTGGAGGTGAACACTTAATTTTACTCGCAATTCTTTTTCTTTTCGTTCTGCGCGACTTTAATAAAATATTTTAAATGCTTCTACTAATTATAGGATTCCACGATTCACTTCCCAAGACAGCTTATGTACATATGTGGAGCCCATAATGAACTTCACTGGAAACTTCACTACTGTACAACAATAGGGCGCGTCTTTGAGCAGTTCGAAAGCATTAGTTTGGTTTACAAAAAAACAAATATCTAATTATTCTCTCTACAGTAGGTTGTCACATCAACTTCCTGAAATAGATCTGCAGTAGCTAGGCTACACAGTGTTTCCTAAATTCCATACAAATCATTTGATTATGTGGCGCACAAAAGCCCAGCCTATTACGTCGCAGAATGGCAGTTAGCATTGCTGTATGGCAGGATAACGTTTAAGACAGTTTGGATCTTCACCAAGTCCAATTGACAGTTTTGCTAGGAAAAGCAGTTGATCTAGCTGCATTTCATGCAGAGAAATACCTTGCTAGAATATCAAGAAATTTTTTTAACCACAAGGTAAGATTTAGCCACAAGGTAAGAAGTCCCATTGTACGATTTTGCTGCCCTCACTCTAACAATAACTTGAGTGTTCCTGATATCCTGTATAAGTTGTATTAGTACTTCATATCAGCAACAGACTCGATTACTTATTTAGGCATCTAAAAGAAAGGCTGTGAGAAGACCACACAGTGCTTTCATAACCCAATTGTATTGAACTACCCTGGTGTGCACAGTAGCTACTCATGTCAATGCACATAGCTACCTACATTGGCACTGCATTGTCAATGCACGACACTGAATTCACAATGCATTGTCAATGCACGTGCATTTTCTTTGTCAATGCGTATTGTCAATGCACGGCAGCTACTCATGTCCATACAGTTTGCATTTAAAAATGATAGAAGCTGAGCAACAGCTCAAAAAGAGACAAACAATGTGTCACATAGCACTGCCACGTAGAATGCAAAGGGCTGCGCATTGTCGAAGTGGCTTCAAGTAAACTGGTTGCGAGATTTGCAATGAAGTTTTCCTTTTATACTATGTAGCTATGTGCAAGCTTCGAGGACAAATGTTATTCAGAAGCAGTAACCAGAAACAATTCTTAAACCACATGCTTTCTCATTGGAAGTAGCCAATGGTTGAATACTCCCGAAGGTTCCTTCCATACACGTCAAGTAGGCGCTTAGGCACATCCCTGAGGTGTGATTAGTTGTGGTCACCACTCCGGTGCTTATATTCTAGTTGATTGCTCTGTCAAGATGTGTTTCGCAGCTTTTTCAGAGTGCTGAAAACTCTGTGCATGTTTTGCCGATTTAATCTTTTCATGCTCTCAACAACAAAAGAATACCTCAGCAGCTGAAAAATGACCGAATTCCACTCCGAGCAACAGGAGCAACATTTGCACAAAGACCCTTAATAACGAGAACATGCCTCAAGCCAACTCAGCACTGTTTTTGGAATTTAGACTGCGTTAACTAACACAAGTGTAACGTGACTTACACCAAAAGTAACTTCCACAGGTGTACATGCACTAACATTTAAAACATCCGGTTGGAATGAATGCAGTTGCTTCCTCAGAGTCCCTTTGTTGCATTATGTAACTCAGAGCCTTTCAAAAGGACAAACGCTCGCAGGATATTTTAAAATCACCAACTTAGAAGTTCACTGATTGGTTCAATCATGATGTGAGGATGCATTTGTCACCTACCTATTTATTGCTCTTCAAACACAAGAAGTGTCTTGCATATTTTTTACCTGTCATTTTTTACACTTGCATCTCGGGCAACTGTGGCCTAGTTTTAAAGAAGCCATGCATTGGTGAAACAACTTCAACATTTTTTTACCTGAAGAGTATCACGAGTGAGCAGCAAGTTGCAGTGCTCAATGCTGTAGCCTCAGACAGACTGGTCGGCTCTCGCTGAAGTGCGTGACAAATGCTCATGTAGGAGGTCCAGGATCAAACAAGCATTTTTATCAAAGTTCCGCAATATAGGCAGTTGCAGCTCTCGAGTAACGATAATTATGTGGTCAGTGAATAGTACCCAAGCCTGAAGTACGAGAGTATTTGTAACATTAAGAACCCATGATGACACCTTTACAAAAGGGCATAACTTCTGGCACTGAGCATTGCCTTATTTTTTTCTCTTTCTCTTTAAAACGATAATAACTACAGCAGTAAAACTTATTACTGAGGAAATACATCGAAGAAATTATAGTTTCAGTCACAGGCAGATGAAGCTGCTTTGTATTTGCCCATGGCAATGATAGAACACTAAAATTATTATTTCGGTAACACCCATCTAAACCTCGCAAGCCTGCAGGCATAACAAAGCTGCGAGAAAAGCAGTACGGTATGTACAAGGCATGAACATTATGTACAGAGCCCATTATTTAAGAGGCGGAGAAAGTAGCATTGCGTTCCTAGTTTTGTTGCCATAGTAGTTGGCGTTCTTTCCCTACATGTGAGCAATGTGTTGTAAACGTGCGCAAGCAATGCGCTAGCAGCATGCCTTGTAACGGGACGGATGATAAAAATGGGTTTGAAATAACGCAACTGAGAGAGCACAAAGAGAATGTAGTGTTCTTAGGCATAATGTGTTATTGTATGGCCTACGTAATTTTGCTGGCTTAAAAACAAAAGGAAAAAAAGCACATTTTCTGCAGAAAGTGCTGGCAAAAGTAAAAAAGAAGTCACTAATTGTGAAAGTGAAAAAACAGTAACATAGCTTGAGTAACATGTGGGCCTCAGTTGAGGAAAATAGCGTACGTCTGAGATGAAGACCAGGGCACAGAAATATTTCACGTGTGGTTCTAAGTTTCCATTGTCATTACCATCATCATAAGACATGGATGTCTAGTGCAGGGCTCAAGTTGCTTTCACTGACACCTTCACTAACAGTTTAGCCCCTCCCAGCCGGAAAAAAACGAATTTCAATTGGACATGTCCACAACACCATTGATCCAGTTGGAAACAACTGGAAGTGCAGTTGGCTCCATTTGAATCAATGGTGTTTTGGAGGTTGGAGGTCCAAGTGGACTTCCAATGGCTTTTTCGGCTGAGCTGCTATTATACACCAGTTGAATACACCCACTGTACCCAAAATTTGTCTTTTCACTAAGACTGCTAAGGTTACTTATCGTTATGCACCCATCCCATGCCAGTATTTCTCTTGATTTCTTGTTCTGACTTAAGCTTCAACTAAGCAATTGCCTTGTTTATATCTGTCTATCTCTCTAATAGTACACAACCACCTGATGCTACTGCCAATGTGCTCCCATTTACCATTAAGTTTTCCAAAACGAATCCTGAATAATTTTTCGCAGTTCAGCCACTCCTCGAAGATGACATCAGCTAATCTGAATTTGCTATGATAATCTGCAATTGACTCAGCCTAGCCTCCGGAACGCGTCATCTAAGCAAGCTTTGGATAACCTCATGAAGGTAATTTCTCCTTGACCTTGATTTATGATGCGGTAGCGGCCATAAACAAGAGCATTGGTCTTTCAATTCTTCAGCCCTACCGGCCAGAGACCTTGCATTTCTTGTTCCACTATTCTATTAAGGTTACACTATCATCTTAGCCAACATCCTTCACAGCCCTACTTGAACCTCCTCACTTCTCGAGATTACCAATGCCTTCACGACTACGCTCACCTCTGCCGATCCCCTATGCGAATAATTACCCTGCCTGAAACATAATGGCTGACCGGTTTTCCACTTGCACCGCTTCCCTCTCACACTCGCTAGAAAGGCAGCAAATTACTTCCGCAGGACTAAGCCAACTTAAGGCTGGTCACTGCGCACTCTATAGAGCAGCAGTTACAACCATTGCTGCTTTTAAAACTACATGTGGACTGGAAAAAGTGGCCAGGGCAATAAACAGAAACATGGCGACAGCTCCAGATTGGATCACGGCTCTCAGTCAAAGTCTTAAAAATTCAAATTTTGGAGGTTTAACCCGCCGAAGCTACACCTGCGTGCTGTAGTGGAGGGCTTTGGATTAACTTCGGCCACCTGGAAATCTATAATATGCACCAAATGCTCAACATGCGAGTGTTTTCGCTGCTCGCCTTTATCTGGAAAGTGGCCGCAGCAAGTGGTCAAGATTGAGTCACTTGGCTACGAATGTCAGCTCACGAGTCTCAGGCCGCAAACAAATCAAATAAAACTAGATGACACAGCTAGCGCCTCCACGCATCACCACTGGCCGGCGATGAATGCGATGGAAGTGTTTAAAACGAGAACTAGGGTCCTGCTCTCTAACCTCTGTAGGAGTCACTGAATGGCAGCCATGTTAAAGTAAAGGCATAGTATGTCTAGCTGTTCCCTCACCATGAAAGAGTAAAGCTACTGCAGTTAAAACACGGATTGACAAAGTAAAGAATCATGCTAGTTAAAATATTGAATGGAAAGCGGCTTCTTTGTGCATCATACAGACGACTTTGGAGGACCGGAACATGTCTGTCAACAGATTATTAACAGTGAACCACTGCTATAGGGTGTATCAAGAGCCCAATTTCAGTTTTTGAACTTGCAAAAAACTGGGGTAAGCTAATACTCCCAAAAGTAAAAGTAACAACATCCTCCCAGATTAAGTTACCTTTCATAATAGTTCTTAATTGAAGTGAGTTTGTCTTCATTCAGTTCATCATACCCGTGTTCAGAACTTCTCTTTTATGTGCAGAGCACTTTAGGGGCTTGCCTTGTCATCATCGCTCGGTCGCTGGACCCAAGTAGAGCCACACGGCGTTCCGTCTTGCGGCGTAACCCAGAGGCTCCAAAAGCCAAGCGGTTTATATCGTCATAAGCATTCGAGACTCTTGAACCGCTGGCATTTGTCATACATCTCCCCATTGTTTAGTGCAAAGAAAACTGCAGGTACATTTGAGTCAAAATATACGTAATTAACCGGCAGCTCCCGCATTCATTTAGTTAGGAATGGCCGTTGGGTAGGTTTTTACGATAGTAAGCGAGAAAAAGTGGCAAGCAAAGCCAGCGTATGCGGGAGAAAAAGCAAGCACAGCAAGAACAGAACCCCCGCTGGCACAGTTTCAGGCACGGGGTGCACGAGCACTACAAAGGCAGGAAATTTGAATTGCATTGGGTGGTAGCTGTGAGCAGATAATGGCACTACAGCCCATTACGGCGAATCACTGCTCGGCACTTTTGACAGCTTTCACATTGAGTGGAACAGCATTAATTTTTGTTTCATTTGTGACGCAATGAAATTCACGGCCGCAAAATTTAGTCTCTGCCTTGGGCAAATACGAGTGATCGGGAGTATTAACAAAAAAACATGAAGAGCTGAATATTTCATGGAGGCGAAAGGAATGAGTCATTTATGATGCGGTAGCTGCCATAAACAAGAGCATTGGTCTTTCAATTCTTCAGCATTTGCTGAATTTGCTGCTGATTTAGCTACTGAACGCAGCAGCAGAAGTTGCTACAAGTGCACAAAGTGGTCTCTTGATTGAAGTGAGCACCCGGAACTGAAGGTTTTTAGTGTTATAGCAATTTCGCCTAAACGTGCCACATTCATTCACTGCAATTTGGTCATTTTTCTCAACTTTTGCCAGCACTTTTACTTGGACTGCAACGCAGAATTGTGATTGACGAAAAGCATACTAAGCCCATTGACACTTCCAGCTCCATGCTAAAGCATGGCCTCTTCATCTTTCTTCTACTGCAGATCCACCGGATACTTATCATTTCCAGTGACATTTTCTTACGCGACATTTCAGTTGAACTGCTAGAACAATAGATCTAAGGCAAATACTACTTGGGTGACATACCCTTTTATTCCCCAACATCATTAGCAAGCCCATCAGCATTCTTGCTGCTCCTGAATGCTGATTCGGACACCTCCTTGCCACAGAATGTTTGCAGTGATGCATAAGCATTTTTTCCTCCATTCTGGAGACCATCAGGTAAGACTTCATCGGGATAAAAACTGTTTGCCACTGTCTATTTTCTACACAATGCACAAATATGAGCACTTCCTTTTTTCTAATCCTCGCGTGCTTTCTTACACTAGTGCAATGAGTTATTGCAGAGATTAACTATGTGGGCTCTAACCAAAGAAATGGAGAGCTTTTACGAGGTTTGCGTCCACTTTGTTTCCTGAAACAGTGCAGACGCATTGTTCTTTGAGCTAAACGATTAGTGTGGGGCTTACAGATCAGTGGCAAGCTCAGCCTTGCAGGCTAGGTTACGTGTCCACCATAGTCGATGCCACAGCAGGCCATCTGGTTTTATCTCGCGCATTGTTGGAAGAGTAACCGTAGGACCAGCCCTTAGTAGCCAAGTGAGCCAAGTGAACTTGACCAACTCAGCGTCTATAAGTTTCCGTCGAATGATGACCTTCTAGAGAACCTGCCCTGCACAAAGACCATCATCACAGTCTGCACCAGCTGATGGAAGACACGTCGCACGACCTTTCTCCAAGAGAGCAAGATGCAGACATAACACATTCTTGTAGTCAAACACCATCGACTTTGCAGACAAACCACTCAAAACACCCTTTACAGGTGTTGATCAATTGTGACATTCATTTGGGTGCATTGGATTTGGGCCAATGTGTGTCACGCAACACAACACCACTCGAAAAGCACGGACCGATGGGTGCACATCGATATTTATCACCGCGGCACTTGTGCTTGTGTCAGAAATTATTCCCTGGAGATAATCTGGAAATGTAGGGAAGCAACGGCCAACAATATTGCGCAACAATGTAATGCATGCAGATGTAATGAACATTATTGCGCATGTATTTCCCCACAGTAATGTTGCAACGTATCGCTCAAAATGATCCCGTTCCAGCAACACCTTCCTCGACTGAGCAGGCTTTCCACAGTCGTATCCTGGAATCAGCAGATCACGATGAATTTCGGTGAAAGTGGTCCGTGCTTAACACATTGAATATTTTGGGCCACACGTTTCTTACACTTTTTTGCTTGTAATATCATGCCGTACATTTCAGATTTGTATGTTACAAGCACCCACAGTCCAGTCTTCTGCTTTTTCAGTATGGTGAACTGACCCTTACGCAAAGCCAGAGACAGGAGCCAGGACCTATTTTTGTCACAAAAGTAAAGCAGCCTGAATGAATTTTTCGCATGCGACAGTCGAGCTCGCTGTGTTTCTCGAAAATACAAGCATAGCTCAACTGCACGCTGTCAGATATGCGCCAGTACAGAAGAACACAGTACAGGGCATTTTCTGGCCTTGGCAAACACTGCTCCAGGTTGCAAATCTGCTTTGTAAGCCCCTCACTTATCGGGCATGTTCACCAACATGCAGGTCCAACTAGCTTTCGGTATTTGTTCATGCTTCTATTGTACTAAAAGATATCATAGTTCAAGGTAAATAAAGGTGCTCGCCACTTCTACAACATTAAAATAAATTGCAGCAGAAGAGCAACAATTCTATAAGGCTAAAAACCATTGTAACAAAAAGACACCCACTGAATAAAAACAAAAGGCTCACACATTATCCCTTTCCTTATATCTCAATTGGGAGATCATCGCCCTCTCTTATTGGTCCACAGAAGTTCATCGTAAACATGCCTAAAAATATCAACGTGGACCATGACAGCCCTCACTAGGTAGCAGGTCAGGGGTGTCACAGTGGTGTAACAAAAATAGATCCTGACTCCCCTCCTTCCTGGCTCACATGATTGCGCTGCCTGTGGCATGCACAGAGTGCACAGAAATGCAGCATTGTCGGCTCACTGGGGCGTGAAAGATCAGTGCCGCCCAATGAGACAGGCGGCCACCGCGAGGACAACAATGGCCGTTGCGGACGTGAGGGAGGACGCGGCCGCGCACAGGCTGGACCCGTAGTAGTAGTTGTCGCAGTGATGTCCAACGAACTCCAACGTCTGCTGGATGATGCTCTCGATGAGAGCATTGCGGTCCGTGCTGCATTTAACCTGGACGGCCGTGCGCAAGCAGTGGGCGTAGTCCCCGAAGGCACTGCGTCAAACGGGGAGGAAGGATCAATTAGATTAGAAGGAAGGTTGCGACACGAAACTTCTGGTCTCTTTAACTTGCCTGCCCAGAGTAGCTTTTAGTAGGCTTGTGCGAATATTCAAGCGCTTCGAATATCCGAACGAATATCACAGTATTTGAATTCGCTTCGGCTCGAATTTACAATTTCCGATATTTCAAAGTATTCGGGGTGAACGAATATCAAGACTGCGTTTGAATACTATGAAGAGTTTCGGTTTCGTTAGGCAAGCCACTGACCATGTGCCACTGACATCAGGCCTACATCTTAACTACATGTGGAGCCAAGACAAGCTAAGCCACATTCCGAGCGTTGTCGTAGCCATCGTACGTGCGCACGTTCGTCAAGGTAGTCAAGGCTCCCGTTCCATCGTTTCAAACAATGAAACAATAACCAAACAATTCGCTTGGTTACCGTGTGGCAAGCTTGCAGTGAGCAGGTGTTGAGCGCACTCCACTCGTGAACTTCAGTGTGCATCAGTTGCTTCAATCAGCCAAGTGACATGGCCAATGCGTCCACGGGTGCCATCCCGATATTGAACTTTTTTGTGAAGATCCCGCCAGGCCCGGAAGCTCAGTGTCTCAGTGACAGCAAGCTCAGCGACACCTGACAACTACCTATTCAAATTCGCTTTGAAAGTATTCGGCCCCAAGGACTATTCGCTTTGAATTTACTTCAAACTAAAATATCTCTATTCGCATAAGCATAGTTTTCAGCTGTTCCTGCGCAGGCCAAAGCTGACGTTTCATAGCAATTTTATGGGCAAAAAAATACGGAGCTGCTTTGGTGCATTTCTGAGCAGTTGAAAACGGCAAATGAAAACGGCTTGAATATGTCGGGACTGTTAACTTTGAAGCGACTAACCATGATATGCCCACCTCCTGATGCCATGATGTGGCTTTCACGAAACTCACTAGCACAATGATGACCACAAGCTGCAATGCATACCCGACATGAGAAAGTTTGCCATGAACAAGACAACATGCAGCACACCAACAACACGAATCAGCTGTGATGCAATGCCCCAATATGCCTAAAACTCAAAAACATCTGCAATACCACCTACAGCCATCCATTTATGTCCATCACTTACTGGGAATGACAGACACAGAAGCAGACTACAACAAAGCCTTGTATCACAATAAGAATGTTGACCCCAACATTCTTTTTCGATTAAAAAACTTTTAACTAACAGAGCTCAATCCATACCTGCTAACAAGCTTGAATCAGACATTGTTCTGTCAAGTCAGGGGTACCAAAGGGATCTGTGCTTGGTCTCTTGGTTTTTATGTTAATTTACCTACCATAATTCATTGAAGCATTATTTTGTTTCCAGGTGAGTGCATTATTTATAGAACAATCACGGCTGATTTTGATACTTCCATACTAACAACTACCGTAAATAATGTTTCTAATTGGTGTAATACTTGAAAAATGTTTGAAGTACTAACAAATGCAAAACGCGTAGATTCTCTCGACAAGCTGATAACTGATATTTGCGGCTACTACAGTCAAGGCTCTAAACTCAAACTTGTTAGGTCTTACAAATACTTAAATAGAAATTTACATAACCAACAACTCTTCTTGGACACTGCATATAAATTATATTGTTAATAACGCTAACTGTTTTCTTGGATATTTGCAATGCAGTTTTTCTGCGCTGCCCTCACATCTTAAATTCATGTTATATCAGACTAATTCATTTTAATATTGAATACCCGTGTTAATGCGAGGGACCCTCACTTTGATCATCTCATTGACCTGCTAGAAATGGTACAGAACCGTAGTGCACACTTCATTCTGACCAACAATGCTTGGACACTAGCATTTCTGCCACGAAATACACCTTGAACCTTGCTAACTTAGCCCTGCACCAAAAAATTACCTGACTGCCAGCCTTCCATAAAATTAATTTTGAAATACACACCTTAGACCCAACCTTTTTTCTGTTCTGTCACATGTATCGTCCTGTATTGACCACCATCATAAAGTATACATTCTGTATCGTAAGACCTACTCACTTTTTGCCTCCTTCACTCGAAAAGCTGCTAACAAATAAAATTAATTACCACCTGCACTAGCTAGTACGATCAATGTGTCTTCATTTAAGGCCGCTATTGAAAATCTCGTTTGTTCACGATGACTGCATTTATGTTGCCGATGCTGTTTTGTATTTTACCCGAATGTTTGTTTTCCACTACTGATTTTTTGCCACTAATTGTACTTTGTATTCACAACTGTTTGTACCAAGTCACTCTCTTCTGTAACGTCCTCGGGCATTGAAGGTATCGAAATAAATGAATACCATAATGAGCAGCTATTTCTCTTCAAAGCTCGAAGGTGCGCCCAGTTGGGACAATCCACACAGCCGAGCATCAGAAGGTAATCTGGTCACTATAAATGGCACCACGTCCCCTACTGCGTTCATCATGCTCCCCAACTGCTCCTGAACGTTATTCTAAGAGATTTTTTGTGCTGACAATGATGCGAAAATTGATTTGCAGGGGAATTCCATAATTTTTACTACCCATGATATCATGATGCTGAAACAGAGCCCCAAACAATGTATTGCTCAACAATCTCTAATGATGATGTCATCCTGCCTACCCGTACAAGCCTGATGATCACCACCTACGGTCGAGATGCTGTGCCTGACATAGAAACAATCTTGGACAGTGAACAAAGCTCGCCTCCCGACTAGGGTGGCTCAAATGCGAAATTCACATGAAAAAATTCAAGAATTTGAGCCAAAAATTTCGCCTAAGAGTACCAGCGTTTAACTCTTTCAATGCATAGGCCATCGTTCACCCGTAAACGATTATTTTCAAACCTCCCGTAAAAAGTACAAATGGTGCTAGAAGGAGTGCCTTGTTATATTACAAAGGCCGTTTCTAGATTCCACCCATACTTTTAAAGAAAACCCTGTAAGTTTATAACCAACTGTATTGTGCTACGTACGGTAGCCAATTTCGAAGATTAATGATGCCAACTCGGGTGATAGGGCCTGCCCGTGCAGGAATTCGAAGTTACTGCCTACAAATGTGGCAGAAAGCATTCAAACACCAACTGCCTATAGTGCACACCCATCAAGCCAAGGTGCTCTCAATGCTACAATGGAAACGCACCTACCCTCTCATCAATGAGTAGGCCTCAATTTGCATGACATGGTTGACTACCCAGTAAACGCAAAACGTCCTGAGGACGTCCTCAAATGGTCTAAGCATCCTAGATCCTTTACTGGGCGTCCAGGGGACATCCACAGGGTTAGATATTGTAAATGATCCCTCAATGGTCCATCCTAGAGCTTATTTTGGACCACAATGGATTGCGAATGATCCCTAAATGATCCGTTGTATTACTTCTTTTGGATCGCAATCCGTATGGACGTCTGACGCTGCCGTTACCATGGATGAAAGGCTATTACACTCGTATCCCTAGCAAAAATTCTGATAGAAACAGTCTTATACATTTTTGTATTGGGTGTATATATAAGACGCTTATTAGTCTTATACAAACTTTTATCAGTTTAAATCTCCGTAAATCTCTAACCAAATTATTATGCAAAATAGGTCAACATTTTTTTTTTCACTTTCGCTCCTAAAAAATGCGCTGCTATCAGACATGAACAGAGCTGATGGGAGCTAAGAGCGCTAAAAGTGCTGCGCCTGTGAGGCCGCAAGAAGAGCAAGAATCTAACCCGAAAAGACTGTAACGAAGTCAAGCCAAGCCATGCCATGGTCTTCGTTGGGTAGCCAATATGGCGACAAACATCAAAATGCGGTTGGCGTGTGTGAACGTTCAGGAAGAAGACGGCTAGAAGCAAACAGCTTGTAGCATTATTTCACATCGGACGCGTGTGCATCGCGTCATCTAGAAGTGTTGGAGATGTGTCTAACGCTCGCATAACTTTGGCAAGTATGAACCAGGCCGCCGCGCAACCCATCTTGGACCCGTCACCTCGCCGCTTCGAACATCTTTGCTCCTTCTGCTATGCTGTGTAACGAACGCCTGACATCGAAGAAAGCGTGCGCATCACGTCATCGAGAGGTGTTGGAGATGTGTAGCGCCCGCCTAACATTTACAAATACAATCCGGGCCGCCGCCCGACCCATCTTTCACCCATCACCTCGCCGCTGCGGACATTTTTGTTGATTCTCAAGGGAATGCCTCACGCCGAAGAGATTCCATTCTAATCGCGTGTTGCGGAAGGGTGAATGCCGTTTTGAAGTTGCATCACAATGGGAATGGTGTTCAATGGGCCATTAATGCGCTCGATGTGTGCCTATGACTGGACCGTGCAGGTTTGACTTCAGCTTTTTTGATTGCATGCTGCAGCTATTTTGTGGATTCGCATTGCAATTTATTCGTTTGTTCTTAATCAGGTTACGAAAGTGTGCATCGTTAAATTATTCAGCCAGATTTCTGTCAGCCAGAGGAATTTGCCTGTGTACAGGGGCAGTGGTGGAACAGACAACTGGCTACTTGGAGCAGTGCTTGGAGCAGCAAAAATGTGGATTTGGAGCACCCTTTCCAGCTTTTGGAGCAGGTTATTTTGGACCACTTAAATTGTCATGCAAGGACTGCTACCCAGAATCAAGCGCGATTCCTCGACATGCAATTAAACTGCAACATAAAGAGAACCATACAGACCATAAAAGCACCAAAAGAAGCTTTTAGGTGTTTTTGTTTCAAAAATTTATTTCAAGCACAAAAAAACTAATTCAAGAGAACAATTGTACAAGGAGCCTCACTGCTTTTTACATGACACTGGACAGGTTTACTTGCTTTTCTGCAAACAATGAAGCTTTGAAAGAGCTTCCGATAGCTTCATCTGGCCCTCCTTCAAAAGACTTTGACCACTCTGAACATCACCAAAGCACTTCTTACTCATGCCTCTTGAAATGAGGAGGTCAGCGTTACTCAGCATCTTCTTGGCTGAGTCGAGCGGCGGGCTGGAGGAGCGGCGGGCGCGCACTTTCATACGGCCTGCGCTTCGGGTATAGTTCCCACCTTTCACCGCCCTCTGCGGACGCTGCGGACCAACCCTCGCCGGTTGACCTACAGCACGGGCGGGGTAGAGCGGCGGCGCGCGCGCATTTGCCACTGCCCTAGCCCTGCTGTGGCTACAGGTGATACCTGTCCGTGTAAATTTACATGTGCGTCATTAAAATAGGCGACTCCTTACCCCCTTCTAAATTTTCGCTCTAATAGGGTCAAACAGCCTAACATTATCACTCGGAAGCGTCTAGTCAAAAAATTGAAAAAAACATTTTAACTCGGGGCACATGAAGAAAAATATGCGAGGCCTTCATATCTTATCAGCGACTGTATTATATGAAAATGGTGCGGCAGGCAATAAACGCGGCATTTTCCGTGACTGAAATATAAGTTCTTATTTTTCCTTTCGGATGATGCCTTGGTTTGCACGCGCACAGGGCACGACCAGTGACGCGAATGATTTCCCGCCGAGGGAGATACGGTTATCGCTTAGTTAAACGTGTTTCTGCTGATCACGCTCCGGTCGGGCTGGGCGGACCGCTGACAGCGAGCGCACTGTCAAAAACATACAGCTAAAACTCTTCATCATGCAACTGAAGTGCACAACGAGTCTTCTTTTTGGTGAGATATAGCAGCGAAGGCATTCATTGGTACCGGTGATATTCCGCGGCAGATCCAAAACACGTGCGCCAAGCGTTCGGCTCGCTCGGCCAGAGGCGATGCGTCGACTAAGAAAAAAAAAAGACATCCCCCTCGCGAGGGGCACGATCAAATGCACAGCATTTCCGAGGGGGTGCGCCGGCAAGTCGGATCTCTTGATCGCGGGACCCGTGTCGCCATCTTTTGGAAGCGCGGGACAACTTGTGGCGCTTTCGAAACAAACGAGAAATGAGTGAAGGATATAAGGCGCGTTCGGTGCATCGAAATCTGTGTCGGTTTCGTGGCTCGGTCGGTTGTGCGCCGGGCACCTTGCGTTCCGCCCGCGGCGTCATGGGTTCGAAACCGGGCGCCGGAGACTGTTATTTCTTCCTGGCTGCGGACTACGACAAGGCGCGCATGCGGACTACGACAGCGCACGCCAACGCCGCGTGACATTGTGAGTTACTAAAATGCTATGCATTTAAAAGAGGGTTGGGAGGGTAGAGGGTTGGTTCGAAGCGCCCTCACTCTGTCAAGAATCTGCTGTATCGTTTCCTTGTTGGGTGCGCAGGCCGTATGAAAGTGCGCGCTCGCCGCTCCTCCAGTCCGGCCGTGAGTTTCGTTTTCGTTCCCGGTAGAAACCGCCGTTACCCGCTGACTATTTTGGAGCAGACATGGAGTAAATATTGAAAATAACACGCTTTTGGAGCAACATGGAGCAGGGTGACCTTATTGGCGCAGCTTGGCGCAATTGGCGCAGCAGTTCCACCACTGCAGGGGGGATTAAAAGAAATACGAACGGAGCACACAGCCTCCGACGCATGCCGCACCGTCTGGCTGCGCTGTCAGTAAACGGCGCGCATGCGTAATTCTTTCAGAGTGTTTGAGAGTGTGGCCTACTGTTAGTGGAAATGCTTGATAAAGAAGGGACGCCGGCCATTTATTTCGGGGCGTCTTCTTATGCTCTGTCGCCACTGAACATATTGTTATGTACTACATTCGGGAGCCAAGCTCGCAGCAGGCTGATTGCAGCTAGCATGATGCCCTTGAACGATCACCCTACTCAGTGGCGACGCAGCGTGAAAAGACGCCTCTGAATAAACGATCGGGGTCGCGTCTTGATCAAGCATTTCCCATAAATATAGGCCACACTCTCAAACGCTCTCAAAGAAATGCGCATGCGCGCAGTTTACTGACTTTGCAGCCAGACGGTGCAGCATGCGTCGGAAGCTGTGTGCTCCGCTGTTCGCATTTCTTTTAATCGCCCCTGTACCCTGATAATAAAACGTGTTGCCATGTTTCATTGCTTTGTTTGAACTTGCCAGTGGTTCTGATAGAACTAGTACACTCTGGTAGACCTACCAGACTGATAGATCTAATAGACGAACACAGACTGATGGACCTAATAGACTAATACAGACTAATAGGTCTATTAGCGGCAATAAGTATGTACGTGTATTAGAATTTGTATCAGAATTTCGCCAATAAAAGAAAAACAGTTAAGTTTATCAGAAGTTCTTTTTTTTTTCAAAATTAGCTAAGTCCACTTTGGGTGGAATCGAGAAAAACGTCGTTTTTTGCTCCCAAAATAACGGTGGCAACTGCTGAAATAATTTTTTGCTATAGTGTAGAAGCAAGGAAAGGATGAAGTTGAACAGTGCAGGGACGGGACTAAGGGCAGAGGCGACAAACACGGGCGCCTCTGCTCTTAGTCCCGTCCCTGCGCTGTTCAACTTCATGCAATGAACCAACTAGCCCAGTTACAAACCCTCCTAAAGGAAAGGATCTTATTTGAGCACTGAAATAGAAATGTGGCTGCATTACTTCCCTAAATGGTAAGTACTTGTAAAGTTCGGATCTGGCACACATTGATGTGACATGCAGGATTTGACCCATTTTGGATGAAAAGTTGTTAATTGCACAGGTCTTTGCGAGGGAATAACGGCTGGAAACATATCACTTAAGGGCTTTTTAAAGTAACCTGCACAAAAGTAGTAATATGACTCATTTTTCAGCGGCAATGCCTTGCTGCTCTGGAACTGAGGTCACTGGGTGTCGAGAGCACGATTGATGCGGACAGAAGTGTCTTCTTGGCAACATCCGCACTCTTCCTGTTCAACAGCTGCCTTTTCTTTATCTTGGAATATCCTCAAAAAGTCGGAAAAGTACTTCAACTCTTCATGCAGCTGCCATGATTCTCCTAAGCTAGAGAAGTCCCGTGATACCTTTCACCTTCAGGGGGGCTTACGTTGTGCTCGTACAAGCCACGCCTCTCTGGGGCACCTGAAAGATTCTTCCCTTTGCCTTAAACTGAAACAAAATTTGACACCAAGAACTGGTAATGTGGTTCTGCTCGAACTTCCAGGGTTTGTCTGTTGGGGTTCAGCTAGCCTATATACTCCGCTTTAGTTTTCTTGGGTTACCCGTGCCGTCTTTTCGGATGCAGTGTTTTTGCCTTCCCGCCAGGCACGGCTTCCCCAGGTTCTACTGTAATCATTTAGGACGTGCCCAATTTCTGTAGTGAGGCCTATTGCATTAGCTTGTGAAAAAAAGACCGAGAAAAAAGAACATTAGTTTGTATCCTGGAAGTGTACGAAAATTGTCCAGCGGCATCATTTTGACGACGTTCTGAGGATGTACGCTGGACGGACAAACGGACCCCGATTGGACTGGCTGAGGATAAGATATGGACAACCTGAGGATGCTGAAATGTCCAGAGCCGGACATCCTGAGGATTTACCCAGGTTTGTTTTGCGTTATCTGGGTACCTTGAAGTACGCAACGTCGCCGTACCAAGGGCTTTTAACCGCGCAGCTTTCCTGCCTTTTGCCTAAAAAAGGCTCCGTCAGATTGGTATAAACTTGCTTGGTCTGTCCCCTACCTCACGTTTTGGGAACAGGTAGACGGTTCCAACTACAGACTGTGCTACGCAGAAACAGCCATTCTTCAAAAGGGAAGTGCACAAGAAATCACCACGTTCTTTGTCCACCACGTTGTGCTGCGACTTGGAACCACTAAGAGGTTCTCACCATGGACTTATGGAATGCCTATGATGCTCTACTGACGCTCAGCAGCAACACGAACCGCCAAAAGGCAACAGCGTACCTTCTCCAAGCAAATGAACCAACAGAATGCTTGCACACGACCAACACAAATATGCTGCCAGTCTGCGTTGACATTAAACATAAGACAGAGGGCGGAACTCTCCCTCATGTCTCATCCACATACAATGCAGCTATACAGGAAATGATGCAGATGACTATTTCAGAGTGTCTACGAAAGATGGCCTAATACAGTGCTTGGCTTCATGCTGACTCACATAGAACACAACGATCACATCGCCGACTTATGAGGATACCTACAACATGCTGAGAAGACCCAACAGCTTGCTCGCGTGCTTATGACAGACCAGTGCTGGTGGACACTGAATGATAGAATCTTTGATGCAGAGATGGCAAGTACGATCCCGGAGAGTGGGTGTGGGTTTCGACTTCAACCCAATGACAAAGCGTCAGCATGAAGCGCGAAGCTTCAGACCATACGAATTTCAACAACATGAAAACCAACTTATCTTGAGGTTGTCTCTGGACATTAATTAAGGTTGTAATGGACAGCAGGACATTAGAGCAAAGGATGAGGCCCGGGGTCATTCAAGTGGTTTGCCTCAATTTCCCTAGCATATTGATCGCACCCCGAAATTGCCACTTCCGGTACAGTACCATGTGAGTAGTCTGCTCAATCACACTGATGATGGTGGATAAAGACCGAGGCCCATTTATAAAAGGCTACATAAGCTATTCTATGCCCTGAAAGGATGCGACCAATTGTGAGCAGTGACAGCTGTGATGACAGCAATTGCAAAGACAACTTGCTTCCATTTCTGTGACGGTACCAGCTTTGACAGTCTTATCGCTGCTTAGCAATAAGACTTTCAATACTGACAGCTCCCTTCATGTTGAAGGTGATCGACTAGGTATGCTCTGGAGCACAGCAGCCGAGCGCCTGGTTGGCCTTTTGGAATTAATACAATTGGTCTCCTATACTGGAGACATCAGCACAGCAAGTTGAAGGCTACAGATAAGACACACTGGGCCTTCCCTGGGCCCACGACTGGCAAGTTTCCATGCGTTGAAAAGGCGGCTGAACTGCCTAAAGAATCGTCAAGAGTTTCAAAAAGATACATCAAATTCGTTCGACGCCACGAAGGTGACTTGCTCTGGAAGTGCAAAAGCACAGTCACCGATGACAGTGTGGACTTCGACAAGGCAACGCGCAATGACAATTCTGATTTGGACTGAGTGATCTTGCATTCGCTAAGAAATAAATGAGCATGGTGCAATTCTTGTACATAATGAATGTGTATGTCTCATTCATATGTGAATGTCTCATTCAGGACTGATTCCCCTTTTTGGTACCTGCCTCATGAATTCTGACATGCACCTTATGTTCTTGATGTGACTGTAAGTCTGGAAAAGATTGCGCTCCCAGATAAATACATGCTGAGCAAATTCTGCAGCATTTGATTTATTGATGCCCCACCCTGCATGTCAATTTGTTGACTGCTTTTTCAACATTTTCACTTTTTTTCTGGTGAAGAGCACAAGTTTTCCTCCATAAAGTTTAATTTCTACAAACACCTTGCATTGATCTTCACTATGTGACAGTTCCAATCACAGCGTAAACCGGCAAAAAAAGTTTTGGCTCGAAAATTACAATTTACCTTAGAAATTTTGTTCGAGGAGGTGTTACATATTTTGTCAGGAGTAGAAACGGCTTGCCACGGCTACTCAGAAAAAGTGTTCATGCACCCATGCTTCGAAGGACTGTGCGCAAGGAAAAGTTGGCAATCCATGTGACATAGACAGAATCAACGGATTGATTTGGTTGATTGATTGTGGGGTTTAACATGCCGACTCTACACAGGCAATGAGGCATGCCGTATTGGAGGGCTCCGGATTAATTTTGACCAGCTGGGGATCTTCAACGTGCGCCGAAATGTCGAACACACAGGAGTCTTCGCTTTTCACCTCCATCAGGAAAGCGGCCACCACGGCCGAGAATCCAACCTAAATCGACAGACTACTTTTTTTGCACAGAACACTAAACTGTAGGGGTGGTCAAAAACTCAAATATTCGAATACAAATTGAAGGTACCTCCGTGAATAATTCGATTCGTGAATCAAATATCTCTTATTTGACTTTTCGAATAGTTGAATGACCACAGACTGCACAAGGGTGCATGAACTGAATTATGCTGAATGACTGCCAGCCACGGTACTTGAGGAGTGGGCTGGCAGCTAAGAGGGATCTTGGTTTCCTCGTGGCTCACTTTCGTTCCTGGCGACCTCAAGAAGCTGTTACACGATTTTGTAAGCCGTTATATGATTGCAAGCATGAAATTTTTACCCAGAGGCAAGATGACCAGGCAATGGGAACGGTGTCTGCATTGAAATATTTTCTTCCAGACTTGAAGCTGACAAAAAATTGTACTCTTGCATGTTGAAAACCTAGCAGCAAAATGTTCCGCTGCTTTCTATTTTCCTCAATTTCAAAATTTCAGCCACCCATTTTCTTTTTAGAAACTATAAAACCCTGAAATTCTTACAAATGAAATTTTTACAAGCTTGAAAGTTGATATGTTTAAACTTGTTAAATGTTTACAAAGCAGAGTTTTGCATCCTTTTCTCAACAAATTTAATGCTGGCAGCTAGCTACTGAAAATACCATAAACCCGCAATGCACAAAAATTGCCTAAAAAAAGTTGTAGCCAAAATGGAGAAGCCCGGCTGCTGGGTTCTGTAATCAGCCTTTACTAGCGAAACACTGCTTTTGTTAAAATTTAACTCCTAATGAGACTGAATAAATTCCACCGATCCCTATTATCACCAGCCTATCTATGACCACTGCAGGGCAAATGCCACTCCCATTGATCTGCAAATATCCCGGTCCTGTGCTAACTGCGACCGCTTTATCCCAGCAAACTTCTTGATCTCATCTGCCCATCTAACTTTCTACAGCCCCCTGCCACGCTTGCCTTCTCTAGGGATTCACTGTTACCCCTAATGACCAACGGTTATCTTGCCTTTGCATTACATGCCCTGCCCATGTCCATTTCTTCTTAATTTCTACTAATATGTCCTCAACACACGTGTGTTCCCTGACCCACTCCGCTCTCTTCTTGTCCCTTAACGTTACACCTATCATCTTCCGCTCCATTGCTTGCTGAGTCGTCCTCAATTTAAATTGAACCCTCTTAGTGAGCCTCCAAGTTTCTGCCCCGTAGGTGAGTTCCAGTAAGATGCAGCTGTCGTACACTGTCCTCTTCAGGGACAATGGTAGGCTGCCATTCATTATCTGAGAATGCCTGCCGAATGCACTCCACCCCATTTTTATCCTTCTAATGATCCCTATATGTTACACTAATGAAATTATGACATATGCTTTTCCTTTTCTTTTCATTTAGCCTGTACAACGCATTTCTCTCAACAGAGCTGCGCAACTTACCAGCAGAGCCTTGTCTTGTGCTCTTCAGTGGAAAGCTCCAGCCCCGAGGACTTGCGGCTGGAGGACTGCTTGCGGATGCCCAGACCAGCGGTGGCCTTGGAGTGTCGGTCGCTGCACCGCTTGAGGTCGTTGTTCACCAGGCTCACGCACGTTTGCTGGCTGATTGCTGCTGAGGGAAAAGACCGACGCCAGGGGGTGCAGCATTAGCTAACGCTCCACACTCTCAGCATGGCCAGACCAAAACATTGCTGAAAGGGGCCATGCAGACAGAACAAAAGTTTGTTTTATTCGAAAGATTTCTTTATTGTGGCCCCAGCACTTGTTCGGAAGCAAACGACGCCGTATTCACTTAAAAATTGATCAATTTAGGTTAAAGTTTTGATTCTCCCACCAAATAGTGTGTTTTCGTGACGTTTGCCCTGATGTCATGAGGGCGGGTATTCAAACGAACTTGCAGTGCGTCGTTAGGCTCTGCAGCCTTGCTTACCGTTAGGCCTCCCAGATGACGCTGCCACACTCAGCCACGGACCATTGTCCGCCGTTGCTTTGTATCTGAGCGTATTTGCACTTGACTTGTTTTTGTTACGGTAAGAAGTAATCGTTTCACGAAACATGGAGTATGCTCGACAAACAGGGTCGCGTAAGACAATGTCGCCTACGCCAATCAACCGGCATCGTGTAAGACAACTCCAAAGTGGCAGGCTGCTGTGCACCTAAAAAAACCATAGTGCGCCCAGTACCAACAGCAGTGCGCATCGGTACTTCTATGCTTAAGTGTATTTTATTAACTTTAATTGTTTACCCCACCATTCTTACTGCTGTAGGATATATGCATTACATTTAGGGGCAAATAGCTCGTTCGGCAAACTTATAAGCCCTGCCTAATTTGCAATTGCTTTTGCCGCCCTGAGCCAATAGCACAGCTGGGCATATGACATCGTACGTTCTGTTGCGGAAAATGAGCCAGCTGGTCGCATGACCATCCCTTTTTTCCTAATTAAATAGCTTATTTGAGCAAAGTCTGTCTTACAAGTGGTGTCAGTATGATTCTAACGAGGCAATCTTTCTAATGAACCAAACTTGTGTTTTGTCTGCATGGCCCCATAAAGAACTTGTCAGAAACTGTTTACAACCACGCGCTACCTTGCCCAGCAGCCTGTGTAAAACAGATTTGACTAGAACTCCTTTGACCGGAGATTCTGGAGTGAGTTGGCCACTTTCAAGAAAACCCTGGCATAGAGTAAAAATTAACATGGCACGACATTTGATGGCTACGACACCTTTACTGGTGCTTTGTCCGTACCAAGCCACTGGTGCTGCACGTAGAAGTTACCCACTCGCAGTGCGCCGTCAGGGTAATGTAATGCTGCAGAGCATGTACCCGTGCTCCAAAGATGTGCCGCTGATGACACGTATTTTGTTAGCAAGTGCTGCAAACTCAGTGGGGTATTTTTCCCTCGTGGTACTGTAGTGCTGTAGTGTAGTGTAATGTAGTGTATTGTAGTAATGTAGTGTAGCGGAGCTGTATTGTAGGGGTTCCTAAATTTTTCCACAATCTGGACTGATCTTCACACGTGGCCACAGCTCTTAATTTATGTAGGAAATGTAAAGTATCTACAACCGGAACACTAGGCTTCAAATAACACAGTAGGTTCATCCAAGAAAGGTACCCTTGCGAGCAGTGCCTTTTTCAGGTGCAATATGAACGTATAGAAAATGTGTAAACACATTTAAACACCTAAAAAACAATAAATTGGGAACACACAAGCGCAAGCGCTAACACTGGCTTTGCAAACATTTACCAATATTAGCTATGTGGGAGCATAAGATTGAAGAACATGCTTAAACCATGATAATCCCCGAAAATTTTCCTTATTTTATTTCATGATATTTTTCGTTCATCATGAGCAAGGCATACACGACGGCGATATTTCATCAGAAGCACAGATTACAAACAATTTTTTTCCTCTCATTAATACTATTGTGAAGCAAACTAAACAACACAGTTTTCAAGGGCTGTGGCTATACGAACAAAACATTGGCGAATCTATTACAAACTTTCCTGCTTTGCAATGTGCAAATTAGTGTATTGGTTAAATTAATTCAGCCGTAACTACAACCTCATTTAAGGCTCACATTAACCAAAAACTACTTTCTTTAATTCAGAAACTGTGTAAAAAACCACACCTGTGTACACCTATTTCTGTATAGTACCCCCATATTTTATGGTTCTTTAATAATACTTCTTATGTACAACTATTTTTCTACTGCTCTTGTATTTTGTGGCTCTTTAAAAATACTTTTGCAGACTAGGCCTCACTCTCCGGCGCGAGGATGACTTTTACAATGAAACTAAGCGCTCCTTCTGTTGGAATCTCTCGCGTCCATCATCAGCGTAGACAACGAACTTAAACAACCAACACTCCCTCCCTCTTGTCCCACCACCATGTTTTATAAGTAGGGTTGTTCGTTTTTGGGTAAAACCTGACTTTATCCGAATTTCACACCCCAAACATGTTTCGGGAGATTCGGCTTAAACCCGATTTCTCCCCGTATTAGACGTTTTCAAAGTAGTGATCTGCATAATCATGCGCTGACAGTCCACCGCTCGCAACCAGTATTTGCTGGAAGCAAGCCCCACAAACAGAGCTTTCAAATTCATTGAGTATTGGCATGGCTCTACCGCTCGCTACCCCAGGGTGGAAAATGCGGCACTCACATGAGCGAGTTTTAGCTGATTGTTTTTCACGGTCCGCTCCGCTCCGATAGCAAGCGGGAGTGCCATTGCGCATGCGTGACGCGCGTGGCCGCGAACGGTATTGGCTACGATTGCGCTGAGCGGGCCGCTGATACCGGAGCGGGCCGCCGAAAACGGTCAGCTGAAACCCTCTACTGTTGTTAACAGCTAATGGAAGCTGTGGTGTCAAAAAAACTTTCTCCCGGCTGAGATACGTTCCCCGACCGGACAAATCTTGAATGGAGACCAGCTTGTTGCGCATGTAGATGATAATGTATTTAAACGTTTGTAAAAAAAATTGGTGATGAGCTGCTCGTGAATATAATGTTTCACTTCTTGGAGGCTATCAATCCACTTTAACTGCCATAATCACTGATCCATTTCCAGACGAATTCCCAATTTCAGAGAGAGAATCTGCTAGAAAACCCTGATAGCTTGAAACAGATTGAAACAACCACTAATTTTAACGCGCTAGAGTTAAGAAACCCGCCACATCTTCTAATAAAATGAACTCAGTATTGCTTAGTATATCTACAATTTAACCCGAACAAAACTCTGAATTTCAGAATCGGTTTAGAAAAAAACCCGATTTCTTCCCGATTATCCGTTTGAAACCTTGAACACGATTTTTAACCCCGATTTCAGAAAAATATAAAAACCGAAAACGAACATTCCTATTTATGAGGACCGGGATAACGGCCACATTTCTCAAGAAGCAAAGAAAGCTTGCACACTGTCCACCCCAGAAAAGCAACTACCAAATTTGCTCCATCAATCATGTACCAAGTGAAAGTATCTGAATTTCTTTCCATAGCATTTTTCGCTTCCGACAACAGTCTCCTTGGTGCAAGCTTTTGAGGCGGAAGACTGAGCTACTTGAAGTTCTGGCATTGGGAAATATATTTGCAGAACAGCAAAACCAGCAAAATGAGCATGTAAAACACAGTACCAGCACTTTGTCCTGTGTTGTTGCTGCTCTTTGCCTTTGTCTATCGGTACTTTTCACTCTGGACTAGGTCGTCTTTCTACCATTCTAGGCACTTGTTCTGTCACTGTTGAGGGCTTACAGATGCCAACGCCATCACCCTGCAATCCAGCCTTTCTTGATACTCAAAGGGTAAGATTAGGCGACCTTCATTTGGTCATTCTCCAAGTATAGTGCTGACTGCCAGCCCAAAAGAATTTATGCATGCCGTAAGAGTAGCCAGTCGACGTTGTAACCTGGTGAATGGTACCGTCATCCCATCATAGTTTCTTTCAGACAAAAGCTTCACAAGGTCAAAAATGGCAATAAAAAAGACATCTTTATAAGCCATATTGCTTCGGCTTTTGTGAGAATGCTCAGCTCCCAACAGTAGTGGCCAGTGCTGTCAATTAAGGCCCCATTCACTGTCATCTGCTGGCACTTACGTTGTCATAATGAGTAATGCAACTGTTATCTTTACTTGAGGTCAAATTAGCTTTCATTAAAATTGCACAGGTCTTTGACAATGCATTGTTTAATGTAACAGTTTTTTTTGTATACTTTGTTTGAAAAACTTTTAATACTGTTTTATACTTTTTTGCTTTTTGATACTTTGTTTTATACTTTGTTTTTTATACTTTGTTATACTTTTGCTGCTTTGTTTAAGCTATATACCTATGAGGAAGACATGCCAGCACCATACACACAGTGCTGAGATGCAAGAGCACGTGAGAATTCTCATATAGAGATCCTTAACCATGGCATGCGCGTTCAAAAAAAGCATACAGCAATAGCATAACAGCATGCCTATATGGTGCAACACAACTTCAAACAACTTTCCTCACACAAACCGCATGTCACAAGCCTTTTCTGCTTTAAATTCCAACTCCCACTCCTGTTTGTGCCAGAATTTTTCTGAAGTATGAAATGCTGAACCAGCCCATCAGAAAATTCAAATTTCTGTCATTGCACTGAACTATGTATGTGCCTTCCAGTCGTGCGGTTGTTCTAGGTGCAAGCAAGAACAAGCATGCTTTGAAGACACACGAAAAAAACGTCACGAGATGCGTCTGTATCACGCTGGCTGAGTGGCACGACACATGCAAAGCAACATTTGTTCCCAAAGTACAAAAAGTTGTCGAAAAGTCTTCTCTGCCTACGGTGTCGGAAGTGTTCGGAAAACGAAAGAATACTCAACGCAGGTGACAGTTGCCATTTTTTTCTAGGGCCACCATCACCCAACTGGACGGCTGCTGACCCATGCGTGTCACGTGTTGGGCTACAAGGCCTGAGATACACCAGCTTTTTTAAATGGAAAGGGAAGTCGACTAGAAGGAAAGTCCAGCTATAAATTTGAGCAGGTACATTGAACAATACGAGTTTATCGGGAATGCCTAAACAGGTGGTGCCACTTGTTTAGTGACAAAAGCTGGCACAAAATGCTGGCACACAATGCGAGAAAAGTCCGGCCTGATGTCCATTTATCGAGTGATCATTTCAACTATGACCACTAGCAACACTGGCGAATGGGAATAAGCATCTCTTCTAGAGGCGATAATAGGGAGTTATAGCATACCGTTACCGTGCATACATTACCGTGTACAGTGATTGCGGGAGCCGATGCACATGTGTGAGAAGTTACTGTGCATGGTAACTTCTTGCGCATGTGCATTGGCCTCCGCAAAACGGCAACTTACCGGCACAGGTATTACCATTGCCACTAAGCTTCGTGACCAGACGAAGTGTACCCTCGCATCTTGATTGAAGCAAATGCACTTTGCTAGGTGTCTAATGCTTGGTGCAGTGAATAAGAGTAGCATTCATTGATGTTTTTCACTGTGCTATTGTCACTAAATTATGCTCGGTGGTACGATGAATGACATATTTTCTCCGATTGGTGGAAAATATGATAGCGCCCACTTGTGCTACACCTCGCCGACTGGAACACTTTGGAGGAGTTACTGAGTGAACAAAGTGCCTCCAGAATTGTGCTTGGCAGGCCAATGTAGGCTCTTGCGTAATTATTACAACATATTTTACTCGTTTCATGCCTGAATATCTCGCTTAGGCATGAATTGTAGTTAACCTTACGATTAACACTGTCCCCAAAAGATGGCACCACCAACATCATGTTTTCCCTTTTAAACCTCTACAGCAGATGACTACAGTATTCTGAAAACAAATATTTCTATTGTGAACACCTAATCCAAAAAGTCAAAGATTCAGGCTATTTTGAACGAAAGCGAATACCTCTGAGCACCAAACTTTTGCATCTCCGGCTTACCAGCAGCACGGCGGCCGGTAAGCCGGAATAGGCAAACCGGAAACGGTGTGCTAAAACATGCCCTACCGTTTTCAGTGACGAACAGAAACTCCAGCTTTCGGTAACACGGTAAACGGTAATTTTAACATGGTAATGATATTCTAAAACTCCCTAATGAGACCAAGTGCTTCACTGTAACAGTGTTCGGCTTCCAGCATCTTGCCTAGGACACAGTGTCATCAGAGGTCTCAGGTTGAACAAAGTTCAGTACTATAGTGTTTTCATCAGTGAAGTACCCAGTATAATTCTGGTCAATTTTTTCTCTTTTGAACAAAGTGTATGTGCACATGCTTCATTCACGGCAGGCAGGGTGTCACTATAGCAGCGAAAAGAAAATGCTTCCTGCAGACATGCCCCCTGCATCCTCTTCAACTCCTAAAATGGCCAATACGAAAGCAGCTGTGGCACTTCTTCGGAGAGGTTTTAGCACATGATACGGGCTGACTGCTTTGGAAATCAGTTCCATCAAAAGGGTCGGGGAACGCAGCAGCTGATGTTGCGCATAGGCAGCCTAGGGGTGGAGCGTGCATATATACGAAAAGTGTCCACTTGCCGTCCTTCCCCTCTATCTCAATGTCCGTCCAGGGAAGAGGCTCTGGCAGCCTATTGAGCGCCACTGGCACGCTGGCCGCCCCTGGGCCTTTGCCAAGATGCCCCAGGGCTATAGAGGGGAAAGACGGCACGCATGCAGTGCTCTGAAGGTGCATCGCCTAGCTCGCATATCCGTCTCGACACCGCAACAACAATCAGCTGTCGTTCTGTGACAAAGGTGAGCAGTCTAACACAATCCACAATCTGACTGCGGCAATCTACCAATGGTTCCTCCTCATCACAAGGCAAGGAATTGGAAGTATCGAAAGCAGAGTCGGATTTGTGTGCACTATTCACACATTTTAAGCGCAATGCGTTCACACACATTCGAATGTGAGTGCAATGGTCTGCATGGCTTAGCTTGATGTGTTTATTAACCCAGTACGCGTTACATTCCTGGCTCCACAAAGAACACTGCTCACAGGTATCAGTCCTCTTAGTGCATAAGCTATGCAAAGTCATTTCTAGGTGCAATATTCAAGGAGGAGATCATGTCGATTTCCAGACGATTTCATTCATGAAACATTCAAATGCACGGTATAGAGGAAAGCACACAGTACGTGTACACATTAAACCCTGCCTCATTACTCACAGCTAGACACATTTCAGAGTGTGTGTTGTCTGTGTGTGTGCATTCACATATACAGTAAAATCCTGCTGATTCAAACTTTCAATTCAAGCAATTTTTAAAACGTTGGTTGGTCCACAATGTTTTCAATGTATTTTAAAGCCCCTTACTCAAACTGCTGCAGTGCATAAATTCAGGTAATTTATACTTTTGCTTGTCTTTGCTGAAAAATATCTGCTGCATTTGCCACTTCTCGCTGCCCATTTGCATCCCCACGTCACTAAAAGTCACGAATAATACGTGTCAAAGCAAAAACCCTAGTGAACTGTGTGTGGATTGAGGAAGAAAAAAATAGACAAGACAGCAGGCACAGCAGGCGTCGCATGTACAAGAAGAACCACCCGTAACAGCTGCACGGGCCTTTTGGAACAATGCTGGGATCTGCAAGTTCTTGACCAGTGCCGAAAACTCGCACAATAAACTAGCTGCCCTTGTTGGCATCAAAAGCTTTGTTTCGAACTCTCACGCACAGACAAAGCAGCCATCTATTCATGATTTATTTTCAAAGTGCGAATAGCACTTCAGTATTGTGTGTGAATGTTGTATTAATAAACATATGGGAATGTTTCATTACGACTCAAACTGGTATGCCACTCCAAGTCATGTTGACGAGAACTTCCGATAATTCAAACAAAATCCTGGGGCCCCTTCGAGTTTTAATTACCACGTCTCTACTGTGTAAATGTATGTCAGCACGTGCGTATGTATGCAGAGAGCTATGACGCATGGAAGATGGTGGGCAAACATGAGAAATATACATTTCCAATACAATGCCATACTTCGCATTCTGCCCCTATTCCTTCTGTGCGAAATAACGCTCAACGCCAGCATTTAAAACCATGCGTTTAATCGGCTTCAGTAATCTCGTCACTGTGCCCGAACGCTTCTACTACAGGCACATTTTGCGGTTTCTAGCACATATCACAAGAATGTGGAAGAGACAGTGCCTAAAAAGTACGTTGAGCATCCGCCACACGGGGAGCCAGCGCCAAAGCGCAGCCGAAGATCACGGTCAACACGTACGATCCCATGGCCTGTATGAGAGGCTCCTTTCGATGCGACTGTCACAGCATGAAGTGTAACTTTGTTCTGGTCGAGTTCCGGCGACAATTTATGTGCGGCGGACGGGTGCGGTGACGACAGCAGAGTGCTTCCTCTGTCGGGTCTCGGCAACGTCACACGTTGTCCCTGACAGGAAGCCGGCGCCCACGGCCGTGTCGTACTCTTAGTACAATCCATATTTGACGTGTGCTCTCCTACGTTCGGATACCATGGGGTTTTTGTACTCCTTTCGGGGAATTTGCCCTCTCTGCGCTGGCAGTATAATGCCCGGTCCTGCGAGGGTAACTACCGCGAAAACTTGTTCATTCAGCGTAGCAAGCAAACACTCCCATTTCGTTGTCATTTCATTTCATAGCGTCTGTGACGTGTGGGAGCACAACATCTTAGCACATTTAGCGTGTGCACCTCTGAATTCAATAACAGGCCTCACTTCGCCTGTAATTCTAGAAGTATTTCTTAGGATGCTGAACGGGCGATTGCATAAGCAGGGGGGATACGTGGACTGCGAACACGCGTGTGCGGAAGGTGTTAAAAATCAGCGCTCCCTGTGCCAAACATAGGATCCGAGTTTTTTTCAGATAAACAATTTTAAAATTAGGCCGCGGCTTAAGTTGTTGCGGGATTATTCGGGAGAGCCACATAAGTGCAGCTAAACCCGCATTTCACGCTGTTAGAACCTCGTGCGTAGAGGACGCCGAGCTATCAATGGCAGCCTCTGAG
The DNA here is from genome assembly GCF_048455015.1 of Haemaphysalis longicornis. Lineage (NCBI taxonomy): Eukaryota > Metazoa > Arthropoda > Arachnida > Ixodida > Ixodidae > Haemaphysalis > Haemaphysalis longicornis. Next base: position 60,367,258 of record NW_027526204.1, on the reverse strand, counting down.
TATCTGAGTCAGGTTTCAGCGGTTCCAGTGCGTTTACTGATTTCCGCTTGTCCGGCCTCACATCAAAAATATCTTAAGATTGGACTGGTTGCAAAAAGCGAAAAGCCGTTTCCCGATGGCTCAAAGTGGCTGCATGAGCAACAAAAAAGTGTACATAAATTTTAAATCGCGCGCCATCAGCCGCAAAGGGTTCGCACAACACCCGACAGATGGCGACGAGTGTACTGGCCAGTAGGAAGCCGCAGTGAAACATGCCCCTCGCGAGGGGCACGATCAAATGCAGAGCATTTCCGGGGGCGCACGACGGCAAGTAGTTTGCGTTACGTTAATGTTGTTGCACTTGTGGCAACTGCTGACGAGAGAGCGCTCGTCAGCAGTAACTTGAATGAGTGAACGATATAAGGCGCGTATATAGCGTCCGGTTCTGTGTCGGCTTTGTGGCGCACCCGATTTTTATCAACGCGTTTTTCGATGCAATATCTGGCCAGTGTAACTAGGAAAAAATTATATAAGGATATATGTGACGTAGTCTTCCCAGTGCCACTGTATAGAGCTCTGTACAGCAATGGTCCAGGACAAGATGTGTTAAAAAGAGTCAAGCGAATGGAAGTGTCACCTGGGGCAAAGACTTTCTTTTTTAAATTGCACACGGGTACACTTTCAGTCGCTACTTGGATGAATGAAAGGGGGCTCTCGGTTCCATGGGGAACCGACTGCCCCATTTGCAAACAACCCGAAACTGTGGAGCATGTTTTTCTTCATTGTTGGGCCGCAGTGTTCCTTTGGGATGTCCTCCAACGGTCACTCCAGAACGATTTTCCACTTAGTCCACACGGTATTCGTTTTTTGTGCATTGATAGAGAGGATGGTGTACCATTTGACAGTGTCATGTTGTTAGGTCTGCACAGCATTTGGCGTTCTCGCATGGCTTGGCTGCATTGCGATGTCGACGCGCGACCAACGAGACAGTATTTTAGGGAAAGTGTGTCACAGTTTGTTGAAGTTCAGAGAGCGAAGAACTCTCCGCCAGAGTGGTTGTCTAAAATTGAACCCCTGACTACGCTTAGGGAATTTTAAATGACAACACCGGCCCTGGGGGGCATGGCGGCATTACTGTGATTTTTTCCTTTGTCATTGTACCTGGTACCTTGTGTTGCTGTCCGAGATGGGCAATAAAGAAAAAAAAGGCTTTGTAGCGCAGTGGTTACAGCACAATGTACATAGCGTTCCGCCCGCAGGGTCGAGGGATCGAAACCTGGCGTCGGATCGTATTTTCTTTTTATATAGTAGGGACAACGACGGTGCGGACTACGGACGCCAACGCGGGAGACATCGTGAGTTACTGAAATGCTCTGCATTTAAAAATTAAAGCCGTTCCACTCAATGTGAAAGCTGTCGGAAGTGCAGAATAGTGATTCACCATAGTGGGTTGTAGCGCCATGATCTGCTCACTGCTACAACCCAATGCAATTCAAATTTCCCGCCTTCGCAGTGCCCGTGCACCCCCTGCCTGAAACTGCGCCAGCGGGAGTTCTGTTCTTTTTGTGCTCGCTTTTCCTCCTGCACGTGCCGGCGTTCCACTGCCACTTTTTCTCGCTTACTATCGTAAAAACCAACCCAACGAGCATTCCTAACTAAATGAACGCGGGCACTGTCGCTTAATTACGTATATTTTGCCTCAAGTGTACCTACAGTTTTCTTTGCGATAAACAGGGAGATGTATGACAAGCGCCAGCGGTTCACCAGTTTTGAACGCTTATGAATATATAAACCGCTTGGCTTTCGAAGCCTCTGGGTTACGCTGCGACGACAGCTGCAAGACGAAACGTCGTGTGGCTCTACTTGGGTCCAGCGAGCGAGCTACGACGACAAAGCGAACCCCTAAAGTGCTCTGCACATGCTTTGGACAAAGAAGCAGCTTCAGTGTGGTGCCAACATTCCGACAACAGGACCACCTGCCTTCAAATGTGCCTGTGTCTAAGAGTACGGCGAAAAGGCCGTGCTCACCTGGAGTGGGCACGCTTTCAATGCGGATGGGCTGCCTGTAGTCGTCGCTGCAGGTCCAGGACAGAGTCGGTTCCCGGTCGTACAGGTACAGCCCCAGGAACTGAGCACTCTCCTGTTCGCACACCTGGCTGATGGCCCGCCGCATGCACCGCTGGTAGTTCATGTACCGCCTGGGGATACAATTAAGGGGGCACACCAGACTTAGAAACTTTTTTTTTCTTTCCAACCAGTTTTCATGAAAGCTTGTTCAATTTTTTAGCTGATTGCAAATATCCAATTAGTTTTAGTTTTGATGTGAGGTAATTAGTTTCCAAGTTAATTAGACACCTTCCTTGGTTGTTCTTGAGAACAATAGTTGTTTCAAGAACACAACTATTCAACAAAAGATTACCAGCAAGGCATGAATAGGTACCAGAAGTAATGGAGAATGAAATGTGGGAAGCAGTTTTTTTTTTTGTTTTGCAATCCCGTACAAGTTTACATCAATTCTAACTTCCAGGCTTAAAGTACACCTGCTAACCGAACAAAAATAATGCTAATTAAACAACTACCAAAACAAAATGCAAAATCTGCTTCCCTATTGCATGGTTTAAACATTCAGCTTCACAGTGCAAAAGAAACGACCTTCCTACTACGCTACATGCTGAGATGTACCTGCCCAGAATTTCCTATCACTGCGATACCACTTGTGACAAAGTGGGGTATTATGGAACTATTCCAAGTATGGAATTTTTTGAGAAAAATCTATGCAAATCAAGAGCAAATTGATAACAAAAAATTGCTTTGTTGGTAAATTTTTTGATTCAGAAGACCCATGTGCCCCTAAATAAAGCCTCCTCCACACACGCTTCGAAATCCAGCAACAACAAAATTTTGTTTTTGTTTTTTTATTTATTCACCGGTGCCCTCAGGGCCGGAGCATCAGAGATGGGAGTGGGTTTAAATTCCCGAACAACTAATGATTACAGTGCACACTAAGCAGTCATAAAAAAAAAGAAAAATTGGGCAAGAACACAGCATAAAGCAAAGTCAACAAAATATGCGCACGAAAGGTCATAAGAACAAGGAGAAGCCAACACTGCTTCAGCGCAACAAATCAAACCGACACAAGAGGTTGATTGATTGATTGTGGGGTTTAACGCGCCGACGCAACGCAGGCGATGAGGCGCGCCGTAGTGGAGGGCTCCGGATTAATTTTGACCACCCGGGGATCTTTATCGTGCACCGAAATCTCGTACACACGGGCGTTTTTGCTTTTCACCTCCATCAGAAAAGCGGCCGCCGCGGCCGGGAATCGAACCCGCGCCCTTGTGCTCAGCAGCGCAACGCCTTAGCCACTGAACCACCGCGGCGGGTCCGACACAAGAGGCAAATTTATTATTCATTCATGGCTATCGGAGTGATTTTTATACAATAACTGATCCAAAAGCATAAATGTTTATGATAGTTGCCGTTGCTGCCGGAAGGCCGTTCCAGTCGCGTGATTTTTGTGGAACGAATGAACAAGCGTATGAGCGCGCGTGACTCTAAGGGATGGCATCTTTGTGGACATGATCACAACTTGATGACACGTAGTTTCGGGGAGAAAATAGGTTATGGCTTAATCTCGGATTATAAAATATTTTGTGAAATAAGCATAGTGGTTGTATTTTTCGGCAGATAATAATGTCAGGTAGACTGAGGCTAGCTTTCATGGAGGATATACTGGCAGTGCGATTAGAGCTATTCTTAATCATTTGATTAAATACACTTTCTCTGGGTCCCATATACCTGCTGCGCACTCAAGTTTGGTTCGAGTTAGTGTATTATAGAGAAGTGATTTTACGGAGGAAGGAGCCAAACCAAACCTCTAGGATTCTGCAGCAGAATGGACTAGTTGGTAGTTATTCCTCTAGGTGTTCCAAGAGCTCACAACACAGGGATCAAGGAACCTGCCATCTTTCTTTTTTTGCCCCTACGTTGTGAGCCCTCCAAACACCAAGATTAATATCTATGGTTCCCCTATGCTGCTTTCCATAGCAGCGACAAAATCGAAGCCTCGTATGCAGGACTTGTCTGCTAACTTCCAGATTAAGAAACTCAAAGGCCCTCTCAAAAAACTTAAGGCAAGCAGCAGATGCAGTTGTCGTACTTTGCATTTTCAGACAGCAAACCCACAAGCTGTGAAGCCAGAAGTAACTGCAATGGGTTATGTATCAGCCAAGGCTTTAGGTCTCGCTGAAGCTTGAGCTGCAACTCGAAAGGCTTGATTGCAAAGCCGGATTGCACACAGTCAAGCTTAAGCCATAAATTGTTAAACTTGAACAAAAAGGTTTTAGTTACAAATTGTTGGAGTACCAATTGAAGCAAAATCAATTTTGCTTTAAACCAAGACGTATAAACAGAGAAGTCCCGCTTTTGTCCTTCACTGTATTCCCTGTTATCTGAAGTAAGAGACAGCCAGGTAAAGCTTCTTCTCAAACTGCTTCGTTCCGCTAAAATGGACTGACATGATTAGCAAATAATTTTACTGCGTTACAACGTCTAAAGTCTGCATCGCCTGTGCAGCCTAATCTGCTGAATGCAGGAGCAGTTGTTGCCACAGCCACAACCATGACATCGTGGTCGCCATGGAGCTGTTCTGAAGCAGTTACACCGATGTCACATGATGTGCATTATCGCCAGCCAATGACAATATGACAATGGGGGGCATACATGGCAGACAGTTGTCACTGGCATGCAACCTTTGATTAAAAATATACGTTCACTGTTTATATAAGCGACCAAGCAAGCAATGAATATAGCAGCCACGATAGTTCTGCTTGTGACTGAGCTACTAACAGAAGAAGTGTCTCCATGGGGACTAGCTACAGTGAAAGGGAAAGGAAAGATGGCAAAAGAGTGCTAAACTAGAAAAATAAACCTCCTCAAAAGCGTAAATGAACTTCTTGGCAAGGAATCACAAGCAGCAAAACCCTTACTGTATATGTAAGTTGTCTGAGGCAGGCAACAATAACTTTTGTGTGGCTGACCATCAAGGATGACAACCCATCTCCAGCCCCCATGTCTGGTGTACCAGAGGGAAGCGTGCTTGGACCTCTACTTTTTCTAATTTATATAACGATCTACCTGACAGTGTAAAGTCTAATATCAGACTTTTTCAGACGACTGCATAGTATATCGTGATATTCATTCTGATTTTGATCATGACATTCTTCAATCTGACCTAAATGTTGTACAGTAAAACCGCGTTACAAGAGACACTGTTACAAGAGACACTTGGTTATAAGACATTTCAATGAAAGCGGTTTGGATGGTTTTCCTATGTTCACCATGTTAGCAACATTGTGTACAAGAGACTTTGGTTACAAAAAACACATTTCTTGGGTCCCTTGAGTGTCTCTTGTAACAATATTTTACTGTAAACGCTTGATGTTCCACCTGGCTAATGCCTCTAAGCCATGCTAAAACAAAATTAATGTCTTTCACTAATCACTAATGTCTTTCACCCATCAACATCTTACATCTTTAACAGCCATGTGGAACAAGTTTCTACCTACAAATACCTTAACACTCACCTAACCACTAACTTTCGGCGGAATGATCACGTTAATCATATTCTCACATCTTCAAACCATTCTCTTGGTTTTGTGAAACGTAACCTCAAGCATGCCTTTGCACACTTATGCAAATTAGCATACACCACACTAACACATCCTTAAAATAGAGTACACTTCAACCATATGGGATCCTCATCAAGCAAACCTATTAACTGATTTAGAAGCCCTGCAAAACCATGCTGCATGCTTCATCTATTCATATTATTCACGCTACGCTAGTGTAACAGCATTAAAAAAATCACTCCGAGCTTGAAGCCTTCCCTCATCTCGTTGTGTATCTCATTTAACACTATTTCACAAACTTTACTTTCATGAATCCCTTCATAAGGATTGCATGTGTGAACCTTCAGCCATCTTTCCGCAACGTGATCAACCGCACAAAGTCGAATGTGTCCCTTGTCGTTCTCTTGCATTTGCTCAATCGTTCATACCTCGAACCACAATAGAATGGAATGATCTGCCATCGCACATTGTCACCAAAACAAATGTCTCGAAATTTACAGATGCTCTACACAGAAACATGCAGGCCTAATGCCGTTTGACTGACTCACTTGTAACTTTCTTTTTCTTTTTTTTTGTTATTGCTCATTTTATTTCCTCTCCGAACACTATTAAAGGTCTGTTTTAATTTTGACATGCTGATCTGATAGCTATTTTTCTGTGTCTTCCCTGCGAGGGTTTTTACGTTATGCACTGTCATTTATTTTAACCAACTGTTTGCTTTTGTATTTTATTTAGATTGATGCGCGGTACGGCGTTCCATCACTGTAATCTTCACCCTATGCAATACCCTCCCCCTGGAGGGCCTTTAGTGTTATTCTGAAATAAATAAATAAGAGGACGCCACTTGCAAAGGAATGCAGGTAGGCAATTAAAAAAAACACAAGCTTGATTTGCTTTGACCTCATTCATATTCCAAGCAATTTTCTTCCAATTTTTGTATGCACTTTTTCCTATATTTCCTCTTGGGGCAACACATATCAAACTCACTTGGCATCTTTACACCATACACAAAATTAAACTTTAAAAATATTCCTTTACAACCATTTTTCATGTAACGCGTTGACGTTACTCCGCAGATTTAATACTTTGTCAGTTGGTATTTAAATAATGATTGTCTTGGCATCCTAACATATAAATTCTTTCAAGGAAATTTACCCATTTCATTAATATCTAAAGACCACACTCCGCATTTCACTGCCGCTTGGTTCTCACACCACAATAACTATCTTTTACCTACACCTAGGGCTAACTGCGGCAAACTAAATGTGAATTTTTCAGCGACATCATACTGAAATTTAATACCCCGAACCATTAAGTCATCACCTTCAATTCATTTTTTAAGAGGCAGCTTCGCTGGATCATTTTGGCATAATTATAATATTTGTATATGTGATATGTGGATGAATATCCCCTTTATATATCTTTGTGTAATGATTTTGATTGTGATTAACAATATTTGACTTGTTCGTGCAAACATTTTCTTCCTGTGTGTTTTTTTTTTACAATTGCTATTGCTGTTAACTGCACTGAGTGTACTTTTTGTTTGTATTTATTGGTAGGAGGTCCCCCTCCAGTCTATGACTAGGGACCTCCTGGAGTTATTTATGCTCTGTGACATCTCAACAGCAACAATAAACTGAAACTGAAACTAATGTGCTGTCTATTCTGATAAATTTACAAGTACGCCCATGACTAAAAATTCCCAGTGATGTTTGAGCTTCAAGCAGAAAAACACAACTTTCAAAGTGTTATCAGTGAATGGGTGGTCTGCTGACACACATAGGTTTCCGGAGGCGTTTGGGGTGCACCCTGAATCACTTCTCCACGAACACCTCACCCACGGGTGTTTTGTATTTCTGCCAAAACATGAGAATGGATGTACAAACTTTGCTATGCCGCAACGTATGCGCTTTCTTCGAGCTTTCATGCAGAGCATAAACCTTTAGGTAGGCTTTTCCACATTTTGCCAAGATAAGCGGGAAAAGTTAACTGCAAGTAACGCATGCACGATCAAGCCTACTAACAATGCTCAAGAGGGCGAGGAAACGTCGTAACGCATATGCATGCCTAGCCTCCCCACCCAGTGAGGCAGTTAAGCCTCATTACAATAGACACTCTTACAAGAGACACTTCGTTATAAGAGACATTTGAATTCAACCAGTTTGGTTTTCCTATGTTAGCAATATTGCATACAAGAGACCTTGGTTACAAGTGACACGTTTCCTAGGTCCCTTGAGTGTCCCTTGTAATGAGTTTTTACTGTATATGGGGGTCCAAATCCCTAGTTTGGACATCCGTGTAGAAGAGACCCTGCACATTGACAGTTGTGGAACACAGCCTTTTTGAAAACACTTCCTCACACTGTGCTCTGGGCAACTCACCGGCACTGCTCATCAGAGGGAAACTGGCTGTTGAGCTGGTACTTCTTCATCTGTGCGTCATAGTCCGAGTTGCACCTTTGCACCTCAGGCTTCTGGAAGCACGCGCCGTCCTTCCAGTGCTCTGGGTCGGGAACACAAGAGACCATTGTGAGGGTGACAATCTTTTCCCACATTTAAGGCCTATCGCTGATCACTAAACGCTTTTTTTTAATTTAAAGGTTAAAACTTACAATCAAACATACGGTACATTAGCATCATTTAGGATGATAAGGCTATATACTATGATACACAAGCAAACATTTAATTATTAAGCAGTGAGAATGAAATACTTAATATTCAGTGCCTAAAATGTATAATTTCCAAGGTAACTATAACACTACCCTAATGTGAAGCCTTGCACAGCTGCAACACAAACTCCACAGTTAGCTTGTCTCTAGTATTGCCTGTTTCAAAATTGTTCGTCACAATTCCTTACTTTTTTATTTTTTCTTTGACGAGGAGTCGATGTTTCTGTATGGCTACACTTGTTTGGAATATGCCTGTACCACATCTATTACCTCATGTCAATAAGCAGAGTCACGAATTCCATTGCCGACCACGGGGGCTGTTAATACATCAGAGGCGAAAAAGAAACAAGGCTCAGTGTACAAGATTCTGGTGGTATATACATGGTTTGCAGATACCCATGTGGTCCAAATTAATGCATAGCTCTTCAGTACAGCACCCCTCATAACCGAGAAGTAACTCCAGTGCGTGAAACCTGAATTTGACTGTAAAATCACTTCTGGTGTCCAAAAAGAAAAAAAAAAGCCTGAGCATAAATAACACAACACTGAGCTGTCAATATTCCGTGCATTGTTTTGTATGCCCAAATGGTTATTACCACCAGCTCGGTTAAACACCGGTTAAAACACTGAGAATTCGGGCAGCGGGGCATTACGTTACATGTTCTGCATGCTTAAGTGCTTCCGTTTCATTCGTGCTCAAATGGCAGTAACTTTTCATAAAAATACAAACTGGCAGGCATAACCAGTTGCAACAGTATGCAGGTCAAGAACGATGTGCACAGCTCAAAATAACACTGGGATTTTCAAAGACATTCACTGTGCGAAATCTTTTGAAGAAATATTGGGAAATTTGGGATGCACATTGCATTTTTTCTTCCTGCAGCTAGCTGTATAGGATATTTCACATGTTGCCACTGTTTCTGATACTTATACTTTGTTGTGTCAGTTACAGACTCACGTGTGCTTACGTGTGCTACCGGATCCAAAATATGTACATTGTTTTACAGGAATAAATTTCGACATGCAAAAAAAAGGTTATAATAGGTTGGAAAACTACTTTCCGGAAACCAGATTTTGCAATTTTTTATTGCACAATTATGACTGCTCGGCCAAGTTGCATTATCAGGACTAAATTTTTTTAGGGGCGAAGCCCCTTCGGTGCTCGGACTGTCGGGGTCTCCTGTCGTCGTCATTGTTTCATGTAGTCACGGCACTAAAACACCGGGACACTCGTCTTCCAACGCCTCACGCTAGAACGTTTCATCTCCGTGGGCAAAAACGCGTACTAAAAGAACACACCGGGACACTCGTTTTCTAACGCTTTGGGCTAGAACGCTTTGTGCTTCAAAGACGCGAGACTTTTAGAGCAAAGCTGTATAGCTCCAGGGCCGTGCCCAGATGTGGGGTTTGGGGGTTCGAACCCCTCCCGAAATCTTTTCCAGGCAGCACGTAAGCAATACTTACTGTTGCATTCAGCAAAACTACCCTCTTCCCCAAATCCACAACCCCCCCCCCCCCGAAAAAAAAAATTCTGGCTATGGCCCTGTATACCTCTACCCCCCCCCCCCCCACGGTTTCATCTCCGTGGCAAAAACACCGATGTGCCAAGAATACACTCATAAACTGCATCCTTCGCCCCTTCCCAGGTTTCACGTTAGTGGAGATGGCGGCCGTTTTTTCTCAACACGCAAAATTGCTCGCTTTACGAAATATTTCGCGGTCTTCGACGAAGTTCAGCTTTGTCATGACAAAGCTGAATTTCAACCCTATTACAAAGGCAACAAAAATGCTCCATAAAAATTTGGGCAACCTGGTCAGAGATAATTCCAATAGACGATGCTACACCTACCTACCTGATGCTACACTTAACTGCCTTTGCAAACACTTCCTGCCCTCCCTGCATTTTTTTTCACCGTTTTTGCTCGAAGCTCAGCGCACGCGCCGTGACAGCACCCACACCAATGCACGCTGTGCCACTCGCCAGAGAGCGACAGTACAGGAGAACGGGCCTCGAACTGCCTTGGGCACAACTTGCCTTTGACGGCGTCGCGGTCCTCGCACGTGGCGTAGGCGTACTTGCGCGCCGACACGATGACCCGCGACTTCTCCTCCTTCTGCTCGAGGGGCAGGCACAGGGCCGTGTAGTTGAGCAGGCAGTTCAGGTTCTTCCGGATGTCCCTGCACGGTCCAGGCGTGAAGAGGCGAAGAGTCAACCATGAAGCAAACCATGCATGAAGCTCGCAGGCATTGCGTTCCAACGGGCCTCCCTCCAGAAAATGCTTCCGATGCGGATCTCTCGTGTTTAGCTCTCAGTGACTGCCCTTATGAAGTCGGGCCACAGACATCTGAGGTGACCTTCCACACGGTCCTCGCGATCTCATATGTTGCCTTCTTTTACCGACACATATGGTACAGTTCGCAAAAAATGTTCTGTTGCCAGGTCCACGTGACTACAAAGTGAAGATGGGAGAAAAGGGGTGATACAGAAAGGGTCGATATATAACCACCCCAACTGCTCTCACTGCGAGGGGGGAGGGGACACAAGAAGATGCTACGGCCCAAGGTTAGGACTGACCTCATGCTACGAGATCTAACGCCAAGCGGTATCTTGTATGTCGTACTATTCTCTCGGCCAACTTTCTTGTCCCTGTGTTCTTTACAGCCTAATTTTTTAAAGTCGTATGCCGCATGCTAGGGGGTTAACATCGCACCTACCAAGAACCTTGCACAGAACAATGATTTCCCGGGAGTAAATGCTGGACTATTATGCGTTACAAATGTTTTTTGTAAACACTATTGTATGCACACAAGTGTCAGATCAAGGGCTATCAAAGAAAGAATATTCGTCCGTGAAAGATAAAATACAATAGATATAGGGAGGATAAAAACACTGAATATTTGACGACTTGCTCACGCTGTCTCCTTGCTGTTGCTGTTATATTGCTGTTTCCTCTTTAATCATAAGGAATCAGAGCATCAATAATCCTCCTAGGCTAAAGGTTTTTCAAAAACAGACTTGATCAAGCAAAAACAAAGGAAAAGCGCTTATTTCTCTTTTCTGTAACACAGAAAAAAACGCATGAGACGACAAACATTGAAAAAGCAAAACAGAGGGGGCTTCTTATCAACCTTTAGTTACACTTGTTTTGTTTTTTCTTTCTGCCTCAAGATAGGAAGATTACTCATGACGTCCACGAAGCGTCATGTTTTATTTGTAAACAACCATTATTTTAAAGGATTTTTAAGAATAATTTAATCTCAATAAGATTTCACACCAATACTGCAGCTGAAACAGGTTTTACAAGTTAGTAAACTTCGGAGAGGCTTTTTTTGTCGTTTCTCCAACAACAAAAACAGATCCTCTTAATGGCCATACCTTAATCCGACAGCGGGAATCTTCGGGCGAGCAACAAAAATTCACAGTTAATTAATACTACTGAGCACAGGAAACTGTTTAGTATACGCAGGCACGTGTAAACAAACCAGTTGTGCAAACTGAAGCGCAGCGCAAACTCGTGAAGCGTTAATGTTTAGGAATCAAGTTTGATCGTCCCAATGATTGTCTGATATCTGCGAAAAGGCGTTAACGTTATTAACAAGGTGGAATTCTGTTCAAAGTATCGGCAATGTACAACTAGTAACCCGTAGACATAAAGTCATCTCAGAAAAATAATTGTCTCGGATCTTTGGAAAAGTGCTAACGTTATTGACAACATGGCATTGTAGTCAACGTATAGAAAGCGTACATAATTATTCCTATATGTTACTATTACATATTACCTTATTCCTATATGTTAGGAGTTTTTTCAGCGAAATAATAGTCTGAGAAGCATGCTAACGTTATTAATATGGTATCCTGCTCAACGTATAGGTATGTACGATGTAGTAGCCCGTAAAAACAATGTTAGCTCAGCAAAATAATGATTTCACGTCTGTGAAAAAGCGTTAACCTTATTGACAACATGCAATTTTGTTCATACGTATAGATAGCGTATGTAATTATCTATATATGTTACTATTACACCTTACTTTATTTCTATACGTCAGAATTTTTCTAAGCGAAATAATAGTCTGAGATATGCGAAAGCGTTATAACGTTATTAACAACCTAGCAAAAATAAGATTTAGCGCTGCGAAAGACACAAACAGTGAAAAGGACGGGACGGGCGCTATAGTGCCCGTCCCGTCCTTCTCACCGTCCGTGTCTTTCGCAGCGCTAAATCTTATTTCTGTAATATGAACCAACTCGCCCAGCAACACGTCTTACTGAACAACCTGGCATTCTGTTTGAAATGTATGGGTACAGTACGAAGTAGTAACCCATAGGAAAGATTTTTCATGCAAATAATGACCTGATATCTGTGAAAGAGCGTCAACGTTATTATCAATATGGCATTCTGTTTAAATCTTATGTCTACCTAACAACATGGCATCAGGCAGCACCGCTGAAAGGCCACGAACTGCTTATTTCGTTGGTATATGAAGGGCCGCAGACAGCGCTACCATGCAGAAACTTATATGAGGCCCAAAGAAAACCCTTTTGAGGTAAGGTTTAATTAAACCTTACCTCAAAAGGGTTTTCTTTGGGTAACCCGATTCGTTTTCGCTGGTAATGTTTCCCACATGCCTAAATGTGTTTCTATCCCCTAACACTGGGTAAAAAGTAATGGCGAAAGGGTAATCAATATTTGATTATAAGCGGCTTCATTTTTGTTCCATCGCACAGTTTGAAAGCTAGTTTGGGAAAGCTAGCTCTTTTTTTTCTTTTACGCCTCAAACAATCAAAATAGATCTCATTAGCGCCCGTACGTTAATCCAGCAGCACGAACAACAAAAACTCAGACCCAATTAACAGTGATGGGCGCAGGCAACTGCTTTGTACGCAGGCAAGCGTCAACAAACGACTTGTGTACACAAACTGAAGCGCAGCGAGAACTTTCGAAGCAGTAACGTATAGGAGTCAAGTTTGATCAGCGAAATAATGGTCTGAAATCTGGAAAAGTGCTAACGTTATTAACAAGGCGGCGTTTTGTTTAAGCCGTCTTACGTCTAGCTCACTTAGGACATGACGTCACGCCAGGGAGCGGCGCTGAAAGTCCGCCAACTTTTTACTTCGTTGGTGCGGAGAGTTGCAGCAGGAGGTAACGTGCACGGGAACTTGTACGATGCACGTAACCTAATTAAACCAAGCCTTAAAAGAGTTTGCTTTGGTTAAACCAATGCGGTTTTACTGATTATATTTGTGCGCGCCGAGCAGTATTTTTAGCAGTGTCGGAAAAGTAACAATGTCAGTTGCAGTTAGCAACTTAACTTTTTTTTTGCGTGTCGCGCAGTTTGAAACCCAGGCAACGAGCGTCTAATACTGCAGTTGCTGGAAAGAATCAGGTCGTGGGAAGGATTTTGAATTTGTGGCGAATTACGCGACCCACAGTTGGCAGGTCCGAAAATGCAGGCGTGACTCTCTCAATGGTGTAAAGATGCATCGAGATGGCTTTACCAACTATCCAACTATGTCCTCTAAGTGGCCACACACCCATCGCAGCCGTGCAGCACAATGCAGGCATATTACTATGATGTCCTAGATAACAGAAGTGCGGGCACTAGTGCTGAAAAAACAGTGGTAATGGTTACGAACCTACAATCCCAACTGCCCAGAGCACTTTAAAATACAGCTTAGTTCCATTTCAAAGAACTAGACTTTGGTGGTTCACTCAGGTCGAATCAAAACCACGAAAGTTTTCTTAACCGAAAAAAACCACAAGAAATATTAAACTTTCAAATTTCGCGCCATAGTGGCACAATATGGGCAGGAGTGACGTGTTATGGACAGACGCCAAAACATTTTTATCTGGTGTTAACTGTGCGTCAGCATTACAGCGATACGATCAAATTAGGTTGCTTTTACCATTAAGCTTACGATTAGGTTCAGCAACCTAATCGTAATTGGATACGATTAGGTTGGTGGCCGCCAATCCCACAAACAAGATTCCGTGACGTCATAGAAAAACTACCGAAAAGTTGCTACGGGGTCGCCACTGTTGAATATGTTTTCTTTAAATATCTCTACTATTTGCTTGAAGTTAGCGATAAATTTGTCGTCGTTATCAGGACAAAGGAGTCTTTTTGGTGAATCAAACTCGTATATATTATCTTCATGGCCCCTTTAAAGGGACACCTTGAGTTGGAGGAATCAGCTGCAGGCTACCTAGTTTGTCCTCACAAACATGCTGATAAGCGAAGATAAACGCAACAGTCGTCCACGCAACTCACCGGCACTTTTCCAGCAGTTCTGGGACGGTGGCCTTGGAGGCGTCCTTGACTTGCTGTATGAGCAGCGCCGTTTCGCACTGCTGGGCCCGCGAGGCACTGCAGTCCGCGAACTGACCGTTGCTCGACACTGCGCACACAGTGGAGAGAAGGGAATGAGAACAGGCCCCCCAAGGAACACCGCATTGCAAAAGTCACACGCAGCGGAAGTTTGTCTCGCACCAGACATTTCGGCCTAAAAATTCGTTTCGAAAGGAAACGTAACCCCTGTCACACAGCAAATCTAATGTCATTCAAAGTCAATTACATTAACTGACATTGGGTTTGGTAATGCGAATCCACGCGGCGAAATAAATGCCATTTGACAGTGACAGCGGCGACGGTTAGAAAGCTTGCAAAATTGCAAAATTACAGTTCAAGTGCGTCTAGAATGTTTACATACACAACAGTTTTAAAACAAAAAAAAAATATTTCTTTGTTTTAATTAAAAGGAAGAAAATAACCGTTTCAGGTGACGTAAGTAGACATAACAAGACGAGGAAGGCCCGCAAGAAATCTGTATCAGAGCGCATTGGGGACGAGTTTTTTTTTTTTTTAAGTACTTGTTTGTCTTTCTTTACTTGAGAAGAAATATGAAAGGCAAATATAAGTTTACTGACAGTTTCTAGAAACAGTATTCTTTGGTTTATTACGGAACTCTCATGTCTAGTGACGTTCCACTGCTGTCGAGTTTACTCATTTGGCCGCTGAATGAGCTCCCCAACATAAATGCCATTAGCCTCGAGTGCTTTTCAGTATTCTCGTGTTGCGCCGAACTAATGACATTAAGAGCAAATGACATTTGCTCTAAATGTCATATCTGCCGTGTGATAGGGGTATTAGAAGCAAAGAGTGCGTTGCCGCCTATCGATGAGACCCTCGATTGCGAAAGAACCACACCTGGTAGTAAAAGTGATTTGATAACGCCAGAACTTTAATAAAGACACGAATATTTCCCGCCGTACAATTTGTGATGTCGCAAATGACTGCGATAGGTTTACGAAGTGCGAGAGGGTGCTGAACGGCTCGAGGTTTGAACGAGGCTGCAGGATCGCCTTACGCTAAGTGATTGCACTCTCTAGCAATTCAATTCATACTCTAGTTAGTCACGCACACAGATCGCAAATGTTGGAAAATTCTCCGCGATTGCATAGGGCTATGCGATGGAAAATGTGGAACGTTGCCTTATATGTATCGTTTATTAAATACAGATTGGTGGCCGCCATTGTCTAAACTACGGCTTTATTTTAAAAGACGGCACCATTACGTCTTCGCAGACGACTTACACGCCCCTGGACGAGTGCAACACCATACACGAGAGTGATGTGTTGTACTTTATGTAGATGGACATTTGTGTACATATTTAATTAAGGCAATTTTGTGGATTTTGTATATACTAGATGCACATACGTTTACTGGATGACGTTCCACTGTTAACAGGTGCATACAAAATACCGTATTTTCGCGCAATAACCCGCACTAAATATGCGAAAATTTCAGTGGCAAAGTAGGGGTTCGGATAATACGCGGGGTGTTCCCTTCAGTGCAGCTTCACGGCCATTCGCGTTGTGCCGTGAAGCTCCCCCGCAGTAACACTGACTAAGCCTTCCATGGCAGCGACTGCACAAAACATACAAGGACAACGAGAAATAAACAAGAAAGGGCGCAGTCTAACAACTGAATTTTGCGCTTTTTTTGCCTACATGGTATGTGATGTGTTGCTTGAGCAGCAGCTTTGGTGCAGCCTTTCGTGTATCAAATGTGCGGACAATACGCGAGGATTTTTTTTTCTTTCCCGGCGGACTAAAAGTGGGGGTGCGGATTATATTGTCACGACGCCAAGGACGACGCAGTTGTTTGGAAAAGAAACAAGTTTATTGGAGCGAACTTGTGCTCCCCTAGCAACTGAAAAGAATACAGAGGCGGCGAGGCAGCGGTCAACAAAGTGACGTACGTGAGTCGGCGAGCGTCGCAGAATCGAATGCCCCAGCGTCCGCACTGCAGGCTTTTTATCTTTCGGTGCGCGTGGTTCTCGAAACGTCGATTCACATCGAGAACATAGTAGATCCAAGAAGATTATTCTGGGCTGTTCACGTTAGATCGGAATGCTCTCCCTATCACGACAGATAACAGATGCGGCACAGAAACAAAGAATGGAACACGCGCTTTCCTTGGCGCAGAGATAACACAAACCGGCGCAGCCGGGCGGTAAAAGCAAAACACAAATAAACAAACCCAATGTATGGTTCGCGGCATTACCCCCCCTCTAAGAGTGCATCGACCCGATGCTAACATAAGCGACAGTCCGAAAATAAAAATAAAATTCGTTATCGTCCGTAGAAAGGTTTTAAGCGAACCACGTGGACGACTTCGGGCCGCGTGCGTCGTCGTGATGTTCCGGAATCACCATCGGGGATCACCTCGTAGGTAAGTTGGCCGACACGTCGTAGAATCTGGTAGGGTCCGAAATACCGTCGCAGGAGCTTCTCACTGAGTCCGCGTCGTCGGATGGGAGTCCAAACCCACACACGATCCCCTGGTTGGTACTCGGCGTCTCGGCGTCGGAGGTTGTAGCGGCCCGCATCCACCAGCTGCTGGTCCGTTATACGAACTCGAGCGAGCTGGCGGGCCTCCTCCGCACGTTGAAGATATCCGTGGACGTCGGCGTTGAGGTCGTCGTCTTCTACGTGCGGAAGCATGGCGTCGAGCATCGTAGTCGGCCTTCTACCGTAGACAAGCTCGAACGGCGTCAGCTGCGTCGTCTCCTGGATAGCCGTGTTGTACGCAAACGTGACATACGGGAGCACTTCGTCCCAAGTCTTATGTTCAACGTCAACGTACATTGACAGCATATCTGCGATTGTCTTGTTCAGACGTTCTGTTAGTCCGTTCGTTTGGGGGTGGTACGCCGTCGTTCTTCGGTGATCCGTGTTGCTGTAGCGTAATACTCCTTGCATCAGCTCCGCAGTAAATGCCGTTCCGCGGTCTGTGATTAGGACTTCCGGGGCTCCATGTCGCAGCACAACTTGGCTTATAAAGAACTTTGCCACTTCTTGTGCAGTCCCTCTCGGAAGAGCAGCGGTCTCTGCGTAGCGCGTCATGTAGTCTGTCGCTACGACAATCCACTTGTTCTGTGATCGTGACGTAGGGAACGGGCCTAAAAGGTCCATTCCAATCTGTTGAAATGGTCTCGATGGGACGGCGATCGGTTGTAGAAGTCCGGCGGGTCTTGACGGCGGCGTTTTTCGTCGCTGGCAGTCACGGCAGCTCCGGACGTAGTGGGTGACGTCAGCGGTAAGGCCGGGCCAGTAGTACCTCGCCTTGATTTTTCCAATAGTGCGGGCTGTGCCGAGATGTCCGGAAGACGGGTCGTCGTGGCACGCTTCCAAAATTTCGTCACGAAGGTCCGCGGGGATGACGAGAAGGTAATTCGCTCTTGTTCCGGGGCTGAAATTCTTCTTCACGAGGACGGAGTTTCTCAGGCTGAATGCTGGTAAGGTGCGTTTGAAGGTCCTAGGAACGGCAACGTTGCATCCCTCGAGGTACTCGATTATGGCGCGTAAGTCGGGGTCGGCACGCTGCTGGGCGGCTAGGTCGCTCTCCGTCACGATCCCGAAGAACGCGCTGTCTTCATCAGAGTCTTGTGGTGGTGGGTCGACGGGGGCGCGGGACAGGCAGTCGGCGTCGGAGTGTTTCCTGCCGGATTTATAAACGACTGTAACGTCGAACTCCTGCAGGCGCAAGCTCCACCGCCCAAGACGGCCAGAGGGGTCCTTCAAATTGGCGAGCCAACACAGCGCATGGTGGTCTGTTACAACCTTGAATGGCCTTCCATACACGTATGGGCGAAATTTTGAAATCGCCCATATAATAGCCAGGCACTCTTTCTCAGAGGCAGAATAGTTTTTCTCCTCCTTCGACAGACCACGGCTGGCATAGGCGATTACCCTTTCGCAGCCGCTTTGCTTTTGGACAAGGACGGCACCCAAGCCTATATCACTGGCGTCCGTGTGCATTTCCGTTTCGGCATTTTCGTCGAAATGAGCGAGCACGGGCGGGCTTTGCAGGCGTTTTTGCAGCTCGCAGAATGCTTTTTCTTGGTCGTTTTCCCAGCTGAAATGGGTGCTGTCTTTTGTCAAGCGCGTGAGTGGCTCTGCAATGCGTGCGAAGTTTGCGACGAAGCGCCGGTAGTATGCGCACAGCCCGAGAAATCTTCGCACGCCCTTCTTGTCTTTCGGCCTAGGGAAGTTCGCGATAGCTGAAGTTTTTGCCGGGTCAGGTAGGACTCCCGCGGCGTTGACGACGTGGCCCAAGAACTTGAGTTCCTCGTATGCGAAACGGCACTTTTCAGGCTTCAGCGTCAACCCCGACGTACGAATGGCCTCGAGTACAGACTCCAACCTTGCAAGGTGTTCGTCGAAAGTCCGGGCGAATACCACTACGTCGTCGAGGTATACGAGGCAGGTGTGCCACTTAAGGCCAGCTAGCACAGTGTCCATGACTCTTTGAAACGTCGCTGGTGCTGTGCACAGCCCAAACGGCATCACCTTGAACTCGTATAGGCCGTCTGGGGTTATAAATGCAGTCTTCTCTCGGTCTCTCTCGTCCACTTCAATTTGCCAGTAGCCGGTCTTTAGGTCCATCGATGAGAAGTACTTCGCGTGGCAGAGGTGGTCGAGGGCGTCGTCGATTCGGGGGAGGGGGTACACGTCCTTTTTCGTGATTTTGTTCAGTCGCCGGTAGTCAACAGAAAACCTTAATGTGCCGTCTTTTTTCTTTACGAGTACGACGGGCGCAGCCCAGGGGCTTTTCGATGGCTGTATAATGTCGTCGCTGAGCATGTCGTCGACTTGAGTCCGGATGGCTTCCCGTTCGTGTGAAGAGACGCGGTACGGTGACTGTCGGGTAGGTCGGGCTCCATCTTCGGTTATTATTCGGTGCTTCGCTAGAGGGGTCTGACGCAGTTTTGGGCTCGACGAAAAACATTCGCTATAGCGACGCAGCAAAGCCAATAATTTGTTCCGTTGTTCTTGCGGTAGCGCCGGATTCACGTCGAAGGGCTGCAGGAGCTTGAAGGTTTCTACGGGGGTGCGTTCAAAGTCGGCGACCGCGATCACGTCACTTGCTTCTTGCGTTTCTTCGAGGAATGCAATTGCCGCGCCCTTGTTTAAATGCTGGTACTCCTCGGTGAAATTAGTAACCAAAATGTGGGATTGGTGTTCCTTGAAGCGCGCAATGCCTCTTGCGACAGACACACCGCGGTCAAGAAGCAACCTTTGGTCACTCTCCACGATAGCGTCAACGTTAGGAGCAGCACCTTCACAGTAGACGGTGATCATCAAACTTGCGCGGGGTGGCAGGGTGACATGATCATCGGCTATCCTTACAGCTGCACGGATTTCGGGGTTCGATTCCGGCGTCATGGAGTGGTCGGAGGAAAACGTTATCGACTTCGTCTGCAGATCGATTATTGCGCCGTTGTCCGTCAAAAAGTCCATTCCGAGAATTACGTCGCGGGAGCAGTTGGGCAAAACGACGAACACCGCAGGGTACGTCGTGCCGTCTATGGTGACGCGCGATGTGCACGTTCCACTTGGCGTCACGAGGTGGCCTCCTGCTGTGCGTATGTGCGGACCATCCCATCTGGTCATAACTTTCTTCAGTTTAGACGCAAATGGTCCGCTCATTACCGAATAGTCAGCTCCCGTGTCTACGAGGGCGACTACGTCAAAGCCGTCGATGGACACCTTGACGTCAGACGCAGTCTTCCTCGAGTTCCGGGTTCGTCGGGGCGTCGTATCTCGGCTTGTGCGTGTTGGCGGTCGGGCACTGTGCGTCGTCGTTGTCGTCGTCTTCTCAGCGGACGTCTCGGTCAGGTCGGGTACGCGTCGCGGCGTATAGCTGTCGTCGTGTTCGGGAGTCTCGTCAGGGTTAGGTCGGGTCGTCTTGATGAGGGCATGTCGTGAATCATTGCCTTCACCGCGTCCTTGCGTCGTTGGAGGGTTTCCAGTTTTTCGCCGTAGAGCAACTTCACCTCCAGAAGTTGCTGCTTTTAGTTTCCCCCGCGTGGGCTGGGGGACCTTCCACGGGCGAAGTCAGCGTTGCTACGGCGGTTCGGCGATTGGTATGGGTAGGGCGACGGCGAACGGTTGAAACGGGCTGGTCGACGGCTGGTGTTGGACAGGTACTCTTCGATCTCCGATGGGCGCTGGCCAGTTCGGGGGCGGGGTGCGTCGACGGAGAACCCTCGCAAACCGAGCCTCCTGTAGGGGCAGCGACGGTAGACGTGGTCGGCCTCTCCGCAGTGGTAGCACAGCGGACGATTGTCGGACGTTCGCCACACGTCGGTCTTCCTTGGGGCAGGGGGTTGCGCCGCAGGTGGTCGGGCCGGCGAGAGGGGACGACGGTACGGAGCCTCGTGACGATAGGGTGCAGGTGGGCGAGGGCGATGTACAGCAGCCGCGTAGGTCATGGCTTGCGGCTCGCGAGGTGCTACTGGCGTCGTTGAAGTTCCCAGCGCTTGCTGCACTTCTTCTCTAATGACGTCGGTAAGAGAAGCGACTTGTGGTTGCGGCGGCGTCGGGAGCAGTTTCCGCAGCTCCTCCCTCACTATTTCGCGGATAGTGTCGCGTAGTGAGTCGGAGTTGATAGCGCTGGCACCAAGCGTCTCCGAAACCAGCGCATTGATTGGGCGGTCGTACTGCCTCGTTCTGATTTCGAGCGTCTTCTCCATCGCGGCGGCCTCAGACGCGAATTCGGACACGGTCTTGGGGGGGTTGCGAACAAGGCACGCGAAGAGCTCTTGCTTCACACCTCGCATCAAAAACCGTAGTTTCTTTTCTTCCGTCATTCCTGGGTCCGCACGGCGGAAAAGTCGCTTCATTTCCTCGACGAAGATTACGACTCCTTCGTTCGGGTGTTGCGTTCGAGTTTCCAGTAAAATCGCAGCTCGTTCTTTTCTCACCACGGTCGTGAAGGTCTTAAGGAACTCGCTTTTGAATTGCGTCCAGTCGGTCAAGGCGCTCTCGTGGTTTTCAAACCAAGTTCGGGCTGCATCCTCCAAGTAAAAGAAAACATGCCGGAAGGTTTCTTCATCGTCCCACCTGTTGAAGATCCGCACGCGCTCCAGCTTCTCCAACCATTCCTCTGGATCTTCAGCGGGGGCTCCCCGGAACGATGGCGGTTCCCGGGGCTGCTGCAGCATGATTGGCGACGTTGTTTCTTGTACCATGGTGTTGGTTGCAGCGTTCCTTCTCTTGGGCCCTTCTGGCATCAAACCGAACTCGGGTGGTAAACCTTGCAGGCGGAGGCTGGCTCTTGTTGGACTGGCTTGGCGGCTTCCCGAGGTTGCAGTGGGCATGAAGGGTGCGTACCCCGCACCTCCACCAGATGTCACGACGCCAAGGACGACGCAGTTGTTTGGAAAAGAAACAAGTTTATTGGAGCGAACTTGTGCTCCCCTAGCAACTGAAAAGAATACAGAGGCGGCGAGGCAGCGGTCAACAAAGTGACGTACGTGAGTCGGCGAGCGTCGCAGAATCGAATGCCCCGGCGTCCGCACTGCAGGCTTTTTATCTTTCGGTGCGCGTGGTTCTCGAAACGTCGATTCACATCGAGAACATAGTAGATCCAAGAAGATTATTCTGGGCTGTTCACGTTAGATCGGAATGCTCTCCCTATCACGACAGATAACAGATGCGGCACAGAAACAAAGAATGGAACACGCGCTTTCCTTGGCGCAGAGATAACACAAACCGGCGCAGCCGGGCGGTAAAAGCAAAACACAAATAAACAAACCCAATGTATGGTTCGCGGCAATATACAGGGACGTGTTATACGTGCGAAAATACGATACGGCCTTACTGCTCTAAGTGGGTGTATGCTGTATATTGTAGATAACATATTTGTCACTCTGCGCGCGTGGCATCTTCCAAGGGTTGTCATTTCTAATGTGGTATGTGTTACCTTGTGGTTTATTTTAGACAGCACATGCAACTCCAATGTTTGAAGAAGCCAGCTCCTGGTTTGGTTGGAGCTAACCTCTCTCTCGCTCTCTCTACGCCATGTAAAGATCGCGTTCAAAGTAGTGAGCGGAAAGAGCAGCTGCAATTCGCCGCTAAAATCACATCGGCGTCCGCTGCCTTACACATGCATCCCTTGCTGACTGAGCTCATCGTGGGATCATATACAGCAAGCAAAAAAAAAAGCGGCTCACGTTTGATCTCGCACACGTATAAACACGACGCGCTATATTACGGTCGGTCACACCCAGGAGAACATTTGGCGTAATCGTAAAAACACAATATGCAGGCGCACGTGTTCGGTGTTCACCAGCTTGGCCAGGACTCGCAGTATGTGTATGTGCACAGCTGATCACGGCCGCACCTCTTACACGGCGGCCCTGACTTGACAAATTCGCCGGACGGAACGGGCGCGTCCATTCGGAACCCTGATTACAGGTCTACGGGCCGATTCTCCCCTTTGCATCAACCCCCCCGAGAGCCCGGATTAGCGCTGCAATGGGCGTTGCAGGCTCCGGGCCGCTATTTGGGACGGCGCCCACGCAGCTCGCGGAAAATCGGATGCAAATTTATCAACCGGCCCCTGATGAGCGGGCGTCAATGCTTGTTCCGGCTTGTTCCCCGTTCAGAAGGGAGGGCTCCGCGGCGTGTATCGCGCCGCTGTGCGCGCCACACGGCACGACGGACGGACGTAATACACGGCCGAGAACATTACCCCAACGCGGGGGAAATAATGACTCCGCATCGCGCACCGGACAAATTTCGCGTGCGAATTCGACGCCCTCACGCGTTTCGTTGTTTCTTTTTGCTCTATTCAATGCAGTTTTTGTTTTCACGCCAGTATAAAACGGTGCTGTCGTGCGAACAGCGAAGATACAACTCAGAACCTAACCGCACGTGCACTGATAAACGGACAACTTCAGCGATTTCCGAGAAATAAAGGCTGCCCCAACGCAGTGGTTTCAAATGCCCCTAACAAGAATTCGCTAAAATTTTAGTTTTCGGAAATTTGGAAAGGCTGCAAGGACTCGGCCTACGGTCACGGTCTCACGCATGCGATAACCGAAACACAGACTGTGAGCTTCACAACGTACGATTCTCCAAATTCTAAATTTGGGGGGTTTAACACGCCGGATTCATCCTGACCACCTGGCTATTCTAATGTGCGTCGAAGTCAGGACACACGGGTGTTTGTGCTTTCTGCCTCCATCACTAAAGCATCCACCGCGGCCTGGTTCGAACCCGCGTCCTTGGGCTCAAGCGACACAACGCCTTAGCCACAGAGCCACCGCGGTGGGGCGTGCGATTCTCCCGCGCTCCAAGCCGCCTTCGCCCGCGTGCTGTAGGGAGTGTTGTTTCTCTGTGGTCACCATGCTAGCGCCAGCCATTAACGACCAACCCGACTGTGCGGGCATGTCTAATAACAAGCCGTGGTATTCGCCGCCGCAGTCCCTATTGGGCCGGGGTTCCTGGCGATCCAACGCCCGATTCGAGTGAAGGGCGAAGCTTCGAGGGCAGCCGGCGACGTCGACAGCTTCGGCTCACATCCCTCAGCGCCGGTCGGTTTCATTTTCTACACGGTTTCCTTTCCCATGAATCGATCCTCGTCCTAATATGCGTCGCGCGATGGCACCGCGGGAGCGCTCGAGGTTGACGCTTGTAAACAGCGGCAACCAGCAAGCCAAACACCGCGCTCGTTGAAAGAAAGGGAAGGGATCGGAGGGGTGACAACGAGCGTTCGAGAACGAATCGCAAGGGGACCCGTGTGAAATACGAGACTACGCGCGTCGTTGCACACGTCGCCGCGTACGACGCGTTGACGACGCCGGTCTTGTAAACACAGACGGGTTGGAGTAGAGCCACAGCTGGCAAGAACTGATCCTGACGTTTCCCACGAGCGCAGTTCGCTCTCCTGGCTGTTCTGTCAACTGCTCAACACAATTCCCAGTGCTCGAAACAAAGAAGCACTTTTTAAGGCGCATGGGTGGCAGACAAACATCGTTCTTACGCCGTGACGGAAGTAAAAAATGAGGCGAAAGTTCCCAGTACTGTCTCCTAATGAGCAAGCATTCCTTCCGGACGCTCTTGTTTACATCAAATCCCTTCAAAGGCGGCTTCACTGCTATAAATTAATTCCTTAATGCGGAGGTATTTTTATAGGGGCAACGTGGCAGTCTTACATCGGCGTACCAAAACCTAACGGGTCCCTATGCAGACGTAAACATACACCCTATGTGAGGTCAGATTCACCACTATGGGCGTGCATTTTTAGCGCATGTGTCAGCGACCCCTTCCCCTTTCCCTCCTTTTTTTCCTGAATTCTCTCTTGTGGACTCCACAGGCAGCAATCATCACGCTTGCGCTATTATAACGATTACACGCGTCAGGTTTGCCAAGTTGACCAATTACACATTCATTCTGCAGATACAAAATATCGCACTACGAGCGTAGCGCTTTTTTGGTGCGTGAAGAATACTAGCGCCTTAAAAAGGTGGAAAGGGTCGATATTTGCGACGTGTCCTCTACTGGCGCGAAACGTGGACTTGAGCAGGCGGTGAAGTCTTCCCGTTCACCGCACGGTTCCAACTTGTGTGCCTTTTGCACCCATCTATAGTGAAAGACGTGTACACACGCGCGTTCACTAGAGTGCAAAATCGTGACTTCAATCACGGTCCCCGTGATCGGACCCAGGTCAAAATTTCGATCTCGCTCTCGGTTTGCAGCGACCCCTAGGCCTGTGGTCAGGAGCATTCCACGCTAGCGCGAACTAGTCATAAGCAGTCATCCGCCAGCCACGGTAATCCATTGCGGCATCGAATGTGGCCTACAAGAAGAAAGGCTTTGGCGCGCTTATACTAGTGCCCACAGTGGGCACGCTCGAACAAAAGATAAGTGGTATCTGATACGACGTAGTTTTCAGTTTTCTTTTACTGCAAGCACCCGCCGCGGTGGCTCAGTGGCTAAGGCGTTGCGCTGCTGAGCACGAGGTCGCGGGTTCGATTCCCGGCCGCGGCGGCCGCTTTTCTGATGGAGGCGAAAACCAAAAACGCCCGTGTGTACGAGATTTCGGCGCACGTTAAAGATCCCCAGGTGGTCAAAATTAATCCGGAGCCCTCCACTACGGCGCGCCTCATCGCCTGCGTTGCGTCGGCGCGTTAAACCCTAAAATAAATCAATATTTTACTGCAAGCGGTTCCCACCCTGCGCACTACATCGGAGTCGGCTGTGCGTACGGCGTTGCAGCAGAAATGGTCGCCGTTTGGCGAACGGTGTTAGGTCGGCCGCGGACAGAGGGTGAAGTATACAGGCGGCACGCTGCAAACTGCGACGAAGATGCGGATGTAACGGGGGAACGTTCACAGAAGTTTCGATTATGATGATGACGGTGTGCGATTATGATGATGATGATGATGATGGTGGTCATAATAAAAAGAAGGAGAGGAGGAGAGGAGAAATAAGAACAAAAAGAAGAAAGGGAAGAAGGAGAGTATGTTAAACAAAACGAGCAGAGAGAGCGAGTCCAAAGGCACGCGGACTAACCACTTTTCACGACGAACGGCTACAATGCAGACCAACGCACGTACGCGGGCAAGCCACTCCCTCAAAAAGACTGAAACAAAACGATGCAGAACACTCACGGCCGGAAAGAACTCAGCGGGGAGTACGCATGCACGCAGCGGGGGCCCCGGTCGAGAATTATTGCGCATCAAAGCCGGCGGCCGTCCAAACTCAACGCGGCGTATAACTGCCTCCACGAAGTGCACCGTCATATCGGATGACTAATTTCGCGCCGGACGGCAAAAATCAAAACGGCCGGACGAAAGAAGGAGAAATGGTCCCGCCATAGTTCGCGCGCCGGAGGCTGGGGAGGAGGACAACGGCAGCTCGCCATTAGGAGGATATACACGGACGAGAGCCCGTTAGCCCCGCGGCAGAGAGGGCCCACGGGCGCGTGACTGCGCGCCTCGCGTATAATATAGTGATACGCGAGCGAGCCTCCGCAGACGTAACTCGTAGAAATGACTAACGCCTCCGACGTGAGCAGGCCCGGTAGTTAGTGCACAACGTCATCTCTTTTTCTTCGTTTCCTGGCCGCCTATAGCACGGTCACTGGCAATGTTGTCTCCCTTACGAACTGTGTTTTTCTTTGCAGATGTGTTTTCAATTGCGAACTGGTGCAGTTTAGAGGCATTGTTCTCAGAGAGGTGTTTTGGCGAGCTCCAGAAGCCCAAATACACATCACAGCTGCTGTGTGTACACCATACACCGCAAGGTTAGGCTTGAAAAAAAAAATAGAAAGACCTGCGATTTTTCTTCCTTTTTTTTTTTTTTTTTTAGAGGGGGGTCGATTGAGAGAGAGAGAACCCTCTGAGGTTTCGGCACAGCGTTCTCGTTTCATGCAGCTTGATTATTCGCCTGCGCGTTTTCCATGCCACCACCCCCTCTGCCCGCGGCGTTCTCCTCGTTATCAACGTCCGACAGCGCTCCCGACAATTTCTCCCTCACTCTCACGCTAGGAGGCGCCGTTTGTTTCCGCGTCGTGCGGTTGTAGACGCAAATTCGCGTGTGGGCGCCGTCAGCGCGAGCCGTGGGCCCGTGCAATACCCCGCGCTGCAGGCCCGCGGCACAAAAGACCGGTCCGTATTCGAGTTCGCTACGATTAGTTCGATGCCGCGACGTGACAAGCAAGAGAACGAAACAGTGGCAGATGCGCTCGCGTCTGCAGATGCGCTCCAAAAGCGGTTTGCAACACTGTTCCCGCTTTTGCATTGACGGTTTTCAGGTGTTTAGTCCTCGGCCTCCCCAGAGAGAGCTGTTTTAACTCTGAATTAGGAAAAAAAAGAAAGCCAAAATAGAAATTCAGAAACTCCCGAATAGGAATTATCGACGCTTTGGTATACACCAAGCCTCTCTAAAGTCGGCTTTACCATTGTACACGAATGCATTGCTGTGCAGGAATTTTATTATTTATTTAGGAATACTACAGGCCAATTCTTCAGCCATGGCACAAGGGGCATTACATAAACAATAATGAACAGTATTAATCCAAAAAAGGATCACAGTGGACTACGCTAGTACAATGGGCAGGCATAATGCCAAAACAAAAACAGGTATTAGAATCATCGCCAACAATGAGAACATAAGACCGTAAACTTAATAAAATTCAGAACACAAAACGCATAAACCACAACCTAAAAAACCAACACATAAAACGGAAGAGAACAACAGCATGAAATGTACGAAGAGCAATACAAGGAGTCTGAGATCAAGATATGAAGGACCTGGAACTTATTTTAAAAAACGCTGTGTCTAAAGGTACGTCGGACGTACCCGCAGCATTTCTTAAAGATACGTCGGACGTACCCGCAAAATTTCTTAAAGATACGTCGGACGTACCCGCAAGATTTCTTAAAGATACGTCGGACGTACCCGCAAGATTTTTTAAAGATACTTCGGACGTATCCGCGAAACTTTATGAAGTACGTCGGTGTATTCGGTTTCACTCGGCCCAAACATGCAGCGTACGTTCAGCGTTTTCTCGCGTCAACGTCGAATCGACAGAAATGCATGGCGACGCGAGCTGATACACGAGCGACGCCGATGTCTACGCTCGCCAGGATATCGGCGTCGACGCAGCGCGAGAGAGCATCGGAAAGCGAGCGGCAGCGTCCGTCTTCGCGTGGTTTGAGGTCGTTCCTTTCAGCAGAAAACAATGAATTTCTTTTTAACTTACGGTAATCGGTTGCCTTGAGACAAATCGCAAGCTATTTCCGGTCGCAAGCGCGCATCCATTTGTGGCTTGTTCGGCTTTCATCGGGGAGATCGGGGATCTGCGATAGCTTTGTGTGAGTTAAATGAGGGAGCTCTGGTTACATCGCATCCAGTATTAGCATAATTTGGCTTGTCAGCAAGATCGGTGCGTGACGAGCAAGCGTTATCAACGCCAGAATTCTGGCGCATTCCATTCCATTCGTAGCTCCCGTGGCGTGCGCAGGGTAGACCGGGGATGTGCGATAGCTTTTTTTGACTCAAATAAGGGACCTGTGGTTACATTGCTTGTAGCACTAGCATTATTGTCCTCGGCTCCAAGATCGGTGCGCAAGAAGCAAGCGTTACCACTGCTCAAATCTCTCAAATACGACCAAAAAAACAAAAAAGCACACACAACACTATTCATGGGCAGCCTCAGTTGGTATACCGAATTCTTCAAGGCTCCTCGTCTCCTCGTGTGGTCGAGCGGTTGAGAGCCGGCTTTCTGTTTTGAAAGTCTGTGGTTCGAATCCTGGCACAACCCCCTTTTTTTTTTTTTTTTGCGGCGATGGTTTGATCAGTTGTTTTTTACAGGGTACAAACAGGGTGCCAGAGTACCTTGCCTTTCAACCAACAAATGACGTTCGACGGTAACCGAGGCTCAGTATCAAGGCAGCGCTGAAATTTGTTTTGCTTACAATTTGAATTCACGAACGTGCAGTTGGTACGCAACATAAAGGTTAAATCAAGTAGCAAGTGAAGCAGTTGTTCGAGGTGCGTCTTCGTTTATCATTATATCTGATTTTGTTCTGATTTGACCGTGATGACTCGAGATACATTTCGCAGCATTTCAATATTTGCCCGCCAACATACTCAGCAATAAATAAAGACGCCAAATGATTTTTTTTTTTTTTTTGCTAAAGCTAAAGTCTTGATAATTGCAGTTCAAGAAGTGACAATAACTGCTCATAAACGACTTCAACAGGATGGCATACGTGTCCAGCAACGCCCGCCGACGCAGCCACTGGCGCGTGACTTCGCCGGCCTCCTGCGGGCCCGCGCGTTGACGCCGAACGACGCCGACGCTCGCGCGACGCGTGATTTCGCGTCCATGTGGTTAAGGCTTTAAACAGAAACACATAAGGGGGGAAAAAGAAAGATACTCGCGCGCACATGATTTTGTTTCCCTCTTGAGAGAACCCGTAGCGGTCCGCCTTCGATCTCTGACCTCAGCGAAGGCTCTAACCGCCCCTTCAAATAAGGTCCAACTAGAGAACACGAGGGAAAAAAATACATTTTGCGTCAGGTTAGGCATCAGATTCTTGGCTTATATACAGCAAACGCGTGATGGTTTTGCCGTCGATGGTTCGAGATAACCACGCTAGTTTCGAGCAACGCCGCTTTCGAGCCACTCTGGGCCCTGTACGTCCGACGTATCTTTAAGAAATCTTGCGGGTACATCCGACGTATCTTTAAGAAATTTTGCGGGTACGTCCGACGTATCTTTAAGAAATATTGCGGGTCCGTCCGACGTATCTTTAGACACAGCGTTTAAAAAATTGACGCAGCTTGCACTAATGGTGCCAGGCTGGAGAAACATCAGATCTGGGCCCTTCTCCATCCGTCGGAGACCCGGCTGTTGCACCTCACATATGGATTTCCGACTTGCCGCTGTGAGTTCTCCTTGACTGGCAGGCCGGGCTCGTTTTGTCCGCAGCCTTTCACATCTCTCGCAAAGTGGACCGCGCTAGAACCCGCAGCAACCAGATTCGCGAACTCGGAGTCTGTAGCGCGAGCTGGCCTGCGCTCCCTACTTCAGGCGCAAAAGCACGTGAACTGGCGAAGAGAAGAGCACGCCAGACCAGAGGTCCCGCCACGAACACAGGGCAGAATGTTCTCGCAGGTCGAATTGGACGACGCCGGGCGTTCGTCACGAGGCGCACGCTCCCGGGCGCTTGGTATTTTTTGTATTTTTTGCGAGCGCCCCACGTGGCTCAAGCCCGGAGGACACCGGAGCTCCTCCCGTGACTCGCGCTCACGTGGGTTCCGTATTTTCTTTGCATTTTTTATGTGAACGCAGACGGACTAAGCTCAAGGTTACACAAGTGGGCTTCCTCTTTTACGCACATGCATTGCTAGGAAGGTCGTGCTTCAGGGGACATACAAGCGATCTGGTATAAAATATGAAAACGCCAAGGCATTTTATTAATAGCTTTTTCTCGCGCAGCAAAAGTGCGACACATCAAAACTGTTTCCGCAGTTAAAACGCCAGGAAACTTCCTACTTGGAATTGTCAGATTTTGCGGCAGCATTGTTTAAAGGGGCTCGCATTGCCCAAACATCCCTAAGACGCTAAGACACTAGACATGGCTTCGCAATGCCATCTGTGCCACAACATCACATGACGCAAAACGTCATGTTCGTAATAGAAACGCTACAGCCAACCATATTGCTCGATCCACAACGCATAAATATTTTTTTGTTAATTTAGGTGCAGCGCGGCGGAAGACACCAATGAATTTTCATCTGTTTTTTTTTTTTTTCTCTTTTTTTTCCGCAATTTGCCTCGTACCGTCATAAAGTAGAACGCTGCGATGAAAAAATGCTAAGTAAGAATAGAATACAACAGAAAAAAAAACACGGAAAATTAAAAGTACTAATTGAGATTGCTTCCTGCACTAGAGAATACCATACAGTACGGTCCTAATTAAATGGAACGCGGATATATCTGCGCGTCTATAACCAAATTACGCCCCCTGGATGGTTTTGCACCCAGAGAAGACGGAAGATGTGACCAGTGCCATCCCATTGGAAGCCCTATAAAAGCAACTTAACCGAATAGTTATCACCCAACTCGTATAATTTGCGTTACAAACTCAAGTCGTACAAAAATGCTCGCCTCTTCAGTCCCGTCCCAACACACGTTCTGACAACAGACTTGACGAAAAAAAGCTCCCACAATGGTTTCTCACGCATACGGTCGTCCACGCGCTTAGCTGGAACATCAGACTCTGGTGAAAAGGTGTTCAAGCAATTATGGAGGACTGAAGTGTCCCCATAAACTTCAGAGAAATGAAGCAGTTCGGACTAAATAACTTTACGCTAAGGCAGGAGCAGACGATAAGTGGGTAAAGCTTTGCTCTAGCTAAGACGGTGGACGACTATACGCAACCACGAATTAACACCCTTATCACAGCACTCCTGCACATTCCCCATGTCACTACGTCTATTAACCTCCTCGTCACTGCCTCATATTGGAAAGTGGAAAGGAGCATCAGACATCATGTTCGGCGCGTGTCACGAAATGTCGGTCAGTTTTCTCGACTCCTAACAAAACAACTAGAGGATACCGAAAAAAGAAAGAAAGATAACTTCCCCGTATTTCTGTTTTTTTTTTTTTACTTCGGCTTCCCGCTTAAATCACCTAGACGCTCTGCATGACCTAAACTCAAGCAGATAGAGATTCCGCGACCATGGTTTTACACGATCGAGGCATGCCCCTGTTACGACTGCACATTTAAGAATTGTACGCCGTGAGTTTTGTCAAGCAACGTCACGAGCATTTTTAAGAGATCCCAACGACGTTAATTACGGTTTTTTAAAGCACCCTAACGACGTTCATTATCTGAGCCTGCAAGAGCGGATTATGCCGCAGACACAATTCGAAACACAGAACGAAGAAAATCGCGTATACAGTTCCACGCAGTTCGCAAACGACGCCAAAGCACGGTTCAAAAGTTCTGGACCCGCATCAAGTTAGCAAAAAAAAAAAAACTCGAAATATCTTTTCTCAACGTCGCGGGCTGCGGAGCCGCTATAATGAGGGGAACCACGGGTACTGCACGCGAGGCATACGGAAGTGAAAAGGGCGGAGGAAATTCGGAAAAGCGAACGGCGTACAGAGCTAAACAGAAAGACAATCACCCACGCCTCGCAGATGAGAAGGCCCTCACTTCGTCTCGCCCACAACGGTGTGCCGCCACCCAGGTCAACGTCACCGCTGTAAGTACAGCCTAGCCAATGGTTCAACGAGGGAGGCAGAGGCCTTGCTATGGGGTTGGAAGGCGCAGTAACTAGGGAGGAGAGAAGAGGATGAGTAAAAAAAGAGAAAAGAAAAGGCGCGGGAAGAGTTCGTCCCTTGAGGAACGCCGAGCATTTGCGCAACGTCATGTATCCACGTCGGCCCCGCGCCGAGTGAGTTATGGCCCGGCTATACGCACCTTTCTTCGTGTTGCTTCTTCTCCCGCTCCCTATCTCCCTTGTTATTTCTCTCCACACGCCAAGAACAAAAGAAGAATTAGACGGAGAGAGAGAAAGAGAGCGGAGGAGATAACAGAAGCTGCAGCCGATGTGGAAAAACAAAACTAGCGAGGAATCCAGGCCATTCGCGCGGGAAACGCGGTATCTGAAACAGGGGTGAATTATGGCGCTTCCTTTCCGTCCTTTTTTTCCCTCACTTCCTGTTGTAGAAGAAAAAAGGGAAGACTGAACCCGGTGTAGAAGCCAGCAAACAAGGCAAGTGCGCCATTAAGAAGTGGACGAAGGAGGAGAGCAGAAGCGTGTACGTATCGGCGTTCGTGTTCACGACTGGCTGCGTAAGACGGGATGGCTATTCCGGGAAACCGGGGCAGATTGGGTGGAGAGGGAAGGAGATTGCGAGCGCGAGTAGAGGCTAAGAAAGTCGCGGTGGTCTAGAAGCCAGCGCTTCCTTCGGTAACACGAGAGGCCGCTACAGGACAGCGATTACGGGGAGTTAACAGGGGCGTCACGCGAGAAGAAAGCAACAGACGGGACAACCGGGCAGCAAAAACGTCGAGTGTTTTGTTTTGTTTGCAGAGTGGTTCACGTAATTTGCGCCGCCTGGTATTCTAGCTGTCCAACCACAGCTGCCTCATCAGTGCATTGTGCAACGGGGGTGCCCTATGCGAGAAGTGGAGGAATCTTATTTTCGCTAAACGGGTCCGCTTAAAGCAACTTATCAGCAAAATGCAAAAGCGTTGTTCGTCGTGGCGAGATCGTAAGTTTATAAGTATTTTGATAGGGGGAAAGGG
Source organism: Haemaphysalis longicornis (assembly GCF_048455015.1). NCBI lineage: Eukaryota > Metazoa > Arthropoda > Arachnida > Ixodida > Ixodidae > Haemaphysalis > Haemaphysalis longicornis. The sequence goes on along the minus strand of NW_027526204.1, from coordinate 60,333,852 downwards.
GGGGGGTCTCCCATAAGTCCAGCTGTATTTTTAGTGACATAGATTTTAAGAAAACTGGATCACGGTCACCTGCGTCATGTGACATGGGCATGAAACGAGACAGGGCACAACACAATTAAGCTGGAATGTCGGAAAGCCTGTGTCGGTATTGTGTGCGCGCGTGCGTGCGTGTATATATGTGTACACATGTATGTCTGTATGCATGTATGTCTGCATGTACACATGTACGCATGTACGCACGCATGTACGCATGTACGTGCACATGTATGTACGCATGTATGTACGCATGTACTAATGATGCATGTATGAATAATGTGTGTATGAATGATGCATGTATGTACGTATGTATGTATGTATGTATGTATGTATGTACGTATGTACGTATGTATGTATGTATGTATGTATGTATGTATGTATGTATGTATGTATGTATGTATGTATGTATGTATGTATGTGTATGTATGTGTGTATGTATGTATGTGTGTGTGGATGCATAAGATTACACCGGACTTCGCGATCTCGCAAACATACGCCCCTGACGCTGACACATAGCTTCGCTGTAGTTAGAAGGGCTACTCAAAACCCGCAAGCTAACGGAGCACTCCTTTATAAACAGAAACAAGGGTAACGATTCCAATCGAAACAAAATACCCACAAAGTGCTCGATTCTGAGCGCGGAAACGGCGGAGCCGTCAGTTTGAAAAATAACGCAGAGCAAGGGAAAAAACGGGGCACAGATTTCTCCAGGGGGAGCGCACGTCGGCGCACGGATAACGGTATAAGCGCTCAACGTAACAGCGAGGGCTTATTCCCTCGTAGGTAAATCTCCGCAGCCACGCTGGGCGGCATAAAGGGAAGAAGATGGGATTCTCTTTGTGGACAAAAAAAAAATGAAGAGCCAGGCAAAAACGAAACAAGGCAGCGCCAAGGACCAGATGCCCTCAAGTAGCCCCATACCGTTTAACCATCACCTTTCACGCTCAAGCGCGGATCACGAGCTCCACGCAAGCACGAAAAAATAACGACTCAAGTATGCCAGCTTTTAGATGCGGCGCCCCCGTCGTTGTGCGCGATGTAGCGCATCCGAAAAAAAACCCGCTTCGTGCAGAGCGGGCCGGAGTGCCGTTTCCCGAAGCCGCTCGGCAACGAGTTCCACAAGGCGCGAGATCCCTGGCGCGTGCAACATTAACAGCGGCTGCCCCGTCCTGATGACATAATGCGAGCGGCGATCTGGTCCTCCCTAAATGCGGGAAACGAGAACTCCTTCCCACCTCTTCGTTTCAACACCCTCTAGACGAGAAAGCTTCCTGGATGAGCTGTCATTAAACATGCCACCACAGGAAAGCATTCGTCCGATTGGCAGACACCTCGAAAACGAGAACCGCGAAGCTGTGGCGTATTCATTTACGCAGTCAGAGATCAAAGCGGCAAAGATGACGCAACTGAAAGACCTTGCTGTCGGCGGGATGCGGCGCGTCCCTCACCCTCATCCCTCTACAACCTTTCTTACGCATCCCCTGAAGCCTGCGGTCGTCCGTTTAGTCCCTAACGAGCGCTGCTTTTCTCTTTGTTTGGCTCCGGTGTTTCGACCCTCCCAAAACCCTAGCCTTCCGCTTCCGAGGGCCTCGGAGGATTTCTCCGTCGTAAGCATCCAGCGTGACGGCCATCAGGGACGTGCTTACTAAAGGCAGAAACTAGCGAGCTAGGCCTCGTAACCCTTTTTTTACGTATTCGTCCAGTAACGCTCTTAATCGTGTCTTGGTTATCCTCCCCGAAATTCTACCGCATGAATACCGCTTGAACCCATCTGAGGGCATCTTTGGCCAATCGCTGCATGCGTCAGCGTATTACACCCCAACAGCCCCCTTCGTTTTCAGCTATCTGCACAGCCCATACGTATCGTCATCGCCATTATCATCACTATCGGCCAGTGGGTGCCGAAAGCAGAGCGAAGGCCCGGCGGCCTCCATCCGTGCACGACTATCAGCGTCAGGCGAATAAATTATTTGCCTCGGGTGCTTTTTTGGCACCGCACATGCACATAGCTCATCGCAGTCCTGTACTCTTCCCCTCGGCGTCAATTTGTCCACCCTCTTTATTGGTCCACCCCCGACGCACCTTTCACCGTATGGTTGAAAAGGACGCTCACGCGATTTGATGCAATACGTGTACAGTGCCCGGTACACCAACGAAACGTGGAAGCTGCAGCGATTCGAATCAATTAGTTGTTCGCGAGCAGTTTGTCATTAGAAGCGTGGACCAGCGTATGAAGCTGCTTCGAATGTCAGCACTCGCGATGCGCGGCTGTTATTTAAAAAAAGAAAAAAGAAGAACAAGGTGTGCGAATTTGTGGAAACTCCCTTAAATCAACGCTTCGCAGCCGCGGCAAACTCTCACCGTTCCCTACAACACCACGGCCATTCAGCATGATAAAGCGTCCACCCCCGTATTCACCTCCTCCTCGTATATCCTATCCGTGCTTCACAAAGCAGCTCGCACAAGGAGGTACGTAGGTGTGAAGAATTCGCACCACCGTGCTTATATTTCCCGCCCCCTCCTCTCCCATTTTTATGCTCCTCCCTCTCCCAAAAACATCGCTTCCAGAGCCCGAACGTGCCCACGCATCGTGAGTGTCCTCATTAAGCCGACGCATCAGCAAGAACGTATAGCGCAGCCGACATTGCGTTCAGAATGGGCCTTTCTCCATTGCGTCCCGTCCGCAGCGCCACCATTGAAACCGAAACTTGTCCGCGTCTTGAACAGACAGACAACCGACTTTTGTGGAGTGTATGTCCCCCAGCTCATATGAAAAGCCAGCGTTTTATATACCAGAGATTTCTAAACAAACAGGCGGAAATAGTTTTAATTTTGCATTAAAATTTCTGCAGTATGAAAGGTGGCGACACCTAGTGTCTAAACGTGAAACTAGCTTACGTGCCCCACGGCCGGGCTGGAGGAGCGGCGGGCGCGCAGTTTCATACGGCCTGCGCTTCGGGTATAGTTCCCACCTTTCACCGCCGCTAGTTTGTGGCGCTTCGGACCAACCCTCGCCAGTTGACCCACAGCACGGGCGAGGTAGAGGAGCGGTGCGCGCGGATTTGCCGCTGCCCTAGCCCTGCCGTGGCTACAGGTGATACCTGCCAGTGTTAATTTACATGGGCGTTCTTAAAATAGTTGATTCCTTACCCCCTTCTGAATTTTCGGTCTATTAGGGTCAAACAGCCTAACATTATCATTCGGAAGCGCCGAATCAAACATTTGAAAGAAACATTTCAACGCGGGGCGCATGACGAAAAATATGCGAGGTCTTCATATCTTATCTGCGACTGTATGATATGAAAATGGTGAGACAGGCAAATAAACACGGCACTTTCCGTGACTGAAATATCATTTCTTATTTTTTTATTTTTCCTTTCGGATGATGTCTTGGTTTGCACACGCACAGGGCACGACCAGTGACGCGAATGATTTCCCGTCGAGGGAGATAGGGTTATCGCTTAGCTAAACGTGATTCTGCTATTCACGCTCCGGTCGGGCTGAGCGGCCCGCCGGCAGCGAAGCGCACTGTCAAAAACACACAGCTGCTCGGCCAGAGGCGATGCGTCGACTAACAGAAAGGCGGGTTGGAAGGGCAGAGGGTTGGTTCGAAGCGCCCCCACTGTAAAGAATCTGCTGTATTGGTTCCTTCTTGGGTGCGCAGGCCGTATGAAAGTGCGCGCTCGCCGCTGCTCCAGTCCGGCCGTGCGTGCCCCACCAATTCCGTCGGTTTCAACGCGTGATTGGAGAACCGCACGAAGAAGTAGGAAAGGTTGCACATTGTTGTTGTTTTAGACGGGGACGAATTTTTAAACATCTCCTTTAATCTCGCGTGCAGTTAAAACAAATATTGCAGCGCGGCTCGCTGACATGGTTGCCAGCATTCCTTTTTGCGGGACACGTGAGGCTGGTAGAACTAAAACTTGCGATTACGAAATTTCTATAGGGCGCATCAGCAAAACCGTTTCGGGTTAAGGTGTTCTAAGTGATGCCCTTTCATTTCGGATAAAGAAAATTTACTCAACGAAAATCGGTCGTCTGTCCCTTTAAAGGAGCCATGAAGACAAAATACAAGTTGGGTTTATTAGAAAGACTGCTTAGTCCCGATAACAATGATACCAATATAATCGTTATCTTCGAACAAATAATGGAGATATTAAAGAAAACGTGTGAAGCAGTCGCGACCCCCTAGCCAATTTCCCGCAACTTTGCTATGACGTCACGGAACCTTGTTTGTGCGATTGGCGGCCGCCTAACTGACCTGTCGCGACGACACATGACTGGACGTCTGTAACGGGGCCTCTAGTTCCATTTGACCGCATCACTTGAATGCTAACGTGCTGTTAACGCACTGAAAATTATATTTTATTATTGGCCCATATGACGTCATTCTTGCTCAGAACACGTCACTGTGGCGCAAAATTTGAAAGTTTTTAAATACTTCTTGCTTTTTTTCGTTAAAAAACATTTTTTTTTTATGGCTGTAACGGAGCTGAGTGAGATACTGAATCCTAGTTCTTTCAAATTAAACGAAGTTGTATTTTCTCTTCACGGCTCCTTTAAGGTATGTCGTGTCATTGTACATTGCTCGTGCCCCTACTATAGTCCCAGGAAAATTCTAGCGACTATACCCCTACAACGATAGCGTCGATCTGTCCTGAGGAAAAAAGAGAGACGGCAGATATTCCCGGCGGGGTGGCTTGAAAATCGAAGAGAAAACCCACTGCATTAGTCCCAATTAACGCGCAAGAATCCTTTGGCGAGTATGCCCACAGAAATCTGTCCATGCGGTCATCCGCAATGCCGGACGCGCGATATGCTCCACATGTAAATCTAGGCCACGCGGGATATTTAATGAAAGGCTAATTACTCAATCAAGTGTCGGTTAATAAAATACCTCATTTGCAAATTAATTGTCACTGCCGTCGATTTTACGGCAGATATTTTCCATTTATAGCGCAAGTTCCTGCGCAACTCTGCGGCTTGAGACAGGATTACAGAAGCCACAATGTATGCACTGTAAAAACAATGCTAAGGAAACAACCACTGCAGCACTGCTGTTAGTAATCATCCAGATAGTGCAGTCATTTCCTTAGCCTGGTATGGATGATAACATTGCTCCACGCATAAGCAATGAACGTGGATCAACTAAGGAGCTCAGTGCTGTAAATACGAACGACGATCGTTTCAGACGTGAATGTCAAAGGCTGCCGTTTAAAAAAAACAAAAGACATTCAGACATTGATTGATTGTAGGTTTTAACGCGTCGACGCAACCAAGGAGGTTGTATACAACCTCCTTGGACGCAACCAAGGAGGTTGTATAGAACTACACCTCCTTGGACGCAACGCAGGCTATGAGGCGCCCCCTAGTGGAGGGCTCCGAATTGATTTTGACCCCCTGGGGATCTTACACACGGGAGTTTTCGCTTTTCGCCTTCATCAGAAACAGAAGAGCGGCTGCCGCGGCCGGGAATCGAACCCGCGTCCTTCTGCTCAGCACATTCAGACATTAAGCCGACTCAAGGTAAAACATTGAGTGAAACCTTCCAGCCAACAGCGGACAAAAGGCTCGTTAATTTTCCTCATATGTACTTTTTTCTTACATCCAGGCTTCTTCTGCTTCTCCCTCATATAAGTCTGAACAAATACGTCTTTATTGAAGATAAATTCAAACGTTTCAATTTCTTTTTTCTTTTTTGTACTGTGCGAGGGAGTGCTATCTATCATGGTGAAAAACCAACCTGCACGCAGCACATTACTTTCTAGGACGTGAGCGGACAGGAAGTGGCAACCAGACGGGCAGCGGCGGCAGGACGCCCTCTCCGCGCAGCGTAAAACTCGACTGCGAGCTCTCGCCAATCCGGTGGAAATCGTCGCGCGAGCCAAACGAGATAGCTTTTTTCTAGACAGCAAGACGGCGAATTTTCTTTGTCCGACACAAAAGGAGCGCGAACCCGCTCGGCTAATGACGCGGAGAAAAATAGGCAGCGAAACGGAAACGAGCGGAGGTGCACAGGCGCCCGCGTTTTCGGAGGAACAGGAGAGTGGACAGGGTAGCGCCTTGCGGGGAGCCCGGAGACAATTTCCGCGCCGTCACGGAGCTGGCCGTCGTTACTGCTCGTGGACGCTGCGCGCCGACGTCGTGGGAGAGCGTTTTGCACAGCGTTGCCTGCTTTGGGGCCACGCCCGCTATGAACGTACGTTACTTTTTTTTTTGTCCCAACTAGATTAGAAGCGTGAGGGGGGGGGGGGGGGGGAGGGGAGAGGGGGGGAATGCCGGCGGCGCATATGTATACCTCAAAAGGGCCATGTACACAAAACATCAGTTGTGTTCATTAAAAGGCTGCCTTGTCCCTATGATAATGATGTAAATTCTGTCGCGAACTTCAAACAAATAATTGGGATACTCAAGAAAAACAGATTAATCAGTGGCGACTTACCGACCGCTCTCTGCCGCGGTTTCTATGACGCCGCAACGTCGTCTTTGCGCGATTGGAATCCGCAGACCTAAGCCATCGCCAAGAAACACGACTGGGCGATTGCAGTGGGGCCTCTAATTCCGTTTAGTCGTATCACTTGAATGTCAACATGCAGTTAACACAATGACAACAGTGTTTTTAAAAGAAAGGCTTTCTATGCCTCAATGATGGCGTCGTTCTTCGCGTAAAACGCACTACAGGAAAGCCCACTGTACATAGTCAAGCGCCTCAAGAAAAAAAAAAGAAAGCTTCCCGTGGCCGGATTCGAACCTGGGTCCCTCGCGTTATGAAGCAGACTTTCATCCGATTGCGCAATACAGACTTTTTCTTTCTTTATTACATGGGAGAATACGCTCAGGACGTGACCGCACGAGGACAACAAAGTCAAGCAAACAAAAGAACACACTGAGTTTAGGAGAAGCACAAATACATCAAAATTCGGGCAAACACACACAAGCGTTCAGAAGAGGGAACCAGTCAGGTGGTTGGTCAAGCGAATTATACACACTATGTACAAATGCCACAGTTTTTCGGAAATATGACTTCATTGATCTCGGTGACACGGTCGAAGCAGTTTGGATTTTCGGTTCTCACTCGGGTTGCATGGGAAAACGCTTCGCGTTTTAACCATCTTTCTCTCAAGAAATTGGTTTGCTTTTCGATTTTGGCGTCTTTCCGGTTCAAAAGCGTCTTTCGTGGCTTCAATGGAGCTGGGTGAGGTACCAACGGCCAGTCCTTTCGAAGTGAACAAAGTTGCACTTTGTTTCCACGGCTCCCTAGGCCAGCGCCGTCCGCTGCCAACAGTCAATTCCTCTCGGCTTTACGGCACGACACCGAAGCACCGAAGGCGGAGTATTGCACGGCGTTGCCGTTCCCGGGTTTGACGACCTTGAAACGACCGCACGTAGAAGTCGTGACCGGCCGTCTCGGAGAAAAGGTTGCACCGCCATTTCGTGGCTCGATAGTTCCCGGACACTACCAGTCCGCGGGTGAAATGCCAAGGAAGAAAGTGGCAGTGAACGACGAGACGGTGTCCGTGGGCAGATGAAGAGAGCGAACGCGAAATGAACTACGCCATACAGCGTCCTGTGCGTTGCAGTAAACGCGGCAAAGGGACGCATTGTGGCGGCGCACGGATGAAAGACCAGTGCGGTAGAACGGACTTACGTTCCGGACGTTGCCACCGACTCTAATGATGTCTCGTGTGAGCGCGTGCGCGTGGAGGCAGTACAGGTGTACGTGCGTGTGTACGCCTGCCTGGGCATACGTGCGGCGCTCAAGAAAACACGTGCAAGTCGATGACAACACACAGGTTGAAGCCGCCACGTTAAAACGGGATATTCGGCGTTAGCTGGAATCATTTGGTATTTGAATATCTTGAAGCAGCGCAAAATCGACAAGGACACAAGAAGAATGTGGTCTGTCTACAGGTTATGTGTCCGTATCGAGTGTGCGATACTTCAAGATGTTCAATAACCACTACCAAGTAGCCCAATTGTCGATCTTTCTACAGGATATCATCAGGAAGCAGTTATAACAAGGACCGATACGCATTCATTGCACACCGACGGCCGAAAACAAGTAGATGGTCGACGAAGACGGTCGAAGCTGCCGTGGTAATAACTAGCTGTTGACGAGAGGGCCGAATATCAGGTTTTCCGCTCCTTCTCAACAAATGGCGGCAACCATGAGCAATGAGTTTTTTTTTTTAATACACAGCATTACCAAACTTTCAAGCAAGAAGAAAAAACACAGGCTTGAGGCCGCACCAGGAACAACTGCAGCCTGGAAATGAGGGCACGATCCCTACAACTACGTGCGAGTTTAATGATGTTACGGTTCAGCCCCGTTCAATGAAGTCCAACGGGCGCACGTAGCACAGCATCCCAAATTTTTAATAATATAGCGGGAGCGACGACCGATCTGCATGTCAGCGCCTTAGCACGGTGTTCACCGGCGAAATAGGCGAGAGTACGCGCACGCGCGTAGAACTACCTGCTGTGTGGACCGTCGTCCGCTCCGCTTTTCTCTTCAGGGCAACACACCCCCTGTGCTTCTAATCTTGCAAGGCCGTTTCGCTGCTGGCAAAGATAGCTAAGCAGCGTGGGGCACAAGTTTTTATTTCTGTCAGATTTTTTATTTATCGCATTGCATCGCGCAGCGGCCTGAGACCATGCCGGCCAAAAAACCCGTCCTGTTCTACTTTTATTGATCTTTCCAGTGGCATTTCTCACGCTGTGCGGGGCAAGTGATCCGAAAGAAAAATCAAACGCGTATTCGATATGCGCATGCGTTTCAAATAACCATGGCTTCTCATGAACAAAGAGATTCAGATGCAGTGGCAGGGAGTGTACCACTCTGAAAGAAACAGCGTAGCAGACGACACTGATACAGCAGATAGCCCTATGCGCGTGCGCGTACTCTCGCCCTATTTCTCTGCTGAACACCGTGATAAGACGCTGACATGCCGATCCGTTCTCGCTCACGCTATATTATTAAAAACTTGGGACGCTGTACGTCAACAAGGACAGAGCGCCAAAACTGACACTGGCGATGTAAAACTATAACGGTCCCTGGAAGGATTCTTAGATCCGCAGTGAAACACTTATACGTGCGAAGCCTACGCTTCGTCTTTGCGCGTTCATGGCTGCCTTTCGTCGGTGTAAACGCTGCTGATGCTGACGTGATTTCGCCGCTGAGACACGACAGCTAAAGCGAGAACAAGCGCACACCCAGCCGCAAGGCGCGCGACATTCATTCGTCTTGCTTGACAAGACACGTTACTGCCGTCTTTTCTCGACCCGTTCGCTATTTGCCCCACTGTTTACGGGTTTTCGGGCTCCAAGAAACCGGCTTCGACCTCTGTGCGCTGTTTTTCTCTTCGTCGTTTGAGACGTGCGCAGCACCTGCAAGCGTTGCCGTCACCGCTGGCTGCGTCACGTAACAACGATTGCAAGTAACATTTTGTTCTCTGCCTGTATTTCGTTTTGTCTTTTTTATTCTTTCCCAGCCCGTGCGCGCCAAACAAACGAAAAAGAAGCCGCACTTCGTTACGGCTCATTGTTCGCGCCACGGCATTCTTCGCCCCCAAAAACGGCCGCAGAAACAGCAATTCTTCACCGTTTTTTCGTTTGCTTTCGATTTGTCTCCGAGAAACGAACGAACCGCAACCGCTTTTCTGCCCAGCCTACGGCGGCCAACTTGTTCAATGTGACCCTAATGACCGGCGGGGCAGTATAGGAACAGCGACGGACTACCACACGAGCCTGTCTCTCCGCTGCGTCTCGCTTGATTTTTCTTTCTCTCTCGTTCGCATTGCGTGACGAGCGTGGTGCTACTGCGAGTGCCAATTTTCGGCGCCTACGTGTTCGCAGTTTCAGAAGGTGCATGGCCGCCAGCAGCGCTGATTCACTTTCCTGTCGTCTGCTCGACCGCCTGTGGCAGGCGAATACGAAGCAGACGAACACGGTGGCTGGCGGGCGAAATGTCTTCTTTTTCCATTTCACACCGCCTCCTACCTTACCCCGCTCCCTTTCTGCTTGAAATTCGCTCTCACAGGCCTTAAGCTCGTCTACAGACCAAAAGGAGAAAAGCACACTTTGCATAGTTGCCTTTTTTCGGGTAAAAGTGTATAGGAACCCCCTTGACGACGCTTTCAGACAAACACCTTTCCGGGACTCGTTTCTCTCAACCGTTGCTACCCAGATCTTTATACAAACATGTGGGTTGTGTGAAAAAGCAGAGCAAATTCACACCACATAATATGGCCCTGGCATGAGCTGCAAAAAGGTACGTAGAACCCACAACAATAGCACTGCAGGTATAAATGCAGGTGAAAAGTACAATATTAATGGGGATTCACCTGATCACATTTTTTATGGGACTTGCTAATTCACGAACCACGGGCTTGTACAGCAACGTGTACTAATACGAAAAGCTTTACAAATCCACAAAAATGTTCTGAACGGCCTAGTTTGCTTCTATTAGAAATACATCACTTTTTTACTGAAATAAAAAATAAACAAAAAGTGCATTTTAGTTTATCCACTTCTCATTAGAAGGCGCTAGCGGTCTACCGTGCCAGAGATTTATTTTTATTTCATTACAGAAGTGCCATATTTCTAAAATAAGCGAACTAGGCAGTTGTGAACGTTGACATGTATTTGTAAAGCTGTTCGTATTGGTGCACGACGGTTTTTGAGCCCGTGGGTAATGAAGCTGTAAGTCGCATAGGAATGTTAACAAGTGAGTTCCCTTAAGACAATGGGAGACTGTTGTGCTCGGTTCCACCTTGGACCTACGACTCCCGGCAGTCCGGATGACCGAAGCCGCCGCAAGAATACAAGAAATCGTGTCTGACGGCTGAGGGAGGGAGATCGTCCAAGACGTCTACCGGGTATCAAAGTAAAATTATAGAAGAGTGGCAAATTGGCTAGTTGGTGTAGATTCATGGTGTCCAAAACAGCCCGACATATATACACGGACAAAAGAAAAGAAGACGATGGCACAACGCCGCGCGCGACTTTGCCAGAGTTGAGCGCTGTGTGGTAGTCTTTCCTTTTCTCCGTGTATATATGTCGGGCTGTTCTGGACATCATTATAGAAATACCTCTTCCTTTCTCAGACGGGATATCATATACGACTATTCATTGTCCACCAAAATACTTCCCGAGTTAGCCATACAATAACAAGAACGCTTAATTCTCCTAAGCGTTGTAAAGGTATTTTGTCTCACACCTGCGGTGGGTGGCTTTTGGGGTCTTTCCGGATTGCAATTATTTGTTTGTTGATTGTTATAGCCCATGAGTATAAGCGCGGCGGTCTTCAAACCAGAATTCAATTCCCGAACAGTGGCGGTGCGTCCCCTCTACTTTTGCGTCTGGTTAGGCCCCGAACGTTTTAACTTCAATTGTGGCGCTGCCTGGCTGCAGCATTGCCCGAATTTCTGAGCACTGTACGTTGGAGTCGCCACCGAAAACCTCGGCCTACGGTGCTTGCTTATTTTTGGCAACTTTTAAAATCACACGCAGACGATTTCTGGCGCGCTTGAAAGCCAGCGCCGGACTTCGATACATTTGGGAAATGACAGCGGCGTGCTTTCGCGGCTTTAATTTCTCCCTCGCAAGCACGAGAGCTATGACTCGACAGGTTCTAGCCTACACCTGGAGGACGATGCGCGCACACCCTGGGGCGAGCGAGCGAAGCAACTTTATTAAGAATGCCGAAAATTTTAGCGCAGGCCGTGGCATTTACGAAATAGAAGGGCGACCGTCAATAGCCCGCCTACTCTACTAGGGCATTCGGGCTGGCACCAATCGAGAGAAAAAAAAAATGCGGCTGGTAGTGTCGTGAGGACAATGACTAAGTGAGTAAAAAAAACATTGCAAGCACCCACCTCTCTCGTGGCTCGAAACATGCGACAGTGAGTGAGCAGCATGTGACTTCAATGAAAGCGCGCACACGTTGGGACGCAAGGCCGGATGTGTATAAAGCTTCATCCGGTGTCCAATTACGCCCGTATATACGCGCACAGTGGCAACGGGTCTCGCACCCTTGTCACGTTTCCGAATGTGTCAGCGCAGTATCCCGGGGGATTTTTTCGGCCAAACCGGCCGGCTTTATGAGATTAGCCGCGCGACGACAAAAATCCTCTGTTCGAGAGACACGGTGTGCTGACAGGAAGGAGAAGAAGGAGCGCCGTGTGTTTCCCTCGTCGGTAGCCATTGTATTGTCCCCTGCGTTGTGCCTTCTGCAACCTGACCGTTGTGTTTCCTTGATTGTTCACGACAAGGTAACACTCTTAAATCCCGTCATCTGTAGGCACTTTTTCTGTAGTTGCTTTACATTTCCTTTTTCTTTAAACGCCAAACACGGCATGCGTCAGCAGATATTGCAGCGGAGTAAAGTTTTATCCCGCGAAAGGGTAGATACTTGTATCCCGCCACACGTAAATGGCGCGTTTCATAGGAACGTTTTCTCAGCAGAAGAGGAGCTGAACGCGCAGTTACACGGACAATTACAGCGACGAAATGATCATACTCTCCGCTTGGACCCTTCTTTCCGCTGCCTATATCGAGACTTGTACTTCTATGAAACTGAGATTTAAGGTCACTCATAAATGAAGAGGAATGGGGCTAGTTCAGCGCGCCGCCAGTTATATAATAGTTCTCGCGTCGACTACACGCAGGCCTATATTTTCTTCTCCCCCCGTACCTCTATCCCCGATCAGGGTAGCCGATCGGGTCGAGCTTACCGGGACCGGTTCTAAGCTCTGTATAACTCCCTAAGAATGACAAAAGCAAAAGACGGCCACGCCAGTACGTATAGCTGGCCTATCTGCCTACTCGAATACGCTGGATATGACAAGCGCCCTTGCTCAAAACAGACCGGTATTCTTTTTTTAATTTTTCGAAAGCCTGCTCTGCAGCACAGTACGGTGGACGCGGGAATTCTTAAATGTACTCGAACAAGTCGTTCTCAACAATGGAGAAATGCGCTTGTTTTTAGATGCAGAGCATCTGATTCACTCGCCTTGTCCCTCCGGCGTCGTCGTCGTTGTCAACGGCGTTGTCCACCCCTCCCCCATTCTCCTCGCCGCGCCAGCTGCGCTCTCCGCCGCTCACCCCCTTTCCTCTCCGATAGCAAACACTCTCTCGCGAGGGGCATTGGATTGGATTCGATTGGATTGGATTGGCTTGGCTTGGATTTGGATTGGATTGGATTAAAGTGGATTGTGTTGGATTGTGTTGCGTCATAGCCGCGGCAGACGCGCTGGGGCCGGCGCATGTGCAGTACTCTCTCTTCCGCGGTTTCCCCTCCTTCGGGCGCGCTGCGCATATAACCGGTGTGCCGTTCTCCGGCGAAGCAACATCCACGCTTGGCTCAAACACCTAGAGTCCACGCCGCTTTACAAGTACGCCAACGTCGTCATCGACTGGGACCGGCTTACGCAGTCCCCTCAACGTTATGCGCGCTATAAAACGCGGTCCCTTCGCCGCTCCGCCTATGCGTCGCATCTACACAGGGGTTCCCGCGAGGGGAGGTGGGAGTTTTTTTTTTGTTTGTTTGTTTGTTTGTTTGTTTGTTTGTTTGTTTGTTTGTTTGTTTGTTTGTTTGTTTGTTTGTTTGTTTGTTTGTTTGTTTGTTTCGAATCTTAGGGCTTTTACGCGCTGGTCAAAACGGCACAACCAGCCCAACAACTGCCTAGCCAACCTCGCTTTTTTTACGCAGGTCAGCCAACTGGAGCGCGATAGAAATGTCGGGGGACCCAGGGCGCGCGATACGAGGCCTGGCGGAGTCATCTGCTTGCCGGAAGCGCTCTGGGGGCAGACGAAAGCGGCGCTGGGAGCCAATCAGAGAAGCGTCGCCTTCCATTTTTCCGGTGGATGCCGGGACAGGACGGCTATGATTGCGACTCTCCCTGTCCACGAATGGCGAGTAATGAACGAGCCGGGCAATGTGGCACTAACAGCGGCCTTGTCGAAGATAGAGGGCGTTTCCGAGATCGCGACGCCATAGGGAAGTGGAATGCCTGCCCATCAGATAAGTCTCCTACCGCTCTCGCCGGAAATTAACGCCCTCTACGGACAGAGCTCGCGGCGATGATATAATACCGAAGACGGAATCACACAACACGAAGTTCGAACACACTTATGCTGTGCGCAGGATAAACGGCAAAAAAAAAAAGGGAGACGAGGCGCAGGAAGATTAAATACAAACTACGCGTCAAACTAAGCGAGCAATTCCTTCAATGTACGGTTTACCGTGCGATACAAGGCAGTTCCATAGCCAGCGTAACGAGTGGGTTTGAGACTGCAATGCGCGCAGGAATACGTTTGGAAAGTTGCATGTAATACGGTAAGTCAGTGGTTCTCGACCATTAGACTTGTAAAGTCTGCAGGCAAAAATGATGGGGTCCCGGCGATAAACTATAAGTATACTCGATTATCAGTACCGGATCGACCGCGGGCTGCCCGAGCGCGATCTTGCGCTCGATTTTTTCATGTATTCCTATGGGACTGTCGGCCCGAGCGGAGACCTCGGACTGCCCGCGGACCCTCCAGGACCGGTAAATCGAGAACGCCCTATGTTGATCCGTGTCATAATGTCAAACAACTTGCACCTGCAGCAGAAGTCGCCCACATAATTATCCAATTCCCGGCGTTTCTCTCTGACGTCTATGCAGATGCGTGTCGTGGTGTCAAACGATTATCTCTTGCAGCTAAAAGTCGCCAACGCATCTGCCTATATGCTGCCTTTTGTGTGTCTGGCCTTTCCGCATAGCTCGCGTGTCGTGCAAAAAGCCAACATCAAGACTGGTGCTGCGCGGAGAAATTAACACTTACAAGCCATGCAGCAAAGCCACCTTTTGTATTGCCAGAAAGATCTGGCGAAACGGATAGAGACAAAACTGCCATCCCCCACCATTCTGGGGACCACGGACCACCATTTGGGAATCACTCACTGAAGTACCGTTCGGCTGTATCCTAGTACTTTTGTTTAAATTAATAAACTGATTTGTTTTGATATGAACGCCAGCCTACCATTGTCCCTGAAGACGAAAGTATATAGCAGCTCCATCTTACCGCTACTCACTTACGGGGCAGAAACTTGGAGGCTCACTAAAAGGGTTCAACTTAAATTGAGAACGACTGAGCGGGCAATGGAACGGAATATGATAGGTGTAACTTTAAGAGAATAGAAGGCGGAGCGGGTCAGGGAGCAAACGCGTGTTAAGGACACATTAGAAGAAATTAAAAAGAAGAAATGGGTGTGGGCAGGATAACCGTTGGTCCTGAAGGGTAACAGAGTGGATCCCCAGAGAAGGCAAGCGTTGCAGGGGGCGGCAGAAAGTTAGGTGGGCAGATGAGATCAAGAAGTTTGCGGGGATAAATCGGTCGCAGTTAGCACGGGACCGGGATAATTGGAGATCTACGGGAGAGGCCTTTACCCTGCAGTGGGCGTAGACAAGACGATGATGATGACTTTACTTTTGATTCAAGTACTTGAGAGTCACCAGCGCACCGATGCACGTCTTTGCGCGAGCGGACAGCAATATCTTTTTACGCGCACAAAGGCGGACGTCGGAACCGTCAAAGACCCACATAAAAGGGGCGCGCAGCACAGCCACCGGCTGCCGCACCGCGCGATCATATAATCTCGCAGACGGATCGCCGGAAATGAGCAGACGACAAATGAAGGCCGTGACTTCGGGGAGAGCCTCCCGCGTTTGTGGCAGCGCTTCCGCGCTCCGTCAACGGCCGACAGGGCGGAGAGGACGTGACGTCAAGCGAACGTCAGGGAGACAAATTGGCCGCGGGAGAGAAAGAAAGAGAAAAAGGACGAGTAATCCAGCCTTCCTTCATCTCTGTGACAGCACCGTCGCCGAGTCGGCCGGAGAAGAAACGCGAGGCGGGCTTCGGCGTCGGCCACGGAGAAGACGAATGAAAAATGGCGGTAATGACCGCGCAGCGCCGCCGACGTTCTTCGACGTTCAAATAACGCCGCGCACCCTCTCCCCCAGACGGCGACGTCGACGACGTCGGTGGCTATATCGCGCTAGTGGTCGCCGGCACGTAAACGGGCAGGGAACCCCGAAAAAGACAAAACGGCACCGGAGGGAAAAAAAGGGGAACGAAGGGACGAGACGCGGCTCTGGAAGAACACGAAGGAGCAAAGAATGAGGCTAAAAGAAAAAAAAAGAGTGGACCAGGACGGCCTCTATCTGTAACGGTTCCGGGGATTCTCGGGGTAGTAGGAGGGCATCATTCACTAATGGACGATGGACATCGCCCGGCGCGCTTCCGAAAGCCTTCCCTTCCCTTATTTTCCCCTCGTCCTCCCGCAAAAACCTCGCTCTTCCCCGGCTCCCGAGAACTAGATTCGTTCGGGCTGGCTTGCTGCCGCCGGCCGACCATGCTGTTATTGGGGCAGCCAAGGAGAAGCAGCGGGGCCGATAAAATCGGGCCGCGCAGTGGCCTGGTACGGCGGTAGAGTGGTACATAGGCCCGCGCCGCCGACGACGATGACGCCGACAACGGTACGGCCCCTCTCTTCCTCCGCTACCCGTCGCCTGCGGCCAAGGGAGACAGCGGCGAAGTCGTCGTCGTCTGCTGTACTCTCGCAAAAACGCAGACGAGGTTCGAAGCAGACGACAGGGGAGGCGAAGCTGCAGGCGCATCCGACGGCAAAAGGGTACAAAAGGAAAAGGCGCGAAAAATGGACTAAAAATACACCACCCGGCCCGAAAAAAAAAAAGAAGCAAGAGCGCGGGAAATACAAAACTCGGAAGACGTGAGTTGAAGGAGCGCAATGTCGTGTACTTATGGGATGCTCGAGTCTAACGATGAGCTAGCGTTTGAACCGCTCTTCGCCGAAGTGGGCTGACTCTCGTCACCTCTTTAGCTTTCGTCCTTTTTTACATTTTTTTTCCCCGCTCCTGTATCTTTCCCGGCGCTTCTTGTTTGCTTTCCGCCTTCTCGGTTTAAAGCAATCGTTCACTTTACTTTTGATGGTTCCTTTTCTTTACGAGTCAAGCAGGTTATGTCTCTTTTCTCGCTCTTTCGCGACCGCCTCGCGTCCGCAAGAATCGGCAATTTGTAGACCACTTCACGTTTTATCGTACTCGAGCCCCAGTTATACTACAACATCGCGCTTCAAAGGACAACCACCGCTCACTGCGTGGTTCTCAAGAAGAAAAAAACCTCGCACGTACAGAAACAAATCTAACTGGCGTAAAAGCTTCGCCCGCGCTTCAAAAGTTGTTGATCGTTTGGTCAGTGATGTCGGAGTGGAGCTATAACAATCTCTCTCTCTCTCTCTCTCTCTCTCTCTCTCTCTCTCTCTCTCTCTCTCTCTCTCTCTCTCTCTCTCTCTCTCTCTCTCTCTCTCTCTCTCTCTCTCTCTCTCTCTCTCTCTCTCTCTCTCTCTCTCTCTCTCTCTCTCTCTCTCTCTCTCTCTCTCAATTGTGTGTGTGTTTCTTGAGTGTGCTCGAGCGTGCGAGTGTGCGGTGTGCGTCTTCCTGGTCCTGTGTTTTGCTGCCAAAGAAGAATAACGCCGTACAAAAGCAACCAAGACACGATTGCCTTGCAGTCTCTTTTACGTCATCATGAACAGACTGAACAAGACGAGTTCGAAATATAAAACAGCCCACTAAAAGCAAGATGACCAAACAAGTAACCGAGCAGTGAGAAAGATCACCAAAAAACAAGGCAGGAAAGAAACGGCGCCCAGCCTGTGCAAGTGCCGGCAGCCCATTATCGGTGCGAAAACAGCAGCGCGAACAACGCTTTTCCCGGAGGGAAGGGGGCGTGGCTTGTGCCTCACCTGAGCAGCGCGGTCGGACGAAGATGGATGCGGGCCGGGAAAGGTGCGCTAGCGATGGCAGCAGAGACAAGGGGCAGCGGGACAACGACGCACGAGCGCCTAACGAGGTTATTTACACCGACGCCCGGTAGTATAGTAGACTCCACACGCAGCGCATTCCTGCTCCCTTCGGCACCGAGAAGGCGGGGTGGATGCGCTGTTTTTGCTTCGAAAGAGGAGTAATTAGCGCCCGCGCTGAAGGCAGCCAAGCGGATACAAAGGAAGGAAGGGATGGGAAAGGCACTCTTCTGGCGCTTCCGATAGGAGGAGTTGCCCAAAATTCGCCACCACCGCCACGGAAGGAGACGACAGCGGATGCGGCGGTGGTTCTTCAAAAACAGCTTTCGGCACAAGAGAGTTGCGCCTGTCAGGACGTACCGTATTTACCCGATTCTAACGCGCACTTTTTTTCCGAAAAAAATAGGCCGAAAAATCGCATGCGCGTTAGAATCGGGTACAAAACCGAAACTGCCGAAACAGCGGAAATTTCGTCCCACCCATCGCCACCGCCATCTCAAGATGGCGCCAAAGCTTTTAGCAACGATTTTTTGGACGCAGCAAGCCTAGGCGCCATGGCTTTTCTATCGGCCTTCACACAAATCGTCAAATCGTTTCACTTGCGCGCTTGATAACAGCAATGGCAGCAGCGGCTCCCACGCGTTCAAAACGAGCGGTCGGCTGAAGCGCGCACCTCTGGAGAAGCTCGCGGAATGGGCGTGCGAGGCGTGGGCCACGATCCCATCGACCATGGTTGAACGTTCGTTCAAAAGTGTGGCATCGCGAACGTGCTTGAAGGCACCGAGGCCTAGATGTTGTGGTCAGCGGAGAGCGATGGGGAGTGAGATGAGTGAGACTACTTCGGGAAATAAATCGCCCGTTTCTCTCGCATTCGTTTGTCTGGGTCACAAAGTCCCGTGCGCGCTACAATCGGAGGTGCAAGTTCTTTCGATTTTTTTTTTTTTGCCAGGAAAATGGGTGCGTGTTAGAACCGGGGGCGCGTTAGAATCGGGTAAATACGGTACTTTTTCTTCTCTTTCCGTACCTATATGATAAATGAAATGTTCGAATTCTTGCCTCTCTCAATCTCCCTTCTACTGGTGTTGCACGGATGATTATTAGTAACACTGCACCGCCCCTCAAGCTGACTTTCCCGCAGGGTCAGCCGTCCTAGAATCCCGCTCCTACCACGGAAGCAAAGCGGACATTCGCAGCATCCACTGTTCGTACACGTAAAAGCAGGAGTCTGATGACTGTGTTCCGACGTCTCACCGACCTCGGAAGCCAATTTGTTAAGCCATGGGTTAAGCCAATGCGAGAAATCCAGCCCGGGGACCGAAAGCAGCGCTAAAGAGAGGCTGCGTCTATAAGTTATGTTCCCATAACTGACCATTCGCAAGCCGTATAATTCACAGTTTAGCCACCAGCGCCCAAAAGACGATCGGCGCACAGAGAGCGCGAACAGAAACGACAGCGCTGCTCGTCTCTACAGAATGCAGCGTTGTCATTTCTACAGCGCTGTCATTTCTACAGAAATGACAGCGCTGGAAGTCTCAATGCAGTTTGTGCCGCACAGCACTGTCCACTGACCACAGACAAGCCCAATTCCAGAGTGCACGCCTACTATAACTGCCTACTCGTGCATATAAAACAAATTTGTGTGCAGTCATTTCTGTTGATAGACTTCCCGGGACCATCCTTTGAAACGCGTTACAGAGTGCGTGGCCATTACACCCCTCTTTTAGGTTTTCCCTCCTCCGACCGGAAAACCGCGCCTGGGTCAGGCAGATAGACACCCCCACGTGTGCCGCTCAAGGCTGCCATCATGGCGTTGAGAAAAAATATCCCGCAGCAGAGCGCAAACGCGACGTGAAGAAAGGCGGCACAAACCCCACTTACTCGGGCCACGCCACGGCGCTACATTTCGTCGGCGACTCGTGCGCGCAGAGAGCTAAATTAACCCAGTCGAGAGTTCGCATTCGCAAAGTAGTTTACGTTGACGAGCCTGGAACAGCAAATATGCAGAGTTAAAACGACAAAAAGTAGGTGTAACAATCACATTGCGTGCGCGTAATTTAGTTTAAGGGAATCTGAAGGCACCGACAGAATCGCTCCGCTTCCAAACGAACTGTTTATAAAAATTAATTACTTGGGAAACCTAATTTCTAAATAAAACAATCACAATATGTTTGTTTCGCTTAATAAACAAGAAGCCTGTTGAACGGATCTCCGATGGAAACAGTTCGCAAAAGTGACCCACGTAAATCCACCCAACCTATATTTTAAGAATACAACCGGTAATTTGCCGTAAATAAAATAATCGATATCTGTTCTTGACTGCCTCGAGAGCCGCAATGCGCTTTTTAGTGGTCATGTAATTAGGTAGGGCGATTAAAATCTCTTATCTGGAGACAGCGGACTTGTATTATTAACTTTTGGAGACCAAATTTAAATCCTCAACTCCGTCAGTAAAATCTGCAGGGGCGCAGCCCGACGACAAACAAGCGAGAAATCTATTGCGTTGCTCGTATTGGTTTAGTTAATTGCTTCGCTCAGCAGGTGGAGCCGACATTTTAACGAGTTTTCTGCGCGAGAGCTCCGAGGCTTGCCGTCGGCGCTCTTCGCCGCAACAAGACTCTCCTTGCAGTGATGCACCCTTTAAAGGCGAACCTCGGGTTTCCCGTTACCTGGCCGCCTCTTTTCGGTATTTGCTAGCGCTAATTGCTCCGAGTCAAAAAGGAATTTTCGGGGACACATATAATGAAAAACAGAACGAGACGCTGAATCCATTTGTCGTGCTTGCGTGACGCGGTTTATTCAAAGGAAAAATAAGAAGCCATTCCACTTTGTGATGATGTATGAACGGCGAGGCTGTATAAAATACACATAGCACATGTAGTTTGAGAATGTACATGCATTTATTTTAAGTGGAGCTTATCGGGCAGGCGTTTCATGTATTTTTTTAAGTGCAGAGCACTTTAGGGCCACGCCTTGTCGTCGTAGCTCGCTCGCTGGACCCAAGTAGAACCGGCGTTCAGTCGTAGACGCTGTCGTCGCGGTGAAGACTTCGAAAGCAAAGCGGTTTATAGAGTCATAAGCGTTCGAAACTCGTAAACCGCTAGCGTTTGTCATACATCTACCCGTTGTTTAGCGCAAAAGGTACACTTGAGCCAAATATACGTAATTAACCGGCAGCGCCCGCGTTCATTTAGTTAGGAACGCTCGTCGGGTTGGTTTTTACGATAGTAAGCGAGAAAAAGTGGCAGCGCAACGCCGGCACGTGCAGAAGGAAAAGCGAGCACAAAAAGAACAGAACTCCCGCTGGTGCAGCTTCAGGCAGGGGGCGCACGGGCACTGCGAAGGCGGGAAATATCAATTGCATTGGGTTGTAGCAGTGAGCGGATAACGGCGCTACAGCCCACTATGGCGAATCACTGTTCTGCACTTCCGACAGCTTTCACATTGAGTGGAACGGCTTGATTTTTTCTTTTCGTTTTTTTTTATGTCCGCGAACGAAAAGTCCAGAGTCTGCACGAGTGTTTGAAGCGCGAGGCGTTGTATGGCGCGAGGTGTTAGAAAACGAACGTCCGGGTGTGCGTGTGCTTGTAAGCACGCGGTCCCCACCAAAGTCGCACGACGTTCAGAACACGATCCGGACCAAAAGTTCATACGTGTCATAAATTCCGTATTTCGAGTAGATTAGTTATTAATAGGCACGATTTTCAACACCAAAACATGACTTCAACCTCGAAATTGCATGTCCCATCACTTCGATGTTCATTTTGAGTATATCAGTCATACACATAGGCACCATTTTTAAGGTCAGTAGAGTCAGAATATAAGTTAGTGAGCTTGTATGCGTCTTGCATAAGGATGACCGCCGTCAATGCTCGAGAGAAGTAAAATCCACTCGTACTTTCAATACAGTTGAACCTGGATGTAACAAGTTGACAAAAATTCGCAATTTTCTGTCACATGCAGGTTTCCAGTAAAGGCTCGCGTGAATGAAGCAGATATGAAACCAAACTGCTAGACGTGAGTGAAGGTGAACTCAGCCTTAAAGGATTCATTTCACAGTGATACACTGCGTGAGTTGCGCCTGCTGCTTTGCCACGAACTTAGCCACTACACGGGACACCGAAAAAAATCCCGCCATCTCCACGAAGTGAATGACGATGAGAAGGGCGAAGCTAAAATGCTTATCGGTAAAACCGTGAAACATTCGCCCACACATCATATAAAGACTCGACACGTCAAGCTTTCCACCGCTCCGTTGACAAGCCCGTCGACAACGTCGATGTTTGTGGTGGTTTTATGTAGGGCTTGTTTGGGACGATGAGAATCTCCATGGGTAAGTTGGCGAATTCGGTGTGCGACATTTTAGCCACCTTGGCCGTCGCCTTCTGCAGAGCGTCTTGTGTAGCGTACCCCCGTTCGTGTCTTGAGCTCGCAGGCGACGAACGACAACCTCTTCTTCCTCTCCTCCTTGTTTGGTAGCAACGAACGCGTTGAACGTTTTGACCTCTCCGGCCAATATTTGGTTGGCCAATCCCTTGGGGGATACTGCCCCAATCATCATCATTCCGCCGTGTATGGCAGCAACGAGGGACGGGACAGGGCCCGAGCAAGAGGAGCTTCGCCCCTAAAAACAAGGTCACTTATTCCAGTATTCACATACGTAACTTAAGCATCACTTTTGCCTTTCGACACTTTTCGGTGCCTCAACCCGTTTCAAGGCCCAAACGTATGCTGAAAGGGCGCCTCTTCGCGATGTTGGTGCTCTTTGCCACCCTCAAAATTGTAGAGAGGGTGATGGCTGGGATACTGAACCGGGCGGCGACGTTCATCTTTCTCGCCGGCGGAGACGGCATTAAAAATTCCGAGCTGTCCTGAAAAGGCAAAAATTTTCCTTTCCTGTCAGCAGAACTCATCACCACCGACGAACCGACACGACGGATGGTAGTGGAGACGCGTGACTACACACCGACAGATGGGCCTAGCACGTAACCGACAGCGCACGCATACTGGAACCACACGGTAGTTTGCGGCGCGGGCGAAGTTCGCAAAATTACTGCAATTCTACAGCCGATTTTTTTTTTTCAGAAAGAGTGGAAAAGACAATGGCTCATCAGCGTAGGAAATTCGTTGAATCAAGGTTAACCGTCGCAACGCCTTCGCTACATAGCGGCCGCAAACTCATTTTTATTGTATGCGCTTGATAATTTGCAATGCGTTTGCATATTTTATATTTTATTCGATGTAATGTTTGATATAGTGTGTTTTGAGCGTTTGAGATCCAGCTATCTGGTTTGAAGTATGTTGTGCTCATGTTGTCTGCTGCGTGTACTGTCTGGTGTCGAAGGCCCAGTCAGGTGGCTTTCAGTGCCGCCTCTTGCCTTGGCACCGAAACAGACCGCTATTGAACATTGTTTTTGTCAATAAACAATAAAACAAAACAAACAAACAAAAACAAACATGGGTTTCCATGGAGCTGGCAATGGGGAATTGAGAAACTTCGTTAAACCCAGGAATTTGTTACACGGGGGCTTCGTTTCATCCTAGTTTAACTGTATAAATTCTGTGTCACCTCTACGTCGTGTGCCAGGAAGCTACGCTGGCTATCAACCTTCCAGAGTGGACTGGCTCACGATATTTTTCAAGGAATCTTCTGGCGCACCTAAGCTTGCTCTTGTGATGTGAGAATGCGGGAGGTCTCCTGGCTGCGTTACATCGCCGAGTTTCGTGCAGCTTAAGTCTGTGCTGGGTTATTGTATCGGCTTCGGTATTGTTTTGTTGTTTCGGAATGCCTCAGTTATTTTCATTATCAATTTAGTTATTCAAATTCGTTACAGCTTAAAATAGTTGTTGCTAAGGCGAAATTATTTTGGTCGTTTGATTACGTTACGTTAATTAAATTAGGTTGGGGAGAGCTGAGTAGCGCTATAAGCCCATTCATGGGCACACTACTGCTTCGCGAGAAAACCTACTCCACTGCGACGCACACTTTTGCATTCGGTGAATCTGGAAACCCCCACAACTTCGCGAATGAGAAATGTCCACAACCTTATATGACCGAGAGGTTAGTAATCTAAGCCTCCTCGTTTACGTATTTAATCAAGCAGAGAGAAATATACTAAGGTGGCATGACCATTCATGCGCAGTTTTGTAGCGTAAGCTACACTGGCCGAGGTTGAGCGGTTTCGCGTGTGCCGTGAAGGGTCGTTCTGCGCAAGCGCGAGAAGCATTGGATTGGTTTGGATCAAATTGGCTTGGATTGGATAGGATTGGCTTGGATTGCATTTGATTGGGATTGGATTTGATTGGATTGAATTAAACTGGATTGTGTTGGACTGAAATCCAATCCAATTGGAGTACGGGTGCTGAACGTTAGCTCACGTTACGTATATTCTGGCATAGCAGGGCTAAGCCAATTTTTTGAAAACCTTCGCTTTCCTCATTTTTCAATTTTTCAAGCTCGTGTTGTTGCGTAAGGCACCCAGCGTATTCATGCGCACACGCACAGCGTGTTACAACCTAGGAGACCTGCATAATCGACAGCGTGACTGTTTATAGATGGATGCAGCGTAACGGGATGCATACGCAGACAAATGTGCGCTCCCGTCTCCGCACATAAATCCATGTACCGCTCGTATATGCACGCATATAGATGCGACCTCGCGCGGCATGGGTGGCAGATCGCTACACAGCCCATACACGCTGGCCCCAAAGCGCTTTATTATGGACGAGGTGCGTCGCAGCTGTGTAGACAAGAGGTTTACGGCGAAAGCTGCGCTGAATCTTTGAAGAAGTGCGCCGGCTATGCGGGGACGGCCCGGCCACGATTGCTTTTCTTGCTTTTCTCAATGCCATTTTTTGACATTTAGTGTAGGCTTATAGCTTGACCCAAACACGATCATTCTTGCTACGCAAACCACTGTAATTTTATTGGGCGAGGCCTGTTTTGGGGGACCTTGGCTACGCCTAAAATGAAGAACGATTTACACATTTAGGGTTAAATTTTGGTCTTCGGCTGCCACCCTTACAATCTAGCAAAAACACAAGAAGAACACCCTCTTAAATGGTGTAACGCCCTGTAAAAGGGTGTTCTCGTGTATTTTCCCTAGGGTGTACAGAGGTTAGTCACAGCACACTCACTTTAAAGGTTGTTTTTTTTTGTTTGTTTTTGCTAGGGTGTACGAGTGTTAGTTACATACAATGGAAATTTCCTCTGATGGTGTAGATCAGTTAATAGCGTAGCTGCCGGCTTCACGTTTTAAAAAAGCACGTCGACACAGAGACAACGTGCAGCTCGACAACGCTTGTCAAGCTACACGTGTAGTCTCACAGTGAGTTTCTAGTAGGTCTGTACGCCCCCCTGTAAGGGGAATCCTCTCGGAGCTTTTATGCCAGCCAAACTCTTAGATGGCTGCGCTGCCTCTCAGCCAAAGAAGAAACGTTGGCATCGTTGCATTAAACGTCACCTTATGTCACCTGCTGCCGCAGATATTGTCACTAAAACGTCGCAGCGCACTTTTTTCGAGAAAATGTGGAAGGGTTAGCTCACACGGCAGCAATAACGTAAAAAAACGCACCGCACGACTCCTTAGGAGTTCAGGTATATACCAATAAAAACGCAAGTAAACCCGGTGGCGGAACTTTTGCGTCACGCGCCCGGTCACAAGCTTGCGACGACAAAAGCGAGTACTAACGATGCAAAGGAAAGACAGTGTGACGGTCGCATTCAATTTTAAACAAAAAGACACATTCGTCGAACGATAGCCTTAACACAGATGGGGGGTCTACGTTTTATCGCAAAATGTGGGTGGCGACTCACTCCAGCGAATAGTGCAGGCATACGCGCATTACCCATAATTATGTCATTAGGCATTTGCCGGTTTGTATCTACTAAACAACCCTCCGCAACAAAGTATAACGCGAGCGCGTTTCCCAGTTTCCGTCTAGAGCGCAATCGACCGCGTACAACTAAACTATGCAGGAAAGCCACCCCTACGAGGGACCCGTGGGACTTGCAACAGCGCAGTCGCACGCACGCACCTCTTAGAGGGCGCGATTGGATCACTTATTTACCTTTCAGTCACTCCCTTCCTAGTATATCCTTTCATTTACATTTCATTTTTCTAGGACTGCGAAGGCATCTCTGTGCGGCGGAAACGCGTAACAGACGCACCGTAATCACGTGCATTGTCGTTAGAGCCTGTTTTCCTCTCCCCTCACGAGCCTTGTGAATGTATTCCTGAACAGCATTTCTGCTCTCTCTTTCTCTCTCCTTATCGTCAAGCGTACTTGCTTCGCTCCCCGCATCTTTCCTTAACGCCGCGAGAAGCGGAGAGTGAACCGCGGCGCAACGGTTCCCGCATTAAGGAAGCACCAGAGAGGAAACGACACCACCGAGACACAAAGGCTCGCGCGTCGTAACCGCGCGGAAGCCGTGTCGGGTGACGTCACCCATAAAAGCGCCAGGTACATTGAGGCTATGCGAAAAAGAAGGCAACGAGCCGGCCGTAAGATAAACAGCCAAAGTAAAACAGCGGTAAAGGAAGAGAGGAAGCAAGTATGAGCGCACTTCCTCCTGGCACTCTTCGCGCCGGAAGGGGTTTAAAGAGGAGAGGGGGAGGATGGAGAGGGGGGAGGCGCATTAGGAATAACGACAACAGCAGCAACAGCCCGTGGCACGGCGGAGGCAAAAGAGCCTCGCACGGCCAGGTCCGGTCCAGGCGCGGTAGGAGGTGGGGGAGAGACGGAGGCAGCCGAAATCTGGAGAATGCGCGCGGCAACAACTGGGAAACTGCGGAGCGCATTACCTTAATAAGACGCCGCGCGCGCGAGGCGAGAAAGAGGAGGGGGAGGCGGGTGCGAGCGAGCAGTGATGCGGTTTCTTTTTCCGGGCGGCGGCGAAATGCCGAGGCGAATGCCTTGGGGTGGGAAGAAGTGCGGCGTCCGGGGCTGGGCGCGACGCGTTTCCGGAACGCGCGCGCTCGCTTGTAGGGAGCGTACGCTCGCAGAGTCGAACGCGGTGTGAACGGGAAGCAGCAGCAGAGTCGAGCGCGGTGTGTGCGAGCGAGTGCTTTCTGTCAAGGAAAGCAGTGGGTGGTATCTCGGTTTTCTTTTTCAAGTGCGTAGCATTCCTATTTGGGCACAACCATGAAAAGCGTCTGTCCGTCTGTAGACGTTTGTTGTGTCATATTTTGACCGCATTTGAAGATGTTAAGAATATAAGCCAATATAAGAGCTGCGCCTCCATGATTTCACATAAAACCACTCATATTGCACGCTAAAGATTTTTTCTTCGCACTGCACTTGGGCAAACGGTAAAGCCGACTTTACGAGGTCCCCGTGTATAGCGCTACGTATGGACACGTGGCGACTGTGGAAGTATCGAATAAAAGGCGCCGTGGCCGACTGCTTATATTGATTGACCATTAAAGTGAAGCCGACCTTAGGGGCTCAGTGTACAGAAGAGCAACCTATAGATTTATCTGACATTTTCATTTTGGAGTTCGTGATGTTTTGTTTCTGTGCTGTTAGACGTTCTGAGCGTGCACGTCCTGCATTCACACGGTTGTGCACTTGACGCCACATAAGTACGTTGTCTTACGCGTGTGCGCTTTTCTGAGTGCGCAAGCACCTAGCACGCGTCGTTGCTGGTCTGTGCTTGTCTATTGCCGCTTCGTTGTGACCGGTGCACTTAGCAACGGTGACCGCGACCAGCAGAGTACCGTAGGCACGTAACAAAATTGGGGAACCTATTGAAAAACAGCTTCCTGTAAAAATGAAGATTTACGGGATATTTCCAAAACCTAGAAAAGCACACGAGGTTGCACCTTTATTCCCGAACTACCATATGCGGCTATAACGTTTACCTTCAACACAGCTCGCTGTCCTTACGAGATCGATAGCATGAGCGAAAATATTCAACGAGAACGGCTTCAATGTGGGCCATTTTTGCTCACAGTTTCCTCTGCACCAACCAACTGTCCCCCAGTCTGGAATCGTCAATCCCGGATGAGGCCAACAGCACCACGCGGCTGTCCTCCTTGCCCAAGACGCCGCGTTCCGGCAGATGTTGCCGGCTTAATAACGCTCACCATTGTAAATAGGGGCGGCTATACAATACAGCACAATTCAACCTTTTCCCGCCAGAAAAACGTTCCGGCTGCGGGCAGTAAACCGGCGGGAATCACCGAGTTTCCCAAACGGGTTGCCACACGATTAAGAAAGCGCCGGAGGAGGGGCGGGGCCTCACACAAAAAGACAGAGAGCGAGAAAAAGGAAAGAAAAGAAGGAGGGAACCCCGGGTGAAGATAAACGGTGGCGCGGAACAAGGAGAAAGTTACTTTATATCCAAACGGCCGGCCGGAAAACATCCGAGCCAACGTTGCCGCAGAACGGGGCTAAGGGAGTGCAGTTGTTTAGTGCGGCGGGAAGCCGTCTCTTGTCGTTTACGAGAGTGGACCGAGGGCTAGCGGAGAAAGCAGCAAGGCGCTGCTCCCGAAAGGGAAAGGGGGGATAAAAGTGGGGGAAATAAGGAAGAACGGAGGCCGAGTTGCGGCCGTTATATAAGGCCGCAAGAAGGAGGAGGTGGAGGAGGAGGAGAAAAGCGAACGGAAAGTCCCAGAGTTTAGCCAGGCGTACAGCCCGGTTTGCTGTTGGTAACTGGGGGAGGGCTGTCAAGGGTACAGACAAAAAAGAAGAGGAGGGGAAAACGAAGTGTGTGAAAATAAAAGCGTAAACTGTAACTGGGCAACTGAAGTTAACTGCAGTAAAATAGACTCACGTAGGTGCAAGACGCCGGCGGACGCTATTACGGGGCAACATAAAAGGTGAAGTAGACGAAAAAGTAGAGAAGAAAAGAAGGTTCAAGCCGGGACCATAAAGGTTGCGCCCAGGTTACGAATCAGAGAGGCCGGCGTCACATTTTATGCCCACCTTCTACGTTTAGGCTTCCTCGAGGAAGAACGCAAGAACTGTTACGCCGGTGAAGCGAAAGGCACAGAACCGCGAGGAAAATACCAGCCGACCCCAGACGTGCGGGAAAAATTGCAAAGCGATAACGAGACGAGAATCGCGAAAGTGAGGAAAGCTGTGCTAGCAGTCTTTCAGGTGCGGGCGATCGGAGGAAAAATGAATTGGAGCGGAAAGCAAGGAATGGAGGCAGGGACGATACGCGAAGAGGCTAAGGGGGCGGAGTTAACCAGGCGGTTAGGATCGTGCTGATATGCGCCACAAAGAACCTAACAATTCTGGAGCTGGTTACAACTAACGTTCTCGTCAGTGTACAGACAACTAACACATGAGACATGCATGTAGCCAAAAGAGCAGTACCATTAGACATATTGAGCATAGCGGCTAGCGGCGGGTTCCGGGACCCGACTGCGCATGCGCGCGCGAGCACGCGGTCCACCCCTCGCCGGAACGAATGTGCGCACTCGGCGAGGCGGGCCGCTTGTCCCCGCGGACCGAATGCGCGCCTGGTCAGTTGGGTACCGGTACCCGCCGACCCTAGCGTAGCGTACGCTAGCCGCTATGCTCAAAGTTTAAACACTCTTTTGAAGTACTTTTACGGAAACGCCGCCACCGTTCGTATCCGGGAATTGGTGCTGAATTTTTCATTGAACAAAATAAAACTGCGTTCAACACGTAACCACACTCGAGACAACAGACGTGACAAAAAAAATTATTTCCTTTTTTTTTTCGTTCTTAACGCAAAGCGCAAATAACTCCGCGCCTCCCATCAATGAGAAGCGCGCCATGACGAAGACGACAACGGCGATGATGATGATGATTGCAGCTGCACAAATCTGCCACTGGATGCAGCGCGTGGGATGCGTCCTTTCCTTCGTCAGTTGGGCATTCGCGTTGTTCTCGTCACCGGAAGTAACCACAAGCCCGAACAATCTCCCTTACGATGAAATGTCCGCATAGGGCGCTGCACTAATGCCTACTGGGGGGGAGCGGTCAATTATGTCTGTCTCACTCCCCTCCATTCCCCCCATTCATTTTTCTTTTGGAGTGAGTACGTGCGAGCATCGAATAAGTCCAGATTACGCTGCAACAACCAGCACATGCGATGCCCCGATCGTTTACTCTGCCCCGCTTAGTCAGGGTCTGAACAATTCGAGGGCTCAGTCGACCCGCTGCATAAGTCCTACGCTGACCTCTCTGTCCCTTTCTATTGTCAGGGACTCGCTTTGTCCGCTCTATTTAGGGCGCTGAATCACAAGTTGTACGCCGCGCCTACCCGTATAGGCATGGCGTACGTATAGTCTATAGGGCTCAGTCTATATACGTATGGACTCGAGCATACATGCCGACATACATACATATGGACTCGAGTCCATATACATATGGACTCGACTTATCGAGTCGAGTACATAGAGATAGGAGTCTATAGGGCTCGAGTCCCCAAGCTGCCTGCGGTGGGGCTTCATGGAGTGACGAGCTCACAGAAACGTGGCGGAAGTCAGAAGGTGTCAGCGGCCTTGTGCGCGGTATTACAAGCGGATAAATGTTCGCCTCGGCGGAACGCGTGATTGACACCCGCCGTCAACGCCATTCCCGGAGTGCTAGGGCAAATGACACCCCCGCAAAGCACTCTGTGTAAGAGGCACGCCGTGCCCCGCTGTGGTGTACGTCTTACCGCCCGAAATGAGACCGCATGAGCGCTGTTCTTTAAATGCGCAATCATTTGTACAGCCAATCCGACGCCTTTCCGTATGTAACGTGGTTAAACTCTCTAACTATTTGCCACTAAATAAGGACTGACCCTAATTACTTTCACAAAAAATACACGTCAAGAAGACATGAATACGAGTTTAGGCAGATAATATACACAAAATCGAAAACCCGCACAACCTACGGTCACCAGAAATTGGGCTGCCAGATTCCCGGTTTTTTAAACAATCACCCTGAAATTCTAACCATGACACAGATACTAAATCTCAGCAAGCATTCAAAAAGAAATTAGACATGCACTTTTTAGAACTAGGGTAAAAAACATGTATTGCAGTTGTTCGTTTCCTTCTGAGAACCTAGAGGTGATTTTTTTTCTCTCTTTGAAATCTTGTATTGCAATTATTGTTTTTTTTATGAAAACTGAGAACTGTTTTTTTTTCCTTTTTTTTCTCACTGTGTAATCTTGAATTCTAGCAATTGTTTTCTCAAATCTGAGAGCTGGTGCTTTCTTCTTGTGAAGCTTTTGTAGTAATTATTGCTTCTTTTTGAAAACTGAAACCTGACTTCTATGCACGTAATTGCGTACATTTTTCTGTTATTTTGTATAGTCACATAGGACGTGCCATTTTCCACAGAGTCGTGCCAAAAATGGGGGGGGGGGGGTGAAGGAGGGGGACGTCATGTGCACCTTGTCAGGTTTTTGTAGCCTTTTTGACCGTTCCCATCGACAACTGAATAGTTATTCCAGCACATGTTGTCGCAATGAACTTTCAAATTTCAACTGTTTTCATCTACACAGGTGTTGTTAAATTACGGTCTGCACCTAACTGGACAGTAGACACGCACGATAGGTATCTACATTGTACACTGGAGCACATTTCCCCAGGCGCAGACATCCGGAGCCCTTGCATCTTCACACCTGTTTCAGACACGAAATTTAAAAACAAAAAATATGGTCCCATCATTTTAAAGGCAAACACTGAAGGCAACGTCTTGCCCCAGACGGCATGTATGTAAGAAAAGGATATTCTGGAAAGAGCTCGTTAGGGTTCCAGAGCGCGTACCAGTCTCCACAACGTGCTTCGAGCTGGGACGGTGGAAGAAGCGAGCTGAAAACGAAGGAAAATGTATACACCCAATCATTTCGCGCCTTCTCCTCGCGCCATCAAATCATCGTCGTCCGTCGGCCAACTGGCTAGTTATTTGACTTGGCTCGGCTCGTTACACCCCATCGTATTACACAGAATGAAGTTACGCGAGCGTGCCCACAAAGCCTATTATTGACATGACGCGATAACGTTTCGGCATTTCCCGCATTTGAGAAAATTCTTACTTAAGAAGATACAAGACGGCTCCTTGAAAACGTTGCGAAGCCCCGCGGCAGGGAGACCGTAATTTAAAAAAAAAAAAAAAAACACCGAAGCAGGAAGATGGTAGATTAGGCAGCCATAATCACGGAAACGACAATTTTAATAGCCAGGCGACCGTGAGAGAAGCTACTGCTGAAAAAAGGACGAACTGGGAGGGGAAAAAAAATAAATGCCGGAAGGTTACGGGAACCGACCGGAGAGAAATAGAGAGAGAGAAAGAGAGCCGCCCACTCAGGAAACCCCGGAAATAAAGTTAACGGGCCGCTCGTTCCTTCCTGTATATTCCTACAGGCTCTCCTCTCGAGGCAGCGGCGGACGCAGCGGACCGAGATGAATTGGACCCCTTTTCCGCCGACACCGCCATCGCCCGAATCTAGAGCCGCAGCCGCCGCTGCTGCCGCGGCTTGCTCTCCACTCCAGGAGGAGATCTCCGACTCCGCAGTCTTATTATGTGCGCGCATGCACTGAGTGGAGTCCGCTGCGCCGCTCTTGTGGCAGGATAAATAAGGAGGGGTCGAGGAAGAAACGAAAACTGCCCCGAAAGAAAGAAGGGAGCGAAATAAACAGCAACGGGCATAGCAGCGGGCATAGCGGTACTCCCGAGCGGAGGCCAAAGACGTCGCCGGGCCCACCAGTGGCCGTCGCCGTTCGTTCTCCTTAGCCGAGTAACAAAGCCAGCCCCTCTCTTTTCCTCCTTATTCCGGTGGCCAGAGAAGTGAATCAAAGTGCGTGCGTGAGAGAGTACGTTAGTCTGAACACTCGCTGCTGCTGCCTCGTTTCATCTTGGCGTTCCTTCCTCGGGCCGCACTCGATGCCATAATTTTTGCTACCCTTGCAACTCTACTATTTCTCTGCCCCCTGTCTCTCTCTTTTTCGCTCCCACCGCTCATAACCTGCGCATAACGAAGAAGCCGGGAAATAGCCTTCCCGTCCAAGCGTTTGTACTTTTTCGTCTTCTTTTATTCTGGACCAACGACCCTCTTGGAGTCTATAGGCGACCTTTAACGAGAAACGTCTTCAACGTCGCGGCAACAGCTCCGTTCCGCTACGTTCTACTTGTTATACGGAGTTTATTCAGGTAGCAGATGCAGTTTTCCAGGGAACTGACAAAAGGACAATTACAAATGTCTGAAAAATGTCAGCGCCCTTACTCCTTTCAGAGAGAGCCCTGGTGACGTGAACATAGTCACAAAATTGTCAAAGGATCACGAAAAGTCGAACATAAGGAATACTACGAAATAGATTCTACTAATTCTTTTGAGAGCGGGTACAACGTAATATTTCTTTTATGATTTTGAACAAGAAGCTTCTCTTGACTTTGGTCACTGAAATGGAATGTGCATTTAAATAATTTTGATTGTGTGTGCATATGTGCGTGTGCGCGTGCGCCATAATTTGTGCGTATATTTTTATTTGTTGCAAGCAGTGTGTCGTAACTGGTATTTGCGTCGCTTAATGAAAAGTCCCGCATGAGTGTTATTTTGATTATACACGGCTAAACGAATCTTCTGGTTCATCGCATTGGCCAAAAGCAAAAACGCCCGTGTGTACGAGGTTTCGGCGCACGTTAAAGGCATGCCCAGGTGGTCAAAATTAATCCGGGGCCCTCCATTGCCGAGGTGGACGATCCGGAGGGTGTTTGTGTGGTAGGAAAAGGGTGGAGGGGAGGCATATCTGGGGCATCTCCAGCACAATCGAACCTAGACCGGGAAATCGCTCACATGTCGGCTTATAGCACTGTGGGCCACGTCAGTGTGTCCGCTCCACCACAACGCACTTCCGACTCCTTCCGACTGAAAATAATAATAATAATAACGAAGTTCGCCGAACACTCACGCACATCTTTAAGTGACAAAAAAGAAACTGACACGCGCTGTGTCGTTGCGAAATGTCAAAAAGTCACGCTCATACTTCCCAAAGCCTCGGCGCGGACCGGCCTTTACGATGACCATCCCGGGGCTGCGACGCGAAGCAAACCTACTGGAGTATCTCGGAGTGCAGGGCAGGTGGACGGATAAGCAACCACGTCGCAAGCACTTGGCCCATATCCAGTTGTGACGCCAAACGACGTGGTTCGGGTCGGTCAGACGGCCGTTCCGTTTCGTTTCGTTGGGTTTCCACGCCCGCGAAACGTACAGCAAAAAATACAAGAAGATCATATATACTAGCACGTCAGACTTGAAGCGAAGCTGTACGCAACCTTCACGACTATCACCACGGTGTTTATGTCCACGACTGCAGCCGATTTGCGCCTTCCCTGCTGCCGCAACGACGTTTACTTCACCTTTGTTGCTATAACTGCGAAGAAGCAAATCGAAGCGGAATGAAAGAACGGAACACGCACAGTTAAACAAGAAACCTGGAGATGCAACGTGCATCGTATAACGTGTTCTGTTTCGAACAGGGGGCGTGATTCCTATCCACGAAGTCGCAGCAGAATGCGAACACCGTTTGATGATCATGATGATGACTGGATTTTTAACTCGCAAGGCCGACTAAGGGCGACGAGCGCCAAAGAAAAGCTGTTTTATGAGGACGAACTGATAGTAGTGACGAAGTGACAGTAAACGCCATTTGACTCTGCGTGTTTCTGCCTGCAAAACGCAGTTGTGCTTTGTGCCTCTCCATCGCTGCTGTTAGCTTTTGTACTGTCTTTTAGTCACTTTGTGTGATCGTGAATGTACCTAAAATTTCCGTGCGTTAAAGAGAAAAAAACTCACGGTCGTAGCTGAATGGGTAAGACGACTGACTAAGTCAGTCTGCCTACCAGGCACAGGTTCGAATCCTGCCGGTGCCGGTGATTTATTTTCTTTATACTATTATACCGAGTCTTGTAAAACCCCAGAAAAAAAGAATTACTATACAGCTTGGCTATTGCAAACATTAAGAAACGGCCTAGTTTCTATTTCTTTAAAGGATGTCTGCGGCCAGGTCTTTCCTCCGTATGTGCCCTGTGGTGTCGCGCTGTAGCAGCTGAAGGAAGCTCAGACGAGGGCTGACAGAAATGTCGTCTCTCGGCAAATTTGGTTGCCGCACATAAGCATGTTGAACCGCGGCGCGAGCAAGAAGACTAGGACGAAAACAAGGAGACCACCAACTCGTCCAAGCTTTCACGCTGCGAATAGAACGTTTAGGCTCCAGTTTAAATTTCTTCCCATTTGCTAAACCAGCTCAATCATTGACATTAATTGCAAAGTTACCCCGTCACACGGTAGCCGCCGTGTTAGCCTGACGGTCCTCCGCTTGTAATGCTACTAGAGTGGCTATACCAAGAGAAAAGACCAGGAGTACAGGAAGACCGTTAGCTCAATCAGAAAATACGTAGGCAGGGAATGTACTAGGGACTCGCAAGGCGAGAATGGCTGGATGATTATGGGAGAGGCCCCGTCCCAAAGTGGTCCGATTGTGATAATGATGATGATGATGATGGTTATGATGATTGCAGCAGTGCAGTTCACCTGGGTACAGCAGTTGAGGACCAGAACGGGCAATTAAGCTAGTTCGTAGCTATTCATCTTGGTGTTCACTATTCGTCTTTTGAACATATCCCGAGTTCTAGTCATTACATTTCTGCACGTCTTTTCACTAAAACCAGTAGTTGCGAGCTAGCGGCCCTTCGTGCTTGTTTTGTGAGCGCTTTGACCAGCAAGATTAATAGTTGAGGACAGTGGCGCAGCCAGAAATATTTTTCTGTGAGTGTGATACGCCACCGGTAAACAAACATACAAACAAAAAAGGAAGATTCTGCGCTCACCAAAAAAAATCATTTTTCCGCTTTAATGAACCGACTCCCTTGTTATATTGTTGTTACGTTACAGTACATCGATTCGCCGTGTAAATAACCTCGGCGAAAGGAAGGGGGAGGGAGGGGTGCAGCGTTCAGAAAAGTTCGGGGGGGGGAGGGGGGGGGGGCGTCTGACCCCTAAACAGCCCCCCTCCACCCCCCACCGGGGCTACACCCCTGATTGGGGAGGTCTCGAAGTATCGTTCCCGTCTCGCCGGAATGAAGTTAACTTCCGCGAGTCAAATAAATACGTTTCTTTCAGCCGTTTCGCCCCTAACGCGGATATGGTGTTTGCCCAAAACCGCTAATTTGCCGAGACGTCCTCCGCCTACCCAGCATTAAGAAAAAAACCGTCACCCACTCCCCTTCCGGAAACAGAGCGCTCACGCTTGGCGCGAAATTCACCGAAGCAGACAACCACCGGCTTCCATCCACCGCACATTCTAGCCGTGCGGAGCAAATCGCAAGCATACGGGCGACCACAATCGCATCATCACGGCCCGTTACCTCTACAAGTTTCCACATCCCCGTCCTCGTTCGTTTCCCAACGATGCCTCGTTCGATCGGCCACCCCTATCCCTCAGTGCCAAGCGAACAACCAAGACGAGAACCCTCCCAGCAGACGACACATGCGAACGTCTGGCTGCTTCGCCAGAACCACGCCGTCGCCATCTTGGCAAGAGTCGTCTTGAAGAGAGAGAGAAAAGAAAAAGAATACCAAGCGCGTCAGAGAGCGGCGCGCTTTCTATTAACTTTAGGGAAGCAGCCGAAGGGGAGGGGAAAAAAGGGATGAGGCGGTTGTCGGAGTAAACCGCTACGCAAATACGTCGAAGTCGGCAAAGGACGACGAGAAGGGGTCTCCTCCGGAGCGCCGCCGCCGCCGCCACTGGCGGGGGTGCATCGGGAAACGAGCCGAGATAGGGATGGCGGCGGAGAGGGAAGGATATGGGGAATTGGGGGAGTCCTCGGAGTCGGGCAAGCAGCGCAGCACACGCAAGTAAGCGCGCGCGAGCAAGTCGGTCTCGGCTAGCGCACCGGCCCGAGCAAACGGTCATCCCTTTCCATCCGCCCTCGACGGGGGGAAAGAGGGAGGGGAGGGAGAGGGCGCCCTTGTCGCGGCACTCGGAATCGATTTGCAGCAGACGTCATCGGATTGCACGGCACAGCGGCGTTCTGGGCGGAGAGCGTCGGGTTCTCCGTGCTGCCCGGTTTCCCCGCGCTCTTCCCTGTCCGGACCCCTCGCCCAATACTGGTCTCTTCAGTATCTTCCCCAAGGTCCCTCGACTGACTTGGCGGCTACACTCAGACTTCAAGCTTCCCACCGAACGCGTGGATGGCGAAAACAAAAGACGCAAAAAAGGAGGACGAGACGAGGCAAAGATTTGAGTAAAACGTATACAGCAATAGGTAGAAAGCCAGTCGATTCGTGGGAAATAAAAAAGGAGGCCGGTGTTTGGAACCTTGTTCCTGCATCGGGCCCCCGCTGTTGCAATCTCCCGCGCCGTCCCTACTTCGTCCCCTACACGGGCATTCGTTTTCGGTGGAGCAGGATGCCGTTTAGCCCAACGATTCTAGTAACGTTGGTTTAGCCTGCCACCGCTGTGAAGGCGCGATTCATGTTCGCAACGCGAGAGAATGGGAAGAAGTGTGCACCTGGGACTGACATGTCCGGTCGGCGTTCTTAATTTCGACCAAACGTTTATATGAGGCTCGACGTGCCTGGCAGAACATACCCGGAGTTGTTTCGACGATAAAATGATATTAGCCGCCTTCCCGAAGAACAAAACATCCCGAAGGGGGCTAAGGTCACAGACGGCGCACACGGATTGTGCGAAATTTCTAAAATTCGGCAACAGTAAAACCGGCTACTTAAAGCGGAACGCATTTTTTGTGGAAACTTTGATTACTGCTGTCGACGCAACATATGTTTAAAGTTAAATTCATTTGAATTATTGAAATCCGGCATTCCGTACAATTGCCTAAATTTCGAAACCTATTAGGACATCCTCCCCCATTATTTCAACCTTCACCTCACTGTGTTTCAAGCCCACCCTCGACCAGCCAAGGAGGAAACATTCACCCGACGTCGTTTACAAACACCTATTACAACGCACCCATCCTCCACTCTATTTTTCCTATACCGACACCTCTCTCCCAATCACTTCTGCCCTTCTGCTGTAACTACTTACCACATTGTGTGGACCTGCCAACACACCCAGTCTTTCACCGCCAATCCCGACCCTTGCTCTGATCCGTGGGAGGGCCTGTTGACCAGCTCTCACCACTCTGGCTGGATCTCTGTGGCCATGGTCACCCGTGCCAGGGCTGAAGCCAAAGCCCAAGGGTATCGGACTGAGGCCAACCCACGCCACCGAGTGACGGCTCCACCACCACCATTGGCCCGAACTCTCTCTCTCTCTCTCTCTCTCTCTCTCTCTCTCTCTCTCTCTCTCTCTCTCTCTCTCTCTCTCTCTCTCTCTCTCTCTCTCTCTCTCTCTCTCTCTCTGTTGCTCTACTGCAGCGCCACGCTTCCATCGTCCCGCGGCACTTACAGAGGATGGAAGGTCCTAGTACTTCGACGGGCATCGATGCTAAGTTTTGAGCTTGTCGAGCCCGCAGCAACAGCGCAAACGACTCCAGCTCAACGCGAGTCCGTTGACTCCTAGGTGCGTTGGCTAAGCTTATCTTCAAAATATAAAATTTGTCGCCATTCCGCCCTGCGAAAATGGATGTCCAGCGAAGCTGCTGTCAGCCACTACAAATGCTGATGGGGAGGGTATGAATGTATCTCATCTTCTCGGCGGGCTTGTCGCTTGCGCTCGGCTTCTGTGGCGGCAAATGCTGGGCCCCGCCTAGCCTCACGCGTGCACTCGGTGTCTTGGGCGAGAGCTGTTCTATTTAGTGACACCAGTCCTGCCTAACCTTCAAACATAATCTGCAAACATAACCTTTCCCAGGACGACATCGTGGGGGGGTCCAATTGTTCACAGACGCCTTATCATTCAGAATGCAGTTTCCATGCTTGTTTTGCGGTTCCTTTTAAACGAATACTGAGCTCTATGCTGTATGCCTGATTAGCCGGAAGCATGCGGTCGGCGTCTTAGGCGAGAACTGCTAGGTCCTGCCTGGGTGTTTCGCTGACGACACGACACTTTCGGACCAACTAACAGCTTCGCTGTAAAAATAAAAAAACGAGACCTCTTCCCTTACTTATGCATAGTCCTGGTTGTATAATTCTACGACGTAAACCATTTCCCTTTATTCGTATAATAGGAAAGGGAACACTTTTTAATTGCAACGTCTCTGATCCATTAGTTCGCCGACACTCAGCAAGTTTTATAGCGGCAGATACGCGTGCGTTCGAACCATCCGGTTACGGAAAAGGCGCGGCGAAATGTCTAGCCGGTTTGACGCGTGCGGGAGCGGCCGATCCGGGTGTCTCCCGGCAGCCAAACCGGTTCTGGGAGCGGGAAAACGCGTGCGCAGACGCGTCCTTTTCCGCTCACGTGTTTCGCCCTTTACCGCCCCTATTATTCGGCGCACGAGAACATGACAATTATCAGTTGGTAAGTGCTATCAGCTGTAAATGCACAAAGGAACACATCTTTTGGATAATTTCCTTCACTTATTCCCTGAAACTAAACCGTTCGCGCCGCGTTAATTTTAAATTAACGCCACTTTGTACAGACAATCGATTGTTTTTAGGGGTCGCGCCGACGCAACGCAGGCGATGAGGCGCGCCGTAGTGGAGGGCTCCGGATTAATTTTGACCACCTGGGGATCTTTAACGCGAGCCGAAATCTCGAATACACGGGCGTATTTGCTTTTCGCCTCCATCAGAAAAGCGCCCGCCGCGGCCGGGAATCGAACCCGCGACCTCGTGCTCAGCAGCACAACGCCTTAGCCACTGAGCCTCCACAGCGGGTTTGTACAGACAATCATCGCTACACTTCCTGCGCAGTTAATTAAGTCGAACGCGTATGGTCGGGAAAGTGCGTATAAATCGGAGCAGCGCGTCAGAGGAAACAGGGCTTCTCAATCTTGGCACGCCGTCCGGTCAGCCCTCTCGCAACTCGGTTCTGGCGGTGAAAGCAAGCCGGCTCGTTCAATAGATTGATCGATGCCCCACTGCGGACCATACGCACAGAGGGGAGGCAACGAATCCATCGCTCTTCGCGGCACGGCGCTAACCGCGGTTTACTTCGCTTTGACTCCCGACTAAGAGGCGCTAACGTATGGCCAGTCTTTGCTACTCACGCAATAACGAGAGTCGAGTGCACCGCTTTGTCTGTTTCTTTCTCTCTCTCTTTTTATTTTCATTTTTTTTTGCGGCTGAAGTTGGTAACTATGGCAACATCTCTCTATAACCTAAGAGTCTCCGTCCTGAGACGGTCTGGACGTAAACGACGCCGATGCGGACGTCGCTAACTTGACTACCGATCTTTAAAAACATCCCGACGACTTTCCGGTTAACCAATTATGCCGCCGAAGCAATTGCATTCGCTGTAAGCAACACACACCCACACATACATACTATTACATACACACGCACACACAGACACACACATGCATACATACTACATACATACGCACACACGCATGCACACACGCATGCATACATACATACATACATACATACATACATACATACATACATACATACATACATACATACATACATACATACATACATACATACATACATACATACATACATACATACATACATACATACATACATACATACATACATACATACATACATACATACATACATACATACATACATACATACATACATACATACATACATACATACATACATACATACATACATACATACATACATACATACATACATACATACATACATACATACATACATACATACATACATACATACATACATACATACATACATACATACATACATACATACATACATACATACATACATACATACATACATACATACATACATACATACATACATACATACATACATACATACATACATACGGGTTCGATTCCCGGCCTCGGCGGCCGCTTTTCTGATGGAGGCGAAAAGCAAAAACGCCCATGTGTACGAGATTTCGGCGCACGTTAAAGATCCCCAGGCGGTCAAAATTAATCCGGAGCCCTCCACTACGGCGCGCCTCATCGCCTGCGTTGCGTCGGCGCGTTAAACCCTACAATCAATCAATCATACATACATACATACATACATACATACATACATACATACATACATACATACATACATACATACATACATACATACATACATACATACATACATACATACATACATACATACATACATACATACGTACGTACGTACGTACATACATACATACATACATACATACGTACGTACGTACGTACACAAACGCACACAAAATAGCGGAAAGGCTTTGACAAGCTTCTTCGGTAATTAGTCACATAGCGTAATCCCCCTGTCCACGCACGCTGTTCAGCACCACGAACTAACCTTCGCTCGAAGTCCGACGCAGCGCGAGACATCGAACGGACGAGTTCACGGTCTAAGCAAGACATCAACGCAAGACTCGCCCAAATAAATACTCCGTCCAAAGTCGAAGCGCGCGGGAGCGGCCGGGAGGGAGGGACGTTTAGGTAAGCTCTTTGCGGGGCTCGATTTGGGCGGCTGAGCCATCCTCGAGAAGGTTTGGCCAAATGGGGAGGGAGAGAGAGAGAGAGCGGCAGCGAAAGAGGATTGCGATCAATCATTAAAACGAAACGCGTGCTCAGAAATCCGAAGAAGTGCAAGGGGGAGCCGATCTCAACGGTAAGCCGGAGTCGGAGGAGGCGAAGTCGGTGCGGCCCGTA